>NC_139021.1:22206937-23541937 GCF_964662115.1 Mustela nivalis | reverse complement strand
AACATGTGAACATTGAGGAGAATGCTTACCGAGAGGGCAATGGGCCAAAATAATAAGGGATAGGGAGGAATAGAACAACCTTCAGAGAGGTCATTAATTTTTGAGGGTTTATATTTTCACTTGACTAGATGGAAAAAGCTAGAAAATTGAACAGAAATGACCAGTAATTTGTTATATTTCTGCTACTACACAGCCCAGTCTCTGATGATCTATGAAAATTTTTGTTTGGGGCTTTAGGGGTTTTTTTGCTTATTTGTTGTTTTTTTTAAAAGACATGGCTAAATTCATTAATGAGGAGAGTTTATACTGACAAGATTTCTAATACGAAGCTTTACTATAAACAATTATATGTGATTTTAAAAAGACTTTCCATTCAAAATTTCAATGGCTAAACACTGTTGATGAGGTAAACCAATTCTCCAAATTCCTCAGATGACAGCGGTCCAGGCAGAGGGCAAGATATCCTAAGAGCTCTTAATGACAGGAGGAGAGGAAGGAGTAGGTCCATTTCTAATGTGTGAGGGGGCCTGTATGGCTTAGGCTTAAATATTTTAAGTTAAAAATCAAGCTAACAAGCTGCTAAATAAAATAGGTTTAGTTTTACCAACTTCTTATCAACTTACAGAATTGACTTGAATTTATCCTTACTGGATTCTGTGAAGTTCCAGACCAGAATACAAAGGCGCTGGCAGATCTAAATCCTAGCCCCATCCCCTGGCTTTCCCCCTTTTTCTTACCACCCTTATTCCATCCCTAACTGTGAAGGGGCCTCAAGCACATATGTGTTGTTACGGACTGAATGTTTGCTTCCCCCCAAAATCCGTATGTTGAAACCCCAACCTCCAGTGTGGCTATATTTGAAATAAGGAAGTAATCGAATTAAATGAGGTCATGAGGGAGGGGCTCTCATCCAATAGGATTAGTGTTCTAAGAAGAAGAGACATCAGAGTTTTCTCTCTCTCTCCCTCAGTCTCTCCCTACTTCCCTTCCCACACACATTGGTGAAAAGCCATGTGAAGACATAAGAAAAAGGTGGCCATCTACAAGCTAGAAAGCTAGAAAGACAGAAACCAAACTGATCAGAACTCTGATCTTAGACTTCTAGCCTCCAAAGTGAAAGAAAATCGATTTCTGTTGTTTAAGTCACCCAATCTGTGTCATTTTATTATGGCAGCCTGAACAGACTAAGACATGTGTAAGTACCCAACACTACGTATCCAGGCTCTGTCCACACTCCCCACAAACAGCAACCCTTTGGCTACCTCTTGCACCTAGAAGTTTGCACAGTGATGACACAGAATGGAGTCAAGAGGTCATCCTTGAGGAGAAAAGCATTTCGCCAGGGAATCCTGAATTTATGAGCACCCAGAAGGTGGTCTGAAGAACAGGTACAAGTTCTGGGTGGGCACGCACCCTTACTCTAAGGAATCCTGTAGAGAAGAGTGTGAATGAATAAAGGAGGTCCAGGGGATCCTCTCAAAAAGGTGGGGCCAATGATCAGGGCTTCTGTAGAAAGACTCAAATATGGTAGATTCATGGTGCCTCAGGGAACCGGTTTTTTAACTCTTCCAAATCTCAGGCGATTCTGATGAGCGTGCCCCCTTGGAAAACACTGTTCTAAAGAACAACTATTGTGTAGTGGTTAAAGGCATGGCTAAATGTGGTTAAATTAATTCTAATCCAAAAATGTCTGTTTTAGAATGCTTCCCCTACCATGCGCTAGGCATGGAACTCCACGCAAATTACTTTTATCTGTCTCATTTCCTCACTGTTGAATGGGATGTAGTACTTATTTCATATGGTTGTTATGAGAATGAAATGAACGAATGGTACCAAACAATTGTACATGTGTCTAAGTCTAAATAATGAAAAAAAAGAAAGAAAAGGTAGTAAATTTTCACTCCTATTTGGAATAATGATGGAAAGAATACAGGGGGGGAAATAGTAATCAAGCCAATTAATAAACTTTGCCAACATTATATAGGTAAAGCTATTTAAACCAATTTCTAATGTAAGGTTTTTGACAGATGAGAAATTTTAAATCTTCTATGTGTTCTTTCTATATTCATTATCTTTCTTCTTCATTAACTCTCATAATTGAAACTTGGTTTGGAATAGGAAGTGCGACCGGGCTGCTAAGAGGATAAAAGCATTGTCTCTTCACAGTGTCAAAGTCATTCTCTGCTACGTAAACTCCCATTAGTAAAAGTGCAAAGTCCATGCACACCTTGAAGAATTTTCCATTTCTACAATTTTGCCAATTGTCCTGTGAAAGGAGACCTCACTGCTTGTTTCCAGCAAACTAAGTTGCTAATGACAATCTGCCCACCCCACCACAGAAAATACATGCTTATTCGTGCAGACTGAGCAAATACTTATTCAGAACACATATCTAAAAAAGTAAGCAGGCTAATGAAATAATATTTCAGATCTCACATTTCCATGTGGCAGAACAGGAATAGAAAGAAATCCTACTAAAGCTGGTACTGACATTCCCAGATGTGCAGCCATTAACACATGCTAAAACAGGCTTTTTAAAGAGTCTATGCATTTTTCTCCAAAGGAATATAAAATACTGTTCTCCAAAGCAGTCCCATAATACTCTGTCCTGCTTAACTTAGGAGTTAACAAAGGAGCAAGAGGCGTTCTGGAAATTGCCTCTGTCATGAATGCCATGAGTGGGGGAAAGAAAGACAATGTAAATCAGCGAGGTACTTATATTGCTTTTCTTTCTTTTGAGTTATTAGAGAACCATACCATATCGATTTAGTATAGGATTAGCATGTATCACTGAAAGTTTTAGGTGAGGACCTATTTATCCTTTACTCTTTACTGCCACCCAACATATCCTCTGGTGATAAAGATGGGCCTCTGTCAAAAAAGCTGCTTGAAAACAAGCAGTATAAATCCACTCTGCAAAAATTCTTGTAAACTCCTAAATGCAGCCTCTACCTGGACCAGGAGTACATGCTGGCCTTGAAATGATTCCTCTAGGGAGTACTGAAGAATTTGATGTTATCCAGCCTTTCAAAGTGTATTAAAATGAAGTCCAGACATTATTAATATAATTTACATCACTTAGAGTCAGAATTCACCAGAGAATGAAGCCAAAAGAATGATCCCAATAAAGCCTTAGGACCATACTATATTTACCACAGTACTCCTAAGTGTCAAGTTCAAGCTAAGTTTTGATTCCTATTGTGGCTTATCAAAACTCACTGAAGGTATTAAAAAATATATTTTCATTGACACTTCTTTGACAAAGTTTCTGAGCTCATCATTTACTCTTTAAGACTACACTAAGTACCACTGAGTACACAACTATGTATGAATGTGGGAATGTGGAAATTTCCCAATAAGTTTATACTACACATAAAAATATATCTTAGTCATTATTTCCCAACTTCTTAGTGCCGTAGTTAGCTGGTAACAGGCTCTTAACTGAGTATTAAATTAAAATATAATAAATTTCTACTCAATAATAAGAAAGGCAATACTTCTTTAGGAAAGACCCTGGTTTTTAACACTAGCTTTATTTTCACTAAGTTTTACCACAGGACATCGTCAACAGATTATCAAATGGCAAGTTACAAGGAGAAGTGTGGTAGACTGATTTCATTAATACCCGCCCCCCATAAAAGTTGACCTCTTTGTGTGTTCCTGTCTTTTATCACATAATCTCCCAGCTCTGCCATGTGACTTGAACATGTGACAGCTTTGGTTAAATAAATGTTTAGTTTATTGTTGAATGCAGCTGAAGACTTGTGATTGTTAGATAGCATTTGCTACCCAGTACAGGGAGCCAGTTAGTTTTACTACATTTCTTTTGTGTGCTAAGTCTTCTGGAAAGTAGAATTAAATTTTATCTCTAAAGCAGGAAAAGTACAACATTTGATATCTATTCCACCCAAATCATTCCTGGCTTACATTTTTTTTTTGGTAAAGTTCTACATAATATAATTATAATCTCCTTTTCCATTTTTAATTGTCAATGCCATATCATTTTTTCAACATCAAAATATCTACACTGTTGCTAAGAAATACATGTAAGCATCTTATGAGACCATGAATGTGAAGTAGGACATGCATGATTTCCTTTCAATCATCCAGTGGGAATTTTCCCTAAAAACAAGATGAATTCAAGAGAGAAAATGCTTACTTTTCATAATAAATACATGTTCAGAGTTAAATTATACACAAGTTGACAAGCAGCAATAATGTCATCCTAAGAGTCCCGGAGTGGGGGTGGGAGTATCACAAGTCTGTTTAGGAGTTGTATGGCTCATGAACTTCTACAATATTGTTTTTTTCCCTAAGCCAAGCAGATACTCTGGCAAGTCACCAAACAGTGTAGAAATGTCTTTTTCTCAGTACTTATGATTATAATGGACTCTGAACTCCTTGAGGGTAGAAGTTGGGTTTTATTTGTCTGTATTGAGAAGGTACTTGGTACGAGTTACTTACTATTAACCAAATGAATGACTAGATGATTAAGTACACATCCATCTCTGAAGGAGCTCCTGCAATCCTGAAATAGCCTGGTTAACTCCCATGGGAAGGCTAAAATTTAAAAGGGCAGAGAATTGAAACTAGATCCATCTAGGGAAGATAAGGCACTTTAACCATGTACTTCGTTCCAGGCCCTTGTTCCAACAAGAATCGGTACTGTCACAACTTGCCTTGTTAATCTGCATTTAGACAGGTGAGTGCACTACTGTATGTACTTCTCTTGTTGTTTTTTTACTACAAGTCTAGTCCTTATTGGGAATCGTAATTTTCCCTACCTTGAAAATCACATCAGACTGTGAATCCCTTATATATTCATTTGCCCATTCATTTATGTATTAATATATAGAACCCCATTTGTATGTTCCAGATGTTCTCCAAGAATGTTTAGTCCATTAAAGTATGAAAAATTTTAGAACATAATAGTAAATGCAATACCAGAGGACAGTGGGGAAAGAATTCTATTTTAGAAATGTCTTTTTATTTAGTCGGGAACTCTTCTTTAGAAGAGGTGACATTCTGCTGAAACTTAAAAAATGAGAAGGAGTTCATTCAGTTCCACATTGGGTCCTTATTATATGTTGGGATATGTCAATACTGCAGTAAACAGGAAAAATAAGGTTGTTTCCCTAATGTAGCTCATCATCTAATAATGAAATAATAGACAAAATAGCAATCACAATGTATTTCATCAAATACAAGGGTATTAGGAGATCCTCAGGCCTAATAAAAAGAAGAAAAGGAAAACATGAAAGGGATTTTGTCTTATTCATCTTTCTGCTGTAGAACTGACTGATACAATTCCTGTTATGTGCTTCAAACAATAAAATCTTATTAAATGAATAAATGGAAGTTACCCTGTGTTACAAGATTCAAGATTCATTGACCTGAATAGGGTATGATTGGCTAACCCAGCTTTAAAAATGCCCTTCTCATGTTGATCTTAAAATAATACAACTACTAGAAAAATTTTACCTCGAACTCAGGCATCCATAATGCAGCCTACAAGTCAGTAAAATACACTGGCCCTCTGAGTGCATATGGGAGTTGAAAAGGAGAGGGTATGTGAGATGGTAACGACAGCTCAGGCAGAAATCAGAAGCCACTCTAGTAGCTAAAGGAGAGAGACAATAAGGCAGGTGATTGAATATATTGGTACTTGAAGAGCTGAAAAACTAAACAGGGGATTATGAGGTCACCCAGACTTAGGAGAGCAGGAAACTCCTACTCCTCCTAAGGATGGCGAGAACAAGAGAGCTGGAGCCTCCCGCTGACAAACGGAAACCATTCTGAATACCTGGTGGGAAACAGAACCTCTTTGGAAAGTACTCCCTCTGCAAAAATATCCCCAGTTTGTAGTGTTTGTCCATTTCTCTGGTGTAAATACTTCTAACATGCTTGATTTCAAGGTCCCAAGAATTAACAAGCTGCTTAAAAATTTAAGGAGTATTTCACAATCTATTCTTGCTAGCCGGTACTTCTCTTCCCCCCTTCTACCAGAGCTGCCCTCTGTGAAGCCAGGGGGAAAAGGGAACCTGAGGAACGTATAAAACATTGGTGAAACCTGGGCATAACATTCACAGAGATCGCAACGTTGTGTTCCAAGGAGGGCCACTCACACTTTATTCCTCATGAATGTTGCCCCTGGAATTGTGCACCTTTCTGCTCTGCATATGCTCCACATAAAAATATCTTTACATTTTCTGGCTGCAGGAACCCCTGGAAATGTAAAAATAAAAATAAACTTTAAAGGAAAGCTTTGCTTTAGCATCATCTGGTATTGGCCTTATGGCTACGTCAATAAGGAAGCATCAGGGTTCAGAAAGTGTAGGAAGCGGTGATTTTTTCTGAGCTGTAACTGCTAAAGTGGAATTCCACTTTTATGCCCTAAGGAAAACACTTAGATTTTATAGCTATAGAGGCTGTTTAATGGTGTTACATATGGACTGTCAGGATGGCCATGATTTATGCACCGTAGGAAAGGCTTTTCAAATTTAACTCAATATCAAGTTATTCTTTCCACCAAAAGCAACAAGGGTATAAAACCATCCTGTCACTGTCACAGGCTGGCAAAAAATACACTGAGTAAGCTGAGACAGGATTCATCCTACCTTTTGCCTTTTTAAGGTAAAAGCTTGTCTTTGATTGCTATTTATGCCTATACCAAACATTCCTTCTGGATTTTTCTTTAGGCTTTCAAAAGTTTATGTCATGTATGTTTGACCTCCCAAGAAGTCTCAAAATACATGTCAGTGGGATCATTCCTCCCCTTTATTCGCTTATTCTAAAATACAAAGAAATTCTGTCTGAAATTAAAGTAGTAATGGATTCAGTTTGGGCAAGGGTTTATCTTCAAACAGCTGGGATCTTAAAACAAGTACTACCATTGATTTTGTTTTTAATAGCCATCATTTTCCACAGGCTTCCTCTGGGAAAGGATTTGAAAGGAGTTGAGGTTTTCCACTTACATTAGATTGAGCAGTTCAATTCAGCTCTGTTTTTATGTCTTGGAGCTATCTTGGGGATTACCTTTATGCTATCCTAAAATGCTCACTATTAAAACAATGGATTCATTTTTTACATTACCATAGGCATACTATATTCAATAAATATTTATTAATATTCCTATCTTAGAAAAATCTCAGTGTGTAAAAGGAAAAAAACTAGTTAGGTATACAAAGACTTTTCTGAAGTACCAGTTTGGCAGAAGCTGATTGCTATGGGATCTGCATGTCCCATGCATGACTAACAAATACAATGCTCACAATTCCATAATTGATATCGGGAAAACTAAACAAAAAGAACCTTCTGGAAACACAGGAGCTGGAGGTAGATAATATATTGTTAGAGTGCAATATTTGTGAATCTAGTCATTTCTAATAATCAAAAGATATGAAAATAATAACATTTGCTTTAGAGTTTTAAAAGCCAATCCACCGAGACTATTTTAAAAGAAGATTTAATGATTCAGATGTACTGATATAAGGTGTTCACACAACACTTGCACCTTTGTTTTCTGTTTTAAATACATTTTTCTACCTAATGAACACTATAGTTCCCAAATTATATATCACAAGCCCAGAAGAGACCTTTGTCAGGAAGATGTTTGTGCACACAAAGATGCACACATCCATTTTTAGGCAATCTGCCGTGGCAGTGCTCATTTGCTTTTTTCCCCTCAAGAAAATCTTTAATTCTGTATGTTCTGCTGCAAGCTTTGCCAGCAATTTTCTATGAAGCCCTAAACAATTAACTTAATGAACTTACATTTTAGTTAACTTATTTACAAAAGGGAAAAATACTCTTGACACAAATTACAATGTTAGAGAAATTATCAAGGAAATTATTTTCCAGCAACCTGAAAAAAGCAATCTAAATCAATGTCCATTCAGAGTTTTTCTGAGACTTTCAAATCATTTAACTTTCCAGAGAGACTAAGTTTTATTTTTTTAATTTTTTTAAAGATGTTTTTGTTTATTTGACGGACAGAGAGAGAGAGAAAGGGAGAGAGGAACACAAGCAGGCAGAGCAGGAGAGGGAGAAACAGAGTCCCCACGGAGCAGGGAGCCCGATACCGGCTTGATCCCAAGACCCTGGGATCACGACCTGAGCCAAAGGCAGACACTTAACAACTGAGCCACCCAGGTGCCCCAGAGTGACTAAGTTTTAACTTAGTCAACTGATAGAACTAAAGTAACTTTAAAACGTGTGTATGTATGTGTATATATATATATATATATATATATATATATATATATATATATATATTTAAAACGTATATATATACATATAACATATGTAGTTATATACTAAAAACATTAGATCAACCCCCAAGTAGATAAATGATTATTGTGAAGAGTATGTCTTGGAGAGTATGTGTATTTATTCAGTAACACATGACAAATATTAACTATCAAAAAAGATTCTCTGCCTATCCATGACATTTCATTTCCATTTAAATTGTGTATGTTCCCATTGCTGCCCTTGCTGTATTTTTTCTACTGTTGTTTTCTTTTCCCCATAAAAGAATCACATTTGCATGCAGTTCCAGCTACTATTAGAGTTATTCTAAAATTTAATTCTAAACTTGTGCAGATAATATTACAACCCTCATTTACCAATTTAAAGAGCTTTTCTGATATAGGTCATCTCACAAATCTCCACAACTCAAAGAAATTCCTTTAAGTGCAACGAGGTCAAAACACAAGCAAAATATTATCTTTCAGGTTAACAGCTTTATCATTCTCATTTTAGATCATACTTTTAGGTGGGAATTTTAAATATGTTTAGTCATATATTTACATTTTTCTCAGGTTTTCCTATTTTATTTTTAGGTATGTGCTTGTGTTCTCTTTTGATGAACTATTCACAATACCAAACAGTAATTAAATTTCAGATACTTATGTGAAACCTAAGGTTGAAAATTACTTTCCCAGGACTGGTGGAGCAGTTTCCCAGCAGGGTTTGATCTATTATCTGCTATTAATGAGTAAATACTGCAACAAAATCAAGAAAAACTTAAAATGTGCATGTTGAAATAAGTTTCCATTTAAAAATTCCAAATCATTCTTTATAAAAAGTAAACATAATTCATATAGAAATCTGTAGAATTCCAGAGGCTATGTAAAAACCCCCATAGTGTTTTTAGAGAAAGATTTAAACATAGCAATCAGAATTGTTTGTGGTTACAGGGCAGTTAATCTCTGATGTATCCTTAGGCACAGGAAGAAAACTGACATTACTAAGATTTTATGTTTCTCTTCCTTTCTTACCTAACGTCTTGGCACTGATAATTTTATAGTATGAGTGTAAAGGGTTTTTGTTTTTAGTAAAGGGAAAGGGTAATATTAAGCATATCTTTACCCATTTAATATCAATAATGCCTAATGAGACTGATGCTAAAATACAGCAGTAACCACTGAGAATGCATCCTGTCTATAAACAACTCATGCAGGGGCTCCTGAGTGGCTCAGTTGGTTAAGGGATTGTCTGCCTTGGGCTTAGGTTGTAATCTTCAGGTCCTTGGATCAAGCCCCGCTTTAGGCTTCCTGCTCAGTGGGGAGTCTGCTTCTCTCTTTATCTCTCCTACTCTGCCCCTCCCCTCAACTCATTCTCTCTCTTTCTATAAAATAAATAAAATAAAAAATAAAATAAAACAACTCATGCAAACTTGATACAGGTTCACACTGTCAAAGAAATTTCCAGAAACTCAAAAAGTTTCAGTTCTCTAATCCTTAGGTTTTTGCCTACAAGTGCATCCCCTGCTCGCTAAGGTTTGAAGAGCTAGACAAAATATACATACATACAGTCTTAAAAGTATCAAAGAAAAAACAATATAGTTATTAAGGTCCAAAGAAAGGGAAATTGAGGAATAAGGGAGAAAGCTGGTTTGGGATCTGCTTTTGTCCTAAAAGAATTTGGTGAACCAGGGAAATTACATATTTGTTTGGTCAACTTCACCAGTAAGGGGACAGAAATCAAACCCTGGGATATATAAGGTAGAAGCTGAACAGAAAACTTAGCCAAATGGACAATATTCTTTTTTTTTTTAAGATTTTATTTATTTGACAGAGATCACAAGTAGGCAGATAGGCAGGGGGTTGGGGGGAGTAGGCTCCCTGCCGAGCAGAGAGCCCGATGTGGGGCTCGATCCCAGGACCCTGGGATCATGACCTGAACCAAAAGCAGAGGCTTTAACCCACTGAGCCACCCAGGTGCCCCAATGGACAATATTCTTAACGTGAGGATGAAGTATATCCTACTTGGATATTATGCATAGATTTTAATTTCCTATGTCATGCAGGGAAATGTTAAACATTGAAAATGGATTAAGTTAGTACTCCAAATTGTGACTACAGTCTTCTAGCAAAAACAAATGCCAGTCTTCTGTGGAAAAAGTATTTCCATTATAAGACTTCAAAAAGATTTTTATCAAATACATTGTATAACACACAGCTAATGCTCTTGAGTCACACAAGGACAGCAGACCTCATGAGCAAGAACCAATAAAAATAACAAACAACTGTTAATAACTATGTCTATATTTAAAGAACTAAGACACTGACTATACAACCATAAGCCATAAAAATTTAAAAACAAAATATATGTTCTAGAATAAAAAAACAATTACAATAAATAGCTTAATCAATGGTCACGTTTTAAAGGAAAACTAGATACAGATAAGAAGAGAATTATTGAATTGAAAGATAGATTAGAAGAAAGTCTTCTGAATGCTGCATAAAGACAAAAAATACAGAAAATGGAGAAAGAGAAAATAAAGAAGTTGAGAGACTACTGTTAAAAATTAAAATTCATGGGGTGCCTGGGTGGCTCAGTGGGTTAAGCCACTGCCTTCAGCTCAGGTTATGATCTCAGGGTTCTGGGAGCCAGTCCCGAATCGGGCTCTCTGCTCAGCAGGGAGCCTGCTTCCCTCCCTCTCTCTCTCTCTCTCTCCTCTCTGCTGCCTCTCTGTCTACTTATGATCTCTCTCTGTCAAATAAATAAATAAAATATTTTAAAAAATTAAAATTCAGAAAAAGAGAACAAGGATCAAATAGAAATATTATTTAAAGAGAAAACACCTGAAAATTTTAAAAAACTAATTAAGACATGAAGACAAATATGCAAGAGGCTTCAAGAAATCCCAAGCAGATTAATTAAAATTAAATGGTAGATTTAAATGCTAATGCATAATGAATTACATTAAAAATCAACATACTACATATTTTAGTAGAGTCACAGATTACCAAAACTAGATTATGAAGAACATACATATAAAACATAAGGATACAAAGAGACTAAAACATATATACTCTAACCTGCCCTATCATAGCACTTCATAAACCATGTGTTGAAAATATTTTCCTACTGATCTATATTTGCTCACTTGACTATAATCTCAAAAAGCTCAGAATAATATCTAGTTTGTAATCCAGCACTTACTATATAAAAAGACTAGATCAAGAGTAAAATCTCAGGGTGCCTCGGTGGCTCACTGGGTTAAAGCCTCTGCCTTCAGCTCAGGTCATGATCCCAGGGTCCTGGGATCGAGTCCCGCATCGGGCTCTCTGCTCAGCAGGAAGCCTGCTTCCTCCTCTCTCTCTCTCTCTCTGCCTGCCTGTCTACTTGTGATCTCTTTCTGTCAAATAAAAAAAAAAAGAGCAAAATCTAGCTATATTACATTAGTAAATAAATAGACATGCTCAAAAATTTTAATAAAAAACAAAATCTTCCAGATCAGTTTTTCAGATTGTAGAATTTCTATTGACCTATGTCTAACTCACTGACTCTTTCTTCTGTTATCTAAAGTTTATGAAATCTGATTTAGCAAATTTTCAATAAAAAATAATGTATTAGGGGGGAGCCTAGGTGGCTCAGTCAGTTAAGTGTCTGACTCTTGGTTTCAGTTCAGATCATGATCTCAGGGTCATGATATTAATCCCTGCATCAGACTTCATGCTCAGCAGGGAGTCTGCTTGAGATTCTCTCCCTTTCCCTCCACTCCTTCCTCCCCCTCCCAACTCAAATAAATAAATAAATCTTTTTTTTTTTTTTTTAAGTATTATGACCAGGTAAGTTTTATTTTAGTAATGCAAAGGTATTTCAGTATTATAAAATCAAGTGACATAACTTATTACATCAAAAATTAAAGGGAAACAAAATAATACTATCAATAAATACTGAAAAGACATTTTATGAAAAATTCAAAGATTAACATTTTTAAAACCTGTTACAAGAAAGAGGAAACTAAATATGGTGAGGACTAGTGAAAACCAGCAACAAATAGTACTTTAAATAATAAAACACCAAAAAACATTTTTATGTTTTCAATCCTATCAGTAGTTAGTGCTTTTGTGAATGTTGTAGCAAATGCAATAGGAAAGAATTATCACAAATATTGCAAGAAAGATAAAATACTGTTTTTGTTTTTCTCTGGTATTATGCTTCTTCATACAAAACACTTGTAAGAATCCACTTAAAACAGGAAACATACCAATGAGAAAATCCTCTAAGAATTAACAAGAGAATTAGGTAAGGTGATCACACAGTAAGCAATCATAAGCTATACAAAAACTGTCAATAGCATTTCATTATATAAATAATAACATGGAAATGAGAGAAATATTTTATTCATCATACCAACAACCACAGAAATATTTAGTGATGTACTTATTGAGAAATAAGATACTTTTATGAAGAAATCTACAGTATCTTTTTCTAAGACTTTAAATTATTACACTAAAAAATCCTTTTTAAAGGACATAATAAAGCTTAGATCTATGGAAATGGGGATACTTAATATGCATTAAATTCAATTTTCTCAAAATTAACATATATTCAATAAAGTTCTAGTTAGAATGTTAATATTATACAGAATTTTGGAATTGGAGACAACGACATTCAAATTCATATGGAAAAATAAATGTCTGGAAAATACCAAAAAAGTGATAGGGAAAAAAATCAGGGGAACTAGCTATACCAGAAACCATAACATGCTATAAAACCAATAAAAACATCAGTATGGTATTCAAAAAGAATCAGCAAGTAAATCAGTACAAAATATTAAGAATTCCAAAATAATTCTCCTTTATTATAATAATGTAATATATGTCAAAGGCAGATTTTAATTAATGTCTAATTGAAACTAATACATGCTGCTTTTATAACTGGTTAAATATCTGGAAGAAAAAAACTTGAACGTTTTCTCAATGTATGAAAAAATAAGTTTCAAATGTATTAAAGAAAAAATGTTTGTTTTATAATCAAAGGTTTCCAGAAGACAGTGACAACAACATAAAGGTTAGAGAGACCATCTTAATTAAGACAACACCCAGGAGTTATAAAAGTATCTATTTAGGCATATTTGGCTCTAAATGACATGAAACATTTTAATATAAGACATAAATGAAACTGGATCCTAACGTCGTACTTCCCCAAATCTGCTCCTTCCCCACTCTCCCTCATCCTCAGCTGATGACCACAGTGTTGTTCATTTCTCAGAGCATCCCCCCTACTCATCTTCAGTCAAAGGAAATCCTATTTCCTGTGCCTTTCAAACAGATCCAGAGTCTGGCTTTCCACTATTTTCACTCCTTGCCTGATGTAACCCATCAGGACCTAAGGTGTGCCCTGCTTCAGTAACAACTTCCAGTGTCTCCTACTTCTCCCCTTATTCCATTTTGATTCTTCCTCATCCAGCACCTACAATTATCCTTTTAAAACACAACTCAGATTCCATCATTTCTCTGATAAAAACCTTGAAATGGTCTCCCAATTCTCTCAATATAAAAGCCATAGTCCTCACAGTGCCCCCACCTGGCCCTATGCCCATTAGTTCTCAACTCATCCCATACCACTCTCAAGCTTGGTTCACTCTGCACCAATCACACTAGTCTTTTTGCTGCTGTTCCTCCAACATACCAGCCTTAACACTGCTGTTTCACCTTTCTGGAATGGTCTTCCCCTGCTTTCCACTTGGCTTATTCCCTCTAATCCTTTATGACTATTGTTATGACTATTGTTACCTTCACAGGGAGAAGTACCACCCTACTTAAATGGCAACCACCTGCCGGCTCCCCACTTCCTACTCTTTTTTTTTTTTTCATATTTCTCTTTTTCCCAGAATTCGCCATCCTTCACATGCACTATAATTTATCTATTTATGTTAATTGTTTTTGCCTGAGTCTCCCCCTACTTCTTTACTAAAATGTAAGCTCCTTTAGGTCAGGGATCTTTTGTTTTATCTGATGCCCCCAGAACCATAGAATAGAAAGGGTGTGCCACAAAATGGAAGTCAATGAATACTTTTGAGTGGATGGAAGAATTAATGAAGGTTGAGCAGTATTGTAATATAAAATCAATGGACAGCAAATTAAGAAAATATACCAGCAGTGTACATGACAACAAAGTAAACTGATATTTCTATAATTTGATCTTGTAATACCACAAATACATATGTTTATATATAGATATAGCTGTCTATTTAGGGACAGAGGGAAAGAAGAAGGAAAATACTAACGTGGTAGTATATAATTATTATTTGTTTTATCTCTTTTTTATGTTTTTATTTTTTTAAAAGATTTTACTTATTTATTTGACAGAGAGAGAAACAGCAAGAGAGGACACAAACAGGGGGAGTGGGGGGACAGGCTTTCTACCGAGTGGGGGAGCCAGATGTGGGGCTCAATTCCAGGACCCCAGGATCGTGACCTGAGCTGAAGGCAGACGTTTAAAGACTGAGCCACCCAGGCGCCCCTCTTTTTTTATGTTTTTAAATTTTTTACTAGCAGGTAACCTTTATGATGAGGGAAATAAAAATATTAACTCTCAAAAATAATTCAGTTGAATACCACTTCCACTAGCAATGTTTATCTGACCAGTCAGTCTGATTGAAATTCTCATTTTCTCAAACCCATAGCAAACTTCCAGATATTTAAACCATAAATGTGAGCTTCTTGGTCTAGCCCTATAGATCGTTAGTTCCCCAAGAAATGGGGCCTTGCTCTATTTTTGTGTGTCCTCTCTAGTCTCTGTAGGAATTCATTACATAAGGAAGCCTTTGTCTCTTGATAACATGCTCATTTCTCCAACATGCGGGCCAGTTTTTTTATAGAGCTTTCTTTTCCTTTTTCTTTTCCTTCTGTTATATTGCTATACCACTTAATAAATATTTATTTAACTTTATACACTTAAATTCTGATCTTTGTGTTACTCATGAAATCCATATTTTCATGTCTTCCCATTATTGCAGAAATGAGCTAATATGGATATTTTTTGTGTCACTCAAGTCTCTAATTATAATATTTTAAAATTTAAATCTTAGAGCAAAAGTAACACATACTATAAGGAAAAAAGCAAACACTTGGCAAAGAAAAATCACTTAATATTTTTATATGTATTCTTCCACATTTTTCCTTTCATATAATTAGATATTAATGTCTTTGTTTAGTTATTACAAAGTTAGAAGCACAAATCAAATTTTTCTATCAACAATATTTAGTACATTTTCCCATGTCAATTAATACATTTTACTGTATTATTTTAATGGCTCTGTAGTATTCCATACTATGTCACACATTATTGTTTGTCTATATTTCTACTCTTCTGAACAATGTGATTTTGTATATCCTACAGCTAAAACCATCCATACATATACATATGATTTCTTTAGGATAAAGTCTTAGAAATAAAATTACTGATTCCACTGATCCAATGGACAGGGATGTTTTCAATCTTTTCCTAATAAATAGCTTGATTATTCAAAGTATTATATCCTCTGACCAATCTCCTCATTTTCTGCACTGGTAGAAAATCCTGGTGACTTTTCAATACCTTTGTGAGCTAACTGGTGATACATAAAAAATGTTAATATTTAGGTACTCTTTAGAATGTTCAGTATTTAAGCTGACTTTTAAATTACTCAAAGTTGAGATGCCTGGGTGTCTCAGTTGGTTAAGCACTTGCCTTCAGCTTGGGTCATGATCTCAGGGTCCTGGGATCAAGCCCCACATCAGTCTCCTTGCTCAGCTGGGAGCCTGCTTCTCCCTCTCTTCCTGCTTGTGCTTTCTTTTGCATGCTATCTCTCTCTGTCTCTCTGTCAAATAAATAAAATTTAAAAAAATAAATTACTCAAAATCTAGTCATGGCAAGTCAGAAAGCATAACAAATAGTTTCAACAATTAAATATGGTCTGTAGATATGTAAGAAATGAAGAGCTTTGAAATAAATCTCAATTACATGGTGTTGTAAATGTATCCACTGAGAGTAGGAGTACAATTAGGCACCAAATTATATGGGAAAATGAAGTTGCGTCTCAAGAAGGAGCCTAAGCCATAAAACCTGTCCCTACTTGAGCCACGGTATTCCATAAACCCTGCGGCTCTACAGTGAGTTCAGTGCTTTTCAGACTTTCCACAAATTTGCCCCAATTTCTACTTCACTTTTCTCTCCATAATGCCTGATCTGTCTGATACCATATTATTTTAATTAAGTTCCCTTTCTAAACTTTCTTGATTCTTTCAGACCAACTGTCCACTAATGCTACACACCTCCCCCCCAAACCACATCAGTTACACTCTGCCAAAAAACATCATTCAAAATTAGACACTTACTCTAAGACACCTCTCTGATTAAGAAACAAGAGATGGTTTGCTGGAGAGTCCAGTTTTCAACCAATTGCTCCTTCAAAAGGTTATAATTACTCTTTCCTCTGTTTAATCTATAACCACAAAGCTTACTCTTTAAGATCTTAATGAAAGTGTAGAAACACAAAAAATACTCAACTGAGTTTGTTAATTTATTTTTAGCCAATGTGAAAATGTATAGGCTGGGACACACTATGTTTTAATTTGGGAAGGGGTATAGATATATGGTGCCCATAGTCCAATAATTCCAAGGAATCAATGGATATTATTTCCATATTTTATTTCCTAGTAAGAGACTATAAGGTTTTTTTTTGTTTTGTGTTGTTTTGGGTTTGGTTTTCCTTTTTTTTTTTTTTTTTCTTTTTTTGGTGGGAGAGAAGGTAATGGAAACAGAGAATCAAGAGCATTTAGCTTTAAATCTATTTCTAACTCCATTTTCTCCATCTCTTCCATTATAACGTCACAGAGATAAAGCCAGTAGCAAAGAGTCAACCTTGGGACATCTTCCCAGTTGCCAAGCAATACGTGATACACTTTTTACTTTTGGTCACTCAATCTAATTGTCTATTACAATTCCTGGCAAAATAAAAACTCAAGTTATAGAAGACTTTAACTTTCTACACTGAAATAAATCTTTTCAAGTATCATTTGCTGTAATTTTTATTGTTAGTACTGTTTGCTGATGCATGGCCTTTCCAATAAGGCTGGGGTATCCATTTTTTTAGACTAATGGAAGAAGCCAACTAAATAAAAAGCATAATTAAATATATAATTATGCACAGGTCTTCCACACAGGCCCTAGCAATCTACTGCCAGTATACCAGTATGACATAACACATGACTTGGATTTTGAATTCCAAGAAAGTTTGGTTTAGAAAGCTGTCATAGTGTTAATATAAGCCATAATAGAAAGTCAATCAGAATAAAACTTAGTGGTATGTTTTCATTTTTGCTTTGCCACACAGGAAGATGAAATCCTTTCCTGTGGACTTTTAAGAAAAATCTTGAGGGAGAAGAAGAAGAAAAAGAAAGATTTAGTTGTAGAAGTAGATCTTAGATACGGAATTCCTACAAAGGAAAAACTCTAAAGTGGATTGGGAGTTTATAAAAGAAAATGCAAATAAGTAGTTTGAGGATAGCAGGATAGAAGGGAATTTTGCTCTATTTTTCAACAGAAAATTCTTTCTTTCGGAAAGGAAAAGAGACTAAGACAGAGGAGGAGGTATTGATGTGGCAACCACCAGGCCTTGACCGGGGCAAGAGAATAAACAAGAAAGACACTAGCCATAGACAGTAGCCATGTGCGTGTGTGCATACTTATATATCACTTTATCAAATGGTTATGACCAAAACTATATTTCTGATTTAAAAAAATATTAAGGTAATGCTTAGAGATGTTTTTAAAGTGATTTTAGAAATGTGAAGTATGTTTTAAATTTCTATTATATGATTTAACATAATTACTTGGTAGTATCACAGTTCTAGAATTTAAGGAAATTTGTATTCTGTGTACAGATACAAGCAAGTACCTATTTTAGTAAAACTACAAGCCCCTCCACTCTTCCTCTGTGCTCTTTTTGGCATATTTTTAAGTTTTCCCACATTATCTTAACCCCATGATATCAAATTGTATCCTAGGCTTAAAATGCCTGCTTAAATTTGTATCCTTGTATTTTTTAAAAATTCCTACCATTCTGAATATTTACGTCCCTCCAAATTCCTGTGTTTCAGTGCTAACCTCCATCACGATGACAGTAAGAGGTGAGCCCCTGGGTCGTGTGAGTGGAACCCTCAGGCATGAGATCAGTGCTCTCTTGAGAGGCACCACAGAACTCCTGGCTCCTTCTGCCCAGTGAGGAAGCAGTAGTCCCAGTCCGCAGCCAGAAGGGTGCTCTCACCAGAACCTGGCCCCACCAGAACCTGACCCTACTCACACTCCACTCTGCACCTCACTCTTCGACTTCCAGCCTCCAGGACGGAGAGAAATCCTTGTTATGAGCCACCCACTGTCTGGTGCTTTGTTACAGCCACCCAGATAGACTACGACAATTCCCAATGACGAATTCTCTTAAAATCTGTCAGAGCAGAAAACAGTGTAAACGGGTATGATTAATTTTTCTAGGCTCTGGTGTATACTGGTTTTTTATTCAAGAGACTGGCATTTGAGAAACATCTACCTATCAAAGGTTTCTGGGCATTTTGAAAAATAAACAATGTTAAGATTTGATAAAGTTTAAAAAATAATAATTTTAAGTATATATATCTTAGAAAGCAGACACAGTTGAAACAGAGGCTGATGCTCAAAGGCCAAGCTAGATATGCTGACCTCAAGCACCTCAAACAGAGTTTACTGAGAGCCAGAGAAGAACAAGAGCTCTGGTTTTCAAAATAATTTGCTTGTGTATCATCCCCTGAAAGAATTTTTAAAGGCTATATTCTTTTTTTTTTTTTTAAAGATTTTATTTATTTATTTATTTATTTGACAGAGAGAAATCACAAGTAGGCAGAGAGGCAAGCAGAGAGAGAGAGGAGGAAGCAGGCTCCCTGCTGACAGAGAGCCTGATGTGGGACTCGATCCCAGCACCCTGAGATCATGACCTGAGACAAAGGCTGCGGCTTAACCCACTGAGCCACCCAGGCGCCCCTAAAGGCTATATTCTTGCTCATCGTAAAAACTATCTATAATTTTCCATCCTTGTTTAAATAATTATAAGCTATGCCATTTCTAGTATATTATATATATATTGAATTTTAAAATAAACTTGTTACATCAGTCTTTTAAATGTATTCAATGAAATCTAAATAAAATAGATTTGATACCTGCCATCATCAGTTTAAAAAATTACATAAACTATAAACTTGCTAGCTCTACTTTATCAGTCAGAAATTTTAAAATAGAATATTCATTTTTTTCTTTTAACAGTTTTCACTTTAATTTCACTACAGAATTTAATGAGATAATACAATATTGTGTTTTAAAATATTTCATTAATCAGCCTATCATACTTCATATAGTAATATGTGTATAAACTGAAACTCCACTTTTCATTTTCCCGAGATCATGAAGCTTTAAGTGAAAAAAATTAAAAAAGCATTATCAATAGGACCCCAGTTAAATCAGGGTATAACTACATAATGGAATGCTATGCAACTTAAAAATCAACAATGACTACTTACAAATTCATACAGAGCATAACAACCTATGTCACATGAAAAACAAGGAACAAAGTAATGTTAAGGGAGAGAGTACAATGAGCATTTCTATGTGTACTTAATTTCTTAAGCAAAAACAAAAGAAAACAAAAACCTCTAAAATCAAGATAATAAAAACAGTCATCACCTATAGTAGTCATAGAGCAGGATACTAGACAGATGAGTCAAGGGTGAAAGAAAAATGTTCACTAACAATTAATTTTGGGTTTTGAGCCATGTGAATATTTGACATAGATACATATGTGTAATTATTACTAGTATACTATGGCAAAGACTCTAAAATTTATACATTTTGATAACCAAAAACCATAAAAATGCATTTCAATAAAAACATATCACTTAATGAGATAAATTAAGCTGGATTTTTCTAATTAGATTATGCATATGTGAATAAATATTATTTATCACTATAATGTAACAGGAATAATTCTATCCCCACCCTGTTTTTCCATGGTATAGTTTATTTACTCAGAAACCTACACAACACAAACTGTAGATGGAAGAAGAAACTTTGAATGGTCATTTCACTCACTTTTCTTTTAGTCTCTTTCCAAGTTTTATGTCAAAAATTCTAAGGTGAGCTATCATTTAAAAAAAAGTAATTGTACTTATCTATCATCTGATAATTGAATTAACACTTCTTTTTGTTTAGAACAAATTACTGGACAACATCTGATTTACAAACTTATTTGTAACCTGGTTATTAGAGTCGTTAACTGTTTCAATTTTGTAAAAGCAGATAAAAATATGGTAAAAAAAAATCTTCAAAGACTATTACTGATACTTGATAATCTTTAACATAGAGGAATCTTATTTAAACACCAAGAAAGGGTCAAAAAATACAAAATCATTGTTAATGTCAATAATTTTGCCACTATACCATGTTTCTAAGCTTTTAAAATATTTTATCTATTTGACATAGAAAGACACAGCGAGAGAGGGAACACAAACAGGAGGAGTGGGAGAGGGAGAAGCAGGCTCCCTAAGCCACCCAAGCGGTCCTGTTTTTAAATTTTTATGTAACTTGTTTCCTTAAAGAATTTGCTACAGTCCTATCACAATTTTTTTTTAGCACAGTATGAATAAAGGCAGAATTCTTTAGAACAATCAGATCAAGGTATACTAAGAATAAAATTAATATCAAGTTGTGTTTATATTCAGATTATCTGATCCTCTCCTTTGAAATGAAATGGAGACCACTCTAATTGAGGGCAAATGCACACATTTGCTCTTCTGTACAAAAACTCATACTTTACATAAACTCGATTGTAATTTGAATCAAGTTAGAAATCCTGAGAAACACTTACTTATGACCACATACCCATGGACAATCCTCAGAATCTGGATTGCCCATGATTCCATGACTAGGTCCTCCCTCAGGACAAAGATTCGGAATATTTAGGAGGCATCCCATCTCCTGTCAGTAAAATTCTAATAT
Source organism: Mustela nivalis (assembly GCF_964662115.1). Classification (NCBI taxonomy): domain Eukaryota; kingdom Metazoa; phylum Chordata; class Mammalia; order Carnivora; family Mustelidae; genus Mustela; species Mustela nivalis. The sequence continues at coordinate 23,520,637 of NC_139021.1, read as the reverse complement.
TTCAAGTGTAATAACTTGAAGTAGAAGCAATGGACGTGGTAAATTCACTGGTAATTCCAGGCTTGGGTTCTGCATATGCAACAAGAGGCAAGAAGCACCTACTCCTAAAACTAACGCAGGGATGACAAGACACCACCAAGATACCTCATTCTGAGAGTCGCAACTGAGAACTCACTGGAATCTACATTACTATTCTGGTCTAGGCACTTTGTGAGAACTTGAAGAGTGTCGTTCACGTAAGGGGAGAGGAGGGCATCTTAGACACAATTCTCAGGAACATGAGTATCAGAAGTGATGGGAAGATGGGACAGATGAAGGGAGGACGGAAAAGGTACGACGCAGCCTTTGGCTGGAAATCCTACCACCGTGTCACTTAGCACATTCCCTGGGTTTCCTTAGTGCCAGAAATGGCCAAAAATCCCGGTACCCACAGATAAAAGATGACTCCAGACTTCGCTGTGAAAGAGAGGAGAAGGCAAGGGAGTCAATGCTCACAGAAGACCCTTTGCTCTTCTCTCTCCCTGCTTTTACTTGTCCTTCAGGATCATCACAAATCCTTATCACTGTTTCACAAGCATGTGATGTGTGACAAGGGATCTTACAGGAACTAGGAGGATCTGCTTATGGAAAAGATAGGATATGTTCTATGAGTTCTGTTAAACGTAGCCCAAGGAACAACACATACATCTCTTGGATCACCGGGCAGCTGTTTGGGCTTAGAAAGCTTAGACAACTCCCTGCAGCGTTCCTACAGCAGAGTGGTCACTCAGGCCTTGCCATTCCAAAGGCTTACACCCTTCTCTGAAACCTTCCCTGCCCTCAGCAGCCTCTGTGTTACATCTTAGCAAGCCAGGTTTTATGGCTGATTTCATGCTCTCCATTAACAACAACACCTTAGCATTGGGCAGGTGAATGGTAATTGTTCTATCTCCCCTTAGAAGCACAGAAAGTTCACTCCTAAGGGTCCTACACACATATACACGCAAAACATCCAAGCAACACTAAATAGCCATACCATGTTGTTTCTGGGAGGCCAACAGCACTGCTGGCATCCCCTCTCAACTGCCCAAGGATGGTTTACGGGAACATGGCAATGTCTAGGGAGGAAGGCATTAAGTTAGGACAGGCCCCAAACTAAGATCCCCTTTTACTTATTTTTATCTGAGGAAAGAGAGGCCTAAATGATGGTACAAGTGCATGATTACACAGTTCCTATGTGCAAATACCTCTTCTATAGACATTTCTAGCATCTGGGTTTAAATGTGTTCATTCCTTTCTAATGGCCTACAAAGTCCTCTTGCTGCTACCAGAGTGAAGGTTTGTCCTTAAGGAGGATATCCTTAGAAAAGAGAAATGAATGTTTTCACAGTTGTCTTAACTGGGATCCAGCATCTGAACTAAACCTTCTTCAGAAACACAAAGGATCATTTCACATACCGACTTGCACTGGTTTGATGTCTGCACGATCACAGCACACTGGTCTCAGATTTTCCAGATGATATCCAGGGGCAAATGCACGGGTTTCTCTCAGTTAGGCACATGGCTATTTCCCCAGTGACCACACACCAGCTGGACCTATTCCAGCACTGCCATGAACTAAGATGGGTTTACCACCCACACTCACTGACCTCCTATAATTTAGACATTTCAGAAAGTCTGAGGAGTCACTGGGAACACTGGCCAGGCCCACGACCTACTAACGATGCCACTACAATAGTGTTAATGAAACAGTTTCAACTTTTCTCAATAAATCTTCTTTAAACTCTTAGAGCTGCAGATTTAGTTTATTTAATTTACCTAAATGTCTGCCATAAAACCTAATTGGAAAGGCTAATCTTTACTGTCAAATTCATCAGCCCAGTATGATTGACTTTCTTCTGGAAAATGTCTAACTTGCTATTTCTATGGAAATAAGCATGTACATTTTCATGACTGTCTTCCTTGTCTGATACCTAACTCTAAGATGAATAGTTAAGACAGAAAGTCTTGCCAGAGTTTGTTATCTAGATTAAATGAGTCACATAACATTGAATACTTCTTACCAAAGTTCTGTGTTACTATATTTCAATTCCAGAGCAAGGCATTATTTGGCAGTAGCCAAGGAATAGAACAGGCAGAGCTTTAAATCAATAAAAAATCACCCGTAACATCTTACCTTATATTTTATTAAGAGTGTTCTGATATAGGGCCACCTGGGTGGTGCAGTCATTTGAGCATTTGACTCTTGGTTTCCATTCAGGTCCTGAATGCAGGGTTGTGGGTTCAAGCTCTGCACTGGGCTCCACACTCGGTGAGTACCCAGGAGTCTGGGCTTTGAAATTAACTATGCTGTTTGAGGAAAGACCAAATTTTACAATGGACAATACCGTGTTTTACTAAAGTAACTGAATTAAGTTATGTTTTGTTTGAGAATAGTCGAAATGGACTGTGATTACATGAGTAAGCTGGGTCAAGCTGTATTTGTGTATTCCGGTCGTCGTGGATGAAATTATCCCTATTAGGGTACAGATCAGAAATGGACTTGGGAGATGAATTTTAGTCAAGGCAATTAGTCCTAGGATAGAGTACCAGATGCTAGTCTATTACAGTCTACAATATAGTCTACAGTACAGGGAAGGAGTTAAACTACCTGTGATAGCAGAGCTTTTGTTTCTCTCTGGGAGGAAATATGACACTCAAAACAAAAAAACCTATAAAAAGATGAGTGTTCTGGCTGAAGCCTATCTGGGAAGTCCAGATCCTCCTCACCCATCGGGTTTCCTGTTGACTGCTTAGATCTGCTCCCAAGCCTCCCTCACAGAGACTGAGGTGCCAGGAGACACAAATGTGACACACTGTACTATGCCAATCTTTTCATGGAATTTGAGATCAAATGTGCAATGAAGTCAACATGGAGAACAAAGCTGAGAACCTCCAAAAAGTAAAAAACAAAAAAATAAAATTTTTCTGAAGTAACACATTTAACACTAAATTAAGTTAAGGAGTCAGGCAGCCTGGCTGTGAATCCCAACTTGGATATTTTTTAATAATATAATTAACTTAAATAAATTCAGCAAGTTACCATCTATATCTCAGTTAGGACATCTATGATCAGCCAATTCATAGGACTGTCAGAAAACAACCACCTGCTACATACTATATACTATACATAGTAGAAGCTTAGCAACTGAGAGATAAATTGATGGAATTTTAATAAAACTCAAGGACTTTTAATTAAGTTGCATTTAACAAGGTTCTTTCTATGTATCTCTTCAATTTCTCCCATCTTTAACAAACACACCAAGCTTCTTAAATCTTATTTGACTGCCCTCATCTTTGAGGGAGAGGCAGAAAAAGGAACATGTTAAGTTCAGATTTTTTAATATTCTCAGATAGAGAGAATAATCCTGGCAGATAACTTGGGTTCAGAGAGAGGGGAGTGTTGAAGCATTTGTATATATTTCTAATGTATCTGATATCTCAGAGGACAGTAAACTCCAAAAGACAAAAGGGAAGATGGACTGGGGGGTCACATTGCTGCAAGAGTGATAGTCCAAATCAAAACAAAACAAAACAAAACTATTGTAATAAATAATAGAAGGTCCTCACTATGTGTCAGATTATCAACAAATGATCAGACTATCTTCAATATTTTGTGTTAAAGAAATAAATCAACTTAGGTCACAATTGAAAGTATTTTTATTTTTTAAATCTTTGGCACTTGAAGTATTTGGTTTCCTTTCTTCAGAAAACCCATTGACACATCAAAAATGACAGGAGGTACTGTAGCATAGGACATCAACAAGTTGATGTCCTATAGGCATACTGCCTGATTTCACCAGATGCAAAGTAGTTGAGTTCAATCCCACCTGTACTCATGCTTAGGTAGTAACTTTGGGCAGGTTACTTTTAACCATGCTAATGCTCACTTTCCCCACTAAGCAGCCACTGCATAATCAGTGGGGCTGATAATGATAAATAATTCACGTTCGTTGTGGGAAATGATCTGGGTGAAATGTTTAGTACAACTCCTAGAGCATAGCAAGGACTCAGCAAATAGAGGATATTAGTATTACTACTATTGCTATACTACAATGGTGGTGGAGGAAATACTAATAGTGTTAGTACTGCTAGTATTTATGTTATATTTAGGTATTTACCTCACAACCATTTCAGATGTTTTTCTACTGGCTCACCAACTAACTACATGACAGTTTTCATAATAGTGTCCATTTATCACTTTTTAAATATCTGCCACAATTCCTACTACAGTTCTGGACTTGGAGTAGACACTCAGTAAATATTTCTTGATTGATTGATATAAAATATGCATTATAGTTGGGTGAATAGGAATTAATTTGCATTTCAACTCAAATACTTGAAAAAAAAAATTCCAGCTTCACACTTGATATCTTCGTTTGCTCAACTCTAGTTACAAACAGCTAATTAGGGATGATATGGCACTGTTTGAGTTTTGGCAGACTATAATCCGTGGATTTTAATACAACCAACTGCCTAATTTACATTGGTCCACATGCCAGAAAAATATATTCAAAGACTATTATTTGGTTAAAGAAAATCAAAGTAATGGACTCAACTAATTGTGACTTTTGGAGTCAAAAATTTAGCTTAGAAAAAATGGCTTTCTTGATGCTTTCATTTATAGTGAGCTTTGTTTATGTCATAAATACTAAAGAAACAGTATTTTGCCCCCAGGAATATTCACAGGTATAGCATCAGCCAAGTAAACATGTCATTAGTTGTGGTAATGTGTTCAACATTTTTCAAAGTAATATGGAACAAAAACATTTCAGTTAAAAATAAATGTGAATTCTGATGTCCATGCAAGCACCATCCTTAACACACAAATCTTCAACTGAGAGTACCCTCCGTGAAAAAAATTCAGAAGCAGCAATCACTGTATGTTTCCTGAATTAATTTTTTTTTGATTTTTATTCAATACAATTAAAATTGATAAGTCTCTAATTTTAACAAAACGGGACAATATAAAATAACACATCTCATCTGACTGAGTTATATATATAGCTTACCTAAAACCATGGCACACATTTTGTTTTTTGTTTTTAGTTTTGTTTTGTTTTGTTTGGGGACTGTCCAGATGTAATTAGTATAGTTAAATCCATGTAAATTATCTTTTAAAATCTCATATTATAATCAATTGCACCAAGCAATGTTATAAGATAAATTATATAAATTGAACAGATGGCACAGACATTAAACAGACAGGTGATAGATAACAGGTTGACAGAGGCATAGAGATGGATATACTTAAATCATTAATATAATCACTCTTTGTAATGATCAATTTCCTCATGTCCTCTCTTCTTCACTCTGTCCCTTCTATTTTTTTTTATCCTTCTAAATACACTGAGGCAAAATACAAGTAGGTACATATAGATTTTAATTATGTTAATTTCCTGATGAAGAAAATAAACTCAGAAAAACTAGATTAGGCTTTTTAAGAAAGGAAAGGCAAAGAGTAGAAAGGAAATTAATACAGAAATCAGAAAGAAAGGTATGAAAAGAATTTTACCTGTTTTGACAAGTTAGAATGAATGATTCCATATAGTGGCAGATATTATTTATTGCCATTCTAATACATACTCTACTCTTCCTCCCCTCATTCTGTTTATGTCAATAATATACCCACCTCCCCCAAAATACAACGAAATATCACAGTCTTCCTTTCAAGGAGGAAAAGCTAAGTCCTGATCCATGAGGTATCAGTGAAGGAGAATGGTTTAAACAAGAAGGAGCCTCTAGCAAGGAGACCTCGAAAAGGAGAAGAGTTAACTACTATGTCCCTTTTGCCCTTTGACCTCCTTATTCTTCCATCCTACAATAATGCTGGAGGCTCAGCAACCATCTTGTTACCATGAAGTGATAAGCATTAAGATGAAAGCCACATGGTAAAGCTAGATAATGTCTATTAATTTTTTTTTTTAATTTTAAGGATCTTTTTGAGAAAAAGAGTGGCACTTCTCTACCTTCACACACTACAATTACATTGCCATAGTCATTTCTAATTTTACTTCCTAGTTCTACTATTTGTATCTACTCTAAATCCAGTCCCTCTTGTTCTGTTAGTGTGGTGGCTTTCTGGGATGAAACTAGGTTGAAGCAAATGAGACACCTACAGTACGAAATTTAAGGAAGTATTCATTCAGGGGCAGTTAAAAACAATGCTGAAAGTGAGTGCCTCTCTAAATTTTGACCATTATAGGCTCTCCTTCTTCCCTATATTTTATCTCATAATACTTACTGTAATTGCAAGTAAAAAAATTATTATATTCTTTACTAATAGAGACATTGGGGTTTTTTTATTGCTTTTTTAGATATAACTTTTTTTTTTTTCCATTTGCAACAGCATGGATGGACCTGTAGGGTATAATGCCAAGTGAACTAAGTCAGTCAGAGACAAATACCATCTGATTTAACTCATCTGCGTAATTTAAGAAACAAATGCACAAACGAAAAAGAGGGGGCAAACAAAAATACAGACTCTTAAATACAGAGAACAAACTGACAGTTGCCAGAGAGGAAGTTGATCAGGGAATGGGTGAAAGAGCAAAGAGAATCAAGAGTATTCTTACCCTGATGAGCACTTACCTTGATGAGTAATGTATAGAACTGCTGAATCACTAGATACACCTTAAACTAATATAATCCTGTATGTTAATTATCCTTGAATAAAAATTATTTTTTAAGTGATTTTATTATGTTTTTCTGATTGTTGCCTTGTTCTCCATCACTTCTATGGAGGGAGAGACCTTGTTCAGAGCATCCCTGTGCTAATATAACAACATATATTAGTACACAAAATATGAACTGTATAGACGCACCCTGTCTTCATTTTATCTGAAGCTATGTAATGCCTAAAACAAAAAAACGGGCTATAAGTAAGCCCACCTTTCAAAGTGATTCACTAGACCACCAAAACAGGACTTGTAAGCGTAGCAGCCAAAGAACAATTTCTGACAGCCGTAGGAAAAGTCTGAACAAGACACTGGAAGAAGTAAAACACAGGAAAGAGTTTTACAAGAGATACAAGACCACTGAAATGACTGATATGTACTTTCTGGAGTTTAGGGCACCCAAGACAACTGTCTGAAACACACCAAAGAAACTGAATTGGAAGAGGCTGTGGTTATCACACTGGGCTGTGCTGGCAGGGAGGACAGATGACTTTTCTTGCTAGGCTCTAATCATTTCATATTCTTTGCAAGAGGACTCCTGACATGATTACGTGACCCTAACAAAAGGGGTAGGCCCTTGATGCACAGGGCAAGATGCCCAAGGAGAAATGAATAATCCATATCACAAGATGTCTGGGTGAACGTTCCCAGGAGAAGATGTCTCAGAAGCAGTACACGTGTTTCATGGGAGAATAATTGCAGCAGGATTTTCATGATCTTTCACATCTCCTTTCTATCCTTGCCCAATCTCTAATCCTGCGAGGGAAGTGGGGGGAGGGGAGTGGCAGACTAGTGGGGAGAGGGGAAAACAGGAAAGAGAAAATGTTGAAATGGAAAATCTTCCTTTCCTACTGCAGGCTGCAGATTCCAGCCTAGCTGAGAAAATATTAATTTCCTATTAAGTTCAGAATTCTAATTTTATGTTGGAGTGAAAATAATCACACAACGAGATTTTTTTTTTTTTTTTTGTGATTGAAAATGCCAGGAAAAGTTTTACTATGTGAAATGACTAGAAAAGTCACAGACCTGCCTCAAAAATTAAGTCAAGATATAAAGAGAATAAGCCCAACAGAATGGGTTTGAACACACAGTCGTAATAAGGTAGAGGAACAAAAGTTACTTTTTTGGAGTTTCTAAGAAGTTACACTCTATAGTGATGTAGTCTTTTAACATAATGGTAACTTTTTAATGAATGAAAAAATGAGCATAAATAGTCTTATTATCAATGTTAATTTTAACAACTTATTAATGAATAGAGGGACAGCATAGGATTTTAAATGGCAATCAGCTTTTCCTTCATGCTTTAAAATTATGCATAAAAATGAACTAAATTGATTATTTCTCTTGTATTATAAAATATAATAGACTGCTATATTTACTGCCTTAATGACGCTGAAAATTTGCAAGGCATTAAAATGTATGCTTGTAAGCAGAATTAATAACTTGACTATCTGACTTTTGTCTAGTTTATTATCCATGGCATTCTCCATAGATCTAGAAAACTATTCCAGCCTTCATTAAAGTTTTAAACAGTTATGAAATAGCAATACCCACCACATGGCTTAAATATTTTATGCAACATCTTTAATCACCTCTTTATAATTTACAGTGTAGATTGTAAAATCATTACAGATATATATTAATAATTAATAGGGAATATTATCTTCTTATAAATATATGTCATAGATGCATTTAAATCCTTCGCTTATAAGGTGAATAATGGAGTTTCTTTTATGACTGCTACACATATTATAATTTTATTGTAAACTTGTGTTTCATGCTTAGTTTTCTAGGCCAGATTACTGTCACCTCTCATGTTATCATGATAACTACCTTTTCGTTATACAGATGATTTCTCTGTGGTAATTGTTGAGACTACTCACAAATATTCAAGTTTTCTTTGGGGATATATGACAGGATTCCATTTTCCCATTCCCTCTTAGGATATGCATGGTCCTCTGACTTGCTTTGGCTAAAGAAATACAGGTGGAATTGATGTGTCACTTCAGGATAAAAACTTTTAGAGCCCCAGTGCAATTCCCTGGAATCTGGAACCCTGGAAACTTCTGTCAACCTCGGACCATGCCATGCCATCTGTGTCTGCCCACAATAGTCATGCAACATGAGTGAGAAAAAAATGTTCTTATAATCAGATACAGCAATTTGGAAATTATTTATTCCTGAAGCACAGCCTAGACCAGGAAGTGGCAAAGATATTGTGTGAAGAGGCAAACAGTAAGTATTCTATCTTTGCAGGCCTTAAAGTCTCTGTTGCAAGTACTCAAGTCTGCTACTGAAATGAGAAAGCAGCCATGGGGGAAAGTGTAAAGGAGCAGACATGACTGTATCCTAGTAAAACTTGATTTACAAAACATCTCGGTGCCAGAGTCAGGTTTGGTCTGTGGGGACCTTTGTCAATTCCAGGTCTAGCCTTTCTTCTGTGACAGAGTCACAGAAGTCATGGGAAATAATACATGGAGGTGAACTTTAAATCATGTATTTAACAGATTATTCTGATTTTTTTTAAGTTTTTATTTTAATCATGTGATGCTTATGTGAAAAAAATATATATACATACATGCTACCTGTTCTTCATTCATTCATTCATCAATTGATGGATATAGGCTGCTTCCATATCTTTGTTATTATTAATATGCTGCTATAAACACAGGGGTTCATGTATCCCTTTGAATTAGTGTTTTCATATTTTGTGTAAATACCTACTAGTGTGATTGCTGGATCATAGGGTAATTCTATTTTTAACTTTTTGAGGAACCTCCATATTATTTTCCAGAGTGACTGTACCAGTTTGCTTTCCCACCAACAGTGCACAAGTGTTTCTATTTCTCCATCCCCACCAGCAATTGTTTCTTGTATTTTTTATTTTAGCCATTCTGACAAGAACAAGGCGATATCTCATTGCAGTTTTGACTTGCATTTCCCTGATAAATGATGATGGCCATCTTTCCATGTGTCTGTTGACCATCTGTATGGCTTCTTTGGGAAACTGTCTGTTCATATTTTCTGCCCCATTTTTGAAATTGGATTATTTGTCTTTTGAGTGTTGAGTTTTATAAGTTCTTTATATATTTTGGATACTAACCCTTTATCAGGTATATCATTTGCAAATACCTTCCCCCATTCCATAGGTTGCCCTTTAGTTTTAATTGTTTCCTTCATTGTGCAGAAGGTTTTTTTATTTTTTATTTTTATATATCCTCATAGTTTATTTTTGTTTTTGCTTCCCTTGCCTCAGGACCTATCTAGAAAAAAGTTGTTTCAGCCAATGTCTGAGAAATTATTGCCAGTGTTCTTTTCCAGGATTTTTATGGTTTCAAGTATCACATTTAGGTCTTTAATAATTTTTGATTTTGTGTATGGTATAAGAAAGCGGTCCCGTTTCATTCTTTTGCATGGTGCTGTCCAGTTTTCCCAACACCATTTGCTGAAGAGGCTGTTGTTTTCCCATTGCCTATTCTTCCCTGCTTTGTCAGAGATTAATTAACCATACAATTGTGGGTTTATTTCTGGACTTCTTATCTTGTTTCATTGATCTATGCATCCATTTTTGTGCCAGTACCATACTGTTTTGGTTACTACAGTTTCATAATATAACTTGAAGTTCAGAATTATGATGTCTCTAGCTTTGCTTTGCTTTTTCAAGATTGCTTTGGCTATTCAGATTCTTTTGTGGTTTCATATAAATTTTAGGATTGTTCATTCTAGTTCTGTGAAAAATGCTGTTGGTATTTTGATAGGCCTTGTATTAAACCTGTAGGTTGCTTTGGGTAGTATGGACTTTTTAACAATATTTGTTCTTCCAATCCATAAGCTTGGAGAATCTTTCACCATGCTTGTTGGTCATTTGTTTGTCATCTTCAATTTCTTTGAACAATGTTTTATAATTTTCAGAGTATAAGTCTTTCACCAATTTGGTTAGGTTTACTCCTGGGTTATCTTATTATGTTTTGTGCAACTGTCAATGGGACTGTTTTCTTAATTTCTCTTTCTGCTACTTCATTATTGGTATATAGAAATGCAGCAGATTTCTGTACAGTGATTTTGTATCCTGTGACTTTACTGAATTCATTTATCAATTCTAGCAGGTTTTTTTGGTAGTCTTCTGGGTTTTCTATATATAGCATCATGTCATCCACAAATAGTAAAAGCTTTACTTCTCCCTTACTGATTTGGTTGTCTTTTGTTTCTTTTTGTTCTCTGATTGTTGCGGCTAGAATGTCCAGTACTACCATGTTGAATAAAATTGGTGAAAGTGGATATCCTTGTTTTCTTCCTGATCTTAGGGGAAAGGCTCTTAGCTTTTCCCCACTGGGTAGGATGTTGACTGTGTGTTTCTCATATATGGCCTTTTTTATATGGAATTATGTTTCATCTAAACCTACTTTGCTGAGAGTTTTTATCAAGAATGGATGTTGCATTTAGTTAAATGCTTTTTCCGCATCTACTAAAATAATCATATAGTTCTCATCCTTTCTTTTATTGACATATTACATTGACTTGCAAATACTGAACCACCTCTTGCATCCCAGGGATAAGTCCCACTGGATCATTGTGAATGAATTTTTTTAACATATTGCTGGATTCAGTTTGCTAGTAGTTTGTTGGCTTTTTGAATCTATGTTCCTCAGAGATATTGGCCTGTAGTTCTCCTTTTTTTGGCGGTCTCTTTAACTCATTTTGGAATCAAGGTAATGCTGGCTTTACAGAATGAATTTGGAAGTTTTCTTCCTTTTAAATCTTTTGAGATAGTTTGAGAATAGGTCTTTTCTTTAAATGTTAGGCAGAATTTGCCTGTGAAGGCATCTGGTCCTGGACTTTTCTTTATTGGGAGTTTTTTAAATTACTGATTAAAATTCTTTACTGGTAATTGGTCTGTTCAAATCTTTTAATTTCTTCCTGTTTCAGTTTTGGTAGGTTATATGTTTCCAGAAATTTATCCATTTCTTCTCAGTTGTCCAATTTGTTGGCATATAGTTTCCCATAATATTCTCTTAATGCATTTCTATGGTGTTTGTTGTTATTTCTCTTATTTGCTATTTTATTTATTTGAGTTCATTATTTTTTTCTTAATGAGAGTGACTAGAGGTTTATCAATTTTATTGGTTCTTTTTTAAGAACCAGCTCATGGTTTCATTGATCTCTTCTATTGTCTCTTCAGTTTATGTATCATTTATTTCTGCTCTGATCTTTATTATTTCTTCTCTTCTGCTGAAGTGGGTTTTGTTTGTTCTTTTTCTAGCTCCTAGAGGTACAGGGTTAGGTGGTTTGAGAGTTTTCTTGTTTTTTGATGTAGGCACGAATTACTATAAATATCCCTCTTAGAACTGCTTTTACTGCACCCCAAGTTTTGAACTGTTTTGTTTTTATTTTCATTTGTCTCCATGTACTTTACTGTTTCATCTTTTATTTTCTGGTTGACCCATTCATTGTTCAAGAGCATATTATTAAACCACCATATATTTGTGGTCTTTCCTGACTTTTACTTGCGGTTGACTTCTAATTTCATAGCATTATGGTCAGAAATAATGCATGGTATGACTTTGATCTTCTTGAAATTGTTGAGGCTTGTTTTGTGGCCTACCCTGTGATCTATTCTAGAGAATTTTCTATGTGCACATGAAAAAAAAAATGTGTATTCTGCTATTTCAGGATGGAGTGTTCTGAATATATCTGTTAAATCTATCTGGTCCAGTGTGTCATTCAAAGACACTGTCTTCTTATTGATTTCCTGTTTGATCTATCCATTCATGTAAGTGGGGTGTTAAAGTCCTCTACTCCAATTGTATTATTATCAATTAGTTCCTTTATTTTGTTATTAGCTATTTTATGTATTTGAGTGCTCGCATGTTGAGTACATAAATATTTACAATTGTATATCACCTTGTTGGATTGTCCCCTTCGTTATTACATCATGCCCTTCTTTGTCTCTGGTTATAGTCTTTGTTTTAAAGTCTATTTTGGGGATTCCTGGGTGGCTCGGTCAGTTAAGCATCTGCCTTCAGCTCGGGTCATGATCTCAGGGTCCTGGGATCTAGGCCCACATCAGGCTCCCTACTCCACCAGGAGTTTGCTTCTCCCTCTCTTCCCTACTCATGCTCCCTCTAGCTTGGTCAGTTTCTCACAAATAAATAAATAAAAATCTTTAAAAAAATCTATTTTATCTGATCTATAGGTATCTTTAGGTCACAAAATTAGTCTCTTACAGACAGCATATAGATGGGTGTTGTTTTTAATCCCTTTTGTTACCCTATGTCTTTGATTGGAGCGTTTAGTCCACTTATCTTCAAAGATAATTATTGATAGTTATGTATTTATTGCCATTTTATTACTTATATTGTGGTTATTCCTGGAGATTTTCTCTGACACTTTCTCATCTTTCTCTCTTTTACGGTTTGCTGGTTTTGTGATATTTTTGGATTTCTTACTCTTTATTCTTTGCATATCTATCAGTGGGTTTTGAGTTGTGGTTACCACTGGGTTTGTATTTAATATCTTCTGCATATAGCAGTCTATATTAACTTGATGGTTATTTGAGGTACCTGAGTGGCTCAGTCAGCTGAACATCTGATTCTTAATTTTGGCTCAGGTCATGATATTCACGGTCATGAGCTCAAACCCTACACCGGGCTGCATGCTCAGCAGGGAATCTGCTTCTCTCCCTCTCTCTCTCCCCCTGGTTGCACATTTTCTCTCTCTAAAATATAAATGAATCTTAAAAAAAAAAAGTTGATGGTTGTTTAAAGAACTGATTTTTTTACTCCTCTCTTCTTCATGTTTTAGGTATATGGTATCATATTTTACATCTTTTTCTTTTGTGAGTTCCTTGACTGGTTTATCACATAAATATTCATTTTTACTGCTTTTGTGTTTCCTACCTTCATATTGTCACTTTTGGTCTTTCCTTTCCATTCAAAAGAGTCTCCTTTAATATTTCTTGCAGGATTGGGTTAGTGGTTATGAACTCCTTTAATTTTTGTTTGCCTGGGAAACTCTCTCCTATTCTGAATGATATCCTTACTGGATAGAATATTCTTAGTTGAAGGTTTTTCCCATTCAACACTTTGAATATGACAGGTCCCCCCTTCTTTTTTTTTTTTTAAGATTTTATTTATTATTTATTTGACAGAGAGAGATCACAAGTAGGCAGAGAGGCAGGCAGAGAGAGAGGAAGAAGCAGGCTTCCCGCTGAGCAGAGAGCCCAATGCGGGACTCGATCCCAGGACCCTGAGATCATGACCCGAGCCAAAGGCAGCGGCTTAACCCACTGAGCCAGGCGCCCCGTGTCATGTCACTCTTTTTATGAAAGTTTCTTTTTTTTTTTTAATATTTTATTTATTCATCTGACAGAGATCACAAGTAGGCAGAGAGGCAGAGAGAGAGGAGGAAGCAGGCTCCCTGCTGAGCAGAGAGCCCGATGCGGGACTCGATCCCAGGACCCCGAGATCATGACCTGAGCCGAAGGCAGCGGCCTAACCCACTGAGCCACCCAGGCACCCCATGTCATGTCACTCTTTTTATGAAAGTTTCTACTGAAAAATCTGCTGGTAGACTTACAGGGTTTCCTTTGTATGTAAAAGACTACTTTTGTCTCACTGCTTTTAATATTTTTTTTCTTTATCACTGTATTTTACCATTTTGTTGGGGATTCTCTGCACTTCCTGAGATCTGGATAGCTTTTTCCTTCTCCAGATTAGGGATGTTTTCAGCTACTATTTCTTCAAATAAATTCTCTCCCCCTTTCCTCTCTCCTTTGTTTTGGCCTCATACAATACAAATGTTATCACATTTAATGAAGTCTGAGTTCCCTAAGTCCATTCTCATTTTGCCTAATTCTTTCCTCTCTCTTTTGCTCAGCTTGATTACTTTCCAGTACTCTGTATCCTAGGTCATTAATTCATTCCTCTGCTTCTTCCAGCATGCTATTCATTCCATCAAGTATGTTTCTCATTTCATTTTTTGAGCCCCTTATCTCTGCTGTGTTATTCCTTATCTCTGTGTTAATGGTCTCACTGATGTCCTCTACCCTTTTTTTCAAGTCCAGTGAGTAGTCTTATGATCACTGCTTTAAATTCTCCATCAGGCTTGTTACTTACATCTGTCTCAGTTAGATCTCCAGCAATGGCCTTGTCCTACCTTTCCTTTAGGACAAACACCTGTCTTCTCATTTTGTCTGCATCTCTGTGCCTATTTCTCTGTGTTAGGAAAGTCAGCTATATCTCCTGTTCTTGAGGGTAATAGCTTTATCAAGAAGAGATCCTATACTGCCCTGCAGTACAGTGTTCCCTGTTTCTCAGACCCTGGCACTTCTAGGAGTATCTCCAATATGTGCAACATGCATTCTGCTATTGTGTCCTGGTGACTTTATCCTTCAGGCTTGTAATCTACAGAGGTTCTCTTTGCCAATCGTGGGTAGTATTTGGTCCTTGGCTTGAATGTGGCACATTTTAATTATGTAGTCTGGTCTGCTTATGAAATGAGACCTGTCACCACTACCACCAGAACTGAGGCCTTGCAAAACTCCCAAGTCAGGAGACGTAGTGTTGGTAGGGGTTTGGGCTGATCTTCTGGGAAAGGGGCCCCACTGCACTGGGACTGAGGCAAGCATGAGCAGAAAAGGCAGTTCTTCTGAGGTGTGCAGGGTGATAGATGTCCGTGCTGTGCTGTTCCTGCAGGTGGCTCTGTGTTTATGCTGAGGGGTGAGCGGGGGGCAATGTCACCAGCCAATTCCTTTGTTCCCAGAAGAATCTCTCCATGAGTGCTATCTCCCTGGGACACACTCCAAGATGAGCAAATAACCTCCCCACTGTGTGCCCCAGGCACTCTTCAGATTGCTGTTTCCACACTGTAATCTGTGAGCTGTGTGCCTGTCTGTTTTCCAAGAGAAGCTCTAAAATCCTCTGAGTTTTCCCACAGACAAGCACAGGGACCTTTAAAACTCCAGTCTTTGGGGTGCCTAGGTGGCTCTATCAGCTAAGCCTCTGCCTTCAGCTGAGGTCATGATCCCAGGGTCCTGGATTGAGGCACATGAGGCTCCCTGCTCAGCAGGAAGTCTGTTCCCCCTCTCCCTCTGCCTGGTGCTCTCACTGCATGTGCACTCTTTCTCTCTGTCAGTAAATAAATTTTAAAATATATATATTTGAAAAAACCAAAACCAAAAACAAAAACCCTCCAGGCTTTAAGCCTTGCTGGTTGCAAGAAGTCATGAAATTCAGCCCCTCTTGCTTTCCAAGCCAGCTGCTATGGGGATTCACTTCCCCCATGTGCTCCCCTATATGTGAGCCTGTCTTTTGCTCTTCAAAACCACAACTCCCTCCCCACCACAGTGGCCATGATCCATTTGTCTCCCAAACTATGTCTCCATAGACATAGTTCTTTGATGTGGCTTCCTCTCTATCTTTGGTTGTGGAGTTTGTTCTGCCAGTCTCAGATTGATTTCTGGAGTATTTAAGATGATTTGATAGTTATCTAGTTGTATTCATGGGACAGGGTAAGCCTAGGGTCCTCCTACTCTCCCACTATCTTTCCAATCTCAGGATTCTTCCTACTCTGATTTTTTTTTTCTTATATATATTGGAATTTAAACAAGTATTTCCAAAGAAGTTTTAAGATTCTTTTTGGTTTTCACTTTCCACGTATTTTCTAAATAACATTAGGACTGTGCTTAAGTTAAATAAAAAACAACATGTTTTGAATTGAAATATCCAAATATTTCTCCTTCTTCTTAAATATAATTTTACTGGCAAGGTTTAGGTAACATTGTTTTTTATTTCAATTATTCAATTATAGGAAAACTGACCTTTACAATGAAAGTCTTTGTAGTTTGGTAGAGATACAAATAGAAATTTTCCTAAATAGAATTAGCCAAAACAGTTTTTTAATTGAACAGGAAGTCTTTCAATGGTGTTATATAGGTGAGAATGTAGTTAGATACCCTAAAGGTTTGTGCTAAACCATACATATTCACACTTACATACATTATTCACACACAAACCTAGGTATCTATAGTGAAAATGGCGAAAGAGAAAATATTTGAGAAAGCATCATTTTTTTCCAAGGGAACTGTATCCTGTAAGTAAGCTGAAACAATAAATTAAATAAAAATCCCTCTTATTCCCTGTGACTTACACTGATTTTTATTTTAATAAAATTATTCATATTCCTCATTTTCTTTCCTCAGAGTAACTTCTTCATCAACATTTAAAATAAATGAAGTGAAAATGTTAAAAGTATGTGAAGTATTTGAGCATTAGTGTAATAAGTAACCACATATTTCAATGAACATACTACTTTTTTGGCTATAGCTATTAGACCCGTAAAGAAATTATTATGTTTCATTCTATACAATTCAATGAATGGATTTTTGACAAGGCAAATTGTAATAATTCCTTTGGATCCATTACTTTTTTTTTCCATGTAAAAGCTTTTCAGCCTTGGGATTATTAGCATAGTAGATTTTTATGCTTCTAAAAGTGTTGATAAATTGGCCTACAAGAATACTCACTTAATTAAATTTTTCCTATTCATAAATGATAAAAAAAAAAATTAGGTCAAATTATAGACTAAATGCTTCCCAAAGTCCTTAATTTTAATTCTGGTGGTTGTGAGCAAAGGTTAACAAAAGCAACTTAACAAGTTGAACTTTTGTGTCTGTGCATGTGTGTGTGTGCATGCGTGTGTAAATATAAATTTTCTAAGCATATAAAATATGCATTTGCTCTGATTTTCTAGATGCATCCTGAAACAAATATTTACAGTCTGGTATTAAACCCATCAACATTGTGGGTTTTAATGGAAATGCTGCCCAGCCTTTCATGCTACTACTCTAAATAATTAAAGATTTTTAAATTCCTGGTTTGGTTTTTACCATGTAGATACATTTATTCCACTCATTAGCAGAACATGGTATAACACAGTCCAAATTAACAAAATGCAAAGAATGTCACCCCAGCAGGAAACTTGGAACATGAAATGGATTTCTATCACTGTAATTTTTGCTAGAGCTCATTTGGGTACCCTCAATATGCTGTAGTAGTTACATTTTTGTGCCCAATTCTCTGGCTTACGCTTGTGATTTTTCTCCATAACTGGGTAAAAGAACTTACAAATAAGCAATGGCTGTGGATGATGGTTGTTTTGTTTTCTTTTGATACTTTTCCCCTACGGGCTTGATTTGTAATTAAAATAAGTTTACTCACATGGAGGTCTTGCAATTTCCCCCATTTCCTTTATAGCTTAGAAAATCCCTTTGTTTCTGAGGACTTGAAAAATCCTTATTAGAAGAACTTAGATAAATATGTCTTCTTTATAAGAGCAATGAATTTCGTTAAAACACAATCTTCCAGTTGGATAAGATATTATTTAAAAAACTATGAGATATTAATTTTCAAGCTACATGTTCTAAAGGGGAGGAGAATTTGCCACCCCAAAATATGTCTCTTTGACACAAGGATTATTTTGAACTAATTATTTTTAAGAAACTGCAGACACAGGAGAAGCTCTTGAAACCAAGTAAAAAATACAGTTTTATAAGAAATATATCCATATATAAAGGAAATCTCCATTTCTAAAGGTGTCTCCCTCCCAGTACCAAGAAGAGAAGCATGACTAAATCTCCAGAAATTTATCAGTGAAAAGGCAATAACTTACATTTGCATAACAAACTTGTTACTGTACTTTTCCTGGTAAACTCCCATTAACAACACCTTCTCCCACCTCCAATATCTTTTGTCATTAGTTGGAGAGGGTATTCAAGGTACTGGCTTGGGCCATTTAGGGAGTTATTCAGTTTTCCCGGGTATTAACCATGAATAAGGGGTATGCGTGTTATTAAACATCTATTAATTTTTCTCCTGTTAATCTGTCTTTTATCACAAGGCAGGGAAATGGGGTATCTCAGCCCAGAACCAAGAGGGTAGTGGGGAAATTATGTTTTTTGCCTAAAGTGCAACCCGGACAGTATCTCCTGAGTATTTAAAAATAAGAATATTAGTCTCCCTAGTCTTCCTCTTACTTTTCCTCCTAAAAGTTCCTGGTTTTATTAATTATAGTGATATAAGTGTGTGTGTGTTAGTATATTATATAAAGGGGTTTATAACTTCACTTCAGTAATTACAATTTCCATATTTCTTGATTTTAGTTAATACTTAAATGGATTTAGTAATCTCTAGTTGTTCAATTCCTATGTCTTCTCCTTTCTTGGATTCTTTGGTTCATCTTTAGTTGAAGAATTTTGTTGTCAAGTTTTTCTCTTCAAGGAAGATAGTAGGTGTGTTCTAATCCTTCCACACTTGAAAACAACACTACATGTCACTAAGTAGAGGAAACCACTCCCATCTCTAGGGCTGGAGAAGCAAACCAGAGAAAACAGTGTAAACCCAGAGCCCATAAGTATACCATCTCTGAGGCTGCTGGAGTGACACTTTTGTCACTGCAGTGATTGGAGCCTAAATGCTGCTGTCAATGCAATGACTGTATTTGCCTGTCACGGTCTTCTTGCAAACACCTTTATTCCAGGAGGCCCCAGTCACCTACAGCATACAACTTGCCAGAACAAATATAACAGGGAAAAAAAATTACTTCTTTATCCTTGCCTTTTCATCTCCCCTCAATACCTTCTATTGAAAAATCCTAACTGGAACCCAACTAACAAGGAAACCTGAGAAATATAGTTTATGAGCATCCAGTCCTTGGAAATAACAGAAGAAAGTATAAAATTCAAAGTATGGCTGAGGTCCAAAAAACCAAAACCGGCATAGGCAGCATCCACACAAAATTCTGGTACTTGTACCCTTCCGATTGCAGCATATATTTGAATGAGCACAATATGGGTGAGGCAAGAGACTATATATATTGCAGCTCTGATCCGGGATTTCAGAATATTTCATTTGGAACATTTGTTTCACCAAAGCTATTGTTTTGTTTCCACTTATGTCTCCCTTCTGATGTTTTTTTTTTCCTTCCTCCAAAGAGGTTAGTGTATCTCAATTAGAACCACTTAAGTTACAAGCACTTTCTGTTGAGACTTGATGATAACTGCTCCTCCCTTCATTCCTCGCTTTCCTTTTGCTAAAAGGCTGTTATTGTGGCAGAGAAAACTAGTGCTCATGAAATATCCACGTCCTCCCCCACCCCACAACTCCAGTCTCCCTTGCAAACAGGATGAAAGCCATGTGGCTCTTTACAGAGAACAGATTGTGAGCAGAAGTTCTATGTGTCACTTCCTCAAAGGACCCATTCCAGATGGCAAAGATAAAAGTGGAAAAGAGTTGTCTGACCTGTATCAAACTTTACACAAGCAAAAAAATTATTAAGTCACTGACAGTGATAGGTTTTCCAGTGTTGATTGCCTTAACTAAGAAGAGATGATAGAACGAGCAGCGTGAGCCTCCATCACCGGGGCTCCTGCAGCTCTCCCACTCCAGTCTATGAATTCCAACTGGTTCTACAGGAATGGTTTCCATTTATCCCGGAGGCCACCCACATCTCTAGATTTCATTATTCTAATAAGTAGATCCTTATACAGATGTTTTTCAGACAATTTTAGGGAAATATTTTTCTGCTATAGTTTTGAGAAAGAATGTGTCAACTCTCAGCATCTTCCTTCATTAACATACAAATTTAATAATATAGCATACAACTCAGTTTTTACTTTGGATGTGGAGCCACCCCCCTATATCACTGAAGATTTAATGGTCTCCATTTTTATCCATTTTTTAAAAAGATTTTTAGATAAGGTAAAAGACAATTTTCTTCTCTATCATTTTAACTCAACTGCAATTCCACACTGAAATTTGACATGTAGTATGATATGAAATGGACAATGTCAGTTCACATACATGCCTTTCCTTGGCTTCTCCACTTCTGTCTATCCCCAATATAAACCCCACACCCAAAACAGACTAAATAAACCTGTAAAGTAACAGTCACCTAAAAATTGTGGTGAAATTATGCAGAAGAGAAGGATCGGAACAGTTATGTGAGCAAATGAATAAATAAGAAATACATTTAGAAACTTGGGCAAAATACATTTTTGATGTTTTTAATTCATTTTCCTATCTTAAAAGAGCATTTAAAGTATGTTCACAAACTGTTTTGATTAAGACATGCTTTCAATAGCTTTTCACACACTACACAGAGAAAAAAAAGATACTAGGTCTCTGTGGGCAATTTAACAACACATAACCACCAGAAACAGGTAAGTGCTGTTTGAATGATAATTCTCTAATAGATAAAATGAGTCTATTTTAATCAGATTATGACATGAAGTCACATCTTTTACTGGCTCATTGCTATATTTATGTTAAGTGAGTATATTCTGATAGTCCTATATTCCTATAAATTTTGTCAGTCTTTGTATAGACAGGAAAAAATAATAAAAGCTGGATGGAAATATAATAAAATATGATGCATAACAAGAAATATTAATATATTGCTTAGAGAAATTTCCTTTGGACACTCCATAGCTTATTTCATCCTTCAGTATTTTCACAGTGACAATATTAAATATTTACCTCCTGCCACCACCACCAACGCACCCCTCATTTTTTTTTTTTTTTTTAGCCTCAGCTAAAATTTTCCTAGCCACTGCACTAGCTCCCATTACTGGGGCAGCATCAGTGAGATAACACTAGAAACGTTCATCTCCTCACTGCCCCAAATTTCCTTGTCACCACCCTGTAACTCATCTCATGACTACTACCACTACTATCTCTTCTTCTACATATTACTACAATTATCGTTACTGAGTTCATAGATGAGTTTAGCAAAAGTTGTTCAGGTGAAATGATGGGAGTAGAATCCAAATCATAGTGGGTGGGAGTGAAAACTGAGAAAACCATAAACACACGTAAAAATAATTCTTATGAGATGATTGGCTGAAAAGAGGAGCTGAAATGCAGGAGTAGGTATGAGGTCTTATGTGATTTACTTGTTGTGGTTGCTGTTTTAAAAAGGGAATTTTTGGGCCTATTTGAAAATGAGAATTTAAAATAAAAAAAAAAAACCTGGAGAAAAGAAGGGTAGACATATAGAAAAGAGAAAGGAAGAGTAAAATGTTGGGGTTCCTGCAAAAACAGGAAGGAATCGAATCTAAAACTCTGTATCCAAAGCTCTGGATCCTATGTCATTGAAAAGAGGTAGAAGCTCTTTGGTTTTCCTGGCAAGAAAGGAAATGATCAATGCAACTGTGAGTATCTCTAGTTTGGTAGGGGGCCCAAGGATCTTCCATGGGAGGCTGTATTTTCTGCTGAAAGTGACAAGGAGAAGGCAGTTCTTACAGTATTTAAGGAGGATAGAAAGGTTACAAAATGGCCAGAGAAGACAGAAGAACAGATATTTCACCAAATAATGTAGGGAATGGAAGACCAGTATTAAATCACATTTGAATATGGTCATTCCAAATTAATAATGAAACCAATGTGCCCTCTGGTATGACCATCTTCCGTAATTCTTAGCTGCTCTCAATGTAACCTGTACTAATAATTGGGTGTTATAAATGATCGGTTTTCTTAGGAGCTATGACAAAAGAACAAGGGTTTTGGGTTTTGTTTTTTTTTTTTTTTGTTGGTTTTTTTTTTTTTTAAACGTTTTATTTATTTGAGAGAGAGAGAGAAAAAAACAAGCAGGGGGAAAGGGAGCTGAAGACGCAGTGCAGAGCCTGACGCTGGGCTGGGCTAGATCCCAAGACCCTGAGATTAGGACCTGAGCTGAAGTCAGACACTTAACAAACTGAGCCACCCAGGCGTCCCAGAACAAGTATCTCTTATAACAGCAACAGGTTATTGAAACGACAAAGTAAAAAATTTGAACTGGATGATAAGAAAAATAAAGAAATTACTGTAAAAAGTATAGAGAGTAACTCCCTACCATCTCTGAAGAGGTGAATATAGCTAAAGCTGTAGATTAACTCATCCCTGACCACCTTAATTAAACAGAAGGCTAGATTTTCTATAAAGGAAGAGATCAGAGATATAACTTGAACATTTTTCCAAGGTATAGGCCATTCCTTTTACTACATGAAATGTTTACTTGAGAGTCAAATTCACAGTTTCACACCAAAGTTTGCATTTGTTTTTGTAAGGAGTAGGCATTAAAGAATTGCTTTAAAAATTTACTGAAATGCATACTCTCAAATGTACATTTCCTAAACAAAAGCATACAGCTATTTGCTGAAGTAATTACTAGTTCAAGTTGGGTGGCCTAAAGCTTTTCATCTGGAAGTTCCAACCAGCTCTGATTCTGTACATCAAATAACATTTGGTGTGGGTATATACACACATATATGGATAACTAATTAACATTATATATGAAGCCACAATAGTATGCATTCTTTCATAATGAAAGGCACAATTCACTGTTTTAAAAAAGAACAAAAATAAACAAACACAATAAAGGCATTTATCCCCAACTTTAACTTCCTTGTATAATTTGATGAAGGTCCAAGGTTATTTTTGTTTTGTTCTTAAATGCCCATGAGCTTCTAGATTAAAGGTAATACTGGTTTTTTAAAAAGTGATTAAGTTCCTTCAAAAGTAACACATGCAAAAAATATTAAATGGAGGTTTCATTATTATGTTTATGAACAGATAATAAAAATATTTCAAATAGTTTAATGCTTTAAAAACTTACTTTTTAAAAATAGCTAAGATTCATTTTAAATTAAAACTATTAACTTGGTTGGGAAGAAGGGCTGAGATGCGATGACAAGGAAAAAAGTCATTCCTGGGTATATCATGAGACAAATTTATTTCTTCTTCATGTTTATCCGGTCTTCCCTACTCAAGTAAATGTCTGGAAAGCAGCCTAGAGAATTCAACCATGAAGTGTTTTGTCTTCTATCAATAGAACGTCTTTGTCCATTAATTTCTGAATTGATTTTTATAACCCTGGAGTTTGCCAAGGTAGCAATACATAAAGCAAATGAATGAAATCTTGGATACATGTAAAAACATTTGCTGGGCCAGTTAGTTTTCCTATAACCTGTTAACATCTGAGAATGTTCAGCAAATGTGTAGATTTTGCCTCTGTTCAGTGAACTGGTCTCCATTCAATGATTTGTTTATTTAATGGAAGTCTATTGTTCTTCCCAGGAAATGTAATATATCAAAATAATATTTGTTGAGTCTAGCAAAGTGCTGACCCTCACTGGACATTAGCCAGTTAGCAGTAATGTATGCAATAGGAGAAAACAGATAGAATCACATATTCAAACCATTAGAGTTGGAAGGAACCTTAGAGATTCTCAAGTTCAACCCATTCATTTTGGGTAACAGGAAACTGTAACCTAGAAGTGTCCTGCCAAAGTTTGCACAAGTACTTATAAATTGGACCAGGACCAGAGCTGAAGTCTCAGACTCCATATCCAATAATCTTTCCTCCAGCTGATGAACATAACAAGAAAAGGAATATCATCTTTGTAACATACTAGTTCCATGCAATATCTAATAGTTTTATAACCTGTTCAACATATTGGAGAACTAAACTTGGTAATAAGAATAAACACTACAAACACACTTGCTATTTTCCCATTCTGAAGACATCACAGATATCATAAAGAATATACTTTTACAAACTTATAATTCAGAGTTATATATAACCATCACTCAGT
This sequence comes from Mustela nivalis, assembly GCF_964662115.1. Classification (NCBI taxonomy): domain Eukaryota; kingdom Metazoa; phylum Chordata; class Mammalia; order Carnivora; family Mustelidae; genus Mustela; species Mustela nivalis. The sequence goes on along the minus strand of NC_139021.1, from coordinate 23,496,316 downwards.
CCTGAGACTATTCAAGGCATCATGGCTTCTGAGGTTTTAAAATCAGTAAAGTGGGAAGCAAAAGTGTAACTGTCTAAATGGTTTTCAACTATGTCCTGTTTATACACTTATCACAAATTTCCAATTTTAAATTTTTTTTAAAGATTTTATTTATTTATTTAACAGAGAGAGAGATAGTGAGAGAGGGATAAACACAAGCATGGTGAGTGGGAGAGGGAGAAACGGGCTTCCCGCTGAGCAGGGAGCCAGACGTGGGGCTCGATCCCAGAACCCCAGGATCATGACCTGAGCTGAAGGCAGATGATTAACTGACTGAGCCCCCCAGGCGCCCCAATAAATATTCACTTTTTAAGCTTGAACAGTGAAGAATATTGTGTATATTCCCTCAACTCCACTACACCCATAGGTGTTTAGATGAAACAAGAATATCCAATATATCTACTAATAGGATAACTATGCAAGATTTTAACTTTATGCTATGTTGTTATATGTGCATAGGATTAAATAAGAGAACAGTTATGAAATATTTATGACTGTAACCTATGCCAGGTTCTGCCCTGCTCTTTCAATTCTGGGTACAAAATTAGGTCTCATTTCATATAATAATGAAGTTATAAAAGTAAAGACATCATCCTAGATAAAGTTTGTTTCTTCTTATTGTTATCTTTCCTGTGATGCATTCAACAGTCATCTTAAGAGTGCTTACTAAGTTCTGGTCACTGTCAATATGAAGGGGAGACAAACACAGAAAATTTGATCTATCCACCAGAGGGACCCACATATTACTACTGTTGTTAATGTGGCTGTCACATGGAGTGACTGTTGAAAACAGGAGTTGAGGTAGCCCAGATTTTCATGCCTACTGGTGTCAACATCTAGCCACCACACTCTACCAAAATATAGCCTTCAAGCAATTTACTGCAGTGTGTACCTTCTGCTGGAAGCTTTCAGGTCATCTGAGCACAATTCATTACCAAAATCAAGGTACAGTAAAATACATTTCTGCTGAGGGTGGGGGGGGGTACCACAGATGGTAAGGGAAAAACACACCATGACACTCTAGAACAGTAGTATCTTAGTGCGAAGATTTCAGGAAGCAGGTACCTTAGGTTCTTGCCCCATAACTTGGGCTCTTCCACCAATTTATAGGCCTAAGCCACTAATACTGGGCTCTCTCAGTTCATCTAAGTCCGGTATACAAGGCAGAACAGGCAGGGTCTTAATATCAAACTCATGATATTCCTGGTAGTAGCATATCATCACAGTAAGTCAGGCTTCAGGGTTAAGCATGGGCCAGATGTTTCACCCTGTCATTTCCTTAAGGACAACCCCTATACTCTCATTCCTTCTTTATTCCTATACTTCACCCATCTCCTTCCCATATTCTTTTTTTTTTTTTTTAAGATTTTATTTATTTATTTGACAGAGAGAGATCACAAGTAGGCAGAGAGAGAGAGGAGGAAGCAGGCTCCCTGCCAAGCAGAGAGCCGATGCAGGACTCAACCCCAGGACCCTGAGATTATGACCTGAGTTGAAGGCAGAGGTTTAACCCATTGAGCCACCCCGGCGCCCCCCCCCCAAAAATTCTTTTCTTAACTACTGATCATTCACAAGAGTATGCCATTGTAATATTCCAATTAAATTTTTTTCATCTGTTGACCCTACTTCCCCCCTCAACTTACATATCAGTCTGTGTGTTCTCCTTTATGACAAAACCAATTGTGGATTCTCAATGTCTTTAAGCAAAGTCTTCTCTAAGGTGGCTTAATGTCTATTTCACTCTAGATGTTGCCATTTTTAATAGTTTTTTTGCTTTCTTTTTAAAAACAAGAAGTATGATCCAACATATTAGCTCTATGCTATGAAAACAAACAAAAAAAATTATTGTATCAGATAATTTATCACATATGGATTTATAGAATATTTATTTTTTTATTGATGTATTTATTTATTTTAGAGAGACAGAGAGAACATGAGAGTGCGCGTGCGTGCGTGCACACACACACACACACACACACACACACACAAGTGGGGGGAGGGGCAGAGAGAGAAAGAATTCTCAAGCTGACTCCCTGCTGAGCACAAAGCCTGAGGGAGCCCTGGAGAGTCTGAAGTAAAGCTTGATCCCAAACAACGAGATCATGACCTCAGCCAAAGTCAAGAGTTGGTTGCTTAACCAACTAAGCAACCCAGGTACACCTGAAATGTTCTTTTAAAAAAATAAATGGTTAAAGTTTACACATACACTTATGGGGTTTATCTCTGATGCTTTCTTAGAAAAAAAATGGGTGGCAGAGGCGTACTGAATCTGCCTCTGCCAAGGCCCCATCAACTTCAAGATCTATTTTTTGTTTTCTTCTTTCAATATTAATGAATATTTATTAAGAACCTACTACGTATCTGACCTTATAATGTCCCCTGGCAGCACAAAGATAAAAAGTCAGCCTCAGTCCTAAAAGATCTCATAGCCTAGACAAAAGTAGGCAGGCAAATAGCACGGATTACCAGTTAGGTGAAAATGTTACAGGAACAGGGACTCATATTTTCAGGATGAGTAAGAAAGGACCAGTAGAGATAGTAGAGAAAGAGATATTCCAAGAGAAGAGAACAGCAAAGGATATGGGTGGAAACAAAATGTATAAATTGTTTCCTATTTCCGGAGTATAAAGCTTGAAGCAGAAATAGCTATATAATGTTGAGCAGAAAAAAAATGGACCACATCTTGACAGCCCTACTATAGTATGCTACTTTTCGTTTTCTTCTGTAGGTCATTCATTCACAAATGGACAAAGGCTCTGGCAAGAAAATAGGAGAATCACATGGGAACCCTTTTCTAAAAACACATGGTTACCATATGTGTTTTGAAAAATGTCTCAGATGATTGATACAGCATCTCCTCCTTTCCACCTAATTTGAAAAATCACTGCTGTGGATTATGGACAGCCATTGATGAATTCTGAGCAAGGAAATGAATAGATATTTGCCTGATATCCAGATGTATAAGACCTCCATGGACATTGGAGTTCCAATGCCTTGTCCAGTGAATGCCTATCTTATAACTATATTTAACACTTTGACTAAATTCCCAAGATAAATCCAACTCCACAACACATTAAGTAGAAATGCAAGTATTTTGCAGAAAATTTCATAGAGATATAGTTCAGAAAGTATTTTGTTCCATACAATAGTAACTTAATAAAAATTTCATATTACATATCTCTATTCTTCACTTGCTTTCTTTTTCCCTCGTTTCTGAAAAATCCCCTCTATCATCCTGAGCAATTTAATTTTTTACCTTCAACTTGCATACCCCATTCAGTAAAACAAAAGCCCTCCAGCCATTATCCATTTTTCTTCATTTTATTTCTCTTAGTTTCCCTCTATAACAAGCAGCTTATCAAATTATCCAATCCTTTTGAGAAGGGAACGTTTTAATTGTGGACATGTTTTCTATATTTGTATAAGTATTAGAAACATCAAAATAATCATTCATTCATTCATTCATTTTATAAACATTTCCTAAATGCTTACTATATGCCAGTCTATCTTAATTCACAGCTACTATCTAGTAATATTACTTGCCATTACTTTCTCTCCAACTCGTAAGAATGTCCTCATAACAGTGAAAGACAATCATAAAAATACTCAATTAACATTTTATTTCAATTATGGAAGCACAATTGTAAGCTCTAAAAAAGCTTTTTCAAACAACAGTCTTGGCTCATGCAATTTTTTTTTTTTAATGAAATAGTTCAGACTTCTATTCTCCTACATCTCTCCTGCTTTCCTGCCTAGAGACAGAGAAATGGAGTGGGTATCCTTACTGCCCTTCTGTCAGACAAATAACAGATTTCCCCATTAATTACATACAGGCTTGCCATCAGTTAAGAAAAAAAAAGTTTAATTCTTTTCTATACATGGGGAATTTATTTTAAAAAATAAGCAAGTTCTATATGTATAGTTCTTTTAATAATTTCACAGTCTGAAAATATAATAAAAATATAAGCACAGGAAAACAAAGGCATCTTTCTAGTTGTAAGTATCTTCTTCTCAACCAAAGAGAGAAGGTTGAAATTCTACTCATGCCCTGTTTTCAAAATGTTGCACTGCCATTTTTGAAACTAATTTGTTGAGCCTCAGTGTAGGACACTGAGAGAAATTGCATTTACTCGCAACTGTTTCCTGGTGAAATTGCTTAGCCCTCCAACAATAAGAAATTACAGGAGGACATTGAATTACTCCCTACTCAAATCTAAACTTCCAGTTTGGAAGGTTTTGCTAAGAAATGTATTAATCTGAAGAATTCCATGTTGATTAATATCTTTTATTTATTCATACAAAATGTCTGAATAATACAACAAAATTATCCTTAAAACAAAGTATTTTTTTTTAACTCCTTTCGGACACAGGACACTTTAATGTAGTTGTCTATTTTTTGCATGTGATCCAATTCTGCTTCAAGATAGCAGCTTGGAACACAGCAACTATTTCAGGAAAACAGATTCTTTAAAACTTGATTTTTATGCCATATCTTTTTGTTGTTGTTAAAATATTATACAAACGAAGATATTTTAGAAAATAATTTAATCATATTCATCAGACAAAGGCATCTGAGAAGAAAAGCTAAACATTTTCATTAAAACACTAGAGAGTCCATTGTAGACTTTCCCCCAACCCTTGATCCATAGGTGTGTATGTATGGTGGAGGTTGAAAGAAATTATTTAAAATTCATTTTAAATAAAAAATCCAAGAGGGCACGCAAATTGTTTTATTAAATATTATAAACTCTTATCTTTGTGAAATATGCATAGTGTGTAAGGTTGCCTGATTTAGCAAATAAAAATACAGGATTCCCAGTTAAATTTTCATTTCAGATATGCAATGGACAAATTTTTAGTTTAAGTATACACCATGAAACTTTGGGGACATAATTATATTTTCAAAAATTCCTTGCTACAGCCTGTATTTTTTCTGGCAACTCTAAGTACATGAATAAAGCACTGAGTCTTTAAAGAAAAATAATTGGATAAAATGCAAACCTTATGCTGCTTTGATGTTTGCTGAGTCACTTATAAATTGAAGGCCCATCCCGTTCACATCCTGGCATAAGGTGTTTGTGATTAATTTTAAAAGTTTGGACCTAGAGATCTGAGTGTTCTAAAGGTTCATGGAATTTGAGCAGCTAGGATACCACAGACTTCTGTATCTGTTTTAGACTCAAAACACTGACAAACCAGGAAAATCTGGTAGGTCTTTATTTTCTGTTATAATTATTCACTACTATTCCCTCCAAGTGGTACCAGAGACAATTCAGTTTAAATAAAAGTGTTGATTTATCTAATTTTCCAAAATACCCAGTCACTTCATACATTATCCTTTGCATATCTGATCATTCTTTGCTCTTTACATGTATATAGCCCATTCTGTCTCTCACTCCCATAGTATCTTCTTCCACTCACCTGCAGGCCTCGGCAAACTCTACTGTGGGCTCAGCTACCATCAAGCCTTCCCCAATCACTTCTGTTAACAGGGATTTTCCCTATTCTGAGTTCTTCTGGCACCTTATCATATAATCAGATAAACGTTAAAAAACACTTATGGAGGTATAGGTACATCTAGATGTACGTACCTGCACACACGGAGTGACACACCCTTCCAAAGATAATTTAATATCCCTTTCAAATTTTTTACTCCCTTGGGTGGCTGGCAGAGTGAGCATCTATGCAAGCTTTGAAAAAACCAGAAAGGAAAGGAAAGGGGATATTACAAAGTGAATTACATCTGAATCCCCTTAGAGATTCTTTAAGAAAAAAATTTAAAGGATTTAAGTTATTCTTAGCTATAGGACTAGTTTTGTTTTTTGGTTTTGGGTTTTTTGGGGGTTTTTTTTTTGGTTTTGGGTTTTTTGTTGTTGTTTTGGGGGTTTTGTTTTTTGTTTGAACACTACTCTAATATTGCACCAAATAAGGGCTTACATCTATAAGATAACATCCAGTTAACATCCTAATGATGACCACAAGAAAAATAGCTTGGAATATATCTTATGCACAAGGTACTACTATTCTAAGCAGTCGACAGGTTCAGTCTCATTTAATATCCAAGATAATTGGATAAAGTACTTTCTACCTTCACTTTACAAAGGAGGAAAATGAGATTCAGAGAGGTGTCATAAATTCCCCACAGTCACACAGCACGTCTGATTAACACAGATCAAATACACAGAGGGATTTTACCATAATTCAGGCACTGAGCTAGATCCAAAGTGTCAAGTCGGAGAAGGAGATGAAGGGAAAGAAGCAGGGGAAGAAAAGGAGGATGAGGGAGAAGGAAAGGAGGGAGAGGAAGAGAAGAAGAGAACAAGAAGGGACAGTCCTCAGCCTCCTATATGCTATGGTCTATTAGGGATAATATATATGCAAATAAGTAAACAATCACATATAATTCTGTATAAAGATCATAAGAAGATAAAATGATCAGTTGTATGGGAGATGAGGAGGAAGAGCAGGAGAGGTGAAACATTCACAAGGATATTACAAAACAAGAATCTGAATAAGAATCCATTAATATACAAGGTGGCAAGCACCCATTTATATGTGAAGGCTTCTAACTGAATGCAAACGATAAGTTGGTAACACTCTAAATAGTAAAACAAAGCTGGAACAATCATGAGGTACCTCATATTCATAGAACAGGTCTTGAGTTGTGACATGGATGGGATAGGGAATATAATACCTCATTATTCAAAATTAAATCCAAATGCCTCCATATAAAGTCCAAACTCTTAAGTTTGATGGTCAAAGCTTTGAAAACACTGGCCCAGGTTCACTTTTAAAACTTTTATCTTCAAGTGCTCCTACAAATAAATATTCTTCCCCAAACATGTCAGTCTACTCATTCTTTAACAAAATATGCCATGCATTCTTCTTCCTCTATACTTTTGGCTGTCACTTTTGATATATTTAGAATACACACACACACACACACACACACACACACACAAATTTCTTCCTTAAAGCTCAATTTGAAAGCTTTAAAGATTCTCTGTGAAGAAATGAATGAAAGAACCCTACCGGGACAGACAACAATTACATGATTATACAGATTATACATACTAGAATAGTGAAGGATAAATAATTTCTTAATAACAACATAATGAATTGAAAATATTAACAGAGCTTCAAAAATAGGCTAACATAGTTTCTTAAATTCCCATGTCAGAAAAATATATTACCAACCCAAGCCATGTCACAAAGGAGAGCTGATGACCTCAGCTGACATAAATAGGTCATGAAGGCAAATGAGCTACTTGTAGGTGACTGGATTGGGACCATCTGTGAAACTGTACCTGAGCAATAAGATGCTAAAGATGCCATCAAGTTGGCCTTTAGATGGCAGAGGAATAATCAGATGGAGACCATGTTCTGAACTTTAAGTGACACTGGAGATCCACAGAGACCAGTAATCGTGAGGCAGCAAGTCAAAAGAACTAGGATAAATATTCCCTTATCTCCTGATGATTTTCATCAAAACAGCCAGAGTCCCAGTCCTGTTTGATGAATGTGATAATTATTTCTAACAGTCTATAAATAATAAAAGCAATGCTAACTATTTTTTTAAATTTTTGATTACTGGACTTCGTATTTTAATCCCTCTCATTTATTAAATCATTCATTCATTCATTTATTCAATGTATTTTGAGTGACTAGTATGTACCAGATACTAAGTGCCATGAATATGCTGACAAACAACACATACCTGATTCTTAGCCTCACGAAGCTTACAATCAGGCAAGAAAGACAGATACTGAACAAGTAATTAAAAATGTGATGAATAATTCTGAAGGAACAGTACATACTGCTTGGGGAGTTTAGAGCAATATGATTTAACTTAGTACTCAATTCTACAGGTAGAGAACTGGATGGAACACCAATGGAAAACTAAGTTGGCCTATTCAAGATAAACTGAGAGGAAGTTCTATGAAATATGTGTTACTTTCCTGTCCTAGAGTTTAAAGGACAAAAGAAAATACTGCTCATACCCATATGGACAATTTAGGATAAAGGTGCTAAGGAGAAAGGGGACAACTGGGTCCACTATTAAAGCTCCCCGCCTTTATTTAATTGCTGAAAACAATTAAGACCCAAGGTAGTCACATGATAGGCTTCAAGATTAAATAGCTCATAAATAGCAGAACTAAAACTCAAATCCAGGTGGTAAGGCCTCTAAAGGAGTATTCCCTATACATTATTCAAGGGAGAGGAAGGCAAGTTAGTCCCACAGTACTTCTTTGGTTTATATCTTACTGTAACATTTTGAAATATTTTGGTAGGGGGTTGGTTATGGTTATAGGTTTTCAGAATTCTGGGAACAGAGGTGAGGATACAGAAGTTCTAAGAAAAGGGAATGTGAAAACAAGGAAAGAAACCCAATGTAATGAAGTAGACTAGTGGAGAAATAACCCTACTTCAGTCAGGGAAACAAAAAGTGTTCCTCTTTCCCTTTCCAATTTCTCTGACTAGTGAGGGCACAGAGCAGCGGCGGGAGGTTGAGGCAGATCTTAAGCTTACCCATAATTTCCACCATCCCTCTTCAGTATCCTTTTGTACAGATAAATGAGTTTCTTGGGATTCCATCAGATATGACTAAAAATACATTTAAAGTTAGAGAGGAGAAGGGAGTTGGGGGAAATTGGAAGGTGGGGTGAACCATGAGAGACTATGGACTCTGAAAAACAATCTGAGGGTTTTGAAGGGGTGGAGGGGTGGGAAATTGGGTGAGTCTGGCGGTGGGTATTATGGAGGGCACATATTGCATGGAGCAGTGGGTGTGGTGCAAAAATAATGAATACTATTATGCTTAAAATTAAATATATATATATATATATATACACACACACACACATATATACATATGTGTGTGTGTATATATATATTTAGAGAGGTGCCGGGCGGCTCAGTTGGTTAAGCGGCCAGCTCTTGATTTTGGCTCAGGTCAGGATCTCAGGGTTGTGGGTTGGAGCCCCATGTCCCGCTCCATGCCTGGCATGGAGTCGGCTTGAGCTTCTCTCTCCCTCTGCCTCTGCTCCTCCCTCTGCTCACATTTGCACTCTCTCGCTCTCTAAAATAAATAAAATCTTGTGTGTGTGTGTGTGTGTCTTTAGAGTGATTTACTTTTTTTTAATCAGCTATGACATAAAATCTAAATAGAAAGCTAGCCTTCGTTACTCAAAAGCATTTATCAAGACACATTTTTTGGACACTATTCCCCTTCCTATACTTTAGTTCCAACTCTGCTGCTTCTTAAGAACACACCTGCTTGGAAATTCTGGAGCACTCAAGCCTGCACCAGGGGTGAGAGTTGGTTCACTGGATGTCCTATGTCATCATGTACCTTGTGTTGTACCCTGGTGGAGACCTTTCTTGACTGAACCCCACGCAGTCCCTGGCTGCTTAATTCTTCACCCTGACGACCCTCATTTATGACCCAGATTCTACTTCCCAGCAACAAAAGGAAACAAAGCGTTACCATTTTAAAGAAGAGGCTTTCTTTGAAGCGCTCAATATCAAAGGTAGTGTTCAATACACATGCAGTGTGGAAGTTTGGGGTCTTTTGTTTGTTGGTTTAATGTTTAACCTTTTCTTAATATCTCTTCTTTTAATGGGCTTTAACCTTTTCCCTTTGATCTCTTTGCTTCCTTTTCAGAGAAGCTGCCCACCCACCCAATTCACCACCCCTTTCAGCAGTTTTCCCTTTGGCCTTCACAGCAGCTCCAAAGATATTGGCACCTCTTCAGCAATGCCCCCCCCAAGACTGTCCCCATTATACTTGTCATCTTCCTGATTAACGCCTCCAATGTTCATCCCCATTTTTAAGTACTTGTGAGAGGTCTGTTCCAAGAAGAGAGTTATGCTTTTGTGAAATTTCTCCCCAAAGCATACTTTACTGACCATCTTTCACCACATTTCCTTTAACAGCAGGCTCTATTCATCCAATAGAAAACTCAGATGAGAAAATCATATGAAACCTCCACTTTAGGCACTTTGAGGAACTAACTAAATTATTTCAGACCATAAAGCATTACCTTGTACACTGAAGTGAAACTGTGTAAAAGCTCTACCCTCATTGACTGCTACTTGTTTTTTCATAAAGTGTTTTCACAGACATTATTTTATATAACTCTGTGAGGTAGACAGGCCAAAAAGAGAAGGAAACTAGGACTCGGAACATGTGAGTGATTTACCAAGTCTACATCAATTATTACAACTGAATATGGGAATGCCAACTGGTAAATAGCTCTGGCCTTGACTCTGGAGAGACGCCCCTACATGCCATCCCTGCGCCTCCACTGGGACACTCCATTCCTTCCACAATGTCTGGCGCAATGGGGTAGGCATCCTGGGTTATGGTCAACAGTTAGTTCTGATTGTCCACACCTGATTTATACCTGCTGTTAAAGGTCCACTATCGACCTAGGACCACTTTAAGTTGAACTATTAGCTTTTTTTTGAGGGAGGCAAGGTCATGTAAGCAGTGTGAGCTCCAGCTGCAAATCTGTGTGAATGAGAACTTGTGGTTAGGAATCCTCAAAGATCTTTTTTTCCCCCTGCTCCCAGAAAGAGGCAAGGTTGACATCGACAAGTTGCTTCAACCTTGTGCTATGTAAGAGTTTTTGTTCCTTATGCCATTATTATATATATAAATATATATATATATTATATATATAATATATATAGGGAAAGGGAAATATAGAGAAAGGGAATATATATGTGTGTGTGTGTGTGTATATATATATATATATATATATATATATATATATATATATTTATGGCCATGGTTATTCTTTGGGTCCAAATTTTATGCAAGATTCCCCTCACTTTCTCCCACTCTATCTGGGCCCTCAGCTTTGCTTCCTGTCCTCCACTAACATATATGCTTATTATAACTCACTCTAGATTAACAGTAATTAAAGTTGCTTGTAGACAAAGGCCAAATCTAACACTTGCTTGCACATCTGGACTTAAACATTTCTGGCCACTGATGATTTCCTTTCCTCTACGGCTAGTTCAGCCATGCTCTTAATAAGATTTAATATTTAATCCAGCAGTTTCTTAGGTGTTTGATACTGAGAGGGGTTTCTCCACATAGCTAGTTCTCCATAATGCCAGAAACAGAAGTCTTTGACCCATAATTTGTCATTTTTGTCCACTATTGGCTGCCAGACATGCCACAGACAAATCTCAAGGAAAAATGAACTTGCAAAATTGGCACAGAAAAGTGAAACTGCATTTCCTGATAGTGCGTGGAAATGGACCCTTGGGGTACATGGATGCATGGGAGGCTGTGAAGTCACTGAAACTGCTATCATCTGGAAAAGATGATGCGATCATCAGCCAGAAACATGGGTCTAAGCAAAGGAAAGTTTACACATTTATTAGCTAAGGTTTTCTTTAGAAAGAGAGTGGGCCTTTTTTTTTTTTTTTTTTTTTTTTTTTTTTTTTTAAAAAGCGAGAGCAGCAGCTGCCATGGGAATTCTAGTAAAAGTACACTCCAGGAAGCAGGGACCATGGTGGGCTTCATGCCAAAACAGATTGGGAACCACTAGTATAGAGAAAAAAACGCACTCATCTCATTTAGAAGACTGAGACAGTTTGATTTTCCCCTTTGTGCCAGGGAATACATGTTCCCTTAGGGGCTAAAACAGAGACATTCTCTCCAGCTCTGCCAAGGTCACTTTTGTTAGGCAGATTTATTCTCAGGTGAAGCAAAAGATCCAGCTCCAGCTGCAATGTATTCTATTTCCCTGCCTTCTTACAGATTGTTGGTTAAAGCTAAATTTCTTGCTCTATATGAGTGGGCAAATCGCCTAAGCAGTGGGGTAAAACAACAATATATAGAAACCATCTCAATCATAAGGTAGATATGAAATATGTTAGAAAAAACAAACACCAAGTAAGAATACGAAGACGATTGCACCAAAAAGTCCGGTGTCAGGCAAAAACTGCATTTACCTACTATTGCCTGCTAAGACTCCTCTCAAGCCAAAAAAAGAAAGCCCCTTAAAGGTCAATTACAGGAAGGATTTAGTGCATCAGAGAAATAAACTCATAGTCACTTCTTCATCCAAGAAATATTTGTTGAGCTTCTGCTACGTGCCAGGCATTGTTCTAACAAACTTCTTAGTGAACAAAACACAAGACCTGTAGCTTATAAGATATTTTAATACAGGTCTTTGTGGACTTCTAATCATTTTTCTGCTGCTATATTTTACTACCTTCCATTCTTGGATTTCTCAGAGCTTTGCCCTTCCCTGTCCCGGATGTATGTACACCCTTGTGGATTCTGCGGCCAAGAATAGTTTCGGCAGGTTCTCAATCTACTTGTAACTGGATGGGGGAGGAAGGCCTCTATCCAGCTCCCATGGATTGGCCTTTGTGCCTGTGAGCTTACGTTCTCCCAAAAAAGATGATTCAGGATAACGATTCTGGCACATTATCTCATTAGGCCTCCTGATACTAAATGAAGAAGGCAGCTGAAAAATAACACTCCATTTCACAAGAGAGAAATCTGGGGCATGGAAAGGTTAAATAACTTCTCTAAATCAAACATCCAGGAATTGGGCCTGGGACAAGGACAGAGATCTTTAAAATTCACATCACATTTTCCATCCCTTACATCGCACTGTCTTTAGATTAAGTTTAAAGAATTCTGGCAAAAATCAAGAATATACAAAGAGAAAAAACATAACTATTAAACAGAATTGCTATTTTCAGAATACTGCTAAAATTTGGATATTGTCAACACTAACCCAAGATACAAAAAAAATTAATCATCCACATAGAAATGTTTTATAAAGTATTATTTTCTTTAATTAGATAAACTAAAATTGTATTAAAAATGTTTATGTTCCAGATGTCTCTCCTAATACCGATAATATAGCAACAAACAAAACTCCACAAAGTATTTCACAATATTATGTTGCTATCAGAGCTTTCAAACTACAAACTTGGAAAATAAAATCCATAAAGGGAAAAGCAGAGGGAAACACATTTGTAAATAACCTGGAAACATGAAGAAAAGAGATCAAGCTGAAACTGAATATCCAGCTGTGTAAACACATTTAGATACTTTTAAAAAATCTCAAATTGATGGTATTCACAAGGTCCTCCCAGTGCCAAATCGTATACTTCACATTAATTCTTCTGTGATTCCACATCCTTTCCACACGGCATCAGTCTAAACTGTCTATTTCAGATGGAACCACTCGAATTCCATGAATGTTTTTGTTTAATCAAGTGAACACTGTAAACTGTTGTTCTTGGTCATACACTCTACTCTTAAATAAAAATAAGATTTCTGAAGATGAAAGACTTGAGGTGCAGGTGCTAAATATTTGCAAATACTTTCATTACTCTCAGAGATCTGAATTACAAGTGGGGAAGCAGGGCCTTCATTAGCTTCAGTTCATAAACGAGTGCTAAAATCCACTACTTGAAGGGAGACTAATTTTCTATCAAAAAAATAAAAAATAAAAACGACTAGAAGAAAGACTTCCCAGAAGATTTCTGGAACTTCTGACAGAACTTCTGGGAAGTCAGTAACAATTCTAGCCACATGTTGAAATTCTTTTTCCAATTACATGAAATTAATGATAAGGAGAATCTACAGAGTGTGTAGCACTGCAGTAGGAGTTAACTTAAGCCTTGCTTTGTAACCCTCCTAACTACACTGACAACACCTATTTTGATGAAACTGATCACAAGGCAAATTAACATCTGAGTCCTCACAGATGCAGCTGCCTTAATGAATTCAACACCTCTTTCGCCCCAACACCCTACTTCGGTCAAATGAATGCTAACCTATCAAATTCAGGAAAAAAAGTCTTATTTATAAATTGCAATCACTTTATTTTGGACATTAATTCATTGGCTCAGAACTACACTTTTGATGCTAAATATAGTTGAAGTTACAGTAGTCATTTACTACAAATTCTGGGACTATCAAGCCTTTCTTTTACCTGTTTATTATGGAAGACTTCCCAGCTCACAGTCCATTAAATCCATGGTGGTATATTAAACAAATGCACTCAATAAAAATAACTATTTTCTGGATTACATGGAGGTAGGATTGCAAGATCCAACAAATAAAAATATACAATGCTTAGTTAAATGTGCATTTCTGATAAACAATTACATACTTATACTAAAAATGTCATTCACTATTTATTGGAAATTCAAATTTAAGTATGTGTACTGTATTTTATCTGACAACCCTGCTGGAAAGTTACAAAACCAGTACTTACAGCTACAGAAAATGTAGGATATTAGACTGAATCTACCCATCCAGAATTGTACCTTCTTAAATTGACAAAAACTCAACTTGCTTTCTTGTCATTTTTATGTCTGTGATCAGAGTAAAAGGATGATTAGGTGAATGAACTTCTGGACAAGTAGAGTGAATACCTTTTTAAATTTAATTTTAAAATCAAAGATGAAACTACATTTCTTCTAAAGTATTAAGTCTTTTAAAATGCAGCTTTAAGACTAATTTTAAGACTATTATTTTACAAAAAGGATAGTGTCAATGAAATCTATTCATCTTCTGAAAGGCATAGAAACTATTTATTAAAATTTTTGATGCCATATATGAAAAAGAAAAAAAGAATCTCTGTAATGTGGTGGTATTGATCAAATAAAATGTGTAATTGTATGCCAACTCTAAGGGGCAGCTGATTATTAAAAATAAAGAGTTACATTTGTTTATCTACATACAAGATTTTGTCATATGCTACATATTTACACACACAAGTATCAAATTTCCCCCCCAAACACTAGGTTTTGGAATACTCATTTTTTTTAATCTATCTCATGTTAAGATACTTGAATCTACATATTTTAAAACGTTTTTTGAGAAATAGCTTTATAAATTAGGAAGGAAAACTCTTCACATTAAACATATATCAAAATGGTTATCAAAATTAAATTATAAAAAATTAAATATGTATCAGAATGGTTATCAAAATGATTAAATTTAATAGGCAAAAAAGACACAATACAAAACTAATCAGATGTAAAATATTTCCAAAAAAGTGTAGTATCTCCACATTCAGGCATGTGTTATCAAGTGGGCCACTGGTACTTAATCCCATGGTACCCTCACTGGGGCCTCGTGAAATGCATCCTAGCCTTGTTGGCTTAGGGAATGGAAGAGGGAAGCATTCACCGAGCAGTTCTTATAACCCAATGGTCCAGGGTAATCATATAGGCTTCAAATCCACCAAACTTTATACTTTTAAAGTATAAAAGTTGGCTTTAAAATCAGGTCCTGGGATTTTAGACACATAGTTGCATATATTCCAAAATGAGGTGATTTTTTTCCCAGTAGTATGAGTTAGACTAAGTAGTTGATTAAGTAAAGCCTTTTCTCATTATGATTCTGTAATGAATGTATACAAAATAACATAATCCCCATTATGATTCTGTAAAGAATTTTACAAACTTTTATACAAAATTTATATACACAAAACAGTGAACTGATTCCGTGAAACACAGAAAAATTTTAGTTGGGCATTTTTGCCATTTACAAAACAAGAAGCATGTTGAATGAACAAACCTGAACTCAAGAAGGCATCATCAAGACAATACTGTGGGGGACTCCAGACTCCAACCCCCTACGAAGACCAACAATAGCTATTCCTGGACAGAAACAGCTCTGGGATTCCTCAGGAGCCCACTTAAGAAACTTCAACAACATGCATTCCCACCAACAGCGTAGGAGGGTTCCCCTTTCTCCACATCCTCTCCAAACACATGTTTCCTGTCTTGTTAATTTTGGCCATTCTAACTGGTGTAAGATGGTATCTCAATATGGTTTTAATTTGCATCTCCCTGATGGCTAGTGATGATGAACATTTTTTCATGTATCTGATAGCCATTTGTATGTCTTTGTTGGAGAAGTGTCTGTTCATATCTTCTGCCCATTTTTTTATATGAGTGTCTCTTTTGTGTGTGTTGAGTTTGAGGAGTTCTTTATAGATCCTGGATATCAACCGTTGGTGGGAATGCAAGTTGGTGCACCACTTTGAAGAACAGTGTGGAGATTCCTCAAGAAATTAAAAATAGAGCTTCCCTATGACCCTGCAATTGCACTACTGGGTATTTACCCCAAAGATACAGATGTAGTGAAAAGAAGGGCCATCTGTACCCCAATGTTTATAGCAGCAATGGCCACCGTCACCAAACTGTGCCCTACAACAGACGAATGGATAAGGAAGATGTGGTCCATATACACTATGGAGTATTACGCCTCCATCAGAAAGGACGAATACCCAACTTTTGTAGCAACATGGACGGGACTGGAAGAGATTATGCTGAGTGAAATAAGTCAAGCAGAGAGAGTCAATTATCATATGGTTTCACTTATTTGTGGAGCATAACAAATAGCATGGAGGACATGGGGAGATGGAGAGGAGAAGGGCGTTGAGGGAATTTGGAAGGGGAGGTGAACCATGAGAGACTATGGACTCTGAAAAACAATCTGAGGGGTTTGAAGGGGCAGGAGGTGGGAGGTTGGGACAACCAGGTGGTGGGTGTTATAGAGAGCACGGATTGCATGGAGCACTGGGTATGGTGCAAAAACAATGAATACTGCTACGCTGAAAAAAATTAATTAATTTTAAAAAATAAGAAAGAAAGAAACTTCAACAACACAGTGGAACAATAAACCTGAAAATAACCACCCAAAAAGGAATGGGCCAACAGCTTCATTTTACCTGCCTCACCCCACACCCGGCAGCACAGCTTGGCAAAAAGAAGGCAATTCCCCGCTAGTGTTTCCCTCTCCCACAAAGGAAAGCAGGTGAAAGACCGGCTTCCAGAGCCTTTCAGGCCCTAAGTAAAGGACCTCCTTGGGGTTCAGCCCAAGCAGAGACCAGCAAAGCTGAGACGTTCAGTGACAGCGAGGGACAAAGACGTTCACAAGTTACCGGTAGAACGTTTTTTTTGTTTTTTGTTTTTTTGTTTTTAAAAGAATCCTACAATGAATGTAAATATACTATCATTTTTGCAGATGGGGTTATTACTATAGAATTGAGTATTGAAGAGCATTTGATGCCCAAATGGGAAATAGGTGCTTTTAGGAATTTATACAAATTGTTATTTGTAAGTGAGTATTCGTCTAATATTCCACAAGTAAATATAATTTTGGTTCTGTTTTCTGTTAGCTGTACTTGACTCAAGTTAGTATGTTTAAGCTTCTCTTTATTCATAGTTAATAGTTTTGTTTTTGAATATTTGAAGGATTTTAGCCAATGAGTTACCTGCCCTTGTGCTTGGTCTCCTGTCCACTGGACCCTTGAATCCACTCTCCATTTTCCCCAGTCTGCTCAGTGTGGGAGTGGTCTCCCTTGCCCTCTCGCTATGGAATGGTTTCACCAAATGAGAAATAACTTTAGAAAATCCCAAGAAGTGTTGGTAGAGGGAGAAGGAAATAGCTCAGCGCATATAGCCCCCTAGAATCCTCCCAAGCACCTTGTCAGTAGCTGCGTTTCTCTACCCAAGCCACAGCTTGTTAGAGGTCTCTTCGCCAGTTTCTGAAGACCACTCAGGGGAAGGAGGAGACCCAGGTTTGCAGTTACCTGCTCTGCAGAGAACCCCAGAAGCTTTCTCCTCTGAAGAAGCCAACCAGCGACCGCCTGCAGATTCCACCTGGTTTCACCCCACAGGTTTGCAGGTTCACAGACACCAACCACCTGAGTCCTTCCCAGCAGGCTCCGCGGCCCTCACGCCCAGCCGGGGACCCACACAAGCCGCCATCTCTGGCCTCTGCGGCTGCGCGAGGGCCGGGAAACAGGCCTGACCGCGGGGCCGACGCCCAACCCTACACGCATGCTCAGGATTAGCCCGTCCAGTTGCACGCTGCACGCCCTCAGACCACTCCTGACCTGGACCTCTGCAGGGGTGGGGCGTGCGTGCGTGTGTGCATTCATTTTCATTTTACCTGCCTCGCCCCACACGGGGCAGCACAGCTTGGCCAGAGAGTGCCCGACCTGGACCTCTGCACGTGGGCGGGTGTGACTGTAGCCAGAGAGTGTCCCCCAACAGCCAAGGCACCCACAGCTGACCTGTGGCTCACTTGGCAGCAGCACTTCTAGCTCTATAACCGCATCCAGCGGCAAAAGTCCTGTCTCTGGCCTCCAGTGTGCCCTGCGCACGCTGGTGGTGAGACCCTGCAGTTGCAGCAGGGCACCCAGATAGCCGGGGCTGCATCTGGATAGCCGGGGCTCCTGCCGCTGCTAGTGTACCCAAGGTTGGCCCTGGCTCTAGTCGCTGGCACTTGCCCTTGCCACTATGTGTGTGTCTGCAATAGGCCCCTCCCTATGCCTGTCGAGGGAAAATGAATAAACCCCTTAGAATGTTTAAAAAAAAAAAAAAAAGTTTTATTGAAGCCCAAGTTAAAAACAGCTGCCTGGGATACACAATCTTCACAAAGAAGAGTTCTCTGGTATGGGAACATTTGGTGTGGGGTTATATACAATTTTTACATAAAAAGTTGCAAATTAGGGGCACCTGGGTGGCTCAGTGGGTTAAAGCCTCTGCCTTCGGCTTCCGTCATGATCCCAGGATCCTGGAATCTAGCCCCGCATCGGGATCTCTGCTCTGCGGGGAGCCTGCTTTCTCCTCTCTCTCTGCCTGCCTCTCTACCTACTTGTGATCTCTGTCAAATAAATAAATTAAATATATTTTTTTAAAGTTGCAAATTATTAGACAACATTTCAAAAAGTTGCAGACCTTATCTTAAGCTACTCCTGTATGCAGGGCTGTATGATTTTAATCTTATGGGAAACCAGGGAAATTTTCTTATTTTTTCTTCTCTTTTGTGTTCAGAAGTCTCCTTTTTGGTTATTTTCTTTAACGAAAGAGATGTACAATGTATGCTCGGGGCAGAAATCAAGCCCATCCTTTGAGGTTTTGCCGAGTCATTTTGACCTTGGTAAATGTTAAAGGAGAGCCTCCCTGGGAGCCCAGGAGCAGGGCCTACAAACATTAAAAGTGGAAAATTTCCTTTATCACTCCATAGACACCTGCAGGTGGCCCCCGCAGCTGACTGTGTGCACACCACCAGCTCCAGCCCACAAGCAATGGGATTTATCTCTGAAATAAAAGGCTGGTTCGACTCAACCCAAATCAATAAATGTGATACACCACATTAATAGAATGAAAGACAACAATCACATGATCATTTCAATAGATTTAGAAAAAGCATTTGACAAGTTACCACATCCTTTTATGATAAAAAAACTCTCAACAAATTGGGTATAGAAGGAACATACCTCAACATAATAAAGGTCATATATGACAAACCCACAACTAATACCATAGTCAACAGTGAAAGTACTCAAAATCTGATCCCAAAAGCCTGAGTGAATAAACTTACTAAGAACCAAACTACTGTGGTTCCTGCATAATTCCCTGTGAATTCTCAAGAGGAACTTTTCTACTTTTTTCTAATATAATAATAATACAAAATTTAAATAGTGCTGTACACTTCCCCCTGTCCTCCCCAATATTTCCTGGCCATCTCATAGCACTTCTCTTCTCCCAGACTAAATAGGAGAACCTTCCCCATTGACCAACCTCCATCTCCTACTTCTACCTCAAGTTGTCTTTGAATATTAATGACAGCAACTCATGAATCTTGCATTTTAACACTGCAGAATTTAGTTCAAGTATTTGCATAATTTTCTTCCTCCCATATCGGACTCTCCCTCCCTTCATGACTTCCTTAGTAATGGGTTTATTTCACATAATAGCAGGCTCAACTCCCAGAGGAGAGATGCCCATTTTACAACATTCCCAAATACTTTAGGAAGCAGAATATAGGATAGTGAGCAAAATAATGAGCCAGGAGTTTAGACAGCTGAATTGTGGCTGTTTTTCTGCCTGTAATTACATGTTTGACTTTAGATAAGTCAACTGAACTTTTTAATATACCAGGACTTGTTCAACACTGATGCAATGTCTCTTTATGAAACAGCAGTTTTATCTTTTAAGAGTTGCCTTTAGAACGGGACAGGCAGGTAGGGGCACCTGGGTGGCTCAGTGGGTTAAGTGTTTTTCTTCCACTCAGGTCGTGGTCCCAGGGTCCCAGGTTCCTGGGATGGAGCCCCACATTGGGCTCCCTGTTCAGCGGGGAGCCTTTTTCTCCAGCTCCTTCCTCTTCATGCTCTCTCTCTCTCTCGTTTATCTCTGTCACTACCTCTGTCTCTCTCTCTCTCTCAAATAAATAAAATATTTTTTAAAAATAGAGGGTGACAGGTAGGTTGGTAGATCTCATTTTGCACTGATTTATTTTCCCCATGAAATTTATAATTAGCAATGACTAGAAAATCATATAAGAAATATTGAACATATATAACTTAGCTTGTTTTTTATGAAACTATTTAAATGCAAAAATATAAGTAAGGAGAAAATGATTATGTAATTGCACATTTTTTCAAAGTGGGAAATATTTATCAAAAATGTCTACTTTGGGGGGCGCCTGGGTGGCTCAGTGGATTAAGTCTCTGCCTTCGGCTCAGGTCATGGTCTCAGGATCCTGGGATCGAGCCCCACATAGGGCTCTCTGCTCAGCAGGAGCCTGTTTCCCCTTCTCTCTCTGTGCCTGCTTCTCTGCCTACTTGTGATTTCTGTCTGTCAAATAAATAAATAAAATCTTAAAAAAAAAAAAAAAATGTCTACTTTGGGAGCGCCTGGGTGGCTCAGTGGATTAAGCCTCTGCCTTTGGCTCAGGTCATGATCCCAGGGTCCTGGGATCAAGCCCCGCATCAGGCTCTCTGTTCAGCAGGGAGCCTGCTTCTCCCTCTACCTGCCTCTCTGTCTACTTGTGATTTCTCTCTCTGTCAAATAAATAAATAAAATCTTTTTTTAAAAATGTCTGTTTTCTAATGAACTCTAGTTTGTCAATTCATAAAAGCAGTTTCATATGCAAACTGGTAGATACAACCTGCTCAAATGAAAAAATTCTCAAGGGGGATTAAAATACAATGAAATTATTTTTTATGTCTATAGAGTTTAAATGCCATTGGTTTTAAAAAATACATAAGAAATTGATCTTGCAGTTTTTAAATTCAATTTTTCATGCTGTTTGTTTTTAAGTATCCGCTAAGTACATGAGATCATGGACTCATTCAAAGTATTTTTAAATCCATACATTTTTAAGCTCATATTTAACTTCTAAAAATATTCCCTGTGGTATAAGCTCTGAAAATAACTCAAACTGCTTTTTCTACTTTAGTAAATGGATCTGTTATTCCATATGTTACCATATAGGTGACAGAAATATAAAGATGAATAAGATATAGTGCCTGGTTTTAAGGAGTTTGCAATCGAATGAGGGGAAAATAAGCAAACAAACAATAAAACCCCGGAAATTGAGATTAATTTATTTAATAAGTATTTACTAACCATTCTGTTTTTGCCAGCCAATGTTCTAAGTGCTAGGGAGATAGCAATAAACTACAAACAAACAAACAAGTGACAAACATCTCCAACCTCTTAGAGTGTGCATCATCATGGAGGGAGAGGAATGACAATAAAGTAAAATACACCATAAGTCAAGTGTTGCTAAATGGTGTAGGGGGAACAAAATAGAAAAGGAGGAAAGGAGTCTGTGATGGTCAGAGAGCACTGAAAGGGTCATATCTGAAAAAAACAAATAAACAAACAAACAAACAAACAAAAAAACAAAAAACACCAAAACCTGAAATGGGCAAGAAGTCGGCAAGGGCTATCAGCCTGAGGCAGAAGCATCCTAATTTAAAGAAAGGTTGATGTGGCTGGAGTGGGTTGAGCGAAAGAGCAGATTCGCAAGAGATGAAGTAATGGAGAGGTCATAGCAAGGGTATCCTTTTAGTGATGCTAAGTGTATTAGTTAACTACTGCTGCATAACCAAGTATCCCAAAGCTTAGCAGCTTAACACAATAAATATATATTATTTCACAAAGATTCTTTGGGGTAAAAAATCCAGAAGTCATTTAGCTGGAGGCCCTGTCTCAGATTCTCTCAGAAAGTTGCAAGGAGATGTCTGCTAGAGCTGAGGTCATCTGAAGGCTTGACTTGGACTGGAGGGTCCATCTCCCTCTTGGCTCACTCACATGCCTGGTAGCATCACTGGCTCTTGTTTGGAGGACTCAGTTCCTGACTAGGTGGACTTCTTCATAGGGACCCTCGAGTGTCCTCACAACAAGGCAGTTAGCTTTCTTGGAGAGAGAGACAGTGCAAGACAGAAGCCACTGTGTCTTTTCTGACTTGCTCTCAGAAATCATAGTGTCATTTCTACAATGTTGTGTTGGTTATATAGGTCAGCACTATTCAGTGGGAGAGGAAATTACATACAGGCATACACACCAGGAGACAAGAATCATTGAGGGCCATATTATAGACTGTTACCTCAGCAGGGAATTCAGATTTATTTTGTATGAGATGGGAAGTTACCAGAAGCTTGTGAGCATAGTATTGGCATAACTTAATTTTTTAAAGGATTAATATAATTTCTAGGCTGAGAATCCCAATGAGCCACCCAAAAACTTCTACCCTCTCTAGGCAGCAACTCTGTGATCAGGGATCACAAGTGCTCAGGAGATCATAGTGACCAAGATGGGTCTGATCTACAGCCAGACACCCGGAGTGCTGGAAAAAGCAATGTGCCCAGCGTTGGGGTGTTGTGGGGTCCCAACTATATGGGGTCTGTGTGAGTCTGGGTTAAGGTCAAGATACTACTAGACAGTAGTAGGACAACATGGAACCCGGGAGGTCAGTTGGATGGTTTTTACAATACCAGCAAGATGGCAGATTAGATGGTGATGAAGATCAGAGAGTGAGAAATCAGAAGACTCTGGGTGTAAAGAAGAGGAGAGTCAGAAAAGGCCAAAGCTGAGCTTTGACTTTGGGAGAAAAACAGACTGTAATGAATTTTGGAGTGAATTATTGTGTACTAAGGGATGTAAAACCTCTTCAGTCTTTTTACAAATTCTTCAGTAAAATATTTAACTCTAGTAGCCTCTGGATTTTTTTTTTTTTAATAAAATGTTGATTTCTGCTTTAAGTCCAAACAAATCTCTGGAGCAAAATGACCCAGAGCCTTTCCTGTGTTCAACCCACATCTGAGTTCATCTGTATCTGATGTAGAGAACCTTTTCCTGTTTCCCAGTCTCTCTGTTTAGAAATTGGATTCCTTTTACCTTATTTCTTTTCCTGAATCCTTGATTCCAAGTGTACCTCTGTCACCGTTCCACCATTGCCCCGCTCACACTCCCAGATGGCCAGGCTCCTCACCTTTCTTCACCTAAAACCTTGGTATTCCTATTTCCTCCTCCTAAACCACCTACCCAACCCTCATCTATATCTCCTCCTAATGAGGCTGTTTATAATTCAGTGGTTTCTTGACTCCTTGTGATCTGCAAGCCTGCTCCTGTTTAAATCCTAGACGCAAATCTAGCTAAAGGAATTCAGAAGATCTATACTACTGGCTAGAATATTTGTACAGTAGTGCCGTTATAATTATATTTTATATATCGTCAATGTTATATTATTATTATCTATCATTATTATAGGTAAGATGTGTCAGTTTCTTACTATGTCATGCACTCTGTTAAATAATCTGAAGCATCCTGTCACTTCATTCTTAAAATAACTCTAGAGATTAGTATTAAGAGTATTATTTATGCTTGAAGAAACCAAAGCCCAGAATGGTGGAGTAATTTATCCAAAGTTACAAAACAGATGCAGTGCTCCAACCCAAGTGTGTTGATGCCAGACTGCAATTAATGACTACCATATATTAATCCACATGTAGCCATCTTTAAGAGTCAAAATTTTTAATAATATTTGTAGGAGATGGGAATCTCATATGATTTTTTATTCAGATATAAAAATATAGACAAAACTTCTTATGTTTCGTTTTGCTTTAAAAGGTACAAGAGAGGGCGTACAAATGGGATTGGAGAGACTTGGAACATCATAAAAAGAATTTCTCAATAAATTGAAAAACAAGCTTACATATATCACTTTTGTGAGAAAATCCAAAAAGCTCAAACTTAACCACATGGGTAAAATGTAAAAAGTTAAAAACAGACATTCATAATTCAGGTTGTCAGCTTTCAAAACTTTCATCTTAGACTGGGTATTGTAAACTATACTATGATGTCTTGCAAGAGCGTAAAAAAAGTTTTGATGGCCAGGGAGAGAAGTGAAGTAAATTTGCGTATGGTCAGCAAAATGGGGAAAACTAAGATCAGGAAAGAGAAAAGAAGGAAGAAGAAGAGGAGGGGTTTATCTAGAAGCTTTTAAGTTCAGGAAAGTCTGGGGAAAGTGGTTGTGGAAACATTATTAATAGTGACAAATTGACATCATTGATTATGAAATTAATGGAAGTAGGAAGAGCCTGTCTCTGAGCTTTTATCCAAAGATTTCAAATGTTTTAAAAGAGTCCCATGGTCAATTCTTTCCAAAGAGACTGATAAATTGAACATAATAAAAGCACAGATCAAGACCCTGTCAGCCAACATTCTGGGATCATTACGTTCTCCCCGAAGGATGACCCCTCTACCATGCTAGAAGCCTAAAGGCTGACAGCCACAAAATATTACCCTGTCTCTAATGATCCCAAGGATGATGTGACTCAGCTTCCAACCTACCTTCCCAGTGATTTCCTGTGTGAAGAGAAAGCTAGCTTGGCAATAAATAACCCATTTGCCCATAGTCAGAGAGGACTACTTGACAACCAAATGAATAGAGATTATTTTGAAAATAGAGGAAAAATTACCCTTCACCAAGAAAAGACTGATAAATGAGACACTTACACCGGTCTCCGTTAACCATTTAAAAAATAAGAACAGCCTGGATAGATCAGTTGGTGGTTAGACATAATCTCCAAACCATCTGTAGTGTCAGGCTCTGAAAAATCCATGAGGCATAGGAAAGCAAAAGGTAAAGAAGCATACGTATGACACGACAGAAAAGCTGTTAGCAATAACTGCTCAGGTTTGTACATTGGGATGATATGATTTCTCTTGGTTTTTCAATCAAGCATGAAACTACTTGGCTAAATAAATATAGTTCAAAAAGCAAGATGTCTTTTTTTAAGCCCAAGTTAAATCTCAGTTACATGTGATAAAGGAAGAGTGGCAAAACCGGAAACTCAGGTTAACCCATTGTCACCCGTTATGAGATCCAATCTTGAGAAACAATCCTTAAGCCACCCAGTCAGGAAGAGATGGTGGTTGGGAAGGCGTTGGCTCAGAGGAACTTGGAGATGACCCAGTTTAGAACCCTGGAAGTCATTATTGTTAGTAAGCTGAACAATGACTATTTTGTAGTTAAAAGGCAATTTTAGTAAAATTCCAATTAGATGCTCATCTTTGGAACCAGATAGAATCTTCATTACAGGGTTTCTGCATGTCAGTAGAAATATGAGCTTGATCTGTTTCCTATCTCTCAGATATCAAAATAGGTTCAGTCTGACTGGAACTCTGAATATGTCTTTCAAAGATCTGACCTTCTGACATGAAGAGGAATACTCTGCTCAATAGTATGTGAGTAGCTATCTTCTCCATATGAGAATCTCCATAATATTCTTGAAGAGATATAAAATATGAGTGTGTATTGAATTAAGGACGTAATGACTGCCATTATAGCAAAGGATTTTGTAATGAGGCACTGGTGAATAATATTACAATTTTTAACAAAGATGATGAGAAACATTATCTTCACAAGAAACGCAAGGCAAGAAAATGAAGATTGTTTAAAATTTTCCAACTCTGTGCCATCCAATCATTTTCACATACTTACACATACACACACACCACCCAAATCCATGATTCAAGATGACTGGAAAGCAAAAATCTGAGCCTTTGGGCAAAGAGAATAGAGAGAAATGTTAAATGAAAATGTTAAAGTAAGAAAAAAAGTTCTGACTCTTATACACTATTGATGAGAATATAAATTGGAATAGACTTTCTGAAGGGCAAATTGGCAGTATTTATGAAAATTTAAAATGTGCTTACTTCTTGACCCAATAATTCTATTCCTAGGATTCTAACCTAAAGAAATATTTGCAGGTGTGCATAAAGGCACAGAAAAATGTTCATTACAAATTGTTTATTAAGCAGAAAAACTGGAATCAAACTAATGTCTCTTAGTAGAGTATGATAAATTTCATCATAAAATACTGTGCAAAGATTTAAGAGAATGAGAGAGAGCTCTGGAGCTCTGTATGTTTTAATATTTGACTATCTCCAAGACACATTATTAAATAGAAAAGGAAGGGACAAAACAAAGGCAGAGATCAATATACAGATGGATACATAGTATGATTAAAATTTATGTTTATTTTTAGATGTATAGATGTAAATACATTTACAAACGTATGTGAAAGCATTCTTTCAGTGGTCCCGTCTAGAGAGGAAAGTGGGCATCTAGGGAAGAGATCAAATAAGTTTTCATTTTTTTAATTTTATAAATGCCTACATTATTTAAATATTTTCAAAACAAGTATATAAAGATTATAAAGAGATATATTTTAAAACAAAAAAAATATATTGAAAAAGAAAAAAAGATTTCCTGAGGATAGACTAGAGTATGCAGTGATATTAACACCCAAAGCCCAGTGATACATATCACGTGTCTATCACAGTCCAGAGGCAGTTCTGCTTCACCCTTTTTTTCTTCTGGAACCCAGGCTGACCAAGGCAAGATACATGGGGATGTCCATGTTCTTCTTCTCTTGCTTCTACTTCTTCTGCTTCTTTCCTTCTCTCTCTCCATCTCCCCCTCTTTCTCTCTCTCTGTGTTTTTCCAGTTAGGTCCAGGAACTTTAAAGAGCTTTCTCTACTAAAAACCCTTATTCACACCAGTTGGGACAATTTAGCTTCAAAAATTTCTCTCTGATTTTTCACCTTCATTCTGCCGTCAATGTACTTCCCTCATTTAGGAAAGCATATCCTAACTTAAAGCCATGCTAGTATCTCCAAGCCAACTTTACTGTCTCTGTTCTTTATTTTCCTACCTATCATATGTTCTACTTAGTCTCTGGAGTTACCTTTCTAGAACATTGATTTAATCAAAAGTTTTCTTTTTAAAATCCATTGAGTCCGAATTTTGCTTGAGGAGACATTCTTAATTTGTAAAGAAGGTGCTTAAAACTGTTTTTGAACAGACTCATCTTGCTCAATTCTCCATCTTGTGGTTCTTGAATAAAGAATTCACGCCATACCAAACACCTTATTATTCTCCAATGTCCAAAGCTATCTTTGCTTTGCAATTGGTTAATCCTCTGCTTACAGCTTTGATGCACAGTTCTTCAGGAACTCCTACTTGTCCTTTAAGAATCATCTCAAGACTATCACCATTTCAATCACTGAACTTCCAATGCTGCTATAGATGTACCCTTAATGCCTTGGGCTTCTCACCACCCTGCATTCATTACAAGAGATGATAACAGCTGATTTATTTACCTGCCTTTCCCATGAAGCATGTGTTCCTTGTAAGTGAGGATGAAATATTTCATCCTTTGTATTGTTTTCTTGTACCTAGTTCAGTACTTGGTATCTATACCAAGTTTGAGAAATGTGAGTTAAATACTTTCAGTTCAGTTGAGTGGTAAGGATATAGGTAATTGTTCTGTGCAGCTCCTGCTTGACATGCTCTCTAAATCTATTCATTTTCCCTTCATAGGGAGGTAGATTCTTGGCATGATCAAGGTTGCTGACATCATAAAGTCCTGATCAGATCTCAGCAGAGTCTGGAATTCTGATCTCCACTTTCTCCAGGATGAAGCTGTAACCTGAATGGGGATCCCTGGATCAACTTGGTGTCAAGAATGACCACTACATTGAAACACTGGCACTGAACTTACATTCTTTTGGGTAATTAAACCAGTGACAATGGGAAAAGTAGACACATAGATCAATGGAACAAAATAAGAGAACCCAGAAATGGAGCTTCAACACTACGGTCCATTAATTTTTGACAAAGCAGGAAAGAATATCCAGTGCGGCAGGGGGAGACAGTCTCTTCAACAAATGGGGTTGGGAAAATTGGACAGCCACATGCAAAGAATGAAACTCAACTACTTTCTTACAGCATACACAAAAATAAATTAAAAATGGATGAAAATCTAAATGTGAGAGAGGAATCCATCAAAATCCTAGAGGAGAACACAGCAACCTCTTTGACCTTGGCTGCAGCAGACATGTCTCCAAGAGGCAAGGGAAACAAAAGCAAAAATGAACTACTGGGACTTCATTAGGATTAAAAGCTTTTGTGCAGTAAAGGAAACGATCAACAAAACTAAAAGTAACCTATGGAATGGGAGAAGATATTCACAAATGACATATCAGATAAATGGATAGTATACAAAAATCTACAAAGAACTTATCAAACTCAACATCCAAAAAACAAAAAAATCCAGTCAAGAAATGGGCAGAAGACATGAACAGATATTTCTCCAAAGAAGACATACAAATGGCTAAAAACATTTGATTGACATCATTCAGCATCAAGGAAATACAGATCAAAATCATAAAGAGATACTACATCACACTGGTTAGAATGGTTAAACTTAACAACTGAGGAAGCGACAGATGTTGGCAAGAATACAGAGAAAGGGGAATCCTCTCACACTGTTGGTGGGAATGCAAACTGGTGCAGCCACTCTGGAAAACAATGTGGAAGTTCCTCAAGAAGTTAAAAATAGAGCTATTCTATGACCCAGCAATTGGTACTAGGTATTTATCCAAAGGATACAAAAATAGTGATCCAAAGGGGCAAGTATGCTCCAATGTTTATAGCAGCAATGTCTATAATAGCCAAACTATGGAAAGAGCACAGATGTCCATTGACAGATGAATGGATAAAGAAAAAGTCCAGCCCATATAACTGTATATCTATATCTATTCATATATGAATAGATTTATGAATCCACATATACAAAGGAATATTACTCAGCCATCAAAAAGAGTGGAATCTTGCCATCTGCAATGACATGGATGGAACTAGAGGGTATTACGCTGTCTGCATTCACTGGGTTTCTTGCCCAATAATTTTACATGTAAAATCTATAAATTTATAAAAGTAAGTAAATTCTCTAATTTCTATTCCTTCATAGCTTTTCTTACCATCTGACATATTTCACATTTTCCTTATTTATTTCTTTTTGCTCCTACTGTAACAGAAACTCCAGAAAGGCAGAAATTTTTAGTTGCTTTGTTCCCTTGCTTATCCTTAGTATTTAGAGCAGAGTTCAGCTCCATAAAGCTACTGGTATGGACACAAAGAAGAGAGGATGTATGTTAAGAGCCAGCTGGCAGTCTCTGAAACAGACATTCATTCAGTTGATGTAGGCACATGGCCATGCCTAGTATGAGTAATAACAGGAGTGGTATTTTTTTTTTTCAATCTCCAATGATTTTCATATGCGGCCAAATTTGAGAACCACAGTTGAAAAGATTATTGTTTGGTTATTGTCCATTCAACAATATCAACATCGAGAAGAATTTCTGATGTTGTTCTTGTCTTTGTCTCTTTCTCTGGATGAGGAATCTTCTGGGTAGCAAAACCCAATGGAGTTGGGAATGAAATTTGGGGATGGAGGTGGACCCTGTTAAAAATCTCGTTAAAGGAATGTCATAAACTTGAATTAATTTAGGAAAGGATTTAACTAAGGAAATTATAACTCGTGAAGACAAGCTGGTGATATTTTTGCTTCTATCTTCCATTTTAGGCCAAATATCTTACATTTGAAGTAGAACTAAGGAAGTAGCTTAAGAGATTAAGAACTATGATCTTGGGGCCCAAGTAGACTGCTCTTCTTCATCATGAGCTTTCTGTGTTGACTTTCATGACTTCTTTTTTTTTTTTTCTAGATTTTATTTATTTATTTGACAGAGAGAGATCACAAATAGGCAGAGAGGCAGGCAGAGAGAGAGGAGGAAGCAGGCTCCCTGCTGAGCAAAGAGCCCAACGCGGGGCTCGACCCCAGGACCCTGAGATCATGACCTGAGCAGAAGGCAGCGGCCCAACCGACTGAGCCACCCAGGCGCCCTCATGACTTCTTTTGAATGAGATTTTTTTCTGCCCTTAACATCCCAGAAGTGGTAGAGAAGATAATTTATTATAATTGAAATATGATATAATAACCAAAAGTTTCTTTCTTTGTTATCTTAAAATTTATTTCTTAAAACTTTTATGGACTATAGGGGGAAGGGTAGCATTTTATTTTAGCCAATAAATCTTGCCTATTAAGTAAAATTCAATATCTCTGGTCATATATAGCAGTTACAAATTTCAATCTACAGAGTCAAACAAAATCTTTTCTTTTTATGACAATCTAATATAAGCTCCCATCTTCCTGGTATAGTAGACAGTTATTTGGGGGGTTCTTCTTTCCTTAGGCTTCTAAGTTTTTGAACTTTTACATGGTCTTAAGACATGTGACTAGGAAAAGTCTGAAACTCCCAGGATGTGCAGGTCACCAGTCTTTGAAGTTATGTCCTGATGGCCCTGAAGTAATTCTGCTCCCTTCCAGCCCTGCTAGAGCATGAAAATATCTGAGAAGCTGTCCAAAAGGCCCTTTATACAGACATGCCACACCTCCAAGCCCTTCCTGAGGTTTGACCACGGCCCTGAACCCCAACAGGCTCCCGAACACAGGATTCCTCCCTCCAGATCCTTCTAATGTTTTCCTCTCAATATCTCTGCTCCATCTGTCTTCCATAGAGGGTAGAAAAATGCATCTTCGGTTTGCTTCATAGGCTTCGAGAGCAACATCTCCTTCATGAACTGATGCATTTGTAAACAAAAAGCCTTGAAGACACCCTTTATTCTACTTTCTGACAAACTGCTTTCCTTCCCTGAGGCAATGAGTTCACTTTGTGCTTGAAGGGAATGAAGTAAAAGGGAGAAGTACAGAAAGAAAGAAAGAAAAAAAAACTTCTTATTAAACAAAATGTTATCTTACTTCAAGAGTAGATGGTGAAGTTTCAAATAAAATTGTTTTTTATACATAATTTTGACTATAAAGTGCTTTTCAGCACTGGTTCTGCATCCAGATATGGTTTATCCAGGTTGTAACTCCTAAGAAATGTGTTTTGCTATTGCACTTCCTCTACCTATAATTATCCCCATTTGAACTGCAGAAACTATTATAAGTATTTCATAATTAATTTGTTGCACTGGAAGGTAAAATTAATTTCACGTAATCTAAAGCCAAAAAACAAAGAAGGGAAGATATAAGTAATGCTGAAAAATTCAGATGTGAAAACGGATAAATTATGCAAAATTTATACTTAGTTTTCAATTATTTAAATACCTCTATTACCCAGTTGGGAATTCAAATGATCAGGGAAAGGGTACAGTTTCCACATGGATATAAACTAATCTGAAAAGACACAAACACCTATGAAGACAGCAAAAATGGGTCACCATTTTGTAAGCCCTGTCTGATCAGAGATGGTAGAAGTGTAGAGAAATAAGGATTTCATAGGGAAACAAGTTTGAGAAACACTGCATGTCAGACCTTAGAAACTTAAAAAGTGCATTTGTTATTTATCTAAAGTCTCTGAGGAGTTTTGCAGAAAAGGAATCTGTTTAATTTTGTTTAAATTATTATTTTTCAAACTTACTGGAGCATCTCTCTCTCTTTCCCTTTCTCTCTACACACACACACACACACACACACACACGTATTCCTATTATTATCTAATGGACACAGACACTGTTAATCTGGTGGTAGGTATTAAGGAGGGCACGTATTGCATGGAGCACTGGGTGTGGTGCATAAACAATGAATGTTGGAACACTGAAAATATAAAATTAAATTTAAAAAAAAAAAGAAAAAGAAAAAGCTTACAGTCAGGTGCCTGGCTGGCTCAGTTGGTAGAGCATGAGATTCTTGTTCTTGGCGTTGTAAGTCCGAGTCCCACATTGGGTGTAGAGCTTCCTTGAAGGAAAAAAAAAAAAAAAAAAAACTTTTAAAAACAGAAAATCCTTATAAAAAATTACCTTTGGTACTACTCAATTTTAACTTCACAGTTTACTTGTCTTCCTTTTTTTTTTTAAACTGTTCTTCAGTAACTTTTACCATGGAATGAAATTTTATCCATTCTATTAAGAAACTACTAGTTGAATATTTGATAGGGAAGTAATGTGCAACTATTTGCTTAAAATGGTTGTTTTTAAAAATTTAGGTATGTGTTTATCAAGGCTATTGTTTTTTCTTATTCCTGTCTCCTCATTTCTATGTTTTTAGAATGAGTTCTTTCTCTTTTTTTTTTCTTTCTTTTTCCTTTCTTTCATGCTCACTGGCAGAGGAAGGATCTTCATACTAAATTTTGAAGACTTTGTCATCTAATTTTTTTTAGCTGTTTCAACAAGCGATAGAAGAGACTACAGGAGATAGCCCTGCTTTTTGTTTGTTTTAAACATACTATGGTGTTATCAACAACAGCAACAACAACAAAAGACTACACATCCTTCAGAATCCTTGTCAAAGTAACAAGAAGATAAAGACAAATCCACCCAACATAGGACCCCCTTTAGTCATGCATATTTTTTTCGTGAACAGATGCTTGGCTTTACCTCAAGTTCCGATAGAATAGCCAATTTCTTCCCAGTTATAGAAAATTTCCTTTTCTTTCTATTTTGGCCTCTGAAGACGTGCGCTCCCTTCCACACTTCCTCAGTTAAGCAAAGAGAATTCATCTGATTGGTGAGAACCTGATAGCCACAGGCCAAATTCCAGGTGTGGGTAATTTTCCCTCTGACACGGACCATGTGGGTCTTGTATTTCTATTCTCAGTATGTAGACCAGTGTCACTCAAATTTTGATGGGCATCAGAATCATTTGGAAGACTTCATAAAGCATATTGTTGGACCCCTTCCCCCAAATTTTTGATTCAGTAGAGTTTGGGTCAAGAATTTGCCTGACAGGTTTCCAAATGATGTTGATGCTGCGGATCGACTTTGAGAAATGTGTTAGACAAAACAGCAACAGCCTTTTTTTTTTTTACTTCTTATCCAGGTCTCCACCAGCTCTGGTCTAGCGTCTTCTCTTCTGGCTGAGCAGGTAATTCAGGTTAAGTCTCTTATTTGTGCAGGTGATTTTTAATTCAAGGGAAGCTAATAGCCTCATTTCCTTTCAGGCACTAAGTCATTATCCTCCCACACAGGATGAACAGTGAATTTTGTACTTGAGATGACTAAACTGATGCTTAACTAACATTTGGCTCCTTGTGCCTTTTTTAAGCAATTCATTACAACTCACAGGGGAGGAGGAGCAAGTTATGCCTTGTCCCCTCGGTTTCTTTCTGGTCCCAAATTCTTTCTCTTCTGTCCTAAAGCAACAGATATTCTCCTGCCCACTCAGAGGTGGGCCCATGTGATCTTCCTGCATCTGTAGTTTTGCTAAACATTCAAGCTTTTTCTAACAGAAGGCCTGTATCAGTGTAAGATATTCCACTGTCTATATTTCTGCAGAAAGAGCTTTATGGAGACATTTTGCACATAAGAAGTGGCAGGTGTTTTCATATCCGTATATCATTTGTAGTTCACTGCCACTAGACCGTGGCAGCAAAAGGCCCATTTGTCACAGAATTTAATATAAAAAGTTTTTTGGCCAGTTTCCTGGTATCCACCCAGAATAATCATAATTTTTCTCACTCTGGAAAAAAAAAATATGAAAAGAAAAAGCAAAACTTATACTTTTCCCTTTTTAAAAAATTGACATATAACATTGTATTAGTTTTATGTGTACGATGTAAGGATTTGATACATGCATATATTGCTGAATGATTACCAGAATACATTTAATAAACATCACCACCAACAGGTACACATTTTTTTTGCTTGTGATGAGAACATTTACTGCTACTCTCTTAGCAACTTTCAAATATACAATACTATGTTGTTAACTATAGTCAACATGCTGTACATTATACCCCCAGGACTTACTTATCTTATAGCTGGAAGTTTGTTCCTTTCAATTAACTTCGTCCATCATATAAGCCTATTATATTTGCTGAAAAATGTGGGATATTACAAAGACTGCTCACATACCAATTAATTCTACAATAATTCCATGAAATAATTACCATTTTTTCATGTGGTAACTTTAACTAGCATTTTGTTGAAGACTTTACTAACATTGAAATGGATGTAGTTTTGTATATACAGATTTTATTCTATACAGATATTCATTATGTTATTATTTATAGAAGTGAAAAACTGAGATGTCTTAATTTTCAAACACAATAAATGCCTATTAGAATTTGTTGAGAAAAGGAATTATGGTCTGGTGTCCTGTTGGGAGAAGATTAAGTAAGGCTGTACTGGGACAGGAATTTCTTGTGGTCTTTATCTCAATTAAAATCACCTTTGAGATTGTGTTCAGGCATTGTCTTGATTGTTTCACATATGATATCTGAAAATATACTTAAGGATCATCTTAATGGTTCTTTTTAAAAAACTTTTAAATTTTTTTTATTTTTTGAATTTTTTTATAAACATATAATATAATTTTATCCCCCAGGGTATAGGTCTGTGAATCGCCAGGTTTACACACTTCACAGCAGCACATGCCCTCCCCAATGTCCATAATCCCATGGTTCTTATATTCCTTATATTCCACTCATACAGAATAAACATATACCTATATATGCCTTGCAGGCTACTAATAAAACCATTTATTTTACAGTGCTGAGTGGGTGTAATTCTTCCACAGTTTTTGGCCTATTTAGAAAAAGTTTGATGAATTCAATCATACCCCTATGACATTTCTCCTCAACTCTTCATCCCAGATATGATGATCCAATTTCTATTCCAAGAATCTATTCATTCTCAACTTGGGGTGGGGAGTCACAATATTATCCCCGTGGGAGAAAACACGGATTCTTGGGGGATGAAAAAAAAAAACCTCATGTCCATTACAAAGGTATGTGACCCTCCAAAGACCATAGTACAAAAATAGATATATAGTTTAACTGTGGTATTAAAATTTCATGAGGTGGCAAGAATTAGGGAAAGTGCTTCAGAAAGTCTCCTTAGGGCATCAATAGTGGGGAAAAAAGGGCTGTGAAACATGCCCTAATGTGTTGCTTCCTGTGTGAGCTCTAATCCACTCCCAAGACTTTCCTGTTGTTGTTTCTGTAACCTTTATTGAGGACTTAATGTAATGAATTTGTGATATTGGTATTATCATTCTGCCCATTTATAGTGAGGCATGGAGAATAAAAAAAATAAATAAATAAGTTGCATGGGTAGTAAGTAGCAAAGCCAGTGCTCAAGTTCAGGCTGACTGAATTCACAACTCAGGTGTGTCAACATGATGCTCTCATTTAATTCAAAGGTCATCTGAACCCAAATAACTGTAAATCTCGCTCTTCCCCCGAGTGGCAGGCTCTTCTATCCAACAAGGAAACTGTTCTACTGTTCTAATCTTGATCTGGTCTACTTGGATATTTCACTGGCAACTCAAACATTTTGTTGTTGTTGTTTACTTAACCGTTTTATTGTGCGATAATTGACATACAATAAACAGCACATAATGAAAGTGTATAATTTGTTAAGTGTTGGCAAGTTATTCTCCCATGAAACCACACTCCGTAATAAAGATAAGGAACATATCTATCACCCTCCAACTTTGCTCAAATTCCATTGTAATAATTCTGTCCAGCTCCTTCCGGAGACCTATCCCAGCCACAGAAACCACTGATTTGTTTTTGTCATCTTTACCATGTCCAGTGTCCTTCAAGGTTTAGGTAGATCCAGATTTCCATCCGTTATCATCTCCTTCCGCCTGGTGGATTTCTTCTATTCCTTGGAGAGCAGTCTGTTAGTGATGAATTCTTTTATCTATTCTATGTCTGAAAAAGTGTTCATTTCACTTCTGTTTTTGAAAGACACTTTCAGTGAGTGTAGAATTTGAGGTGACAATTTTTTCTTTCATTATTTTGAAGATATTCCTTTATTCTCTTTTGCTTGTGTTATTTCCAAGAAGTCTGTGGACATTCTTATCTCTGCATTTATACATGATTTGCCTTTTATCTATGACTATTTTTCATATTTTTTCTTTAATCAGTGTTTTTAGTTAACTTCACTATGATGTGTCATTGTGCAGTTTCTTCACATATTTTGTGTTTCAAATTCATCGAGCTTGTTGAATATATAGGTTTATAGTTTTCATCAGATTTGAAAATACTTCATATGTTATTTCCTTAATACTTTTTAAAAAATTTATTTGACAGACAGAAAGACAGAGAAGAAGCCGGAGAGTGAGAGAGGGAGAAGCAGAGAGCCTGAAACAGGACTTGATCCCAGGACTCCGGGAGCATGACCTGAGCCAAAGACAGATGCTCAAGGAACTGAGCCACCCACTCGCCCCTCCCTTAAAACCTTTTATCTCCTGTTTTCCTCTCCTTGAGGGTCTCTGGTTGTACTTATCTCAAAAATCATTTATAACTCTGCTCATCTAATTTCTTTTTTCTTTGGTCACTTGTGATTTTGATTCATATTTAAAAAACATCAACTAATCCAAAAATCATGAAGATTTACATTTAGGTTCTTAATACATTTTGAGTTAATTTTTGTATGTGGTATGAGGTTCAACTTTTTTTTGTCTGTTTGCATGTAGATATCTGATTATCCCAGAACCATTTGTGGAAAAGACTATTATCCTCCCTGCCCCCATTTAATTGTACCGGTACTTTTGTGGAAAGTCAGTCAATCCTAAATGTGAGGCTTTATTTCTAGACGCTCAATGTTAGTGCATTGAGTCATATGTCTCTCCTTATGGTAATATCTCATTGTCTTGATTTCTGTAGCCTTGTAGGAAGTTTTGAAAGTGGATAGTTTAAATCCTCCAACTTTGTTCTTCTTTTTCAGAATTGTTTTAGGTATTCTAGACCCACTGGGTTTTTAAATGAATTTTAGCAGCTTGTCAATTTTTGCACATAAGTCATCCAGAATTTTGACCGAGATTGCATGGAATCTGTAAAACAAATTGGGTAGTATTGCCATCTTGATAATTTAAGTTCTTCCAATCCTGGGATATGGGCTACCTTTCAACTTATTCCAGTCTTTAATTTCTTTCAGAAATTTAGTTTATAGTTTTCAGAGCATAAGTTTTGGTCATTTTTTGTTTAATTTGTTCCTAAGTATTTTATTCTTTCTGATGCTATTTTATTTTATTATTATTATTTTTAAAGATTTTATTTATTTGACAGAGAGAGAAACAGCAAGAGAGGGAATACAAGCAGGGGGAGTGGGAGAGGGAGAAGCAGGCTTCCCGCCAAGCAGGTAGCCCAATGCAGGGCTCAATCCCAAGACCCTGGGATCATGACCTGAGCCAAAGGCAGAAGTTTAACCAACTGAGCCACCCAGGTGCCCCTTTTAAGTCTTTTTTTTTTTTTCTTTTTCAGGTAGCTCCTTGTCACTGGATAAATTATTCTTGATTCTTTAATATTTTGTAACATAATTTTGCGAAGACTATTTATTAGTTCTAATAATTTTTTTAGTGGATTCATTAGGATTTGTTTTATGTACCAGATCATGTCATCTGGTAATAGAGATAGTTTTACTTTTTCCTTTCCAATCTGGATGTTCCTTATTTTGTTTTCTTGCCTAACTGAGCTGGATTGAACCTATTCAATATTGAAAAGAAGTAGCAAAAGTAGACATCCTTATTTTGTCTCTGATCTTAGGGGGAAAGGGGGAAATGGTTCTGTCTTCTTTCACCATTAAGTATGATGTACCTGTTTTTCACATGTATTCAATAAATGAAGTTTCCTCTCTTCCTAGTTTATTCAGTGTTTTTATCATGAAGAAGTGTTGAATATCTTCAAATGCTTTTTCTAAATTTCTTGTGTCAAATGTTTTTTTTTCTAAATCCACCAAGATGATTATATTATTTTTGCCCATTATCCTGTTCACTTGATGTGGTGTCTTACGTTGATTTTTGTATGTTGAATCACCCTTACATTCCCACCCCTACCAGTGGGAAATAAATCCCACTTGGTCATGGTGGCAACAAAGTTTTAACTGATTTGTCTTCTTCCCGTCTCCGTCTCCATCCAGCCATTCCACCTGTTACAGACATCTTTATAAAATGCAAATCTCAGTCATACTCTCTTATTAAACTCCTTTAATTCATCTCTATGGCCTTTGGCATAACACACTCAGCATGGCATTAGAAACCCCTTGACCTGGCCTAGTAGGATCTCCAAACTGACTCCTTACCACTTCCTCCCTCCAAGCTCTGTGAACTACTTGTAGTATTCATCTCCAACGTCATTCCTCTACATATGTTCCACTTGGAATGGCTTTCATCATCTTTGTCTATTTAATTCCTAATGATACGTCAAACCTGATTTCAGGTCTATGCTCCTTGCAGAAGCTCTTTCTCATATTCTTTCTCCCAGTATGTAATAGATCCTTGTCCTGGGTACTCAGTTTATTTCACTCCTGGTATTTGTTGTGCCATATTAAGATTATTTCTTTCTATGGAAATTTCTGAGGGACACAGTTGGAAACAGTCTTGGGGAAAGGACCCTGTCTTAATAATCTTTGTTTTTCTGGTGCCTGGTATAGGTCCTGACCACAGGATTCACTGATGTTTAATAATAAATGTTCTATGATAGAGGAATAAATGTAATGCACACTTTAAAGATCTATAAAATTCCTAAATACTTATCATTCCTTCCATTGTCTGCATAGAAATTCTCTGTGGCACTTATTGCAATCCTAAGTGACTATTTACACATTATATACTTAACATGTCATCTCCCATGAAGGCGGAAACCATTTCTGTATTAATAGTTCACCACTGTATCCTCAGCACTTAGCATAATACTTTTATACACTTGTTGAATATAAAAATGAATGAATAAATGATGATTCTTTTGCATGAAGGAATTAAATATCTTTCTAAAAGAGATCATACTTGATTAAAGTACAGTAGTAACTCTCTGGATTACCTCACTGTTATCTTCCCCCCTCCCCCTCAGAGTAGCTGGCTTTAGCAGACTTGGAGTCCTAAAATCGTGTACTTTGACATGAAATTGGAATCCACTAATTTCACACTTCGCACATTTGCTCTTCGTTAGTTAATAATAATCTACCGCAGGTCCCGTTCTAGGTAATTTGTGTAAAGTCACTTTTTAGTATATGCGATAGGCATAATTATTGTGGTAATCATCAGTGCCTTGTCATTGAACATTGCAGCCTCCTTCTGGTGCTCGCGGTCAGCTTGCACTATTGGCCTTGGAGCTGCATCTGGCCAATGATTTATGAGGGGAAGTGAAGTGGGTCATTTCTAGGTGAGTGCGCTTGCTGGAGACAACCTTCCTGAGCTCTTTCCCCTCTGGTATGGTGACTGGCAATCGTCCAGACAATGGCTGCTGTATCTACCTGGGTCCTCGAATAAGCGCCATGTGGAGCAGAGCCTCCAGCTGATCTGCGAGGGGCGTGCAGTATTAGCAAAAAATAATGCTTCTTTGCTTTGTAAAATTCAGACACGAGGGGTTTTACTGTAGCACGGTCCAGATCGGCATGACAGAGCCAATGATTGTCCCTGTTTATACATGAAGGAACAGCGGTGGAAAGTGGCCAACTGAACCGTTTCCATCATACCACCAGTGTGACGTAGCCCTGTGGGATTCCGGTCGGGCAGTCTGCCTGCAGAACCTGCACTCTTCACCCTCTGCTCCAATGCTCTGCACTAACATCAACCATCTTCTGGCTGGGACGCTTTTCCTCACGCGCATGGAAACACACAGCTGCGTATATTCGAAAGGAGAAGTGGATAATAACATAAAGAACCGCTTTAATAGGGCCAAACCTCAGAGAACCATTTTTCTCTCCTGATTGAGTACGCTGTCATTTTAATGGGACAATCATAGTTTCGCAAATCATTGAGTTAGGACAATTTCTGGGATAATTACCTTGTCAGTTAAATTTAAAAATATTGAAATTAAGGTTGAAGTTTGAAAATTATTCACAGCTTTTGCTTTCTCGTTGTATAAAACCACCAAAAATACCCAGAAATACATAAATACTCTGATACTATAAACCTGAGATCAAATGAAGTGTAATCAATTTTTCACAGTGGTTAAAAAGGCCCAGGGAGAAAAGTGTGTTTCAGCTGCCCCAGAGGCAGGGGCTTATTATTATAATACACATCACTTCCGTATATTAGCCATAGTAAATTATTCAAAAAATTAGTAAAACTGAAGTCCTTCTTTTTTTTTTTAATGACCCTTTGATGCTTATAACATTAATACACATAAAGTACTTATAATTAATTACGGAGCTTTTTACCGTAGAAACAAAGGGCATGAAAAGCTATGGAGTTGCTGGTGTTATTTTCCCAGTAGAAAAGCAGTATAGCATGAAACTGCCTTTTAGGAAGAATGCAGGGCTGCACTGCCCTGTAGAACAGCACCGGCCACATACAGTTACTTAATTTAATACAAGGAAAATAAAACAATCAATTGCTCAGTCATACCTCAGTTACCTTTCAAGTGTGGCTCTTGCGGAGGGAGGCAGACTACCAGCATGGTGTACGTGAAAAGAGAGGCACGTGCCAGGAAGTCCGGAGGAGGGAAATTTTCAGGGCTCTGTTCAGGGAAGTTATGCTAGAGGTAATTTCTGATCTGAGTCTTGACAGTTCAGTAATGAGATAGATAGGCAAATAAATGCGGGAAACACCCTCCTATCAGAGGCAACGTTACAAGTAATGATGCAGACTTGAGAAGTCCTTGATGTGCTTGTGAAATGAGAACCAGTGCCGTTCTAGCAGGGCGTAATATGTGATGAGCTTTCAAGATCCGTGGGGGCCAGGCACTGAAGGCTTTACAACGCAAAAACTCTTGTGTTTTCGTCTGTAAACTAAGCAAGAAGCATGAAGGTCTTGAAGCAGGGGAATGACAAGGTCAGCTTTGCATTTTGCAGGGCTCACCCAGCAGCAGTGTAGAAACTGTATCCAGGGAGGACACTAGGACCATGACCCAGAAGAAAGATGCCTCAGCCGGGGCAGAGATGCAGAGGGTAGGGGACAGATGAGAAAACTGCACAGCAGGTGAAATGAGCAGGGCTTGTTTCAAGATTGACTGCGGGGAGGGGAGGGGGAAAAGGGAGAGAGCTCGGATGGGGCCCAGGTTTTTAGTATGAATGTGTTTACCTACTGACATAGTGTCTTAGAGGACAGGAGGTGTACTTGTCATA
This sequence comes from Mustela nivalis, assembly GCF_964662115.1. Classification (NCBI taxonomy): domain Eukaryota; kingdom Metazoa; phylum Chordata; class Mammalia; order Carnivora; family Mustelidae; genus Mustela; species Mustela nivalis. The sequence goes on along the minus strand of NC_139021.1, from coordinate 23,455,047 downwards.
ATATAGTCGAGGAATGTCTTTCAATCAACCTGAATAAGTATTGGATGAAAGAACTATGAAATTACTATGTTAAAAAAAATTGACAAACAGCACATTTTCCCCAGTGGAAGTTTGTCTATAATGTATATTTTGGCCCACAAGGTGCTATCCACCTCCAGACTCCAAAGGAACTTCAGGGAAGCATCCCCCCTGCCCCCTTATATCCTCACTGCTTCAAGGAAAAAAAAAAAAAAGTTGGTACAGGCACATTAGAGAACTTTTTTGATTTTGATGTAACTAAGCTGTGAGGACCACAGATGAGTAAGTCCAGATCAAACTTGAGTACGGCCGTATCTCATATGTACGTTTAATGATATAGATTGTCCCCTGCATTCCGGCTCCTTGCTTAAACACGGCTAAATCTTGGCCCTTCATGATTTACTAAATAAGTACTTATTTAGTGACTGTGTTTAAAATGATTTCAGTAGGTATTAAATTAAAGAAAGGAAGACAATTCCAAAAGCTTGGCATTTCAAAACATTTCCCAAATGTCACTTTTGTTATTGTTGTTGTTAAAACTTCTTCCCCTAGTGGACATTCTCAGAGTCATTACCAAGTGATTTCATTTAATCTAAAAAATGTCTATTCAATGTCCACTGATATTAGAGACAATGTTACAAAACAAGAACAAGGAATAAATGAGCTGGTTTTTTTCGGCTCAAGCAACAGTCATTCTAATTGTTTTACCTCCTCTTCCCTTCCGTGCCCTCTTCCGGTAGATATAAAAATGTTTTCTGAAATAGACCAAAGGCAAGTAGTTGGAGAAGAAATTGTCTGTAACTAGTATCTGTAACCTCAGCCCATCATTTAAAAAATAATGGTTGAAATAGCAGGGATAGGTAAAAATAGTAGTGGGTGGGGAGAATCATTTTGGTTTCCCAAAAGAAATATCTAAAATATCCTCTGCCCAAAGGGCATTTTTGGTACAGTCTTCAATGCTTTGGAAAAAAAGGAAGCTATAGTGATTTATAAAATATTGAATGAGAGCAGAAAAATTTCATCTGAATTTTAGTCTAATGTGACACTTCCATGAGACATCACTCACTTCAAAATATTAAAAAATACTTATTTATATTTCCCCACAAAGATATTTGGAATCCCCTAGTTTTTATCTCTATATAATTTTCCATAAGGAATTTCTTATAATTGATTATAAGCTAGAAGTAGGGATCTTTTTTGAGCAATCTTATCTTGAAACTGTGGTGAATTTGATTTCAGTTTTATGTCTGGAAAATAAAATTAATTTTTTTTACAAAAATTACATTAATGTTTTCACAATTCATAACACGTAACACATAATTCATAACACAACTCACAGGGAGAAGTGACTTTCACTTTTGAAAAGTATATACTCTGGAAAGATGCAAATGTTTTAATTTTTTCCAGATGCTTCTGTATTTGTTAAGAAAAAAAAAAATAGCCAAGTTGGGAAATGAGGCAAAAATAACTGCTTTACTTTCTGAGGTCATACTAAGCATGATTTTAAAGGTTTATTATCATTCTACTCTCCTGGAGAATATAACTATTTATTATTAGTATTTTACTTTTCTATAAAGTTACCTTATAGAAAACTGATCAGTCACAATGATTTTCTTATTCAGTAATGAAGACAACCCTAGAGGTTATGGTCATTACTGCCAAACAGGACATGAACTGTATCATATGTAATTGAGCAATCTTATTCCAGCATTCTTTCTTTTCAGTCTTTCATATCCTTTTTTGAACCAGCTTCGTCCTAGTGCTTGTTCCTTCCTTAAGGACTTAATTAGAACTTTTGCACATGCTCACTCTCCCTATGAGAATGATGTTTTTGTTGTTTATAACATTTTGAGAGTTAGGTTTTGACAATTTGAGAATTAAATAATGACCTAGTTATTTTATTTACCACCAAACCCATTATGACGGAACGCCATACATAAAGGATCACATCTGTAACGATGTTACTTGTAACCAACAGAATTTCTAGAAATGCTTGTGGATATGGCCAAATTAACTTACTTATCATAGGAAATAGAAGACCAACAGGTGTCCAGGAGGTGCAGAGCTCAGTTCTTTGTATGAAGGACTCTGTATAGGGCACCTCAAGAGCCAGCCAGCCTTGGCTCTTTAGCTTATTGTAAGACGGCTGTCGATTGCCTTGGTTGTCTGCTTTTATAAACTCTGAATGTTTGGTAAGTGGTAAATGTAAACCGACTTGCCAGAATTTCACCATGTGTTTATTTCTATTAATAATCATAGTCCACCAACAAACATGCATTGAGGGGAAAAATGTAGTTTAAAAAAGGAAAATAAAGAATCTCTTTGATGGCTGGTTGGATCCTAAACATTAATTATTAGTACCTCTGTTTTTTTATATTATGGGAACTGTTTATAAAACTTTTCCAAGAATTCCATGAAAATTGTCCCCGAAATAGAAGTCAGCATGTTACAACTTTTAAATCAGTTTTTGTTGTTGTTGTCATCTTTCATGACTTCCTTCCTTTCAGATCAAAGACATTTAAAACACAACGTAATGTATTAATGTTTATAAACTGTTGAGTTATATTTCTTGAGTCTACCTTCAAATCATTCACTATCAAAAATCATCAAGAGCAGTGGTGCATGCTAATAAGCAATCCTCTTTTCTCTGGGTATTTATACCTTTAAAAATATTAAAAACATATTTTTCTGTAAAAGATCGCTCCATAGTTGAGTTTAACTATCAACAGAGCTGCGTATCGGTGTTTGTCTTGAAAAGAACAATTCTTGTTAATTTTAAGACATTTTAGAGTTTGTTTTTGAGGTTAAAGTGGTTGGGGCAGGAAGGCCAAAAGGAGGAAGCTTCGGTGACTACAGCACACTCGAGCACGTGAGCACCATCTGGGAAAGAGACACTCAGGAGCGGGCCTTGTGCGAATGATGTGTTCATCTTTAAACTGAGTTAATTGAAATGCAAATGTATCTACTCTGGAGTCTGTTAAGGTGTCGAGGCCATGGATTTGAATCAAAGAAAGTGTGCCTGGAAGTTGTATCGAACTTCAGGTTCATGAAACAACACTGAAAATGGCGAAGAAAAATCTCACGTCTTCAAAGGCAAATGACAACCCATTTCCTTCCGGACAATAAGATGCTAGTAAGGGAATAGGGTTGGGAAGGGCAGTAGGTGTCCAAAGACACAAAAGCATCAAGAGAGAAAGGTTTCCACATGCCTTCGCTGCAGACTTCAACCAAAGGTATCAAGACCAGCTTCCCGGCAATCTTTAAATTTGAGACTGTCGGGGTGCCTCAGTCGGGCACTCAGTCGGGTGGCTCAGTGGGTTAAAGCTGCTGCCTTCAGCTCAGGTCATGATCCCAGATTCCTGGGATAGAGCCCAGGGTCCTGGGATGGAGCCCCGCATCAGGTTCTCTGCTCGGCAGGGAGCCAGCTTCCCTTCCTCTCTCTGCAGGCCTCTCTGCCTACTTGTGGTCTCTGTCTGTCAAATAAATAAATAAAACCTTTAAAAAAATTTTTTGAGACTGTCTGGGAAATGAGGGGCAATGGGCACCCATTTAGAAAAAGAGGTTTCCATTGCATTTGAGAATACTGAAGTCTCAGGGAACATCATGGGTCTGTAATGTAAGGGTATTAGGCAGTCTACTTGGTGATTTTCAGGGATGATAAACATTTGCTATGGCCTGTGAGGCAATTTGCTTGCATGCAAGTTGGAGTGTGATGGCTGGACACAGGGCAAGGACAGCTGCCGCTGGCAAAGAAAACTCCCCAATAAAATAGCATTGGCTGATTGCTGGATTACAGGTTAAAGAACCATATATTGGAAAAACCAAACCAGTTTCATTCTCTAACACCTCTGTGGGTCATTACAGTTCATTTTACTTGGGTTTTCCAGTTTTAATTTTTACTCTATTAGAGTAAAAAGATAAGATAACTTTCCTTAAGTGCTTTCCTTGAAGTTAACACTCTTAAGGAAGAAGGTGCTGTGAGTTGCACTGTTAACAAATACCAGAGCCTTCGTGCTGAGTATATGATCTCTTATTTAAAAGTCATAGTGGGAATAACAGAGAAGTGTCTCCTAAAATTTCAATAAAATTTTACTAAGATAATGGGAGACTTCTTCTTAAGGGCACTAAAACGCATCATGTAATAAAATGCAATAAGGAAAGATTCAGAAAATGCTCCCAAATGAAAAAACTTAAAATTAAGCCACCTTCTAACTGAATCAGCTGGACGCTTGAAGAAAAATCAAGAGTAAGTACCAGATTTGAACCCTCTTTTGTGTCTGTTACCGCTCATGTGCAGTTCTGAGTCTAGAATCAGGACTCAGCAAGCATGAATTAATGCACTCAAAAAAACCAATCGCAGTCATAAGGAAAATTTGGTAAAACTCTGCCTTTTATGGGGTGTAACTTCAGGAAATGGCATTAAGAGAAACTAAGAAGGCCATACTTCCTGTGGTGTTCCTTATTAGCATAACAAAATGCATGCTTTTAAAAAATAGAATTAAGAAATGAGAGATAACATTCTGAGCTCAACAAGATGAATATGTTGGGGCAGATTTTTAGAAGCAATTTTTTTTTTTTAAAGATTTTATTTATTTTTTGTCAGAGAGAGAGGGAGAGAGAGCAAGCACAGGCAGACAGAATGGCAGGCGGAGGCAGAGGGAGAAGCAGGCTCCCTGCCGAGCAAGGAGCCTGATGTGGGACTTGATCCCAGGACGCTGGGATCATGACCTGAGCCGAAGGCAGCTGCTTAACCAACTGAGCCACCCAGGCGTCCCTAGAAGCATTTTTTTTGAAATTCAAACACTATTTTCAGCTAAGTGACAGTTTTCTGAATTTATCCAAATATCCACATGCCATTGGGATAGAACGAAGCCATATCGGCTTCTTTAATGTGTCCGTGGTCTTGTTTCATTCTGAATGAAATGCTTTGGAGTTCTGAATGGAGTAATAGGCAGAACCCGAGTGTCACCAGAAAAAAATAGAGCTTTCGGGGACTGGACTCTTGCAGCTACACATGTCCCAATGTCTGTGTCTACTAGAGTCTGCTTTGCCAGCTGTGACTGAGAATGTGAACGGTTCCAGTTGCTTTTCCAAAGTCCTTCTCTCCCTTTGGGTGTGAGATGCTCTCTCTTTTCAGTCACTCGTCTATCAAAGAACATTACTCCGGCTGTTTTCCACCTCTCTTTTGGAAAATGAATAAAGCCCTCTTTACTGTATCCTCCTCCTTGGCAAAGGAACATGTTTTTATTTCTCCCACTCTAAAACAAAACCAAACAACTTTCTGTTGATTCAACATCTCTTGCCAGCTTATCATTCCTTTTTCCAATCCACGTTACAGCAAAACTCCCCCAATGGGATATTGTTTTGCAAACCTTTCTTTGTCTTCTCATGTATACTCCCTCAGACTTTCCCTTCCCATCCCGTTGATCAAACGTTTTTGTCGATGCCCTGCCAACCAGGGGCAGGTACGCGGGCATGCGATCCAGGCAGGGGCACGGGGTCCTGAGCTTCATTGGAAGCCCCAATGCCGCCGTCCTGAAATTGGAAATTTCTGAACACGGAGGCTTTCAGGTTCGGTTTGCTCTGGGCCCTGCAAAGTACATAGCCCACCCTGCCGGTGACCTTCACACTGCCAAAATTAATGAGCGTTTTCTCACTTGCCCTATTAGCAGTATTTTCTAAGGTCAATGGCTTCCTGCTTCGTGATAGGTTTTCATTTTCCGTGGCTTCCAAGATACCTTACTCTCATTTTCCTTCTATCTTACAGGTGGTTTCCTCCTCAGTTTCCGTCACTAGTATCTCCTCATTGCCTTGATTTCAAATACTGAGTGTTTTTCCACCTCTGTTCCCTCCCTCGATTATCTCAGCCAGTCTTATGGTTTTAACCCACTGAGCCACCCAGGCGTCCCATTTTTTTTTTTTTAAGATTTTATTTATTTATTTGACAGAGGGAAATCACAAGTAGGCAGAGAGGCAGGCAGAGAGAGAGGAAGGGAAGCAGGCCCCCTGCTGAGCAGAGAGCCCGATGTGGGACTCGATCCCAGGACCCTGAGATCATGACCTGAGCCGAAGGCAGCGGCTAGTCTTATGGTTTTAAACATTGTCTAGGTGCTAAGGCTAATGCCTAACTTCCAACTCCTAGATCTAACAGTCTACTTGACCTTTGGACCATAAATGTAGCTTGTCCCAAATTTAACTCCTTTTCCTCCCCACTCCAAACTCCATCCACCAAATCTATTTTTTCCAGTTTGCTTAGACTTGGAGTCTAAAAATCTTGGAGTAATTCTTAACTCTTCTCTTTCTCACCCACCCCGCATCCAGGCCATCTAGTTTGTTCTCCTTCTAATGATTTCTGGAATTTTAACTGCTTTTCTGCTCCTGTTCTCTCTTGCAGAGATGACTAAATTAGCTTCCAGCCTGGTTTCCTTCCCTTCTGTCCTTGTATCCTCACCTCCTGTGATTTACTAGAAGCATAGAAGAGAACGTTCCCATTTAAACATACATCAAATAACAATCCTCTGCTCAAAACACTAAAATACCTCCCTTTTTCAGACAGAATAAAAGTCGTACTAGCCAGAGTGGCCTACAATGTCCTAAATGACCTGATCTCCTCTAATCTCAATACTTTCATTTCCGAGTGAGTTTCTAAATATTCTCCCTCTGGTTTGCCTGCCTCAGCCACATTGGCCACCTTGCTCTTTCTCGAACTTACCAGAAATGCTCTCTCACCTCGGGGCCTTTGCATGTGCTGCACACTCTGCCAGTTCCTCCTTTAAGTCTTGGCTCAGATGAGAGCTGTACTGTTAGTTAGCCTAATGAATATGGCAACCATCCACTCTACGGCCTTGAACTCTGCTTTTCTTCCCCAGAGCATGCATCAGCTTCCAACATGAAAGGCTATTTATATATTTGTTTATTGTGCATGTATGCTTATTGTCTGTCTCCTTTCCATACAAACAGGAGTTTTGGTCTGGTTTTCTTCATTGATGCAGTCCAAATGCTTGGAATAGTGCCTGGTACATAGTAAATACTCAGTTGGTCGTTGCTCAATGAATTTACGAAGCCTGGGTTTGTACCACACAGTCACCACCACCACCAAAAAATAACAGTAATGATAATTTTGATATAGAAAAAAAAAAAATCATCAAAGCAACGTAAAAAAAAATCATAGAAAATAAACCATCATGATGGTATCAAATTGATCTTTGTAAACTAACTGGTGCATTTATGCTTTTTCAGATCCATTAATTCATTGGGTAATATGTGCTATGTTGAAAGAAAATACCTAAGGCGATTTAAGGTCTGAAGAACACACCACTGGTTGTAGAATATACGAACTCTAAAAATGGACTAATGTGTAAACAGGAGGAAGGCAGAAACTGCTTTCATGTGAGAGGTGGTGTACATTCTGAGAAGTCTGTGATGTATTTGTGGGGTTTGAGTTCGTGAGTGTTCCTGGGAAATTGCTTACAGTTGAGTCCTTCTGAAATTTTAATTTGGAAATGCACTTATTTATGGGAATAAGTTAAAGAATTTCTCTGATATTTTCCTGCTAATCGCATTTGCTATCCCAGTGTCTGTTTACCTGAAGGAAAAGGTTAGTATTTGTTACATGTTCTGTTGTTGTTATCGCAAAAAGGTTGGGAGAATGGGTTGTTATCTCATGTAATATATTGTGTATCAGTACTTTAACACTTAGGGAAGGTGACTTTCGGATTACTGACATCCAACATATTGGAGAATGGCATTGTAAAAGTAGCAATGAGATTTAATTATAAAAATTGCTTATTTTTAGTCAGAGAAATATCAGCTCTAACATGAAAAAAAACCCTCTCCTTTTCCATCAACTATTAGGCTCTACTTTTCTACTGCTGTTATTTTCACTCAAAAATGTGACTTGGAGAGGGGCACAGGGACAGCTTGGACATTGCTCACCGTTTACTTTAGCAACTTTCAATCGTTTTTAAAGTTTCTTTGTTCATCCCAGTGTTAAAAACAGAAAAAAAAAAAAAAAAAAAAAACCAAAACGTTACTTGGGGTTACAAAGACGGAGAATAAAAGTACAGACTAATTAGCAGTATGCTCAAAAATGAAGGCTTGCTTGTCTTCTGAGCAAATGTTTTTCGTCTTAAGCAAATTTGGCTCTGAAAGAATCAGGCAGGTGCTGCTGCCACGGTGCTTTCGGGTTTCCTGGCAAAGCTGGAGGTGCACTGGGACCTGAGACAAAACCCAGAGGAACCACAGCTAACCTCAGCGCTTTGCCCAATTTCCTCCCTGCCAGTTACCAGAGTTCACTATTGTTCAAGCTCCAGGGGTCACACATTGCCTGTCTCGGGGTGGAATTTATTCTGAACAAGTGTTTTGCTTGGCTTACAATATTAAAAAAAAAAAAAAAAAAAAAAAAAAAGTCGAATCAGACATTAAAAATTAGAGATTTCACAGCAAATTCCCTTTGTCCAGTTTTTCTGGAAAACTGAAAATCTGCAACCCAAGTCAGCTTGGCACTGTTCTTAGAGATGAGGAAAGGCTACCTTTATACAGCCCTCTGGTTCCCCAGGTCTCCACCCAGCTGGCTCCCCTACACGGGCGACTTGACTGCATCCTTTGTGCAACTGAGTTTCTGACCCCGGTTTTACACTCTCAGAGATGGGAGACCAAAAGGTGAGTGAGAACTCATAGTGCTGACTCATTCTTCTTCTTTTCCCTCAAACCATGGTAAACAGCTGATGGTTACAGAGTTCTTTCTGCATGGGATTCTGACAGTTCTGGGTGAGAACAAAGTGTATTCAACTTTATCTGAAAAGTGGTCCCCAAAGGAGAATCAGGCTCTAAGTAAAGAAATCACATTAAGTGTTACTACTACACTCTTATCCGGGGAATGTTGCTCCAGCTATGAAACAAACTTGTCGCCATTATGAAAGCCCCTCAAAGTCTAGGCTCTGCTGTTTTCAAAACAAGGGAGAAGAGAAAGCTAGAAAAAACAAACAAATAAATAAACACATTGACTTATTAATTTAGGCTCACAAAAATCAGAAGCGAAGATTGTGTAAGGAGGGTAGATCTTAATTAATTTGAAATTTTCAAAGCAAATCTTCTGAAGCAATTAGTTATTTAAATACTTTAAGTAAGAAAGTAAGTAGTAAATAAATAAACAAATACTTTAAGTAGTTCTGTCTTTTCTGTGTGTTTCTTTCTGGCTACAAACACTTGGTTGAATTTTCCCATGTCCTTCTCCTACCTGGATTTCTTCTGCCTCTTCCCTCTTTCAAAATCATCCTTCAGGAAACCTCCTCTGATTAATTTCATTTTAAGCAAACAAACAAGACATGTAATATATCAATATAAACTTTTTGAGATAATTACCAGGATCTTTACATTCTATGTGGGTACACTGAATTGAATCAAAGTTAAGGTTCAAAAGCAGGAGTTTTTACATATTGTAACATAACCATTACACAATACTCAATACTGGATACTTAATACTCAATGAATGTTTTTGAAATAAGCACTTTTTTTTTGTTAGCCTTCCTCAAGAAACTAGTATGTGTGTGTGTGTGTGTGTGTGTGTGTGTGTGTGTGTGTATATATATATATATATATATATATATATATATATATATTTTAACACAAGATTCATCAGTAGGAGAATCCAGGCCTTTTAGATCTTAGTAATATTTTCGAAAATGGTGATCTGATTTCACCATCTCAATTTATCAGAGCCTGTCCATATGTTACAATGGTCTGTATTTCCTATTGCTGTGTGGATGAAAGTGAATCCATATAAACCATACCAACGCCATTATGTATAACTGGTGGTAAAACTTTATTATTCAAGTTTAGATGTAACAGACATCTTTGCTGCCTGAAGATTGTTTGCATAAGAAATACACCAAGAACATGTTTGTGAGTAGAAATGAACATGCACTATGAAAAACAAAATTAAATAAAACAAAAAAAAAAATTCCATGTGTTGTAAGAACAGAACTATTATAGCCAACATTCTAATATTCAAATCAGGACTACAAATTGAATTTTTTCTTTAGCAACATGAAATCATTCCATATGAAAGACATTTTCTGCTGGTGAATATTGCTGTAAGTTAATTTTACATTGGCATTTTGAGATGTTTCCCAACCCCACCCCACCCCACAATTATCCACGTTGTCAATAGTCCACCCTAAGAAATTTGGCATTTCTTATTGTGATATTTGCCTTGTTGGTAGCCATTAAGAAACTATTGTTTTATCAGCCTTGTAATAGTTTTGCCTCTTCATAGTCAACACTACAGGCTGTCTAGTATGATATTTACAGCTCATGTTTAACAAAAATGACCCCAACCTTTCATGGCCCTTGGGAACTGAGAGTTTAAATAAGCCCCTTGGCCATATAATAATACTTGGCACTCCCATGGTGCCTTTCAACCAAGGATCTCAAAGTGCTTTACAAAACAAGTACTACATTATCATTATTATTATTATTAATATTATTATTAATATATTTTTTCCATTTTACAGGTGAGGAACCTGAGGAACGAAAAGAAAAAGTGATTTACTGCAGGTCATAAAATGAAATCAACAACCAGGGGTAGAATCAGGATCCAGTTTTGGGACTTATGGGTCTTGAAGGACCATCTTCTCTGATGAAGGCTAAAAATGTTACTTCCACAGAAAGTTACTCTTGCTTTTCTCTGGTGTAGGACAGAGTGATGCTTACAGCTCTACCTTTCCTTTCAAGGCCAACAACACATGAGCATACATTGTCCAGTTTCCATGTGTGGATCAACGTTGAATTTCACATTTTCTTCATCCCCGACTTCACCCATTTCTGCCCTAGCATCTTCCAGAGGTCCTAATTACTGCCAGTAGTTGTGGACAATTTCTAAATATTACGAATGCATGACTCAGCTGTCTATGAAACAGTAATGGAAAACCGAAAGGAAGTGTTCTCCAAAGAAGCCATCCCTCTGTCCTTGGCCGGATATTTCTTTGGGAAAGTAACACAGCCCTTCCAAGTCCCAATGCATGTCCTCCTACCCTCTTCTCATTTACAGCTGCCTACTGATGGGATTCCTCCTAATAGTACCTACCTTTGGTTAGCATATTTAGTTTCATATTCTGGTTAATTTTCAAGCCCACCATTTTCTCCTGTGATCTAGGGATGGCCAGCAAGCTCTAACTTACTGGCTTAACAAAGATGCCTTCGATTTTATTTTATTTTTTTCCCATGACCCTCAACCCAAAGACTGTGAGCTCATGTAAACGTTAGGCAAAAGGCTGGCATACAGTGCAGGAGCTGAGCACCAGCTTCTTTCCTCCATGCTTCTACCACTGGATGACAGATATCCCCACTCTGGAATTGCGTTAATGTTCACTAACTCAATAGGCAGCAGTTCAGAGATCTCAAGATGGGTCACCTTGGTGATGTTTTGCAGCCACACAGCAGAAGGCTAATAATTATTTTAGTAGCAATAGTATTGGTACTCTTCAATTTATTAAGAAAAAAATGTATATCCTCAGGCATTTTAAAATATATATACATTTAATATTTTTGGAGCTGTATTTGCATTGGATCATAATAGATTATGTGCACATGTGCAATCATAAATGTAATGTGCTACCACAGGCTTCAACAAAGAGCTGTTAAAGATAATCACTTTTTTTTTCTTCTTCTCATTAATATTACCTTAGAAAAGAATCCCCATGCTTGTTTTCTAAAATCTACTTTTACTAAAAGAGAACAGTTTAGAACAAAACATCACTATCTTAAAAGTTGATTTTTTTTTTTTTAAAAGAACATCTCAATATGTCATGTAGGAAGAATGGGCACACTCTTTTCCTTTTGAACTACAGAGTGAACACGTTAAGGGTTAGAGCTCCATCCTTTTCTCATTCCCTAAGAGTCCTGTAGTGTCTCTCAATCCACATCCTTCCAAGGTGGGCTGGCTTGTTATGTTTATTCTATCCCAAACAACAGTATTATTATATGAGTGAGAGAGGGAGAAAGAAAGAGTAAGAAAAGGCAGAATGAATGCATGAGCTGGTCCTGACCTAAAGTTTGACTCAAAGCTTGATTCAGAATAGAAACAAGTAATTTCAGAAGACTGACAGTTTTTCAATGGCATACAATTTTAGCTGGCATATAGTTTTCATCATAGGGAAGCCTTTTCCAAGAGGGAAAAATTCCTAAATCATCTCCAAAGTCCTTAAAAAAAAAAGAATAAGTACCTAAATAGCTCATTTAAAATCACAATTTAAGGTAAAATCATTCAGAAATCTTAAAACCAAATAAAAATAACAACTAACCATTTTTATAATGTATTTTGAGAGATGGAACAAAGGCTTTTCAAAGGTCCAAAAGTAAGGGGTATTTTAGTGTTACAATAAATTTTCATTTTTTAAAAAAAAGCCCAACCTCTTCTCCATCAAAATATGTATAACAATGAAAACAAAAATGAAAATAAAATAATCAATAATAAAGGAATATGGAATAAGATCTATCATGTCAATGCTATCCAAGAATATTCTACTGAAAGTAGACTGACCATAAATATTCCAAGAATAGTGATATGTATTTTCCAATGCTAATCATTACTACTATGTCTGAGAAAACAAAAATCAGATTAAAAAAAAAAAAAAAGAAAAAGAAAAAGGAATACATGCCAAAAATGAACAACCTATTTGTGTCTGACACACTGGAGAAATTGTTTATGGAGTAGTTTTGCCCAAAGAGTCATACCTGTAATATTGCCCAAGTTCACCAAACTTCTGGCATTTTGCTGATTTGAGCAGTCCATGTAAAATGTTGCTTAAGGGTTGCCACAGTGCACCTTGTTACTAGTCTTTTTACTAAGAAAATGAAATATTGTTTTGTTGTTTGGGACATCTCCTCTGTTTCTGAGATCTTTAATGGCCACCTCTCAAGTCTGCCTGTACATCCTGAGATGCATTCACTGACATTCCTAAGAAAGATAAATCAGCATCACATAATTTGCATGTCAGAGGTCCTCACTCCACCTCTTGATTTCAGCTTATGTGAAGAGTAGAGCTAGACAGGTGAGATGAGACTAGGGTCCTTTCAAAATGAAACTGAAGCTGAAGGCTTAGTCCTGATTTCTTTTTCTTCTCTTTCTCTCCCTTTTTTTTGTTTTGTTTTGTTTTTTGTTTTTTTGTTTTTTTGTTTTGTTTTTGTTTTTAACATGAAAACAAAAATGCAAGAATGGAAATGACAACACATCAGAAAGACATTTTTAACTTCATTCACTACGACAGTCACAAACTGCTTGAACTCTACCTGCCATCCAACTTGAAGGAACAAAGACCTGGCACTGGGAAAAAGAAACAAAACCCAAACACAACAAAACAATACAAAGCAACTGGGAATTCTGTAAAACTGAGTGCAAACACGGCTACAGAACGCAATAAAAACACCAGGGCTGCGGGGGCCAGCAGCGCTTATCAAAATAATTTCTGAAATGTTTCATCCGAAACATAGACAAAAGCAATAAAAAGAGGATATATGTTTATCATTTTAAGCATAACAATGTGAGTTAAGAGCTTAAAAATTTAAAAAAAAAAAAAAGTACTTGGAATGAATAGTGCTACCCTTTTTTTTCCTAAGTAGGCATAAAAATATTTTCATTTCCTTCTTGTTTTCCATACCATTATATCAAGAACTTCCATTTGTTTCATGTTACCGTTTACAACTTTAATGCACACACACACACACAAAAAAGGTATCTACCGCAATAGAAATAGTTGCTTCATTACCTTGTTTGCTACATTTGCAAATGTAAACAGCTAGGCAGAGCCAGAACAGACTCTAATGCATGATGGAGTATCTTTGTTGCATACGTACACTGTAGAAAATAATTATTCAATATGTCAGGCACCATTATTTGAAATGTAATACATTAATATTTACTAGAAAAATAAGTTTTTTTTTTCCTATTTGTTTTCCCAACTTCTTTAATGAAATAAGTTAATCTGACAGTGCATCCAGTAGCTTGTAATATCTTCTACATCTCCGTGGCAAAAAATAAACTACTGGTTGGGACAATATAATGCAAATTATTAAAGTCAGTCCTTGTACATACATCCTTGTAGCAAGCATTGAGGCTCGACTAACAGCACCTTTAACCAATTACTTAATGTTCAGTTATGTAGCCCTATTTCCCTGAGCAGTTATGCTGAGGAGCTTTCCCTTCATGGATAGTTTTACAAAGCCTTAAGTATTAAAAGTACTATGAAGATAGACTTCTAAGAATCCTATTTAATGCTACTTAACTAAACCTGTATAAATCTAATGAAGGGAATGACTGGTACATATACCAACTGTCAGTCTGTGGTAACGTAACCTTAGACGCTGCCTGGCCACAAAGTTTGGAACTTCTATTTAACCAAAAGAAAATAAATAATACAGCAGGTTACCTTGTAGAGAAATACCATGTACTCTAAACAAATTCAGCCCATGGTCTGAACTTTTGTATCCATCTAATCTTTTTGAACTGAGGCGGGGGGGGGGGGTCCCTTTAGTTATAAAACGTGCCAAGTGAGATTGGTGACCAAGAGGAGGCTTAAAAAACAAATCCGGACCGCTTTATCACATACGAGAAAGAAACATCTGGCTTTAAAAAAAAAATTAAAAAAAGACTACGTAAGCACTGAGGACACTGTTTTGTAAAGATGCATATATATTTGGACAAAATGAACCTAAATTGCCGACAAAAGGACTACTTTTGAAAGGAGTCTGAACATCTAAAGGACAAAAATATCAGAGAGGGTGTGCATGTGTATGTACAGGCAGGGCCGGCCAAAATCCCCGTGCCGTCGGCTGTCACCTTCCCTGCTGCTCTCTCACCAAGCCTAACAACGGCTCGCATTTCTAGGTCTAGGTCGGAAACATGGTCAATGAGAGGAGACTGCTGGAAGAGGCGCCATTTTCCTTTCGCGGCCCTGGGGAGTAGATTTCTCCTCATCTGCCTAGGATTTCGTGATACTTCTAAATTTAGGCAACAACGTCCGGGTTTGTGAACAAATGGACCCATGGCCAGCCCAATACTGCATTAGGATCATAATATGTAAACCCTTTCAAAATTCTAGATAGGTTTGATCTCCATCTCGACAAACGTAATCATGAGAGTCAGGTGATACTTCTTATGGACCGTTTCCACAGTACCCATTTGCCAAGATGGTTTTTTTGACGTAACCAGGTTCTAAAACATGACTATTTACCATCTTCCATTGTTTTTTCTTCTCACTGACCATTTGTCTCACTTTTTAACCTTGGTAACCTACTCATCAAAAGAAAGAATAAAAGAAGGGAATTTCATGTTGGATAAGGCAGGCTCTATGAAGTATTTTTTTAATAGGTCTTCATAAGACATTACAAGCTATTGAATTCCCATCAAGAAAACCTATTTCTATTTAATTGTGCTAAGTGCTAAGGTTTTACTCTTTAGGTTTTCCATTTTTTTCCGCTTGTGCATTGTTCCTATGCAGGCCCCTCTGGATATGAGTTGTGAAGTCGTATTTGTCCGTGCAAAGATGCTGGCATATGCTGCACTGGAAAGGGCCACTGTCACCATGGCAACTCATATGCAAAGCATACATCACTTCATCCAGAAAGACAATGCCACAGTGCACACATTTTGTGGACAGTTCATCTTGAGTACTTCTATCAACTTTCTCTGTTTTTACTACATTCAAGGGACCTTCACTTTTTACATTGGACGGTGCCTTCGTTTTCTCCTTGGAGGCACCGTTTGCAGTTGGCCCAGGTCTGGAATGCTTGATCGCCAAATCTAGAGGAATGTCATTGTCTGATCCAACAGCTGAAAAATGAGGAGGCAGATTGAAGGTGGGATAAGGCACATAGTTTTGGCAAGGATTTGGTAGGCCAGGCACGTGACTCAAGTAGTGCGGATTCCCAGGAACGGAGAGCTTATATTTACTCCAGAACCGCAGCCAATCAGCTTCACTCTGGAAGTCATTATGTACAAACGGAAGTCCGAAAAGGGGGTACTGGTACTTTTCAATAGGGCTGCCTGGTGGTGAATAATTTGGGTGTTTTGCAGGTCTCATGTACTTTTCTATGGGACTGCCTCTCTCAGAACTTCCTTTCCCTTCTGACACGGATGAACTGTTTCCTGGGTCTCCAGTACTTTCCTGAGGACTTTTTATCTGAATGTGCAAAGGTTGCATCCTTTTGTGAATATCCAGAGTTTGGCTGACCAGGACCGGCTGCTGAGCAGAATGGCTTTTAGTCAATGAACCCTGGGCTTCGTATTTACTCAGGCTAGGGAGCGGAATTTCTCTCTGGTGACCTTCGGTTAAATGGTCTTCCGACCTCCTCTCTAAGGGGCTTCCGTTGACCTGCTCCTCGCTGCCGCCCCTCTGCTGTTTGTTGAGCTGCTCAGCCTGCAGTGCCTCTGGGTTAAGGCGCTTTCTTGTCCTTCTCCTAATAATCTGCTCACCGTTGTTTTGTTTAATGATGTTTAAAGGCCTGGGAGTCTGCAGAGAACACACACGTACAATACATAAAAGGGAAACGTGAGAAAATACATTAAAACTCATTAGCAATTCCTCACAAACATGAACCACACTTAAGTTCAAAGCAAGGGTAGGACTCGACGTTATAGGTTTACTAAATCTCCTCCTCTTGCCCTGAGCAGGATCAGAGGCAGTCACCAAAGCACACTATTTTAGCCTAATTAAATCAAGTCCAACTCTGCAGGGAGCCCTGAAAACTTTCATCTACTTAAAAACAGCTTTCCCAAACTCAATAGATTTTGAAATTGCATCATTTAGTGATAAAACTGTGTAGAAAGTTCCTTGAGGAAACACGATTTTTCTGCAATTATTTCTCAACTCCTGAGTCATGCACTAGGATGTCAATACGGGAACACGGGAGCTAGGCTTTAAGGACAACTGCGGCAACATTACACAGTGCTGCAGACCGAACTGGGTCCCCTTGTTCGTATGTGGAAGCCCTACCCCACAGTGTGCCTGGATCTGGAGAGCCGGTCTTTACGAGGCCGATTAGGTTAGATAAGGACAGAGAGAGAAAGAGGCCTTCTCCAAGCCGGGAAGAGAGCTTTCCAACCAGAACCGGGCCACACTGGGACTCTGACCTCAGACCTCCAGCCCTGAGAACCGTGTGAAAATCTGTTCTGCTGTTTAAGCCCCCAGTCTACAGTATTTTGTTTTGGTAGCCTGAGCTGACAAATATGTGTATGCTTCTAAATCACTGCAAATGTGAATATAAAGTATTATATATCCACGCAAAAATAAAGACAAATGAGCAGAATCATGAATAAAGATATCAGGTACTCAAAGCCCTATCAGTGGGAGACTTTCCACCCCACCCCCCAGCTCTCATTTTTATTTCTCCATGTTTAACAGGATTTTATATAATCGCTTTGGAAAATTTTACTTATCAACAGGTAAAGCATTTGTTTTCTGTTGAAATTCTAAATTCTTTTGTAGCTTTGGTACAAATACATGATACGTCACTCTACTCTGTACTTAGTTAGAATGCTGACTCTCACTAGGCTTGTTTTTTATTCAGCTTAAGCACTGTATGATAGTCATGTACATGTTCAACAGGCATTTATATTACAGGACTAAAACCCATAGATAAAACTATACCAAAAACTTTAACTTGCAGCGAGAGCTCTAACTTCGATTTATAAAATAAAAAGAGTAAGTTTAATAAATTAATGCATATTTATAGGTAAAAATTTAGAAAACTCTTGAAGCGGGCTAAAACCTGATTTTTCTAAAAGATTACTGAAATCAAAAAATTTCTACACAGAATGTGAAATATATATATATGTATGCATATATATGAAAAAATATGTAACCTGCGAATTATTCCTAGAAAGAATGTACCTTAATGCAAGAGATACCTCTCATATCTTAAACAAAATATAAATATAAATCCTTTTTGGAATGTTTCTATTGTCACAGAGGCATTTTGAAGGCAAGAAAGATAACACACTTGTTACTGACAACTCAATTATTGGTTTCAGAAGGAAAATGCCACATCCCTTGGATATACCACATCCATTTATTTTGTTCAGGAATGTTCAATGTTCAGGTTTATAAAAAGCTCCTATTTGTATTATGAAGATATGCAGTATTTAATATCTACCTATAAGGAAACCAGAAATTTGCATTAATATCCTTTTAAAACTTTTATAACTTTTGTGACAGTCTTTGACATGAGATGTGTGCATAACCTTTATGTATTTAAGTTTACGATGTAAAGAAACTCAAAACTGAACACAGCTTGCCTCTGGAGAGATGAATATTAAAATAACTAAAATAACTTTATATCACAGTTGTTAAATTATCATAGTCTGGAAGAGCAGTAGTTTAATTAATTCTTGGCCTATGATTGGCCAGAGTTCAATTAAAATCATTAATGTCAGTACTCATTAAATGAAAGCTTATTGCTATGCTAAAATGGTGAAGGTGAAGCTAAAGGAAGGTGATGTAGTGGAGGGAGAATCTCTCTGTTAGCTACATGGAATAACTCAGGCTTTACAGTTTACCACCAATTAGTATTGTTGGCAGCAGGCATTTTTTAAAGAGTGCTTCCAATGGTCCATTTATGAGGACGTTTTGTCTAAAATTGTATTCCCTGTAGCTGTAATTTATTCACTGGCTGTGCTAAGAGCTATGGTAAAATGCCAAACAAAATGAAAAAGGCAGAGGGAAATGGGTTTCTTTTTACTAAGTGGGGTATTCCTATTTTTAAAGGCAGCTCTTGTCAGCAGATAAACTTCCTAAACTTAAAAAAAAAAAAAAAATCCTTCAGGAAGTAAATGCATATAGAGATGGGGAATTTGTGAGATTTAGTTAAACTTTATGAGAGGATTCTAACTAAAATCTGAGAAGAAAGTTCTGGAAGTACCTCGGTGAGCCACAGAAAGAAGCCAGCCAGAGAGTTTGAAACACAAAGCGCCTTCACACCTTACTCTGCTGGGATGTGAGCCGTTCATGCCCTGAAATACCTTCCTTGAATATATCCCCCGAAGAACTGGCAAGATCTACCTGGCATTCTCGGGTCCTAGCTCAGGACCACTCTTCTGAATGTGCCTGACTTCTAGTCCCCAGAGCAGCCAAGATGACGCTTGCAAATTCTGAACTTAAAGTGGAAATGAGTATTCTTTCCCTGCCCTGTATTTTATGTGAAATAGGAGAATCCTCCTTTTAAAACACTTTTTATGTAATATTGAACTTTCAAGGTTTCTCCTTCCTGCCTAAATTAATTTCACCAAATTCTGAAAACCATTAGAGCAACGATCTGTTATGGGAAGTTCCCAGAAATCAATCATTTCCTCGTTTGTATCAAAAGAAACATAATGCATTACTAATGATCTCAAATATATCTCCCCATAACATCTAAGTCCATTTCACCATAAATCACAGGTGCTCTCCGAGTGACTGTATTAAACTCTGCGGGAGCAGGCATCGCAAGCCAGGGAATGGTACACATCACACGACAGACCAGGCTGCTTTATAAAGCTTTTCCTCAAACAGTCTAACAAGCTCTTACCGAGTGAAGCTTCTGGTAGAGGCCACACGCGTTGCATACATATCCACCATTTGCATTCTTTCGCCAGAGAGAGGTCTTTGTGGTCAAGCAATTGGCACAAAAAACACCCGAGCCTCTACGCCTCTGAAACAGGGGGAAAAAACACAAGGTCAGAGGTGAGTCACATGATCAGTGGAGTTAGACCAAATCAGCCCAGGAGTTTTGTCTTTAGACTAGCAACAATGACAGTATAAAACCACACTGCCCATAATGAGGTCAGGTTCAATTGTGTTTAATAGGCACCACTGATTTTCATTATAATTAACCCTACAGTGATGGATGAGGTGTGTGCAACACCAAAGGCTTTTCACAGACACAGCTTTAACTTTTTGAACTTTGGGTTTTGTGCCTTTAATGATGGCTCCTAAATGCTGAACCCTAAAATATACCTTCTAAAAGTGTCAAAACAAAAGTCATAAGACAGAACGTGCGATGTGTTTAATATACTTTGGCGAAGGGGGAGCACAGGCTACCTGAGCTTTAAAAATATAGTGAAGCGTGGAAAACGTGGCATATAAACCATTTAAAATTAAACCTGACTTGTGTCTTTTTGGATGTCATTCATGTAACACAAGTATTAAGAGAATATCACACACTCAGTTCTAGTTTTGGGGGTTGCAATGGTAAACTTTGAAAGAGAACACCATCTATTTCCCAGAGCTGAGGGGACCAGTCGAAACTTGTTGCCAACTCGAAGTACAGTATTACTGAGAACGCTTATGAGGTGCCTGTGGAAGCCAGACAAGCTAGTTCCATCAATGGCTATTTATTTTATTTGCCTCAGACTTGGAAATCACAAGCGTTTCCGAATACAAATTGATTTTAGTGGGCTGAATTCTGTAATCACCAGATTCAAAAATAATCTAAGAATATTTAAAAGTAGATAATTAGTATTGCTTGTTCCATTCTTGCTATCAAGTCATGATTCCATTAAACTCACTGAAACAAAAGTCAGGCTGTGTTTGTAGGCGCAAATACTAACAGGCAGGAAATGAAATGCTCTTGCTGCAAGAAAAAAAAAAAAAAGAAAGCCTGAATTGCAACTTCACTCTCCTTTCTCTAGCAAGCGAAGCCTTTAATGATAAAATATGCACGTTAGATAAGGAGTGGAAAAAATGTTGCTGGAACCCAATTTTATTATAAATTTAAAATCACAAATACCGTAAGTCAAAATTTCAGGGATTCATAAAATTTAGGCAATTTATTTAACTTGAGTCCATACTGTAGACCAGTGCTATCCCTGCCAAGAAAATACAATGGTTATAATTGTACTCTGATACATTTCAAATGGAAAGCTTTCTGCAGACATAATTTTGGCTTCAAGACTGGAACACTTTCTTGGCATTGAAAGGGCATTTGATTCATCGGGTGTTTCACAATGTATCACTAAAAAGACCTGGTGAGCAGCCAGTTCCCTATAGGGTAATTTTTCCATCCAGATGCAAGTGCTATCAGAGGCCCTCGTCAGCTAAACTAATTATGATCTTGCAATTGCTGATGCCTGCTCACTCTAACATTCGACATCCTCCATTAATCATCAATACAAGGAAAATGAATGAAACGTAAAGAAATGAGGGCTGGTAAGCTGCACAGCCATAAAAATCTGAAATGAGAGCAATAATTTAACAAGATTGGGGGAATGTTTTTAGTGCGCACAAAGTCAGGCTAACAATTGCCCTTTTCAACCAAGAACACGATTTCATTAGTGTAGCAGGTCGTGCTACTTTAGGTGATGTAATAAAAGCTAGATTTTGCACAAAGATAATCTCTGGCTCCCCTTTTTCTCCCTCTCTGCCCAAGTCGGGACCAGGAACATGTCACGGTTAGAGCAACGGCAAACGCTGGGTGTCAGGCCACAAGTCCCAGTTGGGACCTCCTGCAAAAGTAGAGATTGCTCCCTCCTGAAAAATCAATGAACTACTAGATGCTATGTTTATCAAACATTCTGGGGCCCCCCTTTATCTGAAGTAAGCTGAGGAGCCTAGTTAGGTTATAATTGTGAAACTTTCCTAAGGTCACGCCATCTTTTTCCTAGATCTAAATAACACGTTTGGCAAATAAACACCAACTTAATCCACATAAAGGCATTGTAAATGTCCATTTGGAAACTAACCCACATACATGGCTGAGACTCAAATCTGAATGTGTAACCATTCACTCCAGCCTGCTTTTCTTTCCTTATGCCCTGGGTGCTTGACACAGCACGCCAAAGTGGGTGTAATCCTGGTTTCTGAGAGCGTTTCAATCCTTGCACAATTTTGTGCTTAATTCTCTTGCAAAGAAAATGCCCTTCATTAGTTAGAGGGAAAGTCCTAAAATTATAGCACTGGTTTCCACAGGCCTATCTTGCTTTAAGCAGCACTTCGGCTCCACTAAAGAGGTATATTTTGGGAAAACTATATCTTATTTAAGACATCAGGGGTTATTCTGAATTCATTTACCCAGAGTCAGTATAGCATGGAGGTTAATAATCAGATTTAGGAGTCAGACTACTTGCATTCAAAACATGTCTGCCTTTTGCCAGGTGCAACTTTAGGCAAGTTACTTAGCCTCTCAAAGCTTCAACTTCCCCACCTTTAAAGTGTGAGCCGCTATAGCATGTGGGCAAATGGATACAATTAATATAGTACCAGGGATGTAGTAAACACTCAGTAAGTTAGCTATTTGTCAAAGGGATTCAATTATTATTATTGTTTTTTGGTACAAGAAAAATACTTGGTTAGCTTTGTTTCCATCTCCTTAATCTTCTCATTGAACATAATAGAGATGCTTAAGACATACAGTTGGATATTATCAATTGTAGTTCATTTGTGACAATCTTATCAAATACGAGAATGGAAAGTTGAGTCAGAGTGAAATATCTAGGTGTTCACACCTAGGATTCAATAGGAGTGTACTTGTGTGGGGGTGGGAAGTAGGAGGGAGGTGAGAAATATTTCACATATTGAGTTAACTCCCTTCTAAACACATTTATTGCTTTGGTAAGCACTGGTTCACCGTAGTTTTGGTGCACTTGGAATTTCTGGAAGCAGCAAAGAAGGTGGCCCACGTGGATAGTATCCTTAGCTGTGTGACCACAGAATCGTAACTGTGCCACATATCCCTCAGCTACAGAACAGCTGAGAGCCTGACCTGGTCGCTCTGTGTAAGCTGGCTGGACAGAGTAAAGCATCTCTTTGAAGTTACCAACATCCTTAGCCTAATCACATGCAGAAAAGCAGGTCTGTGGCCAAAGGAAGGCAGAATAGGAGTCTCCCTCACCCCACTTTTTAAAAACAAACTTGGCCTCGTTAAAGAGAAAGAAAGGCACCAAAGACTTTATTTCATTCATAGTTTATCACGCATGACAGAGTTTTAAAATATTTTGTCATCCTCCTATACACTGTGCTTGTTAAGGACAGAAATTATGACTCCTAAGATATCCTAAGTACCAGGCACCTAGGACAGTGCTCTGTCTTGACAGACTAAACATTAATAAAATTGAAAATATTCTACTGGCATTTAAAGAATCTCACCTGCTATTATTTTTTTAATCATTAAAAGTTACTCCTAGTTTTGAAAAAAAAAAAGTTTTTAAAAAATATTCCTTCTAAATGTCACTCATGTGGATCGACAAATTTACTTCCAGTTGGGCAGAGATAACTAATGATGTTGTAGAAAAGAAAATCAAGAGAATTAAGGAATGTTCCAATCTTACAATTCACACTTGTTTTTGAGGAGCAGTTGAAGTTAGGTACTTGCTAGGTCCTGAGGATACAAAATCAGGTAGAACAAGGCTCCAATTCTCCTTTACAAACATCATTAGGGTCATATGTTGTCCATGGCTCTATATGTGCACATGTGTGTTTAAATAATAATATTAAATAATAATAATTATTTCTCCTTTTCTACAAGCTGTTTTTTATTTTTAAATGATTATTTATTTATTTATTTATTTATTTTGGGGGGGGGAGAGTGGGGAGGGGCAGAGGGAGAAGGAGAGAGAGAATCTGAAGCAGACTCCCTGCTGAGCGTGGAGTCAGATACGACCCTGAGATCATGACCTGAGCTGAAATCAAGAGTCCAACACTTAACCAACTGAACCTTCCAGGTGTCCCCAATCTGTTTAAGAGTTAGTAATATTTTATACCTCCATGACATTACGCAGGAGAGAGGAGAACTGAGTCAGATATGGTCCTTTCTGGAGAGCAGATGAGAGGAATCCCTAGCTAGGGGATGGCGCCGCTGGCCCTCCTGAGGGGGCATATTTAGCCTGATTCTTGCCCTGTGGTAGGGGTAAGAATCTCAGGCTGAGAGAAAGCTGCATGCTTGTCCATCTTCACAGAAGCACCACATTCTCTGTCCTTGGACTTCCTTAAGCACCTCTTCTACTTGTTTGTGGACTTAAGTGAAGGAATTAAAATTAAAATTTCTAAAGAGAAAAAGTCCAGAGGCAACAATTCGAGGAACTGATTTTGTTGTCTGTTTTTTTTTAAACTTCGAGTTTTATGGCTTGCCTAGTAACTTTTAGGTCACATTTGTGTTGCCTGTACATAATTTCTGTTGGCTGCTAATTTCCTGTGTGAAAAACAAAGGATGGTGATACAAACAGTTAATTGTAAGGATTTTTGAGGCCAGTCAAAGGATAGCAAGTAGTTTTCAGTGATAATTACTGAGAATTCTTCGGGATTACTTGTTTCCTTTCCATGTTTCAAATGTATTACGACCGCAATACTGACTTTAACACAGCAATTTAGGTGATGAATTTGGACAATCACCCATGTTAGGATTTGAAATAGAAAATGACATTCACATCTTTTAATATAAGCACATTTTAAATCCAACATAATTTTTTTTTCCTGCTTTGAAGTGCAACAAGTATAATGACTAAAATAATGGATCAAACAAACAAATTAATTTAGGTTCACAGCTAACCACTGTGCCGTTGTCACTATCATCAAATTTTTCTGAAAGCTTCTGGTTCCAATTTTGCTGTTGGGGGCTTAATTCTTTAGTGTGTTATGGATCAGTGGTTTGGGCCGTGGCACATGTATTGGTGAACCCATAGGTGTCTTAAGAAAAAAAAAATGGAAAAAAACGTTTTAAAATTGGTTTAGTTGTTTCTATTACTTATATTATTACTTAAAAATCAGCCCAAAACAAACACTTGAACATTTTCAAATTTCATTAACAGCTGATTTCATTTGATTAATAAGAAATAAATTTGATTGAATTATTCATTCGAGTGGCTTATCATTTAAAGACAGGGATATTTATCTCCAAGAGATTAAAGTCTCCATTGGAAAAGGAGTTTGTGCAGAAATGATCCTTTATATTAGTGTTCTATGTATAAGAACTATACTGAAACCATGTAATTACATAACAAGCTTTGATAGGCAGAGTATTTATTCACATTTTTTATGGTTTTTATATCTTAGCCATTTTAAATCAAATCAATCTGAAATATGATACACATGCTGTTAGGGCAGATATACCTCAAATATTTTTTGACTTTAAATAATTTCTGTGTTTACTTGATTATATCAAGAATCTTTTACAAACTTCACTTTAGCGACATGTACAGATGGCTATGATAGAAACTTCTAGCACAATTTTGCAGTAATAAAATTTCAATGGTAAATTTAACTCAGTTTCATTCTGGGAATGTAATAATTACCGATTGCCCAGCATGTGCCTGACACCGTGCTACAAACTGGAGTTACAGGGACATATATGACAAACATGCTCTATAATCTCTCTGGGTTTCCAGTAGAATGAGCTAAAAACCTACTAAGTGTGGAGTTAATGCAACACAAATTGAGATGTTCATAAACACTGAGAGTTAAATTTATGCAAATTATATGTAAACTTTTCTGAGGAAACAAAAGTATATTAGATCAATAAATCTAATTTATTTATTTACTCATTTAGATTTCATTTTTAAGTAATCTCCCCACCCAACATGGGGCTCAAACTTATCAACCCAAGATAAAGAGTCATGTGCTCTACCAAATGAGCCAGCAGGCACCCCAATAAAGCTCATCTGAAGACTGAAAGTTATCTAATGACAAGAGAGCTTACTCTCTGTGTTCCTTTACCAAAGTGGGTAATAACAGTCCTGTAATAACAGGACAAAGATCAATAACATTGCCCTACTGACTACCAAAAAAGTTGATATGCGTTAAATAATGTATTAATTATTACTATCATGTTAATGTATTTATTATTACTATCATGTAGTGGGTTGGCATTCACTAATTATGAATACATGATGATTCATATTTTAGTCATTTTCAGTTATTTACCACTGGTGACAGAAGGCAACCTCTCCTTCCAAATTCCCCCCAAGTGAGGATTAACCAGCTATTGACTACCTATCAGTAGATCCTACAAGAATGCACAGAATGCAGTGCCTAAAACCACTAAAAAATAGACGGTGGCTTGCAACGAATGTCTTTAAATTAATAGGCTGAATTTTCCCCAAAGCACAGGCTACCTGATATTTTAGGAAGAGCAGGGAAAGAACATTGCCAACATAAAGCAATAGTTACCAATAACTTGGCGGACTTTTGTTCCAAACAGAATTGTGAAGAACAGTGCAGCTGAAATGGGCTGCACAGCAAGTCTCTGCCTGATTTGAAACAGCCCTCTTTGCCCTCAGATTTCTTGCCAGAAAACTGAAGAGACTCTCCAAGGTTCAGCCAAGCACCCATCTTACGATCTCCTATCTCAGAATTTGGAAACAAAACCTGTTTACCTTGCTTATTAAATTCACTTCCTCAACACATCAGCCATGATAATGGAGATAAGTGTAAACAAAGCTGACATCCCTGGCTAGGAGCAATGGAACGAACTCTCTTCCAGGACATGAGGCAACACATACTCTAGTAACCATACACTGTACCCAGGTATGAATGTGCCTGAGACTTACTGCACTGACACATCACCATGTGGGAGTTGCCCTACATACCAGGAAACGCTAGTGTGCCAAACACATTAGCTCCATTTCTTCTGAGATGCATCTGGCGACTACTGAAGTGAGATAGCAGACAAATCAAGAATTTGCAACGTATATCCCACACTTCTAATCATTCACAGTTTCTTCAAATCGGCAGAATTTACAAGTGAATCACACACATCTAGAACCCATTACGTAGGTCTGAAGGACTCCATCTCTATTCTTTGATTCACCCCATATTTGGTAAATGAGCAAACCAAATATCCAGTGTCATGCCCAAATTACATAAAGAACCAGGACTAGAAAAAACTCACATCTTTGGAGTTCTACCCACATTGTTTCTATAATACTGTTCTGCCTTTACAGCAATATGTACATAGACAGCTAAAACTATGGTTGAAAATTTATGTCTGCACTGTCTTTTTTCATTCCACGTGAAAGTCATTATTGTCAGAAGAACTACTCAAGTCTTTCACTTCTATTTCCGCCACCATGGATCCATTTTCACCTTCGGCTACAACAAGGCTTTGTGGAGGCTTTCTCCACAGGGACTTTCTTCCATGCCAGTGCCAACACCTGACACTGAAAAGGAAGAAAAAAGGCTTTTTGGAGGCACAATTTTAGCACCTCTTAAGCAAACTTTGGCAGGAGAACAAAGTTGATTCTGTTTTAATAAGTTTATTGCACATTTTACTTAACAGTATATTCTGTAAACACATTTAATATGGGAATTAGTCACATTACAAAAAGTAAAAATCTTAAGTGATAACAATAGAGAAGAAACTTGTTATAGAAAAAGCCTAATGTCCAAAGGGTTCAGCTTCTGTGCACTTAAGCACAAATTGAGTTATTTTAGATATTATCAGTGTGGGGTTGCATTTATAATAGATAATGATGATGATGATGGTTATTTTGGAATAATCAGAAAATACCAAACAATAGTCAGGAATTCTTTTCATGGGGTGGTGGCTGGCTAGCTCAAGCAGGAGAGCATGCAACTCTTGATCTCGGAGTTCTAAGTTCGAGCCCCATGTTGGATGTAGAAATTACTTAAAAAATATAAATGAAATCTAAAAAAAAAAAAAAGAATTCTTTTCATAACAGATAATGACTAGGCTGTAAACTGTTTCCATCCTCACAGCATTCACATATACATCAAGGGTTCTTCACTGGTTCCTAACATTCTTTCTTTTTTTTTTCTTAAAGATTTTATTTATTTATTTGACAGAGAGAGATCACAAGTAGGCAGAGAGGCAGGCAGAGAGAGAGGAGGAAGCAGGCTCCCTGCTGAGCAGAGAGCCCGATGTGGGACTTGATCCCAGGACCCTGAGATCATGACCTGAGCCGAAGGCAGCGGCTTAACCCACTGAACCACCCAGGTGCCCCCCTAACATTTTGTCAATAACATTTATGACAAAAAAAAAAAAAAAAAGTAAAAAAATTGTATACAAATAACTTCAGGCTGTTCGAAAGAATGTCCTTCACAAGCATTTGGTATGGTTATCTGTATTCAAGCATTTGGTATGGTTATCTGAATGCTCGCAGATTTGAAGGTTAAGAACTCCTAACATTTATTATCCCAGTTTAGATCAAAATGAATTACCAGTTACTATTTTTCTCCCACTTTCATTAATGAGGTAAAAAGACTAAGAATGGTTCTTTGACTTATTTAGTGTCAAAAAATACATCCTAGTCTCCAAGTCTAGATAAAAACATAGGACTGTGTTCCAGAAACCGTTTCTGAATCAATTATCTGATAGAATTCTCTTGCTTGACTACATTATGTCTCTTTTTAATAATCACCATCAGACATCTAATATTTCTCAAGACTTAACTATGTATAGGATGATAAGCGATAGCTTTCATTTCATTATCTGACCTTGTTAAAATGATCCTAAGAGACAGGTATCATTATTGTTGTTGTTGTTGTTACTGTTCTTTTTCTTCTTCCCTCCGTTTTACGGAGGAGAAAACTGAGGCCTAGCAATGTTTTTCAGTTGCTCTACAGGAGGGCTAAGATACAAACTCAGGTCTCCCTCACTTGAGAGCCACAGTGCTGAACTATGTTTCAAGTCCTAGTACTAAAGAGGCGATTGGGGAATTTTTACCAAAAATATTTCACCATAGCTTGGTTTTGAAGAACGCTTATCTCTTCAAACCACCCTATAACAGCTGATTGAAATTATGCAAGTTTTGAGGTACCAGAAAAAAATGACTCATCCTTGATCAGATATGGTAACGATCTGTTTTGAAGTTGACAGATACAGTCATAGCCAGAGGAACACAACATTTGGCTGATGGAGAGGTAGGGGTAGGCAAGGGGGTTGGGTGCAGTACATGTGTTTTAATCCTTCCATCACAAAAAAACAAAAACAAAAACAAAAAACCCAAAGAAAAAAAAAACAAAAACAAACAAAAAACCAAAACAACAATAAACAAACACAAAAAACCAAAAGCCAAAAAAACCCCACCCCAAAACCATGTAAAATAAGCCTCTGTTTAAAAACAGAAAATTAGATGACACCACTGACTTAGCTCCTAATAATGCCAGTCACATGGGAGGGTAGCTGTGAACTAGAATTTCTGTTTTTGCATTAGTCTTGGCTAGAGATGGGGCAGCAAAAATGATGCTGGGGTTCTGACAAGTTCTGTAAACACATATGTTCAGATAACAATTTACTAGATTTACTTTTTACATACTTGTATGTTCCCTGGCAAAGACCTTTTGCAATGTGTGGTATCATCATTATTCAATATAAAACACTGCCAATTCTGAAAGATGAGGTTATTTTAATAAATTCCTCAGATCTGGATAATATGAAAATACTTATAATTATTTCCCCTATTATTATATGTAAAAGTATATGTTCTTCATCAACCTATAGAGCGGACTTTGATACTTTTCATGTGTGATAGTTTCCATTTCATTACAGAACAACGAAGACCAAAATATTCTTAACTCTAAACACTTTTTACAGGCTATCAAGTCGTGAGGATACAGTACAGATCAGATGTTAAAACATAGCATGTAGTCTGCTGAGCAGAAGGATGGTAATTGCTGCTTATTTCCACTGAACAGCATACAAATTATGGAAAAACAGTTAAATGTACTGAAGTTCAAAATAATTAAGAACCATGTTAAAAATCTGCCGATGTGTGTCAACAAGAGACTTGGATACCAAATATGCAATTTGGACTAAATACTTGGTAAGACTAGATTGGGAATACTTCTCGTATCATTTCATCCTCTAGGACCTAAATCCAAAAAAACCCCTAAGAAACATAAACCTGAACTTCAGTTAATTTTTTAATCTAGAAAATTCTTTTAAAATGTTGTCTCATTTGTACTCAGTTTTGTACTTCCTTGGGACACATGAAGTCGTAGGTATTTAAGTCCACCTTTCCAACGGTTAAAATAAGTGCCTCGTATGTTATGTCATCATTCAAATTGAAGAGTTATCTTTAAATGAGGATTCTGTTCCTGCCAGGGGTAAAGTCAAACTTGAGCAGAGAATTTCATTATAGAAGCACGGTGCAGACAGGGAACTCTAAGCTGATTTTTAAAGTTTTAATAACATTATTTTAAGAAGACAAGTTGAAATTATGAATTGCCTTAACAATCATGATGTAATTTTGTAATAACTGAAATCTTTCATGGGAAAACTGCTTCTTCAGTAACTCACACAGTCAATTACACAGGAAAGCACTGTAACAGGGCTGTCCTCCTGCCGCACCCCCCACCCCGCCACATTCAAATAGCTCACGTACACGACTTCCTTTTCCATTACCAACTTGTCTGCAGTACCATCTGTAAAAACGAACACATACCTTGTGCTGCCAGTTTCTGCTTTTGCACGTCCATTAGTGGGACTGGCTGCAGCTGCTCAAAAAGAAAGCAATGACTGTCTTTGTTTTTATATACATATATTTCCCCTCCAGTACGACCATATCAGTGCAAGGCAATACCTCGTCCTGAGGAGGGAACTGCTCTTAATAACCTGACTCGGACCCGGTTTTCTGCGTGATCTGGAGTTTGTTAATCACACGGTATCACATACCAAAGCAAGAACTACCTCATCGCATCAAGGACTCTCGAGACAACCCCTCAGTCACTCCTACCCAATGGCACAGTTAAAATCATTTTGTACTGTGACATTCTGTCCATCGAGCAGAGTATCAGGAAACCAATACTGAGGCCTGGCTGCACAGCCTAAGACACAAAACTCCTGGGGAGTGAGCTTTTATTTCATGAGAGGAGCTTTGAAAATAAAACACAGCAACTCACTTTTCTAAAACTCTGTTCTCCTCTGCCTGCCTCATGTTTACATTACTTTTCTGTTAGCATTATTTTTTCCCTAGACAACCACCATTGCACTATTCACTCTGCAGAAGATGCAAATATAGTAAAGCAAGAAGTGACTTCAAATTACTTTTTTGAAGTGATCTGCCTCCAAGAAACATTTCTCCCTGTTGTGGAGTAATAGGAATTAAAGAAAAAAAAAAAAAAAAAGCAAGCAAGCAAGCAGATACCATCATCTATCAAGTTCTTAAAAATATTAAAAAAAACGATTCATAGAGAAGCTGAAATTAAAAACACACATAAAAGAAAAGCAGAGATCCAAAAAAAAAAAAAAAACCAAACAAACAAACCCCCCCAAAACACCCCAAAACAGTTTAGCTGTTTTCCTGTGCTA
Source organism: Mustela nivalis (assembly GCF_964662115.1). Classification (NCBI taxonomy): domain Eukaryota; kingdom Metazoa; phylum Chordata; class Mammalia; order Carnivora; family Mustelidae; genus Mustela; species Mustela nivalis. The sequence continues at coordinate 23,423,799 of NC_139021.1, read as the reverse complement.
TTCAACATTTATAAATTTACCCCACATACATTAAAAACTACTCTTCTTCATAAGAGGTACTTTGGTGTCAGTGTGAACATTAGAATGCCAATTCTGCCTTAGCTTCTCATATATTGACTTGTCTTAAATCATCAAATGGCTCTGCTTTCTCAGCGTTTAGGTAGAGGAGGCAGAGTGCTAGCTTGCAATTATTTACAGACACAAGTCACTTCCAGGGGACTGGGGCTATTAAGGAGCAGGCCCATTTCCTCTTTCAATCTTTGCATTATCAGTATATGGTACATAGTAGGCATTTAACTAATGATAGCTTAATTGAATTGACCTCTATCAGAAGACAGGATTCTGCGGATTTCAATAAACGTTGTGTTAAAATATACATGTGTGTGCACATACCACACACACACCATGATCAGCAGATTATACCTTAAATGAAGCTTTATTCATGAAACACATGTGGCAGTCATCATTACCAAAAATATGACTTAGATTGAAAACAGTTTCACTTTTGTGAAATGCAAAATAAAATTAGTAAGTCATGCACCATATTTAGACTCTATATTATACAACAGGAGGGAAAAGAAATGGACTTTGCTTGAGCTTGTGAGCAATCTGCAAAACTAGTAGAAATGGCATATGTTGATGTGTGTATTTGTGTATGTATATATATGTATATATATCGAAGTGACAGTACATATACATATATATACACATGTACACACACACACACACACAAATTCGCACAGCATTTTATCACTGACATGTAGTGAGATGTTGCTAGTTGATTTTATTTTCATTAAAACAATTTCATATTTTATGAAGGGCTAAAATATGGGCGATGCTGTTAAAATTAAAGAGAAAAAAATCCCAAGAGTTTCCTGAAGAGTGGAGAAGAAAGATAATTAACTGTGTATAAAAGACCAAAAAAGAAATGAAGGAACAGAGTACCTAGGAGAGTGTCTTTTATGTCAGCCTAATAATTACTGATTTTGATAGGTGGAAATTAAGACATCGAGAACGTGTGATTTGTTTTTATTACTGTGTTAGAGTCCTCTCCATTCACTTACACACTCAATTAACATAAATACAATTATATATGGGAGAATACTGAATGCTATGCTTGACATATATCAGGAATTCAATGAGTGTTAAAGATTTCCTTTCTCTCTTAGTTTCAAAAGATACTGAGTATCAAAAGATATTAGATTTTAGAAAATACTGAATAAATAAGATTTTGGCATGTATATTCACGTATATCACTCAATTATCTAGAGTTACATATTTATGCACATATGTATAAAACGTATGCAAAGAAGCTCTTATTTTTTCTATTTTTGCAACATGCATGGAGGATGAAAAATGATCCTAAAACTTTTGCATTTAGGTGACTGTCTTAAAATTTATCACATCAATTATGCGCTTGAAAATACTATCTATTTTCTTCCCTTCTCTCTTCTATTCTTTGTCGTTTGCTTGTGTTCCGAAAGACCTTGAAGGATTTCATTACATAAAATAAACCAGTCTGGTGGTGACTTATTTACCATCATGAGAGTCATCAGTCTAGCAAAGAGACACGCCTCATCCTAAAACACAAGTGGAAATTTGGGGAAGGAAGCTGTATCCTTTGGAATTTTCGAAAACATAAAAGAATGCTAGGTAGGTCAAGTTCCCTTATGAATATTACTCATTCTAGCTAGTTTTCTTCTTTTCATATAGTGCGATCACACAGATTAATACATTGTCATAAAATATGATGATGGATATTTAATTCAAAGACTACACAAAGCTGATCCACTTAGATTTATACAGATCAAGATTTAGAAACCTCTGTACAAAAATTAATTTGGGGTGCTGGCTGTAAATTTATATTCATAAGCAAATATTTGGAATTCGATATCCTCTGTTTTATTAAAATACATACACATATATACATATGCACACATAATACAGTAACATGTACACATACACTTAAAATATGTATATGCACATTTGGCGCACATTTCCTTTCATAAAAATGAATTCTAGGTCTTTCAGTTTAAAATTTAAAAAGTTCAGAGGGGGACAAACTTGTATTTTAAAGGGTTTACTTTAAAAACAGAACAAAACAAAAAGTTACATTTCTTTCCCAAATAAGAGGTTATTTCTGACTAGAAAGTAAAATATCTCTGAGGAAAAGTAGATATAAAAAGTGTAATGACAGAATCAATGAATCAATGAAACTGAAGAAACCAGCAGGCAGCATTTCATGAAAAAGGAATAACTTATTAAAAAACATTTACAGATATTACATGCTCCAAAAAACTGTACTCTCTGAAGGTTAAGTAGCTAGCTCTAACTTCAATCATCCCTCTTTTTCCATCTACTTTATAATATTTTATTTCACTCATTGCATGTATGTACATATATACTTAGTGTGTCCATATTTCCTTGTCAAAATAAAAATAGAAATAGTCCTATTCTTTTAAATTTATCCCAAAGGAAGGCAATAATTCAGAAAGAAACAGAATAGACTGATTGGTACCAGACTAAAATTCAAAGCAATTCACATGTTACCCGCCCCCCCAAAAGGTAAAGAGAGCCTTATACATAAAAGTCCTAACTTTTAAAGAAGAAAATCACCATTAGTGCAGAGGTTTAGCTAATTAGCTGATCTAATGCTGAGCTTTTATGTTTGTAGGTTTACAAATTTCAGAAAATGACCAAATTATTCCACTTATACCATTAGCTTGACCCCTTCCAGAATGTGACCCTCCTAATAGATTTGTTTTATAAGATACGACATCTTGAACAGCTGTGCTATTCTTTCTTGAACTTGACTTTTTCTTTTTTTTTTAAGCATGAAAATAGACTGATTTACTAAACCATGAGTATTCTTTGGTAACAGTGGGGGGAGGGAGGCATCAGAAATGGAAAAATAATATGAGTTCCTATCTCAGCGAGTCATTTTGAAACTCAGAGAACACTGAAGTATTACAAACATTCGTGGCCAGTTAGAGAAATGATGTAGAGAGAACTTGAAAATAATCACTATGAATTGAGTTCATTAACATAAGGAGGTATGAGTATTAAAATGGAGAAGAAATTCATTTGAACGTTCTGATCTTCAAATCCCCTACCACTGAGGGGACGCCATTATGTGCTCGGTGCAAATGGAAGGATGTTTCCAGTCTGGTTAGTCAGGCTCTCTCTAGAATTTTACTTTTTAAAACGAAATAGAAATCGAGATTAAGTTAGACAATTTCAGGGAAAAAGTTTTCTAAATCTCTTATGGAGCAAATAACTTGCAGGCACATTGGGAATTTTAATCTATGCTAAAAATACCTCTAGATAGATTCTATTTAATATAGCAACTAAATAAATAGTTTGATGGAACTGGAATACTGGTCTTATTCAGAACCCTCCAGATAAAAAGCCACACTGGATTAATAGATGAAGTGGGAAGGGGGAACGGCTTGGCATTTAATAATCATGGCTTCTACCCTTACTCAATTCCCTATCAAGTTTAATCTTGCAGAGGTACTTAGGCTTAAGAGTTATTTTTGTACCTTGGCTCCAAATGGCATCTTGAATTAAAATTCTGTAAGTACTTTAGACAAATAATAAATTTTGTAGCGCAGTACTAAAAGCACATATGAGACTATTCTTAATTTCAATTATACTTTTACTATATCAGTGATCTGTTTACCCGATCTCTGCTTCTGATAGGTCGACCATCGTCTAACACAACCCAAGCTCACTGTTATTTTTATAAGAAGTGAAGGCATTTGGGGGGGAAAAAAATCAGACAACTCTGTTTCCAGTGTCTCAGGGATAATTGTTACCTTTCTCCTTTTCAACTTGAAAAGAAAGCAGGGTCTATTTTGCTCAGGGCAGCTGTTTAAAGCTCCTGCTGTCAGAATCTTTTCAACTGGAGTAGATTTAGGATTATTTAAAAATGATTGTTGTATCACACCAAGTCCTCTATTGCTGTTAATACTTGAGCATCCTAATGTCCGTACACAGCACAGCAATTAGCCCAGGAGATACGTGTTCACATTCACCTTTGTGTGTGTGTGTGTGTGTGTGTGTGTCTGTGTATACACACATATATTTTTACATGGGTGATTCTAAATGGTTTATTTTTACTTAAAAATTTTTAGACAAACCTGTGATGGGAAATGTAGTACTGGTAGTCCAAGATATAACAACATTTTAAAAATATTTGGTCTTCTACTTCTAGTTCTGAAATTCAGATTTCAAAGCAAACTCTGCAGACTATTCACTTACAAAAGAGCAACTTCTGTGAGCTGATTCACTCTTTTACTTTATTTTACTATGCAATATGCTATTATAATGTAATCCCAGAACATCAGCAGAGAGGTTTTGCTTTAATAGTCAAACAATTATAAAAATTCTTATTTTGAAAATATGTTTTTCAGCTCATAGCTTAAACGATTGGACTTGCTTTCATTATTAGATAAATATATAATTTTTAACTTGGCAACGCTGGTATAATTTTCCATTAGAACTGCAATTAAAATTCATTTTCATCCAAGCCATAAACATTGGTTTCCTTTAGCTTCGTTCTAAGTTGATTTAGATTTTCCCTAGCAACCCATGCACAGCCTTCTCCACCCCTCTACTTCTTTGAATGTTTATTACCTGTTGAAATCTTCTTGGCTTGCAAGAATAGCAGACAGGAAAGGAAAAAACTTACAACCTAAACGCCTGATATTTCATCAATAAAGGAAGGATCTTCTCCCTTAGAAATTCACTGCTCTATAAACTCTGCCTCTTCTCCTCTTTCAGGAACAGAGATAAAGATTCTCTGCTTCCCACGAAATCAAAACCTCAAGTCACTACGAGACACTGAAGAGCCCAAGAAACATACTCTTACTTACTTAACGATTACAGGTTATTCAACTGTAATTTTTAAATGCAACTGCTAATCACTTGCTATTATACAAAGATGACAAGGCCTCTGACTCTAACTCAGACTTCTTCCCAAGTTTCTCAGAGGTATATATATTCATAATATTCATTATTTTGGTTCTCTCAGTGATAGGAAATCTACTTTTCTGGAGACAGATCTCATTTCTGAAAGAAAGCAACATTTATTCAGAGGAACGCTGATGAAGAAGATGGCAGAACCACTTAGGTAGGACCCAAGGGTGGCAATGTCTATGACCTAACGAGGATGGCATGTGGACAAGGACTGATAGGAGTCAGGAACAGCATTGGCTATCGTGCAGGGGCAGAGTCTGGGACCCGCTAGCAGATCAGGTGCTACCCCTTCCCTGCTGGGTGGTATAGCTTTGCTCAGGGAGCCGCTCAGGGATTTGCTCAGGGAGCGGCTGCAGCACCCTGTGGATCTGGGACTCGGGGCTGAAGGCTAGTCAGTTGAGACTGAAGGGGGTTTACCACATTGAGTATTAGTCTCAGCAGTGTCACTTTGAGTAAAAGTTAGATGTAACTAGCAGATCGCTGGCATGGTCGCACGGCTCAAAAACTGGTGCTGATCATTATTCTAAAGACTTACAACAATGTTCTCTCCAAAGTCAGCAAAACCTGAATAAATTGGCAGCTTCCTCAGGTGGTGGTTTTGAAAGTCTACACTCACTTGGTAATAAGTTCTGGTATGTTTATTTATAAACGTCTTATTACTTTAAATTATCACCTCATGTAAGGAAAGTTCAGTGCCTTTGAAGTGTTTATAATTTTGAGGGGAGGTAAGGTAAATATACATGAAGCAATTAAGAGAATGATGCAAGAAAGGAGACATGTCTAAATACTAAGATTTTTATGATTCCTCTGCTTCTAAATGCTACAACAAACAAGAAATGTGAAACACACACACACACTCACACACACATGCACACACCCTCTCACACACGTGGCCAAGGAGCCTATGCAAGAAGGTGGGAGGGCTCGAACACACTTTCAATCATTACTTATCACTGTAACTTTAAGTTTCTTTCAGTTGCTCATGGCAGAAAATACAAGCCAAACTAGATTAACGTGAGAATAAATCTTATGACTCCTGCCAATGAAAAACCAGGAAACACTGACTTTAGGCACAGATTAACCAAGATTCAAGGGGTATCATGAGAGTATAACTTCTCATCTCGTCTGCTATATGTGCTCACTGCACTAACTACAGTTTTATCCATACACCCTCTCTCTGCTTGGCAAAATGGCTGTTAGACATCTAGGGCCATACAGTTGATTGAACAAGTGAGGGGGGAACCGTGAGTCCTCTTTCTTGATAGCTCAGTACAGTGTCCTCAAGTAGGGCCTCGTTGACCTAACTGGAGGCATGTCCCTGTCCTACTATATAGCCAGATGGGATATATGATGGAATGCCTAGATTGGTTTATTAGGCCTAGAGTAGTTTCTCTGATGTGAGTTACAAATTACCTCTCATCCAAATGTAGATTTTTATCTAGTAGGTCTGAGATGGGACTGGAGATTTAATATTTCTCATAAGCTCCCAGTTTGTGTAACAAAAAAAGGCACACACTTGAGCTCTGACTCTTGGGCAAAATCAGCTTCATCTGAACTAGATATTAAAAAATGAGATTAAAAAAATCAATACATTTCTTCTACTACCACCCATCCTCCACACTCTTCTGTATGTTATCTTTCCAGAAGAGGGATCTTTTAGTAAGTAAAGCATCTGTACTAACAGTACCGCTGATCACATCTGAGTGGGCCAACCATGCTACCTAATATTTCTGTGGTTTGAATAATCCTTGAAAGAGGCCATCATTATCTACTCTTCTCATGTAACTCTCTTGAAAGAATTGATCCATGCCATGTTCTTTTTTCTACAAAAGCCACACTACGAGGAGGTAGTATAATGATCAGTCTACCACCAAGAGTCTGTTTAGAAGAATGTGGTAAAATCTTATTGTCACAAAAAGCAACGATGCCCCCATGACAGGTGCCATGCCATGGTCAACTCTTTGAGATTCAATCAATCCCATTTCCTTAGTTCACAGTGAATATACAGAATATGTTTAGAAGGTTCCCAATAAAAGCCTTTGTGGCCAGCCCATGTGAGGACTCTCCTGAAGGTTTACATGTACTTAAAAGACCAACAGACCTTTTTGCTAGCCACAGTGATGACAAAGGTAGCATTTGATTTTTTTCTGCAAGAATGTTCTTACTATCCTGTGTCAAATATCAGAAAGTATTAAATGGGCCAATAACTGTTTCCATTGGCACCTGTGTCAGAAAAATAAGTTATAGACAAATGTACCATCTTTATCTTCTAGATACGCTGACTATGACATTAACAAGAAGAAAGGCTTACCATCTTTCAAATGAGGTATCCAAACAGATTGAGAAAAATATATACCTCTTCTGATCCTATGTCTAGACCTAGATCATATTTACACTATAAATATTAGTTACTATCAATTTCAACTTTTCCTCATAGCCTTAAAGAGGCGGTATAGTCTTTTGTTTGAATTCTCTACATCACAGGGCATGTCTCTAGTTTGGATTATAACTCAGAGTCAAAGAGAGTATGAGACTACTTTCTATATTCCTTCTTGGGTAAAGAAAAGCTATGACTTTCATGTCCCCCTATGAACTGAAAGCATCTTATAACTTAACAAATGAATGTTACCAAGTGTCTCATAAGAGTATTAAGACTAAAATACCAAAACTTGGCATGTTTTTCTATTTCTAAATGAAAGCAAGCCAATGTCATCCAAAAGATGTACAAGTATCTAAAAAATAAAAAGTACAAGGCCTACTTATTGCCAAAAGCATCTAAATCTAGTGCCAAAAAGTCTTACACGCACAGGATTGCATAAAATCCAAGGCCTGTGCACAATGAACGTGATAATTAGGTGACACGTATCTGTCATCACCTACTTATTCATTAAGACTTAATACCATTCATTGAACACCTGCTTGGTGCCAGGTCCATACTGGATGATTACGGACCTATAGCTGTAGAAGACATGACCCAAGGTCTCAAGTTGCTCACTGACCATCAGAGAAGCCATATAAGCAAAGACCTGGTAAGTACTCTAATAAAGCTATCGATATTTACTAGGTTATGCTTCAGGGGAAAAAAAGAAGAGCAAAAGCTAATCATTCTGAAGGGTCATGATTATGATACACACAGAATATCTGGTGTTGTGCCAGTCATATAATAGCTGTTCAGTAAATCAGTCTCTTCTTTATGTATTTATGTATAAGGGGGGTGTAAGTAACAAATGATCTCCTGGTCTCTTCCAGTACTTGCATTTCCATAATGGCTCATTCTTTTTTTCCAGATGATCTGGCATAATCTCACTGACTTTGAGACTCACATTTCCCCTCTCCCTTCTCCTCCCTTTCTTTCTCTCTCTTCCTCCTTCCATCCCTTGTTTCCTTTTTGTTTCTTTGCTTTTTCATTCATCATCTCACTTTCAGACTACTCAAGTTTCCAGCATTACACACTGGGGATTCTAAGCAAAACTGTGTTTTGTAATAAAACAAATGCTCCGAGAACATCTTACACAGTTACTAAAACATGATCCAATATACAATGATTGGTGACTGATCCAACCTAACGTAACGTGTATTCATGATAAAGGCAAACTCATGTTAGTTTCATTCAAGATATTTAAGTACCTAGTAAAATGCACGCTAGGTTTGTCTTTTGTTGCCGTTCAAGGGGAGGGAGCCAAATGGTCTCAATCCCATGTGGAGATAGCGTTCGATGTGTTTCTTTTGCTCAAATTAGACAGTCAACAAAGTGTCTGAGTGTAGGAGTGTGGATGACGAGTACCTTGCAGCTTCAGTCATGCATTTTCTATAAACTAGGAATGGGGCTATTCCCCCCTGGGGCACGCAGAAGCCGTCAGTGAGTCTTTCAGGATGGTGGTGTTGTGATTTTCATTTCCTGGCACAGCATAGTGCTAAGTGCAGGAAACTGGGATTTGGGAGACGCACATTCTAGCACGGTTCTACCTGGGATTCTTTTTTTCACTGGAACAAAGTTACTTTATCATTCTCCTTTAGTATTTTCACCTATTTTAGAAGAGAGGGGGTAGGATCTCAGCACTGCTGTTTACAGTGACGCTAACAAGATAAATTAGAACACGGGACATGGATATGAAAGCAAAAATCATGTCACAAAGTCAAGAGAGTTTAAAGAGAATCAAATGTGCAGAAACTGAAATTATTAAAATGACAAAGACAAACAGAGCAAAGACACGATGGAGTCATTAGTTTTTCAATTGACCTGTAAGTAATTTTCCCTACTATCCTCTAGGACAAATGTGGTTAACTGCGTCGTGTTCAACAAGTCTTTACGAAGTTTGTTTTAAAAGTAAATCACTGGTAAAACTGAAATTTATTTTAATAACAAAAAAGTTGTATTTAAAGAGCCTAGTTTTTCCTCATTAGCCACAGGGGACATTTTGTACCCTGTATACGTTATTATTAGCACTTTGCAGCTAACCAGCAACTTTTAAACACTACTCTGCAACAGCTGTAAAACTAAACCTCCAGTCATTGGTCCCTTCTGCGGAATGTCCAGAACTGCAGTGTTATGACATGTGCGAACATCCACCCCAACTTCCTTTCAACCGAGAAAGCTCAAGATGGTAGAAAACGAAGGAGACCAACAAGAATCCGCTCCCTTACTGTATACAGTGTCTCACTCTCTTGATTAGAGCCCAGGGCACACTTGTGGAGAGAGCGACAGCTGCTTTCTGTCTTTTCATTCCCTTCTCCCATTAATGCTATTTCAATTGTGTTATGGGCTGCACTTTAGATCTAAAAAGAAACATTTAGTTTTATTTGAATGCTTAAATGATTAATGACCCTCTTGTGTAGTTGTCTTCTCATAATTGCCATAGAGTAAAAGCTGCAATTTACTTTTAAAAATCCAGACCTCTGAGTACTATTGAGAGCAAATGATAGCCCAGGCATTGGTCACTATGTAGAGAGTTCATTTTTAAAATTGCATCAACTCCCCAGTATTCTATGTGGACCATTTCCTAAATGTTTATGTCGAAGAAAAGTCTAGAAACTTTTATTATGGAAAAACCAAGGCACTGCCACACCGTTCATTGGAGGAGGGTAGGAGTGCACCTGAGAACTGGAAGATAAAAGGAGAGAGAGGCTCGAATCAATAAGAAGGACTGTCTGGACAGGCCAAGACTCTGTGTTCTTCAAAAGGAGGACCCTTTTGCATTTCATCCGAGAGCGGTGCACAGCTGTCCACCGAAGGGGAAGGAAGTAGTTATGTGCACCTATCATGTAATCAAGAAAAGGTGCCTGTGAGTCGTAACAGGACCATGTGAGTCTTACACTTTCCTGTTTTATACAGCTCACATCCTCATATCCCAGGGCGAGTCAGAACAGCAGTCTACATAAAACATGTAACTCCTAAAAATATAGCTGTTTACATTTATATAATGGAAAAAGATGTGCTGTTTGCTTCCCAAGGTTTCAGCAGTAAGCTTAATAATAAATTTGCATTGCTCTCTTAACTTTTTTTATTTTATGGAAAATGCAAAATGCATTAAAGAATAGATTCTAAGGCATTGCTGTGGCGTATGTTCGGTGTGACAAAGGATAATGGGTCGTCACAGGATAAAGATGGACATTATCAAACCACAGTGCCTGCGAGTCACCTAGATAATGCTGTCAGTTTGTTGTGTTTTTCTGTGTAAGTCTTCTGGCTAAAATGTTTTCTGACTTTTGTCTTGGCCAATTTTGGGCCACACTGAATGTTAAATAAACTATTATTTAATCAAATACAGGCATATTAGTCTCACTCCTGCTGACAACTTCAATTAGAATATTTTTGCTTTGTTACAAAAAAAAAAAAAAAACCAACAAAAACCCTCATGATCTTTAAACTGTTAAGACCTCTGCACAACATCTGGTAACAATTTTTGATATAGCCAACCATCAAACTTGTATCTCCGTGAAGTGGTTTATCCAAGATTTGTTTTAATTAGGCCGCCTTTCTAACTTCACATGGCTTTCAAAAGACAGAATCACTCAGATGTTTTAAGCTGTAAACTTACTGAAAGGTTCAGAGGCTATAATTAGAGATCCACCTAGGTGAACTATTTCTGCTTGTTAGTTAGATAGCCAGGTTAATTCAGTTGCCTCTTTAAAAGAACAAGAAGCTATTTCTAACTTTAGCACATTAAAAAAATTCGTAAAAGTTGAGAGCTGCTTTTTAACATCCTACTCTTCTTGCTGGTGCTCCACTCAGAAGCATTTTGAGTCCAACACTTTCCATAGGGACCCATGTTCCAAACGTGTATTTCTCTACGTGGGCAGCCCACTTCAGTTTTAAAGTCTTCCATTTAAATGAAGTGCAAGTTACTAGAGAAACGTATCATTGCAGAGACAAGATCGCAAAGAACAGGACAGAACGGAACAATAAATATAAAAATAAATCAACGTCCAGATTCATTTTAATAAAGCATCTTCCCTCCATCAACCATAGCTTCCGGTAAGCCGCCCTTTCAGTAAGAAATTGCACTTACCTTGGATGTTCTTTTTTAATATATTTGCCTCTGTATAAAGCTTGGAGTATAAAAATCTCCACTCATTTATTTGCATCACAGGCACAGATTAAAGGCAAAAGTAATGTGGAAACTTAAACTATTTATTTTATGAGGTAACTATTTAAAAATCCACTGGGAAAATAATGAAAAATGGCCTCATTATCCCTCTTTTTTGGTGAACCAGGCTTCATTCTACCAAAATAGGTCTCCCAGCTCTGTGTGTGTGTGTGTGTGTGTGTGTGTGCATGTGCATGTGTATTTGTGTGTGCATGAATGTGTGTGTGTTGGGGTTGATGGTTGCCCGTGGCTTTTCTCCACAAGTTTTTGATGTTACTCCCTTTGAAGCACTAGCACAACTTTATAGCTTTGTATTATTATTAAACTTCTTCATAAATGCAGGGGTTTTTCATTGGTGTTCACAAAGCCTAAGAATGGACCCACAGGATCACTAATATTTTAATTCTTTCTGGATAAAATGGACTGAAAGCAACTGTAGTGAAGTTCACTATTTAGTCTACATGAGGCAATGCATATGGATATTTGGAAACACTTGGAGGACTCATTTCAAATGTCATATTTAGATTCACTTGTATTATATAAACAGTCAAATTCTCGGAGTAGATGATACAGTGTAGGCAGCAACAAACATTTCACGCATTGATTTTCTGAAGGAAAAAAAAATACATCTGCTTTGCTTTTCTTTTTCTTTTTCTTTTTTTTTTTTTTGCTTACAGAAAAATGGGAGAAAAGTTTGAATTTTCACCTTGCATTTGAAACTGTAGTACATTTTATACTCAAACATTCTCTGATTCTGTCCATGGCAAGAAAAAAATATATATACATGCAATACATATAAGGACTCTGAAGGGTTTTATTGTAAATCAGAATGATCTTCCTGGTGAACACAAGGCTCTCTGGGCAGCAGGTGTGTATTTTTCATTTGTTTAATATTTGGGTTTTGTTTTGTTTTGTGGGGGTAGACCATACAATGTAGTTCAACAGGGAAACAAATTAGTTGCCAACATCTAAAAAAGTGGGTGATTTCACATAAAAACCCATCCCTCCGCCCTGATTTTATTGACATTTGAAAAATCTGGGATCATAGGATTCATTTTTTCATGGGGTAAGACACAGCTGAGATGGTTGTGACCACCCCTTCCAGAAGCTGCACTGGCCACTTAACCACGTGACCCCCTGAGCCTTGGCATTTTACACAACCTGCTTGGCTCCCAGAAGCATTTAATTTTGCCATGGTAACTTTTAAATCCTTTGATATTAATTATCCCAGGCTTTTTCTGTCTAAGCTGTAAGCTGTTTTGTAATCTGGAGGTGTTTAGAGTCTGCCTGCCTGGGTTCAAATCTTGTCTCAATACTAGGTAGCTGTGTGACCTTGGACAGGTTGCTTCAATTCACTTGGATAAAACTTGTTTTGTCTGTATATATATACCAAAAAAAAAAAAAAAAGGATAATAATGATGGGTTGTTTTGAGGAGTAAAGGAGTTAATTCAGTGCTTGGATAATGGTATTTACTCAATAAATGTTAGTTATTATAACTCCCATTTGAGACCTCAGTCCTTTCTTCATACTCAAACTCAGCAATCCCATATGTCCTATACCTGGTTGCTACCACCAACTGGACAAATATCTAAAATGCACCTTCATGCCTAACATATCCATAAATAAATGCTTTAACTTGGGTATTCTGGGACCTTCCTCAAATATACACCAGCAATGTCTTCCATAGAGATCTAAAATATAGATCTCCCTTCTCCTTAAATATTTAAAGCTCCCCATCATTTAGAGAACATGACCTACTGTTCTCCTTCTTTCCCCCCTTGGTCTAGCTCATCTCTACCCATCTTTCACCATCTTCCTCCATCCTCACTTCTTTCTCCGTTTCCATGGGATCAGAGGTTCTTCACTTAGACTTTGTGCCTGTCACTCTCTCAGTCTGCTGGAGACTCTGCTTTTCTATTACCATGGCCAGGGTCTTGCACAATACCTGCAAGAGGGCAGGTACTCTGTAAATTTTTGTTGAATGCATGAAGAGATGAAGCATGAACCCACTAATTTAAGTCCTTCTTATCTACCTTTTTATTCTAGCTCAAACCAGTTCTTCTGTCTTCTCTTCCAAAATCTTTTTCTCTCTTTCATCTATTTCACCCATTTCATTTTGCTGGTAGTTCTCCCATTTTATGGTATATCTTATTCTACAGTGTTTGCTAACATGGCTATTTCTTCCACTAAACCATGAGCTTCTAAGGGGTAGAGAACACCCTTTGGGGGGTCATTTTCCGAAATGCTTTGCAAATCATCAGTGCTCAATTATTCAAGTAAGTAATGTTTCATCATTTCAAAACTCAACCACCATTTAAGGAAAATCTTCATTTATCCACAACTGGTCTCTTCCCTTCCTTATGACTTGGTGGGCTCCTGAATTTGGCACCAGCTTTGAAGACTTTCTCCATCACAGTCAAACTTCCTAGGATCAGTGTTTTCTTTCACCAGAGATGGCTCCCTGGATTCCCATTTTCGCTTTCCAGTCCACCAAGAATACCATTTCTAGATTGAATTTCTGAAGAAAACCTTAATTCAATTGCTTCCTTGTTCATAACTTCCACCTTTTCATTACACAGTGGGTAAACTCCATAATCTTCTGTTCCACATTCTTAATGCTCTTTACAATCTCAATTCCTCAATTAACATCCTTTACTCTTCCTTGAACCCTCCAAACTAGTTTCTTCCAACTTTCCTGAAACAGATGTTGTACAATAAAACATGTGGATTTAAAACACACACACCCCAGACCTTGTACATTCCCAGCTCAGTGCATTTTCACATACTCTTCATTCTCTTCCCCTTAACCTTCTGAAACCTGTGCAAGCTTCAGAGATCAGCTCAAGATTCCAGACTTTTTATGAAGCTTTAAATGCTAAATCTGGTTTTTCTTTCTTTCTTTCCTTTTTTTTTTTTTTTTTTTTGAGAGAGAGTGAGCGAATGAGGGAGAGGCAGATGCAGAGGGATAGAGAATCTTAAGCAGGCTTCATGCCTGCTTCGGGGCTTGATCTCATATCCTGATCATGACCTGTGCCAAAATCAAGAGTCAGAGAAGCCCAGTGGACTGAGCCACCCAGATGCCCCACTAAATTTGGTTTCTAACACTTCTTTTAAGGAAGTTCCAGGTAATTTGCTTTATTTCTCTCATACTGTCAAGCCTACCTCTTCAGCTAGATGAACACTTTCTTCTCTCCTATTTACCCTTTTATGCAACATCCCTCAAACCTCCCTTCAGTGAGTTCTAATGAACTACTTCCCTACGATACTCTATACCAGGCATCTCCAATCATATTCCTCCTTAAGTTAGTCCAGATTTGTGGGAGCTAAATTGCACCAAAATTCCTGCTTCATTTAAGGAAACAAAAAGAGCCAATGAGGAAATCAAGTGTTTGTTTCTGTATTCAATTGTGACTTCTGGAAGGCAGGAAATCATGACTTTCAATTGCTCAGCAAAACTTAGTTCAGTAAAGAATTGAGAAAAATTAAATGCTCAATTTATAAACTGAAGAGAAGGAGGCTATCGATTTAACCTAAAGACAATTTTCTTTCGAAAAACTGCTTTAACAAAAGGTTAAAAACTTGTAAGGAGAGATGGATTTACCAGAGGAAAATTACTAAATATATTATTATTATTGCACTGCCAATACAAATTTAAGAAATTTATCTATAAGTATCAACCCATAATGGTTTTAATATAAAAGGCAACATATCATTAAATATAGTTTCACTCTTGGATATATTTATAAAAGGATGGATAAGTATAATATGCATATATGTTTGTCATGATGGCTTTTCCATTAGGGAAATACAATTTTCTTCTATAGATTTTTTTTTCTTTCCAACAGTGATTCCTTTTAAATTCCGAAGTTGGGGAAAAGTACTCTAAAATGACCATTTGGCTTGCCCACACTGGATTTTGTGTTAGGTTGGAAACAGGGATGATGAGGGTTGCAGTTTGACTTTGCAGCCAAATCGTTTTTTTGGTTTTTTGTTTTTGTTTTTGTTTTTTTTTTAAATAGACCTCACACAAAATCAAGGATGTGTATCGTGGGAATGTCCAAAACACTCAGGTAAATGTTTGCAAGCTATCTGAGAAACATCATTTACATAAAAAGCAATGTGCCATGTATACATTAGTAGCGTGTGTTTATTACTCTTGTGCTTCCCCCACAAGAAAGGACTTTGTTTCCTATCAGGACCCAAACCACGGCTACTTCCCCTAATCTCATGCTTTTCACCTGCACCAGCTGCTTCCAATTACCCAATTCCACCTGCAGGACCCCCTCAAGTTGTGTGGAGATTGGTTCCTGTTTCAAAAACAACCAGGAGAGTGACCTGGGCCTGACACAGAAGGCTGCGCCAGTTAGGAATGAGAATCTTGCATCAATTTAGTTTCCTGCTTGTTTTTTCCCCTCTGCAGTCGTTGGTTCCCAACTCCTGGCTTGGTTTCTGACCACTTGTTTTTCAGTCCCTGAAATGGGATGGGTGCGTCCACGCTCCCAATTTCAGTCCTTGTCTGCTCTAGCTATGGCCGTTCTAGAATCCTCAAGCACTAGAACGGACTTAAAAGATGATGGACGTGAGCCTAGAAAGGTTATGGGGATGACCCAGTGTCATTCTGAAAATGACCAAGTGTCATTTTCAAAGACGGACTTACAGACAGGACCTCACGGGATGGCCATTTGATATAGTTCAACCTAATGGAATTAAGTTTCCAAGGTTACCAATTCAGGCTTCCCTTCCGTCAAACCCTGATGTCTTTCTATACTCCAACTCCTCTAGCTTCCCCACTTGCTCTCAGTGCTTAGCCATGCTCTGATATTCAGGGTGGCAAATCTCTTGATCTAGCATAGTGTTTCTCAAAGTGTGGTCCACATACCATAGCATCAGATTCATCTGGGAGTACTTGTTTAAAAATATGGGTTTTTTGTTTGATTTTTTTTTTTTTTTTGGTCCCACACAAGACCCCCTGAATCAGACCCACTAGTTATGAGGTCCATGAACCTATATTTTTAACAAGTCTCCCTAGTGATTGTTAGCTCAGGTTTGGTTCACCTCTGGTCTTTAAATTCAGGTTAGTTTATGACCCTCTGGATTGTGCTATAAGTCCTTTATCAAACCTACTTACTACACTTTCGCCTCTCACTTGCTCCCAAGTACCTACATATTACAATGATTGCAACGTAAGACAAAATGGAATTTCCTCGCTTCGCCACTGGATCATTTGAAGGTAATAGAATACCATGTGTAGGAAAATCATTCAGCAATTCAGATTTTCTACCTACAGGTTGTTCTTCGTTTATTTGATTTTTTTCTATTGAATCTATAAAACAAACACTTCTAAAAAATGAATGTTTCCGTTATGCCTTTAAGTTCACAGGCTTGTGAACTTTTCTATGAAAGACAAAAGTAATGAAAATTATAATAAAATATAATAAAGTATGCTAAAAGTAATAAAAAATTATGATTATGCCCACTTGTAATGTCAGTACAAACAATTACCAATCAAACCCAGTCTGGATTCCTACTGGATTAAACCAGTCTTTTTAAACTTTATTGAAATTTTAAATAATGGCAGATTTCTTTTGGGGGGGCTTAAACTTATAATTTTAATTTAGAAATAAGGTGATATTCTTAGAATGCCATATTTTATATACCTCAGAAGAAATGTCAGGAGCACTATTTAAAAAATATTCAGCAGGTCTAAAAAAATACTAATATTTTAACTGTTAACTTTGGTGATTAAATACTTGGAACAAACAAAACTTATGTTCAATGTCACCTACTATGAAATCACTGTGTAGAGATCTGAGTTCATTCGTTTACTTTCATAACTGCTGTCAGAGTTAAAATGTATTAAACCTTTGAAAACAGAAACTAAAATGTTTCAACTTTCTGAATCACATAAAAGAGAATACATTTTATGCTTGCTTTGCAAGCCTCTGATGTCTTTTCCTTTCAAGTACACTAAATTACTGACTTGCCATGATGACTAACATAAAAGGACCAAGCAAAATACTGTTCACTTACCGAAGAAGATATATAGGCTCGTTATAATAAAGTGCAATTAATTTTCATTTAGATAAACTAAACAACAACAGTACTAGTAAGAAGGGCCTTAGCCATGCTCCAAATCTTCATTTCAAAAGAGTCCAAATAGAAAGCAGGTTCACAGAATTACATTAGTGTATTTTATTCTTCTCCTACCAACCACACTGCTCGTATTGCCTTAGACATTTTCATTATTCTTGTGATGTTTGAGAAATGACAAAATTAGAGAAGAGGAATCTGATAAAGATAAAGCATGGCACAAAAGCTATATAGATAATTGCCTTCACAAATCTAGTGCAGTTTTCATCTCTCCTAATTAGCCTCATTACCATACTTTAAGACAGACTAGCAGTCACTCAAGACCCTGTTCTTTTCTGTGAGAACAAGTGCTGACAGCCAAATGGACAACATATGGAAAAGTACCCTCTTTCCAGCCATTCTTCTGTGTACTAGGCCACTGGCAAAAAATGTAGGACAGAGAAAGTTTCCTAAAATCCATCGTCTAATAGGCATCTCTGCCTCAGAGTTAGAACAATGTACCTTAAATACCTCTCCTTACCCCCAACTTGTCACAATTTGGGGCGTTTAGGTCCTATATCCTCCGTATTTTCTAACAGGAATGCCAACCATTTTCTGTAAGTATATAAAGTGTGTTAGCACACCTATTCCGCTAGACAACTTGATTTTTTGGACCTGTTCATCAGTAAACAACTATCATAAACTCTGAATTTCAGATACCCCATGGTAGTTTCTGCCCTTGACATAACTGTGATAACTCCTTCAAGTCCTTAGAGTCTAAATGTAAGAACTCCACTGATCACCCTTTGAAAGTGAGTTTTAAATATTAATTAAAAAAATGTCAAGTCATTCTTGAGTACAGCATAACTGTCAATATTGACTCATTTGCTAGAGGGAAAATATTATGAAATCTACTAAAAAAAGATAACATTTGGTGACAGGCTGAATATTTTTCAGATTTCTGGAAACCTCATGGCATACCTTCTACCAGGGTTTTTCTAACTAAATCACTTTTTATAAAACACATTTTGCATAAGATTTTAAAGGTATATTCAACTTATTATGATGTGGGAAAAGATCATTATTTGATCACATCAGTCACAATACTTATAGGATTAATTTTCCTCATTTTATGAAGAATCAAAGTTAAATCAGAATGTTTCAGGTCATTTTAACTTAAACAATTTAACTCTTAAGCTAAACTTCTTACAGATCCTTTCCAGGCCTATTTGTTTATATAATCACAGGTATCTTTCTTTTTTTTCCCTGATGACTTTCCCAGTTCTTTAAAGAAGATTGTTGCTAGATTTAATTTTGCTTTTGCATTGCAAAACCTATGATGCAATCTTAATGGCAACAAAATCAAGAAAATGGATTTTCTGCACTTCGCAGTTTGGGGAAACTAACAGTCCATTCAGCGTGACTAAAAAATACCCTGAAGGCCAATATTTACTAAGCATGGCACACACACAGGAGCCTTGTTAAAAATCCACAACAAATCTCTCATTGCAAACAAATCCAAAGGCTTCAGAGCTTCTGCAACTGTCTGAGTAATGTTGATTCTGACAGCAGAAAGCTGCTTTCTTACCAATCCAGCAGCTAGCTAGAGGTCTGCTGGCCCCACACCAAGATTTCACGATTTCTTGTCTGTATTCTTGGCTACATATTCCTCTTGTAACAATCTACCAGAGATGAAGAGCCTCATATTAAGGTGAGGTTTTCTTATCTGCCTACTTAATATTCAAAGGAGATGGGTAAACACCAACTAGCTGTTTAACTGCATCATGCCAGTAAAGGCCTACATAATTAATGCGGGGCTCCCATCAGACGATTGGAAGAAAAATAATGGTCAAGGCGGCATTCCCAAATAACAAGAAATACTTTGAGCTTCATACATAACCCTTTAAAAGGCATGCTGCTTTCATGTGGAGATGCCACGGTAATGTGCGACTTAAAACACAGACACACACACACACACACACATACACACATGCGCGTGCACACACGCACAAATACTTGGAAGAGGAAAAAAAAAGTGAGGAAATTTCTTGCGTGAAAAAAAAGAGTATCCAGAAATGCGCTGAACTAGGAGCAGGCATAGCATGTGCTGAGCGACTAGGCTGTGTGCAAAGCAGAATTCTGAGACGTAGGAAGCCAAAGTTTTCTTCCAGAAATCTGATTATAAATTTAGTGAGTTATTTCTGAAATCTACTTCTTGCATCCACCTATCCTGCCTGGGAAACATCTGTTCTGATCGTGATGTGAAGCTAGAAACTGAATTCCAAACCCAATGTGATTAGACGATCAGTATTCAGAATCCTACATCGGCAGGAGCTGCTCTGAATGGCACAGGCCTCGCCAACCATCTTAAATGCTTTCTGAACATGCTTTTCATTCTTCCCGCTATTTAACTTCCAAATGCCTTACATTCCATTTCCAAAAATTAGATAATACAATTAGGTGCCTATGATTTGGGGAGGACCACTTAAAATCACTAGGTAATGCTCTTTGAGAAATAACTTTGAGCCCTGAACTTGAAGTAACAGTACACATGTTTCTCTTCTGTACCTTTCCGTTTTATACGTTTAGGATCTTGCTGCCTGGGAAGATCGGTGTCAGGAACTTCTTTCTTCTCCAGAGTTATGAACTGTAACTCATGTGTCACCCATGCATCCCCAAACACCAATTACACATGAAAAAACAGAGCAGGGAAAAGTGGTTGCACACACATGTGCCTCCTTCTTACTTCCCCCTCAATAAAAACAAATTAACAGCAGAGCCTTGGGACAGATTTTTAGTGTTCACAACTTACAAAAATTTCATAGATCCATAACACATCCTTTTGGGAACACAGCAAGTTATATACGTTCAAGACCATTATGAAAATCCACAAAACAGCAGAGATCACAATCAGAATCCTGATGGCACACTATTGATGACGTTCTTCCCATTATCCCAAAGTGTAAGAAAGGGAGCTGTGAACAGACCATTTGGTGGCTATCGGCAACCAGCAAATTCCTCTCCAGCCTACTCTTTTTCACATATTTACTTAAAATTTTATTTACAAGTTCTCCGTGATGCAATAATTTTGCAAAGGAGTTAAAAACTGCACGTTAATGTTAATTGGTCAATGTGCAGTGCTCTATTTAGGTCAATGATACTCCACAGGTAAACCTCTGGCATGCTGTTAAGTCACAGAGTGATCCTAACTACTTCTGAAAAGCAGAAAATCCAAATTTGATTACATGCACACTTACATGTACTCTCATTCACTACTCGTTTCTCATTCATTCCAAACTCGTTCTTTTTTGGAAAAAAACAGCGCACTCTACGTACCAGACGTTGTGGTAGGTGCATCCTTTTGCACTGTAAGTGACTCACGGGGATAAAAGCAGGAAAAGGGACCTATCTCGGGCACTGATACCACATGTCAAACAAGAATGGGACTGATGAACACATGAAAGAAACAGACAGCAAAAAATGCAACCACTTTCGCCAGTAAACACTAGATCATTTAAGGGAAGTCCCTCCAGAGTTAGTGCTTCCTGATTGATGTAATCCTAACCACAGCCTGTGGTCCAAAAATTGCCAATCAATCATGTATACATTACAGGAAAAATTGGGTTAACATGTCTTCATGCTGGTGCTTCAATGATGTTCTGTTCAACCCTGGCACAAGATACCCTTTGCAAAAACCCAACCTGGTAGTGTATCGTTCGTTTGTTTTCACCTCACCATTTTGTTATGATGTATAGGCAACGAGCCTCCTGTGGCCTTCCTAATCTGAAAATGAGCCAAGAGAAAGAACGTGCTCAGAAGTGTTGAAAGAAAGGCCCATTCTGTGCCCAGGGAACTGCATCTAATACAGGAAATGAACACAAGTTTGCTGTAAGCTGTCCAGCTTCTGAATCAGCTGTTCCCCGCTCAGAATCCTTCGCCCTCCCCACCCCCACCCCCGAGAACCAAGAGCTAAAAGCCAATACTGAAGTTCTGAAAAATGTGTTTTCTTCCTCTTCTCCCGTGTTCTCTCAAAGCTGTGTAAATCTAACTTGAATGGTAAGCGGCTTTATTTTAACAAGTGTGAGTTATCAGAGTTCGCATATCAAATTAAACCCAATGAATTCTGGACTTGTTTTAAATTTCAAGCCAGAGGCCCTAACTCCCTGCATTTCACTTGGCGGCTCGCCAGACTTCGTAATAAAGTGCTAAGCAGAAGACAGGAAATACTAGAGAAGTCGAACAATGTTATGACAATGTTTATAACTTTTACAGTCAGGCCTGACTGCACATCTGCACAACATCAGACTCTGGTCAGACCCGCGGAGAGGAAACCATTCCTTAGTTGGCAGCCTTTTGTTCCAGCCAGATGTTATCACTTTACTGGTATCTTTTCACCAAACAGAAAAATATATATATTCTATATTCTATAATTACATTTCTGAGAAGGAAATGAGGGAGGGGACCTCCTGTTTGGAAGAAACGGTACCTCAGATGAATTCTGTCCCATAATTGATTTATTCTGATAGATCTGAGACAGCTCACAGACAATGGCATCTTTCCCTTTGATGTGATAACGTTCAAACTGGCTTTTTTTTTTTTTTTTTTTTTTTGGTAGAAGGGGAAGAAGAAAGCCTTGTTTGATGCCCCGCACTGAAATACAAAGGAACTCCCAAGTATCACGGCCTTGGCATGCTGGGGTAAGACTCAGATGCCTGTGAAATTAGGCAGTCACCTGACAAGTATTTATATAAATGAGATGATATTAGTGGCGTTTCCTTAAGCACAGATGTAACATAAGAATTTATCATTTTCGTTGAAACTGAGGAAACGAATGTCTCTTTTACTTGAATCATTTCAAGAGCCTGACATATAAAATGTCGCATCACCATTAATAACGCTCTAGATAGATCAGTATGGGAATAGATTTTCAACACACCTAGGCTCAGGGAAAACCAAACCAAACCAAAAAAAGCTCAGCGATTATTTGGGAAAATAGCATCGGCAAGAATATATCTTCACATGTCCTTTACCTTCAATCCCTAAAACTAAAGTTGGAGACATGGTCACACACCAATTGGGTGTTCACCCGCAAAACAGAACAACAAAATCAACCAGACAGAGATCCCCTCCGTGATTTCAGATCTGTTTCTCGATTTTACCAATAGAAAGAATTCTCTACATTTGCATGCGTGGATGGGTGAGTGTGGGTGTGTTCGTGTGTATGTGTGCATGCGTGCGTGTGTGTGGATACCTCAATGCACCTGTCCTACACCTGCCTTCAAACACTTCATCACATGTCTCAGATAAACGTGAAAGCCAGTTCAAAATGTGAAACACATTGTTGGCTTAGCATTCTGGGAAAAAGCCACATCAACGTCATCAAAGATAACTATGGGAGACATGTTACAATGAACACGGTTTTCAAAACCCCTGCAAAGAGCCATGGAGCTGCTGCGGTGTCAATACGGAGTCTGCCTAGTTCTAAAGGACTCAAACTATAAACAGGCCATTGACTTGGATGAATTTGATGAGATAATACCTACGAACTGCTGTTTGCACTGAGATAACTCTTATCATGGTATATGCACGTGGCCCTACCCACACGAACATACTTGAAGCCTGTGGATGAAACAATGCTTGCAAGGGATTTCATTCCCTTGGCCATTCAGTCTGAGTTAAGCTGAAATCGGGTACTCAATCCGGTGGTTCCCAAACCTTTGTTTAGAACTGGTATTGCCTTGGTTACTTGTAAAAAGTCAATTCCCAGGCTTCATCTCTATGGTCAGGGGTTCTCTGACAGTGAGCTGAAATCTCTAGGATATTGGAGACTGCTTGCCTACTGCTAAACCTCGCCATCCCCCACATTTTACACTGGTCTGAGATGTACCACACAGCATGTCTGTTGAGCTGAGCACTGATGGCTATTCAAGATTTTGAACATGGCACTGGGGGCAGCCATTCACATTGGCTGGCCTGTTTCAGATAGTTTTCTAGTAATGTTTTAAATTATTCCTCTTCTACTACTGTACTTCCATGTTATGAGTGTTTGTCTTTTAAGTTTTTCAAGTTTTTTGGCTTTTATGCAAAGTAAGCTCCACTGTGTATAAGTTGTTTTGACATATTTAATTCCACAAGAGAATTCTAACCACCAATTCTTTCATCAGCATTCACACTACTGCAATGATAGAATGCTCTATTACTTAATATTTTTCTCAGAGCCCAAGATACTGATGGTTGATTAATCTCAATCTGATGTAGTCAACAGTGATATTATTGTCACTGTACTTTGATGAATTGAATTATTTGTAAATCCTCTAACACTCCTCATTAATTAACTCTATGGGTTAAAGCTTGCTGAGTTCAATTTTATTTTGTCAAGTTCATGAAATTCATAGAATTATCTTGAAATACAGAGAATCTTTCCAAAAGAGAAGTCAATGTAACAGAGTGTAAAAAAATATCTTGCCCTCTAGAAACTGTTACAATGCATAAAGCCTTTATAACACAAACATCTCACCTTAAAACTCTGAATACTTGGAAAACATTTTCCCATTGCCCCAACTTTTCATTATTGTCCATTACTAAATTATTGGTAGAGATGTGAGGCCTCTGTAGGCTTTAGGCTTCCAGATAGTAGGTGGATTTTGTTTCTCCTTTTTTTTTTTTTTTAAAGATTTTATTTATTTATTTGACAGACAGAGATCACAAGCAGGCAGAGAGGCAGGCAGAGAGAGAGAGAGGAAGGGAAGCAGGCTCCCCGCTGAGCAGAGAGCCCGATGTGAGGCTCGATCCCAGGACCCTGAGATCATGACCTGAGCTGAAGGCAGAGGCTTAACCCATGGAGCCACCCAGGTACCCCTGTTTTTCTTTTTTAAGAATCCATATAATATCTTGATCAAATTAAATGCCATCATTTGTTCCAAGTTCTGTGTATTTCAGGGGCTCAAAAATTCATCCCTAGCTTGAATGATGCAAAGGTCTGTTGGTATTTTCACATTACTTTTCCTGTATTCCAAAGCATATAATATTATTCACAGTTGTTCTTACTGCCCAGCTCTACAAGAGTCTAATTTAACAGGTGCAAACTGCAACTAAGGCAGAAGAAATTTAAGTGACTATAAAAGATCAGCCTGTAGCAATGCCCATATCAGGGATTCTTTCACAAGAGATGTGCTCCTTTGTAAGACATTTTGTTCAGGTAAACTGAGAGCTTATGATTCAGCAAGGAAGGTTCATATTTTAATATTTAATATATCTAGCACATATTACCTAATAATGGAAGCTATTATTTTTGAGTGCACACTAATTTTTTAGAATATACACATTATTTCTATGGTTTTCAAACTTTTTATATTAGTGAAAGCATTTTCTCAAAACCTGAATGGGTGCTCAGTATCTCTGAATCTCTAATTAGTACACGTGAAGCTGTAGGGGAGAAGGTCTGACGGAATTCTCAGGACTTCGCTGGGCTCATGCAATTAAGACGGCTTGGGGTATCCTTGCTGAACACCAATGCATTATTAACAAACTTAAACAGAGGAAATTGAAATCATTTTCAAGATTCTGAAACAGAGCTGAGAGACTAAATAATACATCTAGTAAGCTTCAAAAATCTGCTTTTTCCTCTTTTTTTCCCTTCAAGGACAGAATTCTTTTTTTGTATGCCATACGGTTTCTTTTTGAAAGAGAAAAATACTTTCTTTCACAGTTTGTAATAGATGGGTGATATATTTTTATAAGCAGTGGCAAATTTTTCTAGATTAAAAATTAGGCGATCTGTGATAAACCTGTGTAAACATCCTATTTTATTCTAGCGGACCTGAAATTATATGCTTTAATTTCTCAAGATGTCCCTCCATTACTTTGGAATTTTTAGCCCCTTTCTTTCTTGATGATTCAGGTTTGACGCTGCTTTTTGGTCCCAAATTCTTACGCTGACCTGCAACTTGAATTGTATCCTAAATATCTAATTAATCTATAGGATATTGTTAACTTTAAAATATTTTATTTATTTCTTTATAGAAGATTTATTTATTTATTTTAGAGAAAGCGTGGGAGGAACAGAGGAAAAGGGAGAGAGAGAATCTTCAGTAGACTCCCCGCTAAGCAAGAAGAAGCCTTATGTGGGGCTCAATTCCTTGTTGCTGAGATCATGACCTGAGCCGAAATCAAGAGAGGGATGCTCAACTGACGGAGCCACCCGGGTATCCCATTATTTTATTTGAACTCATGACCGTAAGACTGGGCTGAGATCAAGAGTCTAATGCTTAACTGACTGAGCCATCCAGGTGCCCCCTATTTCAGTTATTTCTAAGTGAACTCTATATCTAACGTGGGGCTCAAACCCCAAGATCAAGAGTCACATGTGAACCTGCTGGGCACCCCAGATATTGTTAACTTTTCAAAATGCATTCTTTATATTAAAAACTTACAAGATTCTAGTAAATGATTGTCGGGGATTAAGAAAGAGAATCAAGAACCTTAGAAAGGAAGTGAATTTAACATCTTGTCCAAACCACTCACTTTGGCTAAGGCCATCTTAAGATTTATATATTGGAAAATTGCCTGGAGTATTTCGCAGTATATTTAGCCACAAGCAAATCATAAAGAAATAATAAAATATAAGGCTCCTCTATTTTATTTCCCAAGAAAACTCAAAGGCACAACATGAGCACATATTTTCTTTCTTTGATATAATAATACTCATCATTTTAGATCATTTGGGTCTAAATTTATTAAGAAGTTTGCTACGAAAATGACTTAGCAAAACCTTAATTATAAAATACATGGGAATACGTATTTTCAAGAAGTGTTCTATTCAAATCAGTGCAACCCAGCATCTACTAGTGAGCAAACTTATTTGCTCATTTAACAAGTGCTTACTAAGGGGTCTACGAGCTGTCCTATGAGCTGTGGACAGAACAGGAAACAATGAAGACAAAAATTTCTTGCTTTCCTTCTGGTGAGGGAGAAAAGCGCACCATTCAAATACTGTGGAGAAAAACCAGAAATGCATAGCACTGTTGTGCTAAAAGAGAGAGGGCACAGTGTGTACCTAAACAGTATTAAGGCAAGGAAGAGGAAGTGGTTAATTTAGACTGATTAGATAAAGTACAGTAGTTTTGCTTTACAAAGTAGAAAACTTAGGTTAATTCAAACAAACTAAAATATAGTTGTCTTTACTTTAAAGGTTAAAAAAAAAAAGCACACACCAAAAAAAAAAACTAGAATAGCAGTGAGACTGTCCCAGAATCAACATGTATGAATGGGAATGGTGAGCAGTGTTCTAGACTGTCCAACAGAAGACTCTGGTGATTGCCTAAATGGGAAGGACCATGAATCGGCACCTATGGGAGAAGGTGGGTGAAGAGTGTTGAATGGCTCAGTAAGAGAGTTGGTATTAGGGCACCTGGTGGCTCAGTCGCTTGAGCATCAGACTCCTGAATTCGGCTCAGATTATGATCTCATGGTCGTGAGACTGAGTCCTGTGTTGGGCTCTGTGCTGGCCATGGAGCCCGCTTCAGATTTTCTCTTTGCTCCCCCACCCCGGCTCACTTGTGTGCTCTCTCTCCTCTCTTTAAAAAAAAAAAAACAAAAAACAAAAAACAAACCAAAACAAAAAACAAAAGGAGAGAGAGAGAGAGCGAGAGCGAGAGCGAGAGCGAGAGAGAGAGCTGGTGTTGACTGCTTCAAGCAAAGAGAATTAAGGGTTCTGAGCTGGGTATAAAGTAATCCTGTTTGTGTGTTAGGCATTTACATTTGTGGCAAGTATGGACTATGAATTAGAGAAGTAAAAACTGCAGCCCCTTTAGGAAGTCCATGGGGTTCTGATGAGTAAGCAAAGACCAAGAGACAACTGAAAGGAGGGGTTAAAATGCAAGAGAAATTTGGCACCACATGAGATCACATGACTTCCAGTTCCTTTTCAACCCTGCTGCTGCTCAGTGACTGGATATGAGGAAATGGAAGAGGGATAGTCACAGACAAAGTTCCCTGGGGATATGATTTGGTAACTAACAGAATGGCTTGCAGAAGGTTGTGCTCTTAGATTGTTTATAGTGTTCCAAAAATAGAGGCACTAGCAAAGCTCGGAAGACTTTGTTTTGTAAATGGTATATGGCATACTTGAATCTAGAGCTCTCCTAAATGAGTATTTGGTCTTATTTAAAGGAGAGTGTAGTCTTCTTAATATACAGACATATGCTAATCGTATCACTAATAACTATTTGCAGTGACCAGCTGAACCAAATGGGCAAAATCCAAGCCCAGTGTCCAGTTGCTGCTGGTCATTCAGGGCACCTCTGTGGGTCTCATCTGTAAGCAGACAGGGTTGGATACATCATAATGATGGTTCCTTCATTCCCAATGGCTATGTTTCTAGTCAATAACAATGCTGCTATACTT
Source organism: Mustela nivalis (assembly GCF_964662115.1). Classification (NCBI taxonomy): domain Eukaryota; kingdom Metazoa; phylum Chordata; class Mammalia; order Carnivora; family Mustelidae; genus Mustela; species Mustela nivalis. Next base: position 23,395,758 of record NC_139021.1, on the reverse strand, counting down.
CAAATCAAATTTTAACAAGATATTTATAGAAAATTAATTAAATGTGACTAAAAACATGAGTAATTACTTATATATTGCACATTTACTGAAGTAGTACCTGGTAGGACATCTAACACCTAATACAGAACCCAGAACTTAACACTCACAGAGTCGTTTTGAAAGAGCAGAGTATTGATAAATTATGGTAGACCTCTATAGTTCTTCTTTAAATTAAAATTATTAATGGAGAATTGGAAACTTTCACCATTAAAAATACCTTCCAAAATTATGTTTAAATTCTATTTTTAAATTAGAGTATGAGCCAAGACCATTAAATTAATTGCCAAGTCTAGTTTTTTAAAACATGGAATTGTTAGTGCAGGTTTATACTTTTCCAATGCATACACTAACTCAAGCTAACTGTTCAAAATAAAACCTAGTATCAACGTTATCCCATGAATAGTTAAAATTAACTTGTAATTTACAATCAGTAGGCAGTTAGTAGGCTAAGATCCTAAAAAATTCCTAAATACCCACCCATTGCCTTGCTTACATTCCAACTTAGAGAAATTTTTCTTCATGGTATAAAAATAAAAACTTAAAAAAAATAAAAACTTTAGAGCAATTTAAGGTAAAACACCAACATATTTGAATTGTGAAAAGGGAAAAAAACCCTCGAACACTCTAAGAAGAGTTAGATATATTCCACAAAAACCTGAAAGAGCTTTAACAGTCACTGTGAATGAAAGCAATTAAGTAATTAGTTGATACTGGTCCTCCAAATGGATTTCAATTCATTTCAACTATTGGTCAGAGTAAGCACTTTCTCATTAAAGTTATTGATTCACAGCTTTAAAATTAATTTTTTTCACAAGCCTTCTAAGTTTTAAATTTTACCTTTTCTTTTTTTAAAGCAATTCCTATTTGATGATAGCTTGCAATGCACTGTATTTCCCAAAGTTCCAACTGGTGATATTTCTAAGATAGTTCCCCATTCACCTAGGGTTTGAGTCACTCTTCCAATAGGATCACGATCAACAACCCTGGAATCCCACCGGGGTGAGCAAATTGTCTAATTTTTTACCCATAATAATGGTTTTGTAGAATGATAAAGTTCAATGAAAACCAAGTGAGATGATAAAACTATGATCCCCAAAGACTATTAGACCGTTGATTTAGTGATCTTTTAAGTGGAACTGCCTGCCTGAATTTTTGAATTGTGAACAGGTGTTTAGGTGTGTAGGATTCTCATTGATTTTAATGGAGTTACACTATGAAATCCCTATACACAACTTTGATTGTTTCCCATATGTAGAGCATAATCAAATTCAGACCACTGAAGTTATCCACATGTCTCTGAAGCTAGGATTTTGTCAGCATATTGAATTATACAAATGGATAACCATGTCTTTTCTGTAGATCAGCTGAGTTAAGTATAAATTGTGCAAAAAGGTGGTCGATCACATACAGACGTTCAAAAAATGATACACATATAATATAAAGTATTATATAATAAAAAATAAATATAACATATATATTTTGATAATACACCAGTGAGTTTAAGGGCAACATTAGCAACCCAGTAATAGATTTTTTTTAATTATTAGAAAGATATTGAGCTGGGAGGGACTTCTGTATCCTTTGTTTACTGAAATATCTCCAGTACCTACAACAGTGACCCTCTCCTAGCAGGCAGCTAATAAATATTTGATAAATGAATGAACTGCTAATAACCCATCCCTAAATATAATCACCTGCTCATTTAAAATTATAATCAGACTGCCAATTAAAAAAATAATCATACTTTTCTGAAATATTACTATCTTAGTTATCTAGTATATAAAATCAACACATACACACACACATGCATACATCCCAGAAGACTCAAAACATCATTGTCTTATCAAAAGTTCATTGAAAAGCCCATCATATGGTTAAGTTGTTATTTGAAACTTAACTTCAAGTTCTTCTGGACTTAAAGCCAAAAATCGAATATTTTTACTTTATAACCCTAGAGTTTATAAAACTCTTACATTATAGATAAATATTTTCTCTTTATTTTTTCATATAATAAAATGCCCTGAAATTATGCTTCCTAGAGCAAGGACATTATTTTATTTTATTTACTTTACTTTTGAAGAACACTATTTTGGAACAGAATTTTGCTAAAAGATTGCAGAAACATCACATTAGTGGTGGGATCATTAAAGGAACCAATCATGTGATCTAGAAACTAGTTGTGTTTTTTTTCCCCCTTAGAGTCAAGCCTTATCACCAAGCCTTACAACCAGCACCATGATATTCATTTCTACAAGTTTCAAAACTGCTTTTATTCAGAGAATGATCTATGAAGCAGTTTGGATAATTAATCTTTCCATCACCTCTCCATCTACCCTCTGAACCCTTTGTAGGATGCATTCATTCAAGCAACAACAAACCATTTATTGATCACCTATTATGTTCTTAGCCCTGGGCATACTCATATGAGTAAGAGACAATATCTGATATGAATATGTTTATTTTGTGGTTGAAGCCAAAGTACATAACAAGCATTTTAGAAATAGCCAAATAAGTATCGCTACAGATGTATCTACAATACAATAGTATTAGCATAGTGGTTAACAACATAGCGGTTAATAGTTTTGTCTGAGAGGTTCACTGAAGGTTTCACAGTCTCACAGATGTAAGAGTGATAAAGGCTGAACAAAGTAGTGCTGGCTGAACTCACTGCATGGTGTAAAATGCAACTAAAAATCTGGGAATTCTAGGTAGTACAAGATCATTCAAATACTATTTATGATGAACTCCCCATGTTCCAGGCAATGTGCTAAATGCTTTAGGTGTATTAAGAATAGATTGTACATATGTACCTGCATCCGTACATAGATAGGTGATAGATCAATGAAGATAGACCATCAGTTACATATTTTGTTAAGGCAATTAATAGCTTGTATTATAATTATTTGTTTACCTAGATGCCTTCCCTCTACAGACCATGAGTCCCTTGTGGACACTGTCTTATTCAGCTGTGTGTCCCCAGAAACAGCTAAGCTTCCTTCTCCATGGTAGACATTCCATAAAGATTTCTTGAACTAATGAACACTTGAACCAACAATCTCTGTGGCATCTCTCAAGTCAATTAATATTTCTACACCTCAGATTTTTTCAATCTAGTTGGCCTCTAAGGGCCTTTTGATTTAGAAAATCCTATAAACTTTTCCCTCTAAGTTCTGTATTTGCTGGTTTCTATAAACCTCAGCTACAGGAGTAAGAAAGAGAATATGGCTGTTTCAGGATCCGGGTAAAAGCTGCCTGCACATCCTTCATTCTTGAACCCATCCATTCCAGGGACACAAAATGTTCATTAATTGCCTGTAGGTTGAGATCTATTTTATGTTTACGAATTTTTTAGAATTAGTTAATTAGTTTGAACACACAAATACAAAAATAATAAAAGCACAATCTAACAGATTCTAACCTTAAAGCAAACAATCCATGCATACCACAAATGAACCAAAGTCTCTATTGATGGAGAAGAAGATTCCGGTTTGCCTGTTTCCAGTACTTTTCTTCTTTCTCCTCTCCTAGAGGTAACTACTATCCTAAATTGAATGTGTTATCTTTTCTATACCAAAAGAGCAAAGTCCACAGCCAGAAGTGGATGAAATTCATAATGAGGGTATTCTGGAGAGACATGATCTAACCCTCAAAGTCTCAGCAATGCCCAGGGTCATCACTACTGATCCCCAAGGAACAAGACAGTTGCCAACCAACTCCGGTGCATACAGAGGATGGCCAAAAGATCCCTGCAGAAAATCAAGCAAATGCTTGGGTAGAAAAATCATTGTGACCACTCACTGCCCCTTCATGTGAGGCCTTCAACCTATAGCCTGAGAATTTATAGTGTAGTAAGAAGCTGAATAATGTAGTCAGTGGTCATTAGCTGAGGCTTACAGCCATTGTTCTTGATTTGTGACCTTGAGCAAGTTACTTAACCTCTCCCTACTTCAGTCATGTCTATAGAGTGAAGGTAAGAACTGTGTCTACCTCATAGAGTTGTTCAGATTAAGTGAATTAATGCATGTAGGATGCTTTCAAGAGTATCTGGCAGAGGGCACCTGTGTGGGTTAGTCGTTAAGCGTCTGCCTTCAGCTCAGGTGATGATCCCAGGGTCCTGGGATGAAGCCCTCATCAGGCTCCCTGCTTGGTGCAAAGTCTCCTTCTGCTCCTTCCCCCACTGGTGTGTGCTCTCTCCCTCTCTCTCGCAAAAATAAATTTAAAAAATCTTAAATTAAAAAAAAAAAAAAGAGTATCTGGCACATAGTGAGCATGCAATAAATGTTTAAAGTTATTACATTCTATGTTCACAAACAAAATTTTACAAAGGGATGTGTGATTTCCTCTCCACCATCTCCAGAAATCTGTCAGCGACAGGCACCTCCTCAGAAAAGTCACACACTTCTGGAAAGCACAAAAATCACCAGAACTCCATGTTTGTAGTCGCCTTACAGTGTGGATAATAAAACACGAAAGGCCAGGCAACCTTGCTTCTCATTTCTGTTCATTTATTCGAGGCCCATCTTGAGCAACACCTACTAGACACCAGTCCATGCAGTATGCCCTAGGGATAGAGGGCGATGGAATCAGAGGGGACACTGCCAGCTATCACACATTAAGCACAGAACCGCACCAAGATTTGACTAAAGGTAGGATCCTTCATTGGCTGTCACAAAATGTTTACCCCTCTCTGAGCTTCAACTTTGTCATGCATAAAATAAGGGCAGTAACACTTGCTTTCTCTCTCCTTCATGTTGCTGTGAACTTAAGTAAAACCATTTCTATAACCCCCCTTTGTGAAAGCCGAGACATGATCTGAATAAAAGTGTTCATGATATTGACACCCTTCGGCTTGCTTGCGGAGATCTGGTCCCCCAGGAAACATTCTCATGTCTCTCCAGGCAGGGAATGAACCGTGGGAGCCTTGTGTCATGAAGCTTAGGTAGAAACCTATGTGACAACCACGACGCCCCTTGTGTGCACTGACCGTAGGCGCCTAAACACAATGGCAGAATATAAAAATTAAATGTAGTATAGCATCTGAAAACTGAAGAAAAGAGATGTTCCTTCTCTTCTGATAAGGTTAATGATTTGATCTTCGGAGGAAGACCAAAATAAAATACTGTCTTTTGCCACCTTCCTCATAAATTCTGTCTAAATTCCTAGACACAACAATGACAGAATTCATGGAAATACTCCTACCTTGGAAGGTCAGCTTTTGGTACTTCATGGAGGGGAGCGAGGGACACCCGGCAGCTGCCAACCACACTCAGTGTGTGAAACCAAATATCCATCCCCAGGCTGGCAAACCCAGAAACCCTCATTTTAAGAACTACCTGCTCTATGGGGCACCTGGGTGGCTCAGTGGGTTAAAGCCTCTGCCTCCGGCCTGGGTCATGATCTCAGGGTCCTGGGATCAAGCCCCGCATTGGACTCTGCTCTGCAGGGAGCCTGCTTCTTCCTCTCTCTCTGCCTGCCTCTCTGCCTACTTGTGATCTCTGTCTGTCGAATAAATAAATAAAATCTTAAAAAAAAAAAAAAAAAGAACCACCTGCTCTGCTAAAAAAGAGCAGGTAATTTAAAGGGTTCCACTGATTTCCAGTGCTCAATTATTCAAAACAATTTAATTTTAAGATAATTTTAAATTTAAAAATAATCTAATAAATTGATATTGTAAAGAAGGGACTATTCCCCAGCCTGAATATTAAATCTCAGTTTTCCTTATTTCAGGAGTTAGCCTCCCTTACTAGAAATGTCATGTTACTGACAGTTTACTAGGTACATGTTTTAGATTTTGTTCCAAAGCTAATATTTTAATAAAATATATAACATAACAAATATAATATTGAAATAAATTATATTCATCTTTCTATAAATTGGTTTACAGGTTGATTTTAAGTACCTCTCTCTCCAATTTGGCGTTTTAAATATTTAAATTGCTTTCACATGCTCGATACTTTGTCTCTTCTATGTAGTTAGCCTTGACAGCTGTTTATTATAAAAGGCAAAATAACCAAATAGATGTCCTGATACATATTTTTTGTACTTCGGCGTCAGCAAAGACATTAATTTTCAATTAACAAAACAGTAAAATCCTAGTAATAGAGCACAGAAGTTCCTACTTTTAAGTAAACGTCTTGTGTTTTTTGTTTTTTGTTTTCATTTTATCACATTATCTTATCCAAATCAATTTAACTATAGTGCTATTATTTTCTGGTTTTGGCTCCATACAAAATGCTAGGATACTGGGTCAAGTGTTCTGTAACCAACTTATCCTTGGTTGTTCCTAGATAAAATTTAGCAGAAAAATTCAAAAATTATAATGATGGATTTACATCAGAGCTGCAATATAATTGCACACAAACTATTAGGAGCCCATTTGAACTCTGATAGAGTGGCTCATTATTTGTGGTTGTCTGACAAGAGCACAATATTCTCAGCAGTATTTTATATGATATAAAAGGTTAGGTTTGAAAAATTAGCATCACAAATGTCACATTTACTTCCAGCAGGAAATGTGCAACAATATGTGACAATACTGAATAAAATGTTGAAACATGTTTTCCTTTTGTTTTACTTTACTCATTTTTGTAATACAACACTGGTTACTGGAAAATGCCTTACAGCTTTATTCAAAACACATGTTCAAAGATTTGAATGAAAAAACTTTGACTCTCTCTGGAACATCTAACCGATATATCATTTGTGAGCTTTAAATTTTTTCTTACTGTCAGGAACACTTTTATGTCTTTAAGATTTATTTAAACTAGTTTATTATATAATGAAGCTTGTCAGATCATAGGAACAAAGTCAAACAAGATGTGCTATATCAAAGTATAACATTTAACATATAGATTTAAGTATACATATCAAGTACAATGCAATCAGGCAAAGTTTAATCTGAAAATGCAAATGTTTCAGATTATTAAAGCCACATCTGTCCTTTGAAGCACAACTTAGACTGTTTATCAAAAAGCTATGTGTATTCTCTCCTACCCTAGACTTTGTAACAACAGATTTCTTTTCTTAAGAACTTTTTAATTTCACTTTAGAGTTCGGGTTTTAAAGACTTAACCACCAAAGAATATAAGATCACAAATGGAAAATTAAAAATCTTTACAATGTGTCCTATTGTAATTGCAATGTTTTGTTGTTGGTAAATTGGGATAATGTTTCAAAAGGCTTTTCTCCAGGGTTTAAGAAAAATTCTAAATGCTTTTGGAAATCAATTCAATGTCATCCTAGCTTCAAAATGCGTGCATAACACATTATTAAAATTTTTCAATATACAGTTTTATAATACATTTGGCTTTCTGTGCCTTGGTCAGCAGAAACAATCAAAAGCAGCAGTTTAGCTGGTAAAAAGTGACTTTGAAGGCTGAGGAGAAAGTAGGACAGAGCTTTGGGTTCTAAGTCCCTGAAGTTCTAAAACCTTAAATTTATGTATGTAAAAAAGAGGCTCTGTTGTATTCTCTAATATATGTTTATTGGATGTGTATGTGTGTGTGTGTATGTGTGTGTGTGTGTGTGTATAAAATAGAAAAGATACATAAACCACCCTCAGTACTATTATTACATCTGAACGTCTGGGAATGCAATGACTTGTTGCAACATTATCCTAGAACAGACCTAGTTTCTGCTCAAAGCTATGATCCGTTATGGCACACATAAGAACTGAAAACGACATAGAAGCTTTGGGCGTTCACTTACAAAAGTGACTTAAGGATGAGAGCTCATTTTTATCTTAGATTATAAAGGCTCACATGTATGGCAGTCTTGTTATAAAAAAGCAATAGTTTATAAAAATTAATTGGAATCTCTGATACCTATTACGGCAGAGTTAAAAAATTAAATATGTATCTTTAAGTCTGTGAGCGCTGCACTGGGGAGCGGAGATCCGCCGCTTGTGACTCTAGATCATTGAAGTGATTTCTTTACGCGTAGCTAGTTGCAATCACAGCACAAACTCTGCTTATGCAAAACCTAGAACTCAAAGACTGCGGGAACCGGAAACTCTGTACGTTGGCTCCTCAGTATCTTGGGTTTAATTTATAAGTTATAATCTGGCTTCAGTCACCAACAGGGACGAAGGGAAAGTGGCAGCTCACAGGAGCTTCTGTTTCACCTCCTACGTTGTTCATTACTAGTACCTCCATGACTCCACAGGCAGAGCAAACAATCGCTAGACGACTGTGCTGATGCTCTTTTTAACCCACTGAGCCACCCAGGCGCCCCGCTGATGCTCTTTTTAAGAAAACAGGGTCAGGAGTTAGCTTGAAAGGTTAAAGGGAACACATGATTCTGTAATAGCATAAACTCTGTCATAATCTATCCGGAAAAGAAGACCGTTGACAAATGAAATATAGAGGAGTGCCTTATATTTCCTTTTCTAAATGATTGTGAGACTGACAATTTTTCTGAAACCTGAAGGTGAAGTCTTCGAAATCATGAAGGGCTGTTAATGGAACTCAATCTAGTTTCAACATGAGAAACAGTTAGTATGGGGAAGAGCTGAAGTCCTAGGGAAACAAATGAAATCATAAAACCCTTTTAGACGGATACTCGCTGTGGTCTAGAGCTGCTCCAGGTAAAACGGGGTGGTGAGGGGGGGCAGGCTGAATTAACCTACATCTCAGTAGTGACTGCTCTTTTCTCATCCCTTCTATTTTACAAATGCCCAGAAGGCATTTCTACAGTGGAACATCTTGCAAACTCTAAAAATAAAGTAATAAAGTTTGATTCCTCAACTTTCACAATATTTTGACAGATTCTTCCAACTTTAATTTCCTTTTTGTAATGGTAGTATGATTTGCATTATGTTACATTGCTTCACTTTACCATAAAAAAGTTCATCTCTAGAGAACTGCTCTGAAATTATGCACCACTTTAATAGACCTCCCCTCAGAACTGAATAAAAATCATTTTCTCATTGTAATCTTATATCGTCATGGTGAATGGGATCTCACTGTAGACCTGTACTTGAAGCCAGGTTTGGATTTTCTTGAAGAAATTTTGAATGATAGTCCCGTAACAGGTTCTTATCACCACCCCCCACCCCTGAAAGTCATTTACATAAAGGAAATGACCAGAACTGATTTACTTAAAATTTGGAGAAGTTACAAAAACAGAAAAATCCTATTTGATGTGTTACTGGATTCCTGCATACAGAGAGAGAGAGTGTGTGTATGTCCTTTGGTGGGGGAGGGGTGAGAGTCTTAAAAAAAGCAGCTCTGGCACTTGGAAGGCCAAGTGGCAAGCACAACAATTATGGTGAAATGTGCTCTGCGACAAAAACTGCTCCCGAAACACCACCTTGCTAGGAAATCAGCAGAGGGGAGGTACTACTGGAGAAACCTCTCAAAAGAAGGCATCTGGCCTTTTATGAAACCAAAACAAAAACACACAGAACAATATTCCTAATGTGCCTTTTATCCACAAATAAGGCACATTTATTCTGACCGTTTGTGTGATGTGAACTGATGATGTTTATCAGAGGGTCCAGACAGAGAGTAGGAGACACTGAAGTGGGGGTGGAGAGGGTGCGGCTGAGGCACTGAAAATGATGTTAACAGACCCAAAAGGGAAAGGGAACGTGATGCTGGCAGGCTATAAAGTCACTCAGGGAAAAAAGACGAATGTTCAAGAGGGTAAAGAAAGCAGTCTGGAACGTCACATTTCTTAGCACTACTCTTACCTCACTAGGTACCTAAGCCCATGCTTCCAGCACCCCTACACCTTCTCTACTACCTAAGCAAGAAGCGTAATCACTTCTCCTCAGGCTCATCGTCGACTGAACTTACTCCTCTGACAGAAAGGAGGTCTCTGCGACCTTGGGTGCACTGGACATGGGAGCCAAGCACAGCCCCACTGTACAACGTGAATGAGAATTATTGAGCCGTCCTCCTCCATGCCTGACACTTTCTAGATCTTCCTGGCCTATAAAAATTCCCCACGAAGATGACACGATGACTGGCTAGAGCACGCTTCACTGATGAGAAGTGACAAACCAGAGCACTACTTTTGTTGCTGAATTTTAATTTCCAAAATACTAATGCCACAGTAATTTGTGTAACTGTAATTCATCATGAGCCCTATATATTTTTTTCAGTTCATGTTTTTAAATAGTCAAGTTTCAATTATCTTCAAAGGATCAGATGCCCTGCAGTTTATTTCTGACAAATCATCCATTTTATTGTTTCTGACGTTGTTACCAGCTCTGCTTAATTAAAGGTTTATTTACATAAAGGGGATATTTCCTTAATCCAACCCAGGATTTTAGGAGGGAGAAATGCTTTAGGAATAAAAACAATTTCGCTTGCACATACGAACAAGTCTGCATGAATGCTGACTCCCAGAATGAAGTAGAAGTGGTGATGAAACTGACTAGAAGGATAGGGTAGAAAAAGGAGGCAGCGTTTCCAGCCTTTCGTGAGACATCTATTAGCCGCGTGTGACTGTGTCTGAGTTATGGAGAATTTTCAGATTAGAGATACTCTCCGATGAATGATAAAACAGCTCTGACAAAGCTAAACAGAAAGGCTGTGGAAAAGTTTCACCCAACTTAATGACACAAAGAAATGGAAGAGTGGCCCAGAGTAGCTACCTTGCTAGCCCATCGTTTTGAAAAGCAGTAGAATGCATGTATACAGATTTGAAAAAGGGATATATATAGTCCATTACCTGTTTGCTTTGAAGTCACCAGATTTTAGTTAACACACACACACACACACACACACACGCGCGCGCGCGCGCGCGCGCGCGCGCGCAGGCCGCACCAAACAAAACTCCCGATTGACAAGATGAAACAGTGTGAGTGGCTCAAGATTCTTATTCACAGTTGCATAACAGGCTCCTTGATCTGCAATATGCTTGGCAGTAATAGCAAGAACAGATATTGTGCAAGTTACAAATTAACTAGAACGTCATTAACCAGTGCTAAGAAGACAGTGCCTGGTGTTGTCTTCAGTAAATTGGCTATTTGAGGAAAAATTTTTTTCCTAGCTATGCCTTTGCCCATAATGCCCCAAAGAATATAGCCACAATCACATTATCACTTCTCTTCCAAAGAATATCAATCGGTTATATGCAGGGATTTAAAAAGAAATCAACCACTACACCACATCAATGCTACCCACTGGCTAGAGACCTAGTTCAGTTCCTTTGAAAGCTTCTGGAAAAATAAATTTCTCAATTAATTTCACAAAAGGCTATTACTGAAACCAGACTGAATACTTGCACGTCCAGCCTGTGGAAGCTCCAGTCATTGACAGGGTGACTATCTCCTCAACGATTGGGAGACAAGGACAGGACTTTAAAAGACACCATCTCTTTATTCTTTGTTTTCCTAGCCATAAGGAATACTAACTTCGAGAACTTTTTAAGGACTTCTCATTTATGCATTCTCCTTTTTCTTTTTCTAGTAGCATTATTAGGGTTCCTACTTGCAGAGTGGCAGGTTTCCTGGGTCACCCATTTTATTAATCACACTTACTTCAATGTCCTCGCCAGGATTAGATGAAGATGTTGAAATGAGAAATAATACCATGCAACAATTAAAGTAATTCTATGTAAGATCTGATCGCTGGCCAACTTTGAAAACATGGAATTGGTTACTTATTTTTGTATTGCATTTATTTAAACATTTTAATGCATGCTTTTACAGATTAAGAATATAACTACACATGTTGGCATACAATTTCGTAAAAGAGCTTGTTTAACTATAGTTTTATCTATGAATGCTATATATCTAATACGGCAGAATAGCAAGTACTTATGTGTTATTATAATCAGATATTTGTTTAATTTTTTTTTTAAATAAGTGTTTTATTTTGTCTGGTTAATGTAATTTTACCAAAAGCCAGTCATTTAAAATATTTTGACATTAGCCATTGAAATGGAAGACTTTTTATTAATTGTAATGATGGCAGTACATATTATTAAGACACAAAAGGTAAACAAATGTAACTAAAAGGGTAATGGGCAGCTACCAAACACAAGTAAATAGCTAATTTATCTAAGGCTCAGATTCTCTAGGCCACAGATGAGAAAATGCCTAGGGTTTTATTACACTGAATTCTGGGGAAGTTCCTTTCATTTTGTATTTTAGATGATTTCACAGATATTAAAGATTCCATTAGATGAAGTTGATCTTCAGCCAGTTTCTAACTTTCCAGAATTTATTTCCAGACATAGAATCTTTAAAATATGGGCAGCAGTTGTCTCTATAAAATAATGCTCTGCTTCCATGATCAACACCAAGATCCCATAAAGATGTGGCTGACTTGCGCCAAGGCCAGAATGCACTAGTGTATTTGTTTGCAGAGCACGAGGCAACTTCACTGGAAGTCAGGTCAGTCAAATGTTTCAACACATATCTGTCTAATCCTCAGGGCTCTGGAGCACGCACTATACATGATTTCCCCCTTAGTTACTGTGGATCTTTCCTTCCCTGCTTCTTCAGATACTTAGAAGAGATAGGTGGGGGGAGGGGAAGCGAAGCATCCTTAATTAAAGCATTCAGAATGATACCTGACCTTTCACTTGTGTTGACCAAATGGTTTATGTTTTTTTCAATCACGGCCATCTATCATCCTTAATTAGCATCTACCCAATAAAACAGCTCACTTCTGAAGTATATTAATTACTGTTTTACGACTTTGGTTCCTATTATCTTAGCTGTACAGCAACAACTATAAAAAGCGTGGCATTTCCCGGCACAAAGGGGCAGTATATGTTACGTGTGATTCATGTAAGTTACATTAATATTTAGAAGAGTGGTCTGGAATAAGCTGCATGTTCTCACTCATGCCCTAAGGAGTTGTTTCAATTTTCAGTACTAGAAATAAGTCTTTCTGGGAGAGACAAGGGAGCAAAACTTTCTGCTCTGGGAATTTCAAAATCATTCAAGTTATGAGTGGCAAATCCAAACAATAAAGGACGATGCTAGGTTTAGAAGAAATATTCTATTCTATAAATTTCATAACCACAGTATGCAGGGGAAATTCCCTTTCGGGTATTTGTGCATAACACAGAGAATTGAGAGTCATTTTACTGTTAGTTTCTAGGTACATGACTTAATTATTTTCATGATTTGGCCATGTGGAGTCCTGTAAATAACAGATTTTTTTTTTGCAATATTTACTGAAAACTATTCACCAAGGATTGTTATGAATTTAATATTATAAGATGTTACTAAGATCATAAAAAATTTTGGTTGCCTTAGAGAAATGAATATAAAATGAAAGGAAGAAAGAGAGAGAGAAAGAAAAGAAAAGAGAAAAAAGAAGGAAGAGTCAGTTGGAGAATTATTACTAAAACTTCTCAGAACTCACAAAATCTATGAAAGGAAGAAATTCTCTTAGAGCCTATGGTTTATTTCCATCACTATACAATCATAATGATAGAAAGGACCTCAGGCCTCCTTCATGACTTTGTTTAGGACCATAAATAAATCCACTGAGCCATGAAAACTTACTCTGGGATGGGCAGATGGAAGGAAAGAATGAAGAGAGGATTTTCTAGAGGAAGGAAATTCACAGCACTTTGCAGAAGCTATTCCTAGCAAGTGCTACTATAATAAAACTAGTTTGTGCACTTCTCTCACATTGCAATTTAAACATCTCTTGTCCCATCATCAGTGAGCAGAGAGAACAGTTCTTTACTGTCTTCTTTGAGTCGTGAAAAGTATCTTTATTTAGGATGTCCATTAGTGGGCAGAAGGAACATACGGTGCAATGGCACTTGAAATTAACCAGCACCCAGATTTCACTTCTCAAAATATTAAGAGATATTAAATTATTTCTGTAATGTATATACAGAGAGTTGAGGCAAATTTTTAATTTCAAGCAAAGAAAGCTTAAGCAAAATAAAATATGGGGAGCAGAGTATTTTTAAAACCATGCATGTGGATGTAGTATTTTATATAAAAGACTAAAGATAGAAATTCCATTTGCCCATAGGTTGTAAATGTAGCAGACCATCATGGTGCAGGCTTCTCTAGTCACTAAGGAAAAAAAATAATGGCTCTCCAGATTCAAAAGGAAATTAAAATTAAGTGTAGAGTGAACTTGCTCTCTTCCTGAACTAAAAGAGGGAAAGCTAAAGACAATAATGTTTTACTGCCCAACTTTTTAAACTCTAAGTGCATAAAGCAGAGGATTAAGTGAAAAATCAGGTTCATAAAAAATGCATAAATGGTATTTAAAAGGTTGCCATAACAAAAGCATAATTTTATGAACTTTTCTTGTCATAAAACACAAATTTAGTCATATACTGGTTATAAAGTCAGTGTAATTTGAATAAACTTCTAGGGACAATGGCAAGTTATTTTAGATTTTTGTTTTGTTTTTTTGCTTCTGTTTACTATAAAGAAAATGCACAAACACACATGTCTCCACACACCTTCATATTTTCTTTCCTGGTGAAACTCTTATCATTTTGCTTTTATAATTAGTTGGTACCAATTTGAAATTCTTCTCAGAAGCTACCATAACTGCATAAGCAGCTTTACTATACTGCACACAAAAGCATAATGAAAAGAAAGCAGTTCAGTCATAATTAATGACACAATATTAGAATGACTGTAATTTTTTTAAAAAGCAAATATGCTTCCAAAATTCTGTTATTCCCAGCTTACATGTAGTCACGGTCATACTACAGTGACGTTAGCTCAATAATTCTCATTTATTACTGATATTACTAATAAATAATGCACTCTGAAAATACTGCCTGTAATATCTCCTACTGTTAATTACTATTAATTAGTCCCCTTTCTCACTCTTATCTGGAAGGAGTTTTTACACGTACCCCTTTCCCCACTTTACCATCTATGATATGCTGTAGTTTATAGTTTCAGGAACGTGAAGCATAGAGTTCTAACAAAAGAAAAAAAGAAAGGAAAAAGGAAAATGATACAAGTTTGTAGATTTTAAATTATAAAATGTGCTTTACCACAAAGGAATATATGTTCAGAAAATGCACAGAAAAAATATTTTCATTTGTTTAAGCATAAGGAAATATGCATAAGCTGTTGAACCTGATTCATAAGCAACTATAAAACAATTGTTGGCAATACTGAACTCAAATTGGAACTAGTAATTACCACAATAAAATTTCAGAAAAGGAACTGTTTCCCTAGGAAGTATGGCAGGCTCCCGCTACTGAAGTTTGGCCAACTAATCAACCTTCTATTCAACATATAGCCTGTGGTTCCTCTTTTGCCTCAGAGAATCTATTTTTGAAGAAAATCATATTGTAACAAACAAGTAATTCTAATTAAAAATGCTAGGAAGAGCTAGGTCAGAAATTTCATTTCTGCCTAACCAGCAAACAGCAGTCCCTGGTTTATATATACTTTGCAATTCTAGGTCTTCAATATTTGCACAAAATTATGAATTTTCATAAATGTTTGAGTTTCAAAAGGACCAACACGATCAAGCAAACGAGAGAACGAGAAAAATATTGGGAGCTGCAGCTAATACAATGATGTCCCTGATTTCCACCCGAAGTTTTAACAAGGAATGAACAACATTATCCTCTACTTCTGAAAATGCCTCAAAAGAAAGTTCAAAAACCACTTACCATACTTACATGTTTACTTTTTTCTGCGGCTAATATTGTAAATAAAATAATTCCTTCGCACACTTGCATTTTTCAAAAACACAATTATAGCCATTATAAAGAAATTGTGTCATTATATAATTTTAAAATCTACAGTCCCTGTGAGAGAAATAGTAATAAGTTGGGGTTAATTAGAATATTTTCCTTAGTATCTGTAGCCTATCATAGCTTTAAAAAGTAAAAAAACAAAAACAAAAACAAAAACAAAAAACAAAACAAAACAAAAAACCAAAACAAACAAAAAAACCCCAGGGACACCTGGGTGGCTCAGTGAGTTAAGCCTCTGCCTTCAGATCCGGTCATGATCTCAAGGTCCTGGCATCGAGTCCCGCAATGGGCTCTCTGCTCAGCAGGGAGTCTGCTTCCCACTGCCCCCGCCTGCTTCTTTGCCTACTTATGATCTCTCTCTATCCATGAATAAATAGAAATCTTAAAAAACAAAACAAAACAAAAACAAAAACCCCAAAACCAAAAAACAACATTTGAGTGGATTATGAGAGAATTGTGACACAGAAATACCAGGATTTTACAATTTCCAGACATGGTATTGGGGGAATAAATGTTTAAGAAAACATAAAACTCAGAAGATTAATAGTTATTATATATATTATTATATCTCTAATATTATATCTATAACATATCAATATCTATTGTACATATATATGTATATATAAAGAAAAAATAACTAAGGAGTATAATTTCTGATTCTTAACTTAGAGATGTGCCATCAGGTAACCAACAGCCTATGGAAATATTCAAAAGGCTATGGACCAAGAGAAGTGTTCCTTAATAACTTGCAGCAGTACCCAGGTGTCTAGAAGTGCTACTGTAGCGTCAGCTTCCAGGGAGCAGTTCTGCAACCTTCTCTGAACTATTATTCTGATACTTCTTCACAACTGATTAGAAACTCTAATAGAAAGACTGAGTTCCACCACAGGCAGGGATTTCCAACGTCAAACAGGTTCAGTGTTGTAGAGATATTAATGCGTTTCCAGCTTAGACCCCAAATTTTGGAATCAGGTCATATCTTTTGAATGTAAAATATTCACCGACAGATCCTAAGGTTGAGAGTTACACAGTAGTAAGTTCCAGTAGAACATGGTATCCTTAGTCTCTTCATCTATATAGCAAATACTCAACAGGCAATAAGACTTTACTATGCAGACTATTTCTTCAGTGTACTTTTTTTTCCCTCATTTAATATCCTCTCATGTCAATAAATATAAAGTGTCCACATTGTCCTCCTTCATGTGTTATGTGCATAGTTATCCATGGCATAATCCATGCTATCCAATGCTTCAATTGCTTCTAAATCTTTCTCCCTCCCTTTCTTTCCTCCTGTCTCCTTTTCTTTCTCTAACATGAATAATACGTGATGAGCATCCAAATGTTTTCTCCTTTGAGAAAACTAGAAAACTTTTTAAGTTAACTAGAATTCTTGCTGTATTTCTAGCAAGGTATGCTGATTTAAAATTCTACTATGTATTGTAGTCAAACAGATACCCCAAAAGATATAACAATTTGTATCATCAAAGTACTAGCTAGCCCATACCCACCCAATCTGGTAGAAAAACAGAATTCCAGGGGTGCTTGGTTGGCTCAGTCGGTTAAATGTCTGCCTTTAGCTCAGGTCATAATCTCAGGGTCCTGGGATTAAGCCCCACATAGGGTTCTGCTCAGTGGACAGCCTGCTTCTTCCTTTCTCCAAGCCCATTCGTGTTCTCTCTCGCTATCTCACTCTCTTGCAAATAAATAAAACCTTAAAAAAAAAAAAGGGCAGAATTCCATTTTTATTCAAATGTATACTCTATTTATCAATAATGGGGCTAAACCTCACTTAATATGCTTATTGGTCAGCTGTATTTCTTCTTTTCCTGAACTCGACTCAGTCTTAGTGCCACATACTCACTGTTGAGGAAACATGTTTTAAACACATTATAAATTTAATCATAAAGACTAAAAATATTAGACTAGGAATACTACCTGCCTTTTTACATGGTTGGCTTTACAGGTCTGTGTAGATCCAGCAGTTAAGAGAGTCCACACGAACCCAGAGGCTGCATTACAAAATTCTACTTTAAAAACATCACTCAGCTAGCTTCTAAGAAATTTTTTTTGAACACATACTACAGAGTGTATAGGTACTACAAGGTACTTGTGTTTAGGGGGATAAAATAATAAAGTAGGGACAATTTCCTCACTTGGGTTTATCTTTTCAAGTTACCTAGAAAGGCATTTCTAAAAAACTGACACTTCATATAGTTAACAGATTTAGTAAAATAATAAATACTTATCCATTCAGCAAATACTAGTTGAACACTTACCCAAGACTAAAGGGAAATTAAATGTTGATCTTGCATAACTTACAGTCTGGTGTATGAGGCTCAACAGGACAGACTGAAGTCTAATTCACATGAGAAAATATTGTGACTTAAAGATTCCTTTGCATTGGAAAGACTCCATAGGGGAACTGTACCTGGCCTGCAGCTGACTGATTCACACCACCTACAGGGGTCTGTCTGGTGAAAAAAATAAAATAAAAATCAAGAAACAAAATCTACTCCTTATGAAATGTTTATCTTGAATTCTAAATATAGAGATGCTTAGTGTAACAGAACCCCACAAAAGCCAAGACTTCTGCCAATTTCTTAAAGAATTTGATCTTTTGTAAAAATTTAAACCTAAATACACCCCTCTTATATGCATTTTTCTATATTTGATGACATCACAAATCATCAATAGCTAAGATACATCTATATCTATATCTATCTATCTCAGTGGGATAAACGGGATGACAAAGAAAGCTTCCATATTAACAAGGGGTAAATGTATCACAGATTTTTTTTTTAAGATTTTATTTATTTATTTGAGAGAGAAAGTGTGTGTACATGAGCAGGGGGAGGAGCAGAGGGCGAGGAAGAAGCAGACCCTTGCTGAGCAGGGAGCCGGACTTGGGGCTCAATCCCGGGACCCTGAGATCATGACCTGAGCCCAAGGCAGACAGATGCGTAACCAACTGAGTCACCCAGGTGCCCCATACAGATGTTGTTTTTAATAAACGACTGGCACCGGGAAAGTAAGCACTGAAAGCATGACACAATCTCTGGAAGTATTTCTTAGAAAATTCACCTCCAAACATTTGACTACAGCAGCAGAAAGCCCTTAGGGTAGTGCTGGATCTGGAAAGAACCAGATAACTTCAAAGACCAGATAATACAGAGAGGGGGATGGTTTGTCGCTCCCCCATGAAGCAAAAGCTCTTAGAAACATCCAACAGAGATGGAAGAGGGCAGGGTTCGCAGGGACACAGTTTTATTCGTATTTCTATAACTTGGATTGCATACCGTTTGCTTCAATTCGCTTTATGTATATGATGTAGTTTAAAGGTGCTCAGGGAATTTTCTTTTGTTCAGACTAAAGATGACCTTGGAAGTCAGACAGACCATCACAAGCACCAATCCCAATCCCATTTAGCAGCATGTGATCTTAGGAAATTTACTTTTCCTCTCTGAGCTGCTTTGCTTAATCTATAGCTTTTAAGAGAAAGATTAAATGCAATACTATACAAAACACTTAGCAGAGTGCCTGGAATGAAGGAAATACTCAATAAGCAGTAGCTATTATTATCAAGAAGTATCAATACAAATAAAGAGCTCAACATTAAAATGGCTATCAGGACATCTATAGCTTTTATAGAGTTTATAGGGGAAAATGTCAGTTTATAGATTATGCTCTGAATAGAAAGGATGAATACTTAAGGAATAGGAAAATTGATGCCTTCTTAGGTGTGTTGAGTTTTTACCTACGGAGCGACTGATTTTGTTTTCTCCTTCATTTAATGTTATTTTCCCTTGACTCTGCTTAATGTTACCACAGGTAGCATTATCTGATGCAGGAACACTGCACCAAACTAAGAAATTATCTTAATGTGTAACCTTTCACTGTAAGTTGAATGCACATAGAGGATGGATATATTATGGGAAACAATTTTTACACACGTATCTACTTATTAAATCCCTTTCACTAACAAGTATTGAAATCCAAGTCTTCTTTGAAAAGATTCCTTTCCATTAATGATTATGCTTGAATGTGAAGGAACCTCTTGGAAGTGCCACTCTAGAGTAATTCGTTAACAGGACTGGCCGTTGCGTTATTTTTCCATGCTAATGATTTGATTCAATATGAAGGTGAAAATTATGTGCATTCCAGACATAAGACGGTAAAATTATTAACACTGGCTAGAAAAAAGGCTTACTACAAAATATTTAAAAATATCTTAGATTATAATTAAATGTTAAATGCTATGCTCCTTTTTTACCTTTATCAAGAAAAGTACTAGGTCAGGTTTATCACTTTGCATTGTGCTGATATTCTTCCAGTCACCAATCCCCCCATTCCGAGTACGGAGGGACGGGACAGATTCAGAAAAAGGTGCCTGGCAAATAAGATGTATCCATATTTGCCCTGTTTGCTCATTTTTAGATCAGAAAGTTCAAGTATGGGGTGCCCGGGTGGCTCAGTGGGTTAAGCCTCTGTTTTCAGCTCAGGTCATGATCCCAGGGTCCGGGGATCGAGCCCCGCATCGGGCTCTCTGCTTAGCAGGGAGCCTGCTTCCTCCTCTCTCCCCCCTTGCCTCTCTGCCCACTTGTGATCTCTCTCTCTGTGTCAAAATAAATCAATAAAAATCTTAAAAATAAAAAAAAAAGAAAGTTCAAGTTTATAAATAGTTCTTTAAAAGGCTGGCTGCCACTTAGAATTAATGAAACTAAGAAGCAAAATGTGTGACCTAGCCAAGGCGATTTATCCAACACATGGAATTTAAATTTCACTTTGTCTCAAAACTTTTGTGGTGTTAGCAAATGGAACTCATATTGCTACTTACCAATCCCTCATTTTACCCCAAACAATCCTTTGATCTTAACCAATCTCACCATTTGACCACAACTCCAATACTGAGTAATCGTATTACTTAACTGTCCTCAAAAAAAATCACAAGGGTTAAGAATATGCTGGAAGTGAAGTGATAGTTTCATAACTCAGACACTAGAGAGCCTCATCTAACTGGACCAGAGCATCAAAAACTAGGGCATAAAAACTATGAGGAGAACTCTATTCATTCCAAAATCTGAGCAACTATGTTTATTGTTTAAAGAAACTTCTGCCTGCTTGTCACAAATACAGAGGGTAACTATTTGCAGAACAGAGACTGACAATGCTTAGGACTGCTTTCAGGAACACAGTGGAAGCCTGGATAAGTGTATCTGCTCAGAAAGTGGTCTTGATTTCCCCCACCCTGGGTTTTTTTCTGAAATGTTTCAGGAGGGCTCAAATATCAAACTTCTGGCCTGTGGCTTCAATCAAGAGAATTCTCCTTCAGATAAGGTGCTGCAGGAGGCACTGTGATGAGTCTAGAGATCAGACACTCCTTGTAAAATCTCAGTACAATTAGGAAGAAAGTTTAATGATACAAATAAATAGTAGAGAGGGCAGGATAGGATAGTGCTTTCATATGTCTCATAAAGTACTAAGAAAGTACAGAGAAGGAAAAGAATTCTTAAGGTAAAGACTGGGTAGAAACCAGGGGTTCAGTGTTGCCTGGGTGACTCATCAGTAAAGTGACCGAGTGTTGATTTCAGCTCAGGTCATAATTTCAGGGTCCTGGGATCAAGCCCAGGGTCAGGCTCATAGCTCAGCGGGGAATCTGCTTCAGTCCTCTTCCTCTGCCCCTTTCTCTGCTCACGCACACGCACACACGTGCTCTCTCTCTCTCAAATCAATCAATCAATCAAAAAAAAAAAAAGATTAAAATCAGGAGTTCAGTTAGAACTACAAACTGATATATATCACTGGACCATTCCTCAAATCAGGACATTGTTTGAATAAGAGCTTTCCATCAAAACTAACCATTCCACTGGGATAAAAAAACAAATGATTCCAAATGAGGGTAAATATATGTACATTGAGAAATTCACAACCCTAGTTTGCCACATTTTGGTTATGTATAAGACAAAGTCTAGTCTACATACAAAAATCGATTCCACTGAATCATAAATGAACACACATGCAGGTCAATTTTGACTTCGCAAGATCTTATAGTAATAAATAATGAATTAATTTTTGCACCTTACAAAGGATTTTCCATCCTTCAATTACTAAGAATATTTAAAATATTTAATGCAAGAAACTATGCATTAAAATCACGAGAGAGGCTCCATCTCCTCTTGCAAACATCACAATTCGAGAACACAGTCCTCTCTCAACTTTCAAGTCAAAACTGAATAAACATGGGCCTTTTAGTATTTCTTAAACACCAACAAAGTTGGGATACATCAATTTAATAGTAGAAGGAAGTCCCTAAGGCAAGGTAACGCCTTTGAATTCTATTTGGCTCATTTCATCAAAGATCAAATCTAGAAAGAGTATGAAAACAGCTTCAGTTGACCATCAACATGAATCCAGCAGCAAAGGAAATAAGAACAGAGCTTCAATAGCCAGGATCCATATCCTGCAGGCATTTTAGATAAAAGAACTCCACCTTAGTTGCAACCAAAATGAGTGGAAAGCCATGGGAAAACCCAGAGAGATTAATGTAATTATTTCCATGTGATCGATAGAACTTGCTATTATATATAACTCACTATCTTTGGTAATACGCAGTTGTAATTTGGCATTTTCACGTGAACATTATTTAATGTTCTTGCATTCTAAATGTATATACATTGTTCTTTCATACAAGTTGGTCTTGCACTCTTTGTGGGCAAAGGCTGCGTTTCATTTAGCCTTGTGTACCTCTCACACGTCCTACCACAGAACAAACACCATTTATAAGGAATAACAAGTAAGAAGAATGCTATCAAAACAGACATGTGATCATGACTATGAAAGATGATATAGTCATGATGATATATAGTCATCATGATACATAGTCATGACTATAAAAAATACAATAAGTATTGGTGATTAGAATGTCCTAGACATTCTAAGGTCCTTATTTATGCTTTTTATTCAATTCTAAGTATCTCATGATAAAGCAATGATGATCTTTATTTTACAGATCTTTTATGTACAGATAATATTTAAGCTCAGAGAGGTTAAATAACTTGCATAAGCTCACACAGCTAGTAAGTAGAAGAGTTAATATTTAAATTCTGGCCTGATTCCCAAACCTTTATAGATACACACTGTAGGCATTGTTGAAAAAGCACTACCTACCTCTTTCTAAAATTTTACATCTAAAGGCACAGATACATGCCAGGTTGCAAATTTCATACATATAACTTAACACAGTGAAGAAATTATACTATAATCAGCCTACAGCAGTCTTTAAAATGGGAGACTGATGTGAAAGGCATGTAACTGACATGAACCGGGTTTCTTCTAGACAAGAACAACTGAGAACAAGAGAGGATTTTTCCTGGTTTCAAACACAAAATTGCTTTGTAAAATAGCCTTTAATCACTGTAATACTGTAATTCTAAAAAAAAATTAAAAAATGGGATGGGGTCATCGTAAATCAAATGTTTCAGAATTAGTGAAAGCATTTCCCTCATTAAAATAAACCAACATCAGTGTATCTCAAACAAGGCAGACTATTTCTCAACTAGGAAATCTAAGCATTCCTTGCATCTTTAACACTACTTACAATGCCAGGTATTTTCATTAGCGTGGGCCTAAAATAAACATGGTATTGTAATATGACTCTCCTATATTCATGTTAAACATCTAATATTTAATATTTAAAGATTCAACAGAAGTTAGGTAAGTCGGTATTTTATGGAGATTTTAGTCTTGTAACCATAACCTGAGAGAAGCAAGTCCAAGGCACATACACAATGAAGCAAGAGAGAACAAAGAGGCACATGGGGAGTAGCGGGAGAAGGACTGAGCCACGACACGTTTGAAGACTAACTGGGTAAAACGGTCCTCTTCATCACTCTGCTACGTCTTTACATCTACCTTAGACCGAGATGAAATCTTCATCCATTCAAAGGATTCACCATTCACATCCATTCACCCTGTCCTGAGTGATGGGTGCAGCTGCAGGCACGAGGGAGAGAGACATACACACACACACAGAGAGACAGAGAGAGAGACAGAGAGACAGAGAGAAAGGAGAGAAAGAGGGACAGAGACAGAGAGAGCGAGCAGAGAGCAAGCAAATGCCACGCCTTTCAGAAGCTTCCCTTTGGGGGAAAGCAGAAAGTAAACGTATTCACAGATAATGTAATTTCGGAAAGCACCAAGTTTGCATTACTGATCTCAAAGCCCAGCGTTGTTGACTAAGTGAGACAGAGAGTTGAGGAGAGACCCGTGAAAAGGAAAAAGGGAAAGGAGAATCAAGTACGGTTCTGAACTTTTTTGCTAGAGAGACTGAAGAAATGGTAATTATTGACGAAAGAAACTGGGAATCTGAAAATAAACCAGATATAAACTTCTCTGTGCCTGTTTCCTCACTGACAAAATGGGCATAATAATAGTAACTGCCTCCTAGGGTTGTCAGAATAAATAAGCTAATATATGCACGGTGCTTAGCACAGAGATAGCAATCACCAGGCAAGCACAAGCTATGAGCTTTATTAGTCGCTCTTTTTTAGAATTCACTAATCTCGACTATCCATACCACGTTCTTAATCACTGGGAAGGATAGAGTGCAAAGGAAACAACATTATTTCACTAACGCACTAAATAAAATACGAATTAATTTCCATGATTCACCCAGGCCTACCTGCTTAAGAAAATATGCATATGTATAAGTAAAATACACTTACTAACTTTTCAGTTTTTATTACTTATTATCTTCAGTTCACATCGGTGAAGCTTTTTCTACGAGAGGAGTATGAAATTTGAGCCACACTGCACTTTGGAAATTACACAAATTATTTTAATTTTTTCTATACTTTATGTACTCAGAGATCATGGTGATTTTATTCATCATTCTCTCAACAACTATTTTAAGGATACTATTAGACATATAATAACAATGTGGGAAACATAATGGTGCAACATACCACCCTTTCCTATCATAACCCTTATAGTACTTTACTGTAATTATATGTCTAATTTTTTTAATTTCCAAGATAGACCATAAATTACCCAGTCCACAAGCTCAGACCCCTTTTTACTGCTATATCCCCAGGGCCAGATGCAAAGCTGGGGGCACAGGCAGTAGTCCGGGCTCCAGTAAATTTTCTGAATGGGTGAATGTCTCTCATTCATAATTAAACAAAGGTCGCAGATCGTGAGGTGAAAATGTTAAATCTCAAGTCAAGAAATGTGGATTTTTTTTTTCACAGTTTACAATTGATTGCATGTGTTTTCTGATATTTCTTAAACATCAGGAATAATGGTTCTCAACACGGATGGAGCAGGTAAGTTTTCATATTTTACAAAAAAAGAGCATGGACTAAAAAGAGAAATATTGCCCTACCCCAAAAGAAATCTTTATAATCCAAGTACAGCCATGGATTTGATATGAATGACTGTTGCTGTCAAAGAACTCGGAAATTATTTCTTCAGGATAAATCCAATAAAGAACAAACCAGGTTATGTACCCTGAAATTTGCAAATGCACATCTCAGTTTCAGTATTCATGAGAACCTGTTCTACTGTTCTCGGTTTCTACAACTTTCTAATTACTCATACATTGAGAAAATCTGGTTCACCGTCATAAATTTGCTCAAAATATAAACGGTGAAAATGACATACACAAGGAGGGAGACTTTCTAATGGCTAATTTCAGTTCCTGGTAACATCAGCAACCAAAGACACCCTTCAGCCCTCTCTCCATGCTAAGGGGCAGCTCGCTTCATTCTCAGCAGCCATCAGACGTCAATTTCCTACTCTGTGCTATGATGCCCTACCTAAGTTTCCTTGGGACCGGCCAAGTGATGATCAATTCTCATCTTTTTTTTCCCTCTCACAAAAAATAATAAAAGCTGCCATGAATCAACATTTAAAAGAAACAAATAAAAGAACTTTTATCTCAATCGAAACAGAGAAGGGAAGTCTGAGCAAAGGGAAGTAGGAGCAGAGAACCGAAAGCTCTTTCTAAAAGTTAAAAGGTAGCCAGTAGCTACAGTTTCTTTCCTCCTTCCAGGACTAGGAACAAAACACAGATCTAAAGAAATTCCCTGGCAGCCATTCCTACCGAGGATTACAGAGTACGATCTTCTCAATGTAAAAAATATATATATATTTTAAATTCCTTTTGTGTATGCGTGCAGGAGGGTCATGGTGATCTACCCGTTATGTTCAGTTTTAGTAAACCAACCAGTGAACCAGCCATTTTTAAAGAGCGCCTCTTGAATCTTTCAGAAACTTAAATTTTCCTTCTCATCCGAGATGACTTTCAAGAATCGGAACCCAAAAGCAGAAAACAAGATATATAATGACAAAGGAGACACTGGGTAATTGAAAATTAATCAGCTCATAAGTAGTTGAGGCTTAAAATCCAGAACAGGGCACGTATGTTTCAAGACTTAAAAACTGTTCTCGTAAAAAAACTACATACTCTTTTTGGTAGGTCATAACTACTTCTACATTTTTTTTTTTTTAATAGTGGCAACATCCTGTCCTCTAAAAGTGTAACTCTGATGATTTCACACTTCCACCTTATCCTAATGATACCCTTTGTCTACTGAAAAATAACTGTATGACTTGGTTTGGCCTTCCTAGCCTCCACAGTCGGCTCTCCTTCTCTAAACTCAGATCCATACCTAGTCTCAAGTGAATTACATGGTTCATACATTTCCATTTAGAAACAGATGAGATAGATGGGGTACTAATAAAATGTTAGCATTTTTCATCAGCGTGTGGGAACACATTTTCTTATTTCATTCCTGTGTGGTCACTTTGCTCAGTTATTCCCATCATGCAAACCAAAGCGAAAATGCTGGCTGAATCCTAGTCTCAAGAAGCAACAATCTTTTAAGGGAAAACAAATTAAAGTTTTTCTCCCCCTCTGCTTTTTAGCAAAGATCCAAAATTCTTTCTGTGGCATTTAATCTTTTCTAATTAAAAAGTTTTATAGCATACCACTGTCTGACAGAATTTGGTTCAACAACCACATATTTCTTGGTTTACTAATAAAGAGTTGTGTTTTTAAAACATTAATTAAAAGACATACATTTTGTTTTCATTTATTTGTATCAAAAGATCATGAATTATGATGCTCTAAGGACACACCACATTCTAATTCCAGAGCAAAGTGTGGCTTTTGGCAGGAAGAAAAAAGGTGCCTATAACATTTTGAAGAGGACGTTATCAGAAATATACTTTATTAGACTCCCTATTAGCAAGAATTCCACTTTCTTAAAACACATCCAAACTGTATTTTAAAAACATTTTCAAACAAGTGTATAATATTTTACCATTCTTTTGTATCTCTAGAAATATTCAAGTATGTTTCTTGACCGTTCCTAAACTTATTTTTTGTTTTAAAGATTTTATTTATTTATTTGACACAGAGAGAGAGAGAGAGATCACAAGTAGGCAGAGAGGCAGGCAGAGGGGGAGGGGGAAAGCACGCTCCCTGCTGAGCAGAGAGCCCTATGCGGGGCTCGATCCCAGAACCCCGGGACCATGACCCGAGCTAAAGGTAGAGGTTTAACCCACTGAGCCACTCAGGTGCCCCTAAACTTATTTTTATTATAAATAAGCCACTTCCTCTACAGCACATCAAAATAAATGGCGCTATCTTGGGTTTCTCCATTCTCTGCTACAGGAAAAAAGTTACCAATCTTCCAATTTCCTCTTCTTACCTAAATGTAAGTGTAGAAGAAGACAAAAATGAGATAATGTCTCTGGAATGTGGCTGACGGCTATATCTATATTTCATTCCATTTTCTTTTGTCTTCTTATTTTTATACAGGTCTCGGGGCAAGGCCTATGCAGAGGTTCTGTCCAACAAACTTTTTATCTTACCAAGACAAGAAGATTTCACTGGGGCAAGACCCAGTTTTACAGGGGAATCTCAAATGTCTCAATCCTCATAAAATCTGGAAGTTATAATGAGTAGTAAGTCTGTAAAATAACATTTTGCATCAGTATTTCCTTAAGGTGAGGATAATTTACAATAATTTATTTTAAGACGACAGGGAGGTATATAGTTAATTATGACTTTTTTTTTTTTTTTTTTTGACAGACAGATCACAAGTAGGCAGAGAGGCAGGCAGAGAGAGAGGAGGAGGCAGGCTCCCCACTGAGCAGAGAGCCCAACGTGGGACTCGATCCCAGGACCCCAAGATCATGACCCGAGCCGAAGGCAGAGGCCTTAACCACTGAGCCACCCAGGCGCCCCTAATTACGGCATTTATTCAAAATATTTTCAATTACAATTTGTACATTAAGATCTATACAAAACCAACTATATACCTGGTCATGCATGTAATACATGTTTCTGCATGCAAAAATAACTTTTTTCTTAATTGAGTCAATCAATAACATTCTGACAATCTGGAATTCCAGGATCTAAATGCAGATTTCCACTAGAAGAGGCTGTAAGTTTAGAACAATAAGCAGTATATGTAAGCCTTTCATTTTGTGTCCTTCTTAAGTCAAATGGCTACCTTTCTGCCGATATTCCTGTGTTTGTCTCTTACTACTGTTGCCAACAGTCACAGGTTTATCTGCCCAAATAATTTCATTGCCCCAAACCACAGAATCAACCTCATGGAATTTGAAGCTGTGGTTATCTTCTTAAGAATCTTTCCTTTAAGTTCATAGCAAGGACCATAAATATGTTTTTCTAGAATCTGGAGGTTTGGCATATTATTTTGTAAACTGGAAGGTAAGCTGTTACTCTCTTCAGATTAAACCCAGCACAGACTACAGCTCTTTGAATATAAAATTGACAGGATCTTTTGTACTTAAAATAATCTAATTCTACCATTATCTAAACACACGGTATAAAGAAACAACAGGGGTGCCTGGGTGTCTCAGTTGGCTCAGCACCTGACCCCTGACTTGATTTTGGCTCAGGTCATGATCTCAGGGCTGTTAGAGCGAGACCCGAGCCAGGATCTGTGCTGACATTAGAGCCGGCTTGAGATTCTCTCTGCTTTTCTCCCTCTGCTCCCTATCTCCCTTTTAAAAAATAACAACAAAAACACTGGAACATGTATTCTGAATTCTGGCTTTTCAGAAAAAAATTCTCAATATTTTACTCAGGATATCAGTTTATGGTAACAATTCTTGTTTCCCTCCTGAAGTGCTCGCTGGGGGGGGGGGAGCAAACACCCCGACGCGTACTGTGTAAGAATTAGACTTTGCCGAGGATAGTTCCAGTTCCTTTCCGGTGCAACTATTACCACTATCCTCTTTGATAGAGACCTTTGTCTTTCCCTTTTTCAAGAAAGACACAGATGAACTGCCAGATTTTACCTCCAAAGAAGTGAGTTATTTGCACTTATTTACATGTGATTTAGAGTCTAAGATATTCCATTGGAAAGAGAATATGTACAGCCTAGTGGCATATTACATTAGTACTCATTTCATTTTGAAGTACTACTGACTTGCTTTGTGCTTTAGTTTTGGCTTGAACAAAATAGTCACTAACAGAAAGGAATATTAGAAGGCCCAATGATACCATCCTCCCAGCTGAAGAGAACCCAGTAGCAATGAGGCCATCAGAATCACTATATAATGATAAATATCATTACCAAAGACAAGTTAACTGCCTGCTGTAGGTTTAGCAAAGAATAAAGCGAAACACAAACTAAATAATTAATTCAAATTTTTAGAATTAATGAAATTTGTGGAAAGTAGATATCCTTGGGGTATATTTCTTGGGATGTTTCTTTCATAAATAAAATATACCCAGGAGGGCTTGGGGGTTATTAAGTGTTGAGGGTCTTTTAATTTCAAACCAGTTCTCACTTGGCTTCTAATCCAATTCTGAAGAAACTACTAAGTTGAGACACAAAAAATTGGGGGGAGGAAGGTTAGATTAGTCAGGAAATACTTCAGGAATTATGGATCTTAAAGAAAATATTGACCTTAAGTAGAAAAGGAGAGGCAAGGGTGTTTCCAGTCAGAGACCCTGCTAAGCAAAGTTTCAGAGGTGAGAATGTTCATGAAATATGTTTGGAGGGTATCCAGAACAATAAGTAGATCCATTTTTCATGCCTAAGTTGGGAAGGCAGATAAATCTGCCTTAAGAACGTGACTTTCATTGCGAGACTATCTCAATATTTGGTGAGAAACCAGAGCCGCTGTGGCTTTCTGAATAGAACAACTCTATTTATTAAACGCCAAGCACCACACGTTGTTATGTTTACCACTGTTATTTCATTCAATCCACAAAACTCTATGGAGAAGGTACTATTATCTTTCTGTTATAGATGAGGAAACTGAGCTTTAGATGAGAAAATTAAGTCCCAAAATTAAGGCCCAAAGTCACATGATGTGTAAGCGGTGGAAATGAGATTGAAGGTAGGTCTCATTGGAAGGTAAATGAACAAAACCGTGTTGTAAAGGGTGGGGGAATGGAACAGAAGAGTTTTTGATGGATAGGAGGGGTGAGATATTAAAAATAAAAGGCTGGTTAAGACTACAAGCTCTCTTTGAAGTGCAGAACATCATATTTGGCTTTTAGCCTGCACTTAAATATCTGCTTCCCAGGCTATTAGCAGAAGTCTAGGACTGATAATATTTTGTCACTTTCCCTTTGAACCTCACAGGTTTTCATCCACATCACCATAATAAACCACTAGCCTTTAACTTTTACAGATTCTCTTTCAGTTTTAAAAAATTAAAACCTACGATATGTCATATCACGGTATATAGCCCACCTTTAAGACATACTGGCAGGTTGAATCTCTATAAAGAATTTTTAAAAGAGATTCACCTCTGATATAATACCATCACCAATTTACACTGTTAGAAGACATGCTGGTACAGATCTTTCAACAATCTGAACCACTGAAATTTTATTTTTCTCTATTTAAACAAAATGTAATTTTCAAAGACATGCTATCATCGGGTACATATTACAAAGGTAATTAAAGATTTAAGCAAACATATGCATTAGTTTCATAGTATGCCGTAACAAAGGATTATTTGATTTTAGTGGAAAATACTGACTGATAAGGGAAACGTTAAATGTTTCTGTAGCCAACATGTATTTCACGTATCTTTCACAAGATTCTGTCACAGCTCTGAAGAAATATATTCCATCATTTCATTAACAAAGCTTGAACTCATGCTGGGGCATCTCATTCTCAAGCACTAGATTTAACAATGGGACTGTGAACTCCAGTGGCCATGGCAACAGTAGCTAATTCTTCTTTCCAATCATGGTGGCAATTCTCTCCCATGGCTTGAATCAGTTACAAAACAAAATACTCTCAAAGACCTTTCTGAGCCAATAGCCTTGCAGCTAATCTGCTAATAGGAAATAATCTGCAGCTAATACACACATACCAGGGCAGCAGTGTGTTTTCTTAATACTTTGTTTCGTGGGCCTCCTTCCAAAGAAAGCACAGTAAAGAATAAAAAAACAGACATTCATTAAAAATAGTATTATACTACCTGGCCACTAATAATGCCTAGAACTTGCTGCAACTTGCATTGCAGGAGTTTGTTAAAGAGCAAGTGGAGAGGAGGCGATGCTGCAACAGAGAGAATGAAAGCAAATTGTTTATGCCAAGAGGGTAAGAGCTGAGTTAAGAAAAGGCGTATTTAAAACAATTGATTTTTAGCAAACATTTACAGTTAACAAATTATTTTCTTTTCTATCTCTACTCGCTACTATTTGTAGAATCTGTCACTGGATGCACCCCAGCAACAAATATCTCAACTGTCTTGGAAAGCCTTTTTTTTGGTGGGGGGGGGGGGGGGTCCTCACTGTGGAATAATGGACATGGCTTAGCATTGAAGTTAGTTTTTCACCTCAAAGGTCAAAGTTTAACCTCTGGAGCAACTATAATGACCTAAAATCATTCTAATTACAGAGAAGAAACAGTCTTCCCCAAACCCTGTTAAAACTGATGAATCAGCTTCCAAAACTCAATATTGCCTTCTGTTCAGAAGAAGATGGGGATGTTTTTTTTGCTTGAAAGAAAAACCATGAATAATCATAAAGAAAAATGAAATACCTTTTCTACCCACTTGCAGTGGAACTTCCCCCTGCTCCGGGTTGGAGTGGCTGGACACAGCAGTGTACATGAGTCCGGGTTCCAGACCCAGAATTCTACCTGGCTCAAAGAGACGTGATGACTTCAGCCTTTCTGCTGCGACTCTCATTTGGGAAGAAGCATGGATTCCCATTATTCCCTCTCGCCGTGCTCCCCCACATTTTATGAAAGGGAAGCAAAATGAAATAAACACCAGTAGAGGAGGAATGAAATCTTTAAAGTTAAAGGAATCACAACACCAAAGGGTATCTCCTTCATCCTCTTTAAATCCGTTTTATAATTCTGGTTGCTATGACAACATGATGCAACTCTATATTACCATGACAATCTGAAACAACTTTCAAAAAACAGTAAGCACTGTTTTATTCTGTTGTTCAATCGCTCCCAAGGAAACATGCTGTTATTTACTTCTGTGATGAAACCTGTACTAAGTCATATAGATCTTATATCGGAAAATGAAAACCCAAAACATGGCAGGCAATGGGGGGAGAAAAAAATATACAGGTCTAAATTAACCATTTATTAAACGGGACATTTTTTGCCCGTTCCCCAAAAATTTGAAATTGCAGTGTTCTTCATCTGAAGAGTGGAAATGACTTCTTGACACAGGCGGGTGATGGTTCATACAAAATAGGGTCGGTTTAGCTTCCCAGCTATGAAACAGGTTTCGCCATCACTTGTGCAATATGAAATGAAAGTCTATCTATGAGATACAGGGAAGC
The DNA here is from genome assembly GCF_964662115.1 of Mustela nivalis. Lineage (NCBI taxonomy): Eukaryota > Metazoa > Chordata > Mammalia > Carnivora > Mustelidae > Mustela > Mustela nivalis. Next base: position 23,363,249 of record NC_139021.1, on the reverse strand, counting down.
CAGAGGACTAAGTTCAACCCAAGGAATGGATTACACAGAGCTAACCACACTGTTCAAACAAAACTCTATTTGAAGTGTTCACAGTTTTACATGAATGGAGCATGGTGCTTCTTGAATTATTAGATATCTTCCAAAAGGGAGTCTCTGGAGCCCTTTAGTCCCTTTCCTGCATGATTACTTCCAATTGTCACTTTACAGTGAAATCAATGATCTGATGCCTCAGAGACTTCTTCCCAACACCACTACCCCATCGACTCCTCCCACCGCTTCTCAGCTCATATAATAAATTAACAGTTATATTTGTTGAGCAACTACCACATGTCAAATCTTGTTACTGAAAATCCTTGCAATAATTATGCAAAAAATAGGTGCTATACCTACTGGACGGAAAATAAAATCGCCACTTAGAAAGTCTACGGAACTCTCTTGGGGGCGCCTGTGTGGCTCAGTGGGTTAAAGCCTCTGCCTTCGGCTCAGGTCATGATCCCCGGGTCCTGGGATCGAGCCCCATATTGGTCTCTCTGCTCTGCAGGGAGCCTCTTCCTCCTCTCTCTCTCTGCCTGCCTCTCTGCCTACTTGTGATCTCTGTCTGTCAAATAAATAAATAAAATCTTTAAAAAAAAGAAAAGAAAAGAAAAAAAGAAAGTCTATGGAACTCTCAATAGGACTCAGATATTAATTGGCATAACCACGATTTGAGCCCTACTCTTTGGTCTCCAAAGCCCAAGCTCTTTCCATCCAGTGGATTGCCTGCCTTTTGAAACAAAGAACATCTTCCAGTCCTTGTATTATGACAATAAACAGTAACATCTGTAAATATAACAAGCAGTTGTTAAATATTAAAAAAAACACACAACGTACATCTGGATAAGCTTTCTTTCATTTGAAATGGGTAATATTTTATTACATCAATGTAGATACTAAAAGGCAGAAAAATAAATCATTCTAGGGAGAGAAAGAGTGAAGACTTTAAGTGTGATTAATATCCTATAATAAGTTTGTCTGTTTATAAAAAGAGGCAAGCACTTTGTTTTTTTTTTTATTCTGAAATATAATGGTTATCATTTATTATTAAATAGCTGGGGGAGGGAAAAAAATCTAGTAAATTATACACTGCCATCAGAAATTTTACTTGTCATTCCAACTCTTATGAAAAACAAGGTAGAGAGACTCTCTCAATATTGTGAAGAAAGGATAATGCCAACTTCACAACCAAAAGAAACCCAATAAACCCACTGCATTCTGAATTTTTCAGTGACTCATAGTATACACAGTGAAGTTTCAATAAACATTTGTTGTGACAACAGTTTCTTACAACTTTATCTCAATTTAAGATCTAGTTTTTAATATATATTTTATGTGTATACAGAAAAGCATTTTTAGTCTTACATACATCTCTTACCCGACATTTTGCTGCTTAAGTTTCTGATGCTAACTTATCAAGTTTCAGTCTCAAAAATACCCTTTAACTAGTATTTTCATGTATCCAAAGCAAGGGAAAAAACCTGATGACATAACATTCAAAATGAAGGTAAAAAAATATGGGCATCAAATATCTTCTTCACTTTGCTGTCATGGAATATTTCTCTGAGAACACAGCAGTCTAATTCAGTTCCTGTTTGTGCCATAGAAAACATCCATTCTCTCCTTCCCTTACTCATCATATTTGCTACTTATATCAAGTCTAGAGATGGTGGGTGACTCCAGTGTCCTCAAGTTCTAATTTTTCTGAACAACAGAGGAAATGACACAGAAGCAAGAGAGAGAATGTGATTAAGGGAAAGGAATAATTCTACCAGTACTGCTTCAGGGAAAACCGTAGAGCCGAGGAACAATTCTCCAATTTCCACTGCTCAGTTTCAAAGAAGAGCAGACCATCTCTGCTTGCTCAACTGTTGACATTATATATGACACAAAAATATCAGAGGTTACAATTCTGTTACATAAATAATAAGCTTTGTAAAGGGCATCTACTATAAACTAAAATTTTGATTGTGGGCATGACTACATGCATTCTTGTGATGGTAAAATATCTGAATGTAAATTAAATCAATATTTATTGAGTGTTTTTGAAGCCAGAGGTACCAAAAAACAAGCTGTCAAGGAAGTATGAGCCTGAATGAGCTCCTTCAGTATCTGTGCATATGCTATATACAAAACCCTCTAGGAAATATGTCGATGTTTAAGATCCTGCCTACAAGGAGTTTATAATCTAGGAAGTGGAAGATTTATAAAATTTTATTTATAATAAATATGAGTCTGCTGAATACATGGAGAGATAGAAATACTCTTAGTGTACAGATAAGAGAGAAGAAATTACTACTAAATTTATTCATTTCATCTCTTTCCGTTAATTTTATGACCTTAATCCAAGCAGGAACAAAAACATTCAAAGAAAAGAACTTACATTATCAGTGATATCTTAGCATAAAAAAGTGCTCCATAAAATGGAGGATTTTTTAATTCACTGTATCCCTAGTGTCTTCTACAATAATTGTCAGATAGTAATGAATGGGTTTGTTGAATATCTAACAGTGGAATTAAGAATTCAGGACCCTAGGCGTATTTCCACCCCCTGAGTCTAAGTTACACTGAAATATTTTAAAGCCAGCATTTAAGAGATACAGACAAAGGTTGGTAGATGAAAATTATCAAGTGAATGTGCTTTACCTGATGTTTTCTCTGCTCTTTTTGAAAACTAAGACTACTGTTTGTGAAGATAATTGATCTGAAGATTGAAAGTTTTATAGGGCTCTCTAGCCCTATTCTCTTGCAGAAATAATCTTTTTCTAAAAAGATTTATTTATTTATTTTGAGAGAGAGAGAGAGAGAGAATGAATAAAGGGTGCAGGGGGAGGGGCAGAGGGAAAGGAAGAGGAAGAAAATCTGAAGGGACTCCCTGGTGAGCACAGAGCCCCTTGTGGGGCTCCATCTCATGACCCTGAAGTCCTGACCAGAGCCGAAATGAAGAGTCAGACACTGAAACCAACCAAGCCAACCAGGTCACCCTCTTGTAAAAAAAAAAAAAGAAAAAAAAAATCCTGAAGTTCAAAACCAAGGATAAGATGCTCTCTCCAAAATTAAGACAAATGTCCAAAGGATAATAGAAAGCTTCTCAGTCAAAATGGATAGAAGGAAACCCATACTTAAAGATCATACTTTTATTAATAATAAAATTCACCATGTCCTTGTTCAGATCGTCTTTTCTTCTCCTTTAAAATTTAGAAGTCCTCAGTGGACTAGGGGCATCAAAAAACAAGGTCACAGAAGAGGGACAGGAAAGGTCATCTAACAACACTGGCAAGCCAGAAATATTAGATGTTAAGTAAGAATACTCCAAGAGACAGACAAACAACTCAAAAAACATAGCAGACAGATGTGACTTAGGAAGAGCAATGAGCACTGCTATGTTATGTACCAATGGTCAGTAAAGCCAGGGAAGAAACCACAGTTGATTCACGGACTTCCACGAGGCACAGTTTACCAAATACTTCAGGAAGAGCTCCCCTAAAAAAGTTTTCTGGCTTTCTTCCCACCACCCTTTTTTTTCAGTTTTAAGCTTTAAGAATAATCTCAGAATTTGGAAAATTCACTTATATAGAACATGATAAACTAGGAAAACATGATATAATGTAGCAGGAGCCATGACTAGATATTTGAATTCTGTAGGTGTGCGATTTAATGTATTTATAACAGAAGGTTCATGTTACACAAAATCAGGAAAATCGAGCCTTGCTGAAAACACTAAAGGAACTTCATGACATGTATTTCTTTGAGGAAATGCCAGGGTTGACGGAACCATGATTCATTATAACACACTTCTGGTCACTAAAAGAAAACACATAGAGCCCCAGACAGAAATGACCTAATCCTGGTTGTTTACTGAAGTTGTAATAAGGGAACCTCTTTCTACTGCAAGTAGTTCCCACCTGGAAGGTGTGGAAGACTTCAGAATAGATTCCCTACATTGGAAATGTTTATTCACCTTTTTAATCTACTTACTATGGTATTAAGTGAAGTCTTTTGAAAAAATGAGCTACCTTTAAATCCAAAGAAAAGACAAAGGTTTTCAGAAATCATGTAGTATTTTTTGCATTTATTAGCAGTCTTATGCCTTAAGCAGAACTTGTGATTTGACTATTATTCTTCCCATTTTTATTTCCTAGAACAAGAAAGGAAGGGACAGGTGAAGAGCTACTTTTGACACAACGGTTATGTAGCTTCAGAGACAAAAGACTCCTTGGTTATTTCCCAAATTCTGAAATTATGTTGATAAATGACAAAGGCAATTGAGTCACAGTTTTGCTAATTTAACTACCAATAAAATTATTCTTGCTTCTTTATAAAGTGTTTTAAGATTACACTGAGCAAAAGTCTTGAGGACATGTAAGGTGCTCTGTTAATGATATGGGTGTACTAACTGACGAAACAATATGCCCCAAACAAAGCACTTTCTGGTTGCTTTCATAATGAGACTCAAACGTTAAGACTGACCAGGGCCAATAGATCCCTTGTGTAGTAACACCAGGTTCCTCTTTCCTTCCTTTTCCTGTCCTTTGTGCATTCTACCCTCAAGAGAACACATGATTTCAAAGCCGTTGAAGGCAAAATGTTCTGGTTTTGAAAAAAAAAAAAATCTAACAAAGATTTTCAAATGGAGATATTTTACAGATCAGGCTTTGCTTCTAAACAACAACAAAGTTAAAAGCAATCTAAGCTGAATCCCTAATCAAAACCATAAGTTCGGGGTGTCTCCTGAAGCACACAGTTTTCTTTAGTAATGGAGTCAGCCTGTCTGAAATGTTTCCATACCATTTCTGGGGGCAGAAGAAATGCTGCTTTACTGTTCTTGGAGGTTAAAAAAATTTAACAGACACAGATTAGAAGAAATTATTGAATTCATCTGCTGTGTCTGAGCAGTATAACTGATTAGATGGTATAAAGATATTTTCGTACAACTGGATGGAACACAGGGAGCTAGGAGATAACGTGAAGCTGTTCGTGACACTGGGTTATGACATGAAGTGCTCTGGGAAAATGCTGATTTCTTAAATTACCTACACAAGTTCAATGTCATCCTTCTGTTGTTACTAGACAGGGTACAATTCTGAGTAATTAGATTTGCCCCAGCTAGCCACATCTACTACTACAAAAGCAACTAACTAACTGCGTGACATGTTAAAATACATCCTCGCTGAATTCTGCAAGAATCTTCATGCTGAGTAATTGTGCCTTCAAATAGTTTCTAAAGACATGGAAACAGTTTTTTTTTTTTTTTTTTTTTTTTAAATGCTGCTGCCAGTTTATCATTCGATGTATGGAAAAACACAGATTAGGGAGTCAGTCATTCAGTTGAACTGACATACAACCACATGATGAACTGGGGTTTAATGCCAATATATAAAGGCCAGTCGTGGCATGTGATCTTGGCAGTGACAGAGAATCCCAAATTTCAACCATATGAAGCTGACATACTAGGAACATGTGTATAGGTCCCGTTATGAGGTAATTTCTTTCACTGTTCTTTCTCATGGAGCTGGGGGAGTGGGGCTAGGGAAGGGGCTAAATGAGCCTCATTTCTAATAACTCCTATATCTCTCTTTTCTCTCTCCTCCCTTGGCTTCAGCCAATACCCACCAGTCTCTCCAGGTTCTCATCAACGTTGTGGCACTGCTACTCTACAAAAATAGTATTATATAATCCCAAACCATATTTTCCTCAGAGTCCCTTTCTTTTCACTTAATGCATCTTCAGTCTATTCCTACGTGGGTCTATCCATTCACTCACTAAAACACACAGTTGAAAGCCCACGTTCCAGTGTTGTATTAGGTGGAGGAGATACTAAAAGAAAGAGGATTGTGGTCTCAGTCTACACCAGCTAGTGGGGAGATGGCCATGCAAATAGAAAGATGAGATGGTGTAACTGCTGTAACCTAGAAACCCACTACCGACAAGAGAAGTTTTGAACCCTGACAAAGTTCATCTATGCCTAACGTCTCAGCTAATATTTAAATATCCCTAATTTCCAAAACAAAAATATTTCCTGGAGCCACATTCTCACCTGCTGACAGTTTTAAAGGGTGAATCTAAACATGTGAAATTCAAAGAGTCCATCAAAAACAAATCATATCATTAAGAGCCATATGATCACCCCCACCCACACAAACCCTGTTACTTCTTAGTTCTCTGTCTTTCTAAATGGTACAACTTTTCATGCTGTCAGCCAGGGCCAAAATAGGAAGTCATTTTTTCCCCCTCACACAATGCAGCGAACAAGGCAAAGCGAATCTTTGCCAACTTAACGTCTAAAAATCCTCTGAACTACTGCTCTTCTGTAAATCTATACCGCTGCCCTAGTCCAGCACTTTGCTCAATTTCTTCCTGGTTTCCTCCTATCTGGATGCTGGAATGCTGCCTGTTTCGGTCCTCCTTCCTCCCCACCAGCAGAATAAGTTCCCCAAACACAGATCTCATCTTGTCCTTCCCCTGCTTACAATGTTTGGTGATTCACTATCAAGCAAAGGTTTTCACGTCTACCTTCTCAGCATTATTGAGCCAGCACAGACTGAACTACGTGGGAAACGGGTTCTCCTCCACAGTGTAAAAGTGACTAAGCATCTGGACGAACATAGGCCACCCTCAGGATACGCTGCAGATCTGAGCCGGTTTTTTTCTTGATTAGAACAGAATACAGTCACTAGATCAGGGTAAGATCAGGGAAGTCACGACACCCTTCTCTGAGGTATGGTTTCAGTTTTCTAAAAGCACAGTGATCAAAACTGGAGAAAGTCGACAGAGAACAGAATCCAACAGCTTAAAGCGGATGAGAACACCCTGGAGACCTGGGCACTAATAAGAGCTTTAACTTCAAAAACTAGAATAATGAAAGGCTTATTACCTCCAATTATCAACTCCCTTCCCCTTATCTCTTTGATGCAGGATCCAGGCAAAACACAAGGGATATGAAAAGAGAAGCCCAAGTACAGAAATGTGGATATTTACAAGGCTTGGAGTGTCAAAGCACCTGAAAGCTCTGAGACCGCAGCTTATACAGCACCTATGCAAACGGCAAAATCCGGAGCTGAAATAACACATCCAGAAACAAGGCACTGCACTTGGCTCACAGTAGATGCTCAACAAACATGTGCCATGTGAATTGTCTGAATGCTGAACAGGGAACTAGGGACACAAAGAAGCAGTGAGTGAAACTGTTAAAAACAGTAAGTAAATTTATCATGTTTACAGTATTTATAAACACACGTACACATATACACATTTTTAAAAATAGCATCCCATTTATTTCATATTTTATTAGTAAGTGTATATTCACCCTTATTCATGGTGAAGGTTTTTTTTAAAGATAATTTACAATAATTCTTCAATATAAATACCCAGAAATAATCTGAATTTCTTACTATATAACTTAATGATAAAACCCTGCCTGATAGTGTTTTTCTTTGTGTATAAAATAGTCTAAGAATGACACCTAAGATAACACACAGATGCAGGTAAATTATTAGTTAATTCAGCCTAGCTGTAGAAAAACTGCCATCAAGTTAAAAATAAAAATAAGACAACAACAGCCAACAGAAAAAGTTTAAATCTAATCCTGGATCCAGATAAGGCCCTCTTGATTGATGATCTACATTTTAAGAAAAAGCTCCTTTCAGAATTATTAAGAAGTAACTGATAAATACTGGCATAAATCAAATATCCTGAAATGGAGTAAAACCCTCCAAACTAAAATATTTAACAAAATTCAGTTTTATTTAAAAACCAGAGGTCTGGGCCAGGATTCTTGATGATCCCTCAGCTCTAGAAAAATTATAATTCATATTGACAACACAAAGAGATAAAAAATAACTTTGAAAGGGGCAAAACGTCTTTATTTATTATTAATGATGCAAACCTACCCACAATCCATATTCCGTCATCATCTTTATTAATTTTGGAGTTGTTTCTGGTTTGATGAAAAAGAATGAACACTTCTTTCTTAACACGGTAATGTAATTTGTACCACCAACTTACTACTGCAATGAAAACCATGCTTTCCCTTATTTGGTATTATCATGAGGGTGGATAAAATATACTCACCCTTATTACTGTAGACAATGATTTGCATATTTTTTAAGGGCCTGTGTAAAATATGCAAGTGATTTTTTCATCCAACTTCTCCCAGCAAAATCTATATACTCCGTACCCAACCTGCTTTGGGGCTGTCTCCTGTCTCAGGCAGGATAACTTCCTCTGTCATCTCTCAAATCCTTAATCTCTCAAATCCTTCTCACTGCTGACTAGTTACCAAATCCTGCAGTTCAACTCCACTATAATGCTCCTTCTTCAGGTTATTACATCTCACCTACACTATTCAAAAATAGATATATTTCGTATTATTTTGCATCTGTCTTTTGGGAAGAAGGGTTCCCAGGCCCAATATATTCCCAGAGCAAGCAGAATGAGAAGGAGGTACAATGACCAAGCAGCTCTGGAGTGTTCTGGGGACTACCGAAACAAAGACTGTTCACATTTTGTTTCCTTGAATCAACTACTAAATGATACACGAGGACAACCAGGCTGCCAATAGGATCCTTATTGCTCCTAAAATTAAGTTCAGACTATTTCAGAGTGTTCAGGACACCCGCATCATTAGATCTTGACTATTTATTAATGTCATTTACCACTCTCATGTTTAAAACCGAATGTACCCAACTGAGAACCCTTTTCCCATGATTACACATATTTCTTAAAAAAAAAAAAAAAAAAAAAAAAAAAGTGGCTGAATGGGAAGTTTCAATAATCTTGTTAAGGGAAATAATTTTCTTAGCATAAGTCAGGCCATGCCGCGATGAGTGATACTGATAGCACTGAGTCATTTGCCATGAAATTATTATGTTAGGTATATTTATTTCCAAAATCCCCTGAAGATTGTTGCTTTTGAAATGCATGAACACCTACCTTAAGAATTCTGTAACTAACTTTATTAATATATAGTAGTATACATTAAAATTATACCTTATAATAAAGTTGAAATAAGGTAAAAATGAGAGCTTCTTTAGGTTTCTGCCTAAGAAACTGTCACAGGATGTCTTCTTCTAAAGATACAGTAGCTGTATGGGACAAGTTGGCTGGCATTTCTGTAAAGCACCAGACACATGCCACTGTAACCATGTAGGAAGCCCCATCATTTGTTATTCTGGTAAAACTATGTCTTATCATATCAAACGTGCCTCTGTAAAGGCAAGAATGCTTTTTCAGGGTACGTGTAGAATGCTCCTAAGGTTACTGTCACTATCAATTAGCATTTATGGATGGTTTCAATGAAAGAATTATGCTCAATTAACCAATGTACAAAAAAGACAATAAAGAAGTGTCTTATGAAATATAAAGCTGTCCACACCATGTATGAAGTATAACGAAAACCATGTTTAGGCATGGTTGCTGTTAACATGGTTTCACTTATGGTGTAGACAGGACGGTAAATTATCACACATTCCAATAACAGGACTTGGCCTCACTTTGAAATCACGGTGGTAATATTTTTAATATGCAAGAATTCTTACCTGAGGCCAGTCGTATGAACAGGAAAACACATGTGCGCTGAAATTGTTTTAATGTGTGAGACAACCACACACTTCGCCCTTTTTTGGAAATTTCAATTGCATGTGACGTCTTGATAGTGTATCTTCTATAGTAAGTGTTGTGTACGATTATGTTATCTGATGGTCTGAAATTAAAAAGCCTTTGTCCTGCCCATTTCTACCTATATGCACAAGAACTCTTCCTTAAAACTTTTTCCTAATCCTTTTATTTTTTACAAGGAACAAATAATCGAGCTACTTAGCAGAGGGATGCATTTGGTTCCAGTATCTTTAGACATTGACATGATTCTTGCAAAGTTATCTTGTAAAGCATTTGGCAAAAACGTGAACACTTTTGTTTACCAAAGTTAGGTCTTAAGCTTACGGAGGCAATTTGAAAGATTTTGAAAAACTAGGACTTACTGACGGAATGCTTGTTTAGACTTAAAAGCTTCCTGATTAAAAAAAAAAAAAAAAAGGAAAGAAAAAGCATGCATAAGTGTCTGAAAATGCTTTGCTCCCAAAGTTATATTTCTTAATTAGGAAACTTATATAGAGGTGGAAGCGAGTAAATTTCAAAACTTTAATGCCTCTCAAAATCTGTCAACATTAATCTACAACTTAAAAATGCATTGTAGGGACGCCTGGGTGGCTCAGTTGGTTAAGCGGCTGCCTTCGGCTCAGGTCATGATCCCAGCGTCCTGGGATCGAGTCCCACATAGGGCTCCTTGCTTGGCGGGGAGCCTGCTTCTCCCTCTGCCTCTGCCTGCCACTCTGTCTGCCTGTGCTTGCTCTCGCTTCTCTATGACAAATAAATAAATAAAATCTTTAAAAAAAAATACATTGTAGAAAATAAAATCTTTGCTTCATTGTTATTTTTTAGGAGTCAAAATAGTTCTGGGTTTTCAGGGAACACAGTTTATCTTAACTACAAAGATTTATATTTATAGGATGCCACCCATGGTTTTCTAAAATACTACTGGTAAATTATTCAAAAGAAAATACAAAAGAAACAATGCCATAAATGATGTTAATGACCTAAAGTGACCTGCAGGTAAAAAAATCAGAAGATCCTGAGTGACTTTTCCCTAAAGAAACATGTTTTTAATTATAATTTACAAATGTGTATGGAAAAAAGATTTAAGGAAGATGACTTTTCCTATACTTGTTATCAAGAGGCCCAGCAAATGAAGTTCCGTGCTGACAAAAGAGAATATAGTTTATAATTTATTATCAGGCATAATTAAGAATTATCCCTAGAACTGATTTCATGACTCAAATTTCTCTATCATAAGTAGAAATCAAATAGTCTTAATGGAATTCTTATCTTACAAAATTATAAAAAGATATATTTATGGAACTGTCTAGTTCTTGTTCCTATTAAATTGTCTGGCCCATTATATTTAAAGCATTTAGAGAGGCTTTGTTCAAATAACTCATTTAATTGGAGGAAAAATTAAATACTGGTTTAAATACTTACCTAAATAAGATTAGTTACATTCAAAGTCAATGAGTCTCTATCTTTAAAACTGTTTGAAAGCAATAATCAACGTTTAAAGCTACGTTTTGACAATTATAGCTCTTTCTTTTCTTCAAATATCTACTCTCAATACAACACAGGTAAATTTCAGTTGTACCCAGAAATTAAGGAGACACATTCATAAACTGTTTACAGTCAACATATGTCCTGTTTCAAATCTCACAATTATTTTTTTCTTCACAATTACACACAGTGCAAAAATGCAATGGTATCTGGTCGATCTCTGTTCTTAACAATTGTAAAGTGTGAGGAGGAAAAAAGGGAGGTCGATGGTCTAATTCAGTTTTCAAAAATACTGAAAAAAATAATGATTCAGGTTAAAAATAAAGATGGCTTAGTTTTATCTCCCTTACGGTAAGTAGCAGAAACATGAGCTGAAAAACCCGTGGAAGCTGTACTCATTTCTATTCAAAAAGAACTGTTCTACTGTCTGTCTGCAAATAAATCTCCTCAGTAAATAGCTCCAAGGTTGAGCTAAAGAATATTGTATGGATCAAAGAATTCATGTCTTCCTGTGTAAAGTGAACAGGCCGCAAGCCCACTTGTTTGTCTAAAACAATTAGAGGTAGTATGAAAAGGAGGGGGTTGGGACAAATAAGTTACAGCTGATTTTACTCTGCGAAATATTTAAGGGGGGGTTTCAAATTAATAACCACCCAGGCCCCCAAACAGCCTAATCTTTGTCAATTGGTGCCAAATTATGCAAGGTGCTGCCAATTCTGGTTGTCTAACAAATCAAGACCAGTGTATGTTACTTCTCGGCTGAAGTCTGATTGATTCTGGTCATTATATGGGCTGATCTCATTTTCACACATGGAATCAATATGGGAGCCAGATGTTCATTTACAGAGAAGCATTGAAACGACTCATCTACACGCAACTTTATCCCAGACCACAGAGCCCCACAGACCCATCGCCTCTTCTCACCATACAAGGCTTCACACAGCACAAAACCTATAAAACATTCTGCTAATATTACTGTCAGCTGAATGACTTTTACAGTACTATATAAAGTTGACAGATAATACATGCCAGTCCTAATTTGAGATAGACCTTTTCTTTTGGGACCTCAACCACTGAACAAGCAAACAGATTGAGAAGTAACATTTATTACAACACATAAATCATTTTCTTACAACTACTATAGGTCTGGCCCGAGGGTGAGGCCTCTGCGTAGCCTGTGAATTGTAATGCGCTGCTTAAGTTACTAAACTGTACTGTCATTCCGCTATTGGTGTGGCGGCAAGAGCTCGTCTAGCTTTCTCTCTTTTTTTTTTGTCTAGCTTTTTTGTAAAAAAGTTCTCATCACAACAATTTTTTTTTTTTACTTTCTTCCATGAAAAAATGCTAATAATCCGTCTTCTTGAAATAAAAAAGCAAAACATTCTCCTGAATAGTAATGACCACCTTTACATACTTATTTAAATCCAACACATAGGCTCTGTATTTCACTTCACACCCTAATTACTGTGTGGTTCAATGTAAGTACCAAACCCAAGTTTTCTACGAAGATATCCAAAGAATTTGCCATTTTTAAGACAAGACAGGAAGTACCATAGATCACACATGTGATGGGATCAACACAGATGATGTGTACTTTCTTTTTAGAGAAAAAAATGTCATATTCAATATTAAAGATGGTAGGATATTAACAGGGAAAGATCATACCGCACTGAAAGAATCCCTCCAATTTGTAGACCTGATGTAAATCAAAGTTCTTCATACCTACTGACGAATACCCATTTAATACTACCTTGAGTTCATGAATCCAACATGCACTTCATGACAGTAAATTTCTCTACCACTTTTTCTATCATACTATTCGGAAAATGCATGAGGGACCTAACATAGTGAGACTGTACCTCATATCTAGTTGCTTTGCTGTGACTTCTCAACCATTTTCGCCTCAGTGGGCTCTTCTAGTTGTCTTTAGTCTGTTCAGTACTGCTTGAGGATAAATGAAAGTATGTCTGTTTTTCATCAGGAAACGACCATTAAATTTGGCTGCATTTCCTGCTAAATTTTGTTGAACGGCACAAGAAACAGAAGCTAGAAAAACCTTTCCTTGTAGCCCGGCTATGTTTCTGAAACCTAGACCTTTCTAGATTTGTAGCTCACTACTGCAGAAACTCTGAGGCCAGAGTCATTTGGAAGTGAGTCCAAATGCTCTCCAACTCAGGATCTACTTTCCTGGAAGTATTCATGACTGCTGCATGTTCCAGCATACCCTGGAAGGACTGAGCACTTGGGTCATTTCTAAAAAAAGTTTTGAATTGTGAGTTTCTGTCTGTGCCGCCTTTGGGGCTTTGCCTTTCCTTCTCCTGAGCTAAACAAAAACATCGGCCAATCAAATACTCTCATTCATGTCTTTAAATTCGTCTCAGGGACTCCTTATGGTGAGTTACAATCTATGTGTGTGAAGAACTAGTAATAATTGGTTTTGGTCCATTTTTCCCTGCATAAGAAAAGTAATGATGAGTGAATCCAGAAGATGTTTTCCCTGAGGTCAAACTCTCATCATGTCTTTAAAGAAGTAGATGAGTTCCTAATAGAAGAGGGTGTTCCAATAAGAAAGCATATGATAAACCAATCAATGCCAGAAATCATGATAGGCTTCCATTTATTCATTGAGTTATCACTTATGAAGCACCTGTTAGGTGCCAGGCATGAAGTTAGAGACATGTAAGACGTAAATCCTTCCCATCGAGGAATTCGCTGTCTAGTGTGGGGAAGGGCAGTAAACACCACAGGGACCTTGCAGTGTTCATGGCAAATAGCATGTAAAACATCCTAGTATAGGCCAAATATTAAACCTGATAAACCCAACTCCATTTTCATTAGTATTATTAATTTTATATCACCAAAATGCAGTAAAAATTCTTCCTTCAAGACTAATGAAAGTTCTGGGGCACCTGGGTGGCTCAATAGGTTAAGTCTCTGCCTTCGGCTCAGGTCATGATCTCAGGGTCCTTGGATCGAGCCCCACATCGGGCTCTCTGCTCAGCAGGGAGCCTGCTTCCTCCTCTCTCTCTGCCTGCCTCTCTGCTTGCTTGTTATCTCTCTGTCAAACAAACAAATAAAATCTTAAAAAAAAAAAAAAAAGACTAATGAAAGTTCTTGTCATTTTACAAAGAAAAAAAGTAATCAAAACAGAGTTTTCACCAGGGGAGTTTAAAAGAAGTTGGTCCATTTCCAAAGAACTGAGTTACAGAAAACAAAAAAAGGAACCTGTTTACATCCTGGTGAGTCAAACTCAACCTAAAGGATTTTCTTGTTCCTGGCATGCTCTCTTATTTAATATACAATGTGTCATGGAGCCGTGGGAATCTCTTCTCATCCATGTGACAATGTTTCCTTTCTCTTCAATGCTATGGCCACCACTCGGCTTTCATCAGTAATACCTGGCATTCAGACAGATTTCCAGGGTCCTGCTCCCCTCTCCTGAGAGTATAGAGAAGTTAATCTGCATGAAACATTACCCTCCTTTGCAAACATCAATGGCTTTGCCCTAATAAAGTTCAATTAATTTAACCCAGTTAGGTTTGGGCTTCTGTGTCTTTAATCCTATTTCTTTATGGTAAAGATCTGGATTCAAAGGAGACTCTGTGCCTCTTCTTCCAGTATCCACCCTGGACCTAAGATAAGCCCACTTATCCTAGTCGTGGCCACCGTTCAAAGCTTGGTTTGGTCACATTCCCTCACACATATCTGGAAACAATCCTCACTGTGCCATTCCTCTTCCTTCTCCCCTGCAGACAAACATTGGACCTATATAAAATATACACCAAACATGGCCTGTGATAGGTTTATCCTTTATGAAGCATTTTTAAGTGGCCAAAGACAAACTTTTTAAGAGTTCTTGAAACTGCAGTTGCAGACATTGAACTGACTGATCACTCGTACCAGAGCTCAGGTCATCCCTCTATAACTCAGGCTTCACTCCAAAAACTATTAATCTGTTCTTCCTAAGCC
The DNA here is from genome assembly GCF_964662115.1 of Mustela nivalis. NCBI lineage: Eukaryota > Metazoa > Chordata > Mammalia > Carnivora > Mustelidae > Mustela > Mustela nivalis. The sequence continues at coordinate 23,348,159 of NC_139021.1, read as the reverse complement.
ATAAATTTTAAACTAGCTATTAATGCAACTCAGTTCTTTTTGGACTTTGTCTCTTAGGCCCTAAAAAAAATGTTAAACTTTTGACGATGAAACTTCCTCAACTGTCAATTTCTTATTAGAAGAGATTTTCATTAAGATTGAACATCTTTTGCATTGAGTCCCACTTTGACTTTGACCTTGGCCTTCTCTATGAATTTCACATCTTGAAAGTAAGTCCCTTCTTTTACCTCTTACACCGCTCAACAAGTTGATTCAGAATTCAACACAGATGTCATGATGCTTTATTTATAAATATTACATAATTCCTTCTGCCATATTGAAGCATTTAGAGGAAAGCTATCTATCCTTTATCTCCATTTTGAATGTCAAGGTTATCAGAATTAGTTCCAGAAACAAATGATGGAAAGTCTCATTCAATTAAAGAAATAAATGTAAAGGATTTTAAGAATGTGGTAGAGCAATATTGCCTACTGATGTCTACACCTGTCTCAAGGACTAAATGTTAGTCTTAGAGTAGTTTGTTTTACTTTTTTTTTTTTTTTTTCCTTTAAAGTTGTCCTTCATTAAACTGTTTGGTCTTTCTTTTAGGGCACTTGTGTCAGAGAGTATGCATATCAAGAGTTTAAAAAGCACACTTCCTGCCCAATCTGAAATTCTTGTCTTTCTGGAGGAAGAAAGAAGCCACAGACATGTACCAGGAAAAACAAGGACTTTTGTTTCTTCTAATGTGAATTAACTGCTAGAATAAAATTTATTAGATGTCTATAAATTTTCTACTTTATTAACATTCTGTTCTACTAGATACTATCCAAATTAAACATATATTGCTACTTGAAAATCTTTTTCTCTAGGGAGAACCAAAACATAATGCATGTATTTGATCTTTATTTGGCAGCATGTCTTCCTTCCATTTTATTCAGGCCCCTGAAAAAATGGCCACCTCCCGCTGCCGAGCATCTACATCATCTGTTCTCTTCCCAGCCCTGCCTACTCTGAGCCCAAATATTCAATCATCCGTTCTTTCCCTTCCCATTCTCCCACCTATAAATGATCTCTGTTTGCAGTAAAATACCACGTGTTCTCACGTTGGAAGTGAGATTTTTGGTTCCGATGGCCCTAAATCCTCATGACAGAGATGGGACCCAACAAAACCCCTATATACTCTGGGTTTCCCCAAGGGACAACTGACCCTTTTGTTTACATGAAGAAAGGGAGAGTTCAAGGCTCTAACAGAGGATTTTTTCAGCTTCCTAAGATATTCAGCCACGTTCAATGTGACTGCAACAAATCTAACTTCCATACCGAATCTAAACCACACTTAGCAGTTAAATCACAAGACGTATTTAATTAATAGGTTACAGTATATGTGACATCAAAAAGATAGATTAAGACAAAGGCTTTTACATATAAACTACCCGTGGTGTGAGGACAAGCACATTTTAAAATTTTAAAATGATATATCACATATAAAATTTAACATATCATACGTACAGCTCAACAAAAGTCTGTCCTTAAGAAAAGTACATCAAGTCATTGCCGCCATTTCTAAATAATGAAATGTAACCTTCATTCTCAAAGGTAGCAGGATTTGTGTCCCTCACTAAAAGTGTGTAAGGATTTCCACTTAAAATGTTCTATTTCAGGGGTTTATAAAAGCTATAAAAATTCTCTCCAAGCTGAAACTTGGCAAACGAGAACTCAGCATGAGGACATTTTTTTTTTTAAGCCTAAATTTAAAAACAGTATGTTCATGTACTTTTTTAAGCATAAGAAGAAAAAAGGAGAGAATTTTTGAGGTTTTAGTTGCCTTTTTAAAAAATCTGCATTCCTCAGGAACTAGTTTGCTTTTAAAAATGGAAATTTGCAGACTATAAATTCAAATTTGGCCATGTTTCTTTGAGAATTTGATATAAATTAAAATAATCTAAAATGGACCCTATCATGAAGGGAAGAAATTCATTGTTCTCAGAAGACTGTTTCCAGAAATAACTCTATCGCCCTTCCCTCCAGTATGGATATGAAAGATAGATGTACCACTTTTTTTTTTTTTCCAGAGCTAAAGAAGCTATTTTCCTCTGAGTGAAAAAGTTCAATGAATCACCATGATATTTTTGGTTAGAGAATACTATATTTTCTATCTCTGCCTCCACCAAAAAAATTATATATATACTTATAGTTTGATTGTATACATATATATCTATGTATATATTACCTACCATAGTTTCAGATTTTGGTAAAAATTTAGCTCCCCTGAATTTTATGCATATATATTAAATTTCATAAATACATGCATGGTGGGGCACATGGGTGGCTCAGAGGGTTAAGGCCTCTGCCTTTGGCTCAGGTCGTGATCCCGGGGTCCTGGGATCGAGCCCAGCATCGGGCTCTCTGCTCAGTGGGGAGCCTGCTTCCTCCTCTCTCTCTGCCTGCTTCTCTGCCTACTATTGATCTCCATCTGTCATCTAAATAAATAAAATCTTTAAAAAATAAATAACTAAATAAATATATGCATGCATATTAAAATAAGATTATTATATACATGCCTATAAAAATATGATCTAAAATACCGTGTTAATAAAACTGGTCCGCTATTCTATTAAAAACATCTCAATATATATGAGAATTTTATTTATTGTTTCATCTCAAAAAATATCTAACTTCTCTGCCTCACATATTGTAGTGGGGAATAGGAATGACACACAAAAAATGAGTAAGGGGTGCTGTTTTTAACATGCTCATGATCGAGCTGGAGATCTGGAAACATAAAATATAAACACTTAGCCATATTCTCATATAAAACCCTCTATGACTTTTTTTTTAAAATAGAAAAGACAGTTTCCATAGGCCTATTCTTCTTCTTCCATACTTGAGTTTTAGAACACTTACTGGAGTTCGACAACTTTATCACTACAATCTGGCTTAGAGCCCTTTTTCACCGAAACTTTCCTTCATGCCCACAGTGATCCTTTTTCTGAAACAAGCCAACCCTGAGAATCCAGGGGCCCTCTGTTGCTCTTCCCAGAATGCATGCTCCTTCCCTATGAGAGGCGTCATTCTGCTTTTGGGGCTTTGTTACCTCAATATGGAGCTCCAAAACCTTAGGTCCATCTTTCCATGTCTGATTTCTCTAATCACCTCTTTTTTAAAGGGTTTATCACATGCTAGTCAGTCCACAGTCAGACATCACTTCCGAAGCAAAGAAGGCCTGCCTTCAGCTCCTGCCTGTTACCCAGGAGACTTGGCTTGGTCTTGTTCCAGTTGGCCAAACCCCAGAGTGTGCAAGGCTCAAACCTTGATACTTTCTCTTTAGAACTAGTCTCAGTTAGTTCTCAACTGCTACTTACCTCCTATCTATACTAGAAACTGGCAGGAAATAGAGGCTCTGAAGAATTAAACTGGATAGCCTGAAGAACTTCAAAACAAGGAAAAGGAGGTGAAAAGGTCAAATATAAATCAAAAGCAAAAATACTTTGATATAAAAATCAAACACAAAATCAGAGTGAAAATGTTATCTTTATTGCATCAAAGATCTTTATTGAAACTATAGGAGTAGATATAATGGATATATAGATATATATATAATTTGTATTTATTAGATAAGGGCATTTGTTCATGCTCTGTTTTTATATTTTTAATTTATTATTCATGTTTTATAAAAGTATATGTTTTGAGGCACCCGTGGCTCATTTGGTTAAGCATCTGACTCTTGATTTTGGCTAGGTCATGATCTCAGGGTCGTGAGACCAAGCCCCACATTGGGCCTCACCTGGGAGCATGGAGCCTGCTTAAGGATTCTCTCTCCCTCCCTCTGCCCCTCTCCTGTGCTTTCTCTCTCTTTCTTGAAATAAATAAACAAAACCCATAGATAGAAACGACTGAAACTCTCCCACCTTCTCTCTTATCCCATGGTCTACTTCCAAGCTATTAATACATTTAATTATTTTCCCTACATAATTATTTTAAAATTTTTTGCTTAAATTATTACCATTATTTTATACAATGATTCAAGTTAACCACACTGATGCTATTTCTCATTCGTACAAATTACAGTTTAAATCTGTAGTAAATTATTACATGCCACAACTCCAAATACCTTCCACTTCAGCCTTTCAAATAAACATAAGGCATATGAAAAACAGTTCAATAGGCAAAGTTACTTCTCAGCATAAGGAAAGCAAGTGACTATAGTTACATTAACATTTTCACATTCAAACGCAGGATTCCTACTATCACAAGATTCTTACAGTGCCGTGTGTCCATTCCAAAATAAGAAAAATGAAATACATTTTGATGGTGGTGTTTTTAAAATGTGTTTCTTATATGACAAAGACTATTGGAACCTAAGGCGTTTAAACCTCCAGAGATGATTGAGTACATAGGTGAGATAATGAGTGTGGTATTTGGGGGGACTCTTCTGGAGACTTGAGAGAAATGAAGTAACTCTTGTGGGCCACAGAGTAGGTTGGAAAGAGTCGTAGCTGGAATACAAATATCTACCTTCACTGTCCAGACTTTTTTTTTTTTTTTACTCTTCTGTGTTGCCTAAAAATCACTAGGGTCTTGACTTAGTCGTGTCTATGACAGACATTTTGTAGAAGGCAAGGAGATCTGATTTTCCCAGACTGAACTCCTCTTTGAGAGTCATTACTCAAGGAGATTCCAGATCCTTAAAGCAGTGACCTTAAACAAGTTTAGTTAAAACGCTAGAATTAGGTTACTATTTTATGTAAAAAGAATTTAATACTCTTTAGATTACTCTAACCTATGACTTTTTCCATGAAATATAAATGGAATTAATGTGAAATACCTTTTTTCCTATGACTTCAAATGTAACTAGTCTGGCATGTAGCATTAGTAAAAACAAACAGATTTTTGTATCTTTTACATCACTGACCTAAAACAGGATACAGTGAATCCTTTAATAAACTTTAAGTATTTCATATTTATAGCACATAAAATCATGCTTTAGGATTTTAAGGTATTTTAAATAGTGCTATATACTCTTCCTTGAAGAACTAGTCTTGATTAATAAATAAATGTGAAAAGTCACATGTACTAAGAGAGGATTATTCTTTCACATGAACATTAATACAAGGAAATGTCTGTTCTATAGTAATCGTTGACACAGGAAGGTTAAAAAACAGAACAGCTACTTTATCTTTGATAATGCCTTAAACACCTTTATAAAGTAATAAAAAAAAGAATATGCATACCCATGTCCATGCTGTCTCTAGTTATCATGTGAAATACTGAATGCTAACGTTAGTGGGATAGACATGAAAGCTTCCTTGTCAGTTGGCACTCATGACTTGTTAATAAAATCCACGGTGGAGTAAAAATCAATTTGGATTCTCAGACCATTATCTTCTTTAACTCAGTTTTCTCCAATTCCTTGAAAGCCTTTCAAAATTTTCCCAATGATATTGTGTAGCACAGGTACGCTTGGCAATCACCCTTAAAAAAAATTAATCATTAACCCGAGTACACTAGAGCCCTCAAAGTTACCACATGTACCACTGTTCTCTGAATCTATGCTGAGACTAAGTATTAACAAAATGGTATATAAAATGGGGGAAAAAGGAAACACACACATCCAATAAATACCATTTATCATAAAGTGTTAGCAATGTTAGAGGACACATTTTGATGAAAATTATGGCTTTTGGCATTTTCAAAATACCTCTTTACAGAGCAAATGAATTTTGCTATAGGTATTAAAATTATTTCAACTTTTTTTGTTTAGATGAACAAATGGATCTAAAATATTCATTAATGGATCTCAAATATATTTTTACATCTGACTTTAAATTCTTCTATTTTATATAGACCTGTAGTCACTACTCCCAAGACAATTAAGAAATTTAGGAATCTCTTAATCTGATATCAAACAGTGACTGAAAAAAAATTGACAGTTTTATGGAAATTACAGTGAAATCTTTGGAAAGACTCAAAAAGAAAAGCTGCCATAAAATTAATTTTGGTTTTGATACAGATGATATGTAAAGAAAAAAGAAAGAAAATTACAAAATATAGAGGGCTCTGAAGGAGAGCAAAATGTACCACCCTAAAATATGTCTCCTTATGATATTGATTATTTTGTGCTAGTATTTTTAAGAAACAGAGAACACAGGAGAAGCTCTGAAAATTGAGTAGAAATTACCTTTTGGTAAGAGATCTTCACAATGATAAAAGAAGTCTCTATTTGGGAGAGTGTCTCCCACTCTAGCAGTTAGAGAAGGATGACAAAATCTCTAGAAACTCTCATCAGTGGAAAAGGTGGGACTTAATCTGTACAACCACCGTATCCAGGTTTATTATGCGCTTCCTGATAACCTCCCATAACTGGCCTCCCAGCCTCCGGCCAACATCTTCTTTTATCTTTAGATGGAGATGGTATTGAAGGTAGTGGCTTGGGCCATTTTGGAGTTTTCCTGTGTATACCAGAGGCTCACATGTTCTTAAGCTTCCGGGTTGTTGTTTTTTTTTTTTTTTGCCTTTTCCCCCCTGTTATTCTGTTATTAAGGAGGTGGGAAGTGTCTTAGCCAAGAACCCAGAGAGGTTAAAAGAAAAATGATTTTTTTCTCTCTTAAAATTTCTGCCCTGAAATTATTTCATAACTACCTTTCTACTTTCACTCAACTGTTCAAAACTGGGTACCAACAACTGGAGAAGACACGTGAAAGGACTGGTTTAGGAAAAAAAAAAAAAAAAAAAGAGGTAAGATTCAAAGTAAAGGCTCTCCTTCAGGAAATAAATGCTCACGTATTCTATATGTTTCAGTTGTAACAGAATGCGTGAGGTATTAACTTTTCAATAATTGTCTGTCCTACCCCATTTTTTTGATAACTTATATAATAACCAACTGATCTCAGACCTTCCACTTTACAGCAATCCAAGGGATCTTCACTGGGGTAATTTTACCCCAGATAAAAATCTGGCAATGTCAGGAGCTCTTCTGGCTGTCATATCTAGGGAGGGAGGATACTATTGGCCTCTAGTGGACAGAGGCCAAGGATGCTGTTAAAAATGCTACAATGCATAGGATGGTACTCCACAACAAAGAATTATCTGGCCCAGAAAGTTGATAATGCTGCTGTTGAGAAGTCCATACCACCAAACAATGTTACCAATAATGTAATTATGTAAAATACTATTTAAAAGTTTAATCATTGATTAATGTCTTGCTAATATCTCGAAGTAACAACAGTAATTGTGGGGATGATATATTTGCTTCTCATTTTCACATACATTTTATCATTCAATTCTCTAAACTTAGAAGTAGGCAAGGTATTATAATTAGACCCATTCTAGAGCACAAAGTACTGAGGCTCATCAAGGTTAAACAGTATGAACAAGGTTATTTGAGGCTAAAGCTAAAATGCAGATACCTTTTTTCTTTTTTAAAGATTGATTTATTTATTTTAGAGAGGGAGGGAGTGCACGAGAGAGAGTAGGAGTAGAGAGGGAGTAGCAGAGGATAAGAATCTCAAGCAGATTCCCCATCTCATGACCCTGAGATCATGACCCGCACAGAAACCAAGAGTCTGACATTCAACTTACTGAGAGACCCAGGCATCCCTAAAACAAAGTTATCTTAATCTCAGTCACCTGCTGTTTTTAGTATATGTCACTACATCACTGAGTTGAAACAACCTCATAAATATTTGATAGAATGTCTGAAAAATTAATAGATCCTACATTAAAAAACAGAAGCTGCAGAGGAATATTCTATTACATTCTTATTTTTTCAGGGGAAAGGATTGGGTTAAATTTTTTTTTTCCCTAGAGCCTTTGTCATCTACAGTTTCAATGCAAGAAGATAATCTGAAACTTCTGTGTTTTTAAACCAAAATACAAGATCATTTATCTGGATCTAGAAAAGTCATCCTGTTTGTCAAAAACAAGGAAAGAATACTTTCTGCTTTGATATTTGCAACAAATTGTTTTAAAACATGAAATCTACATCTTTCTTTAAACTTCTAAGTGGAGTTGCCAGAGTTCTTATTATCATTTAGACAGATATCCTAATTACTTTTTTATTCAAATCATGTAAAAATGTCATTTTTAAAAAGGTCCCTGAAAGTCTTTGTATAAATACACACCTTCCCTAGAAGAAATTTTAACAAAAGATTCTTCTTATGCTCACAGGAAGAAAGAAGATCAAGGATATCAGCTTGGGGACCCTTCTTTCAAGTAATTTTGATGCAACAGTTGCTATTAAAAGGAAAAGCAGTAAAAAAATGCCAAAGGAAGTCATAGGGGTTCTAAAGAGCTAATTAGCAAGACAACATTAAAACAATAAAAACTGGTTTGAGAAGAAGCTTCCATGATTCGATATACAGAGAAAAAACTCAGATAAACAGCATACATTTATGTTATGATATAGTAAATATAGTATCTTTCTGAGTGAAAGGAAACGACTTTAAAAGATGTTTGGTATCATTAATTATATTAAAGTTTAAAGCTCCAAGTTCTGATTTCCAGAACTCTCTGGAGAGAACAAGAAATTAAAGGCCTGACAATCTTTCATCAACTTTGAATCTGTGTCAGTATGACTTTAGATTCTGCTCTTGACCATGACGGCATGGCCTTCCAGTTGTTGAACTCTTTGGCACTTTCACTCCTGGTTGATTGGATTTGTTTAAGAACCTTCTTTGTGTTAAGTGTGATTATTATTTGATTGTTTATTATGACTTTTCAAGATAACATAATAAAACCAGAGCCTACAGAACTATTCAGGTAACTGCTCTGGTCTAGGAAAGGCTTCTAGGCATGTTCCCATTAACTACAGTGCTGACTGACCAGGTTTAAGGATGGGAAAGTATAGGGCCAGAAGTCATGGACCAATATGAGATGTTCCTACAGTATCCAGCACTAGAAGTGTTTTGGTAAAAGAAGAGAATCAAGAGTTGAAATGTATAGAACCAGAAAATGTGCAAAATATATCTAAATCTTTCAATTCATATATGAATGAAGCCTGATGAAGGTATTATCAAATTGACAGTAATCTGCAAAATTTACTTAACATGGCAAGGAGTTGAAAAGCTAAAGGAGCTATTATATATTGTCATTCATACAAAATAAATTTTGAATACCCAAGCTAAGGCAAAAACTAGCCCCTCTCTCTTTAGAAAATGTTACTAAATTCTTGTCATGTGACGAGGTATTCAAAGATCAAATAGACAAAAATATGAAAGAGATAACAGAGGTGGACAAAAAGATAACCCAAATATTAGGCTTTCCCCCCTAGATTTTCATGATGCTTTTGGTCTTCTGTCAATTTTTAAAATTCTGTGAAGTGTTATAATTTTTCTCATTCTAACCAAGTATTCATTTTTAGCCTAATTATGCAATCTATTTGCGTATCCATTATTATGAGTTATTTTTCTTAAAGGAGGTCCTCCAAATTTTATAAGCTTTATGGTCCCACAAAACCTAGATCCACAGTTATAGATGTTAATCTCAATATGGAGAAAATTATTAGGAACAGTGGATATACTTGTCATTAAAATTAAAGAAATTCAATACAGCTTAGCTGTGACCATCCGAAAAAAAATTAAAAATTAAGAGGTTGAAAGTGATGGTGGTATTTTCCTTCCAGTATGTTCTGCCAGTCTCAAAGTAAACAGTCAGATACTACAATAGCAACAGACACAAAACAAGTAACTGTTCATATTCAGGTACAATGTGTAAAGATAAGCCAGTCATAAACACTACAGGCCTTCTGTTAACGGACAAGTTCACATATCTTATTTGCCATTTTGCAACATTTTGCAGGGATCCCTTCCATGTACACACTTATATGTGTCCACCAAAACTGTATGATGAAAACTTCACTAAAATTTCTCTGATGTATTTTTTTTTAAGATTTTATTTATTTATTGGACAGAGATCACAAGTAGGCAGAGCAGCAGGCGGGGGGTGGGGAGGGGAAGCAGGCTCCCTGCCGAGCAAAGAGCCCGATGTGGGGCTCGATCCCAGGACCCTAAGATCATGACCTGAGCTGAAGGCAGAGGCCTAACCCACTGAGCCACCCAGGCGTCCCTCTGATGTATTTTTATAGTCATTATTTTAGAATGATTATTTTTACAGTAATATTTTTCAATTTTCTCTCATTTGCTATGTTGTTTTAGTTGTTAACTTAGAAGCAGTATTTTCATGGTCAGTGAACTTGACAGGAAAAAAACAAAAAACCAAATGTGTCATGAGAAGTAAACCAAATTTCAGTCATAAAAGCATGCATTGTCCAAAATGATGTAGAAATACATCCTTCAGATGAATAAAACTTCTTCACAATATTCCTAGGGAGGGTTTTCCATCATAAATGCTCATGAGAGTAATCCTTTGAACTGAAATTTTTAATTAACTTTGAAATCCACAATGTAAATTTGAAATATGTTGCCTTTAGAAATCATGTTCCAGTTAAGGAGTTGAAATAAACTAAAACCTAAAAATATCCTTTTTCAAGATAATGCATTTAGTGACCCTAAGCACATTTTAATAATGATCTTTAGAGTTGTGCTTAAAAACTATGTGTATTCTTTCCAATATTTAAATACGCAATAGCCAACAAAAAATGTTAAATTATTTGGCCATGAAATCAATATACACAAAAATGTTTTCTGCATTATAACTTTGAATTAAAAAGTTCTTGCTCCACATTGTGCAGACAACATTTATGATAATATAAAGAGACTTAAAAACTAAACAAATTAAATGAAAGATGCTATTTGAATTCTGTATTTATTGAAAGCATAGATTAAGAAGTGAGGTTCTATGACAGTTTAAAGGGGAAAGGGTCAATTATAATAGATACGTTTTCTAAAAATCTAAAATATTAATTATTAAACACCACAATCTAAAATGTGCTTTCCAAGAAATATTTCTTGTAAAGATCCTAACCATATTTTGGCAGAAATTCAGGGCATTTCTAGTTCCTACTTGATTCTATCTACAGTTCAACTCAGCAAAGAAGGAAACACACATCTAGATTCTAGACATCGATTCATATACATACCTCTTCACTGTCAATGTAATCATGACTGTTTTGCTAATTCATCAACAGAAGATATGGAAACACTTTTTAAAAAGCAGCATTAATATATGTCCTGATTGTGATTGGCAGCATTAATTATAGGGGGTTTTTATCCTGTCAGCAGTTTCAAGACGATTATCCTTAAGTTTAAATTCCAGGAATGCTCTGTATATACGCACACACATACATCTCCCGCACTAGGAGACCAGAAGAAACAGACAAAGGAGCAGGGAAAATATAGGAAGAAAAACACAGGACTGGACATCATCCTAGCTCATCTCAGATTATCAGTCTTCCCGCTCTTCTTTCCATAATTAGCTCTAGGTTGATTCTTGGCTGAGCCATTTAACATGGTGGATGGATGAACTAGATGATTAAGTATAGTCTATTCAGCAGTCAAACTTACTTTGACTGTCTTAAAAAAAAAAAAAACCCTAATTTTAACATTCACATTTTTGAGAGGACATCTAAAATTTTTTCTCTATTAGTACTGTTCTAAAAAATACCCGAAATTGGAAATAAGGCAAAATAAAAAGTAGGTAGCATGTTCTTTCAGTTACATACTGGGGGATCCTTTAAAGGCTCACCTAAGGGTTACTTAATTATCTAGAATAAACCCGTGTTTAACTTTGCTATTTACGATTAATTACAGGCTCAGCTTCTGTGAAGTTACATGCTAATTTTCTGTCCAAAAGAAATGATAACCCCAAAGGTTAAGATTCCATTTTCCTACTGGACAATGTTAATTAGTTTTATTTCTAAGTCAGAATGTCATTCCTGGGGGACTACATAACTCATGTTCCTCTGATTTTCCTTTAAAGCAGCTTTGCCGTCTGACTTATTCTTTTATTGAGCAAAATAAAAAATATCTTTAACATGAGTTCATTATAGATTTGTACAAGCATGCTATTTTAAACTTTTGAAATTTATTTATTTAAAGATTTTATTTATTTATTTGACAGACACAGATCACAAGTAGGCAGAGAGACAGGCAGAGAGGAAGGGAAGCAGGCTCCCCACTGAGCAGAGAGCCCGATGCGGGGCTCGATCCCAGGACCCCGGGACCATGACCTGAGCCAAAGGCAGAGGCTTTAACCAACTGAGCCACCCAGGTGCCCCTCAAATTTATTTTTTTGACAAACTTTGGAGGTTCCACTAAAATATCCAAGCAGGCCCTTAAATACTTCCAGAAGTATTTAAGTGAAGACACTTTTTTATTTTTATTTTTTGGTCCTGAGAGTGAATCTCAAACAACAATAAAACTTAACAATGAAACTTTACCTTCAGTGGTTCTCAGGTTCTCATTCTTAACCTAACTCTGTGATTTTGTTTTCCTTTCTGGTTCCTGGCCACATTATTTGTTTTTGGTTCTTATGTCCACAGACCAAGTCAGTTATTTCCCATTGGTGACACCAATGATAGGGAATCCTATTATGAACCATTTGATGATCTTTAACTACTGGGGTTCTATTATTCTCTGTTGGGTGGGAAACAACAGAAATTATTTTGTTAGGTGTTTATGTTGTTTGTGCAAGAACATATTACATACCCAATGGAAAATAAAATGAAAATTTCAACTTAATGAGTTTCATGCTTATTTCCTCTTGACCCATGGCTGAAATTGAAGAATTGAAGCTAAAAGTCCTCTGTGCTTCTGCATTTCTCTGATTGACAAGGGACTTCTAAATTTAAAATGCCTTCCTATATCTAGTGGGTATTAATAAATTATATGATAATGCCCAAGTTAAATGGGTTGTATTATGAATGTTTTGGGGATTTAAAATCTCATTCATTCTAAAAGTCCCACATTCCAAAAAAACAAACTGAAGTTCTGAAATTTAAATGAGATAGAACTTTAAGAAAAAAAAAATAATACTTAGGGGACTTGCTAGCTTAGAGCATCTTTATATAAGAAGATACATCCAGGCTTATATAATTGAAGTACATCTTTGGTTTACTGTAACTTCTGTGATCATTTTGGTTTGAAAAACTACTTATCTTTCTCTGATTTTCTTGATGGTCATGTATAATTCAAGCTCATGCTTTGTTTCTTATAACATTTAGGTGTTTTTGGTACTCATGAAAAGACTAGTTAATATGAACCTCCTAAACTTCTTACAAAGGTTTACCGCTAAGATTTCTCCAACATTATGTCCAGGATTATAAAAACCGTAAAATTATGTGCTCACCAAAATGTTTTTATATCAGCAATAATTACATTCTATAGTTTGCAGGTGGACCTAAACATAATTGCACTGGCGAGTAATCTTTAGATAGCTGAATTTCTAAGTAATATATGGTATTAAAAAACTGTTCAACAGTCTATCACAATCACAGTGTTGTTGTACCTTTGGATCGTTGTAATCTAAGTATTCATTTTTCCCACTTTACAAAAGGGTAAAATCAATGTGTGTGGCCATAGGCTTGTATGAGATTTGCAAATCTGCGAAAATGGCTGTGAATGACAAACACAGTTCAAAATCTACCTCTTAGCTCTCTCTGTGAAAGAGGAATGACTTCATTTGGTTAAACATCAGAGTTAATATGGATGATAGAGCATTTCTATAAGCAAGAGGGGCAGAAATGTGCAACTGAGTAGTAATCATAGAGAATATGGTCTTTGTTTATATCAAGGAATATAAAAAAAGAAAGTGGTTTTCGAAGTGAAGGGTTTGGTTGCTCCGTAATATGAAAAAGCATAGCTTCAGATGCAACTTGAGTGGGGGTAATAAATTGTACAAGAGTGGAGGGAAGTAAATGTTGTTTGACTTGGTTTACTAATACTGGCAAATAACGAACCTGAAAAAGTAATAAAATATGTTAAATTTTGGTAAGCTGATAAGACTTACACATAAAATAATATAAAACGAAAGGGAACCTGTGAATCATTTGCTACCATATATCATATATATACAAAATTAGATATATTTTTAATCTCTGCTAAAATGATATAGAGCGTTTAAGTCCGCCCTGAGCAAAGGTTAGAAAAAGGTTATTTTTCACCTTTGGTCTAATAAATCCAGATAGCAGGGATTCTGCTCACCAGAATAAATTTCTATGCCTTGAGATTTCTTTGGCATGTCCTTGATTCACAAAGATCTTTGGTTCCTTACGATTATGTTACTTCCAAGTTTATTCAGAAATTTTACTGTCATTTTGATCAACAGGCAGCCACACTATTGTTTTTCAGGCACCTTGATCCTAGTTTATTTACCCAAATCCTCTCTATACCCTTTGGGCTTTACTTTTCTAAGATGAGATCCTTAAGTTTAGGGAGGAAAGAAGACCGTACCCAGAGCATTCCAACATAGCCCCAAATATGCAAGTTTTACCCTTAACAGAAATAGAAAAGAAAAAGTAGAGGACAGGGAAAGGCAGGGAACTTAACAGTTTCAGATGTTTTGATAAGTTGAAGGAGGCATGTGAGGGTTATGCCTCTTCCTGAAGGGACTATATAAGCGTACATTGTATCTAGAAACTGATTCTCTTAAAACTGTCCAAGCATACTGCCTGGAAAGTTGTCCCAAACTCTTTGCAAACTCTAGTTTGAAAGGCCACTGATCTATCTATAAAATTCCATTCTGAATATCCAAGATCTTTCTCTAGAGATCAGGGCTTTAGTACATTACAAAGCCAATCTTTAAAAAAAAAAAAGTCTTCCTAAAAGAGAATCATAATAATGTTATCCGCTGGTATCGAGGGAAGTCTCCAGTTAAGGTCTGCTAGTACAGGAAGAAACTTTATTTCTAACTCACTAATGAGCTATCAGAAATGTTACTCCAATCAGCTGGAACTAAATGAATTGCCGGCACTGGACGGTTAAAAAGATTATTGCCAAATTTAAGATCCATAAAAGAACCTTCAATTCTCTTTCCAAAATTGTTTCAAGAATGGTCTATCTTCTGTAGGGGGGAGAGAAAAAGAACAATGCATTTATTAGGACTCTTTATATAATAATAGTTTCATAAAAACTCGACATTTGGAAAATTCCTTTTATTAAACTTCTTAAAAAGACTATCCATAATCGGATTTATTGAGTGGTTACCATGATTAGATTTTAAAATAATCAGAGAAGTTCTTAAGAATTTATTTTATCTGTCCATATAGTTGTTAAATATGTATGTTAAGAGAAGATTTGGCTTTAATCATTTTATTGTCTATTCTTTAGCAATTACAGGCATCTGTGGACAGACTACTGAACTGTTTCATAAAACAAAGTTCACATAATCCTAACATCTGTTTTGGTTGCATTTTCTTCATATTTCTAAGAGCAAAATTAGAAAAGGCACATGCCATTTGTGTTAGTATCATCTCTTCCTCTCAAATTCAAATGTGCAGTAAATAAACAATGAATAGAAGGTTCTAAAATAAAATGACACTAAAATGTTGCTCGCATTTTTAAAAAATTGTGTACAAAAGCTCTAAATTAACTCAGCACTCAATAGCCACCCTAATATTGGTCAATAAAATTTGACTCCCTCGGCCAGTGATCAAAGTTGAATCATAGCTTTAACTAACCTTATCACAGTGGTTGTAAGTCCATTCTAAAATTTAGAATTTCTCTAACCTTTGTAAAGAGATTACTATGGTTGCTAATGAAGGAGTCGTAAATTCAAACAATCCCGTCCTTTTAAGGTTGTTTTTGTTTGTTTGTGTTTTGTTTTTGCCAATAAATAGAAGCTCGTCTGTAAAGATAAAAATGTACCCAAACTTTTTTAAAGCATCTGATGCATTTTATCCGATCATTAAATCTTTCCATTTTACCAGAAAATGAGCATTAAATATTAAGAAATTGGTTAGGTTTTGTTATATTCTGGATTCACTGAAATCAGATCAGTTCTTCTCCTTATGTACATATGGGGCTATATGTAGTCAAACTTTCCCATAAAGCAGGAAAAGCCTAAGAGAGAAAACATTATTAGCTCACTGCCCTACAAATTGAATTCAGGTACAATTATAATTGACTTCTAAGCTCAGATATGGAAGGATTTGTCTATTCAATGAAAAAGCCAAGAAAGCAGAATCTATACTATTCCAACAGACACACACAGTGTTCCCCATATCCAGTGGGAAGTTTATGCTCATAAATGCAGCCCATTTAGGGCACCACAGAAGATATTTCCTCCTTAAAAAATGGTGGTGGTGGGATAGGTAACAGAAAAAGGCAACAGAAATACATTTATGCATTTATAGGTATAACAGTAATAACCATTCTGTCTTATTATGTGATAGATTCCTAAAACCCATAGCTTTCACTTTTGATAACACCTTAGAAGGGTGGGTGATTCAAACCCTTCCTTCTGAATCAAAGCTTCTGAATGCAGAAAAATGATATAACAGCAACAATAACTCCTTTTCTGTTGTCTTCATCATTACTTTCAAAAACTCTGATGCTGAATACATGGGCTATGGATTTTGACCTATTATGTTATATATGAATCTCACCTTGCTCAAGATTGAAATGATTTCATGAATATGGCAATGAATCGTAAAATCCAACGATAATTTGTTATTTCTATAAATACCCAAGAAAGACTGGGAGAGTTGGCCATCATACACTGTAATTCACTCCACTTGAGCTTCATAGATGAATAGCAACAGTAACATCTGTGAAAGTCATTCATTTATTCAATGAATATGGGACGACTAGTTGCCATTTTTTAGTTTGTTCTTTAGCCCATTATAGTGAATTACAATGTATTAGTCCATCTTGTCCCTTTATTTGTTATTTATAGTTCAACTTTATGAACAGAAATTACTTTCTTTGTTTTTATGTATGAAGAATAAAATTCATTATACTTAAGCTGTCTCTGAAGTCGACTTCAAAGCTGTATCTTTATACCACATTGGGTTAGAGAGTATTGGGAGGGGAAAACATCTGTTCATTCACAACAAGAACTGAACTCTTGCAATGATCCATCCATTGTGCTAAGCTCTGGGACCTTAACATACCCACAGTCCCTCACGTCATGGACCTTCCAGTCTCCTTTGAATACCAGGGTCTTATTAAGGTTTTTAAGGTATTAGGAGAAGAGAAGAGGTTTCATGGTGATAGGTGAGCAATAAGCCAAGTAAGAAAGGAGAAAATGAAGATGCAACAGAGGGAGATAACTGATATAACAAGATCTCAGAGGAAGTTGGAAAAGCAAGAATAAATGGTATTACGGGAAAGAAGAATTTTGAATTTCTGAACTACATGATGATACAAATATCATCGGTGTAACATATCAATAAGCAGCCTAAGTGCCTTGTTTCTCAACGATTAAAAGACTAAGAAATGTAGATTAGTCTGAGACTAAATGAGATTAGAGCCTATAAACTTACTGTCTTGTTTTAACGTGAGATCAAAGTACTTGATTAATTCAATAGCACTGACACCTAAGACAGAGATCATAAAAAATAATTTTCTAGAGTTGTTCTCTCCACTATAGCAGCTGTAGGTGGCTACTGAAATTTTATATAATTAAAATGAAATATAACTAAACATTTTATTCTTCAATAGCATTAACCACATGTGGCTGCCCAAATTTGGGTAGCATGGATTTTTAGAAAATTGGCAATATCATAGTAAGTTCTGTTGGAATGTATGGGCAGAGCCCAAAGATACTGACATTTAGAGGGGTTTAGAGCAGTGGAAATCTAAATAAAACTTCATTTGTTTGGTATGACTAACAGATACAACTTTAAAAACAATCACAACTGTCTCTTCACCTAAAATTGCTAGGATGCTACTGACAAAGTGTATACTGAGAAATAATGTAGGGCAGAAAACCACTTGAAAAGATTTTACAACTGGTACTCAGGTCAAAAAACAGTATCAGATTAAATCAGCTTAAAAGGAAATATTCAAAATACTCAGGAAATTTCTGGGTCATTTAGTGGATACTGGTAATGCTAAAACAGACCCTGTTTGGGTCTTTTTTTTTTTTTTTTAATAGCCTGAAGATGTTTGAAATAGCATGTAACAGAAAAACAGAAAAAAGTGCCAGTATTATTATCTTTAAATATTCTCAATTTGTCTTCTTTTTGTTCCATTTTTCAGTGATATAGTACTCTATAATTTAGACAAAGATAAAAAAGTTATAAAAGGAGTTAACAGAGTTAATTCTGACAGAGTGAGAGGAGAGAAAAGCTGCATAGAAATTAAAGTACTAAGAAATTAAAGTACTAGAAATTTAAAAAAATGAAATCACAATTAAAAAATCACAAATTCATGCCTTGCTTAGAAGAAGGCAATAAACTATGTGCTAAAGACAAAACATTAGTTCTAGTACATTAGAAAAGGAATCCCCAGATTGCCCTGCCTTAAATTATGTGGCAAAGAACCAGACTGTTTGTTTCTACTAGCAATAAATTAGCTAGTCACATAAGGATTAATTGCAAAACTGACCCTTGAAACACTGCCCAGTAGCCCAATTTTGAACAATAACTCAAATTTGGTCTTCTACCAAGGAATTTTTAGTAAAAAGAATCTGAATGGTCTAATTCATAGGAGAGAGATACTGGTGTGAAGCTTCCTTTTAAAATTTTTCCAGCTACCTCCCAACACTCCAACGCATATATAATATGTGTTTCTCCCAGGGGTCCAGCACCTTTTGGGAACATAAAAGCAGACTGTGCATTTTGTATCCAAGTATTCCAGGGAATATCAGGTTTCATAACACGTGTGAATTTTCATTACTCATGGGTTCAAGAGTTTGATGAGAAGGTGTTGATTATATAAACAATATAAACAGAGATTTCAACCCTCAGCCATTTTTTTTTCATTCCGACTTCAGCCTTCTTACTAATTTTTAGCAGTCAGTTATATCTTTATTCCCTAATCTCCAATATCCTAAGGAAATGTATGCTCTCCACAAGAATGACATCATTTAGGTAAGTACATCTTCATCTCTTTTTTTTTTTTAAACATACAAAATTAAAGCCAATATACAAGGTCAAATAACTGAAGTCTAAATATATGTGATGCTTTGGTCACTGTTCAAATGAGAAAAATGAATGTTTAAAGGGTATACTTTTTCTGGCAATCTAGCCAGTAACATATTCAATTTTTCTACATCTTTCCATGCTGAGTTCCTACATAAAAAAATAAGAAAGAAAGAAAATTCAGTGACAGGCTTGGAACAAAGAGAATAAAAGAACAGTTATAATTCTACTCCTTCACTTCGTTTTTAAGGCACTAATGGGCAATTTATAATAAAACTGAAACTATGTGAGGTAAAGGTCCCTTTCACTAGCCAATTATACCTTCTCTTGAAAATGGTCCAAGGAGAAAAGTCAACTTTAAAAAAAAATGCAGTTAATAGATGAGGAGATATTTACCTCCCAAATGCTCAAGATAATTGAGGATTAATAAAAAGGAGCCATTCTGGTATTTTATTTCAGCTGACATTACCTCCTTTGAAAGCTAACACAGTTTAGATAAACCGTTCCCTCTACATAAAAATCAAATGGTCACTGTTACCCATTATCAAAATGTCAGAATCTGACTAAAGCACCCAAAGTTAGAGCTTCCTATTCTTTTACCAGGAAATAAAGACAATTTTGTTTCAAGCCATCTTAGATTTCAATGGATAGGTAAAACTGGAAAATATCAAAGCATAATTAATTACTTCTTCATATATGTCAAATAGTTTTAAATCTGCCTGTTCTCCTTACTCATCTTCTCCCTCCTTTTAGCACTGAGAAGTAAGTGGTGCACAAAAAAAGTAAATAAATAACCAAATAGGTAACATAAAAGACAGATAAGCCCTTTTCTGGGAAAAGTAGAGCTCAAAGCTAACTATTTACTAAATTTTTAAACCAGTTGCAAAGCTGAACAATTCAAGTGACAATATTTGTTATGTTAATCTTTTTTACGTAACTATAAGCCTAATGCATACCTCTTTACTAATGGGAAATAGATTATAACAAACAACTAATATGTATTGGGCACTCAGCCTCATCAGACACTGTTATTAAAGTTAGTTTTATACGTAATCTCTCAATCTTCACAACTCTGAAACAGGGTTCAAAGCCAGGAAGTAAAAGTGTCAGGATTACAACCAAGAAAGTCCAACAATATAGGAAAGCAAAACTGACTTTCATTTTTAAATGATAATAAAGATTAAAGCATTCTTGGGGAATGGGTGGGGGGATGGGGTAACTGGGGGATGGGCCTTAAGGAGGGCACACGAAGTGATGAGCACTGGGTGTTATACACAACTGATGAGTCACTACTCCACATCTGAAAGAGAATGATGCACTCTATGTTGGCTAATTGAATTTAAATAAAAACAAAGATTGAAACACTCCTGACCTCACTTCAATATTCCTATGATACACTGATAGGATAATTTCAACTTCACTATTAGTCCAACTAATATCCTCAGAATGGTGCTAAAATCCTAAAAGATACATGATAAATAAAAAATAAAATTCCAACTAACCCAGTGGATAAAGAGTGGTACAGCTAACAGGCAGGTCTTTAACCATTAAGCCCTTTAAGCTTTATGAAAGTCATCTAGAGCTTTCTATATAATGCTACTCAATTGTAGAGCCAGTGTAACGGGCAGTATATAAACATGATATACTGAGTTGTTTATTTATAGTTCTTGGAGAATCTATTTCAAAGCAGGACTTGAATGAAATTAGAATAGAATCATGTAACATAGAAGAGTTAGATATCAGGAATACAAATCAACATATAGAATGGTGACAGTCAAAAATCTTAAGCAAATTAGAATTAAGAACAGTATCACTGGTTAAGTTAAACCACTGAGCAATCTATGCTGTTCGGTAGGAAGGAGATGATTAAGAATCAAGTTGGGACAGTGACACAGGGAATTAAAAAAAAAAAAAAAAGCAATGGATATGAAAGACTGGCATAAAGAAGATATGTCATCTGACTGAATAAGCATGGTCTTGCATCTGTGCAAGAATAAGTAGGAAATACACAACAACGAAGTTTCTAGTAGGGAAAGTGCAGAAACAGTGCACAGGAGAGCGAGTCTAGCTAGCCACAGATGTCAGGTGAGCAATATGTGAAACTGGTATGTACTTTCAAATACCTGTGCAAAGTTTTACTGTGGCTTTAAATGAGCTGATCTGAGTAAAATTTTAAAATCACCATTACATACACAATATGTAGACTGAAAGTCATATTGTCATACTCACACATTTGCATTATTAAAATTGTCCCCATTATTTTTTATTTACTAAGTAAAAGGCATGATCTACAAATTGGTGAAGAGGAAAGAGATGTCCTATTCAGTTATCTTATAGGAAAGAAAATAAGTGTCCTTACCCGACAGGTGATTTCCACATCTCCATGGAGGAAACATCTACAACTACCTCCCCTGAATAAGAATAGAAAGCTTATTTTGCAGAAAGAGTTCATGCTCGTTTTGCACCCTATGCATGTAAGTGAGAGTAGAGTCATCTACAAGGTGTTTTCACAGTATAAAATCTGTATTCCATTACAGTCTTTGATGTATTTTTGCGCAAACCGTATCCACAATGTATCCATTATCCAACAGTATCCATGATCACAATAGAAATTAAAAGGTCAATGCCAAATAGTTACCGATAACGCTAGTTACCAGCATCTGGTAAACCAGCACAGTCCCCCAGTATGCACAGCACACAAGATGAGCATCTAATAGCAAATGTCATGGAAATATAAAGATGTTTTGTGCACAGGAGCTCTCTGAAAAATTACGTCAGCATAGACCCTTAAATGGGCATTCCAATCTATGAGGGCAAAGGGTAAAGAGAAATAAGGAGAAGCTGAGGTTACTTATCTGGCTCCTGTATTTCCCCCCTAATTTGGTGAACTTAATGATTAAAAAAATAAAAAATTAAAAAATCTTCCGGCTACTAGTTCTTGAGGCCTTCTCTTTTCAGTAAATTTCATTATCTGACCATTTCCTATCATTCATTATTCCTTGAAAACCTGACATTTAATAATATCAACATAATATTCCATCACAAAGGATGTAGCAATGTTGGGGCGCCTGGATGGTTCAGTTGGTTCAACGACTGCCTTTGGTTCAGGTCATGATCTCAGGGTCCTGGGATCAGGCCCCACATTGGGCTTCCAGCTCAGCAGGGAGCCTGCTTCTTCCTCTCTTTCTGCTCCTCTCACCCCCTTTTGTGCTCTCTAATAAATAAAATCTTAAAAAAAAAAAAAAAAAGAATGTAGCAATATTTATTTCACCTGACTTTGTTTTTAGATGTTTTCTAGGGATAATGACATGTGTCATCAATGTTAAATCTATGTCTACAACTATGCTGGATTGTCTAGAGAATATAAGAGGAAGTAAAGACGAAATCCAGTCATGGAAGAACACGCAGTCTGCTTGAGGAAAATCAGGCATGAAAATCGCAGGCAGTTGGTATAGAAAGAGCATTTAAGTAGTATGAGGAAACAAGCTAGTTGTGTGGTCCTCAGTAAGTGAGGAAGAGAACTGGAGGGATCCGTGCTTATCAAACTTGGATATGTACGCACATCCACGTGAAAACATGAGTGGTATCAAGATAAAGATAGTAACTACATTAAAAACATAACTCATTTACTAAGGATGCCAATTGCCCTAAAGAACATGTAATTAATTTTCATATTTAAAACAAAGAGGTACCTAAAGAACTTGTGGTTTATTAATTTTATAAATTAACAAAAGATAGCAACTAGAGTAAATGATATAGGTGCCCAAGAGATTCAGAGAAAGAAAAGATCATGTAGATTGTTAATATTTACAGAAGATCTATCTATCTTTCTTCCTTTCTTTCTTTCTTTTTTAAGTAAACTCTATACCCACCAATGTGGGGCTTGAACTCAAGCCTTGAGATCAAGAGTCACATGCTTTACTGACGGAACCAGCCAGATGCCCCCAAAAGATGTCTCGAAAACTTTAGACTGCCCACTCCCTAATTCACTGCCATTATTAGACATCTAAAGCATTCTTGTACCACCGGTGTTTAAGTAGGGCCAGACAACTGACCAGCCAGGTCATGTAACTTGTTGGTTACACACGCCCTGCTGAATCTATCTACTGAGCTTTCAGGAAAAAAAAAAAAAAAAAAGAGGGAGACAGAACTCGAGACAAAACAAAAACAAACAAACAAAAATATGTCCAGAGAAAAATGTCAATACAGTAGGGGATAATTTTATACATTTTTATGCAGAGGGAGAAAGGAAGCCTGCCCAGGAAAAACTGGTGAAAAGGTCCAGTGAGGCTGGATTAGAGTAGGTCGGCTGAGAAGGAAGGTAGAGAGTTCCTTTTCCTACCAGGGCTGAGATGAAGCTGAAGAACCACTGTCGGTAAAATAAAAGACATTATTTACAAAGAATGAGAAGTTAGGATAACTGAGAAGGGTTGAGAAGAGTGAAGACCTTCATCTGTGAGGAGTATCAGGGAGGCAGTCAAATAAAGACCTGTAAAAAGATGGCTAAAAGTAAATCGAGGCCCGGCAGGAGAGGAAGAGAAGGAAGCCCTCCACTGATGTGGGCACTCAAGTTTCAGGAAGACTGAGGAACCCCAAAAGGTTAAAAAAAAAAAAGAAAAGGAAAAAGAAAAAAAGAAAAAAAACAGGAGGTTGTGGTTGAAGATGCGGGTTTCTGAAGTCTTCGTCGTTGTAAGGAATGATGAAATCTCAGGTATGGCATGTGTGTGAAAAGCCCAGGAAAAAGCAAAATAAAGGTCACTGAAGAGAGTTCAAGAAATTCTGAGGGAAAAAATACTGGAAGAATCACCAAGTATACAAAAGAATCCACAGATTAGATAATGAAACCCTGGATAATACATGTTTGTACCAAGATTTTCTTTTGGAAAGAGCTGTGGTGGGTCCAGCACTTCTAAAACATGTCCATATGGTCTAGGGAGGAGATGGAATTGCACTTCAGTTTCTGGACGATCCAAAATTTTCCACTGGAGCAACACTGGTGATGCTGGGATAGGAGAGAAAATTCTAGCTTGACACCACTTTTGGTGGCTTGTTATGGCTCAAAATGAAAGACTGGGAGTCCAGCTGTGGGGCTGTCTGCTAGGTTGTCCATCACACTTTATAGGAGTACCTTCCACATATTCCTCCCCCACCCTTGTGAACAGAGGTCAGAGGAAAATGAGTCCCAATATCTGGAAGGTTGCCAATTATTACGACCTATCTGTAACGTTGCTTATAAAGTACTTATATGAATGTTGTGACTGTGAGCACGATCAAATTTTAAGGGCCCAGTGTTCCTATCTCACTTGTCTTGTCTTTTTTTTTTTTCCCCTTGACAGTCTGTTCCTAAAATAAAGTGAGTGAGTTAAAATTAAATATTTTAACTGTTTAACCTATCAAGAGGGTATAATGCTTACACGATTAGGTTAAAACATCAAAGCGTTTCCTGTAAACTACGCACCTACTTTTTTTTTTTCTTAAATATCAAAAGGAGTTGCATTCTTTTGTCAATTTAAATGTAATTTTCACTTTAAATTCTCTCTGAACACGGTATCTTATTTTTTTAAAGATTTATTTATTATTTGAGAAAGAACATGAGGGGCAGAAGGACAGGTAGAGAGAAAATATTCAAGCAGATTCCCCACTGAGCATGGAGCCCAACTCAAGGCTCAGTCTCAGGCCTGAGATTACAACCTAAGCTGAAATAAAGACAGTTGCTGAACTGACTGAGCCACGCAGGCACACTTTTGCATAGTACCTTATCTTTGTCTGTGCAGGCTGCCATGGAGTCTATCATAGACTGAGTGGCTTAAAAAACAGAACTTATTTTCTCACAATTCTAGAGGCTGGAAGTCCAAGATCAAAGTCCCAACAGAGCTCGGTTTCTGGTGAGGTCTCTGTTCCAGGCTTGCAGACAGCTGCCTTTGGCTATGTACACGCACACATGTCCTTCATATGCACTTGCACGGAGAGCAAGTTCTCTTGTCTCTCTTCTTCTAAGGGCTCTAATCTCATTAGACCAGGGCCCTGCTCTCCTGACTTTATCTAACCATAATTACCTCCCTAAGGTCCCATCTCCATGTGGGGTTAGAACTCCCACATACGAATTTCAGAATAACGCAAGTATCACATTCAGTCAGTAATATATAGCAAAAGATTTCAGATGATGAAAACATTTTCCACATATGCTTTGTAACACATAAAGGGGGAAAAATGTCCCCAAACTCAAACTCTTCCTTGCCTTTTTCCCTTTTTGAAGACCAAGCTATGTTAAGTAAACAAATCAAGGACTGTGGTTCCAAAATACGTTAAAGACATAGTGCTAGCTGACTTGGATTGAGTCCGAAGAAGGAGAGAAATGTGGAGGGAAAAAGCTGCATTATATATTCCCTTCTTTTTCTTTTGCAAGTTTCAACGATTCATAAGTTAGATATAACAACCAGTGCCCATCACTGCATCCTTTCTTACTCAATTATCAGTTCTCCTAGTTATATAAGTAAAATATAAATACTCCTTTTAAAGTCAGAAATATACTAGGAACTTCCCCTACTGCCTCTGATAAGATGAATGTTTCAGGTGTTAGAAGGTGGGAAAAAGTTAAAAAATCTAAAGTTAAAGAAGTATTCACACATCAGAGTCAAGACTTTTGGTTCATATCTGCTTTGGATATCAAATAAATTTAGTGCTTTGGCTCACTTTAAATCTTAATTGCTATTAAAAATTTCAGAGTATTACAATCTGGGTAATATCTCAAACACAGAATTCTCACATCTCATTTTATAAGTGATGATTACATTGCCCACTATTACACAAACAGATAAAGTCAAGAGCGCTACCAATTCATATAACAGAACTTCTTAAAATTGAATTCTAGAAGAATAAAATTAGATGACTCTTATACAAAATGTGATACTATCGAGCCAACCAAGGTGAAGAGCTAAGGTATCTATTACTGAAATCACTTAACTGCATATAGGGATACGACACAGAAAAAGGCACATTTATATAATAAAATTCGTTTAATCCTGAACTTTTAAGATATAGTTTAAAAATAGCATATCACGGTATTAGAATGTTATCACTTACATGATTTCAAATGTCTCCTCATTTTAGCCAATACATGTTTGTGTTCATATTTTATTTCCCAATCTTCATTAATATAAAAGTCAGCATGCATCTGACTGGCTAATTTGCCATTCTGTTACAAACATATTCCAAATGGATACTTCACGGAATTAAACCCTGCATTCTCTGGTAATGTTTAGGAGTTAAATGAGTCCTTCTTAAGTAAAGTTGGAGTTTCTTTCTCTCACATTAGTGAGAAACAGAGGTATTTTGAATTATCTCATCATTTAAAAAATATTAACGTAAATCTGGAGGTCGGAATTTTACATTGAGAGGGACTTTCTTTTATATTATATTAATAAATTGCCTTTGGAAAAAAGTCGATTTGTTTTGACACATTATCAAAAATGTCCACATCACATCACCTATCATGAATAAAACACTGTTACAGAGCAACAGAGGGGGCCCACAGCATTTTTGTCTCTTCCTGTCTCCTCCCTCTCATTAGATAAAAGAAGGTTGTTTTAAATTTTCCATCAAATGATTCCTTAAGAGAAAAAAAAATCTTTTAAAGTAAGAGAAAAAACTAGATATAATTTTAAACCAACATGGAAGCTAACTTCTGATATCTCTCCCCCTTTCTCTCATAAGTCATTCACATGTAGTTTTTCTTTTTATAAAGTCTTACCCATGAAATGGCTTTGGAAAATGTTCATAGTTATGATTCATGTTGTTTACCATATTGTGTCAAATAAAATGTGTTCTTAGAATTAGACATGTCAATGTTTGAGAATAGGAATCGAATCTTGTTAAACACAGCAGTCAAAATTTCAAAATCAACTCTCGCCTACAGAGGGCTAGACAAAATCTCATTAACCTCAGAACCTCAAGAAAGCTAAGAAGAAACCCATTCATATATAAAAATCCATCAGAGAATAAAAACAACTGCTGACACACTACCCTTAGCTGAATTGGTAGGTCAAATACGCAAAAAGTACTAAAAAGCCCATATTTACTTATTATAAAAATGTATCCTCTGATCTCCATGCTGTGGGCCTTCAAACTAACTCTCCTACTAAATAGATGTATCTTAAGACTTCGCGAAGGTTTTTTTCTTAACATGGGGAAAAAAAAACATAGGTAGGATTAAGATATAATCCACAAAATTATCCTGTTCTAAATTTTTACTTATTTATCATTAATTTAAACAAAAGGTCTGGGCTTTGTTGAAACCTGAATAGGTAACTGAGCTGGACGGACTTCAAGTAACTTAAAAACTGGACAGACAATCATCCTTGCTTCTAATTTGCTCCTGGTTTAATCTTAGTCACATTTTACAAAGCTAACACTTATCCTCTAGTGTTCTACTAATTGCTTGGTGCTACGCAGACTACTGGGAATGAACCACAAGCTACATCACTGTAAACTGTAGGGAGTGCTTCAGTGATCAGGAGGTTAAAAACTCCCCATCAGCAGAAAGGGAGAATTCTTGACTTAACTCAGTGGTACAAATTATTTCCAGGTGGTGATAATTATCACTTGTGGTATTTGATATTCCGGACTTTGCATCTAAATTTATACTTGACAAGTTAAACTTTTCATCGTGTGCATTTTCCCGTAATCTCTCAAAGGCCAAAGACAAGGATAGACGGATTAGTGATGGGTGAAACCAATTCCACCCAAAATGGCAACACTTAATTACAAGCCTTGTTGTTTATAATTAACTGTGTAAATCACTAACTTGAAAGTTTCTTTTCAAAGTGTTTAAAACCAACTCTTTTCCCAGGGAGATTTAATACTGTATATTATTACATAGGTAAGTATTATTTTGTTTGTTCTATGAGCAAGATGTGCAGATGACCCATTTCACAAGCTGTCTTGCAAACAAATCTGGAAAGTGTTCATGAACTGTATTTGTATGGTTGTTTTGTACTTCTCAGAATTTTAGGCCATTGTTCAGCACACAAACAGATGCAAGTCCTAAGGAAGACAATGTGCTTACCTAAATGACCATGAGGAAGTAGTGTTTAAGAGAGGAGAATGAGTGCCAAATTCTCCAAAATTTCAGAAAATAAAAAAGTAAGCTTCCAAATATTTCTGAGATGCATTCCTTTTCCCGTGCAAAATACTTAGAAGTAGAAAACACTTCCTGAGTACATACTATGTGCCAGATGCGATCTGCTCTGTAATATTTTAATTCAATCATTTCTATTTCTAAATATTCAAAAAATGCTGAGAGGCAGGAATAATAACTCGTATTTTTTAATCATTAATCTGAGGTTTAGAAAATATAAGTGACCTCTTCATGGCCCCTGGGCTAGTGAGAGGTGGGAGATCTATAGTTTGGTCTCAGTTTCTCTGAATTTAAGATTTTTGTTTCTCCGAATTTAGGGTTTTTGTTTCTCAACCAACCCTGACAACGTGACATCAAAAAAGTAAAATATTCACTTGCCATGAAGATCTGCATCAAAGGAAACCACAAGGAAAAGAAAATACAAATGCACGTGCATTAAATTCTAGATGCCTGAAAATACCACATCATGCTAACAGAGTCAACCGAAAAGTAAATCTATAAAAACAATTGTCTAGTTCTTGATTTGTTACTGAATTAAGCTAATATTTACTAACAGTATTTACTATGCTGTCTCAGATACCAGAAATATAAGGAAAATGTATATATATGGATATATATTTATGAATTAAATACATATTTATGAATATCTATATTTAATATATATATATATATGAAATATAAGGAAAAGGAAATAAAGAACCCTTCCCCCACTCCACTGCAGGAGATCCACCAGCAAAAAGATGTCTAAACACAGCCCCACAGGTTCACTGGCAAAGTATCAACAAGACCTCCAAGGAAAGGCAAGGGGTTCAGGATCGATCTCATTCTAATTTCCAATCTCTAAAGCTCAAAAAAAAAAAATCTCTGGACTCTAATTCAATCTTGTAGATTCAACGTTTGCCACCACCTCCAAATCCTTATGTTCAATCCCATCCTCTCCAGTTTCTCATTTTACTGGATGATTCACTGTACCTCAATGATCCTTCATCCAGCATCTAAACGGCTGCTCCTAAGAACCATGTTTCTCTGTCTTCAAAATTCATGTAGATTAGGTTAGGTATAGTTTGGCATGAGAAACCCCCACACTTTCCATACACCACCTCAGACCACCAATATTTCTTCATCCCTCAGAATTCAGAACTTATAATCTAGTGGTCCTTTTCTCAGGTTATGAGCTCCGTTATGGAAGAAATACTAACATCTTCAAGTTTTTGTACAAATTGGCAAAATAGCATAATGGACACCCTAATAATCAATACCAATATTCCAAAATACACAAGCATTATAGTCAAAGTAGAATACTAGAGGGAAATGTACATTATTACTAAGTAATAAGTATAATAAACATTAGTAAATACTGAGACTTATAAAAAATCAATAATATTATAAAGCTATGAAAACTCAACCAATCAAATGACGACTGGTGGTTTTACATTCATGGAATGAAAAGGAAGACCTAGGAATAGCAATTCTTGACCTTCTCACCATTGTAGAGGTCATCTCACCAGCTATCAATTGCCAGGTCACTGAAAACACCAGACGAAGCAGGGAATCATTAAAACTGTCACATATAGTATTGTTTTTTATCAGTTACTATATTCTTCAATTCAATCATTTACCTTCTGTGAAAACACATAAAATATATTTTTGAATATATCTTTGAATCAGATATCACATTGTCCTTCTTACATAAACCCATACACATAATAAGCCCTCTAAATTTCTGAATGCTTATGATCTTTCCCCCAGTCTTCTACAATTGTCTCACCCATCTTAATTTGTTACTTCCAGTGGTAACATTTCATTAAATCTTTCTGAGGCATCCACTCTTAGAGTCATGGAAGAATTTTCTTTTCATTCTTAGATATCACAACTATACATAGGATCTCATTTGTTTATTAGGTTAATATAATAAGTTCAAATGCCATTACAGGTTTGGGACAATTACCACTCTTGGTAAACACCCATGTCAACACTAATACTAAGAGTGTAACCCGGTTACGCTGGAGAATACAGTCTACTAACTGAAGGCACTCAGCACGCTTAGACATCAGATGGTGCAGTTTACAGACTCCAGATGGGTTAAGAGAGTTTGCACTGTACTTTCTCAATATCCATTTTTTTTATCATCACAGGGCAACATTTTCAACTTTACCTTCCACTCATTACACATTACACATTAATCCTTTCACTATGAACTATTAAAAACAAAAAGTGGAAACTAACCTTTATTCTTGTGTCACCAGTTTTCACTGGTTATGCCAACCCAGAACACTTTTACAGTGCCCAACTAAAAAAGTAACCACTAGATGTACACACATTTCCAAAAACACATATGTCACTTATTTGTATTTTGAGATGAAAACTCAACAATCAGAAAAGTGAAATAGGTATAGAGATCAAGTATTCTACTTAAAGACATTACAGTCTTTCCTTTGACAGTTACAGAGGCTGCCCTATATCCAAAAACCAATCTTGATGTTTAACAGCATTCGATCTCACGTTCCTCATTTATAAAATGAAATGTGAATAAGATTCCACTCAATCTTGATACGTTTCATGATTCTGATATGGATTTTTTTTTTAAGGACCACATTCCATTTTCAGGTAGACTTAACACATTTTAGCCAAAATTCTGGACTGTAACATAATATTTATTAAGTGAGCTGTCAGGCATAAACTGTGCCAGAAGCTCCTCTACCCACACACAGCAGGATCCAAAATGAGTAGCACTGTACTGAGTTACACCAATACGAAAAGTTAGAGGTCAGACAGGCCACACGGAGCCCTGCAAAAGCCAACAATGCAACTTAATGTCCTTTCCATATCCAGAACAATTCTCCATGCAGCTTCTGCAAAAGAGATTAATGGTGATAGGAACAGCAAGCAGAAGAGAAATGCGAACTATGGAAGCCCAGCCAATATTCCATTTGTAATTTGTCACATCTCAGCACAATAAGACTACTGCAATTTACAATTTACAATGTTGGCAATTTACAATTCAAATGAGCGCCTTGATTTTTCAAAGAATGGACTGTGTACACATCAGTCAGTATGACACAAAAATGCCCGGTCAGGTTCATTTTAAATGTACATTTTATTTGGTACTGTTAACTAATCACTATCATTACTTTTACTGTTTACAGATACAATATTTATTAGGCAAAATGTAATTTGGAATCCTTTCTTGCACCCAAACCTAATTCATTTCCTGACTTCCCGAAATATTTATATCCTGATTAGACATATTAGGTCTTTAAAGCTGTTATACTAAGATGATTTATTTATTTCTGGGGCAGTGTTAAAAAAACTACTCTCTAAGAGGCAGGCTGAAAAAGGAAAACACCACACAGAATCCCTTCCAGGACTTAAAAAAAAAAAAAAAAAAAAAAAAAAGAGATGGGAAGAAGAAGGAAAAGGTCTAATTTAGGGCCAAGGAAGAAGACGGAGATGCTAGCCACTCCGGAGTGGGAATCCTGGTTTTAGACTCTGACTTCCCACTAGAGTCTATGACATGACTCTTACCGTGGCTTGCATCAACTTATACATCTGTAAAATGGGGATGATGATACTTACCCACCTTACAGGCATGTTGTGAGAATTAATTAGTGCTTGCGAAATGCTTTGAAGATGAAACAGGCTGTATAAATGCTAACTATTATTATTATGAGAAACCTGTCAAATGCTATAATTAAACAATCTTGAGCCCCACAATACGGCCTACTTTAAAATGATCACAGCTCCATGAGGAAAAGCACCAGCTTTAGCTTTCTCCTTTCAATTTGTTGAACAAGATCCAAGAACAAAATTTATGCCTTTCATTTTATGCTCGTAAAAAGCAAAGAATCCCTATGCTCCCGAAGCTTGACACAAACAATTTTGTGAAGTCATCACAGCAGTTCTTAAAGCAGGTTGGTGTCCTGTGGGACGTGGAAGCCCGAGGGAGGGAGACGAAAAAAAGACGAGACTCAGGATATTTTCAACACCATCTGAAGCACCCAGGGAAAACAAGCAAGTCGCCTTGCTCTTAGTGTCTCTGTAATCACATGGTCACGTGGAAAAGAGCCTCAAAGTCTCTTAGTGTATCACACTGAGGTGGTAAGATTAAGTTTTGGTGTATGTGGGTTCTGTCGCTTTTGTTGTTGGATTATGCACATCTCCCTCTAATACCAAGTTTTCTTATATTTTGTACTCTCAAGATTAGGAATGACTTAAAAATTGCCAAGTCACGGGGCACCTGGGTGGCTCAGTCATGATCTCAGGGTCATGAGATCAAGCCCTACTTTGGGCTCTGAACTCACTGGAGAGTTTGCTTGAGATTCTCTCTCTCTCTCCCCCAAACTCACTCATTCACCCTCTCTCTCAAATACATAAGTATACAAAATCTTTAAAAAAAAATGCCAAGTCATTAGCTTTCCAAAGACACCTTAAAATTCCTTCTTAAAAATTGTTTAGTCATCTGTGATTTTTCCTCTGAAAGAACCAAGGGTTTATTTTATCTTACTTTATTTTTTTACCAAAGGTTTATTGGTTTAATCTTGTGTAAACTCTAAGATCCTTGACTTTAGTTTACGAGTACCAAAAAACAAAACAAAACAAAAATTTCACCAAAATAAAGATCTTAAACATTGAGGCTAACCTTTATCAAATTGAAAAACAATGTCCCAATTTTTTTTTTTTTTCATCATTCAGGATTCACTTTAGCAACTTTTTTAAAGCCCAAAGTCTTTTGTCTTTTCATACACCAAGAGAAGGTCAAATTGAAACGAACCAAATCTGAGCAATACTTCAATTTAAGACAAGCAAGAATGTGATTTAATTTAGTCTCGATTTTAAAATGGCCCTCTCATCAGTGGGGAGATCATTTACTCATCTTATAAAATCCTCAGGCTTTGCTCTGACAAAAATACTTTAAGGAATGATTTCCCTGAAACTGCTCTAACGACCTGTTCTAGATGCTCATGTCTACTTCATGCAGTAATGGCGGTACCCTTAATAATACAACACATAAACCGGTAAGATATGGATTTTTCCCCAAATCATTATTTACAATTCATCAAGGCAAAATGAACAAAAATATACCTTAAACATGAGATAAAAATCCTCAGAAGATATCAGGGCATTTAAAGAAAATTTCAGGCTGAAAAGGAAAATAATTCCAAATCCCTTGAATTATCATTTTGGTGAATATGACGATGGGAAAAGGAGGAGACTGGGGCCAAACAGGGAAGATCTAGTACCAAACTTCAAATTCATACTCAGCCCATCACCAAGGAGCCAGTTGGCTTCTTTAGGTCTCGTTTTTTTCATTAGTACAATGGGACTAATAGTGTCTACTTCATGGGATTGTTGTGAGGATTTAATGAATCAGTACATACAATATTTTCCTGTCATGCCCTCAAGAACACTGTAGTCACGACTGGTATGATGCTGGGTTCAGAGGCAGGTGGAAATGTCAGGATTGCCCTGAATTCCCACTCGCGCGTCTCCCCAGCAGGTGCTACAGCGAGTATCCCAGCATGGGGAAAAAAAATTCTTCTAATTATACCTGAAAATATTAACTAGAATGTGTACTGTACCAATCCACCCAATATAGTTAACAGGTAACTGGTGGCCTAAGAAAATCCCTTTCATGAACAATACTGACAGACACTGTTATTTATACCAAGATGAACTTAAATTAAGCACTACCATTAGCACCTGCAGAGAGGCACTGAAGTGCCCCAGTGCTTCACATCTCTATTAGTCTACGTGCATCACTTTAAAATGTCCTCACATCATTCTTCAAGAAAAGTGTTAACTCCTGTGGGATTCTTGGTTTTTGCTTTTGTGAAAGTCATTGGATGGACTTCAGAATTCATAAGTAACTGAACCGCAGTGGAGGAGAAGGGGGAGGGGGAGTGGGGAAGAAGGAGGAAAAGAATGAAAAAGAATTTCTTTGTTTCCATCTTTCCACATATTGTTTAGAGTTTCTACTGTTAAATACAGTCATTTTAAAATACAGGCAATGATACATTGGTACCTAAATGGCTTATGAATTCTCCCTTGAGATAAGTCAGAGATTTATTTGATTTATTTATTTATTTGTTTGTTTGCCAATTGTGTTTCGAGAATCCTCCAAGCAAATCCTTTCTCAATCTCATCATCATCTACAGCTTTTCAATGTAGTTTCTGCAGTGGATGCAGGTGCATATGCCTGGCTCCAGAGGATATTTCCTTACCATGCTTCTCCTGTCTTTTCCCCTGTCAGAAACTAGTCTCCATCCATGGTCTAGCACAAGAAGAAATAACACTGGGATGATCAAATATGCCAAAATAAAGAAGCCGAGGAGGCTGCTCGCTATAACCCACATCTACCAGAGTCAATGAGGTGACCCATGTGCTTGAACCGCAGGAGGTATCATTTTTCTTTCTCTCGTAAGTAATACTTAGACCTAACAGTCAAAGAGTTTAGTTTCAATAGTTAACACTGTGTTTTCTTATATGTCTCTCTAATTCCTATCTACATAATCCCTGTTCCCCCATTTTTTTTTTTAAGATTTTATTTATTTGATAGAGACATAGGGAGAGAGGGAACACAGCAGTGGGGGTGAGAGAGGGAGAAGCAGGTTGCTACCAAACAAGGAGGCCGATCTCAGGACCCTGGGATCATGACCTGAGCCAAAGGCAGACGCTTGAGGACTGAGCCACCCAGGCACCCCTCCCTGTTCCATCTTTACCAGACCTGAGAGCCTTGAGGGCTAGGAGTAGCCACCAGTTACTAACGTCCAAGGGCAGAAGGCCACTAAGAGAGCTCAAACTATGCAATGATCAATTTCTTTACTCTTAAAACTATCTGAAACTAAAATCAAAAACCACTAAACAGGTCTACACCATATTCTATACTTACTAAAAATGGTTGTATTAAAACAGGGTCATTTCATTACACATATTTTCAATGGAAAATTGAGCTTAGATCTGTGAAAACAATCCAACGATCTAACGATTTCTCAACAGTCAACTTTTAATTATATTTTATAACACATCTTATATTCATTATTTAAAGCTAGATTTAGAACAAATGGCTTCACAGTTTTATTTCAAGAAAAGATTCAAAGAATTAAAAATGAATATCAAGTTACCTGGTGAACTACACATATTACAAGTAATCTTACTGATTTCGATCCTTTCCTCTCCAGATATCTCAGACTACAATGAAACCTGTAGATAACATATGACAATCTACTCTCTGAAAAAATAGGTATATATACAATGGCACGATATTGCCTTTAATTTATCATCATTTCTCCCTTAAGGAAGAAACAAAAAGGTCTTCAAATCATCTAAATTTTAACCTTAACCTGGCATTATTCATATACCAGAACCTATTTAGAAAATGCCAAGGTGGGGTTATGGACACTGGGGAGGGTATGTGCTTTGGTGAGTGCTGTGATGTGTGTAAACCTGGCGATTCACAGACCTGTACCCCTGGGGATAAAAATATATGTTTATTTAAAAAAAAAAAA
Source organism: Mustela nivalis (assembly GCF_964662115.1). Taxonomy (NCBI): domain Eukaryota; kingdom Metazoa; phylum Chordata; class Mammalia; order Carnivora; family Mustelidae; genus Mustela; species Mustela nivalis. The sequence goes on along the minus strand of NC_139021.1, from coordinate 23,312,557 downwards.
AAAAAAGAAAGAAAATGCCAAGATCGGAAGAAAGCAACTTTCAAAAGAAATAAAATGCCACAGATTAAAAAAAAAATGTATATATTACATATATACATATATCCAAATTTTTCATTTAATGATTAAACAAATGCATAGATACATATGCATTTAAAACTCACTTGCAATAAGGTGTGTTTTTTTTTTTTAAGATTTCTTATTTATTTATTTGCCAGTGATAGAGGGAGAGAGAGCGAGCAAGCACAGGCAGACAGAGAGGCACGCAGAGGCAGAGGGAGAAGCAGGCTCCCTGCCGAGCAAGGAGCCCGATGTGGGACTCGATCCCAGGACGCTGGGATCATGACCTCAGCCGAAGGCAGCTGCTTAACCAACTGAGCCACCCAGGCGTCCCGCAATAAGGTGTTTTTAACAAGGATCCACTGCTAGCTAATAAAAAACGCAAAACAAACAAAAAACATAAAAACCTTATACAAATAGATGACTTTCTCTAATAATCAAACCTGGATTCCAATATATTTAAGTGACACTTGAGATGCCATTTGTTTTCATTTCAGAAATATAATAGCTCCCACATAATAGTATTTGCTTTTTAAGTCATTTGACGTGTTTTATCCTTGGCATTTCAAGAGAAGAAAGCACCATACGCTCAATGGATAGAGTAGGGAGAAATATAAACGTAATGCTCTTGGCATGTAGGAATTTAACACACACATAGAGTTTTTAATGTCTAACTAAGTTAATGTTTGTATAAATTACTTCTAAAAGTATTTCGAGATTATCTACACTTACATTTAACATAAACAGGCACCGTAAACTAAACGTGGGCAAAGCAGTTTGTCTGCATAACTATCCACTACTGTGAGCTGAATTAACAATTTCTAGTTTGATTAGAATTTGCCAACTTTCACAGAGCAGAGGTTCATTCTAGATCCATGTTGGTGAAAACAAGGGCAGATATCTCTAGGTACCAACAAAAGGCAGCCAGTAAATAATTCTGAGAAAAAAAAAATCTGAATCCCATGTTAACTTTCCCCACAAAGGCCCAGTTCAAATGTTTAAATAATAAAACTGCCAGTACAGCTGTCAACTACGTTTGAAGTTTATCAGTGACTTTGTAATTTCCTAGAAATTAGGTTTTTAATCTAGCATCCAAATTACGGGAAGTTTACTTAATTTTACTTTTTAATTATATTAAGAAATATATCAAATAGTATAATTTTGGTTTGATAAAATCATTAAAATGCCATTATCAAACAGCTAATACTTAAAAGATGCTTTTATTGCCCATACTTAGTTAAAATCTAAGCATCACTTTTTTTTTTTTTTTTTTTTTTTAAATCAGGGAAGGAAGAAGACAATGTGGGATTCCATTTCTCCCTCACTGTCTCTCTGTCTCCATCTCTCTTCCCCACCCTCCTCCCTCTCTTTTTATTCTCTGTGCTAAGCTGAAACCATCCACGGAACCTCTTGAGCTTTAGCTGGGCCAACGAAGCCTGGGGTTTAAGCTCATGGGCTGTGCTCTGGAGAGAACTGGTTGTGAATTCTTGTCCGTAGGTCTGGGATTTTAAGCAAGTGATACAGTAAGTTGGTCACTTAACAGGATCATGGATTGATAAGTGGGTCAGACAGGAAGCAATGGTCAGAACCAGCTTCAGAAAAACTGGAACTATCTTGGGCTTCTCTTCTTTCTCTGTTCCCCTCCACAGAAATTCTCTATCTCTGGATCTACTCTTGTCCCAATAAAGGCATCACCCCTGAAGGTAGAGCCTTTAAGTAAGCCATCTTTCCACCACTCCTTGTAGACCGGACTCACCTGAGTTTTCTTTCTGAGTCCTGTTCTCTGCTTGGAAAAGCAAATTCATGATCTGAACACCAAACTGTGCTGGGGTGTAAGCAAATTACCAGGCTGCTACTCTAAGGATCGCTTCTATTGTAACAGGAAACACCTACTCATAATAAGCCTAAATATAAAGAAATCAAGCCTTAAAATGGACATTTGAGAAGACAAATCAGTAAGATTCACTTAGAGGACTGAGGAAGTGACGAATACATTCTAGAAACCTGCAAACCGAGACACCAGGGGAAAGGAAGCTAGTTGGAACATCTGACATCTTTAACTCTAACATAAACTCTTTTATCTTCTAACAGGCTTATTACTCTCCAGTGGGCCTATAATTAAGGTTTCAGGTATTGGTAAATAAGACTATATTCAAATTCATAAAAGAATTAGTAAGGGATGAAGAATATTCCCAGCATAATCTCTGATGTGTCTTGTTCAGAATGCCAGTCTTAATCACATAGGCTTCTGATTGCTAACAATTAAAGTCCTGATCTCCTTTTTTCCCCCTAATAGATGAAAGCCTTTGTGAAGAAGATGTAAAATTCGCCCTGTCATATTACTGACAAGTGGCACTGAGCTGGTAAAGTAGTGTATTAATACTGATTACACTGATTAATAGTACCGTAAAAATTGGTTCAATGGTGCTTTAACAATTTTAAAGGAACAGATGAGAGACATACTGGGCAGAATATATAATTGGTTTATCTCATTCCACCACAAAGGGAAATCTTTGAAATTTATGAGTTAAGGTGGAAGTTGCACTGTTTCTAGTCTTAATCAATAAATTCATTTAAAAATGAAAATGTATAATTAAATCTCTCTCTCCACTACCCCTCACTATCAGGAACCCTTCAGCAAAAAAATGCTCAAGGCTTAGGACAGATCCTTCTAAATTCAAGTACTGTCTATCGTCCTTATGCAAACGAGTATGTATTCAGCATTATATCATTGTCACAAGTCAATACTGATTATGTTCCAATAAGACGGGTCTTGGGAAATATGGATGATAACATCCATAAAATCTTCTAAAAGTTTCAATACATAAATTGGTAAAAAATGTTCTCATATGCAGGCCATTTTACTCTAGTGTCAAACCTAGAAGATCATTAGAAAAAGGATTTCTTCATGCTTCTTTTAAGAGCTAAAGGACTATACTCCTGGAGTTGTGTGCCTCATCCAAATTTTTCCAGCTAGTTAAGACAAATTAAAGAATCAATCAAGCAGGCTTTCTACTATAATATCATGTTAAATACAGCCCTTCAGAGATAGATTTAAGATACAAAAAGTATTAAATATAAATTAGAGCTTTACTAGATAAACTCAAGGAAGCCACTTGTTTTGGGAAATGCTTTTCATTTCACTATTATGCATAAGCAGATTGATGGGCAATGCTGACCTCATGAGCCGGGATGAATAACAAATGCTGCAAAAATCTCTTCTTGCTTCAGAAATAAATAAATAAATAATATGTATATATATATATCACGTTACCACTAGATTTCTAGTGGTAGCAAATGATCTGTGTAGAGATGAAAAAATCCCAAACAACAGTTGGCTTTTGGAAAGGGAAGTAATCAAAAAATAGATTTCTACCATTTTATTAAAAAAAAAAAAGGTGAGGCAGCTATGCACTTGGCCTCCAAGCAGTCCAGTTCTTAAGTTAGACATATGTGGACTCCCATGCTAGCTCACTCACTAGTTAGCTGTGTGACCTTGGATAAGTCACTCAAACTCTCTGAAGTTCAGCATCTTTATCTCTAAAATGGAGGTGATAATTAGTACCTCAAACACTACATGAAAATCCACATAAAGGACAGCCCTTTTAACTGCTGACTATCTGCTATTATCATAATTTGCAACTGCCCAATCAAGAAACAGTTGCTTTGCAAGAAGTGGTTTTCTCTGATACAAAAATTTCCTACCAAGCCTGAGAAGGATCTGTTAAAGAATATCATGTAAGGAATTCCTGGCATTGGGTAGGAGGTGTTCTATTTGACTTCCAAAGCCTTTGATATTCTTGGAAATCTATAACTATCCCTAAAGGTCTCCTTTGCACCTTGACTAAGTTTAACTAACCTTTACTGAACTGCAACCAGCCTGTGTGAAAACATTAACAAGAACCAGTCCTTGCCCTAGAGGGATTTCGTTCAATGGGGGGTGAGAAACATAGACAATTTCCTGCTGACAAGGTGTATCAGTGATACAAGCTCTGCAAACTGAGTTGAGGAAGAGCCTCTGCAAGGCTCAATCCTGAAGATGTGTCCATGGAGGGCCTCTATGCCAAGCTAAAGACTCAAGACTCAACACTGCAATCTGTCAAAGACTCCTACATGCCTCCAGCTGAAGGGTGAAGGATGGATTTCATAGGCACGACACTGGCCTCAAAAATGCCAGTTCACCACTGCAAAATTTTTTGTTTTAACATCAGACTATAGGGAAAAAATACGTTCAACAAACCACTTCTGTCTTAATTAAAACAAACAAACAAACAAACCCAACTGGGATATTTGGATATTCCATGATTCCAAGATACGTTTGTAAACATTGAACCTACCCAAAGCAAATTTCAAAAAGAAGAGAAGCAAAAGTTTTTCATGGCTTTATCATTCAAGTTCCCATGCCATTCCAGTTCTAAAAGTCTATTTTTTTTTTTCCAGAAAAGCCCCCAGCCTTGTTCAAGTTGTTATAAACTTAAATTCTGCATTTACCATGTAGTTTTTTCTTCCAAGCTTCTCTAGGGCAATGACTGTGTACTAGATGTGCTTTACTTCACATTAAGTATACATTAAAATTTTCCAGTTTTGCAAAGTAGATGTGACAAATGTATGCTAAAGCCTTTATCAGCAGAGCTGGATAACTCACGTGTATTACATGCATGTACTGAGAGTTCAAAGAAGCAAACCAGATTTTGATTATTATGATACTTCCAGTAAAATGAATGAAATGATTAGTAGTATAAAATTTTTTCAAAGTGCTTTTGAATAGACTTGTATCTATTTTCTAAAACATCTTATATAGCATTAAAAACATAATTGAGCAGAATATGATTACATGGAACAAAATTATGTTCAAAGGCAGAAGTAAAATGCATTTTAAAATCTAAGTTGAGGAGAATACATTTGCAACACTTAATTTAGTGCATCCCTTTTATAGCTGGATTGCTAACACAGCAGAAAAGCAAGCCAGTCCGTCTGCTCTCACCTCCATGAAGGGCCTGCCTTCTGCAGGTGTGCCTCAAGGACTTCTCCCTCTTACTCTTTGAATCATCTTGCAGACACTAATGAGCATCGCTCTTCAGCTTTAATTATTGGCCCCTGACAAGTCAACATAATAGGAATCAGCTTAACCAAGCATACTCCCTAGTGACATGTTCAATTACTCAGGTTGTACTTCTCCAGGAGAGGTCTGAGGGGTTGCTAATTTAACACTGTCAAAAAAATAAACATAGGTATCACTTACAGTTTATCTTTTGACCTTTATGTCACCAAATCTAACAGGATATGCTTCCCCCTGGCCCCAGAAAGGATCCGCAGATGAAGTGTGCTACGAGGCCTTTCCAAAAAATTAAAGAATCTGTCTGAGAGCCACACTGGTAGATGAAGTTACATAATGTGCTTTATAATATGAAAATGCTGGAATTTGTGGGAAGAGTTGCTTCATCTTTTTCTTAAAACAAAACAAAACAAAACCCTACTCTGATTGCTCTGGCTACTACCACTTTATTTTTTCACATCAGAAAAAAAATAATCCTACTACCTTTCGTGCAAAGATTAGTCATCATGAATATAAAACAAAATGCATGTTAACCTAAGAATTTTAAGTACCATTTTCCACAGAATTATCTACATATATCCTACAGCAGATGACAGTGGTTTACAGCAATACACTCCTCTATTAGGGTATGAAAATAAAATAGTATTTTTAATTCAAACCTGCAGCACAGTAACTTTTTTAGTAAGTTAACTTATAAGCAATAAACTGCACCATAATTGAGCCATGCCATTAATAATCTTCTTTAAATTTTTGAAATAATTTGGTTGTCATAATCAGCATCCTCATGAGCTCTTATAAAGCTTAAATTCTTCCTTTTACGCAACCAGTTGAAGATACACTATTTGTGAGCACCATTTTTTTTTCCCCTTCAAAGCACTCTAACCTTCAAACTTTAATCCTGGCAATATCCAGAGGGGAAGGTCCATCCAAGAAATGACTAATTAAAGCTGCCCCAGTACAATGGTCACAGACTACACACCTACCCTGCCCCCCGAATGCTGAATCATAAAAATGCATCTCTACCTAATAGGGAGTGAGGTGTCCTAAATAAGAAGTACCTTTACAAATCTGCTGCAAAAGGAACTGAACGTACGCGTCATAATGGTAGGGATACAATTATAACTACATTAAAAAAAATTAAAAATACCAAAATTACTTATTTTCTCCTATGTCATTATATTGAGTAAACAATCTTCCAAAAAAGGTAATAGTCTTTTATAAAGATTATTAGGAGGTAATCTTTGTAAGGAACAGAGATATTGTATATTTCATCTTGGTACTGCAACACCCAGATCAGCGTCTGGCTCATTAGAGCAAATACTCTAAAAAACCTTTGTTTAAATAAATAAGGAATAAATGAATAAAGAAATGACTTATCTATCTATATTCGTCATGGTTAACTCACCCTAACTAGAGGTATATGTCAATTCTTCAGAAAGTAGTTCATATTTCTCCCTTTCTTAATACACTGAGATGCTAACATGAAGTTTAGGCTGATGTGCTGTAGAAAACCTTTCTAGAATCAACAGGCATTACTGCTGCTTATAGTTTGTGATAATATGTTATTTTATAATATTCTACCTTCCTCTGTAGTGTGAAGATAATTTTGTAAGTAAATTACAACAAATAAGTAAGTATATAGACAAACTAGGAGAATATAAATACAACTATATACTAAGAGCTTAATTTTCAGCTCCATTTGTTTTTCTAGATTAAAATACTATGAAGGGGGGGCTCCTGGATGGCTCAGTGGGTTAAAGCCTCTGCCTTCGGCTCAGGTCATGATCCCAGAGTTCTGGGATCGAGCCCCGTGTCGGGCTCTCTGCTCGGCAGGGAGCCTGCTTCCTTCTCTCTCTGCCTGCCTCTCTGCCTACTTGTGATCTCTGTCTGTCAAATAAATAAATAAAATCTTAAAAAAAAAAAATACTATGAAAATAGGTATTACCACTATTCAGAAACTTTGGTTAGTTTTCCTCATTTTCACAGCAGCATAGGGGTAGGTATATTCATATTAGGATGACTGAATCCTGTAACAAATAACAGCAGAAATTGGACAACAATATCTACATTTCTGATCTGATTGTAAGTGGGGGGACATTTGGGGTTCACCATCTTCCCCATAAAAATACTCTTTTAATAAAATAAATATTTGCCAAACTCACTTTCTAAATTTGTAGACCTTATTAAGCACTTATTTTTCCCTTCAATCCTCAAAATGCATGGTGTAGTACATTTAGAAAACATTTTTCATTTTAAGGAAACAATTCTGATATTGTTGAATATTTAATAGTATATGAATATTAATAAATATTTCCATGAGAGTGTTTGTATGCTATTTTCTGTTCACTAAACTAGTTCCTCAATACGTTCTTAAAGTAATGCAAAGCAAATAAACACAGGAAAATCTGTAAAACTGGCTCAGCATTCCTAGGCATTAATGAATAATAGGAGAGGATTTTTTTTCTTTCTCGCAAGCCCCCAGGAGACTTACTGGTGGTGCCCCACCTGTCTTAAAAGGAGTTTTTAAAATAACGAGGACAGTTAGAAGCCCCAGCCGCATCGAGAGCCTGCTAACACACCCCAGACTCTGGTAGGAGAGCATTTCTGTGGCCCTGAAGTCAACGACCACTACTCCATTCCTAGAATCCAAAAACATGATAAAACATTGTGCAAAATAAAATGATTGATTTAAGGCGTCAAAATTGAACTGTGCTTTATTTTCAAATTTTACACAGAGATGCCTGTACAATTATGTGCCCAAGGAGCTACACGTTAAGGCAAATGAAGATTGCAACACTGTCTGCAATTAAAGATTCACATCAGTTCAACCGCACATTCCTCAATGTCTGGTTAAATGTGAGATTTATCAATGTAATAATAGAAGCAGAAATAAATTAACAGAGCGGAGGCCCAAAAGAAGAGTTAAGTCTTCCAAGGAGATTAGAAATGGAGCAAGACAACGGAGCTCTGAGATAAGGGGCGGCTGCTCCAGATGGCAGGGTTCAGAGAAGGCCCTTGGAGAGGTGTGACATTGTAGAGAGGGAGGCATGAGGCCCTGGGGTAGGTGAGGAGAGGGACGAAGGAGGGACCAGGGAGCCTGAGACCAGATGGATAATGAGCACGAATGAAACAGGACAAAGAGGTGATAATAAATGGTTCTACCTCAAACACGGAGGTATTCTTCTTCTACTTTGTGGTTAGAGAGACCTTCCTGTCTCTTTCCAAAACATCTCTGGGAGTCTCGTTCCCCAAACATCCAAACCCTAGAAGCCATTAACTGTCAGAAGCAAAGCAAGTATAACAAATACTCAACAACCACTGAGTTTTCACAGGTTAGTCTTTTCTAAATGGATGATTACAAACTAACAATTTAGTTAAAATTATATTAAGTTGCTTTATTTTTTAATATCCCCCCCCCCACTAATTTTGCTCCTATAACTTTCAGCAAAATACTAAGCAGCATTTCAATTAGAGTCTTCACTACTGGGTTACATGTTCCAAATGGAAGCGTATACAGGGTAAAGTAAACAGGCTATTTCGACAATTTGCATTTCTCACTGCCACATCGAGAGTTCTTCTGTAATTATTAAAAACCAGAAAGGAAACCTAATAGTTACTCATAATGCTTTCAATATGTTATCAAGCACTAGTGACCCTTTCCACGGACTTTAAAAATCTGATTTGTTTGACAAGTCACCTCCGCCTGTCTTGAGTGAATGTGTTCTCTTCAGAAAAGAGTATGTGGAGCAGAAGGCTGATGGGGACCAGATAAGGACACAAAACGTCAGCATATGGTCACGTGGGCAGAGCTTAGACCAGTCTATTTCCACATATGCAGACCAGTAGCCAGCACACAAATAACACCTTCTGCTTAGATGATGCTAAACTAACCATGGAACTTTAAAGAATAAGTGTGATTTCAGGATATTCCAACCACTCTACTTGCTAATCTCATATAAAGATGGTAAAAGATTAACCATTCAAAGGCAAAACACCCAGCAGAATGGCAACTCCAGGTATCAAGGTTCATGTTGGCAACTATCACTCACCCCCAAAAGTTTTGAATATTTCAAATAAGGACTTTCCAAAAGTTGAAAGGTTGAAAAAATAACAAAAGCTACCCAGTTGACAAAATATTTTTATAATCAAAAAACAAAACAAAAACAAACAAACAGAAAAACCCCTAACCAAACAAACAAAAAAACTGATTGCTGGTTATACATTTTTTCCTAAATGGTTGCTTTGAAAAGATGTGATATTTTAAATTACCAACTATTTTTACTGACACATAAAGAGCCTACAATGCTTCCATATTTAATTAATAGAATTGACCCTTGACCCAAATTCGAGATCAACTGTACAGGTCTTGAAAATCAATGTCCTTTTGGTGAAACCCAATGTCCTTTATTTATTCTGAGTCCTTCTGATAGCAACATGCTATAGTGCTACCCTACCCATCAAAAAGAATGGCCACTGTTACTCCTCTGCCAATCCATGGGCCTGTATTCTTTCCAAAACAGATTGCATGTTTCCTAAGCCAAGAAGCACATCCTACTGTTATATATTCCTAATATTTTTTGGTTCTTTACATGCAAACATCCATTCAGCAAATCTGGTAATCTAATTAATTTGGGAAATCTTTCTAAGATCTTTAGTCACATTTCCTTATTTTTATGATGCTAAGTACACCTACATACTATATCTCCAAAATTCTCATAATCTCAGTCTGGCATCTTTGACTCTAGTAACTCAGATGTCAGCCTATGCAAAGGACAGGTTTAGTGCTAGAGCTCACTGGTTACTTAAGACCTTATTTCTATTCTGCACAGAAAAGGAAACAATCCACAAACTAAAAGGCAACCTATGGAATGAGAGAAGATATTCACAAACGACATATCTAATAAAGGGCTAGCATCCAAAATCTATAACCAACTTTTCAAACTCTTCAAAACAAAACAAAACAAAAACAAAAACAAAAAAATCTAGTTAATAGGTAAAAGACATAAAAAGACATTTTTCAAAGACAACATAAAAATGGCCTACAGACACATGAAAAGATACTCAACATCACTCATCGTCAGGGAAATACAATCAAAACTATCATGAGATACCACTTCATGCTCACCAGAATGGCTAGAATTAACAACACAGGAAACAAGAGTTGTTTGCAAGGATGTGGAGAAAGGGGAACCCTCCTACACTGTTGGTGAGAATGCAAGTTGGTGCAGCCACTCAAGAAAACAGTATGGAGGTTCCCCCCCAAAATAAGGTAGTTCTAAAAATAGAACTACCTTATGATCCAACAACTGTCCTACTAGATATTTTCCCCAAAGATATAAAAACACGATTCCAAGGGGCACACGAATCCTGATGTTCACAGCAGCATTACCAACAACAGCCAAATTATGGAAAGAGCCCAAATATACAGAATGATTAATAGATAAAAAAAGATGTGGGGTGTGTGTGTGTGTGTGTGTGTAATGGAATATTACTCAGCCACCAAAAAGAATGAAATCTTGCCATTTGCAATGATGTGGATGGAGCGAGAGTGTATTATGCTAAGCGAAATAAGTCAGTCAGAGAAAGATAAATACCAAAAGATTTTACTCATATATGGAATTTAAGGAACAACACAGATGAACAAAGGGGAAGGAGAAAAAAAGAGAAGGAGGCAAACCTTAAAGACTCTTAACTGTAGAGAACAAACTGGCTGGGAGGTGGGTAGAGGGTGGACTACATGGGTGATGGGTACTGAAGAGGGTACCTGCTTGATGAGCACTGGGTATTCTATGTAACTGATGAATCACTAACTTCTACTCCTGAAACTAATATTAAACTATACATTAACTAAAATTTGCATAAAAAACTGAAATACATATCTATAAAAAGACCTTATTGCTCATCTTCATGTGTCCTACTTTCACAGGATACTGAACGATGTGACCATACTGAAACGCTTTCCTTCCCCCTCTGCCCACCAAATCTAAAAGCCGGCACCCAACTGAAGATGAGCAAACATGATCTTTGAATGGCAAGGACCATTACTATTCTGGACCTAATACCACAGCTCATTTCAAGCATCACAGCTATTGTATACCTTTCATCCCAAAGTTGAGAAAATGAATACATTTCTAAGAATGTTTTTGTCAGTGACACTAAAACACACAAAGGCACTACTTCCAAATCCAAATCCAACATTAATAGTTATGGTACAATTAAGAGGTCAGGCTTGCTTAAGACCAAAACCGCCCCCCCCCAAAAAAAACCTAGCACTGGCACTCAAGTAACCAGATTTCTAATTATTAGGGCACTCCTAAACTCAATTCACAAAATAATAGTTTTTCCCTTCTTACTGAAACAAATGAAAAGTTAGTGTTTATGCTGAAAATTTCTGATAAACTCTGTAAACTTTAGCCCAACTTTATCCCTAAACTTCAGGGATAACCGGGCACCTAATGGTATATAATATCAGACTAACAACACAGTATGAATAAAGATAGCTGTCATTTACTGTTACACTGGGAGAGGAGGATGATAAAAGATAAAATCTCCTATTGGTATTCAATAGAAGCTCTTGAATTTTTAGATTGTTATAAATGGAATTCAGAAAACAATGGAGGTCAATGCTTAAAGTTAGTCGGTCCACTTCACCCACGAAGATAGAAAGCGAGATCCCAAACCAGAGCTACTTTAGGCACTCTGGCAAAAGTCTTCCAGAGAATCCCAGGTTAAAGACTGGCACAAGGAATCTTGTTTCTCAGTATTACTCAGTGCTGCAAAGCATTTTAGCAATTAAGTACGAGAAAACACTCCTGGTAGCGTAAGATTCATTTTGTGGATTTATATTCTCCCATTATTGGCCTGTACTTAATCACTGCTTTTTTTCATCATCTACTCAGTGGGGTTCTGTACAATTAAGATTTTTCAAATCCGTAATTACAATTATATTTTTGTAATACTGTTTTATGACGAATTGCATGTGCTTTTAGGGTTATCAAATTATCTAGAATTAAGCCTGCCAGATATAGGAAAGCATGGAGTAAATGATAGAAAAACTGCACTCACTAGAAATACTAAAGGATCTTTGGAATGCTAATGTGGAATATGGATCATTACTTTTTAAGCAAAAAGGACAGGGAGGTGAAATTCAAAACCGTTTTTTACCAAGACATGCTACCTAACGATTTCATTAGTAAGGATGACGTTTCTGCCGAATACCTACCTGTGGTCTCTGGTTGCCCTTAAGAGGGCCTGAGCTTTATATAAAATATGCCCATGTTTTAAAATCTATGAACACCATAAAATCTCAAGATAAAGCCAGCTGTCTTTTACTCTGTAATGTTAATGCTTCAGCGCTGCAAAATGTATTAATATTTATGAATGACAAAACCCATTTTGACATCCTATGAAGATGTTTTTGCCATTTATTCTATCCAGTTTATTAATATGAATAAAAATGCCATATTTATTATCAGCCATGGTTGGTGTCGGCATATCAATATGTTACCCAGCAGCACTTGAAATATTGATACAAAAGTGAGAGTATGTTATTCGCTGGCCTTCTAAAACAAGCTTTTAACATTTTAAATCTAGGCATCCATCTTTGTATTACATTATTATTTGCGTAACACTAAATTCATAAAGTGTCACTTTGGGGGCTATAATAAGAACTAAGTAGGTGTGAGCTCATTCTGATCTATTCCTAGGTCTCACACACCAAATATTTTATATTTATTAGCCTGGAGTGTTCAGATATACAAAAATAAAGTAACTACCATAAGAGCAAGGCTATTTGCATCTGGTTTACTACTGAATACACAGCACCCAGCCTAATGCCCTGCTCTTAATAGGCACCAATATGTGTTTATCAATAGTGTGAATGAATACAGTTTCAACATATTTGAGGCCATATGAGGACATTATTTTTAGGGCAATGCATGTTTACAAGTAAAATAAAACCTGACATCAAGTTTCTAAACAAAACAAAACAAACAAACAAACAAACAAAACCCCTGAACTCCTAGAAAATCTTATGGTTATATTTTATTTTATTTTTTTTTTATGGTTATATTTTAAATGCATCTTTTCCATATACGTATCCTTACCATGAAACTGAATCATCAAATTGTTGATTTTAGTCACAGCAGTGATGGATAAACTGGCATCTGAAGTTTTTATATAATTCCTTTCGTAACATTTGATACATATATCCACTGCCTTGAGTCAAAAATGTATGAATGTTGAGACTTCATCTTGACTGTCTGGGGAGGTATCAGGAAACTGAAAGACTTGAAGAATAAGAATGAGTTTCTAGGCTAGAATAAAATTAAAGTTACCATTCAGACTCAAATCATTTCCCAAAGATAGAAAGAGGATTACTGTGGGCATTCAAAATCTAAAAAGGTTACTTTTTCCAAACTATAAAATGGGTCAGGAATATGCGAGCAGTTAAATCAGGGATCAATATCAGGCCTGCCCAAAAAGCAATCCATGAAGAAAATTGGTATTTAGAGTCCTTACCACATTAATGAGGCAGAGGCATCTTTGCTGACTGAAGCCAGAAGTTAGCAGAGTAGACAAACAAAGACTGTTTTCATAAAATCATAACAACCACGTTGCTAAGGTGTAAAGGGGCTGTTTAAATATCTAGGTTACTTTGTGCCTTGAACTACTTTGAACATTCCAGGGAACTGCTGCCGAATCCATTTTAGGCGAGTCCCAAATGCAAAATTACATGCACTGTGAGAAAAGTTAAAAGAAACGTTGACAACCGTGAGTGGGTAAAATAATTTGTACACTGGTGCAAACTGCCCGTTGGGCTATAAAATTTACTTTTATCAACTCTAGGCAAAACTTAGGAGCCTTTCAGAAGCCAGACTGGACAAATGCCCAAAGCGAGCTATGTATTTATGTTTTTACAATGCTACCTGGCAGACAGCACGGCCGGGAAACAAATAACTGTTTTCACTCCCCTTCTGTTGCTGAAGTATTAAGAACCATCAGCTTAGCACGGAAAAAGTCCCTGCTAAGCAGGTAACATGGAGAAAAACCTCAGCTTAAATGCGGAAAGCTTGCTTTAGGGGGTAAAGGAGAAGGGATCTAAACCTACTTACCATGCTAACATTAATACTCTCTTCCCTCATTATCTCTAGCACACTTACTAAAACCCCAGGTACAAAAGGCACAGCTTTATTTTCAAAAAGACTAAAGTAACATTAACAGTCATCGTGGATGCGGATTCACATTACAATTACTTTGTAGGAATACAACCCTTTCTATCTGAGCGCTTCAGAGGCTTTATGAACAAAAAGTCTGTGGTGCAGGACGAGATAAGGGTGAATGTTATCTATTTGTGAAGTGCCCATCCCTTGTTTTGACACTTTCAAATAAAAACCTATATTCTGGTCTTTGGTGCCTGCAGCTTATCTTCCGCAGAGACTACAGATACCAGGAAGGCAAGGATGGCATCTCGGCCCTTTGAGTACACACTCCGTGGTGTCTGCCTCACACAGCAGGCACCTGCTTAGTCTAGGAGGCCATGCACTTCCACTTTAGGAAGCCTATCTAAGTACAGGCCAAGCCACACTCTTTGATACCAGCCGTGTCAGAAGAAAGGTGGTACTTTGCTCTGATGACTTCCTTCATCTTTGCTTTCAACTTCCTTAATCTTAATCTTCCTTAACCTTGTTTTCACATTTTCCCCTCAAGTGCTGCAGAACTCCAGTAGCCAATATAAGTGCAGTTTGGGGTGGGGGATAAAAAGCAAAAATAAATAGAAACTAAGTAATGGACACAGAGCTGTATCCCTGGTGACCTTAAGGACAGAATGGATGAACTGAAACCTGCTACAGGGGAGAAGGATAAACAGGAATAATGTCTAGAGCTCCATGGGCATACTACGTGCATCTCTAAATCAGTGGCTCAAATCACGCACAGCCTCTAAACCAAGCAAGAAAGACAATGAAAAGTACCTAGCTTGTTCTGATCACCATCACTAATACTCCCAAGCATGGACTGAAGTATTACAAAACACACATACTCATCTAAAAGAAAGTCTTCAATTGCTAGTAAAAAAAAAAAAACACCTGGTGGTTACCAACCTAAACCAAGATTGCCAAGGAAAGAGAAGGAACACAGGCAGATCTTGATCAAGTCCAAAAAATATTTTTTTCAAAACAGAATTACAAAAAAAAAAAAAAAATTTACATTTTTCTGGTGCTTGCATAAATGATCCCTGAGTAACAAGCTATGACTATAGCAGTGTAGACAAAAAGAAAGAAAGAAAGAAAGAAAGAAAGAAAGCAAGCGCGAGCAAGCAAAAGGAAAATAAAGGATAATAAGGATAATACAATAACAAAGTTTTCCTAGAAGGTAAGTATGAGAAAATATATATATATATATATATATATATATATATATATATTTGCAGGAAGGTTTAAGTCATGCTTTTAACAAACCATTATGTTTTTTTAAAGTAACTCAATAATATTAAAAATAAAAATAAAATTAAAAATAAAAATAAAATTTCTATTTTCTAAAATTTCTATTTCTAAAAATTCTAACTCAGCAGAGCCATTTAAAAGTATTTATGTGAAGTAGGGAAACGATTCTCTTATCTTGAAGCTTTTAGCATCCTCTTTATTCTGATTGTTCTGATAAATAAAGAAAATGGTTATTTATTCTTAGCATTTTTTTCCCCATCTCTATTTAAAGAAAGTTTCTCATTTAAAAAAAAAAACAAAGAAACTACCTTTTAGTTTTGGTACTTAATACAAAACTGCAACTAGATTTGTCAAGAATCATCCCCTCTTCTTGGGGCACCTGGTTGGCTCAGGTGGTGGAGCATGCGACTTTTGATTTCGGAGGGCCGTGAGTTCAAGTCCCACGCTGGGTGTGGAGATTATGTAAATAAATTTTAAAAAAAGAAAGAAAGAAAGAAAAAGAATTACTCCCTCTTCTCTTTCTCCAAAAAGAACTGAAACTCAAATCGGCTGGTCAGTGTGACTGCCAAAAAAATGCTTCACCAGTGCAGAACTGCAGTTTATATAAAGGGAAAATTTTTCTTGGTTGGATTTTAGGAACATTATTTATTTAAAATAACTTTCAGGATAACTGGAAATAGACTGTATTCAGAACTGAATTATAGATTTTTTTTTTTATGTTTCCAAGTACAAGGCAGTGCACTGATAAGGAAACATACTCCTAATTACAAACAACAGAATATATGTGCTTTAAAAAAAATTTGAAAGAGAAAAGGAGCAGAAATGTCAAAGATGGGGGAGCTAGATAATTCATCTATAGGACAATACAGACATGAACAGCT
This sequence comes from Mustela nivalis, assembly GCF_964662115.1. Classification (NCBI taxonomy): domain Eukaryota; kingdom Metazoa; phylum Chordata; class Mammalia; order Carnivora; family Mustelidae; genus Mustela; species Mustela nivalis. The sequence continues at coordinate 23,296,121 of NC_139021.1, read as the reverse complement.
AAGGAGCGTCCACAGTTCCACTGTGTGTGTGTGTGTGTGTGTGTGTGTTTTCCCTTTCCATTAGTTTTACTAGATTGCCTAGGATTTACATTAAAGGTTGCTGATCACCTAAGGCAAACAGGATGATCCAATAGATTAAATGAAAAGCAACGAGCCTCAACAAGCACCACACAAAATGTGGATTCTGTGAATGAAACTCTTGTCTACTGTACCGACATACCGTACCCACTAGCAATGACTGGATAATTTCAAAAGAAAAAAAAAAAGCAAAAATAACCCACCCAATGAATACTTATCACTGAACAGAACTGAGAGTCCTTTAAAGGTAGACAATAAGCTCTTCGGAAGTGAAGGGTGAGGGTGTGCTTTGGAAGATTTTCCCCCCTACTTTCCCGTTGTCCGCACTTTCTTATTCACCACTCAGGAAAGGCAACTCGACACTGGTTTCTGTAACCAACCTGGTCCAGCAGGATTTCTCACACACCCGGCACAAAAGGCTAACCCCTTACAAAGTACTTATTTCAGATTTACGTCAAGGTTGAGTGAATTGCAACCAGGGAACAGAGCTGAAAACATAATATAAAAGTCTCCTCTGCTAATCACTAAACCGGTGGTTTAGCTGGGGGAGAGGGGGCAGAATTAAAACTCTGTACTGTTTCATTTCCTCTTATGCAAATGCAAAAGAGAAAAGAAAGAAAAAAATCATAGAACTTTAAGGAGAATGATGTATTCTTTGTTCATTAATTTACATGGAAAATCCAAGACTTCAAAGTGACCATACACGTTTACTTTAACAATTAAATCTTCTATAAGAGCCAACTGCATGATTTTTAACTTGTATTCACAGGCCCTCCTAAGTCTTTACTGTACTCACGTTAAGTCCCCTAACTGTCATAATGCTTAAACTCCAGCTGAGGTATTAGGTGTTATGATAACTCATGCAATGATAATGGGTATTTCTGGAGTATATATCTCCTAGGGGAAACCAATGCAATCGTGGGTCTATTTAACACTGCCAGAGGTAAAACATACTCAGGAACCAGTGAATCAGTTACCAAGAAATCTTCTGTGCGTTTGCCACCACTGGAGGAAAAAAAAAAGGGAAAAAAAGTGCACTTTCCTATTCAGTTACACAACCCCCAATACCCCAGTAGAATTCTCTAGAGAACTGGAAGCATCCTGAATGCTGTTCACTTCTTACAGAGAAAAGTGCTCAAACTTACTCCTAACACCCCATTTACGAACCAAGTTTGACAACACTGCCAAAAAGCCCAGGAGTTTATGAAAATTACACTTTACTCTATGAAGAATAAGAGAAGAATGTCAGTGATTAAATAAGATACTATGAGGTATATTACTCAGGTTTACAATGAAGACATCCTATGATTTTCTTGACTCCACTGTACACACTGCAAAAGATATGCTGTTGTTTATACAAGGTATTTTTAATTCTACATTAAATGTCTTTAACACATTACTTTTTATGATGTGGCCATCTGGCTATACCTGTTTTTTTCATATATGCAAAAATTATACAATAAATTACTGGTAGGGGAAACAAAAGCAAAAACAAATAAAAAATAGAGCCTGATGACACAAGTCTATTTACACAAAAGTTTGAGGCAAAAATCAATTAGGACTGTATCAGTTTATATAGAGAGAAATGACAATTTATTTCATGTGGCTGAACAATATGGTGACAGATGGGTTTGGAAAGCTTGAAAATAACTCGTGTATGTTTAAACAGCTGATAGTGCCCATCACACATTACCGTATGGGCCATCAATTATTTCTTTTCACTTTTTTGTGCCAAAAATGCTGAATTCAACAACCCCCTCAGTTCAACGTTGGTACCCCAAGATTTCTGTCCATTCTTACAGATCTGGATGAGAGGAACATGTCTAGTTATAGCAAGAGGTCACAATACACAAAATTACTTAGTGCTGTTTGTCAGAGGAAGGCTATTTCTCTAACCACCGTTCACACTCACGGCATACTTGTGAACGTGAACTTCACTGGATCTTAGGTTTATAGGTTTCTAAATGACGGCACAGCCCCTTGAAGGTTGAGAAGAGGGTCATATGAAAGGCAAGCATTTTTTCATACTCTATGCAATAGAAATGGAGGTTTCCAGTAAACACCAGGGTTTCTAGAAGACAGTGGGGTGAAAGGAGGATACTTAGGAAGAAGAATGTTTAGCCTGTTACTGCCACATGCGTGTTAAGAAGCTGTTCGAGGGGCACCTGGGTGGCTCAGTGGTTTAAGCCTCTGCCTTCGGCTCAGGTCATGATCTCGGGATCCTGGGATCGAGCCCCACATAGGGCTCTCTGCTCAGCGGGGAGCCTGCTTCCCCCCTCTCTCTCTCTGCCTGCCTTCTGCCTACCTGTGATCTCTGTCTATCAAATAAATAAATAAAAATCTTAAAAAAAAAAAAAAAAGAAGGGGCGCCTGGGTGGCTCAGTGGGTTAAAGCCTCTGCTTTCGGCTCAGGTCATGATCTCAGGGTCCTGGGATCGAGCCCCGCATCGGGCTCTCTGCTCCGCGGGAAGCCTGCTTCCTCCTCTCTCTCTGCCTGCCTCTCTGCTTACCTGTGATTTCTCTCTGTCAAATGAATAAATAAAATCTTAAAAAAAAAAAAAAAAAAAAAAAGAAGCTGTTCGATACACATCAAACTCCTAAATTGGCCTGGCATTTTTAAAAAAGATCTTCATCTTCAGTCACTGCTGAAATTCAAGTTAGAGACTCAGGGTCTTTTTTCCTGACTTCCACAGGACAACACTTAGGTGTGAAACAAAGACTCCTGCTGACAGAGAGAAAGGAGTTATGCACGCCTAACAGTGTGTTTGCTGGAGACAGCAACAGGTGTTCTTTTTTTAAGTTCAGAAGGCTCTCCTAAGTGCCTCTCCCAACACCATCTTTTAGCAAGCAAGAGTCAAAGCCCCCGCTACGTATTCTGTTGGAAAGGTCTGACAACATCCGCCGCTATCAAAAGAAGTGGATGAAGATGAAGGATGGTTCATAAGAGACACTCATTAGATAAAGGTAATATTAGCGCTCTCTTTATTTAATTGCATTGGAAAAAATGACAATTTTTTTTCTTTATTACAAAACATACTGGAGTTTCCTGTTTTGATTTTATTTTCCATTTGATGAGTCCATGCTTTCATACATCTATTAGTGAGCTCACCAAAGTTCTACAAAGCAACCAAGTTTTAAATCAAAACGAAAAGAAAAAATTCCACCCAATTTTCTCAGCTTCTGCAATTTGGTGGAAAATGTAGAAGCTGTCTTTCCAAGGTGCACTGGCTGAGAAAATGATCCTATGAGCAAAACCCATATAATTTAATCACAGGTTTACTGATGGCACTGATAATTGAAGTAATTCACAATGCCATCTAAAATACATATTTGGTGCAGTAAAAATAACAGCATCAGGAAATGAGAAGTATCACACTCCGTAATTCTGATTTTACCAAAGGGCAATATTATTTTTATCACACCAAATTAAATGAACCAAAAACATTTACTGAAACTTCAAGGGGCAGGGATTTCTAAGTTCACATATGAATACCACTTTCTATATAACCTTGCAGTGCTACTTTCACGTACATTATACCTTCAGTATTAAACAAAAGTTGGCCAGTGCACGGCTAAATGCTATTTTAAAGCAAACTATATACCCTGAGTTATAGGCTACGTACCTAGCCATACCATAGCCAGACCAGCATCAGCACCAATGCATGTGTGCATGTGTGTGGATGTGTGTGTCTTTCTGTCTAAACGCCGTTAAGAGTCCTCCTTTGTTTAAGGTCTTGGCGGATGATCAGAAAAACTGCATGGAACCAATCTACAGACAGGTTGTCTTTGTTAAATCAACAACATAAAGTCACCAACAAGATTGCCCCAAAGTAGGGTGGTCAGAATTGTGGAAAGAAATTGCAGTCCAGCTCCTCCAAGCCTGGAGCACAGAGAAGAGTTGCTCCGTTGCTCAAGGCCAGTTGGCAGAAGAGAAAATGGCGGCGGTCCAGGTCTGCAGAGTATCAAAACAGCAGGAAGAACCTGGCCAATGAGCTCCAGGCTACATGGCACTAAGGGAGGGGCCGAGCTGAGGTTCTCTAAGCCATGGTTTCTGGGGGTTTTTTTTGTTGTTGTTTTTGCATTTTATTCTTTCTTCTTCTTTTAAATAGCCAGCTGGCATTCTTAAGGCCAGAGGAAATGTGCAGAATGGCAGTGCTCCAGAAATCAGAAAACAGTGAGAAGAAACAGAATGTCATCACTTTTGCCACTCATTTTTCAAAATACGGATGATGACTCTTCACTAAGTAATGGCAATGTGATCGGCAATGTGATCCTCTGACTATCTGTAAAAATTTAAGACAACTCTGGAAGTTATAATAAAATCTGGGCTAATCATACACTTCCAGTTTGCCCACATTTTGTTAGAAATAAATTTTTTTTCAGTACAGATAAGTACTGTATGATTAAAAGTGGATTAGTACCTCTAACTTCCTCAAATTGTTCTATTAAAGGAAAGAAATAAGATGGAAGCTGGAGGGAGAAACAGAGAACCTAAGACAATCCCTTTGCTTTGGCATCTGACGAGGAAAATGTAATTATCATTCCAATACCACATAATATGGTTGCCACAGTGAGGTCTCCACTTTTTGGAGATCACCCTGCATTTCTTACTCCTTTAAGAAAATTTACGTTTTTTCCCCTGAATATTTCTTAACAACCATATCAGTGCCTATCACTGAAAGGAAAGGCTGGTTGATACTGTCAAGTCGTATTTATCAGGCAGATCCAAGATACACTTGTTCTGAAGACAGAGAGATGGGGGGAAGAGAAGATTCGTCACGTGATGAAAATAAATGGCTCCAGTGAATGGCATCAAGGGCATAGCACCTCAACAGGACAGAAAGACTCAGAATAAGAGTTTCTTAAAATGGGAAAAATATACACAGGAAAATAGGGACACATTTTTTCAACATGTTGATTCTTCATTTCTATCTTCATCGTCATTCTGATCTAACAAAATTCTGAACACAGTTAATTTTCAAATAATTTGCTGATTTTAGAAATAGAGAAATCCAACATTATGCATCCATTTTTTGACATGCATTTCCTTTGACACTTCTAGTTATCCAGCCTAGAAGACTCTGCATCTTTGACAACACTACTCATAACACTGACGGAATGGAAACGAGTTGCTCAGTTAAGAGTATTAAAAAAATTTTTTTTTGTATCTCTCAACACCAAGTCTTCCCATATATTTAGAAACATATTCAAGGCAAATATGAAAAACTGGATTTGGAAATAAGCACTAGCACAGTGACTTGAAAAGTTCTGTGTGGCTTGATAACATAAAGTCTTCCAAACACCTGAAGCAGCTAGGCGGTCTTGCTAAGAAAGTTACCACCCCACAGGTCACACCTCCATAGCCTGAGCAGAAGAGGAGAACCCACACCAGTCACCTCTTACGACCAATGTGCAGCCCTTATGTAATCCTTGGTTCCATTTCTGTCCTCACCGTACAATCCACAATGTTGACATGCGTCTCTGTGCTTCCTGCAGCTCTCCTAGGAGGGCTGTGGAGCAGAGTCAAATAGCTCCCTTTCAGTATTCATGATGGGACAGGGATTAGAGGGTTGGGTACAATGACCTGCTACTTCTCAGAAACTACTGGTTTAATTCCTCTCATACGAAGAGTTTTAAACCATCCCCTTTGCAAAGGGAGCTTCTGAGTCCTTCCTGAATAACTCAATGTAATAGTTAAAGGGAATGGGAGTAAAAGGAAGGCTGTGAATGGAAAGAAAGAGAGGAGAATGGGAAGGGCATTTATTTCCTGAGACGGTGCCTTATGCCATCACTAGCATTCGAATATTTACTTGTTTTCTTCTCACTTAGGGAGATAGGAGACCGCTCTTCTCTGACATGCAAAAGGGACATGACTAATTCGTTAGAATTCTGCAGTGGTCTGTAATATATCAATGAGATTATTGCACGGCTATTCCTAACTGTGGTCTTTCTAAGAATACATATTACAAAAATAAATCTAATACTTACTTTTGAGAAAGACAGTCTGTGTCTGAGGCACAGACCCAGCTGTAGAACCTGGTGAAATCAACTGAATGGGGTTCATCCAGGACCAAGGTGGATCACCACAACTAAGAAAGGACAGCCCCTCAAAAGGATCTGAAGTGCTGCTGTGTGTTTTGCCAATCACACTCAAAGACCCTGGGGGTTCCAGCCTGTTCTAGATTTCTCAATTAGATCCTCATGGGTTCCTCGGTAAAGAAAACTGAACAGGACATATCAATAATGATGGCGGGGATAAACTGGTATGCCCAAGTTTAACAGAAATTTCTCAAGTCCCATATCATAAAAAAATACTGTGCAAAGAAGAAGTTTAGAAAATATCTAAGTTCAAATCAGCAATTATTTTAGACTAGAAAAAGAGTAGTCTTCAACATCTAAAAAACTGTAAACCTACCTGCGAGAAATTGAATGCAAGGTTTCCAAATTAAAAAAAAAAAAATAGGGGTGCCTCGATAGCTCAGTCATTAAGGGTCTGCCTTTGGCTCAGGTCATGATCCCAGGGTACTGGGATTGAGCTCCACATTGGGCTCCCTGTTCAATTGCAAGCCTGCTTCTCCCTGTCCCACTCCCCCTGCTTGTGTTCCCTCTCACTGTGTCTCTGTCAAATGAATAAACAAAATCTTTAAAAAATAAAATAAAATAAATAGTTCTAAGAAGTGATGTACTATATACGTGATTTCAGGATCTGCCTCATATTTTCCTACAGAAATAAACTAATGAGGTGTCCAACTATTCTTTAATAAGGCCAATGCACCCCAAATCTGTCATTTCAATAACTCAAAGGCATGAATAAAGCAATGTGAACATAAGCAATACTATGGAAAAATCCTCAAGTTTCCCAAACACCAAACCATCTCTAATTTGTTAAATCACTGAGTTAAATTCACTGAATCTAAGTAAAATTGTTACATCTATCTAGTTTAAACCAATATATCCAAAATATTGTCATTTCAAAATGTAATTACTATAACATTATTCATGTGACAGCTTAATATTAATTTTTTCATACTGAATCTTAGAAATCTGGTATGTGTTTTATACACACAGCACATTTCATTTTAGACTAGTGACATTTGAAGCACTCAGTAGTTACATGTGAGCAGTTACTACTGGACTGCACAGTAAGTACTAGATAAACTGCGTGTACGCTGGTTCATGACTCTAGTACTTTATTAATGTGAATTCTTGGCCAGGGTCTCCCATTCCATCTCTATTCATTAAACTGAAATTCAGCTCCGGCATCATCTTCCCCTGTAAGTCCTTAAGGACCTCCCAGGCCAAGACAGCTGCGAGCTCTGAGTCCTTCTCTGCTCCTATACTTTCTACTTCACATTAAAAATCATCCCGTTATGGGGCGCCTGGGTGGCTCAGTGGATTAAGGCCTCTGCCTTCAGCTCGGGTCCTGGTCCCGGGGTCCTGGGATCGGGCCCCGCATCGGGCTCTCTGCTTAGCGGGGAGCCTGCTTCTTCCTCTCTCTCTCACTCTCTGCCTGCCTCTCTGCCTGCTTGGGGTCTCTGTCTGTCAAATAAATAAAACAAAAATTAAAAAAAAAAATCATCCCGTTATGTTTCTGTCTCCTCATAGACTGTGTTCAAGGGCAAGGACTTTGTCTTATTAATCTTGCACTTCTTAGCACTTAGCACAGAGCCCAGTGCACAACAGGAACTTGCGATATAATCTTTAAACTTAATGAAACTAACTGTGTTATTTTCAGGCAGCTTAGTTAACTTCCGCAGACCTTACTGTCTTCATTAAAATGGAGTTGCAAATGTTCAGCGTCACAGACTTGTTGAGAGAATTAGCCAACATGATGCCTGTGAAGGTGCTTGGCATAAATGTGGACATAAAGAGGCATCATCTTTGACTGTGTGTCCTCCCAGAGGGCAGAAACCATGTGTTACTGACCCTTGTATTACTTCAATCAAAACTGAAATGCCAGACACATGTTTTAAGGAAGAATGACCAATTAATCTAAAAAACAAAAATAAACTTGGTTTATCAAAATTATATACATATATGATATATATGCATATATTCATATGCACATATGTATATATGATTGATTATACTTCCTATCATTCTTTTTTATTTTTTTCTTTAAAGATTTTATTTATTTATTTGACAGAGATCACAAGTAGTCAGAGAGGCAGGCAGAGAGAGAGGAGAGAGGAGGAAGCAGGCTCCCCACTGAGCAGAGAGCCTGATGCGGGGCTCAATCCCAGGAACTTGGGATCATGACCTGAGCTGAAGGCAGAGGCTTTAATCCACTGAGCCACCCAGGTGCCCCAATACTTCCTATCATTCTTAATGCTTAGATGATTCTACTTTCTCAGAATTTTAACCTGAAACATAAACATGGCATAATTATGAATTTCTCAGCATTATGTATCAGCAGTTTACATTTTATCACCATAAAAAGAGATATCTTCTTTCTCTTCTTTCTAATCTTCCCAAGGCAAAATTGGATTTTCAAAATGTAGTTTACCATAAAAATATTCAACAGATGAGCACTGTATTAGAATAAATTGTGGGTTTTTTTGAATTGCTAATAAATTTATCTGAAAAGTTGATGTTTTGTGTTCCAATTTCCAACCAGGGGATATTAAATATAGCATTCTGTTAAAATAAATGCATCACAAAGGTTTTCCCATAAATGACTACTTTAAGGGAAAAAATCTATAATTAATGGGATCAAAATTTCACATTGCTTCCCATCTCTAAACTGATATATAAATTTAATGATTATATAAGTTGAACCATATCAGCAAATGTGCTCCTTTTACTAACACACATCAATATAATCCCAATTAAAATACTCTGTGAGATTGCCTACAATATTTCAGATCGAAATAGCTTCTACTGAAATAGACTTTCCTGCCACTCTGATTTAGTATCTCACTTTCCCTTATCAGCAGATGGTAAGCCAAGTACTATTTAAATCCATATGTCTTCCATAGGCATAGTTCAAATACTGAATAAAACAGATGAGCAAATGTTTTAGAGCTAATCAGATTAGCCTTTGAGTGAAAAAAAAAAGAAACTGGAGTTTCATTTCCTGCAAATGACTTACTACATCACCTTAAGACCACTGACAGAGTTAAGTCTCTGCAAACCATCCAAACAAAGCAACTGCAGAGGACAAGATGATAGCAAAAGACTTTTCTGACTTTATGTCTTCACCATTCCTTCCCTCTCTGCACAGATTCCAATCCTGAAAGTTCATGAATCTGTACCAGGCTGACACTGCAGTGTAGGAACAATTCATAATCCTCAATTCTAAGAAGGAGTCATTGACCAGTTTCCTTTGGCACACAGCTAGACCTTTCTCTCTCCTCTCCCTCATTTCCTAAAGGGTCAAGAAAACAACCAAGAACTCCAACAACACTCTCTGCCTCTACCGATTTCAATTCCACAGACAGAACCCAGAACTTCTATTCATCTCTTCAAGGCCAGGAGATTAAGATGATGAGGTTGGGTTCGTAATTCAAACAATACGTGCGTTCCTGGGTCCACAAAAACTTTCAAAACCCAGGAATACTATAGACGAATATCTTTCTCTTCTTCATATCACACTTTCCAGGTTGTAAACCTTTGATTCCCTGACTTAGTTATAAAATTACTGGGATAAATGATTCTCCTGCACACTTCCTCTTACCCTGAGCCCAGAACCCTATGTTCTAAAAGATTCCCTTCCTTAGAAGGGAGCAGTAGAGACGTATGGTGAAACTTTCTTCCAACATTTTAGACTGAACAATGTTGATCATCCTGCTCTACTGACCATTAGCTGTGCGTAAGAATAATTACTTCAACCAAAACCAAATCTAGAATTGTTTTCAAAAGAAAATGAATATTAGACTTGTGATTTAAAAAATAAAGACAAACCTTTTAGGTTTTACTCAAACTCTTTAAAAGCCTAGAACACAGTGCCAGACTGCTTCTCTAGATTCCTGTATCAAAAAATTTTGTGAGCCCTGAGAAATTTCTGCTTTCAGATAACTAAAAAAAAAAAAAAAGAAGAAGAAGAAGAAAGAAAATCAAATTCAAAAATGGCTCAGTAAACCTCAAGTATTTTTAAAATTTCTATATGAACCCCAAATTGCTATAATTGTTTTTTTCCAAAGTAAGCAATTCACTAAATAATATTCAACTTTAATGGTTATTGAAAAAAATTGCACATAAGAAATAGCTCACCTAATCCCTTGATCCTGAAGAGTATTTGAAGATTAATCAGTTTGTAAGAAACTATGTAATTTGTATAAACTATGGTAGAAAAATTATACAAGCAACATTGCAGTCCTATGCAGAAATTAGGATACGGCTTTCCAAAATTTTTTAAAAAGTGCATATGTCTTCATAGAATTCTAGTCAATTAAGAATATATCGATTCTACACCTCCTAAGAGATGAGCATGACAGAGCCGATGAGAAATAGAGATATAAAAATGGCACAGTCCTATTTTCTGGAGACTGCAATGTACTAAGAGAGAAAAATTCACCAATGGCTAAATTATTAGAACTGGCATTTGCTGTTTCTCTCCTATCTTTATTCCCTTCTGTCCTAAACTTGTCCAAATGTCCCTTGCTTCAGAGGAAAAACCTCAAACAGAGGTGCGTACACACACACACACACACACACACACAAAATACTTCAGTGGATCTCACTTTCAGCCCCAGGGAATATCACAAAAATCCCATTTTTATCATTGCAGTGAAATTCAGACACTAAACTCATAAGGTTTAGAAACTACAGGGGTGCCAACTCAATCCCATGCAAACCTGCCATGTCTGGGAATTCTTCGGGTTTGCTAAAAATAGAATGACTGAGACTTCTGAGTGATCTTGAATATTGTGCAGTTGATCATCCTAGAAAGGCAGAACCAGTCTGGGCTGGTGAAGAAGATTGATAATTAATGACTCCAAATGGGAATCTCAACTGTGTGAGCACTTCTACCAATCTCAGAGACTTCTATCACCCAGAGTTTGATTAGCTGTTATGGAGCAAGTTAGGTTCATAAGCTCATGATTAGAGTTCATGGTCCTGCAAGTTTGGAAAAAAAAAAAAAACACTTAAAAAAAAGCAGTCTAGATATAAAAACTTGAAAGGCATTTTAAATAATGGAAAATCGGTATACTACAGACAGCTTCTTTACTTTTAAATGATTATGCTGTGTCTTTGGAGAATTTTTGAACTTAACTGTCAAAATCCTGTGATCATCATACAATGGATGATGGTTGATTTTTTTTAAAAAATGCATTTAACTTATATGCATGAAAATACAGTGAAAGAAAAAACGTGATTTTTCTTAATATTAAATCAGTAAATAGACTAGTAAAAAAAAAAAAATATATATATATATATATATATATATATAAGCCTATCTCTCAGATCCAAATTGTTTACAGGAACTGAAAGCCTTGAAGCTTGAAAGATTTTAATCAAGACTTCCATTAACCCCCTACCAATATCTCAGAGACTGTAGAAATTTTAAACAAAAGGGAAAGCAATGCTTTTAAAATGACTTAATGTAATACAGTATTAAGATATGTAACAGTTTTAGCCATTAAACAACAGGTGACATATTGCAAGCAAGAATCTCTCTTTCTTCTCAATGACAAAATAAGACATTAAAAATAGGACATGAAAATGAGCCAATGGATTAAATTCAGGACAAATAATCCCTGAATAAGTCAGAACAACGATACATAAAACTAAAATATAATAGTTCTTATATATAAAATGAATCATTCAAATTTGTATAGTATATATGGCTTATGTTTTTAAACAGTATTCAAGAATATTTTTCACTTAAATTTGAAAGTAATGGCCCTGAGTAGAGTTATTTTAACTTATATTTGAATAAAAGAATAATTTACATACACATACCATATACATATTTATATAAACCATACGTATATACTTTTAAAAACTTTCTGAAGCTTATTTACATTAATTTATGAAATTATTAAATTCTTACTTCAGACTTTGATTAAAATACCCAACTCTGCTCTCAAATTTACTCTTTCCTTTTGATTTAGCATGTAAATAATAAGACCCTTGAGGCATGTGTTTTTATGAATTTCTAAATCCTATCAATTAGAAGATTTTGCCATACACAGAGGATCTTAAAATTTGATCTCATAAATATCAAAATAGTAACTTTCACTCTAGAAGGGGGCTCGACCACTATACTTTTTTTTTTTTTTTTGCTGGAGTAACAAAGCTCACCTTCTACTTGTATTCTCTTCAGACTTTAGGACTTTGATTCTTCAAGTTTTCCAAACACTAAAGTTTCTTTTATTTGTTTGTTTGTTGTTTGTACCCCAGTATCCTCCTGCTCCATCCATCTCCATCTATTCAAACTCCAACCCTTTTCCAGAACCAACTGATAAGTAATCTATTCCAGGAAGCCTTCCTTGATGGGCAAATTAAGCAGAGGTCACGTCTTCCTCTAAAAATTTTTAAATACATAAAATAAAATACCACATTTTATCTGTTTCACTCCTTAGCACTTGATACTCCTTTTCATATATTATAATCATTTTTTTGTGAACACTATCTCCCCTACTGGTCTGCAAATGATTTGAAGAATCAGTGTCCACAGCATGTCCATATTGATACTACTCCTAGAATATTTTGTACAAACTAGCTTTCAATATAAACTCTATTAAATGAATGTCAATTAATTTGTCATTTCAAATCCTGTATTTCCTATAATTGATGCCATTTCCTGCTATCCATTAGATACTTTCATCTGAATGTTCTGCGAACTTTGTAGGTTTAAGACTAGCCTTGTTATTTTACACTTAAAAAACAGTTGACTCTAGAGTTTTGCTAATGACACTACCATTCATCCAAAAGCAATATAGTAAGAAATGTGGACTTTAAAGCCAACTATGGGGTGCCTGGGTGGCTCAGTGGGTTAAGCCTCTGCCTTCAGCTCAGGTCATGATCTCAGGTCCTGGTACAGAGCCCAGCATAGGGCTCTCTGCTCACCAGGGAGCCTGCTTCCCCCTCTCTCTCTCTTGCTGCTCTGCCTACTTGTGATCTCTCTCTCTGTAAAACAAATAAAATCTTTAAAAAAAAAAAAAAAAGCCAGACTAATGGGCAAGATCTAACCCAACCCAATCACTAACAAGCCGATGATGACTTTGGGCAAAGAACTTTAACATCTATGAGATTCTACCTTCTTCTATCAAATGAAATTAAAGGTAGCATCTGTGTTATTGGGTTATTGTGAAAATTCAGTGAGTTACTACAGATAAAGAACAGGGCCTGGCCCACAGTAATTACTGATTGTTAGCTATTATTATACTCCTCTTCCAAACCCAAAGCGTCATTCATCGTAACTTCCCTCCTCTTGGTCACCAACACATGTAAACTCTTGGAGATTCTACATCTAACATATCTGTGGAAATCATTTCTCTTTACCACTACCCTAGTGTGAACTCTTTCTAAGTCACAGGGTAAAAGATTAGCCTACTAATAAACCTCCCTCACCCTAATTCTGGATAAGTATCCTATGTAAAATGCCCTATTAACTTCATTAAAGTTTTGATCAAATTATCCTTGGCTCCAAAACTCATGATTGTTCTCTATTTCTTCATAAAATCATGTTTTTAAAATAGCATTTAAGGAAATTTTCCTAACCTATATGCCAAGTCTTGGCTCACCAAACTATATTGCACATACCTTTTGGTTAAGCTTTTCTATTATCTACATCCTTAAAGTTTTCTAAGATAACCTCATATTGTTCTAGCTACATAGCTTGCCCTCCATGCCATTAAATACACCTGCTGAAAGCCCAGGCTTTTCTCAAAAACCAGCTCAGAAAACTCTTCAGGACAACTATCTTTAGTCACTTACCTGAATGTGATCTGTTTCTCTTTAAACACCCAAAGACCTCTGCTCTTCTCTCTCCTATTCCCTTTTATGGAAGTCTTATCTACACTATACTTGTCCATATACCTGTCTTATTACTTACAACTGTTTATTATGTGAAGGTAGGAATCCTGATTTACTCAGAGTCATACCCTTTATAGCATTTTTCATGGTTTCTGAAACCTACTAGGTGCTGAATTATCATTTATTGGATGACAAGAAAAGTTCGAGACCAGTATGTCAAGGAATGATTCTATTAAGTTGTATTTTATTTTGGATTTCTATTTCTTTCAAGTCTTTTGAAGTCTAGGTTAGTTTGGTCTAGTGCACGTTGGTTCTTTGAAAATAAATCTTGAACCCTGATGAGTATTAGCACAGTTAAATATAGACACAACCAAATATGCACTTGAGTCACCCAAACAAAACAAACAAAGAGGTATTTTGTTGAAGCTTCATGAACTAGAAACACAACCAGTCTCTCGTATTATGGAAGGACTTTGTGAACAGCAGTAAGATACTTAGAAAAATGAATGAAAAGAGCTGGAGGTTAGAATGGTCTTCTACACTTCGCTTTAACACCTGATTTTTATTCTTAACTTTACAATTAACCATGTAAATGACTTTAAGTAAACTAAAATAAATACAAATATTTCAAAATGGAGTTTGTGTACCAAACACTTCACTGAGTAACTATTAGCATCTACTTCATGTGATCACTAAAACATACTAATTTGAAGAAGGTCTGGAGACCGCTAAATCCCTTGATATAGTGTATCTGTATCTATCTATTTCTCTTTCTTTCTTTCTTTTACCTTATAAGACTCACTTCAGTATATACTATTTAAATAGTCTTTGAATACCGGTGACTAAGGAGTCTGTCTTTCAACATGTAAACGTGAAAAAACGTGACTGCCTGATTAGTTATTTGTTGGTATTTCAGAAATGCACTTAATTCAAACAATCATATTCACATTTTCCCCTATAACAATCTTCAAAGAAAACATTAGGGTTTCTACTTCTTAGCTACCACTGTGAAGTAATTTTAATTACTTAAAGTCAAGAAATGATACTATTTTTCTGTTTCTCAAGAGTATATATACACAGCCTAGTAAAGTAACTTATACTTGTCAATAAACTCTGCCATTGTGCTGTCCCGTAGAGGCACCTGATTATACAGAAATCAATTCTAACAATTTAAAATTGCAAGTAAGATATAATTATTTAGCTCCATGGATATTCAATACAACACTATTTATAACAGCAAAAACTGGAAATAACTTAAATGTCCAAACACAAGAAATCAATAATCATCTTTTCTAGTACAACTAGTACAATATATAAGGAAAAACTATGAAGTCAATAAGTATGATGTAGCAGTATATATATATTAATATGGAAAAACGTTTCTAATTTATTATAAAGTAAAACTGAAGGTTTTTTAACAGCAAGCCTATGAACCTACGTTTGTATATATGTTTATGAGTGTAGGTGTGTGTATGTGTGCTTGTGTGTCTCCAGAAAAGAATACACTAAAGGATTGAGCATTTATTCTCTTATTTTTTCTTATTTATATTTTCTAAAATGCCTATAAGCGACATATATATTTTAATGCGAAAGGAAAAAGTCAAGAAACACTAATTTAACATCCTTTTCTCTTTTTGTAGACTCTTCCCAATTTCTTTCTCCATTTCACCCATCACCTCATCCTAAGGGACACCTCCTGTCCCAAAATCCACAGGAACTGAGTGGAAATATGGTCATTTTCATCATGACCACAACACATCTTGACCACTAACACCACTAATACTTCAAGTAAGTCATACGTGAATAATGGGATACTAACTGCGAAGGAACATAAAAAAATCTAAGATAGGTTTATAGTTTCAAGATTTCAGTGGGACGAAACTGAATTATTCACATCCATTAAATAGAGTTTGAATGATTCACAGCCAATTTTATTTTTATAATTGTAATGAAACAGCTGGGATTAGAGTCTATTCACGGACTCATAAGAAATTTGCACCCCACCTACTAAAATTAGTTTCGGCATCCAAAACTCTGATTTGAACATCTGACTGAACAAAACAGGCATCACCGCTCAATGCCAAGAAACTAAGGAAAGAGACTTTAAACATGTCCTTTTCTCTCCAGAATTATTTTATTTCTTATTGTACATAACTTCCCTTTATCATCGTATACAACAACCCCTTAATAACATGATTTTTGAAACAATTTATTTTGAAAGACTGAACTTTCTTGTATGAGATAAGCTCAAAAAGCTCAAAGAATACAATTGTTGAAGACTGCAGATTGTACTATGACAGTGCTCTTTTCCCCATAACTTAGATTCTCAGCCATGAGAAGGAAATCTGACTTAAGAATGCACATACCAAATATGTGATATCTCTTTGGACACCAGCAGTACTAAGTCCAAAATATAAGATTTTTGTCTTTAAGTTGCTTCAGGTATACTGGGCACCTGGGTGGCTCAGTGGGTTAAGTTGCTTCAGGTATCAAATCACAGACCTGGAAGTTTAAGGTTTTAACAGAAAATTGACTTGGCCCTAGAACTTAAAATTTTAAAGAGATGAGTAATTGTATATTTCAATCTCTATAATTTTCCAAAGGAA
This sequence comes from Mustela nivalis, assembly GCF_964662115.1. NCBI lineage: Eukaryota > Metazoa > Chordata > Mammalia > Carnivora > Mustelidae > Mustela > Mustela nivalis. The sequence continues at coordinate 23,279,515 of NC_139021.1, read as the reverse complement.
ATAGTGCACAAAGATTGAATGACTCAGTCATGGTCACACGGCTAGTTAGTCACAAAGTGAGTCTAGAACACAAAACCTCCTTGCCTCCAAAATCCAGTCCTCTTTCCACTACATCACAAGGGAAGAGTAAAAAGAAAACATGAAATCTAATTTTACCAGAAAATAAAATCCAGTCAAGCCTGAATCACAGCTAGAGACCGTCTATGAATGGTGGGGCCACACCCACCTCCAAACCCAACCCTGAACATCCTACTCAAAGAATAATTAGGATCTATTTTGGAGTCTTCAGAAATATTGACATTACATATGAATTTGAGGCAAGCTCTAAATTTCTATCTGATTTTTAAAATAATCATATATATATATATATATCCTATCTAGACAATCCACATTTTAGAGACCTCCAACTTTCTTTGAATAAGTCATATAATTCAGCCAAAACAGATGGGTTTTCTTGAATTATAAAGAAAGTTTCAGGTTGTAAAGAATGCAGTAAAACAAACACATGTATCTCCTAAAATATGGCCAGCACTGCTTCCACACTTCCAGAGCAAAACAGACATGCTTCTAAGACGTTATACGTAAATGAAGGCATTTTTACTTTTTAATGTACCAGGAAAGAAATTTTAAAGTCCTATACTCAGTCTTTAAAAAAAAATTATTTTTAAGTGAACACCTATCTTAAATGTACAAGTTCCATTTCCAAATCCCATACGTGAGTCTGACTTAACTTGTATATATAAATGACATCATACATGTTTTTCTCAGTGTTATTAATTGGTAAGAATAGCCTGAAACTCTATCTGTGGCATATAACAAGCACAGGCTCAATGCTAGTTGAGAAAGTATTCTTGTGCTCCTGTCCTTTTAATACTTTATTAAGAAATAATAAAGAAAGAATGTTCTAACTGACACTCTGAAAATCTTATAAAAGAAAAATACTTTCTAACAGAATCAATATAAATATTTCAGCAAAACACGGAAATGAAAATCATTAAATTCCATATTTTAAAGAAAAAACCCAACATCTTCTCTGTTATATTCCCTTGAAGCCCACACCATTACCACTGAATGTATTACACACATAAGGAAAGTACAAACTTTAAAACTGGGTTGAGAAATTATGAAGCATAGAAGAACACTGTCCGTGGGACAAAATGAAAACAAGGAAAAAGAAAGCAACTCTTCCCTGCAAAGGGCAAGCCCATCTGAGTTGACTGCCCATGACTCAACTCTGCTTAAGAAAATGGGTCCTGCTTGAAAGTAAGTCTCTCTACACAATAAACTTTGTTGCATATGTAATATATAAGCATATCACACCACAGCCCTAGCTATTGGTCATTTGTTATCTACCACAAACATGGTAAGAAAAGGCTCTTAAAGATTATTTGCCTTTTCCTTAATTATCTGCATTCATCATTAAGTAAGTCAATTTGCAGTTTAACAGTTAATCCTTAATTAAATATTTCTAAAATATTATTTATGAATGAATTTATTTTGTATTTTTAAAATGACCCATTTAGAAGGTGGTGGACACTGAACATTATTTGTTATCAGACATGTATTTTCTCACTCAGGTAACTGCAATGATAAGAAACTGTCCTAAGGAAATAAAACAATAAGACAACATATACCAGGATGTTCATCAAAGTTTCTTTATAACTAAAAATGGAAATTGCCTAAACGTTTATCAGTAGGTGATCTACTGAGCACTTTATGTAACTATTTCATGGCATAACAGGGAGGTACTAAACCAAATATTTTAAGTTCTATTTGTTGATGGGAAAAGATGTCCACCACTCATTGTTAAACGGAAAAAGGAGTGAGGCAATGATCCTCTACTTGAATAAAATATATATCTGCATGCATATAAAAAATAAATTTTATATATATATATGAATAGAAAAGTATTTGTGGGCTGGACTTAACGACCGATTTTCCTTTTCTTCAGTGTTCTGTATGGTCAAACACATAACACTTCTTTTTCGAAAAGCATCTATCATTTGTATCATTTTCAAAAAGTGATTTTTCCATTTTGGACACAAAACACATAAAGACTATATGTTTAGATGGAATAAATTATTCTGAAATTGCAGAGTTCCCCAAGCATTTATTAACCGATCACACAGAGTCAAAGGAGGCCATGCAATGGGTAGGAGCATGGGCCACAGTCCAACTGTCAGTATCAAAACTGCACCCCTGCCATTAAAAGTGGAATGGCCTCAGGCAAATTAATTAATCTCTCTGCCTCAGTTTCCTTACCTAAATAAAAAGGATAATAACAGCTTCAACCTCAAAGGGTTTGGAGAGGATGAAAGTTGTTAATTCAATAATAAACAAATGGAAAGGCTATAAACTTTTAATCCTAGAAAATGAAATACTAAATTACTTGGCAATCAATTAGAAGTATCCATCTACATCAACCAAATTCTTTATTTTTTGCATGCTTTCATGTACAATTGTTCTAACCCAGTTTCCCCAGGTTTGTTCTTCCACATCAAGAATTCAAATTGGGCAGCTAGGAGGTATTCTCATGATGTCCACTGCATTACTGACTAAACACCTAAAGTTGATTCCCTGAGAACAGATTATTTTATAAGACATTTCTCTACCAAGACTTTTTTTTTCATGACTCAGTATAAGTCTTGAATACCAAAATGTAAACAAAATATAACAAATACAACACAACAGGCAAATGGAATTCAATAAACCACGCTGTCATGAATCTCATCATTTTTTTCAAACAAATATTGTGCTTATTAAATGACTATTTTAAAACTTTTGCCTGATCCAAATTCTCATAAAAGTCTGACTTATAATCATGACTCATCTTTTTTTAAATGTTAGTAAAAACTACAAAGTATATTTTGTCTTTTAAAAATATATCTACATATCCTTAGCTTTTTCTGGTTAATCATGATGTTACAAATAGGTAAACCTCCAGCGTATAAGATGGTTTGTCGCTTTCATAATTACTATGCCAAAAGTAAATCATCTTAACAGAGAAACTATCTTTTTAAAGAGGAATGTTAACATGTAAAATTATGTGTGGGAGCTATTTGATCATTCTGACATAAATAATGATACCAACCACTCAATTTATCACATCACAAATGTCCTGTACTTACAAAAACAAAAGATTCCTTTGCCTTACTAATTACTAATAACATAAAAAAATAATGCCTTAAGATAAAGTATTTTGGATTTTTGTCCCCAAATAAAGCCATATTCCTGGTTCTATTTTATGTACGAATTGTACTTAATTACAAACTTCTATAAATGAGAATGCTGCTTCACCAAAATGAAAGAAACAGATTCTTCAAACTTCCCGGATATTATTTGCATCTCCTTGAACTCATAACACAACTAGATGCTGCAGTATCTTGCTTGCCAAGCTTCTTGGAGTTAACCAGTACACCATTCTAGTAATCAGTGTCTTTGTGTGTAAATACTTAATGAAAGTTCCCAAAGACAGTCAAAGGGAAAAGAGGGTAAAGAATACGACAATGGAAACAATATTTACTCTTTTGTTGACATTAAATAACAAAATATACAAAAATCCAAAATAAAAAAATTTCCTGGCATTTTAGGCAATCAACAGTTCTGTTAAATCCGTCCATCAGATCGGACTTTGCCAGAAAAATACCAGATTCACATCAAGACTGTGCAGCCCATGGCTGACACACTTTTGAATCATTCTCCATCTGTTGCTCCTGAAACTTGGGCCACCTTCTATATATTCTTCATTTCCAACATCTAAGAAAGAACATTCAACAATGGGTTCCTTTTGGGGACCTGTTATCTCCTGACTCATGCAGTCTGTGAGAAAAGGAAGCCAAGCAAAAGATAGTTATACAGGAAATAATTAACAGATAGTGTGCTGAAGGATACCATTTCACAGCAACCACAAACTTACAGCCCAATTCACTAAAAGATACATCTGCTTCCCCTGCTTTACAAACCTGCGCCAGCAGAACTATGCCAGACTTCACAAAAAGTCTAGGTTACAAAACGGGAAAAAAAAATGCTTACAAAAATACTTGAGTCAATGGAGCTGATTTTTAAAAAAGAAATAAGAATAAAAGAAAATCTCATTGGTTAAGCCAATAAAACCAAACATGCATATATCAAATTGGCTTTTTTTAGCTATGATCGACTGTCAAAAATGGTATATGAATATAAAAGATGAATAACTGGTGAAGAAAAAAAAAATTCAAGCTACCTAGTTTTTATTTAATAAAAACAAAATGGTCATGTTCACTGCCACACTCAACTAAATCAACTAATGGATTATATTTTTAAATAAATCTATGTTACATTTGAATTTAAACCATATCCTTTCCTAACTGGTGGACAACAGAAATTCATCTTATGCAAGGCAGAAGCACAGAGATATACAAGGATTGTTAATTCTGGATTTAGTAAATGGTTTTAAATACTTTATTCAAATATCAACAAATCAAGTATCCGGAGTCACCTAAAGAAAGAATTTATCAATGTGCCCTAAAAACTATAAGTTTCATAACCAGTGATTATGGAGGGGTATCTTTGCCATTTTTCCTGGTATAGTCAGTTCTCTTTGGGATTAAGTACATCCATATGTAAATGTCCAAACTGAGTCAGAAAGAGTTGTTATGTAACATCACTACTACCTGCAGATAATTGAAAAACTGTTTTATTTTCATTAAACATGAAGAAAAAAAACACTATTGGGCTTTTCCCTTGAAATCATCTTTAGTTAGAAAAAGTTCCTGCGATCTTCTGTCACTAGTTGTAAAGGCATTCAACATTGTCGCTTGTTTGAACGTCTGTTTGGCTGCCAATGGACTGTCCCCAAAAGAACATTTTTGCATCTCAATAGACAGTCCGGTATCAACAATCTTTAAACTATAAATTTAACACCACTGAAGCAAGCGGAAAATAACATCTACTTTGTGCTGTCTTGGTATCACATTTACAAAATGAACAAATAATCATACTACTTTGCACTTATCTAGAACCCTGCATCTGACGATCTCAAATGGCCTGACAAACAGTAATTAACTAAGCTGTACAGCACTTCTGTGAGGACGGCAGGCATTTTAATCCCAAGAGTGGGATGAATGGGGATCCAGGGAGGCCCTGCCTTTGACAGTCAGTGGCTCAACATGGAACTCAACTCCCAGAACTTGGAACTCATCTCCCATAGTCCACGGCTAAAGGTCTCCACCAAAACCAACTGGTGTGAAATGTATGCATTGAAATGGGTAGACTTCCCTAAATAAATTTATATTGGAATCTAAAATCATTTTTCCCCAAATGCATGAAGTGGACTGATAACTAGGGCGTCTGAAAATAAGGGAGAATTAGAGCAGTTGAGTTATCTTACTCTGACACGCAGATGTTTACCTGGATATGGATTTGCCATAAAGTCCCCTTACACATTTCCCATTTAAACCCAATTATACTTCTGCATTTCATTAAATGAAAAACTGCATTTGATATTGGCAAAATCTTTGTGAAACTTAATGACAGATGCTTTGTTCCTATTAATGTAGTTATCAGTTAAAAGACACAGCTTTCTAAATTGTAAAATCCAATCTAAAACGTCAATCTGAAGAGTGAGATCTGGAATTTTTTATGCAGGAAATCAAAAAACTAATATAGTTGCATTCTATGAGTCTGTCTACAAAATGAATAGATAAATACTTTTGTGTAAATATACATCATAGAAGAAACTGGCCAGAAAAAGGCACAGCATTGTAATATGCCTTCTGACTACCTTACACTGGTTTAGTTTAACATGAGAAAGGAGCATCAAGTTGAATATTTAAAAATTTGCTTTTAGCACAGAAAATGTTAAATATGTTAACCTCTTCACAGAGCCAAATCTTAAGTTAAATGAAAACACTGCATTTTCAAAACATTTTCAGGAACTTCTTCATGTTTATAAAATCCTTCTAGAAGTTTCTGAAGAGTAACAAGGTTTTCATATAAACTTGGGACTATTTCTAGCAGAGTCTAAAGTCTTTAATGTTTCTTCCTACTCATAAAAGAAAGAAAAAAAAAACCAATGGTTTTACAGAAATATGAGGTAGTTAATCCACAACAAAAAACTAATTTTCATAAGGCAATTTACAAGATAAAGCTTATGTTAATGTGCCCCCTGCTATCCTCAAAGCAGAGTGGTCCACACAGATCACATACACAATTTAAAATGTTTTGTAACCATATCAATTCCACACTGGTAACAAAGGAAAAATACAAGACAGTCACTACATGAAAATATACATAAAAGATCTGCTATTGAACACAAAACTGAAAGCCAAACACTTAACTAACCTATGTAAAACAAAACAAAAAGAAAAGGAAAAAAAACTAATGAGAAAATATGTTTAAATTTTAGTTATTCTCTGTGATTCTTCTATTTCCTTCCTCACTTTGAGTGCAGCAAAATTTCATAACTGAAACCAGTTAAAAACACGTATCAGAAAGACCAGTATCCAGAAAGCAATCATCATTTTGTACTTTGTGAATGGCCCTAAATACATTCAGCCTGCTCTTTAAAAATGTTTCCACTATTAACCAGCATAGGGTTGAACTATTTTAAATTAACATTTTTTCCTGCACAGATTTCTCATACTTAATTCTCATTATCAATCTGTACAACACTCAGCTGATAGTCAAATTTTTACTTTTAACATTAGAAACTACATGTATAAATATTTATAAGTATAGTTTATTAACTCTACACTATTTGCACTATTTAATAAAATGACTTTTTAAACCAATTTTCTGTTTTTCAAAGTACATACTATTTCTAAATAAACATGCCAAATAGCAGGATAAGTTCAAGTTCCAATCTATTTATACTCAAATTATGAATATTATGTTCTGTAGATATACATTTACACCTGTATTTCCATTCACATCATGTAAATTGCATTTGCGTATTTTTACTGGGTATTTATAAACTTTTATAGGACACTTTCACTAATGACTAGACCCCTACAACTATAAATTAAAGCACAGTGTTTTTACCTTCAGTAAATATGCTGGTGATACTCTGCTGGGTTCTTCCTTATTGATGGCAGAGGATTGAATTGAGAAGTGTGAATCTGCTATGATAACTCAGCAACAGCAATTTCTACCACCAAGGTAGAATGCTTGTCAAATTCACATTCAGAATGGGCTCTGCTTTTTAATTCTCTTAAATATCTTAAAAAGCTGATCAGCTATGTGTATATCAAAGTTTTAATTCACTTAATACATTAAATACTCCACAAATTAAATCAGCTACACTTTCTATTCCAAATATCCAATAAAATCGGTGATTCCCAAAAGCACTATTCAAATACAATGAAAATATAAATTTTGCAGAGTCACAGTTTACAAAAAGTCAAGGAAGAATGATCCAAGACTTTACATACATACATACGTACATACATATATATACACACACACACATAAATTTTATCATCTCTTAAAATTTAGGAGATGATCACTTTTAAAGATCACAGATCCTATGGTTAGGAATTTGATTATTTGTAGAATATAGTGAAGCACTCTCTGGCTGAAGATTTCATATTTCAGCAGCTAATGTGAGGAACTGAAGAAACAGTTGCAATGATGCAACAGAAACTTGAAGTCAGGGAATTAAGGAAGTGGAGGAATTGAGAAAAACAACTTTTTAGAAAAGCATCATCATCCCCAGTCTGCTCAAAAAATGTTAACACTCTCAGGCTCAGGTTTTAGACGCAACCACATAAAAAAATGACTTATTGTTCCAAACTCTTAGTGTATATTCGCGTGGCAGAAAAGGTAATATTCTAGAAATAGTCTAAAAGAGCCAAAAAAATGAAGATGTCATGGATGACATGGATGAAAACAATTTTAAAATGGAAAAAAAAAAATGAAAAACGGGTGGGGAACTCTAGTGATACAGACATTAAGGCACCCAATTACAACACACTCTCAAGATGCAATATGAAATTTAAAATATAAGACATTATCACTCCTGTCTTATAACCAGAAACTAAAAGAGCCAGTTGAGCCCAGAAGAATCCTGACATGCTAAGAAAATAATGAACATTTACAATTGCAGCCCCAAATATATTTATCGGAAAGAAGCTCCCTGAATTCAACCCCTTTCTTGAAGGGCACAAGAACTATTCCTCTTCTTTTTAAAGTTATGTATAATCAACTTGCGCCTTCTCTGCAGGAAGGATTCTTTGTTACTCGGTGTACAAGGGGCATAGCCTCTTCTGCATTCAAGCCCTTCTCATAGCTTCAGGGCATGACTGCAGCCAGGAAAGGGAAAAGATTTTATAATTAACTGTGCACCTCTAAGAGGCATATCTCAACTCCACTAGAGAAACCTGAGAAGCACAGACAGGCTTCAGAGAATCCGAAGGAAATGAGAGGAGGGAAGCCATGCAGACATTGGAGGGAGAAATTCTTCTCTCCAGAATCCATCCAGAGAGACCTCAGTGGTCTCTGACCTGTAGGTCAAACCATTGGGCTGGCTGCCCTCGCCTTCCTAACGGGATCTTTGGTAAAGGTTAGCTGCTTTCTGATCCTACCTTCTAGGCACCAACAAAGCATCGAAATCATGCACAAAGCTCAAAACTTTCTCGGAGTCAAGGTGAAATGTCGAAGTGGTGGTGCCTTAGGCAAAAAGCGAGCATCACTTAACTGAGAGTTGGTGAATTTTCAAAATCTGACTATTTTCTTGACACTGCTACATAGAGAGAGAGCAAGGATCTCATCGTTGTCAGAGGTTTTATTTTTCCACATGGAACTAGGTCTTTCTCCCTACGAAAGCCTGATCATATAAAACTCACGGGTCTTTCTCTGCTTCGGATGCTCTTCAGGCCACTCACACTTGGGTCTACCTGATCTCTTCCCCTCTTTTTGGTAACTAATCACCAACAAGCCTTGTCATTTGTACATAATTATACCATCAGTTTGTAGAAAACTACATTTCCGTAGTAACCTCTCACCATAGGCTTTGCATTCCTAATGATTTAAATCTCTGCTAATTTTCCTGTTAACCAGATGCAGTGTGACACCACCTTCAAATTTAAAAGTCATTTACCTATTTTAATGGAACAGATGTGCAATCTTCTGGGATTCTGAACCTCCCTTCTCCAAATGCGGCCTCGGTGTTTTGCATAATCACCAGGAATGATTAACCAACATCCAATCTGAGCTAAGAGCGGTGGCAAACAAGTTGACTGTCCACCACCATAGCACAGACGTGTAGAGTGTATACACACACACACACACACACACACACACACATACACGCTACTCTCCACCACTTCGGCCTTATAAGACCTCAGACTAAGACCATTTAGTTTCAGGTGTAAGACTAAATGATACTAAATGTAGAGAATATGTGTCCTCCCATTTCCCCTTCAACATAGGTGAATTATTTAAAAATTAAACCTTCCTACCCGTAACAGGGACTGGGATTCGTCCTTGGACTTGTTTTCTCCCGACGCAGGATACTGCTGGGTGAGGGTCCCAGACTTCTCTCCACCAGCTGGCACCCCCTGCAGGAATCCCTTGGTCTCCACAGCCAAGCCATAAATAGGTCGTGCCAGATGGGCAGCTTCAACATTGGGGCTATCCCGTAGAGTCTTGGTCTGCTCTTGGGGGCCGGACACAGGCGTCAGAAGCCCCAGGCTTGCCTGAGTGTAGGATGGGCTGCCTCGCAGGATATCTGCCCCTCTCCAAGTCATGTTTCGAAGGTCATCACTTGAACTCTCGGTCCAAACTTTATCCTTCAGCCCATCCTTATCTTCCACCTTCTCCCTCTTCACCACACTCTCAGAAACTGGCTCTCCCATTTTAGAGTCTGGATTGAGCAGACTATAGACCTTGAGGTCGATTTTGGGCTCCTCCTTGATGGTGGACACAGCATGACCGTCCTCTTCGCCATTGGCTGTAGTGATGTCCTGTTCGTGGCAGTGAACAGTGTTGAAGTGCTCCAGTAGTGACTGAGTATCAGCAGCCGTAAAGCTGCACTGACGGCATTTGTAGCAGCTGTGGGCTCTCCTGGAGAAGGAAACAGTCATTAGAAATCTAGCCTTTGGAAGGGCTTAAAAAAAGAAAACAAAACAAAACAAAAAAACAGTCTTTAAGGACCTGACTTTTACCACACGTAATATAATAGGTAGGACAAAATACACCATTCCCAAGACCCAGAAGTTGGAATGGAATTAACTGGAATTTTTGGTTCCATATAAAGAATGTGACAATCCCTTTCGATGGATTAACCATAACGGGTAGACACACATATACACCCTCATGTGTCCACACGCCAGCAATTTGCATTGAAACTTGGTTGGTATGCTTTATTACTGAAAGACTTGCTCTGTTCGCTAATTCTATATTACTTAAGAGACACATATATTTTCACACTAATTTCATCAGTGGACTTTTCACTTCCTGTTTTTTTTTAAACTAAATCGCTATTGTTTCATTATAAATGTAAATGCATCTCCAGTGTTACTTCTATAACATTTATACATATTAAATTCCACTTGATTACAGTGTTCTTTTCTATCTTACAACTTAAATCAGTTTAGGTAACGAAATACAGCTGACGGATCTACATAATCTAGTAAATAAGATGTACTGGAAGCTCAAGATTTTTAAGACAAATTCTTTCAGGAGGCTTTAGGGACATTCAACAAATTGAGGTGTCTGCTGGGTGTGCAGCATGATTGGGGTTGTGTGGATATATTCATTCATAAAGAACATGTGAGTGTGTTTGTATTCTTTTCAAAAGGCATAAAACAGAAAGAACTTATTGTTGGATTTCATAGCATTCTCTGCTATTAAAGACGGAACACGGTCATATTAAGACAAATATTTGATTAACAAAGAACAGAGGCACTATATCCTAAAAGACACACTGGGAAGGTACACAAGTGACTTGGAATAAGGCATACTTATAAAAACTTTGTATGGCTCTCTAAATAAACTCCATGTGGAACACTTGCTACTCCACTGATGCAATGTGTTGCCAACTTAAAATAACAAGACAGGTTTTGAGAACTATTACTTAAAGCTACCCCCACGTATGTGCACATACATATAAGTGTAGATGATCATCACCAATTCCTTTGCCAGACCCTGGGTTCACACTGGTGGATGCAGAAGACACCCAGTCTTTGTCTACCTGGTGTTTAGAGTCTAGTCAGGAAGGGCGACCCTCCCATTAGATTATAAATAAATATAAAGAGTGATATGTGCCAAGAACTTTTATGGATGGGATGGTAACGGGGCTGATGGGGTGTGTAGGGCAGCCAGGAAGGCCTTTCTGAGGGAGAGAAAAACCAATGGATGAAAAGGAGCTATTCTTGTTGGAGGAGGAGGAAGGGGGAGAAGGCACATTCTAGCAAGACTGAAATACTGAAAAGAGGTCACTGCTGCTTTAGAGGAATAAGTAAGAGGAAACATGTCAATCGACAAGCTAGAAGGGTGATCTAGAGCTTTGTAGACCATGATAAGAGGCAGATAGGTATCTTCAGAGGTTAAAGGAACCAATTGCAAAGTTACAGGCACAGAAGGAGCATCGTTAAATATATGTTTTAGTCACCTGGGACCTTAACAGTTTCTGTACTCAGTAACTTCATTCTTATATGAGACCTGATGGCTGAAAATCCAAAAGAATGTTCGTATTTTAAGGAAGCAAAAGTCAAGGGTCTTATGATATGTAACAAAATCTCAGTACTTGTCGAGAGTACTTAATGCAGTACAAAATTATCTTATCATTAACAGCTTACATTTGGTTGAATAAATATGGATATTTAACTTTCACTTTTTACAGAAGATTGTTTTCTATCTTGTCTCCTATTTTTCTTCACTGTTTAAGTATTAAAGATTAAGCAAAAGGAAATACAACAAAGGTAAATAATTTAATGATGAGTCGACCATAAAAATATAATATTAAAATTAATTTCCTCAAGTGAAAGGAGCCTAACCCTTAAGAAGTCTATGTCCAAGAGTAAGAATCTTGCCCCCAAGTTCAAGGCCAGAAATCCCCAAACAGGATTCAGATCACAAAGTTCAAAAGACAAGACTCAAAACCTAGGACCTAGAACCTATAGGAACTTCAAATAAATATCCATCCCAGCAAAACTATGTTTGAATATCTACAATGAGAGATAAACTCCTAACCTCACAAAAAATTGCTATGTCTACGTTTAATTATAACAGAGAAAAATGGATTTATCAGGATGGATAAAGATCAAAAGATACCCAGGAAATACCATCCTGAAGATATGCCACATAATCTATTGAGGCATGCAAATTAAACAAACAAGCTTCAGGAAGCACATTTTCCAGCTCTGATCAACCTTCACCCCTAGACAGTTCTAATGAGTTCACTGCCCACTATGGCACTAAATTTATGGTTTCCTTGACACGGTGGGGTCTCTGTTTGGAACCTCTGAGGGGAATCCCTTCTAATAAAGTAAGACTATCAATTGCCACTGCTCCTTCTACCCAAACTGGTCTTTTATACAAAACCAAAAGTACAAAAAGTATAAAAAATTCTAAAGTCTAAAACTTCTACAGAATTGCAGTGAACATATCAAGAAGTAAAGACAATTCTACAGCAAGAGGAAGGAGAGAGTACCAATGCCCAACATTTCCTAGGGTATGTTGCAACAAAATATTTTAAAACAGCAGAATCTCAATTCTAATGGGAGCATTGAATAGTGTAGACTCTGGGAACGCCTGAATTTCAAGTCTTGGCTCCGTATTCTACTGTATGTGTGACTTCAAATAATTTACTAAACTTGCCCCAATGTCTTCATCGGCAAAATGAAAACAACAGTGCCTCTTGATAGGTTCTTATGAATGTTAAGTAAATAACACCTATAGTAGGTAAGTAAATAAGTAAGGGTCAACCAGTATAAATCCTAAAAGTAAATAAAGCCCCTCTCTCCTGTGTGAATCTGCATTCTATGCTCTTTGTGCAAAGGAGTTTAAACTTACAAACTAGCAGCACTTTGGTATCATCCTTTTCCATTCCCCTATGTATCTTAACCGTGACGAACACTGTTCTTAAAACCAAGTTGATTTCCTGGAAGACCCTTAGGTTTAAGACCAAATGACAGGTAGAATATATTCTATGACTTTTCTGCTTCACCTAGTGGCATTCAATAGCCTGAAGGAATGAGAAATTTAGTAGTTTGCTTAATTGTCTAGCTTTACTCTTGTCATTAATAGACCCAGAATCTTAAGATTCTGAATCACAAAAAAATAGAAAAAGGCATTACCTGTATTTTATTAAAGTCCTGGGAAGTGGAGATGCCTTGAGTGTATTCATTAAGGTAGTTTAGAATCATGATATATCTAGTAATACATCTCAGTAATTCAGATTACGTGCCTTCAGTATCGACTTATTCCGCAATCTAGAAATGTCCCTGAGTCATCCTATCCCTCCACCAAATAAAGACAACACATGCAACCCTTACCAGTAACTTGACTGGTATGTCCTCTTAAAAATACAAAGGCCTTGGGTCCCTGCCCAGGCACTGAATTCCTCACAAAGTATCACACTCAGGCAAGGTATCAGGGGCTTCTAGGCATTCTCTGATTCCAAGTTCCTGTCCCAATGGACAGATAGGTCTCAAAAAGAGCTGTTCTGATCTGCCCCACAGAGGAGCTCCTGATCTGACTGTTCCAGGCAAAACCGTCCTTGAGACAGGTGCTAAAGAGCCATCAGAGATCACTAGGGATGAACATAAAGCAAAAAAACCCCAAAAAACAACAACAAACACCACTCTCCCTCCAAAACTGCAGCGCTAAGTTCTGGGTGAGAACCAGGTTTTACAGTGAAAAGAAAAACACATTTTAACAGGAAGGATATTAAAATAAAGTTGTAATAATAAGCTCAACTCACACACCTTTTCTTTTGAAGAGTTCAAAGCATTCACACATAACTGATCTCACCTTTCACTGAAGTAGAAAGCCCATTTTACAGATAAGTAAAATGGAGAAATGGTGACTTGTCCCTTGAATCTACATCAAGTCAGGAACACAGGGCTTCTACATTCCAGATCAACGTTCTGTTTTTTGATTCTTGACAGTCAAAATTTTTAACTTTATACAGAAAAGTGTGAAACGACTGACAATATGGAAAATGAAAACACGAGAGGAAGGGAAACGAATCATCTGGCAGCAGAAGACACTGACTACAGTAATGGTCTGCAAAACACGCTGAGTTTCGTAGCTATACAGAGTCCAAGGTGCTTCCTGTTGCCCGACTGCATCAGGATCTCTGGAGAAGAACCTGAGAATCTGAATTTTTAACAAGATTCCCCAGGTGACACCCATGCAGGGGCCAGAATCTATGAACTCCATTATTAGATACATTGTGGTTCTAAGCAATGTAAGGAACACACTCACAAGGCATCCCCCACCCCCTCCTGACTTTAATGCAACACAGGTAATGCCCTTACCAGCTTTGTTATTCAGAATCGCAAGTTTCTGGGTGTAACAACTGTTAATGAAAAGAGAGTAAAGCTTGACAATTAAGCAGTAAACTGCTAAACTTCTCAATCTTTCAGGCCATTGAACACAAGTAGGTGAAGCAGAAAAGGCAATTTGCTACATAGGACTCTAGAGACCGGAAGAGATTCTTTTCTCCCTGTAGTATCAGTCTTAAATAAATGGTAGAAAATATGTTAAAAAGACATTACTCCACTTTCAAAAGCTGAGAGCCACATAAACTCCTTACTAACAATAACGAACACTAAAAAAATCTAGAGCAGTGTTTCTCCAATTCTAACATGCATAGGGAATCACCAGGAAATCTTGCTGAAATCCAGATTCCTATTCTGAAAGTCTGGATGGTACCCAATATTTGGTATTTCTTTTAAGATCCCAGATGATTCTGAAGCTGTTGGTCCCCAGACCACACCGTAAATAGCAAGAATCATGAAGCCATGGTCAGAAAGAACTTCAAGATGGGTATTAATTAGTAGGGCACAAACTCATAGCACTTGACAGAACATTTTTAAATGAATTTTTTATGATGAGCAACATCGTCTTCCCTCGTAAAGCACACACAATATTACATACCTCTGAGAGTCAACACTAACAGCTTTGGAAGCTAAAACTACAACTATAACATTGTCAAGCATAATCCCCAAACAAGAATTCATCTTTTTTTTTTTTTTTTTTTTTAATTTCATTGTTTGGGAATCACCTTTCACTATTTTTACGGCTAGGCCATTTATATACCTTGTTCCTCAACAATCACACAAAGTACGCATTCCCATCTCTGCTCCATGGGATAAGAATCTGAAGCCTAGACAAGTCAATTCACATAGAATGCAGAGGACATGACACAGTCTTCAGCACTTGTCCACGGGTCCTCTTTCGTGGGTGCTGTTGGGAGCTGACAGGTTACTAGCTGATGCAGGAGTTCCTGAAAGGTATGCATATATTCTCTTAGGTGTGTCATTCTCTCAATAATTCCTGAATATGTGATTTTAATCCCTAGTATAAGAAACATTACAGAAGAATACAAGTTTAG
Source organism: Mustela nivalis (assembly GCF_964662115.1). Classification (NCBI taxonomy): domain Eukaryota; kingdom Metazoa; phylum Chordata; class Mammalia; order Carnivora; family Mustelidae; genus Mustela; species Mustela nivalis. Next base: position 23,263,974 of record NC_139021.1, on the reverse strand, counting down.
TCACTGTGAAAATACATTAGTTTGGACTCGCCTCTGACCTATAAAATGATTTTCATTTTATCAGCATTAATTGGAAAACCTCCAAGTTGTTCAAGAGAATCTTCCTTGCGTTTCCCAAGATCTACATGCTCAACCATACAAACTTCCCAAATGATGCAACCCAAGACTAGGCCTAGAACGCTCTGAGCTACTCCAAATCTGTTTTCTTCTGAGGACTTCTTCCACATTGCCTTTTATTAAAATCTTGTGTATGTCCTAGTTTCCGGTAATTGCCTTAAGATCAAGATCAATGTTCACACATCCCTGAACCCACCCCCACCCAGAACAACCCACAGTAAATACATACTTAATAACCAAAGGGATAAACCACCACAGCTCTGTGGCTGTTCAGGGTGCTGGATTTAATGTGTAGAATCAGAAAGCAGCAAAGAAATATTTAGGAGAAATATATACAGATATTTCATAGACAGTATATTTTGAGTGGCTTTTCTGAAAAAAACTCTTTCTTATTTAAAAACTCCTAGAACTTCTGGCTACATTTAACCAAACTTCTTCTTAATATAAATACATACGTGCTCTGCATTAATTTAAATTCTATATGCTCCTGCCAAACGCAGAGCAAACACTCTCCTCGTGCTACCTAGGGAAAAAAGATGTCATTTCGTATGTCTCCCTAGCACAGGATTGCCAGATTAAAACACAGAATGACGATTTGAGGGTCAGTGTAAAAAAAAACAAATAGGGACGCCTGGGTGGCTCAGTTGGTTAAGCAGCTGCCTTCGGCTCAGGTCATGATCCCAGCGTCCTGGGATCGAGTCCCATATCGGGCTCCTTGCTCCGCAGGGAGCCTGCTTCTCCGCCTGACTCTGCCTTCCACTCTGTCTGCCTGTGCTTGCTCTCGCTCGCGCTCTCTGACAAATAAATAAAATCTTAAAAAAAAAAAAAAAAAAAAAACAAATATTTTAGTGTAAGCATGTTCCATGCAATATTTAGGATACATTCACACAAAATCAGCATGTCTCCTGTAATATTTTAGACAACAAGGACATGAATCAGAGAAATTTGACAGAAAAGATCAATCTTCCCTAGCATTCAGAGAAAACTACAAGCTAACAGAAGACCAAATTGTACTTAATTCAAGTGACTTAAAATTTCTGTGAAAAAAGATGTTTTATTTCTTATCCTACTTAACAGAATTTTCACGTGCTATAAAAATTCATTTATTTCAGTTTCATCCATATTTCAATGGACAGTGGCCTGAGAAGTAGTGCTTCCTTCATTAGCAGAGATTACACATTATTTTCAAAATTCATAAAAGGCTGTGGTTTTCTAGATCCTAGAAAAAGATCAGCTCAAAGATACTACTGTATCATTACACTTACTCTGATCAAACATATATTTCTATTTTCATAATAAACCAGCCCACAATATATGTGAAGTCAGATCTGAGTGATGCTTTTTCTCCTCTAAATGTAAACTCCCAGAGATTTCTGCCAGCATTTAAAAAGCCATCCTCGGGGTACCTGGGTGGTTCAGTGGGTTAAAGCCTCTGCCTTCTGCTCTGGTCATGATCTCAGGATCCTGGGATTGAGCCCCACATCAGGCTCTCTCTGCTCTGCAGAGAGCCTGCTTCCTCCTCTCTCTTTCCTGCCTCTCTGCCTACTTGTGATCTCTGTCAAATAAATAAATAAAAATCTTAAAAAAAAAAAAAAAAAGAAAGAAAGAAAAAGAAAAGAAAAGCCATCCTCTACCAAACAGCTGTACTTCTTAACCGCTGGAATCTGGTTCTTCTTCAGTGACTAAACAGAGCATGGAAGTAAATGAGTAGATCATAAATACTAACCAATTAGACTTCGAAGGGTATTTTTGGGGTAATCATAGACTTGAACACCTAAAGACAAACTACCACAGAAAAATAGTAAATGACAGTGGTTTAATTTAAATATAGATCTACAGATCTGGTATCTAATAAAGTTAGTCATTTTGTAATTTTGCTGGTATCAAGGCCTCTCATACGCCACACTCGAGATTATGAACACTGCAGAATGAGGGATTAAGAGCAGGCGAAGAGAGTATCTGATGAACAAAGACAAAAAAGGGATTACAGGTGAATAACCAGATCAATCAATTTTAGAAGCTGGAACTGCAATAATATTCAGCCTTAGTTAAGTGCAGAGGAGCAGCCCGCAAAATGTAAGATAAACTGACCTCTGAGAAAGATTCCATGCAATCCACTCATCTTGTATTTTTAAAGCTGAAATCATGGGGCACCTGGGTGGCTGAGTTAAAGCCTCCGCCTTAGTCTCAGGTCATGATCCCAGGGTCCTGGTATCCAGCTCTCTGCTCAGCCGGGAGCCTGCTTCCTCCCTTCTCTCTCTGCCTGCCTCTCTTGCCTACTTGTGATCTCTGCCTTTCAAATAAATAAAATCTTTAAAAAAAAAAAAAAAGCTGAAATCATCTGATTGGTGTTTACTCCTTTAGAGTAACTAGATTTCTTAAGGGGAGTGTAGGGTCATTTCATTTTCAAGTGAAAATGAACAAAACAGAAGAAAATACAACTAATGTCATATCTGAAAAATCTCAATTTATGATTCACTGATTCACTTTCAAAAAGAAGATATCCCTAACCAAGTGTTAAAGGGAGACCAACCTCCCCATAAAATAGAAAGCGAGTAACATTTGGGAAATGATTTCTATAAATTAATATGAAATAGAAATCATGGCTAAACTTTATTTTATCCCAGGAATTGATCATGGTTCTTGTACAAAGTCCTCAGGACCATCAACTCTGAAATGCTAATAATATATACAAATAAAGGTAGTGCCACTGTGGGTTATTTTCTTGAAGGAGTAATACCCTGGGTAATGTGTCTCACAACAGGAATTCTCAACTTGAACTATTAGGTCCATTTCAAGGAATTACAGGCCACTGATTTATTAGGTATTGTTTAAAAGAACATGTCATCTAACGTACACAAATGTAAATTTAACTATCGTGGCACTCGCATTTTGAGAAACTCTGTGCTAATGCACTATGTACTTGGCTTTTTCAGAAGTGTTGATAATTAGGTACTTATCATAAAATCTGTTCTTTAGAATTAGCAGAGCACACAGTCCATGCTCCTTTCTGTGCTCTGCTAAGGCAGAGACTGAACAGTAGCTACCTTAATTTGACCAGGCATGGTATCCAAAGTTATTTCCTTCAACCAGAGTTACATATTTCATTTTTAAAAGATTTGAACACTGTTTAAACAATTTTAAATGCATTCATAAATCTCCAATTAGGACAGATGCTTGTTATCACATATACTACCAAAAATATGTCCATTTTCTTCACATTCTTGTTAACAAGCAGATAGACAATGATAACATTAATGATTTTTAAGTAGTTATTTACTCATAAGGGAGATTGAACACTTATTCAAATATTTATTGGACTGATGAAAATTGATGTTCTGTTTTTATTTTAAAATGTTATCATACAATGTTAGTCATAACACAGTCTACGTATATGTGTATATGTTTAAATATATATATATACACATTCATATTTGGGTTTACAAAAAATAAAAACTGGAATATAATCATGGACTATGATGATATACATCTGTGTCTTTGTGTGTGTGTGTGTGTATATATATATATATATACAGAGAAATGCAGAGAGATCCATGTATGTGTGTATATATATAAAGAGAGAGAGACAGAGATGAAATAGAGAAAATTATATTAATGGTATAGTTCCATATATGTACATAAATGATATGAATATACATGGTATATATGTGAATACACAAACATACACATATAATGAATATATATATATATACTAGCAAAACCAAATAAATATACATATATATATTTGCTAGTTTAAGAAGTCACATAAAATGGTATGCAGCTACAAATCATCTTTAATTTCTTTTTATTCAGCCAAAATTGTACTTATAAGATTCATCCATGTAGTATTCAACTGTCATTTATTCAAATTCACTACTGTGTAATAGTCTACTATATAAAAATCTACAAATTATTTAATGCCAGTAGCTATAAACTATTAGTTGGTACTTTTTCTGGGTTTTTTGTTGTTGTTGTTGTTGTTTTTTGAGAGGGCGAGAGCATGTGTGTGTGCGAGGAAGGAGGGAGGGCAGAGGGAGAGGAAGAGCGAGAATCCTCATCTCCACACCCAGCACGAAGTCTGACACAGGGCTCAGTCTCACACCCCTGAAATCATGAACTGAGGTGAAATCAAGAGTCTGATGCTTAACCAACTGAGCCACCAGGCGCCCCTGCTGCTTTTATTTTCATTTTTGTTTTGGTTGTCCTGCTTGCAAAAACCACTACTGTGAACATTTCTACACAGGTTTCCAAGTGTATTCATGAAAGAAACTTTCTTCTCAGGAGTGTGATTATGCTTCTATTGGGAATATGAGCATCTCATGTTGACAGAATTCACCAATTCACTTTATTCAGTCATGTGTATTGACCATTTTTACCATTTATAATTTTTTAACATCTATGTTTTCTGCAATGAAGTGGCCTCCTTTTTTCTTTGATTTGTATTTGCCTCATGTAACTTCATCTAGCCTTATCCTTTTGTTACTGAGATCCAACTTAATTACACTGAGTCAAAGGATATGTTCTGTATGATACTTCATTCTGAAATCTGTTTTATATCTAAGTGTTTTATATCTGCTTGAAAAGCATGTGAATTCTCTAAATTGATGGATGCAAAATCGACATTTTTTTTAAAAGATTTTATTTATTTATTTGGCAGACAGAGATCACAGGTAGGCAGAGAAAAAGGAGGAAGCAGGCTCCCTGCTGAGCACAGAGCCCGATGTGGGGCTCCATCCCAGGACCAAGATCATGACCTGAGCCAAAGCCTTAACCCACTGAGCCCCACAATCGACATATTTTTATTAAATCAAGTTTGTTAATTTGTTGTTCTAATCTTTTATACTTTGAAATTTTTTTCTGTTCAACCTTTAGTAAGAAACTTGCTTAAAATCTACCACTGTGATTATGGTTTGTCCTACTTTCCCTGCAGTTGTCAATTTTTGTTTTACATATAGATTTGTTTATATTTTATATATTTAGAATTGTTATCTCTCCCTCAAGAACTGAACCTCTTATCATTATGTACTGACCTTTTCCTCCTACGCTTTTTGTCTTAAAATCTAAATTGTATGAGATTAATAATGTTATCTCAATATTCCTTTGGTTTATATTGGTTTATATTGGTTTATATTGCCTAGAACCCATCTATTTTTTTTAAAGATTTTATTTTTTTTTTGACAGAGAGAGAAAGAAAGAGCACAAGCAGCGGGAGTGGCAGGCAGAGAGAGAAACAGGCTTCCCACTGAGCAGGGAGCTAGATGCGGGGCTCCAACAGGACCCTGGGATCATGACCTGAGCTGAAGGCAAATGTTCAACCAACTGAGCCACTGAGGCAACCCTGTCTATTCTTTTGTTACAAACTCTCCATAGACTTATATTTTAAGTGTGCATCTTATGTAAACAGCTTAGAGTCGAATTTTCTTTTTTATTAAACCTGACAATACCTTACTTAAGTAGAAATTTTAAACCACCCAGATTCATTAAAATTTTTGATAGCTGGTCTTTTGTTTTTTTAAACCATATTACTTTTACAATTCTATTTATCCATTTAAACATTTTTCCTATGTATCCTCTCATGCCATTTCTTAAGAAAATAGAATTTTATTTTGTTGTTCCACTCTTCCTATAGCTTCAGAAGTTACATACCCATTTCCTATCCTTCCACTGGTTATCCTTAAGGGTTTCCAAGTATGCAGAACAAAGCTGTAACTCACTAACTCCAGACAATTCAAGGGCTTTAAAGCACCTTACTTCTGATCATTTCCACTACAAACTTACATGATTGTTTTACCCAACACCTTAGTCTATCTCCTTTTAACTGCATATATAAGGCAGACTATAGTTGTTTAGATTTACCCAGAGTTCCCTGGTCTTTGCTTATCTGAAAATATCTTTGCTTTTTCTTGGAAAATTGTTTTCACAGGTATGCAATTCTAAGTTGATTATTTTGTGTTTTGTTTTTCCTTCAAAACCTTACACAGAATTCCTTCCTCTACTGGTTTCCATTGTTGCTGATAAAGTCTGCTGTCAACTTAATTGTCATTTCTAAGTAGTTGATACGTTGTTTCTCTCTAGGGGCTCTAAAAGAACCTCTCTGGCATTTTAATTTTTACTACTACATGTCTATGATTGAATTTATTTGCATATATCCCTGTTTAGTATAAGCTATGCCTTTCTGTATCTGTGTGCTTATGTCTTTCATCTTTCAGTTCTAGAAATCTGCCTTTATCTCCTCAAATAATTTTTCCCTATCTTCCATTCTTTATATTCTTTTCTCCTGGGACTCTAATTAGATGCGGGTTAAAACAGCTTGTTATGTTTCTATAACCTACTGTCTATTTTTGATACTTTCCACCCCCTTCCCCTCTTTTAAATATTTTGGCTAATGTCTTCAGCTTTAACTTGTGATTAATTCATTTACCTTCTATCACTTGCCAATCTGTTATTGAACCTACCCACATTTTAAGTTTCAACAATTATATTTTCAATTCAAAAAATACTATTTCTTTCTTTTTTTGAACATTTCTAGTCCTCTATAACGTTTCTAGTCCTTTCAAACGTCCTTTGAACGTTTCTAGTCTTTTAGTTCAAAAAAATTTTTTTGAACATATCTAGTCCTCCATAGTCTTATGGAGTTTGGTCAATTTGTAAATCTGATTTTCATTTCTTTAAACACTTATTTTTTATAACTGAAAAGTATTATATTTTATAGCTTTCTTACAACTAAAAATATACTCTTGTAACTTATCATCTTCCTGGGTATCTAAATGCATTATTTGCATTTCCTACTGATTTCCCAAAGAATGGTATAAATCCCTTCCTGTAGAGTTAAATTCTATAACAATGAGCTCATCTAAGATTTATCTTCTGCCACAGATACCACGGAGGTGAAAATTAAGAGTATTTCATATAGACAACTATGTGTTTATTTCTGAAAGAAGTCAGAAGGAGGCTCTAAACTTGGCACCACTTTTGCCACCTTGAAGGTCCAGCTTAACATGAAACAGATTCAGCAGCCTCTCGCTCTTAGGAACTCCAGCACAGTCTCCTGACTGACTTACATAAATACTGGTATTTGCCTCAGTGCAACCTCACACTCCCTGCTTAATATTCACTTCTCCCCAGTCTGGGTTTAGTCCACTCTTGGTGAATGGAAGACAAGAAAAGCTTCAGAAATTTCTCTAATTCATGGAAGTCCAGCAAGGCCTTGCAAAATATGTTTTATCTATTCTAGTTGTTTTGTGAGGAGATAGTACTCCTACTTACTCCAGAAACTAAGTTATAACACAGAAAATTTTAATGAGGAGAATGGTAGGTAATCAATTAAGAGAAGGGGTACACTGTTTAATTAAATAATAAATAATAAAAAGAAAAGAGTGTGGGAAACAAATTCAGGAATAGAACATAGTCAAATGTGAGCTAGCGGTAACCTAAGTAAATATGAAATATTAAGAGAACTGACCAAGTTCTAGTTACTGACTGAATAATGTTTGCAGTTCAACAAAAATTAAACCTGATTCTTCTTGAAAATTCCCACTGAGTGGGGGCGCCTGAGTGGCTCAGTTGGTTAAGCAGCTGCCTTCAGCTCAGGTCATGATCCCAGCGTCCTGGGATCGAGTCCCACATCGGGATCCTTGCTCGGCAGGGAGCCTGCTTCTCCCTCTGCCTCTGCCTGCTTCTCTGTCTGCCTGAGCTCACTCTCGCTCCTCTCTCTATGACAAATAAATAAAATCTTAAAAAAAAAAAAAATTCCCACTGAGTGGACTCTACACCAAGGTTTTCACTGATAAATCTCAATCAACTCTCCTGCTTCTCAGCTGTAGTATTTTTATCGCTACCTGATTTCACATAGTTCATTGATCTTAGCTTCTGCTACCTTTTTACTATACCATAAGTCTTATACATAAAGCACTCAAAAGCTTGGAATATTCCCTAGTTATAATAGAATTATGGAGAAAGTTTCCCAACATGTATAATACAAATAAATATAAATTTAACCAGAAAAATATTCTTGTGATATGATAAATTTGTCCTTTTATACGGTCTTAAAAATGTAGCATGTGGGGAAAATGTTTTGATAGCAGAACAAATTTTCAGCATCCATAGGACTATCTCCTTTCACATACCTAGAACCTCCACTGCTGTTCAACTTTCAGTAGAGTTTCAGAAAGTGTAAGTCTCCATATTAAAAATATTTCTACAAGAACTCATAAACCGATCAGAAAAAAAACTATTCAGTACCTTAATCCAGGACCACATGAATTACAGCAGGTTTTAAAAATAAGTTCATGAGTGGGGCTCTTGGGTGGCTCAGCTGGTTAAGCCTCTGCCTTCAGCTCAGGTCATGATTCTGGGGTCCTGGGATTGAGCCAGGTCTCCGGCTCCCTGCTCAGCAGGGAGTCTGCTTCTCTCTGGCCCTCTGCCCCTCTCCCCCCACTCATGTTCATTTTCTCTCTATAATATATAAATAAAATCTTTATTTATTTTTTACATTGTTTTTTGACAGAGAGAGACACAGCAAGAGAGGGAACACAAGCAGGGGGTGGGGGGAGAAGCAAGCTTCTTGCCGAGCAGGACCACAACCTGAGTACAAGGCAGACACTTAATGACTGAGCCACCCCGTCACCCCATAAATAAAATCTTTTTTTTTTTAAGTGCAGGAGGATTTTAGTGCCCTAGGAACAAGTTCTGCTCAGTTTTCTCATCTAAAAAAAATTCTAAAAGAATGCACAGACAATTGTCGTTTGGTGTGGAGCCCTAAATCTTCCGAAGGGTTTCAAGACCATCTAATAGTCTGAGGTTAAACTGTAACTTCCCATGGAGAGCTTGGCTTATCCTTAACGACTGCAAAGTCAAAAAATCACAGGCACTTCATTTACTTAAAGATATAGTCACTGAGCACTTAATAGCCATCCTGGCACTTCTATAGATATGGCGGTGAAGAAGACGAGACTAGTCTCTTCTCTTGAGAGCTTATTTTCATTACTATGAACTAAAATCTCAAATTTTTCAGTAATATTTTTATTCATACTTTTAGATCCTGGGAGATTTTTTGTTTAACCAAATCGTATAGAAACTCTTTTTCCAGACACATTTTCAAGCAACAGCCTCAGCTTCCTCAAAAAAAGCCACTCATGCAAGTGATCTGGTATCCAGATGTATCAATGTGTATGTGTGTGTGTGTACGCGCACATGTGTGTGGTATGTCGTGGTGTGCCTAATTTCCTCACGATTAAGGAAAGCCTTGTCTTTCAAAAATAGAATGGATCACCTAATTTTTCTACCACCTAACAAATGTATACACATACTAGCAAAGCTCAGGAGGAAGCTAATGTCTGCTAGCCCAGAAATAAATTAGCATGCAGCTAACATCAGAGGAGCCAGAAACACTCACGACGAGTGTGAACACATATTTGATTGCAGGACTGTGTCTTTCCTAGGGCTGACCTTATAAATTAAACAGTGTAAATCTCAAGGAAGTGTTTTCCGAACATTCAGATTCACTGTGAACATTAGGATGCCCTTCAAATTAACATCCAACATTATTAGCCTATTGTTGGACATGAACTGCTTCATTACTGGGGACTGACAAAACACACACACTCATACTGACACACGACTTCTAAAAAGAATGGGAGGAACTGTTCAAAGTCTTGGAACGGGAAAATTAAAATCTGTTTAAAAACTTTAAAATCTTGGGATGGGAAGATTTTTAAACTAGGATGCTGAGTCTACAGAAGGAGAAATATTTAAAAATAGTAAATAAAGCTCTTTACTTTGATTCTTAGAGGCGCAGCAACAAAAAAGCATCTACTAAGCACTAAGTAACCTCTGAACGAGCTGTATTTCCAGGATTTTACTAAACTAATTCCCACTTATACAACCAAGTCTCAGGTTAGATGCTCCTACTTTAGGGAGGCATTTCCTCATCTACAGGATTGGATTTTGTGGTCATTCTCTTCAGTGGTCTCTACTTCATCTGTTGTGACACTTGAACTCATAATGATATGTTAATGACTTTCCTACTAAACTGTAAGTTCCATGTGGGCGCAGAGTAGTTCTGTCCTGTTTTCTCCTTTATCATCAATGCCCGGCACAATGTGTATTCTTGGATTTAATTCGTTAAGGAATGACTGTATAAATGAAATAAAGAGATACATCCTAAACCCATCTTTAGAAAATATGGGCACCTGGGTGGCTCAGTCATTAGGCATCTGCCTTCGGCTCAGGGCATGATCCCAGAGTCCTGGGATTGAGCCCCGCATTGGGCTCTCTGCTCACAGCAGGAGGCCTGTTTCTCCCTCTCCCACTCCCCCTGCTTATGTTCCCTCTCTCGCTGTGAATCTCTCCATCAAACAAATAAAATTAAAAAAAAAAAGAAAATATGAAAGATTAACTGGGAAAAGTAATATTTACAAAAATAATACGATGAAAGTGGGAAAAAAACAGCAACCCATGAATGTATCCTATATCTCTGTTTATGGATCTGTAATAACTGAAGTGGGCTTTCCCCACTCAGAGGAGTGAGCATACAGAAATCCAAAGTCACCTTATCTACAGAATTCTCACCTTCAGATGACTGTTTCCTTACAAAATGAGGATGTTGCTCAATTTTATTTTTTAAAGCCAGAAGAATGTCCAATCTCACGTTAAAAGAAAAATGAGCCTCGTGTTCTCACCCTGACGGATTCCCAGGAGGAACAGAGAAGAGAACACATGAGGACGGCGCCTTCCATGTGGAAGACGCTCCACCAGAAATGAGGGCACGTGGAGGCACCCAGCAAGGACAAAGACATGACTTGTGGTAAATGAGTGAACTCAGCAGCATTACCGTCATCGCTGCAAATTGTAAAATACACTCAGTAAATGGAAGAAAGCAGGTACGAAGCGTAAGAGTAAATGGTCTGAAACAAGCGACCAAATTAAAATCCGTGATTACCACGTCTATAAATCCATAATCTGCAGTTTCACGAATGATCTTTTACGTTTACCTTTCCTGCAACTTCCCCAAGTCACCGCAATCATTCCTGAGGATTCTGGGATCAGCCCTCTGGCTTCTTTGGATCGTTTCCTTTAACATTGCACCCTCCCCACCTCACCCCCTACGATGGCCTACCTGTAGTGTCGGGAAATCTCTTCTTCCACCTGGGTGATGAAATCACATTTGGTACACGAGTGTTCCTTGCTTTCCTTGACAGCCGGCTGCCCGTCCGATCCTTGCAGGTGATTGGCTTCCTGTTTGACCTCCGATGCTTGGGACTCGTGGGAGCTCTCGTAGTGGAAAAGGAGCACATCCACGTCGGGGGTGGAGAAGGAGCACTGGTGGCACTGGTGTTTGACTCGCGAGCTTCCGGCTGCCCCCGGAGACAAGTGCAAAAGCAAGAGTGCACAGTGGGAACAATTACTTTTTCGACAAGCAAACGGGTAAGTAATTTCTCCAAGGTGCTTTTCTGGGCTGCAAAGGCCTCTGGGACAGAAGGGACAGTGTTTAATGGTACATTTATGAATGTTATGGAGCTGCTGATAGTGACGGAGGAGCGGCCCCACTACAATGACGTCGGGGCCGTGGCTTTTGGAGTATCTAAAATCACAGAACTGACAATTATAGCTCGTTACCATATTATCCTCTGCTCCCTTGCTGGAGAAGTCCTTCTTTTTAGCCCCACTAGAGCCCTTGTCTGCCTTGGCCATTGGCTCCCCTTCTGCACTTTTGCCTAGATCATTCTGGTTAATGACAGAGCCCCTGGAAAGCTTATCATTCAACTCTGGATTAAGGCTGCCTGACTGCGCTCCTCCGTGCTGTTTGCCATAATGTTCTAGCAATTTAAGTGAGCTAGATGACTCACAGCTGAAACTACAAAATTTACACCAGTAGTAACTGGTGGCCTCTGTACCATTTTGTCTCGAGGAATCGAGGGGCTTGATGGGCACTGAGTAGCCAACAGGAGTGTCATCTCCCGTCTTGACCGTGATCTTGTCCTGCCACTTTCCCAAGTCTCCAGAATCACTGGATCGAAGTGCAGGGATGGATTTGTTAGAGTTTTTCTCTGAAGGTTTTGCACCCTCAGAGGAGGGGAGAGAAGCTTTGATTTTGTTCGGGTGAGTCTGAAGAAAATGTTGTTCTAGTTCAGTTGAGGAGTTGCCCATGTAAGTGAAATTGCAGAATTTACAGCGGAAGTACTTGGTGTTTCCCTGGCAATCTGGTGTTTTCCGTCCAATGCCAATGAATGTTCCACCCGAAGTGACCTGGTACAGAAGAGATGGATGTTATTTGAAAGGTATCATTCATTTCGTGCTCTCTGTAGGAGGGGGGAGGGGACACTGCCAAGTATTATTCCACATCAAAAAATACAATAGTACTTCTGCTTATTATGAAATCACTTGAATAATCAGAGCCAAAGAAATGCACTCTTCATTTCTCAATAGCTACTCTTTGAGAGGCTCATTATGCTAAACATTTTTGGCCAAAGTAACAGATAAAGATAAGTAATAAGAGGACTATAACTAGCTCAATGGATTTAATAAATACTCTTCTTAAAAAGCCAAGAAAACAATTTTCAAGTAAGTAGGTTTTATACTGTTTCCTTCAAACCACAGGCTTGCAGAAGTATCCAAATCACAGGGGATTTCTTCTCGTGAAGTTAAGGGTTGCTGTCAAAACCAGAGGCAGTTGCTTAGAGATTACTCAATGCAGTCGTTCTCCAAGGAAATCCTCTGTTCAGTTCCTATAGCAATGAAGCCTTGGGCAAAGATGAAGTCTACCTTTTGGGTAAAACAAAGCTGCTAAAATGACCACACAAAACGCCTTATAATTAAAGCCCAAGCAGGCACTATTACACCAAAAACAAAATGAATGCAGTGGATCTGAAGTCTTGGTGAAGAGAGTCTATTGTAAAAAGTTTAAAATGATTTCCAATCCAGGATAAAGGAAAAGAAGAAAACCTTCCAGGGCCTCATCTGATCAAGGCTCTGTCTCAGTGGGTCATGGGGATGGTCAAAGGCCTAAATAAAATAATCCCATCACAGGAATGATCATAGCTCTTCTTTCTATCCGAATTCTAAAACTGTACAGCATTAGGGCAATGAAGGTATTCAAAAGTCACTTTATATAAAATCCTTTCTCCTTCTTCAGTGTGCTCTGCAAAGGGCAGCTTCGCCAAGCGCCACCAATGAGTAGCCAAAATTCCTGGCTTAAAACCGAGTTTTTGATAGAAATGCTCCAAAAAAGGAGAGATTTCCTCTTCTATCAGAGAATTACTGAGTTTTTCTTGCTACCAGATGTAATAGATTAGGCACGTGACATAATCATGTTCTGCCTCCTTCAACAGCTGCTCAGAAATGACATGTGTGATCACTGCTCATATCCAAATCACTCCATGAGAAAAGTCTCAAGCATCTCAAAAATCATTTCAGAGGTTCCACTTAATATGCAAATAATATTCCTTTAGCACACTGAGACACATGTTTGCACCTCTGTTGTACACAACTAAGAATGCCGTCCGTTCTGCCACTTACGGAGAGGCTGTGAGCTTGATCAAAAGACTTAAATCTGTCTGGCCAAGGGCTAATTCAGCTGGGGACACCTATATATTTGTTTTTGGTATTACAGCTCCCGGAAATGTGCATGATCACAATACTTACTGTATATTAAGACAATAATTTGCAAACATCTCTCGCAGATATTAAGACAATAATTTGCAAACATCTCTCGCAGCCTTTAACGAAGGATAACAATGTTTCACTTTGGGTGCTGTCTACACCCACCATGGCAAGAACACAGGCTTCAGTCTGTCCGCAACAGCACGGCATCCTCTAAACAGAAGGGAAAGGAGGGGGCACCCTCCCAGCCAGCAGCCTGGCCATGGGCTGTGTGAGAGATGTCAAAGCCAGACCACATGAGGATACAGCCAATGCACCCTTCTAACCTAGCACTTTAGGGACTAGAACAACTAACAATGTGCCCTGGGACGCCATCATATTGCAAAGTCCCTCCATCTATTTCCCAACTCACTAGAGATGAGGAGAAACCTTATTTCCAAAAACAAAACGAAGCATTTCATCGGGCTTCCATCAATTCTGGTACTTTGTTCAGAAACATCAACTTGAATCAAAAGGGACAAATGCAGAAGTTATAAGCCCTTCTTCTCTAATGCGAGCAAAGCGGGTATACTAAGATTTTCTTGCTTTTGCTACGAAGTTGCTTCAGAATTGTCAATCTTCCTAATATAAAATGTTTTTAACTTCTGCTTATAGAACAGGGATTCCTGAGAAACCACAAGACATCAGCAGTGTGTCTTTGATTTTGCAATCTCCAAGATGCATATTCCATGTCCACACTGAAAGGACTGAACCAGGAGCATTTAGAGTCCTAGGGAATCCCTAAACATAGGGTTTTGAAGTGAACCAAAGTTATTACTAAGATCACAGTATCCCTTCCAGCATTTGACAAAAGCTTTAAGAATAAAAAAAGGCCAGGCTAAAAATGACTACTATCAGATGAAAAGACCATGAAAGAAAGAAGAAAGGTGGTGTGGTAAACAGACAAACAAAACCAAAAACAAAACTGCCTGTGTTGCATTTTGGTTTGGAATTAACTAAGTTACCACTGCAAACCTCATTAAATCTTTTAAGTCCCTGGTATCTGGTGTCTACAGGGTGTGTTTTTTACCCAGGGAAAGCCAGTCAGCTTCACTATTTAAGATTATTATTTAAGATGCTCTTTCAAAAACCACCCAAGTAAGCAAACGAAAACAGAAGGATCTCAACTAATGACAAGAACAATAATATTGACACTTCTATAAGGTTATCTGTTTACCTTCTTGGTAAATAGCAATAAATCATATTAGCTTTATACTACTTAAAGCTCGTATAGCTAGCTTAAAGCTAGTTTTGTATTACTTAAAGCTAGTATAGACATTCAAAAATATGTAAAAAATTATTAAAAGCCAACTGTGGGAAACATTAGTACTTAGTGTTCTATTCCTTTGCTCTTTCAAAAAGATTTAAAGGCTACCCTTGTGACCATATTTATACATTCCTTTAAAAAGATGGAATTTTAAGTCAAGATGAAACAAACTGATGTATATCATTTAAATGCCATTCTAAAATAAAATATAATTTATTATTCTAGAAGACCATACCTAAGACTGCTGACCATATCTATTTTATTTTAATGACACATAAATGTTAACTTGAAACAATTCTTTCCTAGGTTAAATACAGACAGCAAGAACAATTATACAAAATAAGTGTGTTTGCAGCAACAGTCTCTTCAATCTTATGGCCAGGAAACAGCAGCTACACGTTCAGAGAATTATCTCAAACTTTTCAAATGGTTGAACCCAGCAAGGAGTAGGGGAGGGGAAAAAAAAAACCTTACCATTCCCTAGCTATAATTAGACTAAAAAAGAGATCACAAAAAGAATAAAGAGTGTAAGTTTCAATCTTTTTTCCTTTTGCTAACAAGAATTATAATTATAGCCTGTTAATCCGGCCATTCCTTCGACACAGATATCCATACTTTAAAATTTCCATTAAACTGTAAGTTCTGTTTGGACCGAAGATTATACCTATTCACTCATTTAATTAGCAGCTACTGAGTATTTAGTTTGTGCCAGTCTCTGGAATAGGTGTTGGAACAACAGTGAGCAAGCTAGACCACACCTTTGCCTTCAAATTACTGATAGTTGAAGATATAGATTTGTAGCTAATAGTATTAATCTTTACTTGGACTTCTTTGCTCCCAGCGGAAGTTCCAGAAGTTCAAGTCTGTGCAAAAACACACTATTCAACCCCCTGGCATCTCAATCTCCTCAACTTTATGGACAAAAACAACAGCGTACACCTGGCCATCTTTGGGATTATTGTGAGATCAAGGGGGAGAATGTAGCTGAAATTGATCTGTAAACTCAAGATCAGTGCTGTCCAACAAAACTTTCTGAGACAATGGAAATGTTCCACAGTCCACCAACAGGGTAGCTGCAGGTCACATGTGGGTGGGTACTGGACACTTGAAATAGGGCTAGTGCAACTGAGGGACTGATTTAAATAATTTTTATTGATTTTCATTAATTTAATTTGAATTTGCTGAAATTTAAATAGCCACATGAAGCTAGCATATGCCTGTCAGCCAGCATTCTCTAACAGTACGATTCCCATAAAGGGGATTATTATTTAATAAAATGGAATACCTAATCTAATTTCTCCTGCTAATGGGATGAAAAGGCTAAACAGTGAGGACATGGTGAAGTCATTCACTGACAAAACTCATAAGCTTGTCACTCTTAGTGTTCTTAGCTGTAAATGAAAAGGTTCGATTCTGTTGCTACTAAGCTAATGTTTCTGTTCGACTTCCTTCATAGACCGAAGGAATGATATTTTATTCATCCTTGGAAGTAAGCAGGGGCTCAATACACTTGGGTTGAATGAATGAAGTTATTGTGAGAGATGCAAGCACACATGAAAATTTTTCACCCAGGGCCCTGAATTGCGTGGGATGAAAACATGACTGTAATTCACACACCCCCTCCCCCTTTATTGACTCAACCAGACGAATCTGGGCTTCTTCAAAAAACTGAACAAAATGCATCTTTCACCCAAAAACAAACAACTATGGAGGCATTTGTTTGTGAATCATAGATAAATAGGAACACCTGACATACCTATTAAAGGCATGAAAAAGAACAGAGTTGAAGTTGTTTTTCACGGATATGGTGGCTTTTTATTCTATTTTAAACTTAGTTTTAAAAACTATTCCTTCTGGGGCGCCTGGGTGGCTCAGTGGGTTAAGCCTCTGCCTTCAGCTCAGGTCATGATCTCAGGGTCCTGGGATCAAGCCCCGCATCGGGCTCTCTGCTCAGCAGGGAGCTTGCTTCCTCCTCTCTCTGCCTGCCTCTCTGCCTACTTGTGATCTCTCTCTCTCTCTCTCTCTCTGTCAAATAAATAAATTTTTAAAAATCTTTAAAAAAAATAAATAATTAAAAATAAAAAATAAAAACTATTCCTTCTATATAAGTATGTCTCATGGCTTTTGTTTCTGATTTATTTACATATGTCTTTTCACAAAAATGTTTCACTGTAGAAATTAAAAATATAAAGGGCTGACTTTTTGCAAGGTCTTTAACCTTAATTCATTTACTTCCTTCTAATAATATGGAACAAAAACTGGTAAGAGTAATATCTAAAAGAATATGTCAAAGGAAAAGATTTTTTTTTTTGAAGCCTCAGAACTCTTGAAATGACACTTCAGGCCATGTAGTTCTTGTCAGGGGAACAAAAAGGGTTGTTTGAACTAAATACAAATTCTTCCTCAGATGTGGTTCATTTTCAAGTGCTATAATTGATAGCAACAGAGACAATTAGGAGGGTACTAATTTAAGGGGACTTGAGGTTATGGGCTGATAGTCAAAACAGTAAAACCTTCACTTAATAAAAAGCTAAGTTGCTCAAAATCACTGCTCAGAGACTGCAGTTACAAATAGCTTGAAGAAATCTGTCAGGGCCGATCTTGGCTGAAAATAACGAGAGGCAGAATTACTGTGCTCGTCCACGCAGGGAGTGTTTCCGCATTGTGAGTGCTTCACAAAACAGTGTGGAAGAGGAGCGTGCCACTGTGATGAGCGTTTGGTGGCTAGTTTAGACAGTTCAATAACAAATCTACCTGGACAGTGATCTTCTCAGTCCCTTGCCATCACACCCTGTCCCTGGCATTGCTGGAGTCACCACCATATTCCTATAAACATCCTTTTCCACAAAGTAAGTCAAAAATCCAAAAAATTTTTTTGAATTATAACAACCAACAATTTTTTGTGTGTGTGGCGGGGGGGGGGGCAAAACTTAAACTGGTACAAGGGACAATTTTAAGGGTAAAGTCCTGCATATATTAAATTATGCATATTTTTATTATCAGCTTTTTGGATTACAGCCATCAATAGTCTACCCCAACTGGTTTTCTCACTTCACCCAGCAAAATGCCGACCTGAGTGTCTAGGGTTATTTGGTATCTGGGCTGACGGAATACCAATAAATCTTAAAGTCAGCCTCAAGAATTTGGGGGAAAAATGTTTTGTGGGGAAAAGTGCAAAACACAACAAAAAATGCAAGGCAAGTAGATTATAAAGCTGAGTGCATTATCCACAGAACTCTTCTGCATCTGACCCAACTTTGCCACAGGCTCAGAAGGGAAACAGAGAAGAACTAAGTGTTCTAAAGAGTGTCTTAAATGGGAAAAACAAGAGTGTGGAATCACTGTGTGACATCCTTCCTCTAGGGAAGGGTGCTTTGTTGCATGCCTACTTTGTGCTAATCATAGATGATCCACAGAGAAGTGATGGAGTCCAAAACCCCAGCATGTCAGTGGTCTGGGGCAGAAAGCTCACAAGCAAACAGATGACAACAGCGGAGGGCGAGCTTCTGCTGGAAGGTACCAAGTTCCAGGACAACACAGAGGAAGAGAACCTAAGCCACACTGACAGGTCGGCAAAGGCCTTCGGAAGGAGGTCACAACCGAGCTGTGGACTCAGGAACTCAAAGACAGTGACTGCAGAAAGGCTTTTCAGGTACAGGAAACAAAGTGAGTAAAGCACAAGACAGTGAAACAGAGCAAGCTGCTAAGGAACCCTGAAGGGAGACCGGGGGTGAGAGAGAATTTGGAAAAGCGATGTCTTATTGGAGAGAAAGAGTTCTACTGAATGACACAAGTATAATGAAAATTATACACATTTTATAGAAAGTAGAGCTATCCTTCCTACAAAAGGAAGGATGTGGCTCCATAAGTAGAATTTAAAAAAAAAAAAAATCAAAGAAGGAAAGGACGGGAGGCAGGACAAGAGGGAGGAAGGGAAGGAGAGGAGGAGGAAGCAAGAAGAAAAGAGAAAGGAAAAGGACAGGAGGGGAGGGCTGCAGGAAGGGGGGAGGGGGAGGCAACAGCATGAGAGAAAGGAAGAGAATGGAAGGGATCAGAAAGAGAAAAGAAGTAACTAAAGAAACCACTAAGAATTTCCTAAGTAAACATGAAGGGTGGGGGCCATAAAAGCGTAAAGCATGAAGCAAACTTCTCAACGGTTTGGGGGGAGACACACACATCAGAAAAAAATCCAGGGTAACCGTAGCATTTCCAGCCCTGCCAACTTGGAAATGGGAGTACAGAACAAGGGAGGGGGGGAGCCGTTAGGGGAGGAGCTAACAACTTGAGCTTTCTGCACGTTGGCTTGGAGGGGCTGGTGGGACATCATGGTGAAGCCACCCATCAGCTGGAAAAACAGGTCTTAAAACAAATCGCTGTTGATTGTAAGATCCCCAAATATGCTACTGGACTCATGAAAGAAGTCAGGTCTCTTTAGTCTGACATCAGCGGGTCATTGAAGTATTAAAGGGTAAGCAGGGTAAGCCAGAGACAAGCATTTCTCAAGTCCCTCCCTGCAGCTCCACCCCTCATGTTCAAGATCCCGGGAGGCCACACAGCGGAGCTGGAGCATGGTTGGAGTATGCCTTACGTGTCCCTGAGACACTCTAAAGGCGTTCTGAGGTCTTCTCTCCCCGTCCTGTACTTATTGGCAGGCAAAGAATAAAATGTTAATTACAAAGCCATGGAGAATATAAATGGAAGCTGGATGTATCTAATACTTAACCTTCATAGAAAAACCAACACCAAGGGGCACCCACTGGGTGGCTCAGTGGGTTAATCCTATGCCTTCGGCTCAGGTTATGATCTCAGGGTGCTGGGATCAAGCCCCCAATCAGGCTCTAGCCCCCAGTCAGGCTTTCTGCTCAGCAAGGAGCCTGCTTCCCCCTCTCTCTCTGCCTGCATCTCTGCCTACTTGTGATATCTCTCTCTCTGTGTCAAATAAGTAAAGTCTTTAAAAAAAAGAAAGAAAGAAAGAAAGAAAGAAAGAAAGAAAGAAAGAAAGAAAGAAAAACCAACCCTAAGATTGTGCCTGGTAACCAGAAGAGAAGATTACAAGTCCATCGCCATTTATTAAATCATAAATCCCTAAAACAAAGTCCTCCAAATGAGGGGAATATAAACTAGATCAAATAAATGGATAAAATGTCACTTCATTTGGGGATAAAACTGCCTCCTTAATTGATTAAATCAAAATCTGGTTCTTCCTCGCTTTATCAGAACTAGTTTCGGTAGCAAAAGTACCAGTGAAAATGAATCACCCGTAATTAAAAAGAAAAGACAAATCAGTAAAATTAATTTTATTTTCAATGATTTCAATAATGAGCCTAGTGAGTTCAAATATGGCGACACTACAGTGCAGGGACTGGAGAAGAAACAATCTCCAAGAAACCACTAAGGACCCCAAATTCAACACGATTCAGAGTACACATCAAAGAGCCCCCGTGTACCAGCTTTGTAAGTCCTTCCCTACGAACAGCTGGCCCATCTTCCATTGCTTTGTTAGTTGAAGTAAACTCAACCCCGTATTTGGGAAGGTCATATGCCATAATTGTTGTGAAGACTGGTTTTGTAGACAGAGCTCCGAGTTCGGTTGGGGTTCACAGTACATGCAAAGGAGAGACTCTGAAGGCATTCTGCTTCTTCTCTGCCTCACACCCATTCAGTACTCACTAACAGGCAAGCATCTCATTTACCCCCACCCTTGCATACCTCTGTGACCTTGAGCAGGTTACTTTAATTCCTCTACACCTGCTTCCTCATTTAAAAAAAAAATGGACATAATAGTAATGTCTACTTCAAGGGTTTTTATGAAGAGAAGTTAAGTAATACACATAAATAGCTTAGCTCTACCTATGCCCATAAGAAATCCTTTATAAATGTTAGCTGTTGTCAGAAGTGAATCCAAAATTGGAAGAAAACCCCAAAAGGTATGTACAATTTTGGTCATATAAGCTATAGATGAAAAAAGTATGGATCAAATTACAAGCAATATAGAAAAATAAATTTTACATTTGACTTCCAATTTCAATAAAGCAAGGTCTTTTCTGATATTCTGAAAATGCCCAACACTTATTTCAAATTTTAAAACCAGATGATGAAGAAATCAAGAGGTCTGCGGTCTAATGATTCTCAGAAACAGACTCCACGAAGGGAATCAGAAAATGAAAGGGAACTACTCCCTCCAAACTTTCCTGGGGTTAGACCCAGCTTATGGATCTGTGTTTCCAACAGCTGTGTGGACGCTGTAATTATAATGACCCAAGAAACAAAATGCACTGACTAAGCTGCTGACTTGATACGGTTAGCTGAGCAGGCCATTTGAGGCTAATTTTTTTAAACTTTTAAAAACATTTTTATTAAGAGTTAAGTAATGCTACATTTGATTAGATGCACTAATCACCATGATTTCTTCTAAACACTGCCTAGAGAGAGATACGGATATTCAACAAAGTGATACATTTTCTTTAAACGATAGCAGATAAGTCAAAAATCCTAGAGAGGTCAACATGTATCATACTGACTGACCCTCATGTAACAACACCATGGAGATTTCACCAACAGGCAGGGAGTGAAGATGGTCAAACTATTCTCCTCCACTGGGATGGCTAACACTGTCCAGCTCGGTCATCTCCATGATGAAAATGACCTGGTAAATGCCAGAACTTCACTTTGCTTGATGGCCTTAGGGTGAGCATATGTTTTATTTTGCACACTTTATTACCTGTTAAAGAGACACAGACCTGAAAGCTAGGAAGGCTTCATTTGACAAACATTCTGTACTCTATAGACAGTCTGAAGCGATTCAAGTCTCATTCACCAGTTGTTCTCAAGTGCAACTGTTCTCAACTCAGAAAAACAAAAAAACAAAACCTGCTAAGATCTACAACTTCCCTCCTCCACCAGATCAAAGCAAACTCCAAGGCAAAAAAATAAATATTTGGAAGTAAAATTCAGGAAAAGTCAAAATAAACCAAAATGAGATTAATGTTCTCCGATTTTTTTTTCCCCAGACCAAGCTATTAACCCCCTGTTCAAACGAGTGTCCTGGCTTATGTTAAGGACCTAAAAAGCTCATAGAGTTAAATATGTTGAAAATACAAATACAAAGGATGACTTCCTATCTCTAAAATCTGTTCTTCCTGCTTCAATGTGACATATTGTGCAACTCTGATAAAAATATTTACAGAACAGAAATGTAATGCTCCTAGCTCAAACACAAGACAGTAACTGCTAAGTGAATAGTGAGATTTTTTTCTATTATCCTCAAATTTCATGAAAGGCCAAAATAAATCTAAGAACTGGAATCCCTTAGCTATGGAAGTCCTGAACAATGCCGTATACTAATAGGGAAAGGCAACATGGACATAGTGAGCATTTATAAACTTGTAGTAGGTTTAAACACTTTCCCGTGGGAAGCACATCTTGACTGGACTCTGACTTTTATAACCTGATCTAAGGGCTCAGAGCTCCCCCATAAAGATGATGCAAATGCCCTAATACATAGCACATTAAGGCCTAATGAAACAGCAAAGTTGGTGTTTAACAACTCAGGCCTCCATTCAGCAATGGTTTAAATATAAGCATAATAAAGCAGATTAAAAAGAAAGAAGCTGTAATTACTTTTTTGAAGAGCTCAATCTCTTGTCCTATTATTGGTCTACATGTGAGCCTCAAAGTCTGGCAATACTGGCAATAAAAATTACATGAAGGGCTTCCCAATCATCTCACATCCATTATTTTAAAAAATGTAAGCGTAACAATTGATAAAACACACAGGTAACATTTAAAATTGAGAAGCTAACACCCCAGGCAAGTTAAATAGATCTAAGCTGGCCATTGCATCTTTTCTGGTTTTTCTTGCTAAAGAATTGGCATCCCTTCTGATTTCAGGGCTGGGCATGCTACCTCAAGGTATTGGGGGTGGTGGGGGCAGGGGGTGGTGGTGTGGAAGTTTGAATTCAACACACAGGGAACCCCGACCTGGTTTTATGATGCCCCTTTAAAGTGACCTGCATTACCCAATTGGGGCTCTAGCTAACTCTGCAGTATAAAGAAACCTTGTTTTTTGACACTATTTTTTAGAAATATGTAATTCTTTGACTTCCTTATTTGTAAAAAAATTTACACAGAAGTGAATACTGTCAGCACAAGTATGTCTAAACTTCCAATTATTCCCACAAATACATGTCAAATAATCTAGACTTGCAACTGGAAATTTTAGCATTTGTTTAAATTATTTCTTTTTCCCAACTGTCTATCTCATGTTTGCAACCAAGTCAGTTTAAATTATATAAAACCATCCATGTCGAACCAAAATAGAGATCAAAGCCACGGAGTTCTTAAGTCCTCTCCTTCTGGCTTCTGTTCCTTTTTTCTTGGTCAAAAATGTCATAAATCTATCATTAACCACCAACTGTCCTGAATGTTAAAAAAAAAAAAAACAAAACCCTAGTTTAATTGAAAAAGATTAATGAATTGGTCATCTATTACCTCAATTAGCTTATAGATTTATATAAATAACTCCTGAAATTGGCTGATTATTGGTCTGTAATGCTCATATTTACTAACATCTTTTTATCAGAATACACACAGCCATTAACCTCCTACCCATTTGTGACAGAACCGCGTTAAAGAAATTCTACAGTCAGCATTTTCTCCTGCACAGCCTTTAGTCCCCACACAGTTCAAGAGCCAAAGAAAGAAATCTCTCAAACGGCATTTCAGCACACAAACACGTGTGGGTAAAAAGGGGAATTTCAGATGTGTTTTTATTCAGCTTATGTGCACAGAGAAGTTGTCCACTACTTATTTCAGCATAAAAATATTACTAAGTTACTTATCTTCAGACATTTTTCTGCATCAACATCTCGTGCTTGGGCCAAATACTTAAGATCAGCATTTGGCCCCAAAGTTACCTTTAGTGCTCTATTCCTAAATCGAACCAAGTTAACTCTCTTTAGGTTTGTTTCTATATCTAATTGTTTCTTTGAAATAATCATCTGCTTTTTTCTAGACTGCTTTTTTTTTTCCTATTTTTTAGCCTTATTATTTCTCTGGGAAAAAAAAAAAAATTGATCTTAATAAGATTATCTTCCTGCTTGCTATTTCCTACCACTTTCTGTCTTCTTTACTACAGCACTTGGTAGGCAGCCTAGTCTCAGATCAGCTGTTTTATTTCTCCTCTATTAGTTCAAACTCAGCTCACACATCTGTTTTATTTCTAAAATCACTGCCCAGGAAAAGTGTCCAGCTCATTCTACCCAAACATAAACTTTACTATAAATAACTAAGAACTTAACAAATAACTGTTTGGGGGAAATGGAAGTGTGTTTAAAAAATCTGAATTCTTCCCAACCATCGGCCTCTAGTAATCTCGATTTTAAAGTCTTCCTGACAGCGCAGATCAGCTTCCCTCAGAAGTTGTCCCCAGAGTGAACAAACCGAAAGTCCTGCCGGAAATCCAGGTATTAACATCATATTACTTGCTAATTATAAAACACCATTTCACATACTGACATTATTCACTTCTAACCCTTTTATCTAAAACACGTATTTGCTTTCCAATCATGGTCTGACAGCAGAGTGTATCTGACATAAGACAGTGAAATGATCTTTAATAAGACAGCAGTTCAAAGCATGCAGCTTTCATGCATAATAACTATGTTGGCTTAATTTGCTGCTCCACAGAAATAATTCTATTTGTGGAAATTCACAAAGTAAGATGGAATTTTTAAGAGAGCTCTACAAAGATGAAGCTGGCTTTTTAAGAGTTCTTTCTATCTCCCTTAAAGTGATAAGATTGCAGTTCTGACATTTTTAAAGGCCTGGAAATTTCTCCTCTGATTCTTTTTACAAGGACTGCAAAATATGTTCACTACCTGTTATTTATAATTCCTTTGCCTGCCTTTCTTAACTGGCACCAGGTCAACAGAGAGGTCTACAGCAAATGTGCCAGAGCTATTGAATTGATAAAAATGACTGATATTTTAAGGGATTGGGGAGGTCAAATAAGTATGATGTAATTTCATTAGTTCTCTGGTACTTCTTCTAATCATTCCTAAAGAAGGTTAATATTACACCTAATATGTTTTGAAATCCCCTGGCCAAATAATACAATAAAAATCTACAGACTGTAACAGAAAGTAATATACTTTCTCAAGCTGACCATGAGCTTCGACTATGCTAAAACTGCCAAAATGAAACGAATACATTTCTTTAGAGTCAGTTCTGCACTTCATTCTATTTGAAATGGTAGATTTTTTTTTTTATTTCACATATGCCACACACTAAAGACAGAAGAGTAGATCAAAAAGGTATGTCACTTTTAATAAAACCAGAAATCTAAATTACTGCTAAATGCTTTCATAAATGACTATTTTCCCTAAATGCAGAAAAGAATGCTTGACTGGCCTGCACCAAGGTCATTCTGGTGTCCCTAGTACTTACAATCACATGGACTTCTTTATAATCAATGTAAACTTTTATTTCCAAATTTTCATATGCAATTATGTTCCTTTTTCTGGAGTTTATCTCAACTCTCAGTATGACCCAAATCTAGTCCAGTTAGATGTCAGGCTGAATATAAAAACCAAATCCTAATGCCAGGTCCAGGAAAGATCCTCACTGAAGGAAAGAGGACAGCGAAAGATTTCTAGTCTAAAACTAGAACAAAGCATAAACTACCATCATGTGGAACCATAAAGATTAGTGCCATTTTTGGAAGACTGGGAAAACATCAAATTACCATGAAATATTTCCAGAAATATGAAGCCTAGCTAATCCCATGAAAAGACTTTTCCCAACCTAGTAGAAATACTGAGATTATTTTCCATGATAACAGATGAAAGATGCCTCTGATTACACATTTGCATGAAACAGCTATGGAGTCTGTCCATCTGTCCTGCTGAATCTCACAGGCCACCCCTCTGGTACCTGGAGCTTGATTTTAACACACATGTACGAATTCCCATTTCTTGACTAACTGCTTTTCCTGTATGAAGAGAAAAAACAGCACACAGCACCAACCTGCACATCATAGGTCCCATTTAGTAAAACAGGCCTTGAAGAATTGATGTCCTGCAGCACACCAGAGAGCACGGAACGGTTGACCTTCTGGAAGTCTTTGGAATGGCTGAACTGCACCATGTTATGAAGGGCCAAGATTTTGCTGTCCAGCTCAGCATCCTGCCTGGTGCGGTTATGCAGTCCTAAGTGATACTTTCGGAAGTGCTTAATCAGATCTGTGGGGTCATTGCCATAGTAACCATATCCACAGATATTGCATTTAAAGTCCTGAAGCTCTGGAGACAGAGGTGCCGGGTCTGGGATGTCATTTACCAGTAAGTCAGTTTTGGATTTATTCAGTCTTACACCCCCATCTGAAGGCACTTGTGGGTTTTTGGAGGCCACTGAAACTGGGCTTGAGCCTTGACAATTGGCTTGACCACTCTGCGCTTGCCCTGTTTCCTCGGTAGCCTTTGGTGACATCTTATGATCTTCCTTTGTCTCCAACGAGTCCCCTGATGGGGTGCAGGCCATATCTTGAGGGTCATCTGCCTCCGCTCTCTGAGGAGACTTCAAGGGCTCACAGACTCCCCCAGCAGCTGGAGATGAGAAAGCCAACATATTTCTATCTGTCACCTCATCATGTGGATGCGAGGGAAGGTTTCCTCCTTTGCTGGGGCTTTCATAATTGAAGCCAGCCTTCTCACTCAGGACTGAGCTTTTTAAGCCCTTCTTGCTGCTAGAGGATGGATCTTGGCCATGAGAGCTATGTTCCTCCTTGTTATTCAGTTCTGCAGCATCACTCTGATCCGTATTTTCTGACATCTGATCTGCAGAAAATTCTTTGTTCTTTCCAGATACCTTGCTTTCTGTACCTATAGGCTCCAGGCTCTGGCCCTCGCCTTCACTAGCAACGTTTCTCAGAGGGGGGTTCTTTTTCCGGACCATATCTGTAAAAATGCAAGGAAAAGGACATGCAAGGTTATTTGAAAGCAACAGATATGTGATCTAATCTAGAGCGTTTTACTTATTCTATACAAGGCTTTATAAGGTGCACATAAAAAAGTTTCTCTAGGGGAAAAAATGTTTTAAAAATAACAAAAAACAGAGACTAAAGCAAATATTTACACTCAGAATTATTTTTGTCATAGAGTGGCTCATTTGCTATTTTTAAATGGTCTTATAAATATCAAAATATTGATTATTACTAGCTCTATCTTTCCTTTATTCTTGTTTGCCAATTATATTTTTTGCTCACTTTCTTCAGTTATAATTGATGATATATGCTTATTTATAAACCTTATATATTATATATAATATGAACACATACTATGTTTATAAAATATATACACACTTATGTTTATAGAATATATATTCCATGTTTATTTATATGCTATGTATATATGTATATAAATAACAAAATTGGACTCAATATTGTTACACACTGTGCAACCAAGATAAATAGTTTCACCCAAAATATCCTCATAGTCAAAAAGACTGAAATAGCATGTTATAAACAACATGAAAACTGCCCTATTACTTTCAGGAATAGAGAATAACAAATGTTTTATCTCTGTCCTACCAATAAATTTCTTTAAGCCCCATTTGGAGAGCTTGCCTGTAAGTCAGGAGAAGGACCTGGGGCACATCAGAGGGACTGGGCTACGTTGTGCTGGGACACTATCAAACATGATGGCTAATGTAACTAAGTCCTGGGTTCTCACGCCCAGTCAGGTGGAGACAGTATCAATCCCACCAGCAGAAGCAGACTGGAAGATGACCAAAGGACAATATTAAATTGAACCATACGACGTTGTCATTTCGTAGCTCAGCACGGCAAAATATTAGCTTCCCATCATGGCTCACCTTCAACCACTAGGCTCAACTATGCCTCTCAAGTTCATGGCATCAATGAGCACGGTCAAAGTAAGAGTACTGTGACAGACTCCTCCAGTGGAGTCTAATGAATCAGAATTTCAGTACAAGGAGATAAGAAACGATTTATATTGTGTCAATAAAAAAAAAGGCAGTCACAGAACTTCAATGGAGAACTGAGGGCCAGGGCTCATGTCCGTTAATCCCCCAGCTGAAAAACTGCAAGTGCTGTGTGAGTTGTCACCTAAAACGTCACTTAGGAAAATCCACCTGTGAATGACTAATAGGACAAGGCTTCTTCACTGGTCGACTCTGCCACAAGGGCAGATTTAACAGTTAGTTACACCATGATTTCCCACAATGTCCTGAGAAAATCCAAATTAATCACAGGTTTTAAGTGTTTTCATCTATAATTTCTCACAGGTGCTGAGAAGCCACACTGGCTTTGGACAGATGGGTGTACTTCCATTTCCAAAGAGCTGGTCAAGCAAAATTCTTGTAATATGAATCACTGAACCAAAATAATACCCTCGTTGAGTATAAAGGATTATTTCCAAGTTAAAAATTCATTTTACTAAATAATGTCAAAAAATATAACTGTGCTTTAGAAAGTACACTTTCCTTCCTGTCATAGTCATCAAATATAAATAGAATATGTATTATGTTCCTCTTGGAACAACCACCACACAAACAGTTTAGCATGGAGGACTGAAATTTCAAGTCCAAGTGATGCTCTTGAGGTAATGTCAACACCTGTCTGACCAAGGCAGGGAGTGGGGAGGGAATATGGTCTTCACCTTGGTGTTATTACCAATAGGTCCTAAAACAAACTCAGCTAGGTAACCCTTGTTAGATAAAGAAAAAGAAAAAAAAAAAGAAAGAAAGAAAGAAAAAGAAACACTGGTTAACTTCTTTCTTTTTTAACGTTTGCATTTCAATGTCTCATTCATTGATGTCAACTGTTTTGGAAGACAGCTAGTTCTTTGTCAGAAGCACTGAACTTGGGAACCTGCACCTACACACAGAAGAGTGGAGGGCAATTTTACTAGTAGTCAACAAAAGGAAAACTAAAAATGAAAGCAAAAATAATAAAAGGGAAGTTTAAGAAGTTATCATTTAAAATACAAGAGCCTGAGTTTAAAAAAAAAAAAAAGCTATTCTTCACTTGGCCTACATTCTATTCTAGTTTATAGAGTATCAGCCATTACTACACATAAAACTGTGATGATTTGGCTATAGCACCTCTTGCCTTTCCCTCCAGAATTTCCTGTTTGTTTTTTCTATTTCACATAAAGTCGTTAGTAATCATTGCAATTTAATCTTTTCTTGAACAAATACTGAATAACCATGTCATTTGTATTTTAACATTTTTTTCTCACTGTAAATAAACCCTAATGATAGTGCACCAAAATGAAACAAATAACGTTACACAGAAAAAGACAAAATCTATATGAAAGGCAAGGTTCATAAAGAAATGAAAATGAAAGAATCCAATTCACTGAGGTTATCTTTCCATTAAAGTGAAGAGAAAACAGTTTCTGCCCATTTATTAATGTCAAGGTGATTACAAAAACAGCAACATTTTACATAGCAAGGAACGAAGATAAAATACTTAAAAGTGAATAGTCATAAATACGTTAATATTGAAAAATGTAACTTGCTTTTCAGAACAAAAAGAATTAGACCTTGCTGATTTATTGTTATGCAGAAAATAGGTCATAGTTTAAAAGGTACTGAAGGAGCAACTAAGAGAAAATACGATTTAATTAAATTATCATCTTTTCAAATTTCAATTCCCTCTTCCACCAAGAAAAGACCTTGAGAACCTATATGACTCACTGACTCCTTATCCTGAATACAGCCTTAAAAATATACATCGCAAAGACTGTCAAACTGCTAAAACTTCAAAGAAGTATCAGAAAGGTCATTTGTGTTTTCTTTCTTGTTATGAGTGGAAGGGGCATGTTCTTTTTAGCTTCTTAAAAAAAAAAAAAAATCCTGGTTAATTTAGTTGACTACACTTTGAAGTTGTTATAGAAAAATAATTTTATGGGAATTATATCGCCATAATTTTTCAGAATGACATATTATGTAAATATAAGCACATTTGCAGTACTTCTAAGTGGAAGAAACCCCCCCTAACAAGTCATAAGTTAGATATCGTAAGACTATAGCCACCCCCAAGTTATTATCTTTAAGACAAATAACAGATTGCACGATGTTTTACTGTGTGCCAAGAACTTTTCAGTTAACATTTTCACTTGAAAAAATAGATCACATACTTGTAAAATCATACCCAGCATTGACTTCATAAGGCATGTGGCTTTAGAGTGCTTTTTACAATTATTAATTCTATTAGTCAACTAGCAGGAGGCTAATGCAATTGTCTTAGAAGACGCTCGGAAGACACAGAAGACATTTTGAGAGCTGATCTGTACATCTGCAAAACAAAACAAAAAAAATTTTCCTTCCTAAATGATGTAAATATGCTTTAACGTAGCACACCTAAAATACATTAATGTGCCAGCACCACAGGCTGCTTCAAAGACACCTACTGAATGCACGAGCAAACCTTGAGCAAGCTCTTCCCTCCCCTGGATTCTAATAAAACAGCAGGAAAGGGAGGAACATGATATAAAATTACTGAAGTCATTGTCACAATAGACCGTGATGTATGATTTAACCTCTAAAGTTCCCAAACACTAAGGACCAGAATACTTACCTACGCTGGGGTGGGGATAGATGATCTTAATTAGTAAACACAGAGCGGACATGTTTCTGGAAAAGATACCAGGTGTGCCTACTGATACACAGTCACAGCTGAAGACAAGAAGTGGTATGCATTGTGAATCTCTTCCAAACTCATAGCAGCAGTGTATACCATGCAGATGAGAAAAGAACTATTGCAATGCCATCAATAATTGGGATCTACGTAAGCCTTCCCAACTTATAGAAACATTACGCACTGTAATATGGGCTATCTTCTCAGCTAGTTCTATTAATCTCTATTTTCGCTCTTCGATAAAAAGTTCATACAATGGTGACTGAACCAGCTTTAAACCATCATTATCCCATCACCTGCATTATCTGAATGAAATTATTAAGGCAGGGGCACCTGGATGGCTCAGTTGGTTAAGCCTCTGTCTTAGGCTCAGGTCGTGATCCCAGGGTCCTGGGACTGAGCCCAGCCCTGGGCTCCCTGCTTGGCGGGGAATGTGCTTCTCCCTCTCCCTCTGCCTCTGCCCCTGCTCATGCTCTCCCTCGCTTGCTCTCTCAAATTAAAAAAAAAAAAAAAAAACCTTAAAGAAAAAGAAAGTATTGAGCCAGATATTGCAAAGATGGTCATAAAATAATTAGAAAATCGCCATCAAGGAGTGTTTGGGGAACTCTATTTGAAAACATCTTTATTTAACTCTGTAATAGCAAGATCCCTCACACTGACTATGAAAAGAAGTTCAAAATGCCAGTTTACAGCAGGTCCACTATAAACGACTGGATAATGGGGCTGAAATGAAGCGGATAAGGAGGAACTGAAGAATCTAAGTGGGAGCTACGAGACTCAAAACTGCAAACATTAGTCCTCTGTTCAATTGTGAGATAAAAAAAAAAAACTGACCTGGGGGACAGAGGGTGGATGAGGTGGAGATGGCGAGCATTCCCGCGTCTACCTCATTCCCCACCTGAACAAATACGTGAATGCTCCTCTAACAGCCGATATAATGGGAATATGCATCATGTGTCGAGATATTTAAGCAGGTTAAAACGTGCTTAGTTTCCTAAAAAATGCACTATTTGTATTTCTTTTCATTACTGAGATGTAAGACTTTCCATTTGCAAAAATCCAAATTTTTAAATTATTTTTTCCTACATTAAAACAAATCTAAAGGCATTCTTTGTATTTCCTAGCTTTAAAAAAAAAGTGTGTTATAAGAAATAGTAGGACACTGCATTATTTCTATATTTTAGTATTAGACAGTGGAAATAATCAGCATTAGTGCTTAAAATATCATTCTAGTATCTATTTTATCTCACTGATTAAAAGGCTTAAACCTGTAAGAAAAAAATCCCTTTTCTATAGAAAACTGTGACTCATGTTTTCAGAATGGCATCTTCACAACAAAAGGAAGCTGAGTGTTCTATTAATATCTAGATATTTTGAATTAACCATTAATGATTTAGTTTTATTTCATATGTATGTATATGTATTAATACATATACTTGCTCCAAAGAATTTGGCTATAGCTAATCAAATGAATTACTCAATCAAAGGAATCAACTATTACAGTAATTTAAAAAGAGAGCTGAGATCACACATACATCCAGAGCCAGGGCAGATAAGAGGAACTTATTTCCATTAGATGAGAAACTCCTGGAAGGTAAGAGATATAAATTCCTATGTTCTTTGTAGCATCTTGATCCTAAACAAAGGAAGGATGAACGGTCCAGCAACCACATGTACAGTTTCTGGCCCTGCTTCCTGTCAGTAGCTGATATAATCAAGGGCCAGTCCCTTGACTTCTCTGAGCCTCTGTTCTTATTCACGAGAGAAGTGTAATACATGATTTCGAAACTTCCTCACCCTCTAAGATCCTATAATGGTTCTGGTTAATGGTTAATGGGTTAGGCACTATAGTCTTACCTTAGGAAAACTTAATCCAATTTCCCTAAAAGACTATAAAATATGAAACCATCAATAACTAAGGAAGGCATAAATACCACTGAGGTTTACCATTCAATCAATTACTCATATCCTCCAACATTCATTCATTCAATAAGTACAGCCAGCACAAGTACATGCCAAACACCTACTGAGAGGACTGTAGTTTTATCACATCATTCATTTAAGAGCAAAGAAGGGTATCTTTAAAAAGAAAAGAAAAATATTATAAGGAGCCCTTCTTTCTCAAATTTAATAAATAAATAAAGCTTTGGAGTATCTTTCCAAATACCATTTCAATTGAGTGCACTTCCAATTGACTGATTCCCTCTCAATAGACAGAGAGAGATGGATGGAAAGAATGAACCTTAATAAGACTAAAAAGTTAAGGGAGCAAGGCCGTATGATTTAACCTCAGTCTCAAATCCTGCTGAGTATGATTTTTATTATAAGTAGCAGTGCTTGTCATCATAATATATAATACCAGATGACATTTTCTTATTGTTTTTCCAGATAATAAAACTTTCAAATGTTTGAAATCAAAGCTTAACACAAAAGGAAAGACATGGTAGTCTTCTCCTTAATATATGCTTTTTCCGTGCTTGTTTGTATCAACAACCTAGGAGTACCGAGTTATTAATTACACATTTCATGTAGGTTTTATTAAAAAAATTAAAAGAAAAGAAAAAAAATAGTAAATTGTTTCTTTTGATCAGAAGTCCCCCACAAAGAATCTAAAGAATTAAGCAAGTGATAGCAAAATAAAAGGAAGGTCAAGTTTGGGGCCTATAGCAAACTAGATAGCTTCCATATGAACAACATATAAAGTTCAGTTTTAAAGAACATATGTCTTTGCTCATTGGTTTAAAAAAAAGCCTCAAATCCTGTCTACTCCATATATACAGATCAAAATCAGATTGCTTAAGTGAACTATAAAATGCAAGAGAACATTGTTTATCCAAATCATAAACCCAAGAATTGCTGAAGGAGTTTAAATGTTTTCTGTTTCTTCAGATTCCAGAGCAATACTTCAATGGTAGGTTGCTTTTTTTGTAAACTGCTTCAAACTTCATAAACCTAATGTCAGATCCTGGTCTTTGCTACCCATGTCTATTTAATTTGCTCTCTCTGAATTGACTGTTCCTGAATCTTTAAAGGTATTTTTGGATATCTTAAATCCTGCTGAGATTTAAATGTCATCACCTTCAAACAACTCCCATCAAATAAATCTCTTATTAATTCACATCAAATTAATCCAAAATGATCACTTCTCTTAACATATGCTTCAGAGCCCAAAGCCCATTAATAGTCATCTGGACACTAGAACTAACCCAAGACTCTCTGAGATAAAATGCACATTATTTAGATATCCTCTTTCAAAGAGTTTTGATGTTGGCCCAAACACATTTTATTAGGCTTTTATTTCATCGAGCTTTGCTCTCTATATTTCAAATATCTCATTTCAAATGTACTGGTCTAAGTAAAAAGAGATGGCCTGGTAATGAGTCTCCACATACCCATACACATCTTAGAGAAAGTATTTCGTTAACCATTTTATTTTTAGCAGAAAATTACAAAACTGTTTTTTGCCTTTAAAAACATCATACTAGAAGTTTAATTCAAATTGTAGAAGGGTACCAGCGTGGCTTAGTTGGGTAAGGGTCCAATGCTTGATTTCGACTCAGGTCATGATCTCAGGGTCACAAGACTGAGCCCACTATTCAGGCTCCATGCTAAGTAGGGAGTCTGCTTGAGATTCTCTCTCTCCCTCCTCTTTGCCCTGCCCCTCGCCCCCAAAATAGATAAATCTTTAAAAAAAGACGAAAATGGGGCGCCTGGGTGGCTCAGTGGGTTGAACCGCTGCCTTCGGCTCAGGTCATGATCTCGGCGTCCTGGGATCGAGACCCGCATCGGGCTCTCTGCTCGGCAGGGAGCCTGCTTCCCTCTCTC
The DNA here is from genome assembly GCF_964662115.1 of Mustela nivalis. Taxonomy (NCBI): domain Eukaryota; kingdom Metazoa; phylum Chordata; class Mammalia; order Carnivora; family Mustelidae; genus Mustela; species Mustela nivalis. The sequence continues at coordinate 23,229,466 of NC_139021.1, read as the reverse complement.
TCTCTCTGCCTGCCTCTCTGCCTACTTGTGATCTCTCTCTGTCAAATAAATAAATAAAATCTTTAAAAAAAAAAAAGACGAAAATAACAACAACAACAACAACAAAACACTGTGAATATACGTGAAAAAAAATGAAGTGTGCACCTATTTCCCTAATTAAAGCAAAAAAAAAAAATAAAACAAGTATGCATCATGAGTTATCAAAAGGAAAGGGGAATTGATTATTTTTGCTTTCATAACAGTTGAAAGGCAAATGTATTAAAAACTCTGCTTTGAATAAGGTCACAATTTCACTAAGCAAATTAAGAAATGTTATCATTTGTTTCCTCGCAGGTATGTTGTGTTTCCTTTTGTTTTCGTTCCTCTCAAAGGGGTAAACACACACACACACACACACACACAAACACAAACCCAATTAAAATAACGTACAATGACAACTGTTGGTTCAAACAGGCCAGTATGACTTTGCATGTATGTATGGGTTGGGCGTAACTTCATCCCTCCTCCTTGCTAAACTTAGAATATTTCACCTGGTTGATGGGCAAAGAGCCAAACACAGCCCATAAGTTCAAAAAGACTAGCTCATGGAAAAATATAAATGCATCTATTTATCTTGATGGTTGTGATGGGAATTGACATTTTATTTGTATGTAAATTAGATTTCTACTGAAATCTAATAATGAGTGTCAAGATTTGCAAAAATGCCTTTGACTTTCCAGAATTTGGATGCTGAAAAACATCTTTATATAGTAAAGGTACAACTGTAGTATATCGATGTTGCTTTACCTGTTTTCCACCGTTATTCAATAGAAATGAAAATCTCAATTATTAACAAAATCCAGCAATAAAACTGGCTAACATCTGTCTCAGTTCTCCCGTAAGAAATCTGTGTCAATCACTGCCAATCCATTTAGTAAATTAACATGCATATATATAGTACAGTGAATCTAATAAAGGCATACCATGAAGATTCAGTAGGAATGCTCACCGTATTCACAGCTTTGATCAGCTGAGTGTATTAAGCAAAGTTTTTGTTAATTTTTTTAAGAGTGCCAAGATTAAAACAAATATTGTGAAAGTATATTGAGAGCTTATACTAGTCATATGTGTGTGTGTATGTGTGTGTATATATACGTATACATAGAGGAAGCATGTTTGTGTGTTACACATAAATTTAACACACTGTAATATTCAACATACATGTTACATATAACAGGTATGTGTTAAATATATGTATGTTAAACAGCCAAAGTGAAGGGAAGTAATTTGCACCATCCTTAACTTGTCTCGCTCGTGAAACCAGTAAACCACTCTGCTCATCTCCGGGGTACCGCAGGAAACCACTCCAAAGGACTCACCCATCCAAGGTCCAAGCAGCAAGGAGGGATGTCCAATGGGTAAGGAACAAATATCATGAGGAATCAGCAAACATACAGCCCGTGAAAGGGAATTAGAAGTAAGTTCAGAGGACAGTTTAGTATGTGTAAATCCCAAGCAGTCAGGGATCTTTGTTCTATATGACTATGAAAAGTCCATTTAAATTAAACATTAAACATTAAACAGACCTGATGGATGTCTTTCACAAAGTGTAATGAATACAGACTAATAACATGAAATGTGGTTAAATACCAACGTAGTAGGTGCTGACTGCTTCATGTAGCCAATTCAGCATCATCTTCCCTTCTGATAAAAATATATTATATTCACACACAGGTTGGAACCATTTTTGTCTTTTGTTGAGTATACTGAATGTTCCCATAGAAAGATGATTTTTTAAAATTCTACACCTGAAAGCAACTCCCGATAGAACAAGTTAAGCCACTTCTTCCTGACTCTTAGAATGAGAAAAGTTTTCTGAACGAAAAAAAGAAGAGGTTCACCCAGAATCCCTTCATAATTTGGGTAGATAACAGGCTCAGAAACCTTCAGCTATAAGAACTTCTTTTTGAATAAACCATTATTTCAGGACATTCTATCTATGCTCACCCTAAGTTTAGCTAGGCTCTGTCTGGGATTTTATTATAGTTACATTTAAGATAAAAAGAAATTCAAGAATTTTCTCTATGTTCTATGAATTCAAGAATTCATAGAATTCAAAAATTCAAAATTCAAAAATTCAAGAATTCAATTTTTGAATTCAAAAATTCAAGTATTTTCTCTATGTTCTATGAATCTTCTCTATGTTCTTCCCATGATATTGGTTTCAAAAAAAGAAATATAGTAAGGAGGTTTCTTGGTCAAATTAAGTTTAGTGTAAACTGTATACTTTATATAACCTCTCATAGATCCACATTGTACATTAGCAGTTACAGCTCTAAAAAGTCCTAGGGGTTGTGCAGTGGTGATGTCTGTTCAATTTGGATTGGAATTTCTTCTTTGAAAATTACTGTCTAGAGCAACATCTCCCACTGTGTGTCACACAACATTAGTTTTGTGACATAAAGCCAAATGAGATTGGGTATCCACAGCAAGAAGAAAATTATTTATTTCAAAACATATATGATATTTTTTAAGCAAAGCAGTATTTCTTCATCAACTTGGCAAGAAAACGAAGATGCTTTGATCTGATCATTTTGAAGGGCGTGGTTTGTTTCTGTTTTGTTTTTTTATTCTCCCCAGCATGGCAAGCAACAATAAAAGAAGATCAGGATCCATTATCATGAAAGATTTAGAATCAGTATTTTAAAAGATTGTGTAATGGCAGAGGATTACAGCCATGATAGAACACTGAGTGGAAAAGGCAGAAATAAACATCTATGTACAATACGATCTCAGATGTCCAAATTATACACGCATCAACACAGATGGGTATAAGCCCAATGTTATCTTAGAGCTTAACAGTTTATACAGATACCATCGCATAAAGAAGTCCTAATTTTTTTTTTCAGGCATTATTTCTAATGTTCACTAAGGTGACCCATTTAACACACTACACTCTGTCCACTAGATTTGTGTCATTCATTTATAATAACTTCAGTTTTATCTGAACCAAATTTGCTCAGGAACCAAAATACAGCAAAGAGTTTCATGGAATATGGCATGCAGAAAGAGGTTAGAGAGAGACCCGGGATTGAACTAAGGGACCTAAGGTTCATATAGTTAAAATCAGTAGTTCTCAATCACTTAAAGATTTCTGGGAGAATGGGTCTAGCCCACCATCCTCCTCTCCGGTCATTAGTAAATCCCATTCCTCCCAACTCAGTCCAATCTCTACCTGCAGACTCATGTGTACACATAATAAAAGACAGAAAGCCAATGCCCAGACCATAGTCAGTAAACAGTGTTCAGGGTGGACCCACTCTATGACTGCATCTTTTTATAGTATACATTAATGCCAATCTGGCTCAATGGTTCTAGGCAGTGCAGAAGAGAAATTAAGTATATAGGGCTTCCCTAACTCACTCTTACAAGTCCCCGGCTCTAGTTTTATGGGCTTTAGGATTTTGTTTTATGGTTACTGCATCTCCCCCACCACCAAATATCAAAACAAAAGATTAAAAATAAATTTAAGAATGAAGCCAGGCTAGGTAGATGCCAAAGTAAATCTGAAACAGGGAATTAATTACAAGTTAAAATTTTAAGTCCACAGCAAACATAGTGGTGAGGTCATACTGAGGTCTGAGTTTGAGAGGATGACCCTATACCCAGGTTATGCCTGGGCCCCAAAGCTCCTCCATTACACAGGCACCAAGAGAGAAAGAATAATGATTGGATATTATGTGTGGGGCTGTAGAATTAGTGAAAGCAAAAATTTGCTCACTCATAAAATATTCTTGTATAGGTAACTAGTCAATCTTCAAATTCAAGTTCAATATATGTTCCAGAATCCATCTAAACAAACACACACACACACACCTTTAAAAAGATTTTTACCACCTGAACCCCAATTAGTAATTTCTTTTCTCCCTCAATCTTGTTGTGGACACCTGTCACAACAGAGTAAGGGAAAAATATAGATATAATTCCAGACTCAGGTGTTTTACAAAACATTCCTTCAAAATCTAATTGAATGTTGAAAGAAATCAAAAGTCAGAATCAGACCTTTTTTTTAAGACTCACAATCGTGAATGTTGATGTACGGTATAACGTGAATTTTTAGTTAATAACAAAAATGTATTATGTCATTGTTACTAAGAACCAGGCGCTGTGCCAAAAGTTTATTAAGTAAGATACTTTTGTTTTCACATTTTACAGATGAAGTAACTAAGATTTAGAAATGTCAAATCACTTGTTTGGTTCATAGACCCAGCCCATGAAGAACAGAGTCTAAAGAAGTCAAAAGCCTTGCTAGACCACCTGGTTTCCCATTACGTTTCTCATAAACTCTTTAGTGTTTTTATGAACAACAGCTATAGATACAAAAGTGACAGCACTTTAAGAACTAGAGAACACAATCTAAAAATACACCATTTCATAAAGACAGCCATCAATTGTACTTGACTGGTTCTATAGTTGTTTCAAGTGAATATGCAACCTTCCCGGTAATCTTATGGACTAGTAGGTTATCCTAACTTTTGGATTTGCCTCTTAACACCTAGCACATCACTTAAAGTAATAAATTACACAAGTCTCCAAATGGATTTACTTCTCCAAAGCCCTCTACAATTCCCTCAAGCAAAAGTGAGTCTTCTCCACTACCATCCACAGCAATTCATGTAAAGCTCCTTTTAAGGTACATGCCACATCCCACTGCAACTATGTGTTTATGTTTCAACTACCCCACTAGGTTATGAAGCTCTCCAGATCAGAAAATATCTTTATTAATATTGTAAATGTTCATATGTTAATACTAAAACATTAATTAACAATATTAATATACTATATATCCATTCACATATCTGCTTATTTTACTCAAAATACTGATATATAATTCATATATTGAAATATCTCTATGTTATCAAAAATTCTCAAACTTTTTCCAAGTGAAAAAAGAAGTCAAAAGCCTTCTTCTAAGGCTAGAACACATTACCATCACTAACAACGCCACTGTATGATAATGGTTACTGGCGGAAAATAAAGCAGCATACTGTCACAGGGGACATACGAGTTTTTTAAAAAGTCAAGCGATACTAATACGGCCCTCCCCACTGAGACTAGCTTAGTACTGAGTAAGCACTCGCAAAAGTTCTCAGGGACAGATACAATGTTAGCACACTTAGAAATTTCTGCATATTGCTTATCTCATGAAGGAAAACCAGAATCTTTTGACATTAAATAGGCTTGAGAGAATAAAAGCTAAAAAAATGCTAACGTTGTATCATCAACATTAATTAATACCAAACTAATTCATGACATTCAAAGACTCGTGGCATTAATTTTGTCTTTATTTAGGCTAAAAAAGAACCAGATATCATTCACAGCTCTGGATCCATGGACATACAGTAATAAATGCATAAGTAGTGAGAAGAATTAAATTTATTTCTCAGAACTGTGACTCACCCTCCCTCTGCTGCTCCCCCTGCTTGTGCTTGCTCGCTCTCTCTGTCAAATAAATAAAATCTTAAAAAAAAAAAAAAAAAAAAGAAAGTGACTCACAATTACGTTGATTTGATTTGGGTTCTATATATGTCTACATAACCTTATGTACAATTTGAGGACTGAATTACAGTTAGAGGAAGGTTCACTTAAAAAAAAAAAGTGTACTCTACATAGTAATAATTCCCCATAATGATGTTTTTGTAATCAGTAAAATGAATTTTTATAAGTTCATTTACCTGCATGATTATTTATTCTGTACATGAATGCCACATGGTACTTAATACATTTATTAACTATATAATAATACAGGTATCTTCTGCTTTCCAAAGGTTCTCATTATATTGCTTTGTTTTTAGGAAAGAGCTATATTAGTACTTGTTTTTGATAACAACAACAAAAAAATCAGAAGATAATTTTCACTTTCACTAAAAAAGCTGTTACTGTATTAGCGTAGGTCTTTTCTAAAAGTGAAATAGCATAATGCAAACTTTGAAAATAGACCATTTCAGTTTATGGAAGTTTTCAGAGGAACAATCTACTTTCAGATAGTGAGGGGAAACTGTATTTGCTATAACCTCATGCATTTATAGATACAAATGTGATTTACAAAATTTTTCATCATGTATTCTCTAACGTTCCAAAATTTAAAATATTCTGTACTAATAGCATCATGCATAAAAAATAAATAAAAGTTTGTATTTTAAAGGAACAGGCTTGGGAAATAAAAGAATACAGAAAAGTCTCAAACATTTGGATCAGACTCCTAGCAACTTAAAGCATCTGGAATAACATAAAACCAGAAGTTTAATTTAAAAGTTCAATTCAGGGGGCACCTGGGTGGCTCAGTCAGTTACATATCCTACTCCTGATCTCAGCTCAGGTCTTGATCTCAGGGTCATGAGTTCAAGGCCTACACTGTGCTCAAGCTGGGTAGGGAGCCTACTTAAAAAATTAAAAAAAGAAGTTCAATTCACAAGAATGCTCATAGCATCATCATTTGAACTGTCAAAACTGGAAACAATCCAAATGTACCTCAACAGATTAGATTAAAAACTTGTAGTATGACTATACAACGGAATGCGCAGCCATACAATGGAATAGTAGATTGTAATAAAAACAAACTACATACAACATGGATGAATTTCACATACACGATGTTGAGTAAGATGTCAGACACAAGAGAATGCATTCTTTTAATGCATAGGGTTGTTATACTTTAATGCATGCAAAGTTTAAAAAGAAGCAAAGCCAATCTAAAGTGTCAGAATCAGTCAGGAGAGTGATTAATTCCTAGGGAATGGAAGAGCACAGAGAACAGGAGGGGACACTAGGGTACTGGCAAAGGGAGCTTATACAGTACCAGCAATTTCTATCTCTTGACATGAGAGAGAGTTACACAGAGCATTTATTTTGTAATAATTCACTGAGCCAGAGACTTACGATCTGTACATTTTCCGGCTAGAAAGTTCGTGTTTGTGTGCACATGTGTGTGATTTTTCAGTGAAACAGCAGGGGCTCTGCAGGGACCACGCAGGAATACACTGAGAAGAAATCTTTTAGCTGTTCTGGTCTGATGGGCCAATGCAAGCAATTCAATGGAGCAGGAGGCTCTTGGTTCCTTGGTTACTCAGGCCAGGCTGCAGGGCACAAAGGGCCAAATGTGCAGAAGGAGGCAATAAAGTGTTAGGAAAGAGAATGAAAGAGTGATGAGATGAGAAGAAAATAAGTTCTGCACAAGAGAAACGGGAAAGGGTAAAAGGTTTAAAAAGAGATCAGATGCAAAAACAGGGACCTGAGGAAGGAAGAAGGTAATAGACAAGAAGGTAGGGGAGAGCAGCTCTGTCACGGACTCTGGTGGCCGCGGGGGAGGTGATGGTAGAAGAGGTGTGTTATTAAATGGATCATTATATCATGTGGACTGCAATCTAGGTGAAGGTTAGAAGAGAACTAACTGGGCCCCTGTCCTGTACAAACCGTTTGATTTTAGACTTCTATAATTCTCTCGTTAGGCCTCACTGAAAGTCTGCAAAGAATTGATTAGCTTTATTTTACAAATGAGAAAATGAAAGGAACCTGCTTATCTTAGAAGACTGATTGAAACTGATGAAAAATAGCTCATAAAATAACACTATGGCTTCTTCCTAAATTTTGAGTGTTTTTATAAGGCTAAATAAATGCTTATTTTTTTTATTTAAATTCAATTAGACAACACACAGTACATCATTAGTTCTTGATGTAGTGTTCAATGATTCATTAGTTGCATGTAACACACAGTGCTCATCACATCACATGCCCTCTGTAATGCCCATACCCCCACCCACCTTCCTTTCCGTCACCCACAGTTTGTTTCCTGGAGCCAAGAGTCTCTCATGGTTTGTCTCCACTCTGATTAAATGCTGTCTTTAAATGAAGTGTGGCTGATTCTACCTTCATCTATGACAGCGGTTCTCTATGTAATAAAGTACTCCATCTCACACATCAAATAATGATGGTGTTTCTCACCTTGCATGAAGGCGGCAAGTTAATAGGTAAAATTCTATCCATTTTAAAGTTTCCACCTAGTTAATATTTTCTTAAGACTCTGGCTTCTATTATTACACAGCTTCTAAAAATGAATGGGCAGCAGCACACAAACATCAACAGAGACACGTGACCATACGATTTCTGAAAACTATCTCGTGTGGCATTTAGCATTTGTTTTGTAGGTACAGGTTTGTTTGATCTAATAATTTAACACTATTTCACGGAGCTCCTTCCTCAAAGAGAACCACAAAGTCCAAAAATACTGTCACCTGAACAAGCTTAGGGCCTTTGGTTTAAACAGAGCAAGAACAGATTGGCCAGCCCCACACCTATAGATGTTGTATGTGTTCCGGACGTCAATGCCCGAATGCGCCATGCATTTAACTGCTGACTACAGGAATCAAGGATACGCATGGATGGGCAAAGGTGTTTGTGAAAGGAGTGGCACAATGCCCAGAAAACAGGGACCCTGTGCAGGATTACTTTAAATTAACTGCTTACATTATTCTGTTAAACTTTTTGTTTCACAGCATTTCATAGTAACAGTTTTACTTAGCTATTTACTTAGATTAGTGCAGAGTTCACCTGAACAAATAAAACTGATACCTGGTTAATATCATCATCCTCATAGTTGCAAATGATGCGTTGTTTACTTAGACCATAAATCAGGGTGCTATTCAGAAAATAAAATACTATCACTACAATGACTTCATGAAAAACTTATCACAGGAGTAACAGATGGTACTTTTTAATCTTGTTAAAACACTAAGAAAGCCCCATTTTAATGCTGAACCAGAACAAATTACATTAAAAGTGAAACATTATAGAAGTCTCTAAGAAAATTGTAGCCTGTTAAGTGTTTCCCATATTCTGAGGGGGGTGGGAAACACTGTAGGTCCCGAAAAATGCCGCCCTGACTTATGGAAATAAAAATGGAATTCTCCTTCATAAAAATATCATCAATATGGTCCAAATGAGCTAAAAGAGTAGGGAGACTCTGGAAGGTAATGCCTACAGTCCAGTATATGCACAGTGAAAAAGTGGCATGAAATAGTTTGCACTATTCAAGACTATTTTCTGATGACCAAGAATACTACCTGAAAAAGAACCACTTCAGTGTTTGATTCAGTAACTTAAAATAAAGTTACTCATGTCGCCATGTTCCATTGTTTATCCTTCTTGTGCACGCTTCCCTTTATCCTCATGAAAAAATAACAAATGATTGCCCAAACAAGCTGCTATCAGAATTCTTTTTTTCCAGAAGTCAAAGTTAAGCGTATCTGTTGGCATCAGTACCCCTCAGAGTTCAGCACTGAATTCTAATTTCTGTATGCCTATTACCAAACTGACCATATGCTATGAAAACTGATACTTACAATCAAGAATAAATTATAGTAGGCCCCCTTTTCCTTGGGGGATATGTTCTAACCCCCAATGGGTGCCTAAAACCTCTAGACACTATGGGGTTTTTTTCCTATGTAGATCTATTAAACTTTCTATGATTGTGATAAAGTTAATTTATAAATTAGGCACCATAAAACATTAACAGTAACTAAAAAATTAAATAGAATAATTTTAACAATATACTGTAATAAAAGTTACCTGAATGTGGTCACCATCTCAAAAGAGCCTACTGCCCTGGACTCCCCCTTCTCGTGATGATGTGATACGATGCCTACGTGGAGAGAGGCAGTGAGGGGAATGACGCAGGCGTGGTGACGTAGCATTAGACTATTACCGTCCTCCTGACCTTACGTCAGAGGAAGATCATCTGCGTCCAGACCAGTTGCCATGGCGACAAACCACGGAAAGCGAAACCACCGATGGCGTTGCGGGGGCGGGGGCGGGGGCGGGGGCGGGGGGGGGGCACTGCAACATCACATGTATACATTCAGCCATATAGGATTTTGTGGGCATCAAGCAAGGCGCTGAGGATACACCTGTGAAGGCAGACACGAAGCTCTCCCTCTGGGAGTTTACAGTCCAGCCCGAGGTTGGGGGGCGGGAAACAGAACACTGAGAGGCCTGATTTAGATTTCACATAAGAAAGGGTTCTGGGGGGGAAATGACTATAACCTGAAAGGCAGCAGAAGCTGGCCATGGGAAGGGGTGTGAGTGACTCGGTGATTCACTGATTTTGCAAACCCAAGAGCTTGCTCTCTCTCAAGAGAGAATGTGACTTCTTGACGGAACTGAAACAGGTTCTTGGGTGTTAGCAATTTCAGTGGTGTTTGGTGAAAGTCATCAGCTCTCTGCAACAAAGGATTAAAGCACTCATTCTGTGGAAGATTCCTTATTTTCCTGAAAATATGACACAATTCATTTATCATACATGTTCACAAAACTTTGCACACATTCTACATACAAACTTAATAGAAACTTTGCACCACTGGATTATGGGTAAAATTTCTACATAGTTACATAATGGGAAAAGCCTTATTAAGATAAAATAATGAGATCTGATTTTGATACATTCTTTTTTACTGTTTAAGACAGTGCCAATAGTACTATAGTTTCTTATCATAGGCAATTACCTATAATCCTGGAAATATAATGATAATATTCTGAATTAACTGATGTTCATTTATAGATTATTAATACGTATGTGCCTATATATACTTTGTTTAAAACTGATCTCTTCCCAAAGCTTAATAATATTAAATAAACTATCAAACAAAAGTTGGAACATTTAATTCTCGGTAAAGTTCCTATCTACTGTGTCATGAGTATAGAATATTAATGGTTTAAAAAGAATTCTTGTTCATCAAGTCGGAAAATAAAGTACCAAAGCAACATCAAATATCATATATACATTCTGACTATAGGCAAGGGCATTTCATACCAAAATTTCTAGTCAATTAATTCATCTATATTGTATGTATTTATTGAGCATCTAGTATGTTTATAACAATGTTGCCAAATATCAAAAGGAGAAAAAAATTTTAAGAGAAAATTCTTGCATAAGATACGAGCTCCTTCTGTCAAAGAAATAAGGTTTACAGCAAATATCTCAGTAACAATACAGGATATAAAAGGATTTTGCCCCAAAATCAGCAGGGCAAACAATAAAGTCCCTAGAGGACAAACAGTAAGTCCTAAATATCTACTATTATTTTTATGAGTGTTCTTATTATGTCCACTATTTCTTTCACTCATAATACAATAATGTAACGTGGTCACTAACAGTGCAAGTTTTTAAGGCAGAGGAGAGTGGAAATGAGCCCGGGGGAGAAGAAAGAATTGCACAGCTCTGCGGACAAGAAAGGACAGCAGCAAAGAAGAGCAAGGCAAACAAAGCGTTGCTCTCCAATATAAACATGTGTCAAGGGACAGGGAAGAATCTGGGTTACTAAAATATGTGGTGTAAAGGTTATTAGTAAGATAGAATCTGGATCCCAGTGGATGAGGCTAGAGTCCTTGTGGAAAACAGGAATCCACCTGAAGTTTCTAAATCAAAGAGATGAGGAAAACTGGGCTAGAAGTAATGTGATGTGTATACTGAAGAAAGGTAAAAAATGAACAGATATTATATATTTTTAAAAAATCTAATATATCAACTCTGATCAAAAAGCAAGGAATTTTTTTTTAAAAATCAAAGATATCTTACCAATGCACATAAAAGGATAGGGCTGCAGATATAAATTTATGACACGTTAATGAAACTGGTTTATTTAGGCATTGATGTGCCATTGTATTCTTCTATAGCTCAAATTGAAGTTATGCCTAGTCATATTTTACTTACTTTGCTTCGATACTCATAATCCTATGTGGCCAGAGTTCTCCTGTGGCCATTCATATTGATAGTCTCATAACCAGGTACAGTACCTATAAATGCATAGGTAACTATTGGTTGAGTGAATTTATTGAAGTTACTGAAATTTAGTGAATAAGCTGAGTGAAGCTTACAGAAAAGGCAAGAATAGGTAATCAACTGACTAAGCTACATGATACCCATTTGTTTCTGAACTGCCTGCCAGTACTTAGAATTTTATCTAAGCCCTGTTTGTGCTGAAACCATTAATCTCCAGAGTTCTTAGACCTGAAGCATTTTATGAAGCTTTTCTAAGTAACTTAAAGGCAAGCCTTCCAAAATGACTCCAGATCTTCCCAGTCCCTTCAGGAGCTCACTCAGAACTTGGTCAAATGTTCAATGATCCTCCAACTAGGACGCTCTGATCCATGCAAGCCAGTAGGTAAAATAGCCAGGAAGACCTTAGTAGAACAGCAACTCCTTATTTCAAGCCAGGTCTATACCCTGAGGAACACCTGGCAGGCCTCCGCTCTAAGTACTAAAGGCTCATCTAAGATTTCACTTCAGCACTCCTTCCTGGTAATGACTCAAGCCTCCCAACTGCTCCCCATCCAGATGGAATTCATTTTTATAGTCGAAGCCCTCCAAAATCAGGTGACTTTGAGGAAGAGATTAGTCCTCTTTGGTGCCCAAACAATGGCGCCAAGACTCTGTGGCTGAGAGGCTGACGATGTGAGCAAAAGAAGAAGAACCTGATGTGAGAATTTCGGTTCAGGCCAGGAAGGTACCTTTGGCACACGCCAGCACTGCATGGTTAGCCAAAATGTGCGGCACTGTTATCAAGTTTGAAGTAACAGGCCTTGCAAAAAGTTGTGGGCAGAGTTCTCCTTGTACTTCCAAAATCAACTTCTGGCAAAACTGCCTCTTTTTCAAGGTTGGATGAGAGAACAGAAAAGAGAAATGCTCACACTTACACATACACACAGTTACACACACTCAAAGGATTACAGAAGCATATAAACCCAAATCAGGAGAGGTTCTCGCCAGGGTTTTAGCCTCTTTTCTGAATTTATCTGTATTGTCTAAATTCCTATAATACTGTGTATAACTTGTCTACCCCACAGCTTTTTTTTTTTTAAGATTTTATTTATTGATTTGACAGTCAGAGATCACAAGTAGGCAGAGAGGCAGGCAGAGAGAGAGGAGGGGAAGCAGGCTCCCCGCTGAGCAGGGAGCCCGATGCAGGGCTTGAACCCACAACCCTGGGATCATGACCTGAGCTGAAAGCAGACTTTAACCCACTGAGCCACCAAGGCGCCCCTTTCTTTTAAAGGGAATGAGAGGAGAACACAAAACTAAAGGCGTAAGATAACATAAACTGGAAGAGACTGTGAAAGGCATTGCGCTGAAATCCCTGGCACACTCCCCACCCTTCACCCACCAAACTAGAAGCAACTAGTGGGGACACACAGAGCAAACAATTCAATTCATATGTTGAATGAAGACAGACATCCAGATGCCAGAATCTATTGGAAATTCAAGTAAGTTCTTAGTCATCATATAATTTAAAAATAGAAGGCAGGGGCACCTGGGTGGCTCATTCGATTGAGGGTCTGCCTTCAGCTCAGGTCATGATCCTGGGGTCCCGGACTGAGTCCTGAATGGAGTCCGGCATCATCACATCATCTGACTCCATGCTCAGTGGGGAGCCTGCTTTCTCCTTCTCCCTCCCTCTGCTCATGCTCTATCTCTCTCACACTCTCTTCTCTCTCTTAGATAAATAAATAAAATCTTTAGAAAAAATAAAAATAAAGATAAAAATAGAAGGCAGCCACACATTGTTAGGTGGAAAGAAGAGGGAAAAGTGAATTTGATTACATTTCTCCTGTTTGTCACTTTTTAAAAAATTCACCGAGCTTTTCATTTTAAATCAAAGTTTGTACACAGAAAGTACAGGGTAAATCAAATAGTGGCAGTGGACTGTGCTGCCTGTTACTTCAGGAGGTAAACACTGGATACAAAACCATTGTCTTTTTAACAAAAGAGGAGCCCTTAACTTCTTAAAGCAGTCAATACCCAGCAACAGTAGCATATGCATTTAAAGTACCAGAACTCCTTCATTCCATAATCTGTCCCCAGGGAATGTCTTCAACAATGGGAAGACTGGGAACTCTGATTTAAATATAATCTTATTTGCATCTCATTTAATTATCAACTTCATAATTGCTTTCAAAGAAAAAAAACGCCTTTATTAAAGACATTTTGTAGAAATTTTTCGTGATGGATTGCTAATTTTATGTACCTCCCTCTCTGAATACCCAACTATATATGTTCATTGGAAAAGCAGAGACAAGTCTCCTTAGTGGGATGGTAAAACAATATTCTCGGAATTGAAAAAGGCTATCTTCTTTCATGATGGAGAATATGCACTTTTTTTTCTACATCACTGAGAGAGATAAGGCCTCTCCCCACTCCCCTGCTGCTCCCCATCCCTGCCTCTAAGAGTCCTTGCAACACCAAAACGATGAGCATGAGCTCTAAGCTTTAAGGGAACCCAGTCAAGCCTATGATTCAAAGTTAAATCCACCAGTTTATTACAGTTCGTACTGGCGTGGAAAACATCGTGCCAATACGAATGCACGTAAGAGACCAAGCCTTTGGGAAAGGCCTTGGATATGAATGGTGGATAACCAACCCACCAACCCATCATACCGAAGACCGCCCACAGTACATGCTCCACGGAGCTGAAAGCAATGCAACTCGACTTCATTTTCTTGACTTTATCTAAGGTGCCCACAAACATTGAAGAATGTAGTCTAGGTTCAAACCGGGAGTAGCTCTCCGTGAGAGGTAAAGTGATGTACTAAAACCTAAGTCTCAAATACTCCAGGAGAATATTCTCATTTATACCCACTCACCAGCCGACAGGAGGTAGACCTCTGAGGCTCAGCCTGACAGCGACACTTATTTATCTATCCAGGTCCTTAGGATCAGGCAGTCTGGAGAATTTAATTGTTGAACTAAACTCAGTGTTACTGCCTCACTTAGGGAGAGGGGGGTGGAGTGCAGTGGGAACCGTCTGGATTCATTTGTAGCGAGTTTTCTGTATAACTTAAAATATTTTTGAAGAAATATGGTAAAGTGATTATCCTTCTGGAACTAGATCCACTGACACTGTCACATTAACTCACAGCTTGTTAAATACTGTGCAATCTTTCTATAACATTCTTTGTTATGAGACTAGAATCAGCATATGGGAATTGCTCTTTTCCTGCTAAACTGAAGTCATTACTAACTACTCATCTGTGACATGTACTCTTTCTTGTAACCAGGGATTTTAGCTTCACAAAATTTAGAAACTGCCACATTGTTTCTTGGCATCGCTTTCCAACATGACATCATTTAAATTTTGGAAAACTCCATTTTAGCAAAGCACAGGACTGGGTGCCAGGTTAAAGATTGCCCAAAACGGGCAGCAGGGTCTCTGCAAGGACTAAGCACAGTTAATTCTTTCAACCCATACCTTCACATGCCTTTCATTAGAGACACATGGAATTACAATGAGCTCAACAAATACATTTCAAAGTGGGTTATCAAATTACCAGAATATAGAAATGGCTTCCAGTTACTGAAGTTCAGCATTGAAACACAACTGTGATGTGGAATGAAAAGCTCTATATTCAATTTTCTTAATTTCCATAGTCTAAAGAATGAGCATGTTTAATGTATGCATATACTTATTACCAAATGCTACACATATATAGGATAATTATAAATAAGACAGAAATACAATAGAAATATAAGCCCGTGACTCACTGTAGAATACAAATAAATAGGGAATTGTCTAAATGAAAAAGAAGTTTCGGAGAACTGGTATCATTCAAACCCCCTGACAATCTCACTTTGGAAATTCTTAAATAATTTCTAGAACTTCCTCCATTATTTGAAAACTTATATAACAAACCGAGAAATTCTAGTCATTTCACCAACACATCCTGCAAGCCCCTAATATGGGACTTTTGAATTATGTATTCCACGTATAATTTGAGAGCATATTGCCAAGAAAAAATTTAGGATTAGTGCTCTCAGTAGGGACTTCTTTCCTATCAAATAAAAAGCAATCCCAAGGGTTTAATATAATTTCCCCTAGAAAAAAAAGTGAATGACATTTCATGTGTCATTGTTGAGAAAATACTCTTGAGCTTCTAATCTCTTAAAAAAGCCTTTATTAATTTTAATCCTACTGTTATTTCTTTAATAGACATGTTTTGTAAATAAATGGAATTTTTATTTTGGATGTGAAGAGCATGCTTACTTCTCAAGAAAGAACAAAACAGAGAAAGCAGGCACACGCGCGCGTTGCGGACACGCACGCGCACGTACACACACTTAGCTTGAAAACTTAGGACATATGGTTGCAAATGATGCCTCAGAATCACTGCACCGTGGCGTACAACGTACCGTGGCTTTGAAATCATGTGACTATTTATTATTCTCCTGCAGAAAACTGGGTGACCTCAGGAGTAACAAATCATTTTTATTCACCAAGTGTTTATAATCATGTGGCACATATCCCATATATGAAAACAAAGATAAATTCTGAAATATCCACAGAGAATCACAAAATATTATCTGTGAGAGACCACTCCTTAGGAAGGATGCCTGATGTATCCTGATGAACTTACCACAACCACAACAAAGAAGACAGCGATGAACTCTGAAGGAGAATTTCGTTAAGACTCATGCATTTAAAAGGAGAGGAAGAAATTTCATGAAATTCATACAAAAAGGCAAGCTCTGAGAGGAAATCCTGGTTTTCAAAAGTCATGTATTTAATGCACAAACATTTTTTAAAATAAAAATGATGGCCTAGGCCACCAATGACCCCTTAAGTAGGGCACCAATGGACAATGCAAAAAAATACCTCAAAAATATTTCTTTGAAGAACTTTTACAATTCAGAATAGACTTCTACACCAAAACTCTTACAACAGAAATCCAACAGATTGGAATGAATTAAGGCATATATATTAAGGTGTATATATATGTATATATCCAAGAGTATGATGCCAACTAGTCTTCTGGAACAATTGGTGCCACGCTTCCCTACAACAGCTGACAGCTAGAATTCTACTCTGTGCATATCCTAAATATAAGTTTTAAATTAAAAGATAAAATAAAACTTTAGAAACACCCATTTGAACAGTCTAATAGACACTCCCATGTTAATGATATATGAAAATTTAAAAGATTAGAAACAGAACAATTATAATTATGATCATAATAATAAATAGTCACACAGCCCTTTGGCAATCACCAAACCTGTTTTACATATATTATTTAATTGATTTAACCCCCTCAATCTGTTCCCAGGTAGTACTGCTCACAGCTTGTAGATGGGAAAACTGTAAACTAGGGAAGTGAGACACTTACTCTCATTCTGATTTTATTCCAACTAAGCCACACCACAGATAGGAAAACATAGCTGCAACCTAGTGAGCTTCTAAACACAGCTGGACATAAGCCTATTCCAGGCAATCACAAGTCCCAGAAGGCATGGGATGGCTGAAACGTCTATATTTTAATCTGCACTGTACATATCCGGAGAACAAATAAGCTTGGACAGAGACCAAAGGGCTCAAATAAGAGAAATATGCAAAAATAAAACAAAAAGTCTAAAAAATATTGTGAGGCACATTTCTAACGACTAAAGTAAGCACCTTCTACACTCTAGGAATGGCTGTTCCAACAATAAGAAAAATGTCTTGTGGACTGGGTCATTATTATTTGCATGTTTTAACTAAGCTCCTGATGTTGTGACTTCGGCGCCTCAGTTTTCATAGCGTAATTACAGAGTTAAAAATTTCAGGATAGAGCAGTACTTAACTAATAATTGGTTCAGTATTACTGATGTTTTTAATCATAAGATTATCATTTTCTTTTCAACATGCTACTTTAAAATGACCTTCTTTATTAAATCATTTCTTATATTTAAGGGTCCACTTTGTTTCAACAAAAACAGCTTCCGTGTTCTCCTGTCTTAGGAAATAACTTCGGATATCAACTTAAACACGCTCCCTATGCAGAGCAATACTAAAAGTTAATCTGTTACAGGGTATAAAGAAGGAGCTGAATTTCCATTTTGGGGGGGGGGGGGTTAAAATCAACCGAGGTATCACTATAAAATCCCGTCCCCTACAAGCTAAAATGCCCCCCTTCCATCCAGGTATATAACACCTATTATCTTTACATCAGTCATACAAGGACCTTGGAGACAAAAAGGAAGTGGATATACATTATATGAGCAATAAAGTTGGATCCTTTTGCTAAAACTTTCTTGTGGTAACAGCTGAAGAGAAGCTCTCCTAAAATTACTGGTATTTCATGATATAACCTTAACACAAGGTTTATAGAAAAGGACATGAATACAGGGGCGTGTAAAAAGCATGGCCTTAAAAAGAATTAATTTTAAAAATAAGCTCCATAATGTAGAGAGGGCTAACCCTGGATAGGGATCCGGGTACAGAACCGTTTCAAAATGTGTTCCTTAAGGAAAAAATAGAAGGTCCTCGTCACCAGAACACCAAAAAATATGAGAGAAGCCTCAGCCACTCCAGAGAGGCGTCATGCGCTTATATTTAAAAAAAAAAAAAAAAAAAACACCTACTAAATTAAATTATAACATACACAGTGACTTAGTGATCTGAGTTTCTGATGTCCATGGCACCGTGGCTTTCTGAGAAGGCAGGAGACACAGCCCTTCCACGTACTCAAGAACGGGTGCGTGGGTAAATACACCGCACAACAGGAGATACCTGGTGGAAGCAGCTCCGGGCCAGCGGCGGAGGAGAAAGTGTGGGACAGCCCCGAGAGCTAACCAGGCGACAGTTGCTTAGGGAAGGCAAAGCCCGAACTTCGGGGATCTCAACGGGCGACCGTCCACAAGTTGCACCACGGTCGCAGGTGAACCGTCGGATGTCCGGGGGAGGACGTGCCCGGGAGCCCATCGTGGGTGCGCGACGCAGGACGAAAGGCGGCGAGAACGTCAGCGCCAAGGGGGGCAGCGGCGGCGGCGGCGGAGGAAGCGGGGGAGCGGCCAAGACGAGAGGGACAGCGTTCCTGGGGACTGCGGAGCAGGTTGGGAAGCGGGGAGAGGGGCGGGGAGGCGGGAGCCGCGGGCGGGAGAGGAGGAGCAGGGACGCGCGCGCGGCGGGCTGGCCGGGGCCGGCGACCGGGCCGGCGGGGCGCGAGGCGCGAGGCGCGGAGGGGAGTGGGAGGGGTGGGGGGCGGCGGGAGCGGCGGGAGCGGCGGGAGCCGGGCGCGCAGCAGCCGCACGCGGGGACGCGCAGGCCGAGCGCACAGCTCGCTTCCGCGGGGCGGCCTGCGACAACACGCCCACAGCCCGGCGCCGAGCACGCGTGGTGGCGGCGGCGGGCGGGGGGCTCGCGCGAGGCACCGCGGACGCCCCCGACACCCACAAAGCTCCGGTCGCCGCAGCTTCAAAGGCCCCAGGCAGCGGGCAAGCGGAGCAGCCTCCTTCGGGGACGCAGCCAACTCGCTCTGACGGGAGCTTCTGGAGAAGCAGGGTAAAAGGAAATGGAATCCTACTGCTGCGACCGACCTGCGGTCCTGACTTTTTATTTCTCCTTAAAAATAAAAGGCTTAAAAAAAAAAAAAATCAGGTTGACTCTTGGCTTTTGCTTGTGTGACTATACTAACCACCAGAACACGCGGGATCTTTAAAGATCATTCATAATTCATAAATTACTTTTTTTTTTTAATTAATCCAACAGACACAAATAAGCTAAAAGATGATAAGGGTTGGTTGGTTTGTAAGCCTAACCCAAACCAACCTTTCCTTTTAATGTTTTTGTAACACACAGAAGCCAAGTCAGAAGGCCCCGCTAGGACCCCATTTGGAGCAGGGGCAGTTGTCCAGGAGTGCAAATAATTTAAGAAACACAAAGCCCTGAGGATTAACAGGACAGTACCACATCCCCATGTCATTCAACAACTTCCCCCTACAAGAGTTTGCTGATCACAGCCTTTTTGCTGTAATGGAGCCAAGAAGACACAGTTACTTAGACTAACACAGACTTTTTTTTTTTTTTTTTTTTTTTTTTTAAACAAGATTGCAGCCACCTCTGGAAAAAACGCAAGTTGAACATGAGTTATTACTAAAACCAGATTTTAAAATGTCACATACAGAGACGATGGTTTTACCTCTCTGAAAATGAACAAAGGTAGATTAGGGTTTGAGAAGGAAACAGGCTGAAACAGCATGAATATGAAAGTCACCTAGTCTTTGAAACCCCGGGATTATATAGCAGCTGAAAACCCTGCTCCCAGCAAATGAGAAGTGAAGTAGAAGTGCTTACCAAGCGTCAGCTCTCCAGCCACACTGCTTTGGGTTCAAATCCTGATTCTGTTCTTGCTACCTGTCCCAGCCTAGGCGACTGCCCTGAGAAACGTGGATGACAGTAGTTCCTCTCTCAGCTGGAGACAACACAGTACAGTGCTCCACAAACATGACCCACTACCATCATCTGAAGGTGGCCCCTCTGGGGAAAGACCCTTTCCCCCCAACTGTAAACCTAGCTCACCTATGGGCTGTGGTTGCTCTCACCTCTCCTTAGTAAGCAGCACAAGCTAGGCATCCACCAAATCGGTTGTTGCCACACGTAGCTCATTTCTATGCAAACTGTATCCAGCCTTTGGGCAAAGTTTGCATGCCCTCTGCTCCCTGATTTTCACAAGTGAAAACACGACCACTGCCCGACCAACACATTTAATAATGTGCTCCTTCCCATCCTTAAAGGGCACCACACAGCTTTTGTAGACAGGAAACTCACAGGGCACACACACCATCCAGCTGGTAAATAGAGGCATCTGCAGTGACCACGCCTCCCACATACGGTCTGATAAGGAATATTTTAATGGAGCCAAAACATACATTTCCTTCATCAATTTCTGCCTTAGAAGACATGAGAGCTAGACAGTCATGTCAGGGATTATGAAACTATAATAAAGAGATTTCTAAGCCACCAAGACTACAAGAGAGGACTACGTACGTTTCGCCTACTTGCTTCCAACCAAAAGTATGCGCCCCTTCAGTTGTGGAAAAATACAGAGGATTTAAAAATTCCTACTTATTAACTAGAACGTACTCTTCCATGAAACTCCTTCTACTATCATGTAAATAGTTTGTAAATTTCAGGCAGTTATTACTCTTAAAAATCCCCAACAATCCCTTCCAAAGGGTTTTTTAAGTTGCTGATAGACATAAGGTGACATCAGAAAAGTATGTCTGAAAAATGCAATTAGCTAAGGTTTCTAGGAAGCTTTGGAATGTTTTGTTATTAAGAAAGAAATAGATAAATGAGAGTCCTCCAAGTAATGAGCTGACCTAGAAGTAAAGAAATTCACTGGAGCGCCTGGGTGGCTCAGTGTGTTAAGCCTCTGCCTTAGGCTCAGGGTACTGGAATCGAGCCCCACATGGGGCTCTCTGCTCAGCAGGAAGCCTGCTTCCCCTCTCTCTCTCTACCTGCCTCTCTGCCTACTTGTGATCTCTCTCTCTCTCTCTCTCTCTGTGTTAAATAAATAAATAAAATCTTTTTTTTTTTTAAAGGAAATAGTATTTAAAAAAAAAAAAGGAAAAGAAATTCATTAAAGAGATCCTCTCCTTGATTTCTCCTTCAACGCTCCATGCCCATACAGATTTGGGAATGCACAGGAATAGCAAGCCTTCGTAATTTTCCAAAGCTGTTTAAGATAATGTTTAAGTGCTTAATAGATTCATATATTAAATCAAAGGGTCTTCCCAATTCTTAGATAAAAGAAAGATTTGTAGTTAAAACACACACACACACACACACACACACACACACACACATACACACAGAGAGAAGGCCAAGGATAAGGTCTTTAAAAAAACAAAAAAAGAAAAAACCAAACAAACAAAAAGCGCGCACACACACACACCGCCAAAAAACAAACTTCGAAACTGTTCCCTTGTTTTTAAAATGAAATTAAAGGTAATTAGTAAAAATCAAGTAATCAAAGAAGTCTCAGGCATTCTTGTTTCAACATGAGAAATGTCTCAGTAGCTTATTCAGTTATCACTTTATGGGCCAGCTCTCAAGGAGACATGGAAATTGAAAAGAGCAAGGGGAGGTTCAATATCCTTCACTGCCATAGACCTGGGCATCCCAAGGCAGCATCACTTCTGCTTCTGCTCAGCTCCTGAAGAACCCTATTCACCGATGTCTGTGTTAGATCTTCCCAAGATCTAAATCCTCCATGCTCCCTTAGCCTCCAAGCATGGGACCTCTTACAGGTCACTTTCAACATGAAGGTAGTAAGTAAAGCACCATCCTCAAACATCCACACACAGTATTTGGGATGACAAACATTCAACGTGTGAAAGTTAAAACTAACCATTTCTGGCGGGTGACCTTGGAACCTACCATTGTTAACCTTCACATATTCAGGGCCCATCACTTACCACTTTGCATCTTTGACAATTTTACAATACCTCAGAGGCAGTACCAGTAAAGCACAAGGCAATATGGGTTTTTATTTTTCTCTAATTCACAAATGTGTTCGGGCCTCCCTTTCCCTCAGTTTTACCCATACTGTCATACTGATTCAATGATGTTAATCGATAAAAGACAGAATTTGAAAGTACCCTGCAAAATACGCCACATTAAGTTATAACCAGTAGTATTATACTTTAGGGACAATACTTGAGGGCAAACTTCAAGAAATGTCTATTAATTATGGAATATCAGATAATCCTTTACCTCTCTGAAACTTAACAACCCAATTTCACAATTTTGTCAATACCTAAAGGTCCCATGCTCTTCTGGCCAAAGTGTCCTTCCCCCCATGTGCCAATTTAACGCAACACTTTTGAGAAACCACTGAATCTAAGGCTTTGTAAAGAGGACAGAAATAAATTGGGTATCCTCTTACTCTCCCCAGACTTGCAATGCCAAGTAGATTCTGGTATGGGCTACATACCAAAGCCACAAATAAATGGGAGCACAGGGCAGGGATGTTTAAATCTAAGTCACTCTAGATCTGAAGGCTTCGGGAAGAAAAACAAAAGTCAGCATCTGAGGAATAGGTAGAATTCCTACAGTTAAGGGTGGATGAAAAGCATCTCAGGGATGAACATGAATGGAGGCTGGTTTTGGAATGTTCCAGGACTAAGTACTACTTTGAGGATAGAACTCATGGTATAGTACAGACAGAGTTGGCAAACTGGGAACAAAGCTTAGATAGAGTCCGGAATGCCAGGCTAATGATGATAAACAGATTTATAAACATAAACTACTAAAGAAAAGTACAGAGATGAAGAGGAAAGTCAAGGACAGACAAAAGCAAGTGTAGTAGGGAAGCACTGTCCCCAGAAGCCAGGCCTGGAGAGATAATCAACAGAATGGCTGGCAGCATCCAGTCCATTGAAGAGATGCAGTCAGATGGAAAGACCATTGGGCTTGGCTGCCATTTAGGGCACTGGTGTCCTCAATACAACAGCATCAACAAAAGGAGGAACCTGGTAGATTTCACTTTGTTGAAAAATGGAGGTACACATGAAAAGAAAACCCAGCTTTGAGATTTCAATGTTTTTCCCACTCTAAAGTTATTTTTATAGCTGAGTAGGTTAATCTTTTATCTGAAAAAGGAGAACAGATTCTATATCTGGCTTAGAGACATTCTAATTAATAAATCTCAAAGTGCAACATTTTGACTTTGTGCCATGCCAACTAAAAGACGGAATCCATCTGGAAATAAATAAAAAGTGGCCTTTTGTTTTGCTTTACCTTGTATTTTTCTAAGCTTTCGGAGGGAGCTATATTCATTATTTGTGTACTATTGCTAAAATCAGTTCAGTGTTTAAATCATAACCCCTCTCTCAGCTTCAGTAGCCATATATTAGCTACAGAATTGCAACTGGACTTTTCCTAGATTCTAAGAAAGCTCCATGAACAATTGCAATTGAATGAGAATCCAAATGAGCAGAAAATAAATGCCATGTAGCTACCTTCTATAAAACATCCAGGATAGTCTTTGTTTACAAATATGAGCCGTGAGAATAAATATAAAACAGTTTAAGTAATGTTTGAGAAGGGGTTTACTAAATGTGGATGAATAGATTAGCAAAATTGTGATTCAGAAAGGGTAAAAAACATTAAATACTGATTTATCAGGAAAGCAAATTCCTTAATAAGCGGAAAGGTTAAAAAAAAAAAACACAAAAACTCATCTTATTTAAACCTCATATGGATGTGACCTGTTTTAAAAGCCAACAATAAAGCACTTTCTGAAAAACAAAGCCCAGAAGTAAGAGCCACTTAAAATTTATTTTGATCTGCAATGCCAAGAGAACATGGTAGGGTTCCAATCTCTTAAAGTCAATGGAGAAAAAGAGATACTTGGAATACAGGGAAAGGATCAGTAGAAAAATAAATCCCAAAGTAACATTAAGAAAAACGAGGGTGATGTAAGTATTGATAGCCTTTCCTATGGTTCCATCAAGGAACCATCATCGGGTGTTAAACTCTAATAAACGGTAGGATTAAAAGAAATCAACTACATTAAAAAAAAATCTGCTATATAATCAACTACCAGAGGCAGAGGAGAGCAAAAATCCTAGATAGTTAGTTGGGCAATAGTAATGGAAGTTTTCAGCCTTTCTCTGAAAGTACAATATGTTCACTATACCAATAAAGAGGTTTTCTGTAAGATGGTCACCAAACTCATTAAGATGATTCCTCAACCCATTTTGGAAGAAATGCTTTTTAATATTAAAGATTATTTCATTACTGTCCCATGTAATTATTTCTAACTGACTGAACGTGATCTTTTTCTCCACAGGCGAACTTTCTTACTTTTAGAGGAATACTATTCATAGCAGCCATTTATAAAGGCTTTTCACCTGATAGAAACATTAGTGAAACCAAACAACCAAATTAAAAAGAAAAGAAAGAAGAAAAAAAAAAAAAGACAAGCCTGCCCTCTGGCTAAGACACAAAACCCGACAAATAAAAGGCAGTCCAGCGGGTCTCTTCAATGGGCAGCTCAACAGGAAATGGGTTCAAGAGCAGACCCTGGACCAAAATCTGCTATTTCCAGGGTCTGACCCTCCTCCTCCTCCTTGCCAAAGACCCTTCTAGAACTGTCTTCTAAAACAGTCTGGGGATGTCTTGGGTCCAACAGCTTTCTGCATGGCACTCACCAAAATTCTTTAAAACAGAAATGGAAATGGGATTGCCTTCGGAGGTTGGGGAACCATCACAAATCTCATTGAGGAGGGGAGCTGCACTAACCTTTAGATTATATAATTATTAGAAGTAAAAGATAAGAAGAAACAAGAAATTTAAGTAAAATATACTTCAGATGTCTAAGACAGAATTTCTTTCTGCTTTTCCCGATGTGACAGAGTAAATGATTAAAATTAGTTTAACTTGAATCAATAAAGAACTGTTAATTTACTTTATATTGTACAGAGGGGTCATGGATAAAAATGTAACTTTAAAGAAATTCTAAAACAAAAATAAAGACATTACATTTTTATTTTAAAATATCATTTTTCCTATATTTAAGCTAATGAAACTTATCATTCAAAAGACAGACTTAATAACAACAGCATTTACAATAAATGAAGGTCCTTATTATTCTTTTGTTAATTTGCTTTTCTAAATGCTGAGGAGTTTATTAAAATGCCACGAATGGTTTCTCAACCACGTTTTAATAACTAATTGCACATTTCAGGCCTAATCTCACAGATGCTGTCTATAGTTTTCAACCTGCCAAGGGGCTTATGGCTGTTATGAATAAAGAAAGTCCAGTTTCTTGGAAGATAAAAAAAAAATCCTTAATTCAAATGGACTGTTTTTATTTTTAAAGTTGGCCTCAAAACAGATAAATGTTGGGAGATATTTTAAACTACTAAACTACAGGGAGAAGAATAATACAAACTAACTCCTTTATTAATGACCATTTTATAACCGATTCTTTACCATCTGAATTCTATACACACAAGGCTCGAATTGTTGAGTGGTTTGAAGGAGCATTAAGCCTAAATTTTATGCAGTAACTTTTTAACTTTCAGGATAACTTCTGGATTACACATTTGATTCCACTATTGTCATAAGGTATTGATAAAGAAATACCGTGAATGAACCAACTGATTTATTATATGATCAATTCCCCACTACATGTGAATAAAAACACTCATTCTATTCTCAAATCCATCCACAAAGGGAACAATGAAGACTAGTGAATTTCAGGTACTAGGTAGACTCCCTCCACAAATCTCACACCCATCTAGTGTCCTAGACAGACATGGAGATGACGACCAGACATGGGTTCTAAGCTCAGTTCTTTTTCTCAGTGGCTGTACGCTCATGGGAAATTCACTTAACTTCCTCCTCAGTGCTCTCCTTTGTAAAATAAGATGCTTCTGCTAGAATGGTCAGCTTCTAATCCTCAAAAGAAAATATGATCCTAGGGCCACTCTGAATAATACCTAGATGACAGAACAATGAAGCACCAAAATTTAAACTTGAGTCATAGATTTTAGATGGACCATGGGAGAGAAGTTCAGTCGGTAAAAGAGGTGTTTCATGAGTCAGCTTCTACTTTTTTCCAGCAGAATACCGTTCAAAGGCTCTCAAGCCTAAATCCTCATTTCCACGCATCCGTGGGAAGCCGGGCACTAGACGCTCTGGCACCCATGATGAAATGTGCGCATGAGCAAAGGAGACGGGGGCCAGGTTTGGAACACAAGCACAGAACTAAGAGAATTCTCTCGCAGGCTAGGCAGTTCACTCTACATCTGACCTCAGACAGGTGATTAAATGTAGTCATTTTTCTTTTGTACATGGTTTTATTGATGGAACCTAAAGAAACAAAACGCACATATTACCATGCATATTTTTATAGGATCATGGTGTGTCAAAAGAAGTTAACCGATTATTTCTGCAAAGGTGTTTACCCAAATAAACCCCACTTTCTCCCACATTAGGAAAAGGAGAAATGCATCTATAGAACTGTTTTAATTCTTCGAATTAAATCTAAAAGTACTGTCCCAGCTCTTCCACTCTATTCCAAATAGGTAAGTTTTTTTAAATTATTTTTTCAGAATACCATATCAAACATGACTTGAAATTATCCCATCAGCCCAATTCCACAACGTGCTTTTGGTTACAATGGCCAGGACCAAAAGTTTTGGCAGAATGTTCACCTGATACCAGAGAAGCCAAAGAAGGAGGTGGTGGTTGGTTGAAATTTCTACACTTCTACCAGCAGAGACACCAAAATACTATGAAATCAATCCACTAGGAGCAGAACTAATGCACTCTCTGAGTCAGTTCCACTTAGAGAGAATATGTGGGCGATGTGTTAGGGATACTATCTATTTCCTTTGGGCCTGATGTATTCGTTGCAAACGAAAATATTTTAAAATAGTCTTTAAGATGAATGCTCAGAGCTATTGTTTCTTTATAATAGAAGGCTTATTTGTTTTACACATAACCATAATTTAAGGATGCCAATCATTTTAAGCAGTTTGCAAAAAATAAAATACAGACAGCATGAGAGGAAATCATCTTAGTACTAAAACATCCTTTACATTAAAATATGTCAGGTTAAAGCCACCACTATACATATAAAGTTAATTTTAACCCCGTGTGCTGACAGTATTTTATATTTTCGTATTCATTTTGGAGAATTCCACAAGACTGCTTAATTTCAAAGCTGGTTATAATACCTTTTCTTTCTCCTTCAAAAAATTTTTAGACACCAGTTGCCTAAGACGCAAATGAGAAAAAACTAAATGTCATGTAATTTTACACCACTCACAATATTTGCAATTAGAATAAATACATGATTTTCAGATATCACTCTTCTGAAGTAATAATGAAATTGTGCAAATGACATAAGACAGGATCTTTCTGTAGTGACTCCTTAGCAATGGCCACAATATCTTATCACAGAAAGGGGTGGCGGGAGAGCTGAAATCACTGTTCTCTCAGTTTCTGATGCATCAAAATGAGTTTCTGAAAAGAACACAAAAGGAAAAAAGTATACAAAATGAGTGCAAAATGAATTTGCGGTTAGCGGTAAATAACGAGAGTTCTATAAGAAGAAAATCCTAAAAAGATGAAATTTTTCCTCTCCTTTCAGAAAAGCTTAAAAAAACAAAACTAAATATTTCAAAATCAATGGACTTCAAGCAATCCAAGAAAATTTGGAAAACATTTCTCTAAAAACCAATCCAGGGCGCAGGATGTCAACTTGGAAATAATGGAAGCATATTTCGCTTTAAAATTCGAAAACTTTTCAAAGACAAAAATTCAAGTTAACATCCCAGTGATTAACTCAGGGACTGCTTAGCCAAGAACAACTTTCGGCACTTAAAACATAAAACTGTCAGTTTCCTCTGCTTGGAGACAAAACATACAAAAAGCAAACATTCACTGCTATATTTTCCTAGACATGAAAGACAGGACTAACTTGTATAAAAGGTGATCACTCTAACTATTTCTACCAATTATTATATTTATGCTATAGCTCCTAAAAATCAGTTAAAAATTCCAAACCTCAGAACAATCACTAGGAGAGGGCTACTATTCTAGTACATTACTCCCTAAATCTCGGTGGAAATAACAATCATTTATTGAACTTCAACTAGAGCTCAAGGCAGAAATATGTTAAGCAGCCTGTGCTTGATATCACTGAATATAAGCTACTATAAACAAGTAAAACTCTTTACTAAAAACTCTCAAAGGACTGACAGCACGATACTTGGCATTGTATTTCTTGCAGATCTAAAGCATACTGATGGCGAGAATAATTTAAGTACTTTCTTCCCTGAATCAAGATACATTCATATCAAACATCATCTGTGATCAAATGGCCAAATTCATATTTATAAACTTGGAATACAGAGTTTGGTGGAAGCACTGAGAAACTAACATTGTCTTAATCTTTCTGCCAGAAATATGTCACAGTTGGTGCTTACAATCATTTCAAAATTATACCACAACTTTATTTAATTTCATTCAATGCATTTCCTCATAGAAATGGAATGGTAAGGGCCTGTTCAACAGCAAATAAAAGCATATTATCATTTTATAGCATACAAGTTTCTTCTTCTTACACTACTCTCCCCCTCCAAATGTACATACTATGAAGAAATGTAGGTAAAAACCTTACAGGTGGCACATTTTTCCACTAAAAGAGAAATCTTTATTCCTCCTTAAACTGAAATATTAGATCCCAAAGAGGAGAAAAAAAAAATGGAAAAAAAAATGGTAATAAAGCATGGCAGAATAATCCAGAGGAAGCAAGTCTGCTCCCAGTGTAATTTTCTTTAGCATCCTGAAATGAACAACACGCTGCCCGTGATCTCTGCTTACTCCACTGAAAACCATCCAGAGGATTTTCAAGAAGGAAAAATTCTAGTAGTGTTTTCAAATGCCAAATTAACTTACAGGACTTCCAGTCCTGAAGGAAAACAGCACAGTAGCTAGCGCACCAGAAGCTAGAGAATGCTTTTTGTCACGCAAGGCCGGAACTGATGAGTGTGACCCCAATGGGGTTTATCTAAAATTCCCAAGTACCACAGGCAAAGAGGTCAAAGTTTCCTGTGTCAAAAATATATAAATAAATAAAGCCATAAATTGTAATAGTTCCTTACTTTATAATGGATTATACAGTATCCATATCTCCCCTTCTGTTCGGATACATATACACACACATATATCTCTCTACATACACATATATATCTACACACACATATGTCTTTTTAAATAGCAACTGAACATGATACAAACAAAAAAGAGGAAAACCTGCTTACATTAATATCTATCCCCCTATTTTCCATTTCTAGTCATTACGGGCCTCATTTCTAAGTGTTTATTATTGTCAATGATATATCAAATTACTCAGGGAGTGAGAAGAGCATGTATACACATAATTAAAATTAATAATGATGTATAGAGCATTTCTAGGAGTAAAAATATGTGATAGGTCCATACACAAGTACACACAAGTATGTGTAACACTTAAGAGTTAAATGTCTGACAGACTGAACATGCAAAATCACGTACACATATTTATACATAAAATGTGTACATTGTGATTCCTACTATCGGCTTAAAATCTTACAAGTGACAGTTTTCTTAGTTAAAGTTTATCAGGAGACGAAGAAAAAGTGACATGTAAATAATTAGGACACTTTTTCAACAACAGAAATTGTCTTAAGAACAGGACATTTAAAGGTAGAATAAAAGGTAATGGGATAGAGAGTTAAATAAAGAATTCACAGTCATTGCGGTTTAGATGACAGTGAGTTTCTCACAGTAATTTACCACATCTTTCATGTCATGAATGTAATACAAATTTGTCCTAAATGCAAAAGAGAAACAACTCTAAGGATTTGCTTACAAGTTACAGAAAATAATGTTTCGTATTACTACTTGCTTGTATGTAATTGCTTCCACTGGTCACTTACACCTAAGTTGTTTTCTAAAATGTACCTAACCTTGAAGAACTGATGTGAAAATTTTGCAATGATACTTCCAATAATAAGCTATAGATGGTATTAAATATAATCAGTTGTGTTTCTTCAATTCATAATCAAATCAATTTATTAACAAAAAATTCAGAGGACAGGTACAGCAAATACCCGGTTTTAAAAGATCTCAAGGTATATCCAGGAACAGTTGATAAAAGAATTATTAATCATTCAACAACTGGGCTAACATGTCATGAGAAAAATTAGTAGCATGGGTCTTGACTAAAATTAATATATATAACTGGTATTAAGTTCATCAGTTGAATGGTATTTTTAAAAATCACAGGGAGTGAGATTCTCTTTCAAAAAAAATTTAGTGGCATCATAAAATAAAGCTGAAAAAAACCCAAAATCTCTTTCAGGATCTTTTATACGTTCAGAACCACTTAATAGTATTGAGAGCATTAACACTCTGATGTATTTATTTCCATGTGTTTCAGAGCTAAAGATGATGTCTGGATAATGACATCACAGAGAAGTCACAAGAAGTTAGTTTTTAAAGTGTTTTGCCAATCTTGCTCTCCTTTCAGAACCAAAACTATAATTAAATTAACCCTCAAAAAGGTGTTGGGATACATCAAGTAATTAAAATGGGCATTACAAAGGTTAAAGTCATTTAAAAAAATGTGTACTACGTTAAAATTCCATTCAGTGCCTGTAATGCGAGACATTCTATACGAGTGAGAATACAGATATGTGTACGTACATGTACGCACTAAGTTAATATGAAGTCACAAATTCATATGCTGCACTTGTGCATAGCTCAGAGAAAATAAAGCTGAAACTAGATTAGTAATGCCCGATCCCTTTGCTCGTGAAATGTATCACATAATAGAGAAAACAGATTCCACAAATGAACTCCTGCCCTATATATTTACACTATTTATAGATGTGTCTGATCTCAGACATAATATATGTTTTTATAAGGAAAAACTGCAATACTGATCTACAAGAATCCGTTGAAAGCCATGTCGTGGAATCTAATCGAGAAGCACATGTTATATTAAAAGTATTTGTTGATTAGTAAGTTTCGTAAATTCTATCCAGATTCTACAAGTGAAAAAGCTCTGAGGCTTTGGAATCTTTTTTATCTTTTTTTTTTTTTTTTTTCCTACAGCTAAAATATATTTAATGTCTAAGGAGCAGCTGTGGTGTATTTATCATCCTATCCTGGGTTCATTCTAGGTTATTCTAATACTCAAATAATATATTATTATTGTTTTTTAAAGCTTAGGACATATACATTAGATACTATCTATAAATATGTTTATTATTCTCCATAATACTAAACTACTTACTATCAGGAATACAAAATGATTAACAGAGCAATTAGAAATGCAAACAGGAGAACCATGTTCCCTTCAAATAAAGGAAAAATGAAACAAAATAAACTATGGGCACTTGTATATTTCCTTCTAACACTATCCACTATAGAAGGCTTAAATAGCTGACAATGAGTCATTGTTTATTCAAATGTTAAACAAATTGAACATATAAGCTAACTTCTGAGTTAGAAGTATTTGGAACATTTTCCAGAGCCTATTTTGACTGTGTCAATTACCTAGATACCAAAGTTGTTGTATTGTGTTGCTTGATGAAATAGGACATACAGCAACCCTCAAAACCAGTATTACAAGCCTGGCAAATAGCATCGCACTGGCGTGACGCACAGAATCCATCACCCTAGGGAAAAACGCATTGGGTCACAGTACGGAGTCTTTACATGTTCCATATTATTTCTACATAACGTTTTGGGATAGAAGCGTAAGCTATGAAGTACTATCCCATAAAAAGATAATATTCGGAAACAGCTCTGCCACTGAACTGCTCCTCTCAACAGAAACAAACGGGACTTGAAAAAGTTCTTCTTCAGAAGCATTTCTGAAAAATACAGTGAAAGGGGGCATTTTGATTTATAGTTCCTTGCCATTTTTGAAACTGCTTAGTAAATTCAGAGCAGATAGGAGCATTATGATAACGATGGCTTCATTAGGTTTAAACCCCATACCCATTTCAAACTTCTAGACTTCATAAAGTAGGTCATATAATTCCTTAAAAGATTCCTGTTTAAAGGGCAGAGTTAGTGGTCTCCCATATTAAAACCCACCATCCAGGTGTAACTGCCTGTCGTCAGTGCACATACCTGACACCCGTACCACCCACCCACACCCGCATGCACACACCCCAGCAATAATTTAAACACAGTATAGCTACCATGGATACTACGAGCCTTTGCAGGCATTTCCATTGCTAGCTTTCCTCTCATATTAGAGGCATCCTATTAGTAACTACCAAGAAAATTACACAAATCCAAATATGTTACCTTTGTTCAAACAATACTGCAGTTCATTATACAACTGAAAATGTCATCCTTCATCGCTCAGGAACCAAGATAGTGGTGGGTTCTTGGGAGCAGAAGTGGTGCGGAATGGTTTGAGGCAAAACTGAAACATATTGTTTAAGTAAACCTTAAGGGGAGGGGATCATATGCGCAATTGATGGATTTTTTTTTTTTTTTTTTTTTTTTTGTATCATCTCCCACAAAGCTTCCCCAACCCCTCCCCACCACTGAACAGAACACACACTGCTGATATTAAAGGACTGGGGCTCGGAACACCACCCTTTGCCTTTTTTTCTTTTTCCTTCTTGCTAAACTTTATTACTCTTCCCTCAATTTTGAAATAATAAACCGACATTCATTAAATAAAAATGCCATTGCAAGAAACCCATAACTAAATTTACGTCTGAAAACTCTGTGAAAAATAAAATAAAGTAAGACTAAGATACTCTCACCATGCTCCATGTGAACAACCTAGAGCTTCGGTTTCTAAAGTTTTTCCTGACAAATCCGTAAGAAAAGGAGGAGTTAGCAAAGAAAGAATGCCCCTGATTTGAACTAAAATCTTAGCTCTCAAAGAAAAACTGAGAAAGACATAAGGTAAGTCAAAACTGTCAAATTTCTATGCAGAGAACATGTCAACTTCCCTGAACATGCGGAATACTTTTGTAATTGTAAAAGCCTTAAAAGACATCTTAAGGTATCTCTGTGATATCTAATTTCAGGATATATTATTTTTTAAAAAAATACGCTCTGTGTAACAAAAAGAATAAACAAAAACTCTCAAAACAAATTTAGGGTTAAAAGCCAAGTCCAAGACAAGTAACCAGAAGATTTAGACCTTACGAAAAATTCACACCAGCAACATTGATACTCAGTTCTGGCCCACCGTATGGGGCGGAGGGCCCCGCGTCTGGGTGGAGTATCTTTCCCCAAGGAAGGAAAAACTGGCACAAATCTTTCTGCCCTCTGAAAAGATGTTCCTACTTGCCAGCTTCTGAAGTTACCCTGATGTCAATGAACATCACCAACATGTCTCTGAACTGGAGAAAGTTCTGTTTGCCTGTGTAAGGTCAGGAAGAGAGAAAATGACGATTAAATTTAAAAAAAAAAAAAAAGGAAACTAAAAACACCGTGTGATACACAGGGTTAAAAAATTATCTAAAATTGTGCAAATAAAAGAACCACCAGTAGAAACACAGCGATCCTTAAAATTAACGCTTTCAATCTAAAAATATATTTTTGTAAAGTTTCATCTATTTTCCTTCCTCTGCTCATAAAAATGATTAATGTCACAATTAAACTTCCACATTTCAGACTCTTGCTAACAGGTGTAGCATTCTTTATATAAACACATTCATTGACCTGTCGCCATTGATAATCTTAATTAATTCATCTCAATTGAAACAAAAACAATGGTTTTTTTTTTTTTCAAATAAGAGAGAAATCACACAACACAAATACCCACTCTCCCCAAAACCCAAAAACTGTTTAAGTTACGGTAACCTGAAATGCACCAGCCATCACAGAGAGCAATTGGAGAAATCCAGCAGTGCTCAGCAGGAAAGATTTTTAATAACAGATTGAAAAACAAGAATAAAAATAACTGCATCAACAGAGCCTTTCTTCCTCAGGCCACAAGCCCGTTCTTACTTGAACTTTTTTTTTTTTTTTTTAAATGGCATTTTGGCCACTAAAACCAATCCAGAACATTATTAAAAGTTAAAAGCTACCAATTACTTCTGTCTGTTCTTTTAAAGCAAAGTTTGGCATTACGTCAGTTGGTTTAAAGAAAACAAGAAAGAGAGAAAGAGTAGGAGAGAAAGTTTCCTGCTTGTATAAACTAAACCACCAGGGAAGGTGTCTAGCCACTTGTAAAGTATTTACTGCAGGTTTTTAAAGAGCTAGAAACATTTTAAAAATTAAAAGTTTTGTTTCTTATTTTTAATGAAACATGCTTAGGACAAAAAGCGTACCCTTAAAGTCTTTTAGGGGAGCATTTTGATGTTATTTGTATTTCAATTGTAGCTTTGAATCAGAAAATGATTCCCAATGGGGCTTCAAATTTGAAGTGCATAGATAATTTCATCTTTGTTTTTGCTACTTGGATTTGTGCTTTTAGGAAAAAAAAAATAGCGCCGGGGCGGCGGGGGGGGTGGGGGCAAAAAGTCGACATTTCTACCATAGCCTCAGCCATCAGTCAGCCTTCTTCTCAAACTAACAATTCAAATAATTTTCATGCACAGATCCTTCCCTAAATTCAGTGAAAGAGGTCTCCTTAAGCCCAAAGATCTCTTTCTAAACTAAATCCAGTCCCACGTTATTATACCCATTAGAGAACCAAACCAAAGACGAACAAATTCAGTTTCCAGGGACCTGAAAACCCCAAAGCGATAGGAAAACCCTAGGGGTGACCATAAGAGCGATATCAAGAACAGTATTGATAAAGGTCATATATAACTAATCAAATATCCTTTATGTATAAACAAACAGCCTAAGACCCACTCACATTTGAGGATAAATTTTTAAAAGTGGTTATTCCCTCTGCAGCTCTGTTCGCTACTGAACAGTAGTATAAAACAGCGCTTGGTATTTTTGAATATTTACTTTAATCCACTGGTTAAAGCCTGAGGAAAACAAATAATGTTGATGATTGTAAAAAAAAAAACTCTGCCTAGTTTTTTTTCAATGGAAATAACTGCGAAGTGCGTTAGTCTTCTATATACGTGACCATCACAGGAACTTCAGAGAAGAAGTTGAGATTTCTATCTGGCAAAGGATGTAAATTTCTTCATATTTTAGCTAAGGGGAGCCCCCGCAACTCCATAAATTATAAAACTATTATAGTAACAAAGAATTCATTACCTTCTGTCTGATGATACCAAGAGCTGTAGTCATCACATAAAGTGGAGCCACATCTAGAGATGCTGTCATGAATTTCCCCAAATTTCAAAAAATAATAAATAAGGTAGATAAATGATTAACAGGACTCCGAATTAGTTATCCATGGTACTAGTAGTTATAACCAGCAAAATGGGGAGAGAAAGAAACCTGTTACCTGAAAGCTTGAGCAAGGATGAACATCAGAAAACAAGTCCATACAACTTGCCTGTTTTTATCAAATTGATTATAACTTGTGAGCTGTGATATTTGGGACAGAACTGTCTCAGTTTATAGTTTTCTGTGCCTGCCAAAAACAGATGCAGACTACCACACTAGCTGTCCTGCGGAAACTAAATTAAGCAAAGGCAAATACCAAGTGGAAAGTTGTCAGTCTGCTGAATGAATGGCTTCATTTTACACAGCAGAGACTATCTTAATAAGAATATGTTTTAATGTGCACCAGTCATCTTATTTTAAGTGTATCACTTACTTCAAAAATAATAATTTTCTCTTGAAGTCAATTATAAACACCTGCCCATAAATTTCTTAAAGTCTATTTGGCTTTACATACAATAGCACAGTGTTATTACATTATTGTTTGCTACCCAAAGGGGCGGTGAAGTAAAAAAAAATAATAATTTCTATAGTACATGCATTATTAAAAAACACTAAAAGGCCAGTTAGCAATATGTGTGCTCATTTCAAAATCAAAATAAAGTTTTAGCTCAAAAACAATTTTCTCTAAGTCTTTTCAAAAATTTCAGTAACACCTACTTACTTCCACAAAGAAGGTAAGAAAAGAGTTTATTAAAACTTAACACCCTTTGGCGTATCTTAATAGAAATGTGCATATCACTAATAGCAAATTGTGATCTTTATTTCTCTCTCTGTCTCTGCACGTGCACGCACACACGCGCATACACACACACACACACACACACACACACCAAATAACAACAGTAATAGAAACATCACTGAAATACTAAGATCTTAAAAGCAGCTTTTCAACAGATGCATCCATTTCCCTGTTTTGAAGGTTTTCCTTATGAATGAAGATTCCCTTACGTGTACTGCAGAGACCTGTACCCTGAAAATCACAGTAAACTCAGAAGTACTACATGACTTAAAAGAAAAGTAAAAATAATACTGAAAATATGGAAGAGGCATGTGCAACTCACTTATGATCAGTACACTATGACAGAGTCTAACCCATTTTCAAGCAAAAATTTTACTAAATTGTTTAAAACACTACTCATCAGAATGCTGAGCTCTAAAATCAGCCTCAGATCTCACTACTATGACATCTTTCTCCTTATTTTTCATGTTACCTTTCAGAGACAAAGGACAACATCTAAAAAGCAGCAGACACCCTTACAGCGTCCAGAATTCAAAGGAGTGACAAACTTTTTTTGTAAGGAACTTGCTGTGCTCCACCATTTAGTTGGAGAGCGTCAGACTTGATTATTACGTGTAGGAAAGCATTCTATACACATATATCCTAACATATAATAGATATATTGGGAAGCCGTAAACATCAACTCACCCGTGGCAAATAATACTTTGCCAACGGAGTATTAATGAGCCCTCGGAATCCTTCACATTTAGAGAAATCAAGTCAGAACGTGGCATAGAACTCCATCTCCCCGTCAGGAGTTTTATTTTCACATTGTTAATATTCAAAAATAATCGTCAAACTTCAGCACGCTCATGGCCCTATTTTACTGACTCTAGAGATGTTTTCATCCAGGGGTAAAGCTTTCAAAGGAAGTTATGAAATCTGAGGAGAGATAAGCTCTAAGAACAATATGTTTGACTTGTTAAGATTAAGCATGTCATTAATAAACTTTCACTTAAAGGTAAAAAAAAAAAAATCCTCAAAATGTTGGTATCATTTCCAGACTGTCCTGTCAGCATCACAACTTACAGGAAACGCTTCATCTTCCCATACAAACCCTGTATTTATTCACAACCCTGGCCGACTTGGAGAAAGAAAAAAAAGCCCACACCATTTTTGAGCGAGTTTGCTTTTTTACATTAACCGATGGAATATCTGAGAAAGCGTCCTAAGCAAATGAGCAACATGTAAGAAACTTGACAACAGTGAGCTCAGAAACTTTCATTCTCATTTTGTCCACGTCAAGAACTGGCCGCCGCATTACTTTCCTTTGCTGCCCCTTGCATTTTTAACTCTGGCAGCCTTTTCTAAATGATCAACTTTTCCTAAAACCAGCAGGAAAGTAACATGATGCCAGCAAGATCCATAGGTTTTTAACTTAAGAGCTGGACGACTTTGAAGAGTGGCTAGAGGTTCCTATAGTATTTTTCCCTTTGAACAATCATTTTAGCCAACAAGCAGGCCTCGAGTAATCATTTCTTTATAATTCTCTCCCCAGTCCTATCTGGAGATCACTTCGTCCTTATGTTTCCTCTCAGACCCTTCCCTGTTCACCTGGTGCCTTTATAAAAGTTCAATGGATCTCCCAAAGTTCAATGAATCGGCCCCAACTTCTCTGCGATCTCACTTCTCCGCTCTGCTTCTCACCACTTACCTCACTTAAAACTCTGGCCGAGATTTTTCCAAAATAGGATTAGGAGGAATATTCTATCATAATTTTGATTCATCAGTAAGATCCACCGCCCTTACTCAAAAACTTCGAACAGTATTAATTCTGAGGCCTAAAGACATATGAGGAAGTAAAGCAAGACCTCAAATGTAATCAGTCCAAGAGTCCCTCTGAAACCCACCAGTCCTTCTAGCCTTCTGACTTAAATTGCTTTAGAGTCTCAAGGCCATAAAACAGTTACTGACTTCCCAGGGGAACGGGGGAAGCACCACCATCTCACACAGGTACTAACAAAAAAGCTTTCCCAGCCACAAAAACAGCTTTGCACTTCAAACAGCCCCCACCTCCGCCTCACCCTGAAATTATTCATGGGGTCCTATAATCCTGGAGTTATTTGAAGGGATAGCCATGTTTGCCTTGGCCTTTCCAAGATGCGTTTCTCTGGAACCCAAACAGGAACTAGACAGAAGGCGAAGCGCCCGTCCGCCGGGATGTCCCACCGCTGTCAGGCATTTAATCACCGTCCAGTGTCCGCTGACCCGCGACACATGGGCATCACCCGCGCCGCAGAGGAAGTCTGCCCCTTCCTCAGCCCCGACGGAAGCGCCTGGGCAGCAAGGCCCTGCCACATGGCACGGACAGGGGCACAGACCCCTCGGCCAAGCTGCCCTGAGCCACGCAGAGGCGGGTGCATCAGGGGATGCGACACCCTCCCTCTCCAGCCCAGCTGGGCCTTTAAGGCAAAAAGTTTGAAGCCTGGCTTTGCAAACTCTTCAAAGCCATCGCCAGTTCCTGCGCTGTTTTCCCACTTCGGGGACCACCCCAAGGCCCCTCTCTGAGCCCCTCCCGACCCTCCCAAGTTGGCCCAACTTACTACTCTGCATGCTGGTGCCTAGTCTGCTCCCGGCTTGTCAGGAGCCCCAGAAAACTTGCAGCGGCGGCGGCAGCGGCGGCGGCGGCCCCTCGGGTCCAACCACCTCCAGCTCCTCCGCTGCGCCCGGTAGGAGAGAATTAAAATCAGCCAGAAAGAGACAGCGAGGGGGAGTGGGGCTGCGAGGGGGAGGGGGCACCGGCCTGAAACTTCTTTTTTTGGCAAATGGGGATTTGTTTTTCCTCCTCCCTGGCGGCTGAACTTGACCCTCCTGACTCCAGGGGCTACTGCGGTTTGAAGTCGCTCGTTTCTAAGGCTCAGTTGCCTCAGACCCACCGAAAGGAGGAGAGGAAGGGGGGGAAGAGAGCAGAAGAGAAGAAAGAAAGAAAGAAATCACACGCGCAAAAAGGAAGAAAGAAAATGCATGTGAAACCCGAGAAGCCTGCGCTTGGCTTTCTGCACACTCTCCCTCTGCTTTTTTTTTTTTTTTTTTTTTTTTTCAAAGAAAGTCACTTTTAATTCCCAGGGCTCCCCGCTCGCGATCGCCCACATTTTGCGCACACA
This sequence comes from Mustela nivalis, assembly GCF_964662115.1. Classification (NCBI taxonomy): domain Eukaryota; kingdom Metazoa; phylum Chordata; class Mammalia; order Carnivora; family Mustelidae; genus Mustela; species Mustela nivalis. The sequence continues at coordinate 23,189,906 of NC_139021.1, read as the reverse complement.
CGCGCGGGCGCAACACTCGCGTTGCGGCGCCCCGGGCCCGGCCGAGGGGCGCCCGCGCCCCCCGTTACCCCCCGCGGCCCCCGACCCCGCGGCCCGCCCGGGCCCCTCCTTACCTGTTGATTAATCGTCAAGAACACCCTCGGCAGCCCGAAAGATGGTGGCGCGGCGGCCAGAGCCATGAACCGTCTTCTGTTGTTTGCAGAGTTGATCTTGGATTATTGGGGGGGAGGGGGGGGAGAAAAAGGTCTTTCCTGCCTCCCCCCCTTTCCCTTCCCTCCCCCCCTTTATAAAAAGAGAGAGAGAGTGAGAGAGAGAAAGAGAAAGGAAATAGAGCAAGGATGTGCCCGGTGCCGGGTGGGAGAGGGGAGGGGGTGTTGTTTTTTGTTTAAAAAAAAAAAAAAATAGGAAGGCGAGAGAGCGATCGAGAGGACGCGGGGTCTGGAGAAACGAGCAGCACCAAAAAGAGGACGCTTGAGATTGCAGTGAGATCGGGTCTTTATCAGAAATGTTATCGCTTGTCAGGACCTCAGTCTCCGCGCATTACGTCAGTTTCAAGACACCAACACTATTAATATCAAAGGAGCCTTCGCGGAGGAAAGCGCCACCCCAGACCGAGCTCCCTTAAAGAGACAGCGCGCGTCCCCGCGCCGCCGCCGCCGCCGCCGCCGCCGCCCCGCCGCCGCCCCGCCCGGCTCCGAGCACCCGCCGCCGCCGCCGCCCGCCGGGACCGGCCCCGGCCGCGGCGTGCCGGTTGCGCGAGAACTTCGCCCGAGTCGGAGCGCCGCAAATGAGAGCTGCGCGGAGCCGGGACCCAGCTACCTTCCCGCCCCGCCTCTCCCCCCTCCTCCTCCCCCACCCCCATGTGTGAACGTGCGGGCTGGAAACCGAGGAAAAAACCGAAAGCTTTAGGAATAATGTGATAAAGGCTAGGACCTACCTGGGGGGAGGGGGGGGGCTGGGGGGCAGGTGGGGGCCCGCGCGTGGCGGCCGAGCCGATGGTCCCAGAGCACCCGGAGATGCTATCATGAACAATCAGAAGAACTCTCAAAGTGCTTCTACCTTTTCGGATGTTACTTTCCCTTCTCTCTCCGCACACGACACGGAATTGTGTGTGTGTGTCCGTGTGTGTGTGTGTGTGTGTGTGTGTGTGCGTGTGCGGCCCCTCCCCCGCCCCTTTTCTAGGACGAGAAGAAGTCTCAGGACACCTAGTCGGTGGTCAGTGATTGCCATGCGTTGGATGGCGAGAGGGCTTGAGGAGAACAACTTGAACTCTATCCTGAGTTGGAGAAGTGCGGACTGGGGTTGCTATGGTTTTCTGAGCTCGGGGGAAGCTAGCAAGCTCAAGGGGTGCTTAGAGGGGGTACTACCAAATAGATAAAATGGGAACATTATTCAAATGCTACAAGATTAATACCTGCTGATCTTTGGAGGTTCAGTAGCAGATAAGAAACTCTGAATTAAAGCATGACATTCTTTTTACTACTTCACATCTCCAAATATTCTCACTGTTAAGTGAAATTCCCTCCACGTGAAGTTACTGAATTGAGCGGGGTTTTTTTCTTCTTCTTCTTCTTCTTCTTTTTTTTTTTTTTTTTTTTAACTTCTAAAGATCAACAATGCATAAAGGAGACCCAGGACAGGATTCGAAGTATAGTAGGTGTTAAAAACTAAGTAAACACTTCTTGGGCGTTTGGACTTCATTTTCTTCAGCTGGGTGACTTTAAGTGGCATGTTTTTCCTCCAGTGAAAGTCAGTTTAAAGTAATTTTGTGCTAAAAGGAGAAGCATCCTTCCTTCTCCAAACTACAAAATGATTAAAATTAGAATTTAGAGGTACAATCATGAATCTGTGAAATGAAGATGAAGTAATTTCCTCCAAAATATTTTCCACTAAATGATTCTTGCATCTTTTAAAAGATGAATATATTTTTGAAACATCAGAAGTGAAAAAGCCAATCATTAAAAAAAAAAAAATTAAACATAAATCTGTGCTTTTAGAAACTTACTCCTTTTTCTGTAAGGTCTTCATTTCTACCTAATATACCTAGTCAGACAGATATGTGATTCCTTTTTGTAGCATTTTTATTCCAGAAGGATTTTGGTAGCGTGTCCCATACACTCTCTATGAGTAAAAAAGCAATAATTCTTTTGCAATAGAAAAAATAGGTAAAAGAGTGGTCAAAATGTAATTTCACAATGAGGCAAACTATATATTCCCTAAAGGAGTGAGAAGACAATGAACCTTAGATGCATGGAGTTATTCATATGTTATCATCAATTTAAATTAATTTGGGAACAGAGTTAGATTTATGTATAGTCCTGCTTGCAGGGAAAATTAATATCAAAATCCTGAGTAAATCTCATAGTCAGCTACTAATGACCACCTGCATATTTCCACACTAGAGTCATTTAATACTGTCCACCACCAATTTCCACTGTAAAAAGTATTCATATATTAAATATAGACCTTTATTTTCTTTTTTAAGCCATAAATTAGCTTACCAAGTTTTATGGAAATATGCACAGCACAGTGAGAGGCATTTTTATTCAGGGAGAAAAAAAGGATCTGAGTGAAACATTCTTTAGCCATGACTAACGAAAAATATTAGATCAAATAAATTTTGAAATAGGCACCTCAGTGGTAAAACCGTTTGTACTTAAAGGGTTAAAACCACCTAAAACTGCTGGAGCTGGTATCTGATAAAATCTGAAGCTACAGCATCTCAGCAGCAAAGTTAAATAGTACAATATATCACAAGGATTATCCCCTAATCTCCTTCTGCTCCCCAAGATTTAAATGGCATTTTAAAGGGGGAAGTAATCTTCCTCTCCGTCACCCTCAAATCTAAGGCAATCATTAAGAGTGTAAATTTACTCACATGAAACAATCATTGATTAAATTGGTTCAAAAAAATTAAATTACATGCTTTTGCAAGCACAAAACCCTTGAGATGGCTGGTGTTTTTCCACCTGTAATAATACAAAATTTGACCATTAAATGTACCCAAAATTATATATTATATAAGAAGTTAAAGCCAAAGGTCTGAGGGTGAATTATGTCCTTTAATTGAAAGGATAAAGTTACCCTTCAGGTACTGAAGCCAACAAATTCATGGTCACTTAAACATTTAATGAATGAAGTTTCACGGACTCAATTTTGCTAAAGCTTGCCTGAGAAATGAAGACTCTCTTCATGTTACTTTTTGTATTTCAAGTTAGAGTACAGCAGATCAAAATGCTGTCTGTATCAATCCATTTACATTAACCACAAAAGATCTATAGAGAACTTAATAAAAGCACAAATATTTTTGTAAACTTTTTCAAGCAAATTACTTATTTATTTACAAAATAATTTATGAAGAAAATTTTTAACTCATGCTTTAGATATATTACATATGCTCTTGATTGACACAATATGTTTAAGCTCAAAGGCCCTCATAGCATTTTTTAATTCTAGTAGGAATATTTCAAAACAACCAACTAATACATGAGATCATAATTGCTTGACAGTTGTTTTTAATATATAAAATAAGTTATGTATATTGTTTTCCTTCAAATGTTTGTTGATTTGTTTTTATAGTCCTGACATTTGCATGGCACAAACTGAATTAGGGGAAATATTAAAGATTTATTTACATTTATTATCTTCTGCTGTCAAGCATATGCAAAGCTCTTAAAAACTATTCTCTTCTTTTGCTTTTATTTGCAATGCACTTCTGAACAATGGAGTCTGGATGTTAAAATAACAACCTGTGCCTTTACGGATATATCAAAAAATAGAGAAGAAATGAAGGGAAATTTTAAAAAGCAAACAAAAGAAATAACTTCTCACTAAAATAACTTCTTCACAATCTTTCGTAATTCTTGGAGTTCTGGAATATTCTCTTATGGCTGGACCACTGATGAAACACTACCTGGAGCTGTATTAATGCTTATTATTTATTAAAATTACATAATTCACTTTTTCTGCTTTATTATTTAAACATCCTTCTCTCCCTTTTCTTGTAGTTTATTCAGCAGAGATACAAAGAGGGATTAGTACTCAAGCACAAGCATACTTGTTTTACATTTTCAACCTTTTAGCACATAACTTACTTACAGTTCCAGTGCCTGTAATCACAATGATTTTACCTGATGGAACACGTATCTCAGAAATGTAATCCAACTGTTTACCCTAACACGTCATAAATTGCTGTTCCTTTCAGAAACCTCAAAGATTGACAACCCTTGGTCCTAAAGGCCTGCTGCTATAACACATACTATCAAGAAAATATTTATGTATTATTTGCTCTCAAATTAGTACTAAATCATATAGAATAGAAGACCATTTTGCCTTCCAGCAAATCAAAAGCAATTGCAGAAGTCTGCCCTCCTTCGTGGCGAGACCTGAAGGAACGGAGAATATCAAAGATGAACTTCCCTGAGTCTATTTCTTCACTCAATCACACACCACTCAATCTTAAAAAAAAAAAAAAAAACAAAAAACTTTTCTGCACAAATTATGATCATTTTCCAAACTACCTATTGCTGAACACCTCTGGGTGAATTCATTAAAGATAAATTCAGCTTTAAATAGCCTGTATCTGGTATTCAAATTCACACTTACACTTGCCAAAACCTCCCCCCTGCAATATCAGGCAACTGCCTAGTTAAACAGATGGGCCTTGCAGCCCACCCTAAAAGCCAACAAACATAGGCTTTATTTAATTAAAAGAGGAAACAAATTTCTGAGGTGTATACACAGGCGTGCATACACACACACACACACACACACACACGCACGCACACACACGGACAGGCACACGCACACGAAATCCCTGCCAAGGGTGCCCCAGAATAGTAATGATGATTCTTGCCTTTTCAGTAGGTTTTATGAATGTCCAAACATACACTACCGATTGGATTGAAAGGTGAATTCAACAGGATCACTTAGTGCTGTGGATTCAAACCAAACCACTAAGGGAAGTAGCGGACTCACTCCATTCTCTTAACGGATAGAGAGCATTTATATCAGAATTAACCCGGATCCACGATGTGACCCTGAAAAGTAGGTTTTTCCAATGTTCTTCCTATTTCTACCCTCTGCTCTATTATCTCATCCTGCTGTATTCTCTTATCCCATCCACTACCCAAACTATGGAATTAACTCTCAGTGGTCTACAACCAAGCCCAACACCCAATTTTTGCCTATTTTTCACACTGAAATATTCCACCAGAAATTCAAACTTGTGAATTTGAATAATACATAACATGTCTCATACCATAATTTGGGTAGAGAAGGCTATAAAGAGAGACAACATGGAAGGAGGAAGGAAACAGACAAACCCTATCTCTGTTAAAGTTATGAGTCATCCAGACCAGAAACCTCAGACATTTGACATCTTTGGTAATACCCTCTCCCACAGGCCCCACATCCAATCAGTTACCAAGTCCTCCCATTGTTTATTTTCTAAAGGCTTTTGTAACTCCTACTGCCTTCCTTTCCATCCACATGGACCTTTCACAAATTAAAAAGTTATTATCTCGTCCAAGACACCCCAATGAGCCTCTCCTCCTTACTTTCTCAGATCATCTCCCTTCTGTGTTTTCTATTCCTCAGGACAAAAGTCCTAGGACTCCCAACTGCCAAAAGAAGAACACCAAAGCGCTGTAGGCCATTCAAGCACTCCCATAATCTAGTCCCAAACATCTGGTCTGGTCTCATTCTTCACTCCACTCTTCCACACTGGCCACTCTCCTGACCACTGACTGAGACATAGCCCACACCTATCTGGCACCTGAGAATGTCCTATTCTGTACTTACAGCCACCGTCCATTTAGAAGGATTCAAACTGGCCTTTCATACCAACTCTCCATGCAAAATACCCTCTCTTTTTCTAAGGTCAAACTCCGATTCTGCCTTTTGTGTGACACGTTCCCCAAACTCCAAATCAGAATCAGCAACACAGGAACTAAGCTTCTATGGGACTTGCTTCTCTCTCTAGCTGGAGATTCATCAGAGTGACTTGTATAATGCTGTTTGTTGACTTTATCTCCTGCCCCTGCTAAACTGTAAGATTCTTGAGGGCAGAAGACCATCAAGTCATAGGTATTCAATAACATCTGTTCAATTGAATCTGGAGATTGGAACAACCTTGTTACATTTGACTTAGAAACACACTATTGAGCCCAAGTTTCAAATGTTCCATGTGGCCTTTTCTTCCGTTCTTTCTCTTCTTTTTTCCTTTAATACATATGGGCTGATGCATCATGTGCCAATTGAAGCTTCTGGGTGGTCTTCATCTCAGCAGCATATTTTTGGCAACATATCAGAGAAGATGTTTGTCCTCCTCTGAAATATTGTCCTCATTATCATTAAGTTTGGGTTCATAATTCCATGTTGCTCTAAAAATAGTGAATTCAATGATCTTTAACTAAATCCTAGGCATTAAAATGTGGGGGTGTAGAAAATGAGGCTGAAAGCTGAGAAATTGTAGATTGGAAGGGATTTTTTGTAGTTAGAAGCCAGAGCACGAGTTAGGAAAGTTATAAGACTGAGGTGCAGATAAACAATCTCTTCAAATATTAATGATGTTTTTCTCTATATTATTTAACATTAAACTATCAAATCATTTTAGCAAAAGTCTATCTATTGATATCTATTAATTTTGGCAGACTCAGTTATCAAACATTGAAGTGATACTTAATTGATGGTATAGATCCAAATGTCCAGGTTCCCACAGGGATCGTGTTTCATAATATTATGGATCCCATGGAAGTGTGTGTGTGTGTGTGTGTGTGTGTGAGCGAGTGTGGATGTGTGTGTCCATGGGTATGTGTCTAGGAGTGTATGATCGTTTGGAAAATGAAAACTCTGGTTAACATTCCATCTTGGTGTTTCACAGAATTGATTTATCCTTGGTGCCTGTAGATAACTGGAAAGGCTGTATGTAGATAGCCAGCTTCTGGAAGGAAGCTACTCTCCACATTCTCTTTCTGCCATGAGAGGAGAAACATTGCCTGGGCTCCTTCGCAATTTGATTTCTGGAGGACTTTGACCAATGATACCATTAGCTCAGGGAATGGGAGGGAAAAGGCAGTTGGATACTTATTCTCCTGATTCCCTCCCGTCAGGGGGGCCCTTTACCATAGCCACACTCTTATTGGGTTCCAGAAATAAGTTTCCTACCCCTTTACGATTTGGGGCCTAAAGGCAGCTGCTTCTGGGTCTTGGTAGACCCCGAATGTTTCACCATCTCTTTCTTCCTAACCCCTGCCCACAACTTTGTAAAGGATCCTTCTTCATTCAATTCTTTCCAGATTCTTCTTGAAACGTGCCTTGTGTTATCCGCCTAGACTCTGACTGATATAGAAGGAATTGTGAAAAATCATCTTTGTACTAACAAAGTCTACCATAGTCCTTACAATATAATTCAGTAAAGTTAAACAAATATATGTTGAGTAACTCTCTATCAAACACCGTGGAAGGTGTTAGGTACCCCAGTGGCAAATGAGCTGGCCTGCCCCCCACCTATGGAATTTATGCTCTAATTAGGTGCTTCTTAAACTTACCTTGGGGTACTTTCTAAAAATACAAATGTACAGCCCTCACCTCCTGAAGTGATCTCTGGAGAATGTAATTTTAGTAAGCACGCCTTGTGATTCTTGTGTTCACCAAGATATGAGAGAAAGAGTGATCCTTTGACTATAACAAATATTAAATGATCCAATGCCAATGTGAAGATACAAAGACCTCAATAAATGTTAGTTGGGTGAATGCACGAAGGCATGAGTTATTGTTAATAATAATGTAGTTCCAATATGGAAGGCCATTTATGATGGTTTGTAGTGTGTAGGGCACTAGAGCTACGGCCCGTCCGAGGGGTAAGCAAAATTTGGGATAGAGTGTGCTCTCTAAATTGTGCTAATTGTTTTTGATCATCGTGCTCTACTGTATTAACTCCTGTCTCCTCCTCCTTTCTCCCTAGACAACACGCACAAAACCACTGGAGCAGCCCCAGCTGCGGGGTTTCCCCAGCAGAGCAGAGCCCTGGGCACTTGTTCCAATTTGCTCTAGTCTAGACTCTGGAGATAGCTCTGTCTGAAAGAGAAGCACGGACACTCATAGTTCAAAGCTAATTAAGTCAGTAAGATAAACAAGGTAAGACTCTTGGGAATAAGGGGAATTTCTTGAGCCCCAAGAAATTCACAAGTTCAAGATTAAGAACATTAGTAATAATATCTGAGACTTCCAACTATTTTATTCATCCTTCCCAAAGATGTAGATAAGGCGTAAGGCAGATAACTACAGAGAACCACTTCATGATCTTCGTGATTGCTGTTTTGTGAAACATTAATTACCCTCTCTTTCTATCATTCACAGTCTTAAACTAAGTTTCTAGACAGTACCACCTAATCTTTTCCCAATATGCTTTAACGTATTTTATTTGAAGCAGTCCTGGGAAAGATCCCTGAACTCCTCGTATCCAATTCTATAACTAGTCATGCAGAATATCACAGCACAATGCATACACATATATTTACATGTATATTAAACTCTTTAAACAAAGAAACATAATCAAAACATACCTCCTATTATCTCTTCTAAGCACAAAAGCGCGTGAAGAATGCAAATACAGTTTCAATTACGCCAGGAGTTTCCAGTTGCTATCTGTTAGATCCTAACAGGTAAAACCTCAAGACTCCTTTGAGGCACCTAAAACCAAATTTTATTTGATTTAAAGAGACGTGCTACTACATCTTGAACCCATACTAGGCGAATAAAGGCAATTCTACCTTTGGACCATAGAAGGGAAAGTGAATGTAAAGTAGCCATCTAGAAACAACCATTTCTGCGAGGCATATCAGAATAATTTACATAGGATTATGGTATCATGGCCCAAGCATTGGTTACAGTTGGCAATTCTATAATTTGTCCTACTAGGCGGTATGCGTTGCTTCGTAGGATATTATACTGTGACTTATGATGTCATTACCCAAAAATCAAAATCTTGCTCCATGTTTCATCACCTAGCCAGCACAATATTCTATTGATAGAGTAGAGGTCAGAGCTTAGGATCTTTCTGCTTTATTAAGATTTTTTTATGACTCAACCACAATCTACTGTCATAAGTACATATTCCTTAACTATATTTTGGGCAGTGGGTTTCTTTTTTCATCCAGAATCTCGTTAGAGGAAAGTTATAGAATTTCTACTGAGATCATTATAAAATTTAACCTCTTTGTAATGGTCTCCTGCTTCAAAGATAACTTGGTAAAAACTGTCCTAGAAGACGAGAATTATCCACATGCTTATGAAACCATAGAACGACAAAACATTGGCTTTTTATCGAAATGCAGTGCCTGCCTCTAGCTTTACAAGAAACAGAGGACTGCAAAGTCTAAATACACACCCGAGTAATCACAGTAGCTGACACTAACGCCGGGTTCTGTTCTAAGTATTTTGTAGATAGTACTTCATTTAATCTGAACAAATACGAGAATTGCTATAATCCCCATATTGTAGAGAAGAAAATGGAAATAGATGCAACATTACAGCCAAAGCCAAATATGCAGTCATGTATAGAACTAACTGGATTGAGGGTTACTCTGGTGGTAGAACTGGGGCTTCAATCTATGGTTTCGACATTAAACCTTGCAATTATAAAGGATGCATGTGTGTTTGTGTGCGTGTCCACTTGTGGTAAACACTTGCTAGTTTTTAGCTACCAATATCCATTCTTCCCTAGAAATAGTCCACTGGTTTTCCTCTGGAGGAAGAGAAGCCCTTGTTCTTAATCCATAAAGATGACTCACTGCAAGAAAAGCAAGCATCTGACTCTGGTGTCGCTTATCAGAGCATCGCATTCAGGAACCTGACAGAGTTGGAGCCAAGGAAACCTCAGGGGACAAATGGAGAGAAAATCCGGATCTTTTATTCCCCCAGCACTCAGTTTTGAGAAGCTGTGAGGCTGGAGCTCTTGCAGCTGTCTCACCACCACGGAAAATTTGAGCAAATGCAGAGAAAACAGAGCTTAGACCTAAAGAGACAGATTCTGGGTTCTGTGACATGGCGGGGGTCTCCGATTAACACCACACCCCAAGTCAGCTCTAATCTCTGCATTCACTGGTTTTCTTTGTTTATGGCTTAAACTGTGTGAACTAGTATGAGAACTATACTACTATGGAATTTCTTAAAAAAAATTATGTTTGCATTTGTGGCCAATTATAAGCAATTCTAACAAATAGATTTTCACGCTTTTCATCCAAAATGGTATCTCACAGATTGATGACCCATCTTACTTGCCAGACTTGGCCTTGTGTAATTTGTAATAATATTCAACATCATATTCACCCTCAAATGGCAAAGTCATAGAAGTATCAGAAACGATTTGGAAATGCGGTGAACATACCCAAAAGACAAATTCCGGTAACTGCTACGAACAACAGCAATGTGTTTTGAATACGCTGTCCTATCTCAAGCTCTGGGCTATTGTTTGTTCAAATGAGCAGTTTTAGGGGGGGCCTGGTTGGCTCAGTCATTTAAGCGTCTGCCTTTGGCTCAGGTTATGATCTGCGGGGCCTGGCATTGAGCCCGCTTCGGGTTCTCTGCTCAGCAGAGAGTCTGCTTCTCTCTTTCTCTCTCTCTCTCTCAAATAAATAAAATTTTACAAAAATACATTAGCAGTTTTATTTAATAATCTTAGATTATATATTCTTTTATTAGACAAATTACACCTATTGTGTTCATAGAAGGTTGTTTTCTGTACAATATCCTTCAACACTTACTAAAAAATGAAAGGCAAAATATTTATCTTAAAACATTGATAATCCTTTGGTATTAGAAAGGCTCCCTAGCAAGATGACCAAGGAACTCAAACCCACACATGGGTATGAAGATTTCATAGAAAGTCACTGGTGGTCACAGAACTATGAAGGATCACATTAAAACCTGTCCCAGTGCAAAAGGTTCACATCTAGGTTTAGCCTAAGCGGGCACACGATGTTTATGCATATCATGCCTATTAATTTTGAAATCTAAAGATTATTGATCTAAGGAGACCCAGGGAGACAGACTCAAATTATCTTTCTGATCTTTCTGTTATCAAATTTAATAGTGACCAAATACTGACCTATCACATTGGGCTGCATTATTACTCACTGTACTCTACGCACCATGGCTCTGGTGATGTCTATTTTATGTTTACCTATAAACACAACACATATTAAAACAAGGTTATTCTGCAACAGTGAATAAGACACTAAAGTATAAGAGATCTAAACCCTGGATATCACGCCAAACCTAAAAAGTCTGGTAAATTAGTAAAATATTTGGATTATTCTTACCTTTTAATACTTATTTTCAAATTTATCCATGAAATATTACTTATTAAAAAAAAAACTTCGGGAAAAGGCAAAATACAACATTGTTTTACCCTAGTCTAAATAAAGTTATGTAATGTTAGACTTGAAATGTTTTAGAAATTTTTCATCTCACTGTTCTCACTCAAATGCAACAACTGAAAATCAGCAACTGAAATAATAATAATAATAATAATGATAATAACTATCCTTCTTCTTCTTATTTATTTATTTTAAAAGACATTGACTTTAACAACACTGGGTTAATTAAATCCTTTCTGCTTATTGTCTCAAGTATTCTCGAAACAACTCTATGAAGGACACATTATCATCATTCCCGTTCTAGAGATGAGAAACCTGAGGCACAGAGAGAGAATTTCCTTGCCCAAGATTACATGGCTGGTGGGTGGCAGAGCTGGGATGCAAATCCAAGAAGTCTTGGTCCCAGCACTCTCCCCCTCAAAATAATTAAGATAGTTCATATTATATTTTATACATAGTGATGATAAGCAATCACTAGGTTAAAAATAATTACCTTTTCATTCACTAAAAATTTGTCAATTATACTAAGATTGTGTTTATCAAGTGATTTTTTTCTTTTTAGAAATAATTTTTGTAAGGTAAAGAAATATAATTATTATAAGGGCTTTTGAGTATTATTTGCCTTTAATGGGTTTTTCTTTATTTTTTCTGTTTGGGCCAAAATATCAGAAAGCCATATAACCACCATACTTTAAGTACATGACTGCAATGCATATTTGCATGAGTTCTGTAATTATGATAATTTTGGTTTATATTGGCATCCCTCAACTAATTTTGTAGGCTAATAATTGTGAAACATATTCTGTGATCCTGTTAAAACTTGAGCCAGATCATGTACCACACCTCTACTCAAAGTCCTCTAATGGCTTTTCTTATCATTTTGCATTAAATCTAAAGCCCTCGCTGTAATTCAGGAAGAATCCTACCTCCACCCTCCAACTTTACCTCTCAATGGGCTTCGTATTATCCTCACCTTTGTACACTCTACTCCAGCCCCTGGTTTCTTGATATTCTTCTAATCTGAAAATACATGACCTCCACAAGTCCTTTGCATATTCTGTTCCCTCTGGCATACTTTTCCTGTGACTATCCCCATAGCTCTCTCCCTTACCTCATTCAGATATTTACTTAAAAATCAGCTCCTAGGCCACCTGCATTGCTGAGTGGGTTAAGCCTCTGTCTTCAGCTCAGGTCATGATCTCAGGGTCCTGGGATGGAGCCCCACACCGGTTTCTCTGCTCAGCAGGGAGTCTGCTTCCTTCCCAGCCACCCCCCCCCCACCTCTCTGCCTGCCTCTCTGCCTACTTGTGACCTCTCTCTCTGTCAAAAAAAAAAAAAAAAAAAAAAAAAAAATCAGCTCCTCAGTGAGACCTATCCCTGGACACTCAACCTAAAATGTTAAATCCTTGTGTACATTTTACATCCTCCTTTCCTGCTCCATTTTTTATCCACCAAGTTTATCAGTATATGATAAGAGTTTACCTATTTATATGATTTGTCTCTCTCCCTAAGTTGTGTGTTTCATAAATGCAGGTTCTTTTCTGTTTTGCTTGCCTCTGTATTCCCTGCATTCGTAAGAATACCTGCCATATAATAGGTGCTCAATAATTATTTGTTAACAAGTTAATTAATAGTAGTTGATTGTATTGAATTATTTTAAGAGCAATTTCCATTGCAAATGAGATAGATTGCAATGCCATTAACATGAATATACCTCTCAGTCCACCTACTTTGAATATTCAATATTATCATTCAACTTCTTTACTTGGCAGCTTGATAATGGGGATTTTAATTTTATTTATAAAGCATCCCAATCCAATTCATATCACCATCTGCTGATTTTTTTTTCCAACTTTTCCAGACAAGTTAGTATTCAACTTGCCGCCAGTTCAGTCTAATCAATTGATTGATGGATTGATTGATAGACTAAGTTTTTCATGAAATAAATATTTAATGAACAGTTACTATGAATGAGGCACTGAGATAAGAGCAAAAAATTCAAGACCAACAAGAGCCCTGCTGGCAGAGAACGTATGATCTTATAAGGAAAAGCCCACAAAGCCAAGAACTGGAGTGGTTATAGGGTTACCAGAGTACTTTGGTAAGAGATTATGGTACTAACCAAGGAAGTAGAGACAAGTGAGGAGACATGAGGAATAATTTGCATGTAAAATTGGTGGTATTTCTGATGGACTGCATGTGAGAAACAAGAGGAAAAGAAGATGCAAAGTTATTTACTTGAAGAAACAGGGTGATGCTGGTGCCATTTACTGGGATGAAAAAGATTAGGGAAGGAACAGGTTTTAGTGGGGCGAGTGTGACATTCAAGTGATGTGAAGTCTAGAACTTATTATGGTAAAGAGATCTGGGAAGGAAAGATACAATGTCAGTTGTATACTGTCACTTGTCATCAGGGTACAAGTGACATTTCCAGCCGCAAAAATATATCATATTATTTCTGGAAAAATTACAGAAAATCTGAGAACCTAGGACTGAGACGAGAGAGGTCAGTTGGAGGCAAAGACTTCTTCTCAACCAACAGAGGAGACTGGAAAGGAGCAACCTTTGTGAAAGAGGGAAAACCGAGCAGGGTGCAAATAACCAAAGAGGAAGGAAGCTATTTCAAGAGAGAAAGGAAACTAAGAGTTTGGGCTACCTGAGTTAGATTTTAGAGAATTAGCTTGTTGGAGACCTTATCACCAAATGTTCCAGGGGAATGATGAGAACTGAAACCATAATGAGGAGAGCTGGGGAAGGAGTCAAAGGCGAGGAAGAGGAAGCAATGTGCACACTTAAACCTTTTAGGGTGTATGGCAGTTAAGGATCCAGAGACGTGGGTACTTGTAAGTGTGGGTGAGGCAAGACACGTTTTCAAAGGTGGCAGATGCATGAACATGCACGTGGAAGGGAACCATCTCGTGAAAAGGGGGTGATTGATAAAGCAGATAAGAGAGGACATAATGTGAGAAGCCAAATTCATAAGATGGTGACAGATGGCATCAATAACATACCCTCCTTCTTGGATAGAGAGGGGCACATTTCCTTTGTGGCATCAAAGAAAAGGCAAAGATGCAGGTATGAGTGTGTGTGTGGTGATAGGAAGCAGAGAAATGTGACTTTATCAGACAGAGTCCTCGGTCCCAAGCGGACTAGATGATTAAGAAGAAAATAAAGTGCTCATAGCAGCTCAGACAGACCATCATTGGGAGAACTGGAAAACCAACTCAAAGCTTAGTTTCAGAAACAACAACTCAAACTACCTTGTAACTAAACTGATAAAGGGGTGCCTGGGTGGTCCAGTGGTTTAAAAGTCTGACTCTTAATCTCAGCTCGGGTCTTGATTCCGGGATATAAGTTCAAGCCCCACATTGGGCTCCATGTCCAAAGTGGATTTATGTTTTTTTGTTTGTTTGTTATTAAACTAAACTGATAAAGAAATCATTGCTGCCACTTCTGAGCTCAAAATCTGACACTTGAAGAGCTGGCACTTTTGTCCCAGAAACATGCCCATGTAGCTATCAGCATTGTGTTGGCCACCAGGAAAGAGGATTCCTCCTCACTTCCCTCCTGAGGTAGCAGCTCCTTCGTTAGAATCTGGTGCTGGAATGTCTGAAGGCAAAGGTTGTGTCTTAGCTAAAGGAAAGCAAATATCTCACATGATTAACTTCGACAAAGGGAAGTTTTCCTTTACACCCTAGAAAGATGTATATAGTAAAGAGTGGCTTCAGATGTTGAACAGGTAAAATAAGTATCCCACAAGAACATTCAAGAAAAGACAAAATATCCTAGTTATGAAAATCTGTTCAAAGTTAGAACAACGTTATCATAAAGTATAACACATGATAGTAACATAATTTCAGGGCTTATAAGCCAGGATAAAAGGAAAATCGTTTGGTTATAATGATATAACAAAGAAATAGTTAAGCACAGTTGCAGACATTGTAATTCCTGAAAATTAAGATATTCCTTAAAAAAAAAAGTCATTCCAAATTTTAGTATTTCACAACATAGTCATGAACTAAAAAGAATGCTCACCACTGGCAAAGCTGATATCCAGGTGTTCTATGTTCACTTTCAGCTCATTGGGAGTCAAAATTATTCCATATTCAGTTCCTGTTTTTAAAATCTTGATACACATTGATCCTTAAAAATTTAAGTGCAGGGTGCCTGGGTGGCTCAGTCAGTTAAGCGTCTGCCCTCAGCTCAGGTCATGATCCCTGAATCCCGGGATTGAGCCCCGCATTGGCTTGCTGTT
The DNA here is from genome assembly GCF_964662115.1 of Mustela nivalis. Taxonomy (NCBI): domain Eukaryota; kingdom Metazoa; phylum Chordata; class Mammalia; order Carnivora; family Mustelidae; genus Mustela; species Mustela nivalis. Next base: position 23,174,270 of record NC_139021.1, on the reverse strand, counting down.
CAGGAAGAAGTCGGCTTCTCCCTCTCCCTCTACTCCTCCCCTACCTGTGCTCACTCTCTCTCTCTCTCACTCACTCTCCCTCTCAAATAAATATAATCTTAAAAAAAAAAGTTAAAGTGTTAAAAGTGTTCAAAAATGAGTTAAAAACATCTGAAACCCTATCAGTGCACTTACACTCAGGTACACACACACACACAATTTTTCCATAAATGGTGTATAAGGCATGTTGGTCTCTAGACTTTAACAAAAGAAATCAAAGAAGACACAAATAAATGAAAAGATATTCTGTGCTCATAGATTAGAAGAATTAATGTTGTTAAAAATGTCCACATTTTCCAAAGCAATCTATAAATTCAATGCAATCTCTCTCAAATTCCAAAGGCACTTTGCACAGAAATGGAACACACAATCCAAAAATTTTATGGAACCATAAAACCCCAAATAGCCAAAGCAATCTTAAGAAAAAAAGAACAAAGTTGGAGGATCACACTCCCTGATTTCAAGCTATATTACAAAGGTATAGTCATTAAAACAATGTGGGATTGGCATAAAAATGGACAAACATATCAATGGAACATAACCCAGAAATAAAGTCACATGTATATGGTCAACTAATTTAAGACAAAGGAGTCAAGAATATACACAAGAAAAGGACAATCTCTTCAATAAATAGTGTTAGGAAAATTGGACAGTCATGTGCAAAAGAATGAAACAGAACCACATGTGCCATGCACAAAAATAAGCTAAAAAACAAGCAAACAAAAAACCCTAAAAATGGATTAAAGACTTAAACAAAAAATCTGAAACCATAAAACTCTAGAGAAAAACATAGGCAGTAAGTGCCTTGACCTAGGTTTTGGTGATGGTCTTTTGAATCTGACACCAAAAGCAAAAGCAATGAAAGCCAAAGCAAACAACTGAAACTATACCAAACAAAACAGCTTCTGAACAGCAAAGGAAACCATCAACAAAATGAAAAGGCAGCCTACTAGATGGGAGAAAAACTTGCAAATCATATATCTGAGAAGGTGTTCATATTCAAAATACATAAGGAACCTCATACAACTCTACAGCAAAAACAAACAAATAATCCAATTTAAAAATGGGCAGAAGATCTATATAGACTTTTTTTTTCCAAAGAAGACATGGAGATGGCCCACAGACACATGAGAAGATGCTCAACATCATTAATCATCAGGGAAATACAAATCAAAACTACAATGAGACATCACCTCATACCTGTTAGAATGGCTATTATCAAACAGACAAGAAGTAGCAAGGGTTGGTGAGGATATGCAGCAAAGGGAACCTCAGTGCCCTGTTGAGAACGTAAGTTGGTACAACCACTGTGGAAAGCAGTTCGAAAATTCCTTAAAAAAATTAAATATAGAGCTAGTATAAGATCCTGCAATTCCATTTTTAGGTATTGATCAGAATAAAATGAAAACAATAATTCAAAAAGATAAATGCACCTCCATGTTCACTGCACCATTATTTACAATAGACAACATATTGATGAATGGATATGGAAATTGTGCTACATATATACAAAGGAATATTATTCAGCTGTGAAAACGAAAAAAATCTTGCCGTTTGTGACAACATGGATGGAACTTGAGGAAATGATGCTAACTGAAATAAGTCAGACAAAAAAAAATTATCATATACCTCACTCATATGTAAAATCTAAAACAACAAGGCACAGAGAACAGATTGATGGTTGCCAGAGGCAAAGGTAGGTGGTGGGAGAAATGTTTAATTGTTTTTGTTTTTTTTTTTTTCATTTAAATAAATTAATTTTAAAATAAATAAATAAACTATGAATAGTAAAAAAATCTTTTTTTATAATTGATAAGATGTTGTCCACATCTTTCTATTCCATTTATTTTTAATGGCTGTATAGAGCCTCTACCTGTCATGTTTTATATTGTTTCCGGTTTTTCACAATGGCAAAGAATGCGATGAACATCCTTGAGTGCAGAGCTTTGCACACTTGGTCATCTCCATAGGTCAGATTCTTAGAAGGGGGATTACTGAAAGATAGGTATATACATTTTACGTCCTGATAGGTACGGACCAAATGATCTCCAGAAATAAGGCACTGATTATGTCTTCACCAGCATGGCGTGGAAGTGCCCATGGAAACAAATTCTTTTTTGAAGACACTTGGAGGAAATGCGGCCGGGATATATAATTTCATCCCTTCTGAAGCAGCTCACCTGGATCCTTCAGTGTCTCCAGGGCTCTGTAATCAAGTCAGCATTTACTATTCCTCACAGGTTTTTCCTCCCATGTATTTCAGTCAGTGGGGAAACGTAGGAGCACAAAGAAAGCAGCCAGCCAGTGGCTCCAGACTTTCTTGTGTTGATAAGGTTCAAAATCAAAGTTCATGGTTTCTCTTCAGCCTCTTGGTTACCTACACAGATTCCACCTGATAAAGCCTCATAACATTTAGTTCTGTGAAAGAGCATCTTGTCTGATCTCTTCACTTCACAGCTAAGGAAATGAAAACCCAGAGAAATTTAGTAACTTCTCAAGTTCACACAGTTTCTTCATTTAAAAAAAAAAAAAAAGTAACAGAACCAAATTTAGTTCTGGTGCTAGGATATTTTCCTTACCCATTTCTAGGTTAGATTATGTCATATGAGTTCAAGCCATTCTTAGATATGTTAAGCATTTGGAGAAGTAGGTTATCTCCTTCAGGATTTGACTTTTAAGCTATATATCATGTAGTGTAGCTCTATCTCCATCATTTAGCAGATATCTTTTTACAAGTTAGCAAATTAAAACAAAAACGTGAATTACCAAAAGTAGTTTTCTCCACAAATGAAATAAATTTAAATATATCATTGGAACATGTGCCTACATCTTTGGTAAATAATTCTGTAGGGAAAACAATATTAAATGCCTAGTAAATTTTAGCCTTTGGTACCCCAGGTGTTTTTACTTGAGATAATGCCACATATAAGATAGAGCCAATGATAAATTCCGAGGAAGGAGTATTAGTTTCACGGCTGTTTTTGGTAAATGCTTTTTTAAACCAATTTTATTGATAGTCCTCTTAAATGTTGTATTCTGGTGCCTAATTTAGCTGAAGAGTCATATCCCAGTATGAAAATTTACTGACTCCACAGGCTGTATTTTTAAGACTGTGTGATCTGATCATGGAAGACCTCATTTTCACCTTGTACATCCAACTACTGATAGTACAAATTATAGTATATATTACAAAAATTAAATAAACATTTTTCTTTTCAACAGAAACCTCAGTTTGGACAAGATCACCACAGAGCTTCTACCCTACATTATTTTCAAAGTATACATGGTCTCTGCCTTTTAGGGAATTAGATACTCGACCCTTGGTGATACATTCAGTCAAGAAAGTATAATATATTCATCCTTTACTTGCACAGTATAAGCCACTGAAAACCTTGTGTCTACTTATAAAAAATTCAGTCAAATTCTATCAATAATGATAAAGAATCACTTAATTCCCCCTTGGACAGGGTTTTCTTTTCTTCAAAAGGTTGTTGAACAGCGCAACCCTAATCACAATACGCAAACCCCTGAGAGGGTCTACAAGTTAGCAGGGTGCCCACAAAGTGAGATTTCAGAGGTAAGAATGATCTAACCAAATGTTCTCCATTTTCTCCACTCCATTTTGGAGTATTAGTGAGTGGGTCACCCTATACTAAGTGACCCAGATCCAGATTTTACAAGGTTGACAAGCATATTCAACGACAAAGTACATTTGTAAGTTATCAGACAAAGCCTCTCTATCACTGGAGCTCAAAACTGCATATTCGTCTTTGTTTCATTCTTACCTATATCCCATACACACAACAGTCATAAGGGCTTACTGATTTTTTTTTTTTTTTGGCTTGATTATGTTATTTCTTTCCATCATTTTTTCCTTCCTTATGGCCACTTTCCCTGATTAAGACTTCCATCTCATTGGTTGCACCACTGTCTTCTTTCTCTAATCTACATTTGTGCCTTTATTAAAGAAATATTTAAAAAACCCTTTAGGATAGTTATTCTTCCATATCAGCATCTTCAGTGACTCCCTATTGCTTAACTCATAAATCGTAAACAGCGTGCCTTCTGCATCCATATTCCCATTACATTTATGCCCAAATGCGTAGGGCTGTTTCCACTGAACCTTGAAAATCCCTCCACAGTCAATGCATAATCTTTGTTAACACAAATTTTAGGATATCCTCTATAAATCAGTCTATCTGTGGATCAATCAATAAATTGGATGTGACATATGGTATTTGTTATCGTAGGCTTTCAGACTAAAGTTTCATCGTCTTCATCTAGATTCAACAGCTGCCTAAAACTTTCCCCAGCAGCTTTTCCATCCCTTGTCCCAGAATTCCTCAGAGGCTCTTTATGCTAATCATATCATTCCATGAAAACCCGCTTTTCCTTTCCACCTCTGTGACTTTTCTCACAGCATTCCTTCAGTTTAAATGTTATTCTGGTCCTTTCTGCCTATCAATACAACTTTGGAAAAGTTCTATTTCTCTGTTACAACATTTGTAATCTAGGTTAACACAATGTGAGTGTTTCCCCTCCTAAATCTGTAGTCCTTCTGGTCTATTTGACTCAATTGGTAATTAACCACATGGAATTCTTGGCATTTCTTGTTATTTCATCTTATATAATTATTAAATTTTTTATTTCTTTGCATCTTGCACCAAGTGGGTTGTAGGTTTTGAATTCCTGTTCTCCCCCCATGCTTTCTCCCTCCACAGTAGCACCGGAGTTCACGAGTATAAGCCAATGTTCTAAGTAATTTTTTCTTCATTCCCAAAGGAGGAAAAAATGGTCAAGAAAAATATCAATCATGAAATAATTATAATAGAGCAGAGGGAAATACAAAGAAATTAAGACAGCAATAAATAAAGTTCAAAAAGTAATAATAATCAGCAGGATTACATGTTGTGACCAAAGAGTGAGGTCACCATGCTAAAGATAATTTGACCTTTTGGAAACAGAAATCCTATCTGGAGTTTCTAAGCAAGAGTATGATATATACTGCAGCGAGAGATGAATTACACTAAGTTTTCTTTTTCCTTGGAGATATATTATCCAACTAACTGCCTGTGCTCTGTTTAGTTTTTTTATAAAGCCAAATGAGATCATCCATATTCAAGCTTGTTCAACTCTACTCTCTCAAGTAGCAATCAAACAGCTGTCTTCAGTTGCAACTTTGTGACTCATAATACATTCATCCCAAAATGCCCTTGTACATCTTGTAGACCATATCATCATCATCATAATAATAGTAACACTTAAGCATTGTGTACAGTCTTTTTCATCTTCAAAGCTTCTTTAAATTCTATAATGCAATGAAAACGTGACAAGTTGAAAAAGTATGGAGGGTTTTTATTGTTCTAGGAAAAGGGCGTTGAGCAGCTCAACCCTGATGACAGTGTACCGACCTCTAAGAGGGTCTATGAGTTGGCAGTGTGCACATGAAATGATACTTCAGAGCTGAAAATTATCAGGTTGAAATCATTTGTAAATGGAACAGACAGCTGTTTGAGAATTATCAACTGATGATGTGGTTTGCTTCTGGAAGTATGTACCTGGTTTCTGTCTCAGGATCCCATTAAACTTCAACTTATGAAGAAATTAATGTTTTGCTGCTCATTTAAATGCCTGTATGCAAGCTTAGATGTTTAGATACCCATCTGTTGGAAATAGTTCCCTATATCCAAGCTAAATTTTTAGTTTCTATGTCACTTAGCTTCTATGTTAATACCATGTTATTTTTACCAGTCACCTGAGCTGCCTACCACATTAATTTATTTGAAGGCTTCTCCTTCTGCAGCTTAAATGACACATTTTTTTCTCCTCCACGGTATCCTTGGAGCTTCTTCATTATTTTAGTTGTTCTTGGCTCTCATTCAGAAAAATCAGAATTGCCCCAAATTTTCTTATTTGGATCCCAGGGGGAAAAAAAAAAAAAGAAGAGAAAGAGAGAGAAAATACTGCTTCTTTTTTCGACCTCAGTATTTTTCTTTGTGAACCAACTATTTCCCACCAACTTCTAACACCAACTACCCTGCTTCTTAATTGCCTCTTACGAAAGCTATAAATTGGTCATTATTATGGCTTCACTCGCCAGACTGAAAGAGTTCCTAGAAGAGTTCCACCTATTTGCTCTATTGAAATTAATATAGAACAGGCATTATTGCAATATAACATTTCATGAACCACCGGCTCCCCTGGATCCCAGGTAGGTAGTGAGGATTGCAGTGATGACAGCTCTAAGGGTGTTTGTGTGTCATTCATCTGTAAATACAGGTTACAGCTCCCATGCTGTGGCCCAGAGAAGGACTCCTCACTACCCTACATTTCCTCCCTACTGTTTCCTCTTTCTCTGGGGGTGGGGAGGGAGAGAAAATCAAAAGACAACTCCTTCCCTTATGCCCTTCTATGTTTATCCAGGAGGTCAGAGACAACCCCCAACCCCTGCCCCAGGATCCTTCCTGACCCTCTGTAGGCCCTCAGCAACCTTAATCTAGGTCACGACCCAAGAAAGGGAACCACTGGTCTATGACAATTCTTAATTATCTTTTGGGTTCACCACAGAATAGTGTATTTTCAATTATTTTCTGCAGATATTTCGCTTTGCACTTGCTTAATTTATATCATTATTTCTGTAACCGTTTATCGTTCTTTAGAAGTCCTCACATTTTAACATATTTCTTAGTGTTGACAATTTAATTTAATGTTGGCATCCATCTGCAAACTCCATTAATACAGATGCCCTTCTCCAATCTTTAGGAAGCTAAAAGAAAATATATTTTTACTCCCTTTAAATACCTTTGTATAACAAAGCATACTGTCACTGAGCATGTTTTTTGTATTTTGGCCTCTTTTTCTTCCATATAATTTTTTTTTTGAATGCTTAACTAATACAGCAAGTTCACTTGGGAAGAAAAATTAGTGATCTGTTGAAATATGAATATAGTACCTTGTGTTTTATTTTATTTAGCATTCTTCTAAGCAATGCTATAGTTTTTCTATAAAACGAATTTGCTCTTACGTTATTATGCCATTTTCTAGACTAAGAAGGTCTAAGACTTTAGACCTTAAGTTTTTGTTTTCCCTGCTCATATTTGTTTGATTACTTTAATTGTGGAATTATATCTACAGTAACTTCTCGTTTTTTAAATCCCACGCAATCCTTTACAATGTCGGATATAAGTTTCCAGAGTAATACCTAAAACAAGGGCTAAAAAGGGACATTCAGGTTTTTATTTTTTTATTTATTATTTTTTTTCTATATATAGTCCTTATAGGCTGATGTTGGACTGGGTAGTTACGTCTTGATTTGCCCTTTGGCATCTCTGAATCCTTGCTATTACGAGATCTATTATACATGAGGCTTCTTGTGCAACATTATTTTTTTTAATCCAACTACATATAGTAACTTTCCCTAGTGTAATCTTATAAGCACTCCATTATGATGATTAAATTATCTCTCCACAACTTTAGCAAGCATTGAAATTTATATAATGAATATGTAAAGTCATGTTAGCTAAATCACTTACATTTTGCCTATGTTCAAAAATATTCCTTGATGCTATCAGTCCATAGTCAAGTTTATTAAATACTTATGGTGTAGTGAGCAAGATTTATAACATACAACAGAACCGATCTCTCTTTGATTTCAAAGAAAAAGCCTCACATCTTTCTTAAACTAGTAAAATTAATTTTCCCCTATATTTTGAAACTTCCCACTCCCTCTGAAATAGGCACCGAGGTACTAGCATTCTTTCAAGGGAGTGCCTCATTTTAGAGAACGTTTCTTTTTTTGCATATGGTTCACTGATTTGAATATACATTTCAAAGATTTCATCTTTAACTGACATGCAAATTTCTTAAGAATCCCCAAACTTGGGGCGCCTGGGTAGCTCAGTGGGTTAAAGCCTCTGCCTTTGGCTCAGGTCATGATCCCGGGGTCCTGGGATCGAGCCCCGCATCAAATAAATAAATAAATCTTAAAAAAAAAAAAAAGAATCCCCAAACTTTATAGATATGTCCCACTTGTGAAGAAATATTTTAGGACATAGGCTGAATCTGAGTAGCTCATGGAAACTGAGAATAAATAGAGTTATATTTTTCATATTATCAAATTATTTCCATCCTGTCTGGAGCTGTGGGTAGAGTCAGTCTTTTCTGGTTGGGAGTTTTTACTTTCTGGATTATAAATTTTTAGCACAAAAGGCTGAGAATCATCAACGAATTGCTCACTTCTGAGTCTTGCAATCTATATTTAACTAAATCAGTAAAGAGAAAATGATGCGGAGCTTGTTTAAGTGTACAATTTAAACATGTTTCTTCTATAACAACAAATCAGATAAAATGGCAAAATATATATGCATCGTTAAGATTACATAAACGTTGTGCCTATGCCAAAGAAGAAAGCTGAAATAAAGCTTTTTCTGGGATTTATTGTATGATGACATCTGAATGCATTTCTTCATGGCAATGAAAACTACTCTATTCAATAAACTTTTTCTAAATATTTAGAAACTGTTCAAGATATTTTGTTTTTCTTTCTTTTACTTTTCTTTTTCTTTCCCTTTTTTTTTTTTTTTTTTTTGGAGGGGTGCTATCCAAAGAATACTAAGTGGTAGTTAGAAATACTGAGAATCAAATAATCGTAGAATTGAAAGGGATCTAAAAACTTGACCGGTTGCCCAAGCAATGTAGAAATCCCTTTGTTCTATCCAGTCTTTATGTGAACACTCCCAGAGACAGGAAAATGATTACTTCTTAAGACAGGCAGATTCATTTTTGGTATTTCTTTCTTTCTTTTTTTAAAGATTTTTATTTATTTATTTGACAGACAGAGATCACAAGCAGGCAGAGAGGCAGGCAGAGAGAGAGGAGGAAGCAGGCTCCCCTGCTGAGCAGAGAGCCTGATGCAGGGCTTGATCCCAGGAGCCTGCGATCATGACCTGAGCCAAAGGCAGTGGCTTTAACCCACTGAGCCACCCAGTTGCCCCATCATTTTTGGTATTTCTAATAGAAAGAAACCTCTTCCCAGGTTTCCTGCAACATCCACCAATTGTTCCTGCCTACCCACTGAATCTTCTCCAAACAATCTATTACCAAGATCTTCTAAAATCACTGAAAAGGACTCTTTGAGTCTTTGGATTTTAAGCCCCTCAGCGGTTTGTCACTGTGATCGAAATGCCCTTCCTTCATCAGCCTCTCCACTCTTGTTTCACACTACCTGCCGAACCTTGGTGCCCCAAACTGGAAATCGGAAGTGGCAAGATGAGCTCTAATGAGTTGTAGGTACAGTTTTAATACCATGTTCCTTCACCTGAAAGTAATGGACCCCGCCCTGTTGTCACCATTTTAGCATAGCTGTCATACAACTGTCATACAGTATCAAGCATGTTGGCAATTAAAAACCACAAGTCCTTTTCATGTGGCTCTTGATATATAAATTTTTATGTGTCTTGAACTAGTAAATAAATCTATCACCTAAAATCTGTATTACTTTGTGTTGCCGTGATGGTTTTTGACAACCATTTTAGTTAATAATGGTTTGTAATGACATTTAGAAATGAGGGGCGTTTGGCAATGGAGTTGTCCCCCCTTATGCGCAGTTCTGCCTTCCAGAGTTTCAGTTACCCCTGCGCTCCGGAAGCAGATGATCTTCCTTCTGACTTCTTGTCAGAAGCTCAGTAACTACCTAACACGATGTCACAATGCCTAATCCATTACCCTCACTTAATCTCATCACATAGACCTTTTACTGTCCCACACCGTCACAAGAAGGGTAAGTACAGAACAGTAAGACATTTTGAGAGAAAGAGACATCACGTTCCCGTAACCTTTATTACAGTATGTTGTTACACTGTTCTCTTTTGTGACTAGTTATTGTTGTTAATATCCTACTGTGCCTAATTTATGACTTAAATTTTATCAGAGGTATGCACGTATAGGGGAAAAAATGTGGTATATATAGGGTTTGGTATCTGTGGTTTCAGGCATCCACTGGGGGGCCGGGGATGTATCCCCCAGATAAGGGGGGGACTGCTGTATTCATTTTTAGGTTACCCATGAAGCCTTCTAGTAATTATTGCATTTCCTCCCCTGCTTTCTTATAAACCACCTATCTGATAACCTAATCTTCAATTTGACTGGGCTGACAACAAGTTGGCTATCACGTAGTTGATGCAATTTGCTTTTACCCCTTTTACAGAATTGGGATGTTTTCACATCTCTAGTCTGGCACCTCTCTTGCTATCCATGATTTCAAGATTACTGACACTGGTTTCATCATTGCATCTGCAGATTCTTCCAGCACCATGGGATGCTATTCATAAGGAGACTTGAACTCATTTGAAGTGCTAGTTATTTTCTACTATCTCTTCATCTATTCTGGAATTCAATTCCCCCTTAACGATGTTTGTTCTAACCTTTCCAATTTGAAGATCATGCTCCTTGATAGAAAAGCTGGAAAAAAAAAAAGTTGAGTGGTTCTGCTTATTTTTTGTTGCCTGTTAATGTTACGACATCTTTCCTAAAGCACTGAATAGAACGCTTCCTTGTTCACGTTCTGAAACCAAATAGTATTGTTAACTAGAACTACAAAAACCTGTTTTTATTTTTAGCATTCTGATCATTAACAATTAAAAATCTAAATAATATTCATTAGTGGATAGGGATTTTCTTAGGCTAAGGCAATTGGCAGTTCGCTCAAGTAGAAACCATTGAAAGAGCTAGTAGAATGTGGGACAAATCCATGATGAAATCCAAGTTGTGCACTGCTCCTCCCAAATGATGTGAGGCTCTCTAAAAATGGTTTTCTTTTATATTACTTCTAAAGTTGAGTAAGTCAGAAGACTTTGTTTTCAAATTGGAGAATAAAACGTGATTCAAAATCAAGTTTCCAAACTTGAGTAACTAGCAAATACGCTCATTTGGGGGATGTATACTTTGTACATTTACAAGTCCTCTTTTCAAAAAAAAAAAAAAAATCCTGCAAGATAGGAAAAAATTGTATTTCTAAATTTTTTTTTTCAGATTTGATAAGGGTTTAGTGGAAGTTCTGTGAGGACAATATGGATACATAGTCCTAGAAAACAAGTGGCCTTCAACTATTGACCCAGGAGTAAAGAAGAACTCGTATTTTGAGGTCCTTAAAATACTTTGTAAACTGGTAACAGGGCATGTTGGGTTGCCTTTTTAGTATTTGGGGGCCGATAGGTATTGATTGCTTAACATATGGCTAAATAGATTTATTTACGCAGGTTTGCCTATACTAAATACATGTCAATATGTACACATTTGCACAGTCCTCTCCGTCTCAGGAAACATTAATTAGCAGCTACGCATGCAAATAGGCACTCGCACTACATCGCTTTTTCAACCATACATACAAAAACATTTTGAGTTGCGCTATAAAAGTGCTAATGTTTCAGAGCAATGTGACTTTATTTTTGTGTATAAACATCTGCCAAAACAGTGCCTTTTCAGACAAAATAGTTGAAAAACTTAAACTTATTAAAGATAAATTAAAAATACACACCACATGTTAGCATAACAAAAACAAGAGTAATATTACTATTAATACTGATGTCTCAGGTTACAGGATTTCTTTTAACATCTTGCAAGGGAACAATCTCTACAGATTAAATGATTTTGACTCAATAATTACCACTCTACAAATGCAAAATATGTAGAAATAGAAAAGTGGAATGACGTTTCAAACTTAGAAAAAAATGTTTTAAGGAACACTTTTAAAAATTATCATAATGTGACAAAATTAAGTAAATAGAAACATAACCAGGAGGGATAGTTATGAGATGGTGTTTCCAAACATGTAATGAAATACCATCTATAAAATAAAGGGAGGCTGATGAATTATGGAAGGGCTTATATCCATCGTGATGAATATCTTCCTAGGAGGTACGTAAGTGGGTATCACCAGACACCAGGAAATACAACTAAACATTCACCATCAGCCCACGGGATTTAAATCCGTTGCTCGCAAAGACATTCTTCTGGACCAGGCTCCGTCCAAGTGGGCTGTCAACGTGACTTATGTCACCCTGCTCTCTCACCGCCCTGGTGATTCTACCTCGGTGTGGTTTTATTTACTTCTCTTTTTCCTTCTCTGCTTGCCTGCATACTTTCTCCCTACTTGGTCAGGTTGCTGATGCCCCGCTGGATGACTTTAATCTATTTTGTTTATCTCAGACAACTGTAGTTGTCAAGGAGAAATTATTCTCGTATTAATTCACCTTTGCAAACGGCTGTCTTTGGGTAACATTCAGTGGAATGGGACTCACTTGAACATAGATTAGTTTAATTCCTCCTGTACCATGGATATAAACCGCAGGCTGAGTCGCTCGCTGCTAAACCATCTCACATTTAATGCCATTGGGTACAGGAAGTAAACGAGATGATGAACTAGACGTCCTAGGAGGGCAAAGCCTGCCTTGACTTTGTTCACCACTTTTCAGGGCTTGGCACACGGAAGGTGTACATAAATGTATGTTGGATGTTCAGTGAGTCTAGTGATCAGTAAAAATCTATTACTACATGGACTATTAATGGCAGCCTAGTTCCACCAACCTAATAAAAAATTATATGAGCTATACGGGCAATTTAATTGTTCCTACTCTGATTTATATATATGGGTTTCTATCTCTTTTACTCTGTCAGTGACTGTAAAATTATAGTTTTAGAGCAGGAGCCTGGATACCATTTCATAGATCAGAAGATTGAGGTCTACAATAATTCAATCTACAACTTAAACTTAAAACTCTTAAACACTCAGGTAAATGTAGCTATCTGGTTGTTCTTACATTTGCTAAGGCATAGCAGTTCATTGAACCCCAAAAATTCCTTCCGTCGTGGAATTTACATTGTGTCCTTCCTATCAAAGAACCTGATCTATAATGGATGTGCTACATCTGTGTGAGATAAATGACTATGGCTTACCTAATTAGTTAGGAAGCTCATTTCCTTCCAGATCTCTAAATTCTTAGTATTTGTAACTTTTCTGAAGTACTCTGTGGCTTTCCTGAGAACCATCCAAACTATAATTCTGTAAATAATTTCAAGGTGAGGTAAGTTATTTTTTAATTATACTTACTTTTTGGGAATAGTCACAAGATAAGTATGATCCCACGGGGTGGGAAGGGTTGGATTATTGAGTCTGTTAAGGACATTTCTTTCCTCTCTCTGTCTCTTTCACATAAACCACACACACACACACACACACACACGCGCGCGCGCGCGCACACACACACACACACACACACACACACTTAAATGACTCCACAGGCATTGCTAGTCCCATTTTACAGATGAGCAAAATGAGATGGAGGAAAAAAAATTGGCTTCGTTAGCAATAGACATAAATGGATTTTGACGAGAGCTGCCTGACATGAAATCCTATCCCGGGATCACACTGCCTACAACTAATTCCATACTACCAGCTAATCTGCCAGTAAATTAACCTTCAGAGTGTGGCTTATTCCCCAAGGGATCTCAGAGCTACTGTGCGACATAGCACCTGGGTTCTTCAGGTGCCCAACTTAGGGAACCCCACTGAAATCTCATATGGTTTTTCATGCCAGAGAGAAAATTACATCGGATAAAACCACCAATATAGACTGCATTTTTGTCTCAGACTCAATAACGATTTCTAGTTCACTTATAAAAGTAATCTGAGCCAGCAAGCAGAACACTGTGAATTGGAGTCTTAAGAAATTAATATTCCAGCTTTCGAACTGGAACGATTGCCAGATCCAGGGGACATAAATCTTTCTGGAACCCTGCTGCAGTGGAATTTGTTGAACACACTCTCCTGAAACTCCCTTCTCTTGGCTCCTGGGTATCCTCCGGTATCTTTGACGGCTTTCTTAGTGTCTTTCTCTCAGTCAGTGCTTTTCTCGGGGATTCTGCATCCCTTTGCTCTTCCAAGTCAACCTATTCCCCCCATGTGATCATGTTCTCCTGTCATGATCTTAATAATCAGAAATAGATTGATGGCTTCTAGAATATCTCTCTACCCTGACCTTTCCTCAAATCCATAAATATGTCAAGCCAAACACTGGGCGGATATCTCCCTTTGAATTTCCCAGTTCTCTCACATTTTGCTTTGCTAAAAATTAAAAATAGCATCTCCCATATCTTCCTGTCCCCTGTTCCTCACTTCGCATTTGGTTTGTAGTGTTTTCGAGCTTAAGTTTCGCCAGTCCTTGAATGCAAATGACATCACTGGCATTAATGCCTGTGGCTCTTGGGTGCTTTAGCTTCTTACAGGAGACCTGCAAGCACCCAGCAATGCCTTTGACCCCTTCAGGCCTTGGCAACCCCTTCTTGATGCCTCTCAAGATCTAACCCATTGCCTAGTCTCACTCAGTTTAGATCGGTGTATCTCAAACCTTCATAGACACATGAATAACCACAGGATCTTGATAAAACAAATTCTAATTCAGCAGGGTTGGGTGGGGTCTGAGATTCAGCCTCTGGGTTCCACCCGTGCTGCTGTTTGCAGACCATACTTTAGAATCATTCTCTACGCTTTTTGGTGCCTCCGTTTTTGTCCTCTCAAAGTAGCCTTCCTTTACATTGGCTCTAGGATGAACTGGAAAACTAATCATGGCTGCTGCTGCCTTCTCTCTCAGGCACTGGAGAAAACCCTCCCTTCTCTATACAGTGCACAAGAGCCTCTAAAGACAGCACAGCCAACTTCTCCAGACACATCTCATAGCATCCCACGGATTTTAATGCACCAATAATACAAGCCTCAACTTAGGTGCATTTTTCTCCACAAACCTTCTCAGGTCTTTATTATAGTATTCCCCGTATGTTCCTGGGTATTTTTTTTCCATGTGTTTATTTCCTGCTTCTGTAACATAAGCTCCTTAAGGTGAAGCACAATGTCTTGGTCATTTCTGTAATCCGCAGTGTCTAGGGACAGTACTTTTATATAATAAATAATTAGTAATTGTTTGCGGAGTTAAACTGAAAATATTTACATTTTCCACTTTCCATTTTTAAAAGGGCATCAGTTTCTTGAAAGCAAAATATAAATATGCCATCACATTTTTAGTGGAAAACTACAGGATAATCTTGAAGCATTGGACCACTTTCAGAAACAGTGGCAGAGAATGATTCAAGAAATTAATTAGAAACTGGTTGCTTTTAAGTCTTTCTTTCTTTGTAGCACATTTCTTTGTAGACATTACATAAAGATCCTAATTTTTTATCATCTGAAAATATGAAAAAGTACATCGTACTACCTGCCAGTGCGACAATGATATTGCTTCGATGAACTTACCTACAACATAGGCCAAATGCCAAATATTACGAAGAGAGGAGTAGACATGGAAAATATGCTAGTTAAAGCAACAGGGTTAACTCAATGGGATGGAGATATATATATATTTCTTCAAAAAGGGATGAAAAATATAACATGATTTCCAGAATACAAATTAATTTTGTAAATGTATTAAGTTATTAATGGTATTAATTTTAAACTATGTCATCTCATTTTTAATATGCAGGAGTCTTATTTGAAATACATAGCCAAAACACTCTGATGTCAGCTACAATCACAGATGAGGTAAAAATAACAAAGTTTGGGTTTCCTTCTGGCTGTGTTTAGATGACTTACGAAAATGTGCAGGTACGGAAGCCCTCCTATTGGTCAATCCCCAGCTGCACATTTCACTCCCTGCTTCGGCAACATACCAGGGAAAATTCATGATTGATGACCTGTGGAAAGATTAGAAGAAGGAAAAAAATATGCTACACTTGCTTCTCTACAAGCAGAACGAATTTCCCTTTTAAAAAATAACTATTTTATTCTCAAAGCTGTTTGCATGTAGGCAAATTCAGCTGGTTTAAAATTCTCTCTCTGAGAAAACTTAAAGGTAAATAGCTTCGCTCATGGAGAAATGACCTTTCTTGAGGAGCTGCGATGTCCAATTTTTCCCTCGTAGTTACCACATTTCTGGGCTTTCAGTTGTTTTAACAGACAGGTGATATTCTTAGCAGAATTATGAAATGTGTCAGTAATGTAAAACAAACCAGTTTCTATTGAATAGTGGTTTACCTTACTTTCTTACATAGGCTTTTTTTTCTTTTATGTGATAGAAAAAAAACATTATATAATTTGCGCTTACAACTTAGGGATTTAGTTCCTCTAATTTTCTTTAATTCTCTACACCTACATTCTTTCGAATGAGGGAGGACTGTCCCCAAAGATCTGCTCTATCTCCAAAAAACAGCTTTTCTTGTCCTTTTCTTCTGCAGATGGCATGTCTTCTTTGACAGATTCTTACGGCATTGTAGGATTCAAATCAGCGTGATTGACCCACTTTAAACTTTTACAAAGGAGAAACATGTTCTTAATGACAGCCTCTTTAAAATCAGTTGTTCAGGTGGAGTTCAGATTCTCATCCCTGTCTGGATTATAATGTTGTTGAAGGACACTCAGAGGATTTATATTTACTCTGGGCTCTTTGAAAGTTGAAAACAATGCTCCTTTCTATCCAGAGGATATGAAAATAAGGTTACATATTGAAGGGGTACTGGCGAAGCTGGATTTACGGGAAGACATTCTTAGTGGAGTGTTGAAATGGCAGATGCGAGAGAGAGACCAGAGGGTTTGCATGTGCTCATCCCACAGGCAGCTCACTCCTAGAAATGATTTTCTCCCATGACATGTGAAATAATTAATGTTCAGTCACCTCACTTTGGTGGAGGAGAATTTAATTAAAGCATATCTGCCTCTCCGTGGCACCTTTTAGCCAAGAATATTTATGAAGTATCATGATGAGACAAAATAGTCAATAAAAATGAAACAAGGAAGAAGGAAAAAAGGATTCCCAGAAAATTATTCATACTGAGATTTATATCAGGAAAGTTTAGTAACAAGAGCAAAACAAAACAAAGAAACTCTCCTCAGTAACAAAATTGTATCTGTAAGTTGCCACTTTTAAATTACCCTAAGAAAATCAACATTTTAAAAAGTTGAGTTGGGTAGGATTAAAAAGCCCTATTTTTTACGGAAGGGTTAAATTGAGCCCAGCTCAACTCAGAATTATTTCATCTGTGAGAGGACATAAAAAACAAAAGTGAATTCCTAGAAGTATGGAAAAGTATCAAATGGCATGAAAGATAAAATGAAGTTTGAATGTTTTTCAGGTGCCGTCTTTCTCCTAAAGTTACACAACAGACTCAAGATCGAAATCCACAGTTTAAAGAAAGTAGTGCTGATATTGGAGTCTTTCCTTTTTAAAGAAATAACTTTAAGTTGGGAATGTATGTATGGTGATTCTAAAACGGGCCCCAGAATATGCAGTTTTGTGCCTGTTTAAATTACTAGGAGAATTACAATTGTTGAATCCTTGCTTAAAACAGCATTCACATTAAACCGCATTTTTCTACATGTAAGGAGAAGCTTATCATGCAGGTAAATAAATGGCATATTGGAAAATAATCCAGTTCCCTCCATTCTACATGGACATCACTCTTCTACCTTCTCCAAATGCAGTTATTTTCAATTTTCACCCTCCCTCTTCTCCACTGGCCACCAGTATATCCTTTTTTTTTTTTTTTAAACAAAGCACTAGAAAAGAAGTGACTAAGCTATTTTCTCTATTGTTTCGTTTTTTAAAAGATTTTATTTATTTATTTGACAGAGAGAGACAGTGAGAACAGGACCACAAGCAGGGGTAGTGGGAGAGGGAGAAGCAGGCTTCTTACCAAGCAGGGAGCCCGATGCAGGGCTCAATCCCAGGACCCTGGGATCGTGACCTGAACCAAAGGCAGATGCTTCATGACTGAGCCACCCAGGCACCCCTTCTCCATTCCTTCAAATAGCAACAGTAAATGTGTTCACCAATATTGTTAGGTGAGGTCCTGCCACCACAGGCCACCTTTACATTAAGACATTGCTGCTCCTGCGCTGCTCTTAGGGAATTTTCCTGGAAGGGCTTAGGGCTTAGAGAGAGCAATGAAACGATGTCCACAAAGCACTTGGCATCAGGCATCGCTCACAACAGGTACTTGAAAAATTTGAGCTGTGATGATGCATGCCGGTGGTCATGATGGCGATAGGATTTTAATGCTAAAATACAAACATACAGGGGCAGGTAATACGTATAGCATGGCATCCTAACTATAAGCAGTAATTCCTAATATTTTAACACACAGAAGACACAACACATTTATTCTTCAAGATCTAGTGCCACAGACTTATAAGAAGATGTAACAGATATATTTAGCAATGAATATTTCCAATATCATCAGATAAATGATACTTTAAAGATTTATAGAAATGTGGTTGTCTCTTTTAAGTGAATGGTCAAGTATTTAATTTTGAATTTTAAGGAAAGGAAGCGAACATAAATCCACAAGTAATAAATCAGAAATGCCTTGACCATGTAATTGGAGAAAAAGCTTTAAAATGGTACACGGAGGCTCAGGGGAAAGTACGATGTATACTTCAGGAGGGGAACTGCAGTGTTTTGTTTACCAGAACATTCGTCTCTGAAATGTGGGTATGATGTATTAACTAGTTCTACAAATTAGATTTTAAAACTCTCAAACCTGATCTGGCAGGTTAAAAATCCTTTTACCATCCTCAGAAAATCACAACAGTCAGGGCATTTGTGTGCTAGAGGAATTACTGTTTTTAGTGACATTTTCTTTAGAAGTTCCCTTGGAATCAAGTTTTCTAAGTCTTTCCTAAGAGCCTTCGTCATAAGGAAAAAAGTGATTGCTGAGCTGTAAAAATGAATCTTTGGGAACTACTCAGATATAAAACCTAGCAGAGCACACTTGTCTCAATAACTTTGCAAAATTTGTGATCCAGGAGTCCCAGAAGTGAACACGGTTCCAACTAATGGGGACTCTTAAATACAAAAAGGAGACTGCCCTGATCCTGTGATCTGCCCAATGTTTGTGGTACCCATTCTAGTGACCTAAAATTTAATATGAAAATAAAACCTCACAAGCTATGTGAAGTTAGAGTAGCATAGCCATAATCTGCCACCTAGAAAATTCTGTGTTAATCTGCCTATATTTCAATTATGGCAAAATCAGGTCAAAATAATTTTTCAGTCTTTTATTTTCCTCTTGCAATTATTATTATTTTTAAATTCTAGAGGTCAAGATGGATTAAACAAGGAGAAATGGGTCCTATTTCTATTCTTTAGGGGAGTAAAAAATAATTTGGCAGGGCTAAGTGTTAGTCAACATTTAAACTTCAGCTGAAAAAACACAACAGTTTTTTAAAACACACAGAAATAAATACGTAAATAAATTTATAAATAAATAATTGTTTTTCTTCTTTAATAAAATCTACACACCTGGTCTCAAATTACTGAATCAGACTAGTCGGTATGTTTTGGATAAAGTTACTAAACCAATCCAGAAAACTGCTTCTTGAGAAACACCAGGGTGACATGGTCTTTGGCAGAGAATGACTCAAGGTCCTTTAACAAAATAATATCCTAGAAAAAGGTAGATGTGGCATCGATCTCTGATAAACTTTTAGATCCAGTGAGCATCCTGGCCAAAAAGACTACTCACAAAATAGTTTCCTTTACTCGTCCAAAAGTACCCATCTCTTTAAAACGTTTGTACTGCAATGTGACTGCTTTTTAAATGTTGTCAGCTACTTAGAATGATGGGGCACTCTTTGTTTGTCAGTTCATTAATTTATTTAAGATGTGTGTATGGTCAGATTCATGAAGGTAATAAATCTCTTTTGTAGAGACAGATAATTACTTTAACATGGCACGACACAATAACACAGAACTTAATACAAAGCAAGCTTAGCATATGCATGATAGGAAACAATAGAATGTAAGTATTAATAGAAAATAAAAAACAGTTCTCAATTACATAATCATTGAAAAGAACGCATTTAGAAGTTGAACATTTGATATTTTCTCCCTCTAACAAGCTTGCCTTATTGCTAGATACTTTCCCACATTAAAATTCCACTAATGCCACTGTATTTAGATCTCTAGGGAGCCCTTTCTCCCTTGAAAATATTTTGGGGTTTCACAAAAATCGTTTGCCTGTCTCACTGGATTGAACCTCAAAGACTCCTTTGACGCAAGTGTTATTTTGACCACGTGAACATGGTTTCCATTTTTTAACTAGATTAAAACATGCATGAACGAACTGCTCATTGAACTTTAATGTCGCTTTGTTGCTTTGATGGTTTACAGATTTCTGCTTCATAGATGGATTTCCCCCATACATTCTAAAAGTGAAATGATACATTGTAATTTGAATGATAATTTTGTTTTGATGATTTAATTGATAGCAGACAGAGGGATAGGATCCCTGCTTTTCGATGTATGCTTTTCCCCCGGCTGAACAGATGAGACAACTAGGACTTTCATAAACATCTGTAAATAATTAAGGGATGTTACACTGAACTGTATTTCCTTTACCTTCACCGAGACTTTTCTTGAGGAACTACATGGTAATCCTGCTTTCCGAAAAAGCACCTTCTTGTCACTCAGAAATCCTTGGCTTTTTTTGTTTGTTTGTTTGTTTTGTCAGTTTAGGTGACGATTAAAGGCAATCTGCCTACGATCATTTTCATAACGCTAGGGAAATTCCTCCCACACCCTTTATTATTATCTTCCAGCAGGATTTGCACCCCCTAACTTCACCTTTAGCAGAGTATTCTGATGCCTTTTTTTTTTTTTAACTGAAGTTTTCAAAACTCTTCCTGTGTTTGTGTGAATCTATTTTCAAAAAACGTCAGGCAAAATGCTGGAGAAAAAAAAAATCAGAGCATGGTTTCTAATCTGCTTGTTTGATGCTCTAGCAATACCATATTTTCGAAGAGCCGTTTATCTTTGCACGGACATGTTAAAAAAAAGGAGAGTTCCAGCTGTTCAAACCTGCCCCGCCTCTGTTGCATCCAAGAAGCTATTCATTTCCGTTTATCAGCTATTAAAAAGATTAGATTACATCCCAAATGGACTCTGACTTTCAGGGAAGAGCATCCTCAACAGATGAAAAAAAAATTAATTCAGCTACCAAAATGTCTCTGTTGGCTTCGCTCCTAACAGGACCTTACAGCCTAGTAGAAAGAAAAATTCTATTGGCAAACCGAAAAACAAATCAAAACACTTTCATTGAGTGCTGTTTGGTTATTCTAACACATACAAGGTCAAAGTTTGAGGAGCTACTATATATTTATTTTGACCTTGACCTGCTGCCTTGAGTTTTCAGTGTTGTTTTCTATTTATGGAAAGTTGAAGCCTCAGGAAGTCTTACGGCATTCGCTAGATAAACTGTTTTTCTCTCTAAGCCCACCTTCTAAGTTCCTCCCTCCACTGCTATCCCCCCATGGGAGTAAAGTTCGTACTGTTGGTCATTGGCTAGACTTTTCCACTGAAAAGTTCAGCAATATTGGAGGGTTTTTTTTTTTTTTTTTAATTACTGAGATTTATTGGAGATAGAAACAGTTGGGGTGGAATCTTGGATGTTTCCAAGCCTTCCAAGAAGTATGGTTTTGAGTTTTGACACTTGGATTGAAATATAGTTTCCAGATAGACTGGTGCACAGCAGTAGTCAGCTGGAAGAAGTTTTCAGAAACTGAACAAACTCATGTATCCAGGATTCTGGTTGAGAAATGTGACCACACCAACGAGTGAACAGTCCTCTTAGGCTTCTCCCTTTCCCCCCACCAAGGGCAGCCACTATCCTAAACTTTACTCTCCCTTTTTACAGAACTTAGTGAATTATTATAAAGGGAATGCCTACATTATACCCACCACCCAGGTCAAGAAACAAAACTTTGCTAGTCACCCAAAAGCCCTTCCATGGGCCCCCATGCTAACTGCAGCCTCACCTCCCTGCAGATGTAACTTCCGTCCTCGTATTCATATAAGCATTTCCCTGCTTTCATTTTTATAGTTTTGTCACCCAAGCACGAATCCATACATGTCATATGCTGGAAACTATGTTTAATCTCGATAGGTCGGATGGTTGTCAGGGCAGTTTCAAACCAACAACTGGACAGAATAGAACTGATAATATAACCAATATGTTGATTTATATGTACTTGGTATTGCCACACTTCAATCTGTATCCTGCCTGTGCAAAACCCTGGTATAATGAAGCTTGCAGGAGAGACAAGTGGCCATGAGAAAGAAACAAATCGGTAACTAGCGCTTTAACTCCCCTTCTGAAGAGGCCCAGGGATGAACCATCAGTGAGCAAAAATTAACTACCTTCACTTAACTGTGTTCTCCCCCCAGGGCAAATTTGCGATTAATGACAGATGGATTTGCATTTGCCTGTTTGTACCTTACCCAGTATATGAATGAACAGAGGACTCCAGTCTCCAGCCCGGACAGTCCCTTCTTCCTTGTAAAGTGCATTTATTCATCACCTCGTTAATATGAAGAAAATGAACAAAATATAAACAAGTAGTATGGGAGGAAAGTAGGGGTGGTCTACTATTAAATTCTAAGCTAGAAGAAGAGATGGCCCCAGGAGCACATAGGTGATAAGACTTCATGGCCATTGCAAGTCTTTCTTTCCTTTATTATTAGTATTTCATTCAAATATGGGCCCGAGACACAGGGGTGGGGTATGTAAGTGGGTTTTGAAGAACAACAAAAAAACCACACACACACACACACACACACACACACACACACACCCTCCCCATCAAGAGTGCTTGTTGCATACAGTATTTCTTTTGGCAAAGTTTAGACATGTCTTTCTAGTTAACAAATGTATTCTGCTGTCAGCTCCTTTTAAGAATTATACTCCATGCTTCATGCCAAATAACCTCTTTAAATATTAATAAATAACTCAAGGTATCTTAGAGAGTCTGTGCTTGAGGAATTATGCTAATACTTTGAATAGAAATGACAGAGGGAATCCCCTCTTAGATAGCTGCTCCCAGGAGCAATCTTCTCAAGTTCTGCCTCCACACTGGTGCACTCCCATAAAAGAAGGGAATAAAAAGGAAGTCGATTTATTTGATTTCTATGAGCTCTATGGTGCACAGACCCTCTGTGAACTCCTCCCACACTGTGTGGTTTCCTTGTCAAGATTCTCCTTTGTTAATCCAAACCAGGCCATCCTGATCCCGCCATGTAACCGACAGCACAACATTTGCTGCTTAGATAAACAAGAATAAAGTGTCCTAAGTAGATGGTTAGAAGAACCCACTGAATCTTCTTTTGCTATCTGTGCCCATGTGGTAGGAACCTGAAGGACTCCTTTGATTAATCCTGTTGCCATCGGGTGTGTTTTGTGTTTCATGTCCCGCCATCATAAACTGTGTGTATGTGTGTTATCAAGGCTTTATCCCAGTCAGCTGATTTTATTTTTAGTCCGTCTTTCAGGGGCCTTTGATATGCATACACCAAGGCAAAAATGATTTTTCTCTAGGTTATCTTTAAAATATTACATATTATCCCTTCTGGAAATCACCCTTCTCACATGGACTTTGTCCAAGAGATACAAATTTACAATTGAGATACTCATCAGCTCAACTTTGTGACATCAGCAAAGCTGACATAATTTACAGAGGAGTGTGAGGTTAAAGGAGGCTGGTCTTATGAGGTAACCAGCGTCTCAGCCTTCCTCACAGGGGAACTTAAAAGGATATGGACTCTAGCTCTTGTCTTCTTCCAACACAATCTCAAATGAGAATCTTCCAGTTATATCCACTCTGCTTGTTTCAAGTAGAATTAAATATCTAAACTCATTACTAGTTAGTTGAATTATTCTTTCATTATGAGATTAGTATGTTGTTAAAATATAGCAGATCCCAATTTTAAGGGTTTCCAATCTTGTTTTGTTCAGACTTGGGGGTATAGGCCACAGAAAATATCACAAAAGTTGATGAGAAAATTATTATTCTATGATGCAAATAGTATACACAGTAAGTTAATATTTGAATAATGTGTGTCTGTGTGTGGACACCCACATATGTTGTGCATACACACACACACACACAGCCATTATTTGAGCTAGTTGTGTTCTATCAAGTTACTGTTAACACTGAATTAGAGAATATTGGAACATTGTTCATAGGGGAAATAGAGGGTTAGATTTCTGTGAACCCCTGGTCACAAAAGTTTCAACAACTGATTAATACATAATCTTGTGTTATGTGTGTTTATGTTTAAAGACACCTTATTTGGGGTGCCTGAGTGGCTCAGTTAACCAACTGAGTATACGCCTTCGACTCGGGTCATAATCCCAGGGTCCTGGGATTGAGCCCTGCATCAGGCTCCCTGCTCAGTGGAGAGCCTACTTCTCCCTCCCTCTCTGTCTGCTGCTCTGCCTGCTTGTGCTATCTCTCTGTGAAATATATGAATAAAATCTTTAAAAATAAGACACCTTATTTAAAATATATTATTGAGTCATTGATATTGAACTCATAGTCAACAGCTCTGTAACTCATGCTTAAACGAATCTTATGTAACACATAAGATTCTCTGTAAGGCACACCATAGCCTTCTTGCCCTATGGAATAGTATACAGCACTCTAGCCCTACTCTTGGGGCCATTTTAAACAGGAAAATCACTAACAAAAAGCACAAAAAATGTAAAAAATGTGGGATTAAGTTTATTGTGTAAGGGATGCTTGTTTACTCTATGAGAGCTGAAACGAGAAGACAGAACATTGCTTGGCTTATAACTCAGCTCAGAACATGTGTCTCCAGGGACTCGAATTTTTTTGTTGCTTTCGGCATGTTGTGAATGACTGTAAATTGCTATGAGCATTGAATTTGGGGTTGCAGATTATTGCGACTGAGTAGACCAATTTGTGAACATGGAATCCACAAATAATGAGGAACAACTCTCTATATAGTGATTATATATCATAGTCATATATATATATAATACATTCATATTGAAGTACCATAATTGGCTGAATTATCCCTTCATTGTTAAGCATTTAGGTGTTTATAAAACTTAGTATTCAAAATAAAGCTTCCATGAATACATTTGTGCTTAAAAGTATATGCTTACAATTCAATTATTTCCCTTAGTGAAATTTCTCAGTGTCGTAGGTATGAAATCAAAAGGTAGGATGAGGGTGCCTGGGTGGCTCAGCGGGTTAAGTGTCTGCCTTCGGCTCAGGTCATGATCTCAGGGTTCTGGGATCGAGCTCCACATCAGGCTCTCTGCTCAGCGGGGAGCCTACTTCTTCCTTCCTCTTCGTCTGCCTGCCTCTCTGCCTGCTTGTAATCTCTGTCTCTGTCAAATAAATGAATAACATCTTAAAAAAAAAAGATAAGATGATTTCAAAGCATTTAATAAATATTTAATAGTAATAAACTATTTAAAGACTTGGCTAAAAGTACACTCCTACTAGTAATGGGTAAGTTTCGTTTTTCCAAAAGGATGAGATGCTCTTCCTGATCTAGCCCTTGATTATCTCTGGAACTTACCTCTCTGACCACCACTAGGATAACCCTAGTGGGTGACTGTACTAAACAGCTTACAGGCCCAACAATATTCCATATGCCCTTGGCCTCCATGTTTATCTCCTTTGCCTTCACTTCTTTCCCCTTGGCTAGTACGTCTTTTCTTTCTCATTCTTCTTTCATAGCAGAAGCTGCTCCTCCCACATGCCTTCCCTGATTGTCCCCAAGTGTGAATCAGGGGCTTCTCCCATTTGTTCCTAACGGATCCTCTTCTTCACTCCCACATAGCATTTACCTCAGTGCCCTGAACTAGCCTGTTTACTCCTCTGCCTCCTCAACTAAATTTTAAGCTCTTTGGAGACAAGATTCTGTGTTATTTATCTCATATCCAAACCCCTAGTGCTGCACTTCACATAATAAAGATTGGTTGAAGGGAGGAACCAATGAATAATGTATGAATGAACCATGTAGTTTCTAACCAAATCCCTATTGTGAAAATGAGTGAACAGAATGGAGGGACACCACATGGTCAGTGTCAAGAGTCAAGGGTGATGACTGGGTTCTATCTGCTCACTTTCTTTCTCCCTGATATTCAGTGTCGGGCAGAGTTCAAGATCACAGACTTGGCACATGGACTGGAATCCTAGTGCAGCCACCTATCAACTCCATAGTTTTGGATAAGTCATTTTACTTTTCTGAGCTTTGGTTTCTTCACCTTTACAACTGGAATTACAGCACCTACCTCTAAGTACCATTGTGATGACTAAAGGAAAGAATATATGGAAAATGTTTTACATCTCCATAGTCTCAATACGCACCTGGGCATTAAAAATCACCTCAATCCAGTCTGTACTCTGCCATCAGATTAAAAGGACATCTGAAAAGGACGGTAGGGGTGGTCTACTATTAAATTCTAAGCTAGAAGAAGAGATGGCCCCAGGAGCAGATAGGTGATAAGACTTCATGACAATTGTGTCCTTTTCAATGTGTCCTTATTCCTACAACACTTGAGTCAAATCTCTCTTCTTGTATCTCCCACTGAACTGAATGGGGTGCCTTGTGTTCACCTCCTGGTCTTACTCCCTACTGACAATCATGTGTGGTTTCTTCGCCATCTTGTCCTCAGCCCCTTGCACAATGCATGGCCAAAAATATGCTCACAATGGATTTCAAATGAGTAAATATATGGATGCTTCCTTTTTATTTTCTTTATCACAATCCTTTGAGATCCATGTCAAATACCACAATGATAACCCTACCTGATGGTCAAACCAAATTACTTACATCATTATCTTGTCTTCCTGGAAAACTTTTGGAATTTGACACAGTTAAATTTGATTCCTTCAAATGTGCTGTTCCAAGGATTACATCTTATGTTTTAGTAGTTTCTGTATCACATGTAGTCACTAATCAGTTGATATTTGTTGGGTTCAATCTATTGAACTGGTGTTAAGATTAACTTCTTCTTCTTTTTTTTTTTTTTAAGATTTTATTTATTTGACAGAGATCACAAGTAGGCAGAGAGGCAGGTAGAGAGAGAGAGAGAGAAAGGAAAGCAGGCTCCCCGCTGAACGGAGAGCCCAATGCGGGGCTCGATCCCAGGACCCTAAGATCATGACCTGAGTCAAAGGCAGAGGCTTTAATCCACTCAGGCCACTTTAAGCCACCCAGGCACCCCAAGATTAACTTCTTCTTTAATACCACAGAGCAATACCCACATAATATCCTGTAGTTAGATATTGTTAACTCCCTTTTACAAATTAAGACACAGAGAAAGAAATGAATTGTATACCCTGGCACTTTTGAAATAAACTAAAGAAAACTTGCCTCTGCAATTTCCACAGCCAGAGTGGGGTACATACATGGATCCTGTTAGTGTGAAACTCAATTTCTCATGTCTGCACATGCATTAATATTTACATATTTCATACTTCCCTCCAACCTTCCTGTTACTTCATTATCCAGACAACTGTGGCGTTCTATCTATATTACTAAAACCTTAATTTACAAAATTCTCAATGGTCTATTTTCTGCAGTCTGAGACAAAGACACCCAAAAAATAACACAATCTCGATTAACAACCTTCCTAAACTTACTAAAAATAATATTAATAATCATAGTAATGTCTCTTCCTTGTACATTACTTTATAGTATACATATATCCTATAATTTGATCCTTACAACCACGCAGTGAGCCATTTAAGGCAGGTGCTATTATCCTTGCTTTGCAGATGAGGAAGCTGAGACAATTACATGAAAGGTTAATTGATACTCAAGGTAATTCACTTGGTAAGTGGCAAAGATATGAGTCAAGTCCAAGTCGTCTAACTTGAATTTCTTTCCATTCCGTCCAAGAGTTTCTTAGGAATACTCAAGAGCAACAGTGAAAGGAGAAAGATAAGAAGGAGTTGGGGAAAGGCAGGAAGAGAGTAAGAGTGAGTGGAATTGATTAAGGAATATTGTAATTTTTTCAGTTATATTTTACCATTATTTATGGAAAAACTTTGTGTTAGATTGAAAGACACAAATATAGAGATTAGTGAATGTTTTAGGGAAGGAGCCTCTGGAAACCATTGCTTTGAATGTCTAGGACCAATTGCTTGCTGTCTACTTTCACTTTTACCATAAATAACTTTTTCCATGGAATATGGAATATTCTGGAATATTATAATTTAAGAATATTCTAGAATGTCTCTGTGTGGCAGGGAAAGTTCGGTTTTAAAAATGATGTTCCAGGGCGCCTGGGTGGCTCAGTGGGTTAAGCCGCTGCCTTCGGCTCACGTCATGATCTCAGGATCCTGGGATTGAGTCCCGCATCAGGATCTCTGCTCAGCAGGGAGCCTGCTTCCCCCTCTCTCTCTCTGCCTGCCTATCTGTCTACTGTGAACTCTCTCTGTCAAATAAATAAATAAAATCTTTTAAAAAAAAAATGATGTTCCACACATACCAATGAACACTGTAGAAATTTCTTTCAAATTTGTGAAGGAAAGCATATATTTTCAAATTTGAAAATTGAAAACTAAAATCTATAAAATCGATATGCAGTATTGATTTGACGGTCTTATTTATAAGACTCAAAAATGCAATAGAATTCAGGTTTATATGGTCATTTTTAAAGGTTAAAAACATGTGAACAAAATAGTACCCGCTGTTTCTTGCTCAAAATTGTTCTTTATAGTTAATCTTCAAATTTGGTATGGAATGGACTCCCCATCCCACCTCCTAGTGAGTATATCATCTTTCCCTAAAATGAAAATAATATGTATTTTTTACTGTAAAAGTAACTCAACATAATAGAAAATATAGAGAAGGTTGGACAGTATCACCTCCAATCTTACTGCCCTATCACACAAATGTATAAACATATAGAAAAATTCCCCCACCTTTTTTTTTTCTTAAGCAAAAACCAGATCATCTCATACAAACCGTTTTGTGCTGCTTCCCCCTTCCTCTGGCTCTCTCTAGCATCTTTCAGTGAATGAATCCGAATGTCTGGCACCTGCATTCCTTTAGCTCTTTATATATTGAGTCAAAAACAGTGGAGCCCAGAGGAAACCACACGTGTTGAATCTCTGACATGTGAATTAAACCCAAAGTGGGTTGTTAGGAATATGGCTATTTGCTGATGACAAAATAGCTGGGGATTAAATTTAAAAAGCACTAAGAAAGCTGATAAATATAAATTCTTATGACAGATACTCTGAAGTGTCAATAAAAAATTTCCCAGAGAAAGAAAAAGGATACTTTCTTCGAATATATGAGAAAGTGGGGTACCTGGGTGGTTCAGTGTGTTAAAACCTTTGCCTTCAGCTCAGGTCATGATCTCAGGATCCTGGGATCGAGCCCTGCATCGGGCTCTCTGCTAAGCAGGGAGCCTGCTTCCCCCCGCCCCCGCCTGCCTCTCTGCCTGCTTGTGATCTCTCTGTCAAATAAATAAATAAAATCTTAAAAAAAAAAAAAAGAATATATGGTAAAGAAAATAAGTTTTAGTTCCTGGAATTGTTTTTTCATGTAAAAATAAACTTAAATGCCACCTAAAGTGAACTCTCATCAAAATATATAGAACAGCAACCTCATTAAACACATACATCTATAAATATAAAGGCTTGTCCAATTTCTTTGAAATTTGTATAGTTTATATGAATTCATGATGCTCAAAAAAACAGTATTTTTTTAAATAGTGCATAAATAATGAATTTTGGAACACTGAAAAAAGTTAAATTAATTTAATTTTTTTAAAAAATGTTCCTTTTAAAGCTTCAGATATTTTCAGGTTACTGTAATAACTCACAACATGCTGAAGAAGGTGGAGAGGAAGACTATAGCCTAGGAGAATATCTTAATAACAGCAAGGTTATCAAAATGTCTTTTGCCTATTACCTGCCACAGTAAGATAAAATCAAAGTGTGTCCAAGACAAAGTCTCTCAAGGCATTTAAATTAATTTGGGAATTTTGATTATAGTCTGTAAAGCTTCACCCATTTATCATAAAAATAAAGAGAAATTCTAGTTAATTCATGAATATTTTAAATTAAATTGTCTTAATGAAATGTAATCACTGTTCTTAAGCATGAAGCATTTTCTAGTATGATACTAAGAAGTATTAAAAGAAAATTACAAAAATATCTCATGCACACAGCAAAGGTGTTCTTAAAACAAACAACAATAAAACCAAATAAACCAACAAAATATACTTAACTACCAGAAATTTAGCTAAAACAAATGTGAAAACAAGTGAAAATGAAGGTTAAATTAGAAGGAGATCCTTATTTAATGAAAATTGCTAATATAATATTTCACTAAAAAGAACTTTCTGATTACTTTCCTTTGAAAGATTAAATGTGAATTATAAAAAATTATATTACAGTAAGATATATACATATAAAATGTGTAAATATTTGAGAACAACTTTTAAATAATTACTTATAATTGAAGTAATAACTGAATTACAGTGTGTCCAAATTATCTCCAATTTTGAATTACTAAACGTCTATGACATTTGTCCCAGCTATTGCTGAACATTTTAACAGATGGGCTATTTTGTCACCCTGAAGAGGAAAGAACAATATCTTCCTTTGCCTTAAGGTCCAATCTTTCATAGGCCAAATTCCTGGATCTCTATGAAGTGGCCAGGATGGGGCAAAGCCAACTCCAGAAGAAACAGATCCTGAAACTCTTCTCTGAATAAGCTAAGATGCACCTGAGTTATTGGGCCAGGGTCAAAAACGCTCTGATTCCGGAGTGGGAAAGTATTTCTTCTTTGTTATATACAGTGGCTCTCTGCCAGCCAAATGATGCATACACAAAGTAAAATTTTAAAAAGTTTTTAAAAATAAAAAAAAAAACCCACAAAGTAAACTAGTATTTTTCTTAGTACCATTTTCAAAGTGAATACCTTGAAAATGTGTTCAAGTATGAAATTCGTCTAAATTTTTAAAATACAAATTTTGTAAAATATTTTAGACAATAACATCAAATTTTCCTTAATCTCCAAGTGTCTGCATCTAACTGAGTCAGTACTTCTGTGCTTTACTCTCTTTGGAGATCAATTATGTGCCCATTCCCCACACTGGCTAGTTAGCTCTTGAAAGGTAAGGTTCATGCCTTGACGTCTCTGTAGTTGTCAGAGGACTCAGCGCAATTTCTCCTACATACCACGTACCTGAATTGACCTCTCGGCAGAGTTCAACACTGTGCATCAATTTTCTCTTCCAAACTCTCTTCTCTCTTGGTTTTCTTTCTATGACCCAGACTACCTTTTCTCAGTTTCTTCTTGATCTTCTTCTTTCTGACCCTTAGACAGTAGAGTTTCTCAGAGCTCTGTCCTGTAACTTGTAGCCTGCTCACTATGTGCACATTCTCGTTAGGCAATCTCAGATACTCACATGGCTTCAATTACCATCCATAAAAGCAAATCTGAAATTTATATCTCCAGCTCAGACCTCTTTTCTGAGCCCCAGATCATGTTTTCAAATGCTTACTTGTCATCAACAATTGAGTGTCTCACAGGCACCTTAAAAGCAACATGTTCAAAGTCAATTCATCTGACTTTCCCAGAATTTGTCTTCCTCATCCAGCTTCCTCAAAAATCCACCATCCACCGTGGTACCTAAGCCAGAAATCTAGGACACTATGTCTATCCCCATATCTAAGGTAATATAGCTAGATCCCACTGCTCCCACTGAGACTATATTCAAATTATCGAGAATCTATCCCATTTCTCAATCTTCACAGCCATGTCTCTGGTCCAAGCGATTGCTTACACTTCTGCCATAACTCAGAACAGTCTCCTGGTTTCCACTCTTGTCTCTCTTCACTTTGTCCTCCACACTTCGTCCTGAGACTGACTTTCTCAGAATCTCCCTCTGTACACCCTTCTCTGGCTTCCTGTTGTACTTGGAATAAAACAAAGTTGATATCATTCCTGAACTACCAATCTGACTGGTACTAGCTCTTGGAGACCTCATCTTACGTAGCCCCTCACTCTGCTCAACTTTCCAGATGCTCCACCATCTCTCGGGATTCAGGACGTGCAACCCTTATTGGTTTCTTGTCTAGATTGTTCTCTCTCTTCTCTTTTTTACTCTTGCAACCTAACAGTAACTCCTATTTCTTCTTTACTTCTTAGCTTACATGTCACTTCCTTACGAGAATCTTTTGACTTTGCTTTCCAGGTCAGGTACACCTATTGTAAACTCTCATTTAAATTTTCCCTTGCCTTTTAGGACATTCATCACAGGCACACTTATCTAACAGTGGTGACTCTCCCTACAGTAGAGTCAACTACAGTTCCAAGCAGGCAAGGCCAGCGAGGTCTTCTTTGCTGACACATTCTGGGTGGCCAAAACAATGACTGATACATAGTAGGTACTCAAAAAGTATTTATGGGACAAATGAAGGGACAAATCCATGAAAAGAAGCTGCTCAACAAATGTTTATTGGATGAACAGTCATGAGCCTCATTAAGTATTAGGCAATTCAGTTTTTAAATGTATTGCCAATATAGTTTTGGAAGAACCAAGGAAATGATCAGTTATGTTCTATTCTTCCTCTTGTTTCTACAAAGGATTAAATGTGATTACTTCAGTAATATTAATTCCAGATTCAATAACATAACTCATATGCTTAAGAGAAAGTGGAATTTTTTTTTTAACAAATGCTAAGATAGTCTAACTTGTTCATTACTGGTGGACAAATACTTGCAAAGAAGAGATTTATTATTGCAAAAATGGCTTCATTATCTTCAACAGCTCAGAAGAAAGAAATCATCTGTTCAGATTTTAAAAGGCACATTAGAAACATATATTTAATTCTAATCTAAATCACCAAGAGGAATTGTTTTAAGTAACTCAGGGAAAAAAAAAAAAAGATTTGGTTTACTTCCCTGCTTTTGCTGAAATGTTAAATATTAGAGTTCCAGAAAATAGTATATTTCTATATTTTCATAATATATGTTCGTGTATGTGTAATATAATCTGTTACTTTTATCAACTAAAAATTTAGTGTGGCAGAGAAAAATTATATGAACTGATTTGTCTATTAATTTTTTCATCTTTATTTTAAAGGGTTAGAATTGAGCTGTTTTTTCAGCTCCTAAGCATATATGTAAATCCCAAATAACAGAATTCTTACTCATTATGAAGACAGGGTAGCTCATTATTTCTCAGTTGAGAAAAGAGATAATGTGATTAGCCTGTGTTTTAGTAAATAACATTTCTCAACTTCTACACAGAATTTTCACGCTTTCTGAAACCATAGAAACTTTTATTTAAAAATTGTTGAGGGGCACCTGGGTGGCTCAGTGGGTTAAAGCCTCTGCCTCTGGCTCAGGTCATGATCCCAGGGTCCTGGGATCGAGCCCCACATCAGGCTCTCTGCTCAGCAGGGAGCCTGCTTCCTCCTCTCTCTCTCTCTGCCTGCCTCTCTGCCTACTTGTGATCTCTGTCAAATAAATAAATAAATCTTTAAAAAAAAAAATTGTTGACCCTGACTCCTTTAAGGTCTAAATATTTTTAAGGTAAATAGAAATCAAGCTAAATTTATCTCTTTGGTAGCTGAAGGTCTATATTGGGAAGTGTGCTCTATAATAGGAAAACATCAGAGGAGGAAGGTGAGTTTAGAGAGTTTTATTGGGGGAAAAAACCTCACTTTTAATACTTGTATTTTCCGTTTATATTTTCTTCACAGGAATTTGCAGCACTTGGAATTTGTTTTTGGGTGTGGCTCTTGATTATATTTGAGGACAATTTTTTTCTTCTGAGATGAAGAGTAGGGCATACCTTCAAAAAACCTGGAGTCCTAAATAATAGCCACACATTAACTTTATTTTTTTAAAGATTTTATTTATTTATCTGATAGAGGAAGAGACAGCGAGAGAGGGAACACAAGCAAAGGGAGTGGGAGAGGGAGAAGCAGGCTCCCTGAGGAGCAGGGAGCCCAGTGTGGGGCTGGATCCCTGGATCCTGGGATCCTGACCTGAGATGAAGGCAGATGTTTAACGACTGAGCCACCCAGTCGCCCCCACACATAAACTTTAAGACAAACAAACAAACAAACAAACAGTAAGCCCACCACCCTTCAACATGATAAAGCTGGTTCCACTTGTGAAAACTGGGCACCAGCAGATTTTCAAAGAAGTTTAAGAACAAAAGATCAGTTCAAAAGCTTTGGCGTGGACTAATACTATGAAATGCCAGGTAGTGCCCGGTGGCGAGATTCAGACTGAAAGCCATGCAAATTTCTACAGGTGCTTCATATTTAAGACTACCGACTTGAGCGAACTCTCAATACTACTGAACACTGGGTGATTTTCAGTTATATTTTGAAGACAATATATTCAAATAAATGCTACGGTATGTTGAACTCAATTCTTCTTCCTTCCAACCCGAAGTAATAAATCAAGAAAAAAATATTTCAGTTCACTTATTGGAAACTATTTCAACTCCTACTCACCAACAGATTAGAACAGGTTAAACAGGTATTTTATAGAAGTATTAAAATGATAGAGCCAAATATCAATCAGTTTAACTGCCAAAACCATAATGTAGCTTCCCATAAGGATTGGGGAAAGGTGTATTAGTCACATCAGGAGATGGGGCAGCTTTGAGGGCATGACTCAGAAGGTATTACATGCCTACATCACCATGTACATACAGGTTGTATTTTAGAAGCAAATCTTTCCTTTGATGATCATTTATTTATGTAGCACATTTCCTTTCATAGGCTTTCAAGGAGGAGTTTCTCAAACAGGGATCGCATAATTCGCCTCTGGTGGAAATACATACTAGTTCGGAATCAGTTTCTTATGCTGCCTTAGTGTCTTGTCCCTGCCCCACTGAAAGACCTCAGCTGAGTCATAAACCAGAGAAGTTTAATCCGCCTAAGCGGTAATCAGACCCAAATCCCTCACTTTACAGATGACTCCGTGAGGACCAGAGAGGCTCAGATTCAGGCCATGCAAAGTGCTGGTTAGCAGGAACAGAACTTGGACGCTGGGCTCCAGATTCCCAAAATAGGTCTCCGTACCTTCTGCCGTTGTCTCTAGACTGACTTGCATGATTTCCACGTTTCGAAGAATCATTTTTAAAAGTACAGCATCAGGATATACTTGCCAAAATTTATCTTGCCAGAGGAGACATTAAAAACACACCCATCGACATTTATTATCACTGTTATTTAATAGAAGTAATGGCATCCTGACACACAAAAAGGGAGGATTCTAAATGAAATAAATCTGACTTTATGGAAATCTTGCTCTGCTGGTTTCGGTGTACGCCAGTCAACACTTCA
Organism: Mustela nivalis; assembly: GCF_964662115.1. Classification (NCBI taxonomy): domain Eukaryota; kingdom Metazoa; phylum Chordata; class Mammalia; order Carnivora; family Mustelidae; genus Mustela; species Mustela nivalis. The sequence goes on along the minus strand of NC_139021.1, from coordinate 23,139,042 downwards.
TCAGACATCAGTATTCACGCTAACTCTTGTGTCCTCATTTGGAAGATTTCTGTCTCCAGCAGGAGAGAATTTGCTCACGAGAAGAAACTTAAACAGGAGGTGAACATGATTGTAAAATTTTCTTCCCTTCCTTCTCTTTCTCCTTCTTCAACTTTGATGAGCTTATCTCAGTGATAGAACATTCTTCCATCTGAATGAGAACACCTTTTCTGCAGTAAGTGGTTTTGTGAAAAGTGAGGGTACACTCCGGCAGCCACGAGCCACATGTAGTTATTAAGTAATTCCAATGTGGCTAGTCGAAATTGAGATGTGCTGAAGAGGTAAAATCGAGACCAGATTTTGTGCAAAAAGGAACATAAAATATACATAAATTATGTTTCTATTGATTACTTGTTGAAATAATGGTAATTTGGATCTATCAGATGAAATGAAATGTATTCTTAAAGTGAATCTTGCCTGCTTGTTTTTCCTCTTTAAATGTGGGTCCAGGAAAATTTGAAATTACATAGGCAGCTCACATTCTGGCTCTCGTGTGGCTTCTGTTGGACAGCACTGGTCTGTATGGAACAATCTCTGTGGCCGAAGGACTCAGGTTCCCCACTTCCTCCGCCAGCTCTCCCCCATCACTGTCCTCAGAGGTCCATATTGCTTCGTCTCATTTCTTAAAGAATGACTGCAAACTAACAGCAGAGTGTGCCTCTCAGATTGCGTGAGATGCTGGTTCAGGAGGCATGAGTCCTAGAGCGATGATTCCTCCTCAGGGGATTATTTTAGGTAAGTGTAAATTCTGCCTCTTTCTAAGATCTAAAGGGATAGAGTAGAGAGAAGTGCTAGGTTCTCTGAAATTCCAGGAGCATCTAAATAAATTCAGGTGCTTAGCCATATAGGCTTCTAAAGTAGATGCTCTCTACCCCGTGGAATACAAATAGGAAGCTGTACCACGATCCTGGAAGCCTTTATTACACTGTCCACATTAGTAAACAGAGCACACAGGCAGAAACATTCTGAAAAAGCAAATAGAAAAAGAATGTGAATCCCAAAACATTTGGAATGCTTCACAACATTCAATCTTTTTCTTCCATTTTCCTAAATTAAAGACATTGTCCATGACAGCAAATTGAGGGATTTTCCCTATAATTCGAGAGTGACCACAGAAACTGTTGTTTTCTCTGAATCTTGATAAACTCAACCTTTTTTCAATTAGTGGAACCTACTGATGTTAATGTATAACAGTAGATTACTATTTTCTCAACATATAATTCCATTGGGTGGTTGGGTCATAGGCTATAGTTTTATAGGTGGAATGGCTGGTCTGGGGTATCGCCGAATTGTTCAGCACAGTATTTGATAATAACCTTACCCTACCTTCCAGGTATACCACAGCTGAATACAAAGTGAGACTGTTCGAATGCATTGTTTAAAATGTCTCTGCTGACTCACCAGTCCATGGCCTCTGTCCAGTTAAACTGGTAATCTCCAAGTTGGCAAGGCCATGTTTTTATGAAAGGCTTCACAGACGTGGCTTTTGCCGTGAGTTTTACATAAGAGGAAAAAACGTCCAAGCCATCATCATTCCACACCTGGATTACGATACTAGCCTGTTCGTTGGCCTCTCTTCTATCGTGTCACCAACTCAGTCCATCCTGTATATGGCTTCCGGATGAATTTTCTGATATGTATCTTTTTCATCATATCAAAACCTACAGCACACCATAACCAACAAGGACTATCACATCTGGTTTAATCTCTGTCTGACACCGAGTCTTTCATATAGAAGCTCTTTAGCTATATCCAATCTTATTTCCTATAACTGGAAACTCTCCTTGTTTTAGTCTTTATGATCTTGAACATTCTACCTCCATGAACATTCTACCTCTAACATCTCCCACTACCAGATTTGCCATCATTGGCTATCCACGTTCTAGTAATTTTGCAAGGTCCTTCTTTCATGACTCTTCGGTCTCTCAAAGATCTCTCTTTTCTCAAAATGAGCTTACTACAAAATTACATACATCCTTGACGATTTCCCTCTTTGTTCCCCATCTGCTAGTCTTTCTTCCTCAGTTGGATTGTAAATTCCTTGATATTGACCATCAAACCCAGCAAAGATCTAGATCCACATATAATGTCATGTTTAAGAGCAAGGATGTGTTTTCCCATAAACTTGCTTTGAAAATTCTAGCCCTACAACTTATCTAATCTCCGTAAGGTACAGTTTTGTGGTCTGTAAAATAGTGATCACAGGGCCTAATTCATGGTTGCTGTTGGGTTCCACAGATGTCCAGAACAGGTTTCCTGTCTTTCTCCAAGAGAAACTTTTGATACAGGAAGATGAAGGGAGGGTATAAGGGTACTAAGTAAATAGTATGGCATAAAATGAGTGTACTCTACACAGGGAAATGGATATAAAGACAAAAGTGAAGGGTGTGGATAGCAAATGTGGATAATAAATTCATTTTGCATAGGCCTAGCTTTCTTTATACCTATTTCATTATATTTCTATTTTGTGTAGGCCACTGGCATTTAACTCTTTTATGTACCTCTTAGAAATGTAATATAGGGAGTGGTTATATTATGGAAATCACAAATATACTTGAAAAGCGTAAATCTTTAAAAGATGATTTCAGTGTTTAAATAGGCACATGAGACTGGATAAAATTTTCAGTAGCGATACCTAGATTAAGCAAGTGTTGCACGTCTAACGATTTAGACAGAATGAAGATGACATGATCGAAAAAACAGTATGATACATCAATAAGCAACTCTAGTGACAAAGACACTGATGTCAAAGTTCTAGGAACATTTAGGAAAAGAAATTGCTTCATGGGATATTTGAATGGTGTAAGAGCAGCACTCCTAAATTAATATTTTAAATAGCTTTTGTAATCTCGTCAACAAATCAATATTAGAACTAGCCAGTAACCAGTTCATCATCATCCTCAAATTATATTAATTCAAGTGGGTCGAAGCACATTATTCTTTTTTTTTCCCCCATGTTTCCTTTTTATCTTCTTATTGCAAAAATGGGGGAATCACCTTATAGTTTTGGTCACACATACTGGGGCAGACACGGAAGCTGCTCCCTTCTCAGTGCTCTCCCAATGGTGAGTCAAATCCATTGTATCATAACTGTTTGTTTTCTTGACTATCTTCCTCCTAGATTGTGAATGCCTTCAACACAGGGTCAGCTCTTTGCCCTCTTTCTGTCTGAACATCTATGCCAAAGCCTGGGTAGGATACTTTTTAACCTAAAGGGAAAATAAGTGAAATCTTAAAGAAATGATTCATTAAAACTAGTGCTGTAATATTTTGCTCAATGTTGTAAATAATTGTACAATCTAAAATAAAATAAACCTAACTTATCATGATCATTTGCGGTACATGCTCAGAATAGTTTGCTGAGTGAATAACGAATGCATAAGTGTATGAATGATATCCTTTCTAGATCCTTGATTATAAAACTTCACTTTTTTCATATTTTAACATTTCAGATACCAGGGTGTCTCTTATAGTCTATCTAATAAGATAGCATTGTCTCATATATATACATATATATATGTATATATATATACATATATACACATATATATTTTTTTTTTGGAATGAGCTTTGGTAGTTTGTGTCTTCTTTTCTATGTCTGTTTCAAGTCTTTATTTAGATTCTAGTTAGTTAAGATATAGGGTAATTTTGGTTTCAGGAGTAGAATTGAGTGATTCATCACTTACATAGAAACCCAGTGCTCATCAACTAATTACTCAGCCATCAAAAAGAATGAAGTCTTACCATCTACAGCGACGTGGAGAGAGCTGGAGTGTCCTGTGCTAGGTGAAGCAAGTCAGTGAAAGACATACACCATATAATTTCACTTATATGTGGCATTTAAGGAACAAAACAGATGAACACAGGGGAAGGGGGGAACAAGAGGGAGGCAAACCATAAGAGACTCTTAACTACAGAGAACAAACTTGAGGGCTGGTGGAGTAGAAGTGGGCAGGAGATGGCCTAAATGGGTGATGGGCATTAAAGAGGGCACTCATTGTAGTGAGCACCATCTCATTATTTAAGTGGCAAAAGCTATGACCTGTTCATCACTTCCTATGGATAGACACAACAGTCTTGTTCAGTAGGTCTTACAAGCATTGATAGATGAGCTCCCTGAGGCATGGAGAGGATAAGTAACCTGCCTTAAGGTCACAACCAGTGCCACATGTTCTACCTTTTGGGTACAAGATTGACTTTTGAGAGAGTAGAGAACAAATAATGAGAGGTTTTATTTCAAGTTCTACAGGTTTTATGCTGTGGTTTAAAATGCATCCTGTAGCATACTTATTAATCACAATAACTGAGTCTGTTACAATTCGACTACAGTCCCCGGTATACTTAACTGCTCCAAGTAATATATTCAAGCCATTCGTGTCACTTGGTAAAAATATGTACTTACAGAGACGCCTGGGTGGCTCATGTGGTTAAGCATCCACCTTTGGCTCAGGTCATGATCCCAGGGTCCTAGGATTGAGTCCTGTGCTGGGCTCTTTGCTCAGTGGGGAAGCTGCTTCTCCCTCTGCCTGCCCCTTCCCCTGCTTGTGCTCTCTCTCTTGCTCTCTGACAAACAAATAAATAAAGTCTAAAAAAAATATGCTTCTAAATTTTATCTTCATCAGGAAAGTTAAAAAAGACAAAGCCCTGCTACGTCTTGGAGAGAAATACTAAGATAGACATTGCTTGCTTCCCTGATTTAACCGAGTTTTCAAAATAAATCCATTGCTGTGAATTCAAACATTAAAGTCAGTACAGCATTCTTCATCCACGCTATTAACCATAAAAGCCTCAATCAGATGATCCCAGGGTCCTAGGATTGAGTCCTGTGCTGGGCTCTTTGCTTTTCCCCCCATAGAACAGAAACAGCAGCAATACATATTACGTGTATACTTTCAGACATCTTACTTGGTTAGAAGGGGACGCCAGACTTTTCCATGTTAAAGAAGTGTTAGAATCTCTTTAGAATGCTGTCTGTACATCCATGTACGTAGGTATAGGTGAGCATTTACACACATAAACACGCATGTATTTTTTTCATTCAGTAAACATTCACTGACAACCACTACTACAAACCAGGTACTAGGGAGATCTACATATATTCAGGATGAAATAAAACAGCCTGTTGTCTTATGGAGAAAAAATATAAATACATTTAAATACATGTAAATTATGGGGAAAAGAAATTTTAAAAAAGATAGAAAAAGAAATGCATGATAAACACGAGATGCCAGAAACCTGACCTGTCCTGATATTCTAAGATGTTGAAAATGTTTGCCTGTTGAATTTTTTTTTTAAAGATTTTATTTATTTGACAGACAGAGATCACAAGTAGGCAGAGAAGCAGGAAGGGAGAGAGGAAGAAGCAGGCTCCCCACTGAGCAGAGAGCCCAATGCAGGGCTTGATCCCAGGACCCCAGGATCACGACTGGAGTGAAAGGCAGAGGCCTTAACCCACTGAGCTGCCCAGACGCCCCACCTGTTGAATTAAACTAAATTCGTGTACGATGACTGATTGTGTTCAGTAGAAGCAAAGCAAACGAAAGCAAGTGAGGGGGGGGCACTAGTGTGCAATTAAAGAGGCAGGAAACACTTAAAACTTCCATCAAGGTGATCATAACACAATCCCAGAGAGGAAAGACATTGTTTAATTTAATATACAGAAATATGATGGGAAAGCTTGGGAGATTGACATCATGATCAGAAAAAGCAAGAAGCATCACCGACTGCTGTCTGGGGAAGAAAACTCTGTTGGTTAAGAGGGTATGAGGATTACAGTTTCTCTGCTGAGGCTCTCCATAGTATAGAGTGAGAAAAATTATGGCTGCCTTAGCTAAGGTTCATGTAACTCTCTTAGTTCAGCAGTCATCTGAACATTGGCTTGCCCTGAAGCAGTGGTTCTCAGTGGGTGCTGTTTGTCTCCCAAGAGACATGCGACACTGGTTGGAGATAGTTTTTGTTGTCTCAACTAAAGCAAGGGGACTATTATGGCTTCTGGTAGGAAGAAGTCAGAAATGCTGCTAAATACCCCACAATGCAGAGGCCAGCTCCCATAACAAAAATTGATCTGGTCCAAAATGTCAACAGTGTAGAAGTTGAGAAATCCTGCTATACTGCAAGAATTACTCTCAGTGGCAACAGAATGAAAGAGAGAGAGAGAGAGGGAGAGGGAGAGAGAGAGAGAGAGAGAGAGACTGAGAATATGCTATACTTTCATGATATAACTGATCCTGGAGGGGGTTCTCTAGGAGCTGTGAGGGCTCCCTTTCTGACAGTAACAAGAAGCCAAAAACCCCAGTCCTATAAGCTGAAGAAACTAGATTCTGCCAACAAGAATGAGTTCGGAAGTAAAATTTCACCCAGAACCTACAGAAAAGAACTCACAGCTTGACTGACATCTATTTTCAGTCTCCTGATACTCTGAGCAGAGAGTCCAGCTCTGGACTCATACCATATTGCTGATCCACGAAAATAAGACCGAGTAAATGGGCATTGTTTTTGAGCCACTACGTTCGTGGTAACTTGTTGTGCATTCATAGAAAACTAACACAAGAAATAAAGGACTAATAGAGTAGACTGCTGCATTCAAGCACACCTAGTCAGACTACAAGCTCCCCGTGGCAGGAGTCAAGCTTGCCATGGTCATTATTCTATTCCTCAGCATCCATGTAGTGTCAGGAACATAGCAGCCTTCAATAAATATTTGTAGACTCGCTCATTTTCCTTGGCTTCATATATTTTTTTCATTGTCAAGGAACATGTTGGAATTTTGTGTACACAAACATAAGTGTATTTACACAATCTGTGAACTTGTTTAATGTGAACCTAAATCAAAGAACTGAACCCATGTTGACTGTGCCTATAAATATAGGCTTCTCGTCAGGCAAGGTAGGTTCAAAACTGTGGAAAGAGCGAATTAACCATGGCAAAAGTCACTCTCGAGGGGAACTGATCAGGTAATCAGGTGGCCTTCAACACATAAGATTATATTTCTGGGTGAATATGATGATTAATGTTATGGATCAACTTGGGGGGGCATAATGCCCAACTATTTGGTCAAACATTACTCGGAATGCTTTCTGAGAGTGCCTTTGGATGAGATTTACATTTAAATAGGTGACCTTTGAGTAAAGCAGATTGCCCTCCCTAATGGGGGTGCATCTCATTTCATTAGCTGAAGTCCTGCATAGAACAAAGTTCATCTATTTAAGGCCTTAATTAAGTGCATTAGATTGCATAACTATTATGAACTTCTGAGGGGGTCTATTATTTAAGTCTTAAAAAAGATACTTGATAAAAAATATATAACCCTTTCCCAAATGCAAACTTCAGTTTCCCTCATAGGAAATGTTAGCATATGCTAATCTACCGTTGTAAAACTTTACTGCAAATATAAAATATGCAGCACCATTGTATGTGATTTGCAAGTGACTTCTCAGTCAGGCCCACTGGAAAAAGTAGGATTTGAAAAGTTGAATGAAAGGGAAAGGATCCCAGAAAGCAGAAGAGAAATATTTCTCTTTTGTCAGTGTATCATAAAGGGAAACGAGTGATTGATAAAATGAACTTGGCTGTGACAAGCATTGTGTAGTGTTGAAAGCAGGCAAGAACTGAGGCGGTTTCAGATGGACAGACAGTATGAGTTTGGCATTCGGTCACCATCGGTGGAATGAGGGTACTTAACACTTTCCTTTGAAGAAAGAGATGGGAAAATCCCAATTCTGTAACATTAAATAGAATGAATATAAACAAATGATGTTTTTTTAATCTTATTATCCTGAGAAGAATATCTGAGAACAGGACAAAGTCAATAGGACCTAACAACTGATTCCTTAAGTGTTGAATATCTGGATAGAATATAAGAAAATAATAATAGTAATAAAAACAACAACATCTCATAGTTGCTGAGGACTTACTATGTGCCAGGCATTGCTCTATGCACTTTAGGGAAGATTACATAGTTATTCCTCACAAATAATCCTTTGACGTAAATACTATTTTTATATCCATTTTACAGAATAGGCAATTAAGACACAGAGAAGTCAAGTGATCTGTTCAAATCCAGGATGGGCGGGGATTGGAACCAGGGTTTTATCCAGGCCATCTAGGCTCTGAGTGCTTGCTCTTAATCACTAGTACTGAGTTTCTTAAATGAAAGTTACTTACTACAAGCTAGAAAAAAATTCACCAATATATTTTAAAACAGCAATAGATCTGTTGAAAAACATGGACTGATCAATGGGATATTAGGTTAAACTATATGAAATATCCCATTTGTAGGTAACAGATGATCAAGAAGCAATAACCTATATGGTTCATTGTGCACCAAACTCGTTGTTTTTAACCGCACAAGTGCAAAATTTCATTGATCTATTTATATGCTATTTTTATTATTTAATTGTAATGAATGATTTAGAAAGGCACCACATATTTTCTTCATGGTCTTCACCTTATGAATCTAATTTTTTTTAAAAAAGTAAGATCTTAAATTTTTGGTTCACAACATTTCAGAAAATTATTATCAAGTAGTAAGGGAAAATGAATATTATCTATTGTCATCTTGAACTTCAAAATCATTAAAATTTTACTTTAAATAAGTATTTATGTCTTTTACTAAGGAAATAATGAGGGTCTATCAAAATTACTAATTTAATAAATTAGTTTATTCTTAATTAATTCTGCTTTAGCAGACCATCAAATTCAGAATGAAGTGCAGAAGTAGCACCTTTACAAGAGAATCTTTCTTGGAAAGGTACTGGAAACATTATTTTTCTAGCAACAAATATAATGAACCCTCAGTGGATATAATCACCCATCACATTAAACTCAAACTTTGGGACTTTGTCACACAGTGGATACTGCACTGGACTTCTAAACTGAAACTTCAGGGTACTTCTCTCTCTCTCTCTTTTTTTTTTTCCTATAAATCTGTTACATTTCTTCTTCACTCTCCCCAATCTGGAATAAGCCCTTCAAAAAAAATTTTTTTTAAATGCTTGGAGTTATTTCTTCACCTTGGTGCCTGTCAAATTCTATTTTATGTAAAATTCTATCTCATATGTGTCTATTTCATCGATCCTTTCCTAATACCTGTTTTTGAGAAATGAAATCTCGTGAGTTCCTATCGTATTTTGTTTGCACAACTGTGTGGTCATCACATGGTCATCGTACTTATTTGTGTTCATGTTCTCCCCCGTGGCAATTCCATTCTCTATACCTCAGTCCCATTGATTTCACCCCCTAAATATGTAATTCGTCTCTCCTTTCTCCTGTGGTCTTGCATTTAGACTCATTACACTAGGTTTAAACTGATGTCTTGGTCTATCTTCCATCTATCAGTGAGGATGCTTTCATCCATGGTAGCCGAACACCTCACTTGACCTAGTTTAAACATTGAGGATATTTAACACCTCCCAGAAACAGAATTCTAGGGATAGAATGAGTGTCAGGATAGAAGCTTCCTCAGGGCTGATTGCTATTATTGTGAATCCAGTTTCTTTCCAGTCTGGAGATTTAGTGATTCAGCTTTGCTTTCATGCCTGTTTCCTTCACATTTGCTGGATAGCTGCCCCAGGTCCAGGTGTCACATCCAGACTAAAAAATGCTCAGAGTACAAAAAAAACAAAACAAAACAAAAAAACCAAACCAAACCAAACTAAACCAAACCATTTTTTCCCCCCTTTGTCTACTTTTTAGGAGTAAAGAAACTTTGCTGAGAAGACTTCTGGAAGACCAGTGTTACCTTACAGACTTTCCATTTCATTCTAAATTCAATGGAAAGGGTTGTTAATGTTAAGTAACTAATTATGGAAAGCCAGTTGCTGAATTGGGCAGACCAGTAAGAAATTGGTAATCAGTGAAAAATATGATGTGTTAGGACTAGAAGACAGGCAGTGGAGATGGATTTAAGCAGATGAATTATATCCTGTGTGTAGAAACAACAGGTAGTGATGATTGTTTGTAGGGGTTAGGGAAGGAAGGCTTTAGAGCAGACCTCTGGCATGTAACATCTTGGGGGAATAGAGGTATCATTTACTGAGATGGTTAATGTCAGAGAAAGAGCTTTTGGGGGAAAAGGAATGTTGAAGGCCAAGGAGTTGGTTTTTTAACTTGTTACATTAGAAATATGCAAGTAGATGCTTCAAGTAGGCTGCCATTTATACGGGTCTGAAGTTTCAAAGAGAAGTGCAGCCTGGAAATGGGAATATGGGAGTTGCACTCTTAGGGATGGGATTCAAGGACATGAGAGTTGAGGACACAACCTAGGCTGAGCCCCATGCAACACCAAACAGAGAAGAAGGAGTTGACAAATGAAAGTGCAAAGGAGCATCCAGGGAGGTAGCGGAGACATCAGGAGTGTATCATGTCAGGAATGCCAAGGGGAGAGAGTGCCTCACAGAAGACTTGCTCAGTAGAAGAAAGGAAGGAAGAAGGGAATGGAGGAGGGAAGAAAGGAAGGAAGAAAGGAATGAAGGGAAGGAAGAGAGGAGAGAGGGAGGGAGGAAGAAAGAAGAGATCACTCATGGGATTGTGCATAGCTAAAAGGACAGAGATCTCCACTACAATGTCTTCAGACTGTCTTCTTTTCTGCCCAACTTGGCATCACCTGAAGCTGTAAAATATTTAGAAACTGATCATTAAATGGGTTTTGAAAGCTCTTTTGTGCCGGTCTGTCTGCTTGCCTTTTATCTGATCTCTGCACCCAGTTCTGTGTTGGAACATGCACTAGTTAGAATGTCCATTATTATCACAAATAATGAATTAGATGACTCATGAAGCCTGTGTCTTCAAAGTCAGACTTCCAGAAGAAAAATAAAAATTTCCATCATCCGAACGTCTGACATTATATGGACAATGCTCAGACCCAAGGAATGAGCAGCTAATGACAGGACTTCAAGCACTAGGCCCTGAGTAAGGAAGATATTTTAAAGTAAGGTATGAAATCATCTCACATAGGCAACTGCTTGTACTCTCTCTGGCTTCAATAAATATGGAGTTAAAATGAGGTTGCTATAACTTATTTTTTTTCCCTAAAAGGAGATTATGATTTTGGAATTTCAAAGAATGTGTCAACTCTACCAATGATGATGAAACTGAAGTAGTTTCATGGGATAAATTTGATAACTTTAACTTATCAGTCCTTTAATACCGTTGGTACACTTTCCTCCTCAGTGCCCACCTTCTCTAAAACCACTATCCTCAACACGGAGAGGTCAAGTTCCAGATGTTTTACCCCAAGCCCAAGGAAGAAAAATGACCATACAGATTGACCAACAATGTCAAAGGGAGGGAGCTTTTGCAGTATTTAAAGTTGAAATATACAGAGTGTGGTATTCCTTTGGATTAGAACAAAGTACATTTGGATTAAAACAAAGTACATATGAAGACCTTGGCTTCAGTGTAAGAATGAACTGGAGTTCAAATCTTAGTTCCAATACCTCCTTGAAGAATGAATTGGATAATACTTAACCAATTTGAGCCTCATTTTCCTCACCTGTAAAATGGTAAAGATAATGTTATCAGTGATTACTTGAATATCTGTAAATTACTGTGAATACTGAATGTGTGGATGCATGTAAAGCGGCTAGCCTTAAATGAATGTTGTTATAACTGCAGCTGTCATTGTTGTTAACAGGTTTGTTATTCCCAAGCCTAGAAAGAGTGGGGGGACCCTAAGCTGCTCACCTATGGGTCAGTCTACAGCATTACTCTTTCTGAATATGTTTGCTTCTGAAACTGGAAAGGTGGTTTGGGCTCAGTGCTGTTTCCTGCAGGAGAAATCTGACTACAGGTTAGATCTCTTTCCTGGGTATTGGCTTTGGGGAAAGAGTGCTGTTTAGCTGGCTTTGACTCTATCTGTATCAGCCTATCTAGCCAAAACAAAAGGAATTCTAATAATCCAACCAAGATCACTTAATTTCTACAAGGGGGCTTGGGGACCAAACTCTAGCTAGTAAGGAAGTGTTTGCTGGCTTCCATATTACTTGCACAAGAGAGAGGTGTGGTGACTTACAAAGGAAAGTATTCAAAATTCTTACTAGTTTTTGTCTTCCCTCTCTATATACGAATAATCATCACTCCCTTTCCTAACAAAATATGCAAGTGTGATTTTCCATTTATCTACCAGATAGGTCACCAAATTTATTCAATCATCAAAAGTTAAATATGGGATATATATGTTTCAAGTTGACTAATAAGCCCACATAACCAGCATGGTAGAATCAGTTAATGGAAAGTCCACTGACAAGAAAATTTGATTCACTTAATTTTTCTGTCTAAAAATTTCATTTTGGATATCCTATTTTTCCAAACTTTTCAAAGCCTGACATGCCTGGCAAGCAAAAGCTTTCCTGAGTGATTTTACACACACTTGATCATTTGAGCCTTACAACAACCCTGTGTAGGTGTTATTTTCTATTCCTACTTTACTGATGAAGCTGAGGGTTCAAAAGTTTAATGGATCTTCTAAGAAAACACATATCATAAATGATGAAAGTGTCACTTTGAACCTGTATGATCTTGCTCCAGGTCAAAGTGCTTTCTCCACCAGACTTTTAGGTCTTTGTCTCATAGGAATAGGGAGCCATCATACTCAGAAAATAGATTTAAACTCCTTATGGCTTAAAGGGTCCTATGTGACCTGTCTGATCAGGCTTTCCGGCCTCATGACTTAGTCCAAGGCCTCTCTGTGTTAGTCACAGTAGCCATCGTGTGTTTATTGAATATCCAGTGCTCATTCCCACCTAAGGGCTTTAGCACTCAGTGCTGGTTATGACGGCTGCATTGCAAACCATCTCCAAAGTTGGTGGCACAAAACCACCATTCTACTATGCTCATGGACTCTGGAGATCACAGATTTGTAGAGGACACAGTAGGGACAGTTTGTTCATGCTCAATGATAGCTGGGTCCTCAGCTGAAAAGACTCAAAGCCCCGGATGACTCTGCTATCATCGAAGCATCTCTATGCACTGGTGTGTGCTGGTTGAGCTTGGCTATTGACTGGGGATTCATTTGGGGCTACTGGCCAGAACACCTGCTTTTTTTCTCCATGTGGCCTGGGCTGCCTCAGTGTGGAAACTGGGTCATAAAAGCAAGCATCCCAAAAGAACAGAAGGGAATTACATAGCAATTTTATGACCTAGTCTCAAAAGACACTTAGTATCACTTCCACCAAACTCCATTGTTTGAGATGGTCACAAAGTTCTCCTCAGATTCAAGGAAGGCGTGGCAAGGGCATATTCCAAGTAGAGCATATCGGATGGGATATATTGTGTTGGCCATCTTTGGAAAATACAATCTGCCTCACAGTTGCTTTTTACTCCATGTAAATAGTTTTTTCTACTGTTCTTTGTACTAGTGGTTCCTTCATGTTACGCCAGTCATTCCATAGGTACAAATACCCCTATCCATGAAAATTCTGTCTAATATAGTATCCTTTCCATCTCTCATCTCTTTTAAAATCCTTATTCATCATGTATCTTGTCTGGTTTTCTCTCTCTCTTTCTTTATCTAAGTATCTATCAATCTTTCTATCCTGATCAATCTATCTACACTTACTTATTCATCCATCTGTTGACTGCCATATTGTGAGACACAAGAGTGAAGATAGTAAGTAATTAATTAATTGTTCAATAAGTTAAGGTATGAATGACTCTACTGACATGCATGAAGTTATCAGATTTCGAGGGTTTTTTTTGAAGGGGGTTGGGAACTAGATATGCAGACTGGCAGTTAGACCACTGAGAACCTGAGCGAGGGAGGTGCTGATAGGGAAGGCTGCAAGGGCTGGTGAAAGGGGACATAAAAACCAAATTCTGCTAACTTCATGTTGTTTTTCTGGCTCCACTCTGACTTTCCAAATTCCCCAATGAGAGTAATCTGAGGTTTATCAGCCTTTCCATAGTATGGAGAATATAGGAGACATGTCATGATACATCATTTCATTGCTTAAACTTGTTAACTAAATCTTCATGTAGCTAAGTGTCCCTTTAACCTATAAATTTTATTGCACTAATCACTCATTCTCAAAAATGCTTTTCCCTTTTTTGATTTCTTCTACTTCATGACTATAGATGATGAAACCAAAGTTTGAGAACGTCACCTCAAATTTTGCCCAACATTCTGTCAAAAGTTGAGGTTACTTATATAATGATCTTCAAACTACTCTTAATAAATTACTCATGTTTGTGGTATCATTTTAGTGCTAACGAGTGGTTGAAAAGGAAGGCCTGTTACTCTCTCACAGAGAAAAATTATCTTCCATATTTAATAACTAGGTTCAGATTTCCCTCTAAGTCATTGCCATAGATTAAATCTAAATGCTAAACTCCTAAATTATCTATTTCCAACTCAGACTTCTCTTTTAAAGATAAGATTTATATATCCAATTAGTTACTGGACATTTTCATTTTGATGACTCACCAGAACTTGGCATATCTAAAATTTATTTCATCACTGGACCAAAAATCTCATCCTATATTCTTTCTTTCTTTCTTTTTTTTTTTTTTTTAATTTCTTTTCAGCGTAACAGAATTCATCATTTTTGCACCACACCCAGTGCTCCATGCAATACGTGCCCTCCTTAACACCCACCACCAGGCTCCCCCAACCTCCCACCCCCCGCTCCATCAAAACCCTCAGGTTGTTTTTCAGAGTCCATAGTCTCTCATGATTCACCTCCCCTTCCAATTTCCCTCAACTCCCTTCTCCTCTCCATCTTTCTTTTAGTGAATGGGCCCTCCATGTGAAGCAGATTTTCCAGGAACCTAATAAAACCCAAGCTTCTAGATCTTGTACTTGCATGGGTTCTTTCTAGTGTTCTAATGTTGTATTCTTGAATGATTTTTCATAATCAGGATTTTCTATATCAATAAAGTGTGAACTTTCTCTTTTAAGTATATGATACAGTTTTCTTATCATGACCTGGCTTGGCCTTAACAGAAAACTGACCCCGCTGAATAACATTTGCCCTAAATAGAGATTATGCATCACTATTTTAAAATAAAAGTCATCATTTTAATAATATTTTACACATTTTAACTTTTTTGTTACTAACAAATCCATTGAGTGAGTCACTTCATATAATTACCTCAGTGTCAAAAGTATACAAAGACGTTTTATCATTCAAATCTAAGGGTTCCATGGGTGCTTTAGTAACATATTTTAAGGACCCAGGAGAGTGACTGGACATAATATCTTCTAAAGTTCTTGGACTACGGTTCTCTTCTTTTCATATGATGTAGGTTTTGTGTTAGGGGTACCTGGGTGGCTCAGTCAGTTGAGCAACTGAGTCTTGGTTTCTGCTCAGGTGATGGTCTCATGGGTTGTGGGATAAAGCCCCAGAGCGGGAATCTGTTTGAAGATTCTGTCCCTCTCTCCACTCGGGCATGCGCATGTATGTGCAGTCTCTCTTTCTCTAAAATAAATAGATAAGTCTTAAAAAAAAAAACAACCCACATGTATGAGTATTTTCTCAGTGATTTATTGGTTTTACCTGAAGTTATTCCTTTTGCTTAATTCTGGATAGAAAAGGAGTTTCCTTACATCCAACTACTGTCTTAGTTAAGGTTTATAATATTCTCAGAGGTTATCGACTTCACCCACAGTTTGGCTTAGGGTTTTAACCTGAATAACACACCAAATAGCTACTTTGCATATCCTTGTCAGGGAGTATAATTCTAAAGTCCCTACAGCCCAACACTTAGCAATGGCTTAGCTGGGAGAAATATTTTAGAACAATCCATGAAGTTTTTTAAAAGAAATTCAAAAATATCTTCTAAAAGCTATTCTTGAATGATGCCAGAGTATTAGAGAACTAAGTACATGGCATATAACTCACTTTTACTAAGTTGCTTTTTGGTGTGGTATTTTTGTCTTAAATTGAGAGCACTATTAGAAACACCTCTATAAAAATTCTTACTTTGTTAACTCTAAGGTTGCGCATGAAAACACTTCTCATTAAGCTACACTGAGAGTTGTCTAGATTCCCTGCCTTCCTTCTCAAGGTGGCAGAATTTGATAGGCTTCAGAATAGCTGGGAAGTTTAGTTTTACTCTTCTCTTTTCAGGGAGTGACTGTGGTTGAACGTTCTCTCTTATAAACTAAATGGCTGGGGGATCCCACTGATCTATCTATTCTATATAGATCTTCTTTTACATTGCTTTGTCTCAGTTTTGGAGGGAGAATGCTCTACTTCATAACTGCTCACCTATTCTCATTCCTTTGTCCATTTATTCAGGAAATATTTATTGAACCTATATGCTTGTCACTCTTCAAGTCATTGAAGATAATAGCAGTAAGAAAAAGTTCCTTTGGGCACCTGGGTGGCTCAATGGGTTAAGCCGCTGCCTTCGGCTCAGGTTGTGATCTCGGGGTCCTGGGATCGAGTCCCGCATCAGGCTCTCCGCTCAGCGGGGAGCCTGCTTCCCTCTCTCTCTCTCTGCCTGCCTCTCTGCCTACTTGTGATCTTTCTCTGTCAAATAAATAAATTAAAAAAAAAAAGTTCCTTTACTCATGGATCTTATATTCTATGAAAGGAGGAGATTGTTTCTAACTTCTTTTATATAAGATTCTTCAGTAGATTTTGATTTAACTCTTAGTACCAGGACTATCCTGATCACCTTGTTGATCTAATGGGTATAGATCTAGGAAGCCTAGAGCCAAATTTGTTTCCTTAGATGTTGATTATAAGTGTGTTGATTATAAGTATTGTATACTTCTGTGTTCTATCTCATCACAGTTTCCACTTCTTGTCCCTGTCTTTATTTTCCCTTTGCCCACTTTCTAACACTACCTAATAATTTATTTGTTAGATCACTGTGCTAAATGCCTTTTTAAGAGTATAAAGTCTTTTTTCAGGAGGAATACTGAGTATAAAACATAATCTACAAATACATAAGAACATCTGCCTCTTCCCTTTCTCCCCCCCTCCAGCCCCCACCCCGACCCCACCACTACAACATGCTCTCTAATCCACCCCACCAGAAGCAACTTTCTAAAAGGTCACTTCCACCGTATCATAAACTTTCTCATTGCATCAGTGGCTCGCCAGGTAGGTCCTTCATAATCTGCCCTTGCCAAGTTAGTTTATTTCAGTGGTTTTCCTTCCTGCAGAATAAGTTCCTACTTTAGGAATGATTTGTGGATTCCCACCAGTGTTGGGCTCTCTCTCACCTCTGAGGCTTTGCATTTGCTGTTTCCTTTGTTGAAAAAGCCCATCTCCTCCACACCCTCTCAGCTGGGCTGAGTGTCATCTTCCCTGGGAAGACTTACCCATTGCCTCAGGCTTAGTTGTGTGCCCCTCCTTTGGGTTGCCATAGTACCCTCTGCTGACGTCTACCCTGTACTTATCTCACTGTATTATAAGTGTTAATTTGCCTGTTCTTGTCTGTTGCTAGACTGTGACCTTCTTCAGGGAGGGGACTCCCTTTCATCTGCGTGTCCTGGGGCCCAGCACAGTGCCCCATAGATAGTGCTCAGTGCAGGTTTATTGGATGACTCAGTGAAGGAGAGACATATTTCCAAAGGTTGCCTAGAAAACTGGCTCCCTCTCTTAAAAGTGATTTCTTACTTCCCTGAAGGTTTAAAATGGCCTACGATTTGCTCTATATGGTTTCACTCAAACTCTAGATGAACACTGCTCTTGCTTCTAGACAGCTAGTTCAAAAAGACAAAAGAGAACCCCAAAGAGAAGTCAGCCAGTTCCTTAGGAGTATGCGGTTTTCTTTTCTCAGATTCAGGATCACATGGGCTAACACGAAACCTAGCATACAACAGGTGCTCAGTAAATGCTGGTTAAATGAACACCAGTGAAACAATGATTCACTGATGGAATGAATGGATGTAGAAGTTTTGCCTACATGGTACAGGCACTTTTTAGTAAACAAAATTGATTGTTTTCTGGTGGGAGAAAACCTCTGCTCTACCGGCTCTGTTCTACTCCATCATTAATGGTCGACCCTTTTAGGTTAGGGATTAAGAATGAAGACTGCAGGAATGGTATAATACTGAGTGGCTCGTCAATAAAATTGCAGGGCTATTTGGTTTGTGAGTACAGGGCAGGTCCCATTAATTGGAGTGCCACTGGGGATGGGAAGGCAGGGTTGAGAAATGGGGAGAAGTCTGAAATAGGATAAACTCAGAGCCAGTGGAGGGCAACCAGGGAACTAAACTTCAGCACCTTTGTCTAGACAGGCTCTGCTAACTCAACACATCACTCCTTTCTTCTCACCCTTCCTGTGTCCTTTCTTTCACAAATATTTCCAGAAGAAAATACTGTATCAAGAGTGCAGCAACCTTGGAGATGCAAAGGGTCGAAGAGAGAGCAAAATCAACAAAGCTACTTCTTCATAGAGCTTGCAGCATGAAAGACTGATAACACAGTAAGTAATAACACAAATTGCAACGAATGTTATTAGAGGGGGATTTTCAGAAATGTGGGAGCCTACCGGAAATATCTGGCTTGGGCTTCCAAAACTTCTTTGGTTCTGTGGGTGGCTGTTTAAGGCTTTGTATCTAGGTAGTAGAGGTTTGAATAAGGGGTCCTTGGCAAAGTTCTTGTGTCTTTGTAGAAGGTTGGAGCTATACAAACAACTCTTCTTACTAAGAACTGAAATGTGCTGGCTCCCCTGCAGTTGCCTCAAGTTCTGTCTAGATCCAACCATTGTTCATTGACTGAGAGTGTGTCAAAAATCTCTCATGTAATTAAAGTGACCGGCTTGAACACATCAAAACATTTGATCTCAGGAAATCCCCCAAATACTACATTTCCCTTTTTAGAGGTGAGAATCAGTGCAGGTTTATGTGCATATATGGAAAAATGGATGAATTATCCATTAATGTTTGAATTATCATATTAAGTTGCCTGAAAATACAGTGATCAAAATATAATAGTGCTCTCAGCATTTGCCGAAACAACCGAAAATATTAAAATTGAACAATCACTTTTGAAAACCTCAACATAATTAAAATAACTCTTAGAAGCTGAAAGCTTGATAAAAAAAGGATATTAGTTTAAAGTTTTTCATGAATCAGCTGTGGGTGTGTAAAAACAGGTTTATCAAGATTCTAGAGCTAGTTTCTTTTTTTTTTCCCCTTTGTTGAAAATACAGTCTGGGACAAAGTGATATACTAGCTGAATAGAGTAAGCATAGATTTTTGCTTTGGTTACCAAGCTATTATCTTATCAACATCTATTATAGATCTTCCCATAAACTGTGATATTAAATACAGTTATCAACTAACTGTATTTAATATCATAGTTACATAGGCACATCTTCTTGTTAACATTATGTTTAAAATATAACAGCTAAAGGAATTGACTAATTTGGTAGATTAAGTCAATGATGATATTCACAAATGAATAACTAACTAACTAAATAAATGAAGATAAATTTATTTATATAACGTTCCTAGCCTTTTGACTAAAATTTACTTCCTGAAAGTTGGAGCCCTAGAATGAATATAAAATCCAAGTGCCTGGATTTTGGCACAAAGGAGAATTAATTCCTTACCTACTGCTTGTTAACTATTTTATATGAAGACTTAATAATTAATAAATATTTATAAAACACATTTCACAATGTGAATGGCACACAAAAAAATGGTAGGACCTTTTTGCTTGCTGTCTAGATGGTCAGAGAAGACACATAAAAGCCCATGGAAATCTAATTAATAAAACCAGGTCAAAAATGATGAATTCCAACAGAGTAGCATGGTCAATTAGTCTTGGTTGAGTTTAGAGGAAAGGAAAAGAAAGAAGGAGACTTGGGTCTGGCTGCTCAGGATTTGAAGAATAAATGGGTGACGGAGCCTTCTGAGCACGAATGAGAGTAGTACTAAAAATGCTAATATGTTGGAGAGATTGAGAGTAATTAGTTAATCTGGAGGAGATATTTTGGTTTTTGTTTTCAAGTGTAATGGGGAAAATGCCAGAAGGGAATTATAGGTTGATTTCCGGCTACAGAGATTAAGCTTCCTTCCCAAATATCAAGAGGTAACCACTACTTAGAGGCAAGCCACCAGATAAAATATTGACCTTGCAATTTCAAATACTGTTTGGAAACATATGGGCTATAAACAACATATATATATAAAATAATAAAATATATTTTATTTACACATGAAAATGTACCTAATAGTCCTGATTCTTCAAGAAAACCCATTTCAACTTCATAAAAAGTTAATATTGTTGGCATTTATCAAGACGGTTATCCCAGGCTCTATATTATACTTTACTTACTTTATTTAAACTAATCCTCACACCTAAAATGCATTATCTCCCAGAACAAACCCAAGAGATAGGAGCTGTCATCATCCTCGTCTAATGGAGAAAGAACCTGAGCATCAGAGAGGCTCTGCAACTTCTCAAAATCAAAGGTCAAGGGCTTGGAGCAGGTCAAACTTGATTCCAAAGCCCATGATGGAATCACATTGCTAGTTTCAAATAAAGATAACTCTAATGAACTGTGTAGGAAATATAACGCCCCCAAAACGAGGCCAAATCTGGACACCATTTCCTTACTTCACCATGATCCCTCTTTTATGCCAAAGTAACATATTGTTAGTGTAAAAACAAAACAAAACAAAACAAAAATATATTTCTATTGTACAAAATGGGTAATTGAATTTCAGAGAATGAAATAAGTAATGATATCCAAAAAAGAACAAATAGGAAATGGAAGTGTTGGTTTTTCAGTGCCAGCAGATGTGGTTGGTAGTCTACAATCTGAGAGGTCCCCAAGATTGCCGAAGGAAATGTTAAATGATTCCCTTCCTCTTTCCCAAACTCCTCAAGGGTTTGACATATATTGGTTCTAGTTCAGTGATTGGGAGTATAAGCCTGGGAACCAGAGACCTGATTCCCCTGATCTTCGCTCCTCTTACAAGGTAACCATGGAGGAATGTTGTTTAGTTCTCTGAGTTTCTTAGTCTCAGTTTCTTCTTCTGTAGATTGGGATAATAAAATCTCCTTTGGAGCATTGATATGATGATGAAATGTAAAGACGTCTAGAAACTATTATGTGCAGTGCCTGGCTCAGATTTAATGTTCAATAAATGGTAGTGATTATTAGTCATTTTAGGCAAACCAGCATTGTTCCTAAGAAGAAAGAACTGTTGAAAGCAAACAATGAAATCAGAGTGGATTTCCTGTTCTCTGCCTTTTAAGCTTTTCATCAAAGGCAACACAATGCAGCAGAGTCTCTGAGAACAAGCCCAAGACTGAAGCCTCCTTCTCTGATTAATGCAGTGCTTTGAGCACGAGCAAATAATCTGAAGAAGGTTAAATTCATGCATGGCTTAACTCGAACCAAAGTGGTCAAGGATCTTCACAGGCTCTGTGCCGCTGAAGAATTCTAGGGAATTGGTTAAATTCAGAATGTAGCCTAAAACAAATCTGGAGATAAAGTGTCATCAAGAAATAGAATTAATTTTGGCATTATGATAACATCATACATATAAATTTATCTGAAAATTCAGCTTACTTATTTAGGGATTATTCCTTCATCTGTTTAACAAGTTCCCTTTCAACCTCTGGGAAAGCATCAGCCTAGCAAACAGAGTAAGTTGCTCACCTTTTTCCTTCTGTACATATATGAACACAGGAGTCCAGGGATAAAGATGGGGAGGGGAGTAGTTCTATTCTATTTAGACAAGTGATACAATGATGTACTCCCGTATCACTTTACAGATCATCAAGTGTGCGTGCGCGCGCGCGCACACACACACACACACACACGTATTATGTCACTCTATTCTTACCCAGCACAGAAAGAAAATGAGGCACAGAGGGTTACATATTTGTTCAAAAGCACGCACCATATTAAATGGCAAAGCCTCTGTTAGAAGACTGACCATAACTCAGGTTCAGTTCATTTTTGCATGCTACCACAGTGCCTGAGCAGTGACACTCACTAACTTATATGTAGTGCTTTATGGATTAGAAGTCCTTCTGCATACATAATTTTGCTTGATTGTCACGGTATTTTGAAAGCAGAGAAAGTTTTGTCCTCATTTTAAGATCCAAAAAATAATCTTTGACAGTAAGGCAATCCAGGACTTCAACTTTCAACTTCAAAATCTCATTTATTCATTGATCCATCCATCAATTCAACACATACTTACTAAACATCTCTTATATACTAGGAACCTCTCTGGACAATGAGGGTAGAGTGGAGAATATGACTTCCTGTCTCCAAGGAGATCTGATTCTAGTGGAGGAGATGAACAATAAACAAATGAACCAAAAAAATAAAAGATAATATCAAATAAAGATAAGTAATATCAAGAAAATAAAAGAAGAAAGAGTCATAAGGATAGAGGCCAATCTATTTCAGACAGAGTGAAGACAAACAACCTTTCAAGGGGAGATGTTATTGGAATAGACCCTGGACTGAAGTGAGCAGCAAGCCAGAAGCACAAGGTAAGTGTTTTCAGGAAAGGGAATGTCAAGGTTAAACACACTCCAGTTTAGTGTTTGGAGAAACCACAAGGTGACCAGAAAAGAGATGGCTTAGGCTGAATGCAAGGACATAAGTATGGAGTGATAGACAAAGCGCTGGAATAGGTAGGGCTTTGTCACAGAGTATCATGACTTTTTCAAAGATCTCACTGGGTTGGAAAAAACAACACAAGCATGATGGTCGTAAGCCCTTGAAAAACTCCTTTCACTACCAATTCATTTCTCTTCCTCTCTTTGGTATAAGTTCTTCCAGGACATTCTCACTCTTAGCAATACCTCTCATATCCTTGGGGGCCAGCTGAGCAATAGTTTCAATATCATGATTACTTTAATGAGATATGTAGCCATCTCAAAAGCAAGAGGTCATGGGTATTATATTTTGACTCGGTAGCTACTAGACATGAGAGAATAGTTTGGAAACATGAGTTCTGGTAATTCTGAAGTTCTAAGCTAAATGAAGCACTTGAAGCAAAGTAGGACCCATGAAAACGAAGTCTTTTATCAATGCCTGAGGAAAAGTACTGCAATTACACTAACATTTATATAGATTCATTAGAAATCCAGGTTCTCATGAGAAATTGCTACGGACATAAATGTGATTATTGTGCCAACATGCAGTATCCAGACAGGAATCAGAGGATCAGATATATAAAATAGGACCATCAATTTATCTAGTAAATTTTTAATTAACCTATTACATATTTAAGTCTTGTGTTCTCTCCAGTACGTGCATGGCAAACTGTCACGGTAACAAAGACCCTCTCAATTAGCTCTGATAGGAGCACATCTACTAATAAAGAGTGAGTTGGGCCAAATAAGCCTCCTGGTGTGCTTGTAATATCATCAGTGAGGTTCCAATCTCACTTTCTGAAGAAGCCAACTATGATTCCAGCTGTCTAAGGAACAGCCCAATAGACAATGTTCTATGATAGGAGGTGGAGTAGTTTTTTTAAAAAGATCAACTGCTGGAATGAAGGAGAAAAATATTTCTTCAAGTCAACTGACATGGATAAATGAGACAAAGATTTGTATTTTAGTAGCTTTATGGCTTCTTATTCTTATTTTTAAAGCTTGCTCTAAATATAGGAAGTATGAGCCATCTAAAGCTTTAGGATGATCTTATAGCCCTTTATATTTGTAAAAGACTTATTTAGAGGGATCTCCTATCTATACAGCCAAAAGTACCTCTATAGCCTACAATTTACCCTGTAAAGAGTGGTAGGCAAGAACCGACTACTCTAAGTGATGCCTTCAGGGTTTGAGAGTGTTTCTGGAAGGTGACCACCAGCCTTCTGATGTCTTGGCTTGGGCTTTTCCCCCTTACCCCTTCAATCTTTCTGACTGCTGGCTCATTCTAGTGCTACACCTTCCTAACTCTGCACTCACAGGCTACAGTGCTTACTCAGGACCACAGAATTTCAGTGACCCCCCCCAACCCCCACCCCGCGGAGTCTCTCTTCACTGTCCCCATGCATGGATCTGTGATCGCATGTGAAATGCACAAGGTCCGCATTGGATTGGTCTTTTCCACTCCTAGTACACTCGGTCATCCAAATTACCTCCTAGCTATGTGACTTAGGTGTACCATCCTGGCAGTTGTTAAATACACTTTTTAAAATAGTAAAAACTTTATTCGGATACACGGATTCAATTTTGTGTTTAAACAAAGATAGAAACATAGCTGTCTTAAGGACCTCTGGGGTCAGTAACAAATAATTCAATTTGTGAAAATCAAAGAGCTACTACTTTGGTACTAGCTTTGGTCAGAGTCCTTTCACACACAAACCACATTTGATTTCAAAGGATCCTTATCAGGTAGGGGCAAGGGGTATTCTTCTCCATTTTAAAAAGCAAGATAACTAAATCTCAGAGATGTTTCCTACTTAACCAAAAAACAGGTGCTTCCTCTTGATTTAAATCCTGCTTCCCTTCTGCTACATTACTTTCCATTAAGCTATCTGGTGACCACTTATAAAGGAGGCAAGTAATAAGATAGGAAAAAGAATTCCTTGATTATAATACTAATAGCTAAGATTTATTGAGCACTTAGTACATACTGTGTTGTTTCCACATGCTTTATACTGGACCTCACTTTTGGTATGTCATCATCAAGGTCCTTAAGTAACAATGAGAGGTTGTGACAATCACTTAACAAAGATATCAAATACAAGAAATTATATGTGATTGTACCACTGAATTTAAGTATATTTAAAGGATTAAAAATAAAATGTAAAAGAACATTGGATAACCCCTAACCTTTTCCTCTACATTTACACAGAAGTTGTTCTAATTACTCCAACTGGGGCTCCTGGTAAGTGGTCAATTTGCCAATTATCAAGATTAGTATTTATTATTATTAGAAACACATTAAACTTTTTCTCACACAAGTCTTATGGATACAAACTATACAATTTGATCCAGATATTTGTGATGTTAGTCCCATTTATTGATGACAAACTAAAGATTCAGTTAAGCCAGAGAACCACCTAAAGGTTGGCTTCCTATTATTTCCTGTGTTGAATGTCTTCTCCATGTGTAGCTATCCAAATTAAATGAAATCTGAGCAGCAGTAATAGGATGCAAAGGAGAAACATAGAAATGATGCAAAAGTGAAGAGAGATGGAGAGGAATAGCTATACATGATAGGAAAAGAGAAGCAGGGGTGCATGTGGAAAAATAATGTATCATGTAAACACTGGTACCTGGAAAACCACAAGAAGCTTTCCCTTTCTTCCTGGGCACAGAGCTGGACATGTTTCTCAGGCTTCCTTGAAGTTAGATGTGGCCACGTAACTGAGGTCCTTTCAGTGGAATGTGAGCAGAAGTGATACATGCTACCATGTTCTGTCTTCCTCTTGAAGACTAACAGAGAAGACAATGGTCAGCTTGGAAGCCATATATGGAAAATGGAGCAATAGTCTTAAGATATTTTTCTGAATTTTGTGTAAGGAGCAGAGATACTGTTGACTTAAAGCTGCTGCCCAGACCTGTTTCATGAGAAAAAGGCAAACTTTTATTTTGTTACCGTACTGATTCCTGGGGGTGTAATGGTCCCAGGAGCTTTGTCTACTCTAATGCATAGTGTTTGTGTTGTTAGTCCAGAGAAAATCAACATAAAAAGCAAAGGATGAAGGTATGGTGTTGGGAGGTAAAATATGGAAGCATAATTCATAATAAAGCACAAAAAATAGTAGATGCTCTTAAATCTTTGAGACATGCTTGAAGGAAAAGAAAACTAATGCTGACAAATCTGAATTCAAGTATATAATGCAAGGTAAATGTAGGAACAACACATTTCGTGAATTCTAGAAATTGATTCATCTTCAGTTGCCAATCATCTCCATTTCTCATCTATTAGGAAGGACTCCACTTTGCACCACTGCTTCTTTCTAAGGCAATATTGCCTTGTCTTCTAAGATAGGAAATTCTTCTAAATACTATCTGGTGATCTCTATATTCCTTCAATGTCTTGTTTAAGGCTTGAGATGGGAGACTGGCATGCTTTACATATGGATATTTAAGAATCATTTTTGACTCCTAGAGTCCTTTCAAATTTATATTTAATCATATGTAAATTATATATTATATTTAATAATACATATATTAAAAATATATATCATATATGTTTGATTGTTACTAATTTTTTGTTTTGCAGACATGGCTTCAGTACTTAATCCATATAGACAACTCATGCTGAATTGGCAACTAGGAAATTCAGTCCTAGTTGTTCATACAAACATACACCCCATCCTGAAGAAAAAAGATCACTCTAATATTAGCCAGATTTCTGTGGCATATTTCACATCCCTTCACTCTATCTTACATGTGTTTAAAAGCTGAGGAAAGTAAGGAAGAAACATGGCTTCTTCAATGGTTGGATCAAAACAAGTAAAGTGTTAAGAAGTAAGAAGTGTTGCCTCTCTTCTTGGAATTATTATTTTATCAGTCAGAGAAAACATATTGGGACATTTCTAAACATAGGATAAAAACACCCCCTAACTCACTGGAGGGAAAAGAAATCCCAGCCTGGTGATACAGGTACCAAAACATAAGACTGGAGCCATGGAAGCAGTTGATAGGAAATATACACAGTTGAAATTAAGTTCTGCCACTCAGACAGGGTAAGTCACCCGCCTTTAATAACACAATACATTCCCACTGGATGTGGCTCCCTTGTTAAAAAATGATGAAAGCTAATCATTTCTACCCTCTGTGAACACACACTAGATAAAGCATTAGAAAAACATACATCCATGGAGAAAAAGAATCTGAGTCTGTAAAACTCACACACACACATCTGCATCAGCTTCAGAGCAAGTCACTACCTACCTCTGCAATCTTTTTAAAGGATGAAGTAAGATCGGGAGATGAGTGGCGGTATTGACTTTTCCCACACAGGACATCAGTGAAGCCGCTGAATTAAAATCAAATGGAAAAAGTCAGTGTGAAGACAGGGAGTTGTGGTAAAGATTTTAAAATAATGTCACAGGTACAAATGAAAGTAAGTGAACGAAACTAACACGACACATTATTGAATGTAGTAGTAATGGTGAGCGATACCAAAGATGCAGCGCTACTGGCCTTTACTTCTACCTATTTCAGTAACTAGTATTGATTAAGCACAAACAAATTCCAAGATGGGATATAGGACGAATTGTTCCATATATCCATATTAGCTCTAACTCTACCAAGACCTTCAAAATAGTCACCATACAGCTTAATAAAGGGATCTTAGCAGATCTAACATGCTCATGATTAAGGATAAATAATCTGAAATTCAATACTTTTATTTATAAAAGATTTTATTTATTTATTTGACAGATCACAAGTAGACAGAGAGGCAGGGGTGGGGGGGAGCAGGCTTCCCTGCTGAGCAGAGAGCCCAATGCAGAGCTCGATCCCAGGACCCTGAGATCATGACCTGACCCGAAAGCAGATGCAGAGGCTTTAACCCACTGAGCCACCCAGATGCCCTTCTGAAATTCAAATAAGTAAACTGACTTGTCCAAGGTCACCACTCTAAGTTCCAAAAAAACTGACTGACTGAAGATTCACACCTAGTTCAGTATTCCTTCCTCCACATCTCATCTGCATCTCCTGAGCCCACCTCAATAGCAGATCAAGGATTAAAGGATATTTGCAGGTTTGTTAGTTTGTTTGTTTTTGCTGATATTGTCATTTTAAAAAAGATTTTATTTATTTATTTGACAGAGATCACAAGTAGGCAGAGAGGCAGGCAGAGAGAGAGAGAGGAGGAAGCAGGCTCCCCGCTGAGCAGAGATCCCAGAACCCTGGGATCATGACCTGGGCTGACGGCAGAGGCTTTAACCCACTGAGCCACCCAGGCGCCACTGATATTGTCATTTTTAAGACAAATAAAACAATAATGACTATGGTGAGATTTTGAGAATCTATCTTGAAATCTGATAATCCTGTAACATTAACTTGTTATCTTATGATAACACTATTTTGCAGATACAAAACTATAGCTCAGAAAATTAAATTACTTGTCCAATGTCACATGGCAGAGCGAGCATTCAGATACAAGTTTATCTTAATCCAAAGTCTATATTCTTTTGACTATACATCATTACCTCTTTTAATCTCTTGTTGTTTTGTGAGGCATGTCAAGAAATTCAAAGCAAAGCTGATACTTGGAAATCTCGACTGATTACCCCAGAATCTACTGTTTAGCCCTTCAAACATTGTCAAAAACTGATTCTTCTGATCAAGCTTATTAGATATCCTGCTTCTATAATAGCCTCCCAACAAGAACAATTAGTAGCTTCATATACAAGAAAATGACCAATTAATTTTATTTCAAAAATGATGGTAAAACAGTAGTCACTGAGAGAAGGGCTGGTGAAAATTTTATGATCTGGTAAAAGTCTCTGCAGGCTAGGGATTGTACTATCCTAACTGACACAGATTATGTCAGCCTTGCAGATGGTGTTAAAAATAATAACCCTATGTCTATATGAGATCAAAACATCGAGGCTGAATTTAACCCAGATGCTTGGCACTGTGTAGACACAACCTATGTCATATCTTCCATTTTCTGTTGGATGCAGCAGAGGAAGGGTGTGACTCCACACAAATTGTTAAAGGAATAATATTTTCAGGCAAGCCTGCACTAATGCTTTGGTGATTTTTTTTCCCTCCCTCCTCTGTTTAAATTCCTAAAATGCATCAGACCTCATGAGTTTCAGGCAGACATACTCTGCTAGGAGTTGAAGGAAGATTTGCACATTTCTTTTCTGACATGTGGACAAGCAGACGCTCCATCGCAGGGCTTTGACTGCTCACTGGCTTTCTTTGTCTTCATTCACACATAAGCCTTGCCAATTTCCCACTGAAAATGCCACTGCAGATCCTGAAAAATGTTTGGAAAGAATCTCATGGCTTTCAATCTCCTCGACAGAAAGAGAAAATTTAGACAGTCTTACTTAAAAAATATATATATATATTGAAGGCAGTTTTCGTCATCAGTACGAGCATCATAAAAGCACTTAGAGATAATGGGTTAAGTGTAACTGAATCAGAGCACACCGATTTGGCAGTAATCTCATTCACAAAATGTTGGAGTGGTTATAGGTGATGCCAAGTTAAACAGGATGATGGACTCAACACAATACATGTTTGCAACACCAATGGGTCGTCAGTTCAAGGCCACCCACTTCCAGGTGGCGGGAAGCGGGGGCAGCTGCCCCATCTCTGGAGAGTCAGAGGGTCTTCCTGCTCATGTGGTCAGATGTCTGAGACTGTGAAAAAGAGAATGAGAGTTTGCTTGTCCTTGGTGTTTAATGATTCAAGAGGAAAGGAATATTTACCCCTATACTAGGGAGCTGAGATATCTTCCTCATGGCCTCTAATTCATTCTTGGGGTAAGCCAAGGGGTAGATGGGCAGAAGTGTCTTGTGCTTCTACTTTGTGGGGGTAAATAATAGCTGTGGTCTTAAATGGCAGACTATTGAGAGGGATAGTAAAGAGGCAGTCAGACATTTCAAAGCCATTTGAAATGTATGGCGCTTTCATCCAGAATCCAGATATTTTCTTTGCCTCTTTCCAAGTTCCTTTCTGGCTACTACTTTGTATAGTGTGCTCCCTTATGCCAAAACCAGATATTATCCTGTGTGATGTGAAGACTTTCTGACTCGTGGTGTCTTCACACTGATGGTCCCCAGGCTTTAGGATGCTAAGGCAGACCCGGTGGTATAGACAATAAGTAATTGTCCCAGAGAGACAACATTGTTTGAATGTCCTCTAGTATTTAATCTAGAAAAGATGACATTTATAGAAAGTGACTTTTAAAAGTGTACTTTTGATTTCCAGTTAAAATGATTATAATTTAAAAAGAAATATAAATACACTAGTCAATACTCATTAATTCTTTTTTTTTATAAAGATTTTTATTTATTTATTTGAGACAGAGAGAGAGCACAAGCAGAGAGGAGGATCCGAGAGAGAGGAAGAAGCAAACTGCTCTTATGTGGGACTCGATCCCAGGGAGCAAGGAGCCTAATGTGGGACTTGATCCCCGGACCCTGAGATCATGACCTAAGTCAAAGGCAGACACTTAATGGACTGAGCCACTCAGAACCCTTCATTAGGTAATTCTGATTGGGTGAGTAATACTAATAGTGACTATGATGTGCCAAGCAAGCTTCTAAGCACTTCAGATATATTAACTTGTTTAATCTTCACAGAAACCCATACCGTTTTAGAGTGAGGCAATTGATCACAGAGACATTAGGTAACGTGTCCAAGGTCACCCAGTTGGAAAGCAGCAAAGGCAAACTTCAAGCCCAGGCAATCTAGCTCCAGAGTGTGTAGTATTGTCTGTCTCCAATAGAGTATTAAGCATTGAACTAGACATGGGTCCTGGAGAACTGGGAAGTATGTGTATGAAGCAGTAGACTGGGAATTATATTCAAAGTTAGAACCAGCTCCTTCAGATTAGTCATCTTTGGAGAAATGCACTTAGAATCATGAAGTGTCACTCTTTAAAACATGTGTCATTACACCCCGGGTGTTGCCATCATAGCTGGTTTATAAATAAATCAGCTGCCCATATTTTAGAATTTTACTTTCCTCATTAGAAAGTGTGACACCCTTCTTAATCACTGCACAATTCATAAATCCAGGCTCCAAATGAATCTTGGCCATTTCCAAAACCCAAATCCATCTTCAAAAAGTCAAAGATTTGTCATCTTAGGGAATGTTCCAAAGAATCTGCTGGGCCACCAATTCTTGGGGCAGGCCCCAGATATTTTTGAGTGATGGTAATTTCCTTACAGCGCAAGCATACCATGGCATTGGAGCCGCTTGGAAAGTGAGGGCTTTCAACTGGATCTTTAAGTTCAGGTTTCTTCATGAAACAAATCATTTGTCTAGCTTTATAGTCAAATATCATCTACACATATCCCCTAAGGACTTCATACCCTCACTGGGGAGGAAATTTTAAACACAAAAAAGTAATCAGGGAACAATGTATGGCAGATAAAAGTCAAGGCCAACATAGACGGCATAAACAAAAAGCACAGTGGAATTTCATGATGGTGAGAAAGAATGTAGAAACCAACCAGTAGTTCGGAAGGCGTCATGGAAGAGATGCCTCTAGACCTGAACCTTAAGTGAAGAGGAGAATTGGATATGATGTTAAGCATTGTGATGAGAACTATGAACATGGTAGATAGATGATAAATATTTGATGACTAATTCTTAATTCCTGACCCTCCCATGTTTGCTGAGACATTAAGAGACAGGATAGTTAACTTCCATACCCAACCAGTCTGAAAATTATGTTAAGTTTCTTTTCACTGAAATAAGCAAAGCAGAATAAAAAGCCAAATAATCGCAAGAGAAAGGGAAAACAATATTCTTTGAAAGTGACTAGGGAAATGTTTGTACTTGCTATTTAGAATGTGAGCCATATAAAGGAGGGACAGGACTTACATGTGTTCTTTATAATCTGTGTTGTGCTTAAAAATATTTGATAGAGTTGTTACTCTCAAAAGTGCTGTGGGATGCCAGAGCCAGCTCTTTAAATACCCCATACTCCAAACAGTTAGAAATATGCAAGGATGAGAATGATTGCTTCCTTTCGGAGACAGACCTTAATTATTCAGGTCCTACAAGATACAAGTTAATTCATAGCAACAGTGGCATAATTCTGTTAACTATTGATTTATAAGTTGACACTGATACAGAAATTCAGAGGAATCTTTCACAGTCATCCAGTCGTGCACAAGTAAATTGAATACCACCACCAAATTACTCATTCTAATGTGTAAATGTCCTTGGGGTCAAGTTGGTCAAACAGTCTGAGGAAATAATTTTTTTTTAAAGATTTTATTTATTTATTTGACAGAGATCACAAGTAGACAGAGAGGCAGGCAGAGAGAGAGGAGGAAGCAGGCTCCCCGCCGAGCAGAGAGCCTGATGTGGGGCTCGATCCCAGGACCCTGGGAACATGACCTGAGCTGAAGGCAGAGGCTTAACCCACTGAGCCACCCAGGCACCCTGAGGAAATAATTGACTGAGTTTTGAGGATGTTTAAGTTTCTCTTTATTTCTTCAGGTATGCCTTTCTGTATATAATGAGACTCAGTTATAAAATATAACAAGATGATTAGATCCCAACGTATTCACCTCCGGCTCTCTCGTCTTCCCAGTCTTTCCTGGTCTTTTCCTCCTCTCCCTTTCTTTCTTTTCTTCCCCTCTTCCCCCTCCTACCTTCCCTCCCCTCCTTTATTTTTATCAGGACACCTCCAAGGCATAAATGATAAAAGATCATTAACTAGGATATGGGCTATAACTGATCCACTGACACTAAAACAAGTTTCATCCTAATATAGTTCTACTGGTTGGACCAAGTTGAAAGTAGTCTCCAGATTCGTAAAGAACCATTCAATATGATGAGTTGCCATAAGGTGACCACAAAAAAGGGTGGATGAAAGAACTGTTTAAAGAAACACTGTCAGTATGGCGTCTTCTGTAATGCTGGTGCATAAGAGCACATGCACCAGCTCAAAATAAAACAGGTGAGTAGAAAACACTCCGAAAGAAGGAGAATTTTCAGGAGTTAGACCACGGCCATAATTTTAACCTAAAAAGTATTCATTAAGTTCTACTCTGTATGGAGTTAGTGATGAAGGGATATGAAGACTGCAGAGATGACCTCCACATTTCTTGTAATACATCTGGATGAGTAATGTGTGAAGTTATTCTTAATTGGAGGCTAGTTAATAAACAACAATTGAATGTTAACTAGGCAGAACTTAGGGCTAGGGTGTACTTGGGGACACTTCTATGGGAGACACAATGTGACCATAGATAAAAAAGATTTTTTTACCAGCAATATATTATTTTTCCCTTCTAATCCCATTGGAGGCACAATCTCCTGCCAACTGTTCAACAGAAGATAATCCAGTGCGTGCGTGTGTGTGTGTGTGTGTGTACATACGTGTGCACACACAGGCACATAAATTCTGAGGGAGTCACACAGGGGACGACCCACATCACCTACAGATCCTAAACTATAGTCACTATTGTCTCTAAAGGTATAGGTGATGTCACTTAAAGACAATCCTCCCAGAATTGAGAAAACGAGGCACGTGTCTTTAAGTGTCAGCCTTGGGTAGGCACGATAAAGGTGTTGGGAAGAAGCAGCAGCTTGTGTCAACAAGTGTTTACTGAGCATTTCTTTTGCTTTAGGGTTCCTAGCCAAAAACACTGTCAACAAAAAGTGCACCCCTGTGAGGCTTTGGGAAAAATAAAAGCTTCCTGCAGGTTTGGGGATAAATACGTGGATATTGTGGATGTGTTTTCTCATCTCATCCTTTTTTGCCTTCCCACAGCATAGGCCCTTTAAAAAACTACTGAAGTTTGGTCATTTTCCCTCTGTTGTCCTTCCTGGGCAGCTTTACTATCCTCTGGCATAGAAATCAAGAGTGCGGGATTGACTGAGCAGTTCAACCTGCTTCCTACCATTGTCCTTTAGTGTGGTTGTATCGTGCTTTCTTCTACTGAGGCTTCCCTGCAGTTATTTCAAACCGCTGTCACTTCCCTGTCAACCCTTCTTGAACTTTGAAGCCTGAGCTAAGAACCAGTGCATTAGCCATGCATCACATGGAAAGCGTGGATCTTGAATTCGAGTTGGGGTGTGTGTACTCTCTGGATGGCTGACGCATCTTCCTGTCATAGGAATAGAACCCCCGGGCCAACACTGCAAACCCATGCGTCTAGGAGCTGCATTATTTCAACATATCAGTCTGGCATGGGGACAGTCCTTAAGACCAGGACTGAGAGTGTCAGAGGGGCCAAAATGCTTGGAGAGTCAGATGTATCACCAACCTATTTCTTGGCCTCTTACTTCTGCAGCAATTGCTTCAGGAAATTGGGAGTGGTTAGCACATTGGAAACATTCCAAGTTTTAAAAGTGAGAAAGTGTTTGGAAATATTAGCGTGTGCTTTTTGGAGAAACCAAGAAATGCCGGGGAGAGTTCAGGTCCCTATGAAGTGCCACAAGAAGGGACCTGAAGTCGGCAATACAAAATTAGGATGATGGATGGAGTGAAGAGACAATTCTAGCCCCATGACTTCTGAATAAAGACTTCACCAGTATCCAACTGAAATTATAATTACACAGAGCCTGCATGTTAGTCATAATTCACTAAAACATCTTCTAGGAGTCTATAGGATTGTTAATAGATGGTAAATGGAGAGCGTACATTATGTGTAAATTAGATCGATGGTAACCTTGCACCGTGTCTCATTATGTGGTTTACTTTCTTCTCAATTGTTCTTTTGACCATGTAAACCTGGAAGTCAAAAGCATCCTGTTAGAGAGCACATCCCACCAACTTTTGTTGCTTCTTTCCTGATTGAGGCGACTAGACAAGCACACCCTGGG
Organism: Mustela nivalis; assembly: GCF_964662115.1. NCBI lineage: Eukaryota > Metazoa > Chordata > Mammalia > Carnivora > Mustelidae > Mustela > Mustela nivalis. Next base: position 23,104,633 of record NC_139021.1, on the reverse strand, counting down.
CGTTTCAGCTGTGCTTGGTTGTTGTGGTTATTCAATAAAGGCTGATTTGGTAAGAGAGACAAGCCAGAAGCACACATTATGGGTGTTCAGAGGAGATGCAGATGCCATGGGAGCTGAGGGGAGAGTGGCTGGCTTCAATCGGATGACCAAGAAATCTTCCAGAAGGCAGCAATGGCCTTTGACCTGAGCCATGCAGGGTAGGCACCCTTTGGACATGAAAAGATGAGAAAATTATTCCAGGTGGTGGTACTGTAAGAGCATAGGTATGAGTTGGAGTTGTGAGTAAACAAGGTCAAGGAATTGATCAGTGAATGACAGAAATAGTGGGTGTAAGCCTAAAAGAACGCTGAAGTGTCTAGGTTTTAATATGTAGGCAGTGAGGAGTCAGCAATTTCTCAGCAGATAAGGTACAAGATCAATGTCGTGATTCAGGGAAATGTACATGGAAGCAATGTGTTTAGAAAGAAGTAGAAATTGTAACTGCTGTTGGTAGCTGTAAGTCAGAGTTTCATTTTCATGCATACATAGTATTGAAACCTCACATTGCCTTTGCTGTATTTCTACACATGCTAGTAAAAAAAGGAATTTAAATGATCAGTATAGGTATATGTGCAGGTATGTACTCAAACTATGCTGCTCCCATCCGTGAGACGCTTGTGTGCATACGCACATATCCATTGGGAAAAATTACGTGCAAACTAGTATTTATTTAACATAAGTGCCTACTGTGTACCAGGTACTATTCTAGAAGCCGAAGACAAAGATAAGTAAGGTCCCTGCCTTTTGAAGTTATAACCTATTTGGGGGGTGACAAACAAATGTAATAATGTATGAAGAAAGAGTGTAGTCATGTAAGCAAAATACAACAAAAACACAGAGGTGAACAATAAACAAAACTTAGGGGCAATAAAGTGGGGAGTTTTTAGTGATTAAGATGTCCTAACTCTTAATTCCTAATCCAGAATGGACAGAAGAATAGTGGTCGGAAGCATCTTGTCAGTGAAAAGACCGCATGGGTAGGAAATCAGCAAGGCCTACGTGGTATGTGTTTTCTCTTACTTTCACTTATTTTGGGCTAATATTATAGGTCCATATAGGAGTTTATAGTTTGCTAATAATTATTTGCTGCAGGTGGATGCTTTGGTGTTTTCTCAACATGAACAACGGGGAGCAAATACAATGAGCCAGACGGATGAGTGTGAAAGGTGAGTGGAGGTTCTAGGACCTAAACAAAGCTTTTCCAGGAGGAATCCCTGGAATGATTACGTGCGATCCTAAAGGTATTGATAGAAATAGAGCTATATCTAGCTGCAATAGTAAAACCTCTTTTTTTAAAAAAATATTTTGTTTATTTATTTGAGAGAGAGAGAGAGAGACAGTGAGAGAGAGCATGAGCGAGGAGAAGGTCAGAGAGAGAAGCAGACTCCCCATGGAGCTGGGAGCCCGATGCGGGACTTGATCCCAGGAATCCAGGATCATGACCTGAGCTGAAGGCAGTCGTCCAACCAACTGAGCCACCCAGGTGTCCCTAGTAAAACCTCTTTTTACGAAAGTCTACTTTTGACTTAAGAAATCAAGGGACAAAATAACATCTAACTCTCATTTCCTGACTTCTTTCAATTTCATATGAGCATCAAGCTCATAGGAAGGTATTTGAAGTCAGAGAGAGCTGGCATTCACGGAAAGCAAGGGCAGGAGTGGGAGAACTCCCAGAATTTAGGCATCCTGCGATTCCAGAAAACCTGTTTCCACAACAATACCCTTCCAGAATTTTGTGCCATGAAAAACGATGCCTACGGTCCCCCACACAATAAAGGCAGGAGCAATCTGCAGAAGTAAGAAGCCTGGTGGAATTCAGGCCTATTTTGAAATTAGTTAATTAAAGAACCCAGGGAACTCAATTCCGCTGCTAGTTACTAAATGAATAAAAGAAGCTGGGACTCGCTGTCATGCATGAGAACCTCAAAAGTAGAAAATATATCCATCACGATGACATCTACTCACATAATTTTGGATTAGCACCAACACCATATTTACTTTTTCAGCTTTCTTTTATATTTGCTGGCTCATGGGGTTTTTCTCAGCAAAACAGTTTTGTTATGCTTGCTTTTATTACAGAGCTATGCAGGTCGTGTCTTCAACAGATGAATAAGATTTGCGCATCAGTTATATTGTAGCACTATTTATATTGCCAAAGTACAAAGATCTCCAAATCAGGGAATAGAGTCTCTATTGGAATTAGTGCCACAGAATAAAGCACTAATGGGTAGATGCAGGAGCTTACTGTCAGTATATACGCAGACTGGTCTAACATTTTTTTAAAAACACATGGGAAATGACCTTATTATATTATTGTCCAAAATGATAGTTTTGCTTGGATATTATTTATAAACTTTGATTTCTTTCCACTAAGAGAGACTGGATATTTTCAAACATCTTCTCTTGGGGTGTGGCTGAATTACCGCAATAGGTAATGTATAAACAATCTGTACAAAAAGTTAGATTATTATCCCTTAAATTTCATAACTTGTATCACAAATACAAATGCCAGGCAAATTTAACCAAAGAACATAAAACTTCTACCTTAGCTTTCTCTTACTCTATATCAGTAATTTTTAAAGATATAATCTAGGGGCACCTGGGTGGCTCAGTGGGTTAAGCCTCTGCCTTCAGCTCAGGTCTTGATCTCAGGGTCCTGGGATCGAGCCCCACATCGGGCTCTCTGCTCAGCAGGGAGTCTGCTTCTCCCTCTCTCTCTGCCTGCCTCTCTGCCTACTTGTGATCTCTCTCTCTACGAAATAAATAAATAAAATCTTTAAAAAAATGATGGATTTCAGCTTTAAAATAAAGACATAATCTATGTTCTATTTTTAAGTTAAAGTGCTCAAATAGATTACTAATCTGAATACTGCTGCCATCTTGAATAAGCCTTTAGTCTGAGGCTTGAAGACCTCTCTTTTAAACAGGAATCTTCATGTTAGTGGCATTAGTGTGAGCAGCAAAGGATTATTTTTCCTTCCTTCCTTCCTTCCTTCCTTCCTTCCTTCCTTCCTTCCCCTCCTGCATTAACCCTCATTATACCTGATGATCCTCAAGCAAACACAAATCCTACAGGTGAGGTGACATCACAGAAAAAAGAAAAACCCAGAAATCATTATAGGATCCATTTCACTTTCTAATTCTCTGGTTGCACAGCCTACACTTCACGGTGTACAATTCTATGGAGAACTTCTGATGTTTTTTACAGGAGAGATATTGGGCTACTGTTTATTTTCATTGACATATTTCTCTACGAGGCCGCCATCTGCAAGAAGAGCCCTTAAGCAATGACTCCATCGGAGCTAACACAAAGAAAAGTGAAGAAAGGAAAAGAAAGGAAGGGAAGAAAGAAAAGAGGAGAGGAGGACAGAAATTTGGGGCAAGAAGAACAGACCCTGGTTCTGCCCCATAGAGTCAAACAAAACATTTCTTCCTCAGGAGCTCCAAACCACCCTCCAGCAACACCCTCAACACAACCCGCCTGCAACCTGGTTAGGGATCCTAGAACCTCTGGCTTGCTTAGAAACGATGTTTCTATTTTTCTTAAGAAATTTAAAGTCTCTGTCAGTGGAACAGATTAAGAACCTTGGTGCTCATATATATATGGAGAAATCCAACTAGGAATCCCACTAGACAAGCTGGGCTCAGCACATTTCATGGAATGAGAGAATTTTGTGTCACAGGATTATAGGCAATAAAGCCAGACTAGATAGATAATCTGATAGTCTTGCTTTCAGATAGATGATCAACAATCCGTTTCAGAGAGAGTGATGTGTATCTGGTCAGTATCTTACTTCATGTATCAAGTATCTACCGCATGCTCACTGTGAGCTTTTCTCAGTTTATACCTGCCAACTTGATTTCCCTAAAATCATGGAGCACAAATCGTGACCAGACAGACGCTGGCCAACTGAGTCTAGTTTGGAATTGCCCTAATTGTCTGCTCTGCTCCCAAGTGGGCAAGTGACTATAGCCTCTTGGCTTGAGTTTCTTCCATGGTAAAATTCTCTAAGAAGTGCTTCATGAAACCTGAGTTCTGCGGAAATTAATGGATGTCTTATAAATAGAGATTATGGGTTGGAAGCACTTGGATCATGGGCACTACTGTTTTTCCAGAGTGGATAGAGGGTGGGGTATTTTTTTTAAAGTGAATTTTTTCTCACGGAGCATCAAGTTTTCCACACAAAGTTCAGAGTAGAGCACCACTTCAGGTAGCTCCACACTGCTGTTGCTCCTTTCATACCTACCCATGGAAATCTGTGAGAAATTCACAAATCTTATGAGTTTTCTAGAACAGTATTGTCTGATAAAATTTTCTGCCACAACGGAAATGTTCTGGGTTGTTCAATATGATAGCCACAGCCATATGCAGCTATTGAACGCTTGAATGTGGTTAATGTGGCTAAGAAATGGAATTTTTAATTCATTTACTTTTAATTAATTTACATTTAAAGAGCGACACGTGGCTGGTGGCTATCAAATTGGGCCGCACAGGTCTAGAATCTTGATACGTATCAGCCAGAGGAGTATAAACAGAGCATATGCGATTCCGTGTTTCTTCCAAGCCCCGCAGTGATCTGTGGCATTGGGAAGTGAGATTCTGGTTGACATAAGCAGGAAAAATCAAACTGTTTCCAAGCATAGGGTTATTTTCCTACCCAGTGTTACTCCAAGTTGTTTTTTTTTCTTGCTGCGGTAAACAGCAGACCCTAGCATGGGCATTTGATCCTGCCTGCTTTTTTCCCCCGCTCCTTTCCAGATATTTTGACCACACCTTATAGTGAATTGTATAGACATTTAAATATTTCCACACAAATCCTCAGCCAGCGGCAGCCAGCATCTACCTTGTCTTCTACTACAAGGGCTCCACTCCACCTGAGACAAATGTACCTCTGTGGCTGGGCTCAGCAGCATTCCCTACATACCTCGCCCATTCATCAACTAAGGGGTTGTTCCAACATTCATTGCAGCACTCTTCTGTCCCCGAGGCTTCGTACCGCTTGGCCCACTACCTTTTTTCCTGTTAGAGCCTGGGATCACACTGCTTCTGCCGGCTGGCACCAGATGAAGCTATTACTTGCAATCAATTAAAGGAAAACTTGAACACTTTGGAGAACTTTTCCCAGTAAAGAGGACAACACTTCTGTTCCATTCATAAGGAGAAAAAAGGGAGTCGAGGCGGTGTTACACTTTGGTTTCAAGACCTGTAAATGCGGAAGGTGTGAGGAAGAAGAATTTCAAGGAGAATATATGTTCCCTTTTCAGCGCGGGCTGTGGTCAAACAACTTAGAAGCTTCACAACTGTTCTTTCTCTTGTTGGCTGATCGGGTTCCAGGACATTGCAAAAGATTTATTTACAATCACCCAAAGAGCCAGAATAGCCTCACCTTCATCTGGGAAATAATAGCTGTTTTGTGCTATTTCATTCAACAACAGTGACTCATTATGTAGCACTAGGGCCTTCCCTGATACTTGTAACTGTCAGGCAGATTTCCTATGCCTTGTTCACATACAATAGACCTATTTTGTCAGATTAAACCTAGAGATGTATAATTATCTGCATGTGTAGATACGAGTGTACTGGCTTACACATATATAAGGATGCAAATGTATTTATTAACATATGGCTCTCCAGTGATCTCACTCTAAAATGTTTCTCATTGCTTGCCCGAGGACCCACCACATTTGTCGTCTGTGTGTGACTGACGACGCTCAAGGGGAGTGATGGCTTCTAGTTGAAAGACAGAAAATTATTCCTCTTCTGGCCTAGAAGCAGTTGCCAGGAGAGAGGGAGACATCTGGGGTTTTAAATCTCGGAGAGCCAGGTTAACCAAAAGAACTATTTTGCATACAACTCTTATTATGGAGATGTTAACAAAAATACATAAAGGGTTGTTATGTTCAGTGGTGAGAATTCATCCCATGCTCTTGTCTCTGTGTGTCTGTCCCTTTTTGTTACCCTCTGGATCCAAGCCTGCATCCTGTGAAGTGTAGGGAGGGGACCTATTGATCCTTGTCCAAGTGTTCAGGGCTCTATAAATTTCTCTAAACTAAATATAGAGGTAAGTCTTGGATTTGGTATTTTTCAGTCAACTTTTACTTTAGGATACATTTCATTTAACCTGCAAACAATAAAGTAGACCACACTTTGATTCCTCAACCTTCTTTAAAGCTAAAATAGGAAAAGAAATATGATTTACGATAAAAATGTAAGAAACTGATTTCTCTAATCACCATTTATCAAGAAATTGGTTTCAAAGTTCAAAGATGAGAAAACGCTTCAAAGAGAAGATAATTTTTTGAAGCAAAATAAGCAATCTATTTTTAAGCAAAAGCCTATCAAAAAATTCCAAATCTCTTTCAAACCACTTGTCCTATACTGTTTTGATTCAAACTTTATATGGCACTTAAAGCTTACAACCACATTTTTAATGACTTAGAGATTCCCAGTGGTACTTAAGAACTCTTAAAAACATTCAACAAATGGTGAATTTAGCTTGTAAAGACACTCTGTGACCTCAATAACATTACATTATTAGTTCAAGATAGTGATTTGTCTAAAATAATTATCTAAATGAGGTCAGATATAAATGAAAAGTCAGAGCCACTATAGATACAACCAATAAATGTGAACTGGATAATTTTTTTAATGAGTTTGAAACTCAGTATTAGCCTAGACATACGCTTTCACAGAAACCCAATTCTAACTATAAACATAGTTTTCTATTTTCTTCCTGCTTGAACATCAGCTGATGGCTAAGCTGCTATCAATAAGGAAGGTGTACGTCATTTTCAAGATCTTTGCATTTTTTAAAGATTTCATTTGTTGAGAGAGAGAGTGAGTGAGAGAGAGCAAAGCAGCGGGATGGGTAGAAGGAGAGGGGGAAGCCAAATCCCCACGGAGCAGGAAGCCCACAGCAAGGATCAATCCAGGAGCCAAAGGCAGAAGCTTAACTGACTGAGCCACCCAGGTGCCTCCGGTTCTTTGCATTTTCGCTTGTATTCATTCATTCATTTACTTGTTCAAGCCAAAGAACTAGAGCAAATTTAGGTACCACGAAGCCTATATTAAAGAAAAGAACCCCAAAACCCTCAAGAGTGAGCTTCACTGAGAACACAGTGAGTCAATAATGCACTGCACAGCCAGAATGTAAGATGCAATCACAAGTTGCATCAACGACAGCGTCTGGAAGGAAAGTGCATCAACGTCCCTGGAAAATTGAGCTTATTTCCGGGTAGCACATTTTCAGAAGGAGGCTGACAAACCAAATATACTCAGAGAGGGTAACTAAACTCTTGAGAGAGATTAAAATCACGGTACATGCAAATCTGGGTTTTATAACACAGAGAAGAAATGATTAAGGGTTGGAGATTTGGGTGGTTGGGTAAACGTCTTCAAGTATTTTAAAGATCTGCATATATAACAATGTTTTGCTTAAAGAGGGTAAAACTAGTATCAAGGATGGTAAATTCCAGGGAGACAAATTGCCTCGGATCATAGGAGCTTCCTAATAGCACATGGAACTAGGTACAGTGAATTGCCATTTTCCTAGTGGAATTCTAGGGGAAACTGTACATGAATCCCCACTGAATTGCAATGACAACATTTAATAAAAGGAAATGAGTCCTTGGATGGGACAAGCAATTTTGCTTGGCTATCTGGAGGCTCTCTTCTTACCTTAACCTCTTTGAAATATTTGCTGAGCATCTATTATACACTGACTTCCTTTTTAAAAGAAGTTATTTCAGCAAACTGGCTCTCGAAGGGAGAAAAAAATACATTTGTAAATGGCTCCTGATCTGACATGGTAAACTCACGGTCCACTGGGACCTCTGAAAGTTCAGTGACAGCAATCAAAGATGTGTGATCACTGCTTCAGCAAACGGAGATAAATTATGCAGAAGAAAATGCATTTCGTTTATTCCAAAATTCACCGTGCAGAGAAAAGAAATAGGTGGGAGAAAGGGAGAGAGGCGCTGGGAAGCCCTGCATCGGTCACTTGTATTTCCATCCAGTAACAGGGTGTTATCCATGTTCTGGGAATTCGCAGATCGTTTGAAAAATGTGTATCAACTTGCAAGGAACCTTTAAGGCTCTGCTGACTGTGCTTCCCAGTCAGTTGGATCTCCTGGGTCAGAAACAGCCCAGTGAAGGGAGTTGCCATACTGAAGCCAGCTTTGAGCCCGAGGCCCCACATGGCTCCCTCCTTCTGCCATCATTTATGCCTGCCGCGGCAGGAACATCATAAATGGCTTCCTGTCTGAGTCAGATCTTCATAGGCTCAAGGTTGCTGTGTCTCAGGAGCTGTAAGTCTCCACCTGTTCTCTTCACTGGGCACCTTGCCAAAAAAAAATTTTTTTTTTTTTTTAAATTCTCAGTTTGATAAACGTGAAGGGCTCAGAGAGGGGGCCACTGTGTGGACCCCTCCACTTTTTCTTTATTTCTTTTTTTTAAGATTTTATTTATTTGACAGAGAGAGATCACAAGCAGGCAGTGAGAGAGAGAGAGAGAGAGAGAGAGGAGGAAGCAGGCTCCCTGTGGAGCAGAGAGCCCGATGTGGGACTCGATCCCAGGACCCTGAGATCATGACCTGAGCTGAAGACAGAGGCTTAACCCACTGAGCCACCCAGGTGCCCTGGGCCCCTCCACTCTAAAAAAAAAAAAAAAAAATAGCTTTGTTGAGGTACAAATTGGTAGACTGAAACTAGCACATAGTGAATGACTGCAATCTGACAAGTGCTTTTGGTGCCATACCTGTCCCTGACGAGGACCGCGCCTCTCCATTCACGGCTCTCCTTCCGCCTTGGAACACTGTTTTCTCTAGTTTTCAGCTGCTGAACAATTTATCTTTGACTTCCTCAACTTCTTTCTCTCCAGGATTAGTTCTTAGGCCTTACTTCTTACCACCTTCTGCTGCACCCTAGAATCGCTGATCTTCTAGGCCGGGCTGTGGCTTTTCCTAGAAATGATCAGATAGTCCAGGTTTTAATTTACATGTTTCCAGTGAACAATTTCAATCAAAATGCACTGTCATCTCCTAGGACCTGGATTAGTTAAGGTTCATTGTCAGCGACAATTTACAATGAAGGTGTGCCTTGGGATTTCAGGAAAATACAAACTTATTTATTCCATAAGTTTTTCATGACTGGACAATGTGTTAAGCTCAGTGTTAATTATGAATAGTAGGGTGTTGGGTAGGAAGAGATCCCTTTTCTCAAGGAATACCTCACATCAGGCTCATTATAGTATGTAGGTGTTTCATTTCTCTCCAACCAATTTAATAAAATTCATGTGATATTGTATAGCTTTTCCTCTGCTTCCATATACTACCTCATTTTTCTTTTATCCTTTCATATGGAACTGAGAACTCTGCCACTTCTTCTCATGTACTGAAGAATACCACCCCTCTGACCTTCCCAGTCACTCCTAAAAATGCATTTGAGGTTAAGAAAAGCATCTTAAACTGGAATTTAAATATGGGGGTGTACGGGTGGTAAATCACACACAAAAAGCATTTGACAAAGCAATTTATCATGTAATTTTTAAAGACATATATATTTCAAGTGAATTTAATTTACATATTTTCTGACTCATTTCCATTCCATTATCTTAAGCTCTTTTTAAAGAGTTGCTACATTTTTACATTTTCAAAGGACACATTTGTGTCACTGATGACTTCCTAACCTTTGCTTTCTGGAATTTGACTATCAGAAACTTCTTCCTTTGTCTAACCTCAAGGCTTCTTAGCTGAGAGAAAACACTCAGCCATCTTTAGGAACTGTAAGGAAGGGAACAGTCCAATCCAGTTGGGTTTCTCCTTGTATGAAAAGCCACACTATCACTTTTGACCTTTGGTTCTAGGTTGACCTTAGGTTTGACCTTTGGTTCTCGGGTTCTCATTAACATTCATCAATTTAGCACCACCTCTGAGCACTTTGCATTTATCAAATTGTGAGACTAAAAACTAGCCTACGTGCTTAGTTGGTTAGGAGATCATAAATGGGCTACCAGTGGCAACAACGGTTCTCCTCCTATGGCATTTTATAAGAGACCTATTGACTCATCTCAACATCACGCTCTTACTAATGAACACAGTTGCTGACTTGGGTTTGGCAAGTGGTCTGTTAAAGCTTGCATTCTCATTGTACTTCACATGAACAGTGTCCATGCTGAAATAGTTAAATGTCATAAGCTACACTTAATTCCAAGGTTTTAAAACAACCAGACTGAGTTTTTTGAGGAAGGATAATGCTCTATTGATGTTTGTATCTCCAGAGCACTTGGTTATCCACAGTAACCATGGTCCTTGGCACAAAGAAAGTGTTCGATTTTTTCTTTTCTTTCTTTTTTTTTTTTTACTTGAGTCAATGCACAAATGATGGAAAGTGTTAACTTCATTGAATGTTTAGCATGTGTTAGGTATTGTGTGAAGCTCTGTAGATGGACTATCTCACCAGAATTCATGGTACCATTATTATTTTCAGTTTACTAGAGGAGCAGAGATGTTGCTCAAAGACACACAACGGATGGGGCTGCTGGGTGGCTCAGTCAGTTGGTTAAGCATCTGCCTTCAGCTCAGGTCATGATTCCAGGGTCCTGGGATCGAGCCCCACATTGGGCTCCCTGCTCAGCAGAGAGCTACTTTTCCCTTTGTCTCTCCCTGCTTGTGCTCTTTCTCTCAAATAAATAAAATCTTTTAAAAAAAGAGAAAAAAGACACACAGCTATGAAGGAGTTGAGCCAGGACTCAATTCTAGGTTGTCTGACACCAGACACAAAGCTCAAATAAAGTTGCTATTGTAGTCTCAGAACTGGTTTAAAAAAAAAAAAAAAATATATATATATATATATATATATATATATATATATATATATATCTTAGAACAATGTATGTTTGATGAGAAGTCAAACTTGGGTTTGGGTTCTGGGAAGAACAACGACTAGGAGTCAGGAGCTCTCGTGAATTTTACTTCTCTGTCTCTTTAACAATGAAATGTCCTTAAGTAAGTCACCTTACTGCTTCATCTCTGTCTTCACCACCAAACTAAGTATTGTATGAGCAAGAAAACTCCTTTGGCCTGTAACCTTCCATAATTTATTGGATCCACGAAAGACCGCACAGCTGCAGGTGTTTGCAGGCAAGCAGGCCTCTGGGTTGGGGGCTGAGCCATGACGGGGAACAGAACACAGAGCTGGTGTCTGTTCTTCCTGTTGGTCTTAGTGCTGGGTATGGCTTGTCAGCTGCTGCTTATTTTCCCTGCTCAATCTTTTCTTATCAGAGGCAGAAGGCATAAAGGCTGCCATCTGGGATTGCTTGTTTAGATACAGCATGGTGTTAACAAGTTTTTCTCTCTTCTTACTCTTTCTTGTTTATTGCTGGTTGCAAGGAGCAGAGATACACATGCACAAATGCAGCCATTGCCCAGGCTCTGTTCTTCATCATGAACTTGGGGGCCAGGGGAAGTGGGAGGCACAAGCTGTGAGTAAGCTGGAAGGAAGGCAAGTAGAGTTAGGGTTGGGAGTGGGCAGTATCTTCGGCAGCACCTAGAGGAGCTCTGAGATCAAGTGATTCTGAACTGTGAGAGAAAATGTATGAGATTTTATTGACACCTTCTCTGGGAGTAACAACAGGAGATTCCATACTCCTTGGAATCTGGAGACTGATTAAAAAAAAAAAAAAAAACAACATGGCACTTCTTAACCCTGTTAGGAAATTTTATGTTTACAATATAGCAGAGTATTAAGAGCCTGGTCTCAGAGACACACAGGATTCGAAGCCAAGTTCCTCTACTTGTTAACTAGCAGTGGATGCTCTGACCACCCCACCAAGATTCCCTCTACCTAGCCTTCCACTCACCCCACGTACTGTGAATACTGGCTGCTAACTGTGGTCACAATTGCCCCTTGCACCATGGAATTGCCCTTGGCAAGAATGCAGAGAACTCTCCAGGAAGGCAAAGATGGTCAGGCTGGTACAAAAGACGTCCCCTTGCCTCTAGGTGGGACCAAATCTATGGTGCACTTTGTGCCTCAGCTCTCCATACGGGATCAGAGCGAGAAAGGGCTTCTCCTCCTAAGTAAGTGACTACTTCCGGCTCCGCTTCAAGGGAAACTGACCTGAGATGGTAGGTGAATTGGGAAAGTAAGAGCCTCTCTCTGCTTCTGGTCTCTCGTGTGTTAAAATGAGATTGATCCCATAGCCATCCTTAAAATTTAAATTATTCACCAAGTGCTTCTTAACACAATTCCTGGCACATAGTGCAGTTAAATTAGTATCTGCATTATCTGTTGTGCAGATCAGGGATTCTGAGCAAGTGATGCCATCTCAAACACGCAGAAGCACTGGAAAGAGGAAGGTAACCTCTCTCACTCTGAGATGAGGGTAATTATTATGATGATTATTATTTGAACATCCTGGTTCCTAATCAAACTAAAATGAACAAAGAAAGGGACAGTCTAAACCAATCACAGGAAAAATCTTGAGCTCCCAGTGCCGAGTCTCATGTCACAAAGTGATGCATCTGTGGGATGTGTGTTGTTCTGTGTACATACTAGCTGCTGGCAGTCGTCTGTATTTCTGCAATGGAAAACGTTGCTCTCTTCAGATGAAGTATATATATATATATATATATATATATATATATACATACATACACACATATATATACATATATATATGTATATATGTGGATATATACGATAACTCACCATACTGCTAGTGTCTAAATTAAGAAATGTAAAAGGCAATTCATGGAAGCCAGCAGGCAAAACCAACAGCAGTGCTGGCTGTGAAAAGAGCAGACTTCCCAGACGCAGAGCCTCTAGCGGTGCCTCCCCCATGGTGCTCGTGGGTTCTTTCCAAATTGAACATTGGAAACTGCATGGCACCTTGGAGCAGATGTTCATTCAAAATGCAATTAAGCGAGTAAGGGTCAAAGGAATAAGGGGAGTTCTAAAGTGTCGATAGAGCAGCGGAGGAGCCCCAGAGGGAGAACGGCGCGGAGTGTGCCAGCCCAGAGACCCATAAAGGGGGATCCGGGCGCTGACTACAGGGTCTCCTCCGCGCGCTGCAGCATTGAGGAATCTCACCTACTCATCACCATCTGCTGTCATTCTCTTCTCTTGCTTGCGCCCTCGCTTTCTGGCTAAGAGAAGTTGCAGCCATTTATTCCTTTACCCATTGAATACGGTCCCCCAGAATACCCCAGCCAGCATGGGGGGGGGGGGGCTCAGGATAGAACTATACAAAAATAGACACCATCCTTTGGCTCATCGGTGTTGACAAACAATATGGTAATTCCCAATGCGCCCCCAGAGATGAGTTTCCGTCCCCCAGGGAATTTTGCTAACCTGTAAGAACATTGCTTTTTCCCTGTGTTGCTAGATTATCGAGTTCACAAGGGCGAGAGTGCTGTTTCATTGATGGATCTCCGAGCGCGGAGGTTGGCACATAGTAAGGGCTCAGATGACACATAACTTGAGTTGGTTTTCCAACCCATTTACAATTTCTGGAGGAATTCACATAGGCATGTATTATAGTTTAGCTAACATAAATCCCCCCCCCCCTTTTTTTTTGTCTGTCTCATCTGTAGCACAGCCAATCCAGCAATGCCGACTTCAAAGAGAGTCTGTCTTAGTTTCCTGGGGCTGCTGTAACAACTCACCACAAACTCTGTGGCTTGAAACAATACAAGTATATTCTCTCCCAGCCCTGGCCAGCCAGAGGTCTCAAATCAAGGTGTTGGCAGGGTTGGCTCCTTCCAGAGGATCTGAGGACAATCTGTGCCTGCCTCGCTGCGAGCTTCCAGTCGCTGCCGGCAGTCAGTGGCTTGGGGTTGCATAACTCTAGTCTCTGCCTCAGCTCTACATGGCCCTCCCCTCTGTGTGTCTTCTCCCCTTTTCTTCCCTCATGGAGATGCTTGTCACTGGGTTTAAGGCCCATCCTAATGTAGAATAATAATTTCATCCAGATATCTTTCTCCATTATACCTACAAAGACGACTTTCCAAATATTCACAGGTTGTGGGCACACGGCCCAGGGGCCATTTGACTCAGTACAGGGTCCTAAAAGTTCCAAGTACATTACTAGGAGTGGCAGGCAGTTGCCTAGTAAACCACCCACCAAATATCCAGAATCCGGCAAGGTCTACTGTGGGGTCAAATGGGACTTGGAATGAATGAGTCACGTAGGCCATGTGACTAAGTATTGAAATCCAGCCCATTGATCCTCCTCTTCTTACCTGGGGCTACAACCAATCCAGTTTTTTAGCCAGATCAGCCAACCTCTCATCCTGACTTTTGTTTCTTCTCTTGGCTTTCATTCTTCAAGGGCAAGAAGGTAGGCATTTGGAAGGACATCACCTGATGCTTTTTTTACTCTTGGGAGTGGAGAAATTCCTCATTCTACTGCTTATGCTCCTTCCTCACACCGTTCTCTGATATTCTGATCACAGTTTTCTTTTCTTTTTTCTTCTCTTTTTCTGTTGAAGTATTCATGATCTTTGACGATTAAACAGAACATGAGACCTCCCTCCTTACCTCTGAGTTGTCATCTCTTAATCTCAGTTTGTTTTACGCACTCACCACAACGTCTTTTAAGGAGATACTGCCTTCTAAGAAGAAATGCCTTCTGATAGGGAAATGGCATTTCAAAAGAGAGCCCCCGTGGAAAGGAAAATAATGGACTTGTCCTTTTCTTTGCATAGGTCGGCTCATCAAGAATATATACTCCACAGTAAAAACCAATGTGTCTGAGAAATTCCATTCAGGTTTTTGTTTTGTTTTGTTTTTGAGAATCCAGTTTGAGTAAACTTCTCTGTGAATAGGATGTGAGAGGAAAATGACTCTTCCTTAATGAAACCTGCTGCTTATTTACCCAGCAGCCACTGAGAGGCAAAACAAAAAATAAAGCAGCAAATCCAAGCCTCAGACCTGGTCTGAGCCCCCGCAGTTGAGCCTCCCCTCCACCGCGCATCCGTTGAACATGTTTCGTGATAGCCGAACCTACCAGAAACAATTGCTGGGGAAATTCTAGAGGCTGACTTCTTCCCAGAGGATAGCTGTCACCACTTGCTCAACATTTTATCACCTTAGAAACCCTGCCAGAATTGGACACACCCAGGCCTGAGCTGATGGGCTGTGCTCACCTTCTTGCTTGTCAGAGCAAACTTGATCATTCTAGTAATCTTAACCTCAAGCCTCTTTCTCACTCACTGCTTCAAGTCTGGTGGATAAAAGACATGAACTTGATTTTTGCTTCTGTCTAAGCCGACTGACCATTGCATCATCTTAGAGACACCGTCTCCCCATGAGACGCTGGGTACTCTTGTTCTGCAATACCTGTTCTCTCACACTCTTCCCAGAACCACCTTGGGCTTTTCTTAGCCAAGGTGCGGGTTTAGCATCTTAGGTTCCATCTACCTAATTTGAACTGAGCGACAGACCCTAGCAAATGCCTCACAAAGTGACATTCAGATCACTCACTTAAGGTCTCCCTGTAGCTGCACATCAATTTTCTCCTTCAAAAAATGTCCAGAGCCGAGGAGAGTGGCATAATATAGGATTTCACCCACAAACTTCGCCCATAGTGTGTTGTTTTATTGACAATTTGAACTCAGTGTTGCTTCTGAGATGGTCAGTTCCACGTGTACTCAGACAATAACCCCTCCTGTTATAAAGGCACCACAGGAAAAAGAAAAAAGCCCAAAAAAGAAAAAAAAAAAAAAAGAAAAAAAAGAGAAAGTTCATATACTAAGTGATTCTGTGTCTTTACATCAGTGTGTCTGATCACAAATGAAATCTGGAAGGCCAATTAGTACACATTTCCTCAGGGCACTTGGGAGTAACTTAAGAGGAAAGAGCATTTATTTTCTGGTTTTCTCGAATCCTTCTGCTGCTTGTTTTCATTAGATATGAAGGCCATTAAACAGTATGTAGCCCAAGCAGATTTTAGCCTCACAGAAATGGGCTTCCTTTGGCCCAT
Source organism: Mustela nivalis (assembly GCF_964662115.1). Taxonomy (NCBI): domain Eukaryota; kingdom Metazoa; phylum Chordata; class Mammalia; order Carnivora; family Mustelidae; genus Mustela; species Mustela nivalis. The sequence continues at coordinate 23,088,612 of NC_139021.1, read as the reverse complement.
CAAGAGCACTCTTTCAGAAATGTGTGTCGAGCCCTTTGACAAACTCTGGGCATCATAAACTCCTGCTGCTTTTCCTCTCTTCCCTCCCCCTCAGTAATCTCTCCCCTTTACGCCCTGTCTCTTACAGCGAGTTCCCTGTTTTTAGCTGAGTCACAGCAGCTGGCTGGCACCTCCAGGGTCATACTGTACGTAACACAGAATCCTCTCTGTTGGCTACCATGGTGCTTCAAAAGAGGGGCTGTGGCAGCCGCTGCAAAGCATCCTGGGTACTCCAGCCGAGCCCTCCTTTGAAGCCCTGAAGCAAGCGGCTGGCAGGAGCCTGGGACAGCTCGGGGATCCAAGGTTCCTGGCTAACATGGCTTCACTGAATCCCAGGGCTCCTGCTGCCGCTGAGATGTTGCTCAGAAGCAAGCCCTTAAGAAATCAGAACAAAATCCAGACGGACAGAAGCAGAGTCATATGGCCTCTCAAAGCCAATGGCTGCCAGGAAATAGTCTTAAAACTGCCAGAGCCTTGGCAAAAGGCCTTGAGCTCTGCCAGCGGGTGAATAGTGGGGTAAGAGTGTTGGTCACATTCTCCTTTTCCAGTCAACTGGACTGCGCCCGGGCACAGAAGCGCCTATGGAAGTGTGAGGCAACCATATATCACTTGCCCTCCTGAAGATGAATGCCGGCCCGTTTAGGTAAAAAGAGACCCTCACCAGGTGGAACAATACAGATTTTTCAGGGTTAAAAACACAATCTTGGGGGTTTCAAATACTGAAGAGGGGATGGCTCCTCATTTCCCAAAAAAACACTGTCTGGAGGCTGAATATTTTACAGACTATAGATCCTGCAGCCCTCAGGGGGATTCACTCTTGTCCTCCCCGCTGTAGGGATCCCGATCTGATTCTTGGCCTCTGAAACAGTTTTCTTTTAAGAAGACTTTATAAACCAACTAGTATGCTAATGATGCAGGCGATGATGATGTTGGTGGTGGTGGTATCTAAGCTACACAGTGTTCCTTCTGCAGCTTGGGGGGCGAAAAAGCTGTGGATGATTATTAACATGTTTTAAATGGAATTTTTTTTTTTTTTTAACATGCAACCTGTGGTCTCAAAGTAAACACAAGTGAAGAAGTTATCGATCCTAAATGGCAAGTTTCAAATCCCTCCAGAAGCCCTACTTCACCGTCAGGGTGTGGCTCACAAAGACAATCAAAGGATTTGGTTTTTGCGGTGCTGCCCTTCACACAAACTCTTAAGCAGTAGAGGAATTTAAAAAGAAAAGGATATGAGGGTAGCAACTTCTTTTTGTAGCTTTCTGGAGGCATTAACATAAATGTATAAAGCCAGATTATTTGCTATTATAACTACGGTATATTCAGGCACAAATTCAAGCAAATGCTAAAAGCAAAGTAACACAGCACATCATCTCACAATTTTTCTATTTTTCATCAAAGAGGCTCAGTAAAATACAAGAGACAGGATATTTCACCTCAAAAGCCAAACTTTTTAATGAGGATGGTTTTCTTCGGCTGTCAATGCCTAAGAAAGCCAAAGTTAAGCAAAAGTATCACTTGGAAGACAGAAGAAGAGCAAAGGAAAGAGAGACATGTGAAATGAACCCCTGAGGAGCTATTAGTAATTGCTTTTCTGAGAAGTTAACACCTATAATATGTGACAGAACAGGTTATCTTGGATTCAATGTGTTAAAATGTTTTTATTCCTGGTTAAGTCATTTTTAATAAACAAAATAAATTATAATTGATTTGCTAGAAGCCAGACGATTCATCAGTACCATACATATAAATATTTTAGAGAATGTGAGCAGCCTGTACTTATTTTAAAATCTGGAACTATTTTCCATTCCTTATAACAAAATCTACATTCTTTCAATCATAAAGGAGCTGATGGCTGAGGCAGGATTGAACGGAGAAAAAAGCACAATTCTCCTGTGAAGAATGACATCTGCTGAGAAACAAAATGGAACACCATATACAAAGGAATAAATAAATAGGTGTTGGATCAAGAACTAACATAATCCACAATTAAAGAATTATTTGGAAAATAATAGCTGTTGGTGGAAGGAAACAAAGAGAAATGGACTGTTTAGGATACAATGAATTGCTTAATCTGAGGTTATGGTATAGGTGAGAAATCTAAATTATCAGGCTAGAAAGTCAGAAGAGGAGAGATCACCAAGAACTCTTAGTAGAGTGTTTGGTACAGTTACTCAATTAAAGCTTTATTGTTTAAAGACAGGCCTCCTTCTGATGCTGGCAGAACCTGGAACAAACAGTGGCCCATCTGTCATGGATCTAAATATTTAAAAGTTTTAAGTTAAGAAATGGTTAAAATAAAATATGTTTGATCCATATCCCTTGATAAATATACTTCTCAACATACAGAAGGCCAGGTTCAAAAGCAGAACGTTCAGAAGCCTTGGCGACCTGTATGCCAACATGAAGAGTAGGATCCTGGCCCATGCTCCTGGCTCACTCTCTCTTCCTACCCTTGGCTCTCCCCCAACACCATGAGGAGCTTTGTCTACACATGTAGACAGTCCAGCCTGTAGGTCCAATATCTGAACAGCCAACAGCAAAGAATAGCCTATGGCCAACCCATTGGCCTTGGAGTATTCATCCCAGGGGATGGTTCGCCTCTTAGAAAGATATACCCAAGGAAGAGGCCCACTGAGTGACCATCTGGGGAAGAGATTTCTGACATCATGAGTACCCAGAGTGAGGCCTAGTAACAATAGTGCCTACATGAAAGGCTTTCTTTCTTCCATGCTGTGGGGAAAGGTACCACTGCAAATAGGGTCTAAGGCAGAAGCCTCTCTTACTGATGTCTAAATAAAATAAAATAAAATAAACTACAAACATTCAAATCTATATACCTGTAACTTTCCAGTTAAAAACAAATAAGTCATGGGAATGTAAAAACAAAATAAAACACCTAAAATCCAACTCAGACATACAATAAATGTACAAAACACAATATATATAAAACATCACTTTAATTGGGATGAATTCCAGTATTAGAGACTGTGATTTAATTGCTATTATAGCAACTGTTTTACTGTAAGAATAACAGAAATACAATTGATTTCAGTTATTGACCCTATATCCTACAAAGTTGCTACACTGACTTACCAGTTCTAATAGCCTTGCTTTGTTTATTTGTTTTTGTTTTGCTATATTCCTTAGGATTTTCTACATAGACCATAATGTCTTCTGAGAATAAAAACAATTTCAATTCTTTTCTACTTGTGTAATGTCACTGGCTTTGAACTTCTGATACAATATTAGGTCATTGGTTAGAAATATTTCTTTTTTTCTACTATAGATGTTTAGTGCTGCTAATTTCTCTTCAAGTATCACATCCTGAAAATTTTAATGTCATGTTTTCATTTTCATTTCACTTAGTCTGAAATAGTTTCTAATTTCTTTTTTAATTTGTTCTTTGACTAATGGATCATGCTTCTTTCTGTAGATTGTACTTCTGGTGTCATGTCTAAAACATTGTATAGTTTTATCTTTTACATTTAAGTTTATTATTATTTTGACTTTGATTTTGTATGATGTATAAAGCAGGTGTTGAAGTAATTTTTTCTACAAATGGATGCTCAATGATTCCATCACCATTTGCTGAAAATACTATCCTTTCCGTGTAAAAATGACCTCTGAACCTTTATAAAATTTCAGTAAGACTATACTTTTATTGGTCTTTCCTGGATCTCCTGTTCTGTTCCACTGACGTTTGTGTCTATTCTTCCACCAATATCACTGTCTTATTGCAGATTTATAAGTCTTGAAATCAAGGAGCATGAGTTCTCCACCTTTCCTTCCTTTTCAGGAATTTTTTTGTTGTTGTTGTTCTAGGTTTTTTTTTTTTTTCCTTATAAATTAAAAAGTCGTCTTATTGATATCTATGTAAAACTTTTCTGGGATTTTGATTGGGATAGTGTTAAGTTGAGTTAAGATCCACTGAGTTGGATCTTAACAATATTGTGTCTTCCAAATCATGAAACAGATCTTTGAAAATTTTTCCAACAGTATTTTTTGTAGTTTACAGTATAAAGATTCTGAAAATATTCCTTTAGATTTGTATATAGGTGCTTCAGTTTTTTTGTGCTATCTTAAATGATATTCCTGGCTCTGTGTGATCTTCCAGTATGGCTCAGCCTGGTCTATCTGATGGTTCTTTCTTGGCCTTTGGGGTTTCTTCTGATTTCTGTAGTTTGTCAAATCACCTCCCTGTGTGGCTTTTTTTTTCTTCAGTACTCTGCTCTCCGCAATTTCTCAACTCTCTTTCTTCAACTAGAGATCCTACTGGCTCTTTTTGGTTCTCCCTCCCAGCATCATAGCCTAGAAACTCCCTCCAGGCAGTCAGCTGGCTCACAGAGCACGCGCACAAGTTGTCTCCCTTCCCTGTGGTGACTGCCTGTCAACAAATGTATGCAAAACCCCTGCTTTACATATTTTATCCTTTTTATTATTGTTTAAGATAGGAGAGTAAGTCTAGTCCCTGATACTCCATTGAGGCCTGGAAACAGAATGCTCCACTACAGCTTTCGACATGAATTATCGGTAATATAATTGTACAATATAAGCTTTCATCTCTGCATTTCTGACAGGTACACTGAACTCCATTCAATCTTTCAGGTATATGAAGGTAGCACTCAAAGGGCCCTTGTACTTAGTCTTTCCTTTGCTCAAAATGCTTTTTCCTCCTATTGTCTTCTGAATTCCCACTCATCCTTCAGATTATAATGCAGTCATTGCTGTTTTCAGCAAACGCGTTCTCTGCCTTCCCTAAATTGTCAAATCTTGTTATATATTCTCCTAACACGCCTTCATAACATTTACTTCACTTCTAATTTTACATTTATTGTATAACTATTTGATGCATGTCTGTTTCCTTCTCCAAACTGTAATGAACACTGGGTCTATGTCTGTCTTTGCCTACCATTTTATCCAAAGTGCCTGGCATAGTGCCAGGCACATAGTAGGTGGTCATCAAATATTTATGGGATAGATAAACACATTGAAATTACTTCCATATTTGTCTTTTGTGAAAACTTCATTTTTTCTTATGTTGCCTTTTAGATGTAATGTACCAGTAATTATAGTTTTACTCCCATAAAATTAAAATTTTCCCTATCTCACCAAAGCAAAAGTAACAAAAGGACAACTGTTCTCTCAAATTTTAACAACATTCACTATTTAGAGACAACTAATTTAAATCTTATTGTTAAATAAACTACTGATAGGAGAATTCTGCAACCAATTAGTGCTCTTAAGTTGCCATTTGCTCATCACAGATGCAATAAAGCACAATTTGGCACCACCAGGCAAACAGAAACTGACTCATGAGGGATATCAGATTTCCGTGCTTCCATTTTGTTTTCATCTTTCTAGTTTGTTTGGAAACTCATAAAAACCATATGATGAGTTTTCAAATAAACTAGTGGTAGTTCTATGCTGACTCTTTTACCTCCTATAGTTTGAGGTTTCATTTTAGGGCTACAGCCATGGTATCACAAACAAATATCCCAAAGAAATATTCTTATATTGTATTTCACAGGCGAGGTAGAAGAGGAATCTGATGCTAATTGTTTTTTATACAGTGGTTCTATCAATTGCATCTCAAGTCAATTTAAATGTAATGGTCAATGTCAAAAAATGACATATTTTTGTAGGAGGAGTTGTTACTTTTATTGAAATAGTTGACATATACCACAAAATATTTTCTGTAGTTGTAGAAAGAACACAAAAATTGATTTTGCTATAACTCAGAGTATCCCTCTAAAATTAGCCATTACTACTTTTCCACTTAAATAGAGACATATTTTATTATAACTATCCTCAAACACAGCAAATGCTCCCAAAGTTAAAAATAAAATTTGAGATCTATTGAGAGATGGATATAAAAGATTTTCCTTCCTTTTGCTTTTGTTTCACTATCTGAAAAAAAATCTGAGAAATAATTACTACTTACCTTTCCAGCAGAAAAAATTATGAGGATTATTAAAATAATATATGTAAATTACTTTGCTGTCAGAAGCCCTGCATACCTGTGTTATATATTATACTGTTAAAAACTCACATTAGTAGACTTTAAATTTTATCTTCGTTCTCAAATAAGTAATTCCCATATATAGCTCAGTGTATTGGCCCTGATTTTTCTTTTTAAGTAGACAGATGCTGCTTTAATTAATTGGAATGGACACAGACTTAAAATCATCCCTTTGGGAAAGCACTATTGTTTTAATATTACTAATATTAAATATCATCAGAGGCTTGTTCTTGGGGGACCTGGCTGGCTGAGTCAGTAGAGCCAGCAACTCTTGATCTCAGGGTCATGAATTGTGGCCTCACGTTGGGCAGAGAGATGAGTTAAAGTAAAAAAATAAAATTGAAAAAAAAGAAGTTTGTTCTCATTTCTATGAGACTTGTACCTGCTTTGAATGCAGTGCTCTTATTTATTTAATAATTCTGATCTGATAGAAATATAACATTCTCAGTGATGTAATAATGTAAAGCATCTGGATTTTGGACTCAAACATTTCTGTGTTCAAATTCCACTTTTGCCAGACATAACTGTAGGACCTAGGGCAAGTTCCTTTTTTTTCCTCTGTGGCCCATGTTCTCTCTATGTCAGATGGGTGACAATCCCACAGGGTTTCTGAGGATCAGCGACCTTTATGTAAAACCATGGGCACAAACAGGACGCTCACTGACTAGCAGCTATTATTATTACTGTCAATTTTACTACGCATAAGATAGTGTGACATGGCATTAATAGTTAAGAAAAAAAAACAATACTTACAGATAAGTTGTTGTGTTTGATCACCATCTGATTTACAGGCATCGTTTTATGTAATTCTCACAAAACTATAATGTTATTTTATTCCCCGTTTTGCAGATATGGAAACTGAGACTAAATGAATTAGAGTGGGTCTGTGATTTGAATTTAGATTTGTTCAATTTCCATGTCTGAGAACCAAGCCTTAATTCTGAAATTGAACGGCTTCATCTTTTATTGAAGTTACTTTTTTCAATAAATGATAGAGGAAACTATCTGTACTTCCATAGCTTTTTTTTTTTTTTCTTTACCCAGGGTTTTTGCTTGTTTGTTTCCTTTTGTATTACTTCAACAGCTCTTGAGGAAGGAAGCGATCTTGTGATTTGGGTTCAGTAGGAAAATGAAGGATAGCTCTCCAATCTACTTATGTACGTGTGCATTTTTTTCTATAATCTTCAACATTTATTCATGATGATAAATTACCACCAAAGTTAGAGTGAAGGGCAGTAAAGGTGTTCCGTATATTCCAAGAATATTCCCACTGGAAATAAGCGGTGATTTGCAGTTTATGTAGGAAGAGTTGCAGTTTATGTAGGAAGAGTTGAAAAAAGAGTTCCTCCTCCATTTTCCTTCTCGAAGTCCCCTTTCTAGTTCTGGAATATACATAAAGTTAGATCACGTCTAATATTTATGATCTTCTACATGTCACCTCTCCTCCTGAAACACTCATTTATAATTGTCAACCACTTGACAGATAAGGCGGCCACTGAAGTCTTATAGCTTTGCTCCAGTTCCATTATAAACGACCGGACTGATGAAGAACAGAGTACACAGAAGAGGGCAAATACCGCGTGAAATATTCTGTAAAGGGCTCATAATTTATATTTCTCATACCTGCACCACGCCAACAAGCTTATATAATCAGTCATGCTTAAACAAAGAAAGTATATGAAGGAAGTCATAGGAAGACTGCCTAATTTTAATAGTATTTGATTTTAACCAACACGATACATGAGCACACTTAAAAAAATCAACTCGTTACCAAAGATTTACTAATAAAAGTAATATCCCTGCCTTCTCTCTATTTAGTTCTGTCCTTGTGACACAACAGAACATTTAACTCTTCAGATGTTCTTTTTTGGAATTAATCTCTGTGGTTTTAACGTAACTTACCTTGATTTATAAATTTTGATATTTTTTAAATTCCTTTTTGATAAGAGGACTTAGATCACTGATACTAACCCTCATCTTTCTTCCCATGCTTGTTATTATATTAAAAGCAATATGTTAATTCAGTTAGTCTGTGTGTTTACATCACCATGACCACATGAATGTCATTCTCTTCACAGTGATTCACGTTTGTACAGCTCTTTGTTTTACGAATAGTCTTTAATTATATTTTATTATTTTTTAGGTCTCTTTGTCATGACTACTTGTTTAATACGTTTTCAACTATACCAATGGGCTAGGGTTTTTTTTCATGTTCCCCCTCCACCCCAACATATACCTACTTTTTTCTAAAACCCTCACCTCCGGTCTCAAGAGGAGAGTAGTTGATGTCCTTAAATAATTAACCATGTGTTTGTAAGCTACGGCAGGATGAGGACAATGTCTGCATGGGTTCACCTTTATATTCCCAACATGTAGTATAGTGCTTGGCACAGAGTATATTATACACTCAGTATGTATTTGTGAAATGAAGGGATAAATACTGTGGTTTTTACACATATACTTTAAAGAGAGAAGGAGCTAAATACCACACTAGTCATCACAAGTTTTTAAATGATCTCAGTATTGAACAATTAAGCAGAAAGTGTAAAAAAAAAAAAAAAAGAAGGATGCTTTCAGTTTTCTTCTCTGTTATTGTCAAGGAGTTAATGGCTCTTCACAAGAGGCTTTTGTCCCACAGACTGGTTAAATCCAACTCTCCCTTGGTTTTTCTATCTAATTAAAATCCCTTAAAGACTAATCTAAAACAGTCTCTGAGTAGCAAAATCGTTGTGAGGTCTGTTTTCCCTTAAACCATGAGCTCTGTCCCCTGACAGTCAGGTGTCTCATTTCCAGACTGAGGGATCATGGGAAATACAGAGATGAGCCAGGTGCGTGGAGCAGAGCAAGGTGCCCCTGGTTTATTTACCACTTGTGCTTTTCTGTACCACCTCGCTGACAAGTTGGGTTCTTCCAACTCTGCTATTTCCAAAGCAAATATTTTAAACTATGAGTGGCTCTCACTCTCTTATGACATTGTCAATTCTACCAACTCATAAAACACAAATATGGATTTGTCTCCATGCTATTGATAAAGAGCTTGCAGCATTATACAGAATTCAGGGGCTGAGCCTAGAATTAGAGCTTGCCCTTGGAGTGAGAATAGAAAAGGAAAAGGTTCAGACCAACTGAAAATAAATGTACATGAAACAAGCACACAGAGGAGTTGAGGGGCCCTCACAGCCGCCACGCTGCCCATTGACTTTGCACTGATTTCTAAATGCCAGATTCTACTCCTTTTCTTTCTTTACCTATGAGAGAGCACAAGGAAGCCATGGATGAAGAAGCCATGGGAATTCTGGGGAATTGCTTTACTCTAGAAAAAGAAGGCATTTTCCCTGAATCTTAAGTTTCAAATTCTTCCCCTAAGACGTACTGTAATTAAACAGCTTGTGTGCCGCTTCATAAAACATATGGGAAACCATCACTTGTTTTATTTAGGATAGGGTGCTGCTATGGGAAGGATCTGTCAAGTCTTTGTCTAAGACTTTAGTTATGAACAGAAATTCATTGGCAAATGTCAGGTGACAGAAGAGAAGCTTAGTTATAAAATCGAATGCAGTGCAAATTTGCGGACATTTAACACGGTAAATATTGTCCCCTGCACATGAATTATAAAACAACAAAGAATCTCTCAGGATGGAGAAAGGAAGTGTCCTTGTTATGTAAGAAAGCTCTGAGAAGATAGCAAGTGAAACTCAGTGGTATTGAAATTTGCTGCAAGCTTCGTCTGCTGCAAGCTTTGGCCCCTGATGTCCCCTTTAGTCAATCAGTTTGTCTTTGTCATGTCTCCAGAGGTACACAAGCATGAGCGTAAGTTGAAGCTAAATCCAATTTGGAGCAGAGATGCAAACATCAAGCTGCTGTCAGAAATAACAACGAAACGCTTCCCGATCTCCCAGCAACACTGTATTTTAGTGTCTAGACCTAGAAGAAGAGCAAGAGAAGCAGCGTTGTTCCGTATGAAAAACAAAAGAATGTGAAACCCAAGAACGTACTTACTGCACTCTTAGTTGTCATTAATACACTAAACTTCCATTGCAGTTTTTCCCATGAACAATTTCAGTGAAAATCTAGTTTCCCCTGGTCAAAATGAACAACATTCACTCATCCACACCATCCATTAACATAGACACTTGGGTACCAACACCAACTTTAAGATCTAAAAATGTAAGGACGCCTGGGCGGCTCAATCAGTGTAGTGTCTGCTTTCCACTCTGAGATCATGATCCCAGAGTCCTGGGATCGAGTCCCGCATTGGGCTCCTTGCTCAGTGGGGAGCCTGCTTCTCCCTCTGCCCCTCCTCCCTGCTTGTGCTTGTGCACTCTCTCCTTCTGACATACAAATAAATAAAATCTTTCAAAGAAAGATCTAAAAACATAGGCAAATGTTCAGTATTTACATTTGTCCTTCTAAAAATATCAGTATCTGAAAGACTTCATTCTAGATAAGAGGCAATGATAATATAAAAAAGGAATTTGGAGTTAACAATTCAAAAGGACTTTAATTCTGTTATGTAAAGCTTTTTCTTCTTTTCCCTAATAAAGGGGAATATATTTTCATTCATCTTTTTGTTAATGACAAGGCCTTCTGAATGTGTGGGATACTGCCATAACCTTCATATCTTATCCTATTTGAATTTCAATGATGGTCTCTTATCACTTAAGAAATTCATCCCTCATAATCACTGAACTCGCTCTTTTCTCTGTCCTGGATACTCTTAGCTCAGATTGTTGACAAAACTCATTGTGTCCTTTCAAACTAATCAATTAATTCCTGTTTTAAATGTAACCTTTCTTAGAGAAACTTCCCTGTCCATTACTCCCATTGCACATCACTTTTTTTTTCCTCCTTACACTATTTTAATTTACTTTATAACATATGCATTACCTAAATCATGCTATATATTACAAACATAATAATATTTTTATTTTTAAGTTATATTATCTACTTATTACTATCTTCACCCATAAAATATGCCCCCCTGGAGATCCAGAAGTATATAATCCTACATCTCTGGCTGATTTCATGGGTGTTCAGAGTGTTCTAGTAGATAATTAGCTCACTTTAGGGGACTGGTTGAAACAGGGTCTCCTACTTCTCCGCCATCTTGTCCCTCCATCCAACCCATCACCCATTAAAAAACAAATGCTTGACAGTGGCAAAATGCTTTTGCTCACTGCTATACCAATGGTGTTTAGCATACTACTAGGCACATAGTAGGTACTCACCAAATGTTTGTTGAAATATTTTTTTTTTTAATGAATAAATGTGGTATTGAACCAACAAGATAAAGCTCAAATACTTTAAAAGGCATATAATCTTTAACTCTAGGCTTCTTTATAACCTTTTGGTCCCAACTCCCAAAACTTCTACATACACATCCTATTTTTTAGCCTAACTGAATTACTTGTCATTAACTATACTATGTAAGAACTCTATACCTTTCTTTGCACATGAGGCTCACTTCTTCTGGCGAGCACCACTCAATTTCAAATGTCATTTACTGTGTAAAAATATTTCCATCTCCCCTGGACTCAGATCTCTCCGATGTTCTCACAGTACATTACATTACCTTCTATTCCAGTATTTATCAGATTCTATTGTAATTGCCATATAACTGCCTTATGACTTTTTATACCCAGAGCCTTGTAAAGTGTCTGGTATATAATAAAGAGTCTATACATGTTTTCTGAATAAGCAAACCCCATAAACTCAACAACAGTGTGATTTCTACCAACAAATAATTCATTTCATAATGTATTATTTCTTTTCTAATTAAGTGTTGTAAAAATGTTTCAATCTTTTCTGGGCTAAATAAGTACAAATGGCAAAATGAGCTAAACAGAAGGCTGGTCACGTAACTTGGAGAAGGCTGATAGTTGACATTAAATAATATTCAAATACTTGCAAGGAACAAAGCTAAGCAACCTTAATATTTTCACTCAAAACCTCCAAAAGAGAAGAGACTAGGATTTTTGTAATTGCTTCTCCTAGGTAAGCCTCTTAATAAAACTTGCTGATTAGAGACTTATGAATTATATTTTTAAGAAAGGATGTGGAGTCTCATTCTCTGCCAGTTGTTAAGGATATCTAAGACACGTATCTTTTGGAGAAACACACATGAACTAAAGGATGTTTTGCCAGCCTATGATTCTATGAAACCAATTTTCCCAAGACCAATAAATCAGTTTCACAATAGAAATTATTACAGTTAGGAAAATATACATCCACAAGAATCAGAAAAATAACTCATATTTTTTGGTATGTGTACTGTTTTATGATGGGTAAATTTCACACTTACATATGGGTATCTTTGGGGAAAAAAAAGAAACTATGTTAAAAGTATTTTCCTCTAAAGGAGGAAAACCAAAATGAAAGCAACATGTCCATGGATTTAGAGGCCAGGAACTGCATATAGAATTGCAATGAACAAGGAACCTCACATATTTTTACTAATATCCTTTTAAAACCATTTTAAAATCTATTATCAGATAGAGTTACAATGAATGCTTATATGACTTGGTCCCTTGGATAGTAGGAAAACTGTTCTCTTAAAACTGACTTACATACTCTAGTTTCTTGCAAACCTGTGTAAAAGAACGTCTTAAAAATAACATTGAAACTTACTGTATTTGACAATGCTATTATATTGTTATCTAATACCTTTAAATATTAAAAAATTGTTGCATCCAAATTTGCTTTTGTGAAGGTGGGAGAGCAAACAGATGAGAAGCAAATCTTACAGATGAAAAGCTTATGGATCTGATTTCTCCCAAATCTGCCTTCTCTTAATACACCATGTAGAACCCAAGGGGCTCTTCTAAGTGCTCAGAGAATGTTAGCTGTTATTATTGGTTACTGTTGGTTTTATTTGTGTGTGTGTGTGTGTGTGTGTGTGTGTGTGTGTGTGTGTTAATTTTTGTTTTTAAAGATTTTATTTATTTATTTATTTGACAAAGATCACAAGCAGGCAGAGAGGCAGGCAGAGAGAAAGAAGCAGGCTCCTCGCTGAGCAGAGAGCCCGATGCGGGGCTCGATCCCAGGACCCCGGGATCATGACCTGAGCCGAAGGCAGAGGCTTTAACCCACTGAGCCACCCAGGTGCCCCATCATGCAGTGTTTAAAAAGTATATTCTGCTACCTAAGTTTTCACATTTCCTTATGTTAACCTACTTAGTGGGAAAACTGTCCTCTCCATCACTCTTTCTATCTTTACTATATTAACTTCTCAACGTGCCATTAACACTTGCAAATTGATTGTAACTGACCTTGAACAGGGCTCTGGTATTTTAAAGGAGAAACCAACGAATCGCAGGATAAGAGAACTATTGTCAGGATGCCCCCTGCCCCTCCATTTTGAATCCACACTGGGAACTTTAATGTGTGCCTGTTTCATGTCTTGGTACATTGTACCAAATATCTTGAAAAGTTTATAATCATTTAAGGAAATTATGCTTTTCTTCCTCAAGTGAAAAGAAAGAAAGAGAGAAGGAAGGAAATAAATGGATGGGGGGAGAAGGGAGGGAGAAAAGAAGAAAAGGAGGAAAGGAAGGAAGGATGGAAAAGAAGAAAGACAGAAAAAAAAGAAAGAGCAGGACAAGAAATGCATCAAGAATACCCCTCCCTGAAAAATTTGTGGGCTTTGCCTCCCCTTCCCTTCCCTTTGCTTTCTCCTTTCTTCCTCCTTTCAAATAATCTGCTTATCAAAAAAACAGATCAACCCCCTCCTCAAAAAACAAAACAAACAAACAAAAAAACCCCAGAAAAGCCAGGAAATATTTGTAGCTTCACATGAAATTTCTTTGCCGTCATACGAACCTTTATAGTTGACTTGTGAGATGATACCCCCGAATCATGAGCCCAACCTTGTAAATAAGTTTTGTTCAGTTGCTCACCTCCCTGAAGGAAGGAGATTTCATTCCACAAAGTATTTATAGAGCCCTTTATTTTTGTATTAGTCATGGAGAAATAATAAGATTGTGACTGTTGTCTACATAACCAAAATATTTTGATAAAAACTGAAAATTTCAGAGAGTACACAGAATGTCTTATTCTCCTGCACTACGGTCTGCACAGAGGAGTTGGAGACAGACTGTGAGCAGTCCGCTCCTCCCTGACCACACCGTCACCCACAAGGAAACAGGTGACCGTTACAGCTCCCTTTTCGAAGTTTCCATGTACGTTGTTTCCGACTGTGTACACTTCCCTTATTAACCAATCCCACTTTACCTGTTCATCTTGTCCTCATTTCCAACATGTCTGATGCTCAGGGCAGCCCTCGTCTTATTCTGATAATATCAAACTACCTTTGAATAATAGTGAGCTGGTAAGATGAGGTATGTAACGTGTCTGTCCTCTATTGCAGAAATTTGTGGCAACTGTTTTCATCCACCGAGATTTTGTCAAGTGATTTAAGGTCTTTGGTTTGGCCTTCTTTCTGGGGAAATATAGAGTAGTAATGATGATAATAATTATACATCTTCAGGCAGAGTGCTTATAGAGCCACTGACTTTCATATCCATGAAATTAGTTCTTACAGGAATAGGAAAGTCCCAACCTCCCACTCACTAGCACTGTACTCACATGAGAGATTCTACTCCTGTCTCCTTGTTATCCTCGCTCATCTCTCTTTGTACCAAATTACTGAGGATGATTAACAAACACAGCCATGGAAACTGGACCAACAGCTCTGTAGTCCCCATTTTTAACTGAAATGGTTTGAGAGATGGTGCGTTACGTATGCACTGTTGGAAAACCTTGGAATTCTTCGGGGGAGGGAGGAAGCAGAAAGTAGAGAATTTTGTATTTTTCATTCCTTAAAGTGTAAAGTACAGAGAAATAAAAATTCCCTTCTCTGTAGACTAAGATAAAATATGTTTAATTCTCTTGCAGGACCAAGGTACCGTGTGTTGATTTTCCTGCAAAACCATGACATTGTTAAGTTTGCATTAAACGTGAAGAGGCAAAGATAAGTGGATGTGAAAGCATAAATTTAGGAACTAGACGTTCATATGTAAAACTGGATGAAAAACAAACTTACCCAAGGGACATTTGGAAGGTATTATTAGTTATCAGAGAACTCACCCATACATATATTTAAAGAAAAAAAAATATAAATGAATGTGACCTTAAAGCTATCTTTCCCTATAAGCCACAAAGGTAGAAAATAAGTGAAATCAAGATTCTCTATGGTCCCCCCTTGTCACTTTGGCAATAATTTGTAATAATTATGCTATTATTTATATATCCCCTCTGAAATAAACTCTATCTAAAGAACCCAGTATGTAGCTCTGGCTCCATGAAAAGCTTTCTAAAATAGAAAACAATGGACATATTGTCAACACTAGAAAGCTATTGTAAAATATATAAAAGTATTGGAAAGAGTTCAGAGAACATCAGAAAGAAGGGTCTGACTTACTGCATGAAAAAAGATTAAAAGAGCATGTAGAGTGTGGCTTCGCAACAACTAAGAAGGAACATGGTAACTGCCTGCAAATCTTCTAGGGGTGAGAACAGAAGCAAGTGGGGTGTTTGGTGGCCTGAAGGAGAAGATTCAGATTTCCGAGTCCAGTTTGTCTTTTTAATCCTACTGGGATTGAGAATTTCAAAGGGTTACAACATTGAGGTAGGATTTTCCTATCAAAGAAGTTTACAGATTTTTTTTTTTTTTTGGAGGGGGAGCATATTATTTGGGGACATGTTAAAACTAGATCTAAAATGAGGAGAAACTACATACATAATTGCAGTCACATCTGCAACTAATTAGAGTGATAATTGTGTCATATTAATGGTATAATAAGTGTAACTTACAGACATTGTAAGGACCGAGAGAGGGAACCATCCCTGGCTTAGCAAACTTTGTAAGCTACATTATAGCTGCTGTGACTTAAAGAAAATTACTAATACATTTAAAGCAAAAGACTTGGAAAGCAGACAAATGTGGAGGTTCAAAGAGCTGTCATTCAGTCTTAGTTGGGCTAAACCTAAACCCTTGAGAAGATCATGATGTTGTTAACAAGAAATGTAGCACTATCAAGGTAATACAAATTTTAAATAAATAGGTTTCTATGTCTAATTATATACAGTGATATATTTCTATATTAACCAACATCATATACATTAACTGAAAACATATATCCTCGTGCTACCCAGGGGATGTTCTCACTCGACAACGAGAGTTTGAGAAAAGTTTTTTTCAACATTATCATTTAGCCAAATTAAGTAATTTTATACAAAAAGTATAGGTGAATACATAGTTGAAATGCAATGACATTTTCCCCCCTTTGGATATAATGTACACCATAGAGGTAAAGGGTAACATAATACAGGATAAGCGTAATATTCAATAACTACTCCATTGCCCACCTAGGTACAATGTAAACAAGGTAAATTTCCTTATCTAGAAATGCCAATACAATTCTAATGTATTTTTCTCTTACTCTCACTCAATATGTTCTTTCACTTTGTGTTAGAAAGTTGAGTAAACCATTTAACTTGTGCTTCTTGTACTTCTGTTCTTGAAACAGTTCATATGTATGTAGATCACATCTTTCTTTGAAAAGACAATTTTAACTGACAAAGAATAACTAACTTACATTGCATAAAATTACTTTTAGTTTTAAGCCCCTGGCATGCAATCTACTAGAAAATCCATGCCAGGGAAAGGGAAAGCCAGCCACATTTACCTTTGAGATGGCCTTACGAAAAGCACTCATTTATGTGCCCCCCGCCCCTGATTAAGTCAAACTAAGTGATGACTGTGTAAAAACATTTTGATGTCAGTATAGAAAGGTGACAAGAGTATCCAACATCAACAAAATTTTGAAAAATACAGCCAACATTTCAATACTCCAAAAAGCGCCACACAGAAAGTTTCTTTTCATCAAAATAGTTCAGATTTAAATTTATATTGAATTAATTACAGAAAAATTTTACACTCTGTGCATTTTTAATAATTGTTAGTGACAAGAATATGCACCCTTATAGACACAGGCTGTAAAGTGTTATGTAAAAATAAAATTTGGTTGGTGGATTATAGTTCATGGCTGCTATTTTTCCAAAATCCAAATTTTTTTCATATTTTATTTTTAGTGAAATTAAAATTTAATTATATTATTTGTTCAATAACAAAAATTCTTGTAATAAATACTTCCAAATTAAGAGAAGTAAATTGACCTGCCTTTCCTTGAAAAAGAATGACTCTTTGGCTTACAAAATCCTATTCTATGGCTGCGACATTACTATTTGTCCCTGTTTACATTTTAAAATTTTCCAAGCCTTGCCCAGACACTGCATTCATTTCTACCCTTTATTTTTGCCCTAAATTTAAGAAGGTGAGAACTTTAAAAAAAACAGTACCATGCATAACTCTGCCAAATACCAGTGGTTCCTCTTTAATACAGCTTTTCTTTTCATCAGCACTTCTACCTATGCAGATCCCTAGGTGGCTTAATTCACTGCTGAGTATTTTACATAGGTAAATACTTATCAACTTATGCCAACAGTAGGAATCTAAATGATTTCTGAGTGAACAGCAAGTGCCCATTGTTAATAAGTATCAATACGCTCACTGTCTTTTCCCAGAAGAAAGACAGCTGCTCCTGGGAACAAAAGTGATTCACAGAATTGGGCTCAAGTGGAGAAAACTGTGGGTTCTTCAAGGTCTGGCTGACTCCACCCACCCACAAACTGTTAGGACATTCCTCTCTTTTATTATTGCTACCATAGCAAGTAGAGAGTTGGAGCCGAGCTGCCATGCCACTCCAAAAGAGATCTGAGGCAAGCGGATGTACAGTCGGCTTCTGAAATGGCATCTCCATCTCATGCTTTCTCTTACCTCTCATGACGCCCTCCATTAGACGGATTCAAGTTGCCTCTATCTGAAAGCAAGCAGAGGCAGGCAACATCATGCCTTTGGCATCAAGTACAGAAAGAACAAAACAAATTAGAATGCTTTAAAATGTTTTTGAACTTCCATAAAGATTTTAAAGAGTTTGCTTGAAAGATGTGATTTTTAAAGTCCTCTTTTCATTAATTTTTTTGGGGAGGGGGGTAGGAAAATGATAGAAAAGAATCACTCAAGGGAGAAAATATTCATTTGCTAAATAATTGAGTGCCAACCACAAGCCCCAGGCACTATAGACGTTATAGATAATGAAAATACGATGACTAAAATATCCTTTTCACTGGGAGACATTCTTCAAGTGCCCTTGGTGTGGGTTGTAAAGGGATTATCTTATTTCAGTTGGATTTTTCTGTGCGGTTCTAATGGTTAAAAGTATACCTGGAGAGACACTCTAGAGTTTAACAGGAAATGATCTTATCCCTTCTTAAAAATACATTGAGAAGAGTCATATTTAGACTTGATATTGACTTTTGGGCTGCACCAATTTATAGTCACTTAAAGGAAGGTAAAGTAGTATTTAAGCATCTATTTTCAATATATACATATACCCATACTCACATAAAAGCAGATACATACATACATAATTTTTATATTATAACTAAAATCCACTTAACCTTGTATAAGTTTCAAATCTTAATTTGAAAATTAATTTGAATGAGATATAATATTAATGACTAACCATGGACTTCTGCACAGAGGATAATCTTAGCACACCTCTTTTTTTTAAGATTTTATTTATTTACTTGACAGAGAGATGACAAGTAGACTGAGAGGCAGGCAGAGAGAGAGGGGGAAACGGGCTTCCTGCTGAGCAGAGAGTCCAATGTGGGGCTCAATCCCAAGACTCTGAGATCATGACCTAGCCAAAGGCAGAGACTTCAGTTACTTTGTAGAGAGCTATTTCAGCTTCTTCGTAGAGAGCTGAAAGTGAAAGAGAGAATTTTATTAGAAGTTAGGGGAGAAAGGCATTACATATTTTGGAGAAGAGTAAAAACTTGGAAGAAGGGACCAGCACTGGGAAATTCAATATATTTGTTCTTTTTGCCTGAAGGTGTAATGCAGTCTCAGTGTACAAGGTATAACTTAAGATCTGATAGCAAATCCTCTGTTCTACTAGTTTGAGAAACCAGAAGACAAAATCCCAAACTGGTTACAACATCAGGAACATAAAGGTGGAATTCTGGGAAGGACAGACTCTTGGAAGGGTAGCCCAGATCATGTTCACTTGTTCTGTCCAATGCTATGGCAATGCCCCGGACCACACCTGTACAAAGTTGAACTCAAACAAGTCAAGTTAGGACAACAGAAGTAACTGAGAAATGACTTGCCTCTTTGGAGGTGAGAGTGAGGGTTTGCAATTTAAGTGTAATCAAGTACTGACTGCTAAAACAAAAATGTCGATCCTCTTCAGAGGAATACAACAAAATACAAAATCTGAGTCTTTCTAACATTCACAATGCCTAAGAAACAATACAAAATTCTTGTACATATAAAGAACCAGGAAAAAGTGAAGTGTACTGAAAGGAAGAGACAATTAATAGACGCCACATACAAGATGAATCAGGCATTGGAATTAGCAGATGAGGAATTTAAAGTGGCTAATATAACTATCATTAATTAAATGAGGAAAAACATGTTGGTAATGAATGAAATATTAGGAATTCTGTGCTGGTAAATAGAAAATATGAAAGGCAGCCAAATGGGAATCTTAGAAATACCATACACTGTACCTTAAATAAAAAATTAATAAGATGGTCTTAATAAGATAATAGAAATGGTTAAGGAAAGAGTCAGTGAACTTGACAAGAGATCAATAGAAGTTAAGTAATTTAAAATAAAAGGAGGGAAAATATTGAAAAAAGTATATATGGCTTCAAATGTTAGTAGAACAATATCAAAAGTTATAATATGTATGTAATTGGAGTCCTAGAAAGAGATGAGTAAGTAGGGAGCAGAAAATAAGTGGTTAAATTTATGATCAAAAACTTCCAAATTTAATGGCAGATATAAATTTGCAATATTGAGAAACAGCATACCCCAAATAAGATTACTAAGAAGAAACCAAATTTATGCACATCATACTCACCCTGATAAAAACCAAAAGACAAAAAGAAATTTTTGAAAGCGTACATGGAAAAAACAAACATATATAGAGGGAGAAAGCAATTCAAATGGCTGAAGATTTCTCATTTGAAACTATGTAAGCCAGAAGACAATGGTCAGGATTTTTAAAGCGTTGAAAGAAAATAATTTTCTCAACTCAGAAATATTTAGCCTTCAAAAATACTCACCAATAATTAAAACAACAGAAACACATTTTTGGATAGCAGAAAACTAAGTTCTCAATAGCAGAATGATAGTGTAAGGGACAATAAAAGATCTTTAGTCTGAGGAAAATGAATGAGTGGGAACATTTAATCTGCATGGAACACAGAATTTTTGTGGTGGCAGATACCTGTATAAATATAAAAGAAAATGTTTAGGGGCACCTGACTGGCTTAGGTGGTGTAGCATGCCACTCCTGATCTCAGGGTTGTAGGGTTGAACCCCACACTGAGTATAGAGATTACTTAAAAAAAGAAAAGAAAAGAAAAGGTTTAAATGTTTATCCTAAATTATTTAAATTTTATAACGTTATTTAAAGCAAAACTTATACTTTCTGTCGGGGATTATAATATGTTAAATTTACGAAAAATGACAAACCATAGAATAAAAGTTTTCAAGCAAGTTTCCTATACTTTCTGTGGGGTGGTATCATATTTCCTAGAATTAGTGAAAAATTAAGGATATATATTATAATTCTTGGAGTAAGCAAAAAGATGCAAGGGGATATAGCTTAAAAAGGCAATTAATAATTTAGAATGAAATTTTAAAAATATTTGCATCATCTCAAATAAGGCATGAGAGGGAAGACAGGGTAACAGAGCACAGAAGAATAAACAGGAAACTGTCAATAAAATGTTGACCAAAATCTAACTATATCAATCATTATAGTAAGTGTTAAAGGAGTATAATTATTATATTTTAAGATAGAGATGGTCAGAATGGATGAAAAAGCAGAATCAACTAGTTGCTTTCTGAGCTGTAGTTAAATAAGATTACAGATAGGTTGAAAGCATTAGGGTGGAAAAATGTACTGTGTAACCATGAAGCCCTGGAAGGCTGAAGTGCCTATTTCAATATGCAGAAAGATAGATTTTTTTTTTAAGAAAAAGAGTTTCTCCAGAGAGAAAGAAGAATATGGATGTGTTTAAATATAGTTTAAACCCAAGAAGCAAAAATTGACAGAATTAAAGGAGAATAAGAGAACTTCACATGCCCCTTTTACCAAGTGAACATCCAAATAAAAAGTTCATAGATGATGTAAAAGAATAGCATCAGCCACCTTGATCTAATTGGTATTTATACTGCACAACACATAACAACAAGAGAAAACAAATTATACCAAGGGTACAGCATATGGTCACCAAGATAAATCATATGATAGGTAATAAAAAATTCTTAGTAAGTAGGAAGGAAATTTACAATTTGAAGGATGTTCTCTGATTACATGAGAATTAAATTAGGAATCAAAACTGATAAAGTATTTAGGAAAATATCTAAGAAAAATTTCTACTATTTAGAAATTAAATAACACAGTTCCAAAAGACCCAAAGGGTTAAAGGAACCATCTATTTACAAGACACTTTAGAATGAATAATAAAAGTATATCAAAATGTATACCAAAAAGTATATAAAAATGAAAGGGAAATAAATTTTTCATATTTAAAATTTGATATAATTAAATGCTGAACTACAAGAAGTATTAAAATTCTAGAAGCAGAAGGAAATAGTACTAAATGAAAACTTGGAAGTATGGAAATAAATGGAGGGGTGCCTGGGTGGCTCAGTGGGTTAAAGCCTCTGCCTTCGGTTCAAAACATGGTCTCAGGGTCCTGAGATTGAGCCTGGCACTGGGCTATCTGCTCAGCAGGGAGCCTGCTTCCTCCTCTTTCTCTGCCTGCCTCTCTGCCTACTTGTGATCTGTGTCTGTCAAATAAATAAATAAAATCTTAAAAAAAAAAAAGAAATGGAAAGTGGAATAGTTAAGATGGTAACATTATTTTTCTTCATTGTAATTTCTAATTTATTTAAAACTTTTGATTATTTAAAGCAAAATGATATGAATGCATTGTGAAATTAGAACTTGGAATTAAAATCTACAACAGTAACAAAAAATGGGGGGGGGGAATAAAAATATATCCTTATAAAGTTCTTACATTATATGAAGTATTATCTATTATTGAAGGTAAATTGTAATAAGTTATTTTGTATTAACTTATTATTTTATACTTTACCATTTAAATTTTTAATAATGTTTTACTATATTTTTCAAGTTATTTTCATAGTGATTGTGCTATGATTTATAATATACATCTTAATTTATCACAATCAGCTTCAGATTCATATGAACTTAATTCTGGTGAGATACAGAAATGTCATTCCAATTCTCTCTTCTTCCCTTTTTATGCTATTATTGCTATATATATTACATATCTAATGACATGTTGTTATAATTATCACTTTCCACAATTTTTGTTTTTTTTAAAAAGCCTAGAGGAGGAACAAAGAAATAGACATATTTATCAAATTTGTTATAGTAACCTCTTATTTATAATTTCTGTTTTTTTTTCATTTTTTCCTGTAGATTTGAGTTACCATCTGGTGTTGAGGACTTCCAATACTGTCCTTTGCCCCAACCTCAGGGTTGTACAAAAACCCGAATCTACCTACTTCTCCAATTTTTTCCCAAACATGTAGTGAGTAACAGACCCTACAGTGCTATAGATGGAGGTAGAACAGCTGAGACCTGCTGTCTGAACTATGGGGGCCGAAGGAAGTCTTGCATGCTAGGAATTACGGCTACTTCCAATCCAACCTCAGGAATTTGAGGATCAACCTCCCTGAGTGACAGCACTTGTCTAGAATATGTGCTTTCATGTGAGGCAACTTAGTGATGCCACAAACCTAAGCAGGGTTTCCATCTCCTCTTTCATTCTTGGGTAGTTAGAGTTTATGTTTCACTTAGAGTCAATTTTCCAATTCTCCAGTCTAGGTATTTCAAAACGTCAATGTGCCAGCTATTTTGGTATGCATTATATCTTACAATCCCTATGAAATAGGAGCCCAGAAATCTGAATCATGCATTGTTTACGATGCCACAGACAGCAAGTGAAGAATTGCAACCTGAACCAAACCTAAGACCACAAAATCTACATCTTTTCCAATGCACCTCTCATTAGCCAGTCAAGAAATTGTGATATTATTTGTTTTAATGATGGTCTCTCTGCTATTATTTGTTTTAGTGATGGTCCTTGTGGGCTTGGAGTGATGTGCTGGGCCTATGGAAAGGCTCTTTTCAATGTCGACATTAAATAAGAAATAGCTCTTTGGGCAAAGTGAGTTTGAAGCATCTATTTTGTTGCCTACACTGCAGAGGATTCCTGCAAAGCTGGGGAGGAAGGAATCCCTGATCTCACAAAGAGAAAGAGAAACAAGCACTTATCAGATGGCTTACTTCCAGAATGCTTGGCAGAAAAATACTGTTGATGGCTAAGCTTTCCATTGACATCAGTTAAAAGAGGCTCCATATTTAAAGACCTACTTTTCTTTTAGGCAAGTGCACGTGTGAAAAGCAAAGCTTACACATCAGTCCTTGAAGCAACAAGCAGTGATAGGAGTTTAGATCACACAGCATGGATCAAGAAGTAAGTTATCACACACACAGGAGGACCCTAGTGGAACCAAAGCATCTCGGCCATGGTTGTCAGAACCCCCTTTGTCGAAGAGCGAGAGACAAATATCAGAATCTTACATAGCTCAATGTGTCTCTTTCTATTCAGACATAAATTCACTCCAACAATTTACTTTCTTCATAGGTAAAAATCTATAGACGTGATCATGAATGCCCACATGGAAAAATAGCCTCAGATTGGTAAAACTCACAGTATTTGTCCATAATTACATAGTACAGATCACTGAAAATGCTATTGACACACCAATAAAGTTTTTTAAAAGTCCTGAAGAAATCAGCTTTCGGCCTTTACCCGGTTTCTCAGAAGTTGTATAGATTGGCACAAACTGATAGAAACACTCAAAATGAATTTGTTATAAGTAAGAATGATTTCAAAATACAGAATTGTATTTCAATGAAGAAAACAAGACTATCAGCCTGTTAAGGACTGATCTTTATCAAACTATCCAAAGGATAAACTGTTTGATGGTAGAACTCCACATGTTCCTTAATCGATCACAACCAGATTCTGCTCTTACAGATGCAACAACCAGGTTAAGAGAAACACCCTCAAATACACAAAAAATAAACAAAATAAAAAAGCAAACCAAAAAAAACAAAACAAAACAAAACAAAAAAAAACCCCAAATCAGAAACAAAACCTCACACTTGCTTTTCACATTTTGTGAACAAGGCTCATTACTGCTTGGGCTTGTTGTGTGTTACAAAACCATGCTGGCCATAATATTTTCTAGCCTGGTAGATTTTTTTTTTTTTTTCTTGTTCAGAAGTTTGTCTTTTCTGTAGAATATAAAGCAGTGCTGCTCAGATGGCCAGTGCAGTTTCTTTGAAATGTAGCCAAGTGAAGGTTGAGGCATGTCCATGCTCTTGTCGGGTGGCTCTTTTAAATCGTTATGCTATATACTTTAAAGATCGAGCCTGACAAAATAGCCTCCAGGACTGAGGGTACTTTGTACATAATGTGTCAGATGTCTGGAAGAGGTAGCTGATTGTTTACCTTTGAATTGCTTTCCCTCTGAGGGAAGTGTGTGTTAACATTACAGCATTCCTTGGGGAGGGGTGCCAAGATGCAGACATCCTTTAGTTAGCCTTTCCTGCTGAGGGAACAGCATCTCTTTTATATGGCTAGTAAATCTGAGGGTTGAGACTGGAAGGATCATAGTATCACAGCTTTAACAAGTCACGTAAGTGGATTATTCTAGAACAAGTCAAACCATACGCAAAGCTGGGATCACCAGCTCATTATGCTGTCATAAAGGTGGTTCACTCTCGTGACAAACAATTAAATATCCAGATAAGACATGTAGTATAGATGAAGCTAGAGGGAAAAAAATCAATTAATAAAACATGCTATATCACATCTGGACCTTTGATGGAGACAAAGGAAGAATGAAGAGGAATAAAAATGTGGTTTACAAGCATTCTATTCTCCTAGGATGATTAAGAAAACTTTCCCTAGAGTTTTCTCAGTTTGAAAGTTCTCAATCTCAGTAAAGTTTGTATTACTAGTCAAGAGCTAAGAGATTTTTTTTTCCTCTTCTCCTAGGGTGGACATTTTATACATATTTTGTATGTAATTAAGCTTAATATCCTGGATTTTTAGGTCTCTGAGACCAGTAATGTGAACATCACCTTCCTTTGCTTGTTGGGTGTGTATAAACCAATTAAACCAATATTTTCATATTTATCTATTTGCATAATTAAGGTGATGGGATCTATATTGACTATCATCTCCTAGTTGATAATTTCCCTATCACATTCAAGCATTGAATCTGTCTAAACATATCTAACCCCAAACCACATCAGTTTCAACATGTTGGTAGTCGCCTTCACTCTGCTTATGAAATTCCAATAGTTGTTTTAAGCATTTGTATAATGATACATAGTATCAATATATAAAAGCACAAACATGAATGTACTAAGTATAATACTTAGTCATTATTGGCTTCACATTACAACTTAATTACATGAAAGTCAGACCTTTATTCCCACCCATGTTCATTATTATCTCCATATGATCCTTTAGAAAGAATCCCGGATAGTGCTTACTACGTCTTATAAATCCCTAAGTATCACAGTCTCTGCAAATAATTCCACTTGAGTATTGAGGGACTGGTAAGAATGAAAATAAGGAAGGAAAATTTTCTAACAAGTCTACTTATTAAATGTACCCATACTCTTTCTTTTCAGGTTTACTTTTTTTTTTTTTTTTTTGCCTCAAATGCAAATGGAAAAGTCCAATTAATGGCTGAATATCATACCATATTACGATGATAAGAATTAGAGCCTTCTTAACTCTGAAAGCAATTTCCACAGAAAAGGGCCAAATGCAGCTCCATTTGAAGACTATTTGCACCCTGCGCTAAGAGCCATTGTAACACTTACCCTAATTATATTGTCTATGTTGTTGGTCTTTGGTTGTTTTGTTCCTTATTTTCACACCAGTCTATACCTCCTTGAAGCAAGAACTGTATCCTACTGATCCTTGTACTTCAGCGCCTGCAGACTATATTAGCAGTGCCTGCTAACAAACATACATTGAATGACTGTCAAAACAATATGGTCAAAAATATGAGAAAAGTTAAAGTATTGATTCATGCAGTATAAAAATTTTGCTCAAGGGAAGAAACAGAAGTACTTTATAGATTTCTGGCATTGTTGGAGGGTATCTATTAACTGGGATAAAACATTATAAATATGTCTAAAATAAGGTTTTTTAAACAGATACTCATTCTTGTTTTAAATTATAATTTATGAAATGTTAAATTTCCATGAGGCCTGCATAGACAACCAAGAGCCAGAGGGTTTAGGAAATGCTCATTGGAAGGAAGGGAAAGGGTTCTTTGGTATAACCAAAGAAGCTGATCCAAAATAAAGAAAGGATTCACGCTGAGGACACTTGAAACTTCCTCCGTGTCTTCTCATTAGAAAGAAAATCCATATTATTTGTGTTAGGGAAACATGATTTTACAAGGGCTGAGTGCTAGACTCATTATTAGGAGATATAGTCAAGGACCTTGAAATTTCATTCCTGAGTAACACTATTAGTCAGAAAGATACTCTAAATAATCAAGCCTTCAGTGTCTAGAAGTTTTGTTTTATCATTTATGACCCTCAACTTCATACCACTGTAGAAGGCTCGAGAAGTTTTCCTCAAGTAATGACACGGTCATGTAGGTAATCCTTTAGCCCTTCGGTTATTTTCTTCTTCTTCTTCTTTTTTTTTTTTTTTTTTTTTAAGATTTTATTTATTCATTTGACAGAGAGAGAGAGATGAAGTCAGAGAGGCAGGCAGAGAGAGAGAGAGAGAAGCAGGCTCCCCACAGGGCAGAGAGCCCAATGCAGGGCTGGATCTCAGGACCCTGAGATCATGACCTGAGCTGAAGGCAAAGGCTTAACCCACTGAGCCACCCAGGTGCCCCCGGTTATTTTCTTCTAAGATTCATGTTATAGGGGCACCTGGGTGGCTCTGTCAGTTGAGTGACTCTTGACTTTGGCTCAGGTCATGATCTCAGGTTGCAGAGACGGAGCCCTGCGCTGGGCTCACCACTCTGCCGGTAGTCTGCTTGAGATTTTCTCGCCCTCTGCCCCTCCGCCCACTCATGCTCTCTCAGTTTCTCAAACAAATAAATAAGTAAAACTTAAAAAAAAAAAAAAGACCCATGTTATTCAACACCTTCTTCAGTATCTAAGTAAATCCTAAATTACGGTCTCATATCCTGTTGCCTTGCTCATACATTTTTCCCCGCAAGTCCATAGAGACCACTCTTCATGCTTTGCTTTGAAGGGGCTTCCTGTGCTTGGTAAAGCAGACACTCTTTCTGGGGCTCCTGCAAATCACAGGCAGCCCTTCCTTGTTACCTGCTCACTACAAGGTGTCTCAAAACCTTTGAGATGACAAGCGTATTCCTATAACATGTAACTTGCACAAGACATCTTTTTCCATATGTCTGTTTTCTTTCCCTTCCAGACATTTGTTATCTAAATAGTGACACAACACCTTCATTAGGGCCCTACATACTTGCATATGCTGTCAAGAGTCTGGATTCCTCTCAGATATACAGCAAATGAGATTACAAAACAATGATACAAAAACACATTTAAAAACTGTTTTATTTGTGTCATGGTAATAATGGCTTAATGTAAAGAACCACAAGAGTGAAAAATAAGTGGTTATATTTGACAACAGTCATGGAAATAAGATCATAAATAGCTCTTTGTTCCTATTAGTGATGTTAACATGATTGATATTTTCACCACCATGGATAATTTAACATAGATATTTCTTTTAGAAAGAACAGAAATATATATGAAATGTTCTTTTCTTGGGAATTACATATTATATTGTGGTACTAAGTTCGTGTACTCAACTGAGAAATTTTTGTCATTATTATTACTGGTCATTAAAACATGATAATAATATAAATGTGCCATTCATAAACATCAAATACAAATCTTTTAGTTAGTAAAACAGATAAATTCAGTCATGAATCTTTGCATTATAAAGGGATACAGCTTAGGGGAGCCTGGGTGGCTCAGTGGGTTAAGCCTCTGCCTCTGGCTCAGGTCATGATCTCAGGGTCCTGGGATCGAGCCCCACATCAGGTTTTCTGCTCAGCAGGGAGTCTGCCCCCCCACCTCTCTGCCTGCCTCTCTGCCTACTTGTGATCTCTCACTGTCAAATAAATAAATAAAATCTTAAAAAAAAAAAAAAAAAGGATGCAGCTTCATACAAAAAAAGGGTAGATGGTGAATTTCCTGAAATAGTCCACTTCCCAGAGTTTTAAAAGAAGGATTGAATTATTTTAAAACTGATTAACTTTTCAGGAATGTATCTTTCTGTAAAGTAAGGCAAATCTGTCTATTACCACGCCACTCGCTTTTACTGTGTTGGCCTATTTAGGTATAGGAGGAGTAAAGTGATAAATGCTATTGCAGATTTTTCCCCCCCAGGGGTTTAAAAAGAATGCATTTCTGTAAGGCAGACTTTAGCAAATGCAAAAGTCATTGGATCTTTAAAGAGAACTTCAAAATCATGTCAGGGCTTCATGAAATTCCATCAAATCAAACATGAAAGTACATTACCTAGAAAAATATTATTTCTTGGTTAGTTGTGTATGACAGTGCAAGAGATCAGTGAACAGCAAAGATATTTTTTCCCCTTTCCGACAGATAGGGAGACAGTAAAGAAAAATGAAAGAGGGTTGCCCGAAGCAGCACCCAAAGCAATAACTTTTATGTCTCCCTTCATGTCATCCTGACAGCTGGATTAACTTATCTCTTTCAACACACTGATGAATAAAAAGCCCATGCAGCAATTAAGAAATATTATTGGCAGACAATTAGGAGAATGAATATGTTTCATTGATTATTATTTTTTGTACCTCATGTCTTTGGCGAGAGGAAGGGAGAGGAAGGAACAGAGGCTGATATCGGGAGGTAAAAATAGAATGACCCATGATATTCAAGTGTTATGTCCAGGGCCTCATAGAATTTGAATTGGGAAGAAACTTCGGAACATCAGGGAAGCATATTGAATTAATACTAACAATTGTGCCATTTGGTCAAATAAATGGTAGAATGTTAGAGCTGGAGAAGCCTGTGATTTATGACCCATAAATCTTTCTACAAAATATTTCAAGTCCATGCACTTCTCCCCATCTCTATTGCTCCCACTCGGTTCAAGCCTTTGTCATCTGTCACACGGATTATTGAGAGGTTGGTCTCTCTGTAGCCACACTCATCTCTCCCTACATTCTTTTCCCAATTCCCAACTCTTTGACAAATTCTGACAGTACTAATAGTATAATCCTAACCACTCTGTGTGGCCTACGAGGGCCTGCAAGCTTGGCTTCAGCCTCCCTCTCCATGGTGCTTCTTTACTACTGGGTGCTCTGGGTGTGTGCTAAGGAAAGTCAAAATTTCTCACGTGTTCCTCTCATCAGTTTTGAATACTTAAGTTACAAGTGGCAGAAAGCCCTCCTCAAAGTGGCTTAGAACAAATCATAATAATGGTGATGATGATAAAAAAAGGGATTTTCTTTTTCCTAACAGAATGGAAAAGTACCCATAAAGTCTTCAGGAGGGATGCTACATGTCTGATTATCTGAGATCCCCCAAGTTCATATGTTAAAATTCCAGTGCTCCACGTGATGGTATTAAGAGGTGGGGCCTTTGCAAGGTGTTTAAGTCATGCTGGTGGAGTTTCTTCTATAAGATCAGGGCTCTTATAAAAGAGATCTCACAAAGCCCCTTCATCCAGAAAAGGGACCTCACCTGACCATGCTGACACCCTGATCTTGGACTTCCAGCCTCCAGAACTGTGAGAAATAAATTTCCATTGTTTATAAGCCATCCAGTCTATGTTTTCTTGTTATAGCAGCCCAAATGGATGAAGAGAGGTACAGTTCAAAGAATCAAATGATATCATCATAATCTGAACTATCTTTGTCCCCTGGGTCTCTCTCCATTATTGTTGGCCTATCAGGTTTCAGATGGTGACAAAATGGCACTGGCAGTTTCAAGCCAAATCCTCATACTCCAAGCCAAAAAAAGAGAAACATTTCTTTCCAGGAGATTTCACATAGATTCTAAGATGAGCTCTTCACTGAACCAACCAGAAAACTATGCCCATCCCCCTTTTGTCAGAGGGCCTTAGAGCACTAACAGACCAGAATAGGGTCACATACTCCACTACTGAGAGCAATACAGCAGACCTACCCAAACTCATGGACTGAGAAAATGGGTAAGGTTCAAAGGAAACACAGAAAACATTGAAAAATAATGATTAAATACTGTGGAGGAAAAACACAAGTGTCGCTCTCGACCCGCGGCTCTCCACACACAAGAAAAAGTATTTGGTTATAAGAAAGAGAAAAGCCAAGCCATGGGAACTAAATATGGACTTTGAGAATCTCTAGCTGAAGAAGAATTCCTGTAAAATGAGAAAGAGATCACAAGACCCCAAAGGGTAAAAGGGAGATATCCTAGAATAGGGAAGTAGCTGATCTGCTACAAGGCTTACCAAAATTTTTACACTAGCCACCAAAAACCAATTGCTTGCTTTAAATATTCTTATAAAAATTTACCAAATGTTGACAAAAAAGTTAACTAGGAATAAACTCAACTAAAGAAGCAAAAGACCTATACTCTGAAAACTATAAAATATTGATGAAAGAAATTGAAGAGAACACAAAGAAATGGAAAGGCATTCCATACTCATGGATTGGAAAAATGAATATTGTTAAAATGTTTAGGTACCCAAAGAAATCTACACATTTAATGCAAATCCTATCAAAATACCAATACCATTGTTTGCAGAACTAGAACAAACAATCCTAAATTTGTATGGAACCAAAAAAGAGTCCAAGAATCCAAAGTAACCTTGAAAAAGAAAAGCAAAGCTGGAGGCATCACAATTCTGGACTTTACGAAGTTCTGGTGATCAACACAGTATGGAACTGGCACAAAAACCTACACATAGAGAAATGGAAAAGATTAGAGAATCCAGAAGGGAACTCATAACTGTAGGGTCAATTAATCTTCAAATTCTTTCTCATTTTTCCAAAAAAGGCCTACAGTTAGTCAACAAGACACATGAAAAGGTGCTTGGCATCACTAATCATCAGGGCAATCAAAACCACAACGAGATATCACCTCACATCTCTAAGAATGGCTAAAATCAACAACTCAGGAAACGACAGATGTTGGTGAGGAGGTAGAGAAAGGGGAATCTTCTTATACTGTTGGTGGAAATGTAAATTGGGTGCAACCACTCTAGAAAACATTATGGGGGTTCTTTAGAAAGTTAAAAATAGAACTACTCTATGATCCAGAAATTGCACTACTAGGTATTTACCCAAAGAATACAAAAATGCTAATTCAAAGGGATACCTGCACCCTGATGTTGATAACAGCATTATCTATAATAGCCAAATTATGGAAACAGCTCAAGTTTTCATTAACTGATGAATGGATAAAGACTATGTGGTATATATACAATGAACATTATCCAACCATAAAGAAAGAATGAAATCTTGCCATTTGCAATGACATGGATGGAGCTAGAAAGTATTATGCTAAGCAAAATAAGCCAGTCAGAGAAAGACAAATACCACATGATTTCACTCACATGTAGAATTTAAGAAATGAAACAAAGAAGCAAAGGGGAAAAAAGAGAGGCAAATCAGGAAACAGACTCTTAAATATAGAGAACCAGCTGATGGTTACCAGAGGAGAGGTGGTTGAGGGGATGGGTGAGATAGATGATAAGGTTTAAGGAGTGCACTTTTATGAACACCATGTATTGTATGGAAGTGCTGAGTCACTATATTGTATACTGGAAACTAATATTACACTGCATGTTAACTAACTGAAATTTACGTAAAGTCTTTAAAAAAAAAAAGATGTTACTTGAAACAAAATGTTGAGGAGGATGTGAAGCAATAGGAATTCATTGCTGGTGGGATGCAAAATGGGACAGCCCCTTTGGAAGAGTTTGGTGGTTTCTTACAAATCTATACATATTCTTCCCGTATGATCCAGCAATCTTGCTCCTTGGCATTTACCCAAAGACGTTAAAAACTTACAGCTGTAAAAAAAACCTGCACATGGATGTTATAGTAACTTTATTTATAACTGCTCAAACTTAGAAGCAACCATATTGTCCATCAGTAGATTAAAAAAACTGTAATACATCTAGACAATGGACTATTATTCAGCTCTAAAAATAAATGCGCTATCAAGTTTGTGAAAAAGACATGGAGGAAACTTAAATGCATACTGTTAAGTGAAAGAGTCTAATTTGAAAATGCTACCTAGTGTATGATTTTAATTATCTGACATTCTGGAAAAAATAAAAACCATAGAGACAGGGAGAAGATCAGTGGTTGCCAGGGAGGGGAGGGAAGAGACGAATAGATGGAGCCCAGGGTATTTATAAAAAAGAAAATAAGTACTTTGAATGGTCCTATATGTAATAATCGATACATGTCACTGTACATTTGTCCAAACCTGTAGAATGATACAGTACCAAGAGTGAACCCTAATGTAAACTAGGGACTTCGGATGATATAATGCTTCAATGTGGGTTCATCAATTATAATAAATAGTACCACCCTGGCAGGAAATGTTGGTAAGAGGGGGTCTATAGCTGTGTGGGGGCAGCAGGCGTATGGTAAATCTCTGTATCTTGCTCACAAATTTGCTCTGAACCTCTGAACTTAAAAAAAATAAAGTGAAAAAAATTCATTGAATTAATGGATTTTATAAGGCAAAATATGGTCCAATTTGCATAAAATTCAATGAGAAAAGAAGTTTCATTTTAAAATCAAATTTTTCAGGGGCGCCTGGGTGGCACAATTGGCTAAGTACCACTCTTGGTTTTGGCTTAGGTTATGACCTTGGGGTCCTAAGATTCAGCCCCATGTGGGGCTCCAAGCTCACACAGAGTCTGCTTAAGTTTCTCTCTCCCTCTTTCTGCTCCTCCACTCTGTGCACTCTCTAAAGTAAATAAATAAATCTTTAAATAATCATTTTCCCCCCAGAAATGCATGCATTCTATAAACTGAGAAGTATCTCTGTAAAAACTCGTTTGTAGAGACATTGGTTCTAGAATGTGCCGAATGCTGTGCTTTTCACCGTGAAATGTCTGTTTTTAATTTTTGTTATTGCTTGTCACTGGAAAGAAGATGTAAACAAAGTAAATAAACTTAGCTAAATAAGACAAGTAGAAATGATTCATAGAGAAAGGATAAAAGTATGCTATGTCTTAGGGCACTAGGAGATCAGACAGACTGCAGTTAGCAGATAAATCATCATTCCCATTCTCAGTTAATTCAGCAAAAATTGTTTCATTAATATCAGTGCAACCGCTTCCTTCAGAGGGGCAGAACCACTGCTCTCGGTCAAGACTTTGACCCTTTGTTTCTTTACTATGTGACAGGGAGAGAAATTTGGCAAATCACTGATCGAGGTGAGATGCTTGCTGAAGGGCCCTACTTCCATTTCAGTCTCATCATTCATTCGTACGCCTTGAGTCAGTTCCTTCTTGGTCTTTGATAAGAATCTTTACAAATATTCTTAATCAAGATTAGCTCCGATGCTTCTAAGTTTTCAAAAATAAGGGCGGCCAGTATGATACTATTAAATCTAGCCTTTTACAGAGTATATCTCCTAGGAAATACTATGCAGTCTTTTAAATAAACAAGGTATGTAGATACAAGCATACTGTTGGAGAAAGTTATCTATGATCTTATTAAATTAAAGGAGCAAAAAAAGCAAGGAGAAAATAGTGTGCATACTATTATTGAATTTGTGTTTCTGGATTTAATATTTTTAGAATAACATATAAAAATTGTTAGCAACAGTTACTCGGAGGGAATATATGTGAGGGTGGACCAGAATGAAAGGGGGCATTCACATTTCAGTTTATAACCTTCCATGTGATTTGAATTTTTTGGACCATAACCGTGGATATTTTATAATAAAAATGATCATTTTAAACAGATTAAGAGCTATTTACAGTGAATTTACAACATGAATCTAAAGATTCCCAAGCTGAATTTCTAGTGATGAAAAATGAAAGAAAAATGTCTCTGCAGGTTCCATTCTGCTTCAATTCATCTCCAGAGTGGCGGGCTACCCTGAGAGATTCATTGCCTTGTGCTCTAGGCCAGCGCCATTAATCTCACCCTCCATGCCCGGCTGCAGGATGGACACCCAGCCCCATACTTCTCTGTAGGCTGTTAATTGGAATCCCTCCCTCCCTGCCACTCTTCCACTTGACCCTCCGAACTCCTGGTCTGCCGTGAACCAACCACTCAATCTTCTGTTTACGTTATGAACGCTCCCTGCATCCCGTTGCATTGACTGAAGCACAGTGGGGCACTATGGATGCTATTTTCACTCTTTGCTTCTTAAGTCGAGTTTGTTCATTGTCCCCTATCTTATCATCTCTCAAGACCCAATGTGCATGGCGTCCTCCTTCCTCCATACTGCTGCTCCCCCATTCTCCTTCCTTCTTCTTACTTCATCTTCTTTGAACTGTGTCACCATTTACCTCTCCTGAGCCATCTTCATCCATGGAGTAGTTTCATGAATATCTAGCTCACAGATTCCTACAGCACTACTGCTATTACTACTATAACTGGTGATTTGAACATACAGTCTCTGACCCACCCATCTCTCTGACCTCTTTAATTAGTGACCTTTTAGTTCCAGTGATCTCAGCCACCCACTCAAGTTGCCCTGCCCTCTCCCTAACATCAAACACTGAAGCAAACCCCAAACCTCTGGGTCAAACATCCTACCCTCTGGCCTTCGCTGCTACTCTTTCCATTTCGCTTTCTCTAGCCTTCCTCCTCCGGTGAGTCTTGGGCCTCACTGATCGCCCCCCACCCATGGGCTGTGCTATTTTTTCACTCATCATCCTTCTCCTCAGGTCTTTACTCTCCGCATTACCCAGCCTAAGTCTGTGATTCTGCATATAACATCTCTTTGCAAATAACCTTGGTTTCCTTTAAACACTCTCATCTTGTTTGGAAAATATCCAAGTCTAACTATTTATGTGCTAAATCTAAGAATCCCTGTTCTAATTTCTGTACCAGAGAAGTAAATACTGAGGAACAAAGCAAGAGAAGCCACCTACTGTATTGAACGGGCGGAGTTTGCACATTACTGCACTATCTGGTGATCTTATTGATTTAATCCCTTTACTTGGTTTCATGTTTCCAATCTGGGATGACTATTTTGTCCTCCTCTTTCTTGTTAAAGTCTCTAATCTTCTATTGCTGATTAATGCTCAGGTGGTAACTTCATTGTATATTTCACAGAAGAAAACACCACCACCTTATCTTTTGGCTATTTATTCCACTATTGTTCTTGTATCAGAATCCATATACTCACGGTGCCTGGGTGGCTCGAGAAGCTAAGTGTTTGCTTTCAGCTCAGGTCACGCTGGGATGGAGCCCCACATCGGGCTCCCTGCTGAGCAGGGAGCCTGATAGTCCCTCTCCCTCTGCTACTCCCCCTGCTTGTGCTCTCTCACTCTGTCAAATAAATAAATACAATCTTTTTTTAAAAAAAGAACCCATATACCTTACATTCTTCTCAATGAAATAAAATAAATATCCTTTCTTTCTCTCTCTCTTTTTTTTTTTTTAAAAAAAAAAGAGTTTTATTTATTTTGGAGATAGAGTGTGTGTGTGAGAGCAGTGGGAGGGACAGAAGGACAGGGAGGAAAAATCTCAAGCAGACCCCATGCTGAGTGCAGAGCCCAACATAGGGGCTCGATCTATGACCCTCAGATCATAACCTGAACAAAAACCAAGAGTTGGATGCTTAAGTGACTGAGCCACCCCGGTGACCCAAAATGTCCTCTCTCTTATTAAAAAACCTTGACTTCTGTCTTGTCTCCCAAGGTCTCTGTTCCTACAACGGCACACTTTCTCTCCAGCATTTCCAAATTCTCTCTCTGAACTTGCTCTTTATAATTGGCATACAAACATGCTTTAATATTACACATCTTAAAAACAAAACAAAACTTTCCCCTGACCCAATGCGTCCTTAGCTACTATACAATTTTTCTGTAACTCTTCATAACTTAGGTCTTCAAAGAGTTGTCTTTATTTACTATTACTCTTCTTGTTACCTTCCATTTTCTCTTTAACCAACACCAACCTGGTGTCTTTTTTTTTTTTTTTCCCCTCACCACTTCACTGACCTTATTACTGTTACCAATGACCTATATTTGGCACCACCTAAAGATAACACGTGAGATATTTTTGTTGTTGTTGCTACTGCTATTGTTTTGTTTGCTTTGTTTTGGTTTGGTACTGAAAATCTCAAAGCTTCACTTATTCCTGCATTTCCTGGGGCCCATTTGTTTAAAATGACCTTCATTCTAAGAGTTACTCAGAAAATCTCTGAATTAACACCTGTTCACTGCTATCGCTTACAACCAATGAATGCTGACTTATGTAATTTTATGCCAGTTCCTACTAATGTGTGTCTTATTTCGTAGTATCTAGTCTACTCCTTAGATCCAACTACTTCAAAACCAGTTTTACATAGTCTATACTATTATGATGCCTAGTGAAAGCAAATAATCCCTCCTTCTTTTTTAAGGCTTTTCATCCAAAATTATATTTGCTCTTTTTGCATGGTTTTCTAGGTATACTTAAATTCTCAAGGTCCAAAAAATG
This sequence comes from Mustela nivalis, assembly GCF_964662115.1. Lineage (NCBI taxonomy): Eukaryota > Metazoa > Chordata > Mammalia > Carnivora > Mustelidae > Mustela > Mustela nivalis. The sequence goes on along the minus strand of NC_139021.1, from coordinate 23,051,650 downwards.
ATTCCACTGATGATTTGGTTAGGATTTCAAATAATTTTAAGTAATCTATAAATAAATTTTGGAAAAATTGACATATTTACCTAGTTAAGTCCTACCATTTACAAACATGGCCTGTGTTTCCACCTATTCAGATATTTTTTTATGCTCTTTATTAAAGTTTCATTTTGTTTCCTTCAGCTTGGGCTTAAATTTAGTTCCTGATATTGTAGAGCTCTTGTTGCTATTATGAATGGGGTATTTCCCTACAACGTGGCATACAGTGGAGGCTGCTTTACACAGTAGAGAGAAGTTGACTGAGTCTCTGGAAACTCTTGGGTTGAAGAGAAAGTGGGCATGAGAAGGGTAACTGGCCTGGACCTAAGTAAGAGACCTGAAGTCTATCGGTGTAGGACGTAGCACAGCTCTTTGCCAGCATCTGGTGTACAGCATAGTTTGTAGTCTCTTTTTATTGCCCTTAGAATGACCTTCCGAGACTAAGAATCCAAACGTCTATATATGATATCGTCACATATCAAATGTTGACGTCCATAATGAAAATTTAGTCAGGACAGATTATACTGTAGTTCTTGAATATACTGCAAGCCTGCTGCTATAATTTTGGTGATTTACTACTTGAAGTATGACTGAAGATGTTAACTTTGAGTAATGAAGTCTTATGTGACTTGGGTGTTTTTAGAAATGTTTTTTTCCTCTCCCAGTTAGATCATTTGGTGCAATCTAGTGAATGGCTGCCAAAATGGGGTCATGTAAGACTACAGTACTTGAATTTAGCATCCGAGTCTTCCATCTTTGGGTGTTTCCAGATGATGACTTTTGCTCAGACTTTACATTTTATCTTAGTACAAAAGCTTTAAATTGTATTGCTTTCTATGTTAACCTCAGGGACCACCTCGTCCATGTTTTCTTCAAGTTTCTCACTTATCTTTTTCTCACCCAATTCTGAGGTTTTCCTGTAATGTCCGGGGCATTCCTCTCTCCATGGTAACCATTGGTTAGACCATTAGTTCTTCAAATATAGAGATTGTATCCTATGCCATTTTATTGCCTAATATACGACCCAATACTCAGAAAACATACAAGAAATATATGTTGAAGAATATGTTGGAGATACTTAAATATAGTTTAAATAGTTTTCTAATGAGCTGTATTCCTTTTCTGTTTCAGCAAATATTTATTGATCATTTAACATGTGTCAGATACTGCACAGTAGGTGCTGCCAATTGAGCAGTAAAGATAGACAAAATCTTGCCTTCCAAGAAGTGGTATTATAGCAAAAGCAAAGAATAAAGTCCTGGACAATTACATAAGTAAGTCAGTTTCAGAAAGAGGAGATGGATCAAGAATAAGGTGCAAGTTTAGGGCCCCTGGTAAAATATACAGAAAATGAAAGAGGATAAAGTGAGCATAGGGGACTCACTGAGGCAGGTGGCAACTCAGATTGATACAGTGATACGGAAAACTAGAGAAAATGATTTTGGGAGGAAGTAGTCACCTAGGTCACATGCTACTAATAGATCAACGGAGAAGAGAATGGTCATTGACTTTGGCAAAATATGTCATTGGTTCTAGTCATTGTCCTTTGTCATGGTGTGTCAACTCTTAGAATGCTAATTCCAGACAGATACTATCAGAATAATCTGGATTGGGTTATTTGACCATCCTCTTGCCTCAGTAGATTGAATTACATTATTGCAGCCCTGTGAGAACTGCATGGATGAAAAAAATGACAGTACCTCTCAAAGGAGGTGGAGCTATGTTAGTAGAAAATGGTTGGATGTGGCTAAACAGATTAGAAAAGCAGATGCTCAACACAATCATAAAGATGAAAATTTAATTAGTGGTGAAAAGATGGACTTTTGTTGTGTTGGAACAATGGGATGTTGGAACAATGGGATGTTTTCATAAAAAGTTAAGTACGAATCCTGTAGCACACATAAAAATACATTAGGTATCTAAACAGTAAAACAATAACAGCAATGACAAAACAAAGCTGAAAGCCTGGAAGACTACATTGGATTTTTTTTTTTTTTTTAAGATTTGTTTATTTATTTTAGAGAGAGAGAGAGGGTGTGTGTGCACGTGCATGGGGGAAAGGTCAGAGGGAGAGATTATCCAAGCAGACTAGCCATTGTATGTGAAGCCTTAGGCAGTGCTCAAAGGGAGGCTTGACAAGGGAGCAAGGGCTTGATCCCAGGACCCATGGAATCATGACCTGAGCCGAAACCAAGAGTTGGAGGCTTAACCGACAGAGCCACCCAAGTGCCCCAACATTGGAGAATATTTTTACAACCTGAGGCCTTAAGGCCTTCTTAATTCAGTGATTTTAAAAAAGGTTACACAGGGGGAACCTGGGTGGCTCAGTGGGTTAAAGCCTCTGCCTTCAGCTCAGGTCATAATCCCAGGGTTCAGGGATCATGAGATCCCAGAGAGCCACACAGTGCTCTCTGCTTGGCAGGGAGCCTGCTTTCCTTCTCTCTCTGCCTGCCTCTCTGCCTACTTGTGATCTTTGCCTATCAAATAAATAAATAAAAATCTTAAAAAAAAAAAAAGGTTACACAGGAAGACAGTGATACATTTGAATGGGCAAAATGTTCTAAGTCTATAAAATAATAAGAGTGAAGGATTCATCAGGGTGAAGGAATGAGGAGAGTAAGCTGTTGAAGAACCGGAAGTGGTAAATAATGATTTTTCACTTTTTAACCTGTAAAACTGCATTTTTTTTACAATAAGCATATGTTAATATATTACGTATGTATGTAATATATATGACATATATGTTTATTACCAAGGACAGCACTTGATCATAACAGATCTATATCTATATATATCATCTATGCCATATTTATCTATATAACACACCTATATCTACTTATACCATCTATGCCATATCATCTATACCAAGGGCAATACTTGATCATGAAAGATCTATATCTATTTATATCATCTATGCCATCAATTGTTACTAATTGGAGATTTTCTTCCCTCCAGGTTACTTGTGGAGTGGAATGCCAGCTACCCACCTCTTCACTTCATCTGTTGCTCAGAGCCAGGAAATGTAATGAATGTTCAATAAATTCTAGTGTTTTGTTTTGTAAGTTAAAATTGTGGGTTCTTTTGGTTTGGCCTGAGGAATTTTCTTCTATAGGTAAACACTACAAATAAAAACATACAATATGAATATGAAGTCTTTAAAATATTCTAATAGTAATGATACCAGACTTTTTTGGTAAGGTTGTAGATGAGAGTAGAGTTAGGTTTCTGTCTTCCAATTTTATATCAGAAGTTGATGCTCTCAAACTACCAGCGAGTGCTGTAGTATTTGACTTTATCAAATACTTAATAAGAATTATTTTGTACTGGGGAAACACTTTACCATCTCTAATTAGTCTCATACTGGGCGATATCCTCTACAATAGTTATTTCTTATATCACCATAACACCTATTCCTATACTTCTTTAGGCACCAGATCTCCACATCCTTGGCCAAGGAGAGGTCCTGATACAGCATCATTGATATAAGGTGTGGACTTCTTAACCAAACTGGCCAATCAAAATGCTCTCCCTAGAATTTCTATATTTAACAGAAATAACCAGAAATGGAAGGTAGTAGGAACAGAGACACTGGATGATAATATCTTAGAAGAAGAGCCACAGATTCCTGTTCCTTGAATCCTATTCTTCTCAAGTCTTGGCTATCTAGCTTTTCTTTAATGAATGAGCTACATTAGTGTTCCTCTATTTTCTTTTTTTTCTCTCCTTCATTACTTGAGTATTTTACCACCTGTCTTAATCTCTGTACACTTTTACTTGTGTTGTTGTGATTTCAGTATCGATCTGGCAATCTTGTCACCATCATATCTTTTAGCTCCTCCAATGTTCTTGTTTTCTATTGCAAGTCAATTATCCATTTGCATGGTCATTATGGTAGCAGAACCCAATCATCTAGAGGTCAAGCATATAGCTCTCTGACCATCACCCTTTTTAATTTTAGTATTAACCACTAGTACCTTGAATCCAACAGCTTCATGGAAATTTTCTGATCCAGCGACTCTATGACTTTTTCATTGTCTTTTATTCCTCCCCCAAGATCTCACCTTCCTTTTCATATGGCCCATATCTCCTGAGCCCATATTATAATTACTGCCTTGTCATACTTTCAACTTCTTGACCTTCTTCCCCTTTGTAAAGTTTCTGGGGAAAGCCCTCAACCTTGACTAAAGCTAATCATCCTTCTACTTGATTCTTTCACCCAAGCTTTAGAATATGGCTGGAAAAACACAATCACATTGACTATTCTCACTTTAAATTCATGGCCATTTGTTGCAGAATTTTTGAGACTGATCATGTTATTTAAATGGTTCCATGGGGTGCCTGGGTGGCTCAGTGGGTTAAAGGCTCTGCCTTCAGCTAGGGTCATGATCCCAGGGTCCTGGCATGGAGCCCCACATCAGGCTCTCTGCTCAGCAGGGAGCCTGCTTCCTCCTCTCTCTCTGCCTACTTATGATCTCTGTCTGTCAAATAAATAAATAAAATCTTAAAAAAAAAGTAAAAAAAATAAATGGTTCCTAATGTTACCTGCAACCCTACCCTACATTTCTCTAATCCAATCACCCTTCTAGTCCTATTGAAGGTTATTTCACCCTTCCCTCTTTTCAAACTCCTTATAACCTCTCTTTACTTTTCATTATTAGCTGATGGATTTTTCATTTTTAGCTGATGAATGAGCTGATGAATTCCTATTTTATGAAGAATTATTTCAAACACCTACGTGATGCTCCAAGGGAAAAAAAAGTTTAAATATACCTGCATATCTCTCCATACATTTTGCCTCATTTTCAACTCTCTGTGCTCCTTAGCTAAGGTCAGTTATTCCTGTGCCTTGAATCTACTCCATTTTTGATTTTCAAGGATTCTGTTCTTGCAATGACCCTATATCAAATGCCTACTGCTTTATTCCTCTCTTCTACAACACGCATGTGAAAATGTTACACTATCCCGCATCTTGTAAATATCCTTTCTATTTCTGTGACCCCTCTCCATTTTTGTGGTCCTTTTAGAAGTAAAACTACTTGAAAGAATTGTCTAATCTCACTGTCACTTCACTTGTTTTCCTCTCATATTTTTATTGAATTTACTCCAATTAGACTTTCGTCCTAACTGAAATGGTTCTTCTCAGAGTCACTAATGATGAGGCCAATGATTCTCAAGTCTAGAACTCATTGATCTGTCAGCAATAGTTGAGACAGTTAATTGGTCATTCCTAAAACATTTTCTTTGCTTGGATTCTAGCATTTTCAACTTTCATTGTTCTCCATCTCATGGGTCCTCCTTCTCAGTCATATGAGAAGGATCGGATCTTTCTTATTTCTTCAACCTTTAAATGTTGGAGTATCTAAATGCTCAATCCTTAGGTCTATTTTCTCCTCCTAGTCAGTTACTAGGTGATCTTATCCAGGTCTATGGATTTAAATATCCAAACTTTCAAATTAACTACTCCGGTTCTGACATGTATGTTCAACTACCTAGTCTACATTTTTATTTGCATATCTAAATAACATTTCCACTTAATATGTACAAAACTAAAATTATGATTCCTATTTCTGACCTGCTCCCACCATATTGTAACTCCATTGCAGTAAATGAAAAAAAAAATCCATTTTTCCAAATAACTCAGACCAAAAATCATCTATTTAACCAACATTTATTGAGCACTTACTATGTGTCAGGCACTGTTCTATGTGCTTGGAAGATATCAGTGAACAAAACAGATGAAGTCTTTTCCTTTGTAGTACTTATAGTTTAGCAGCAATAATAGGCTTCATTTTTGCTCCCCGCCCACCTCCCCTGCCATCCTATATCCAAATCCATCAGCAAATCCTTTTGGCTTTCCCCTTCAAACATGCACATTTCAATCACTTCTCTCAATGCCGTTCTCACCACTGTAATCCAAGCTACCACCATCACCCAGCAAACTAATTAGTAAACTGGTTTTCTTACTTCAGCCCTTGCCCCTCTACAATATCATCTGTTTATAAGAATCAGCAAAATTCTTTTGAAATAGAAGTTACAAACACTATTTTTCTTTTCAAAGCCCTCTAAAACTTTTCATTTCACTTCAGGTGAAACATAAACTTCTCATCTTGACCAACATGCTCAACATGGCCTGCCCGCTGCTCTCTTTCTGAACTTCTCTCTTATTTTTATCTCTCTGGTACATTCTACTTCCTCCACATTGACCTCCTTGCTCATTCTTGGATATGCTAAAAATGTTCTTTTTCCAAGGTCTTTGCACTTGTTTTCATTACTCTTCTTGGAATGCTCTTTCATTTATGTTATCAAAAATAATTTTCTTGAACCCCTATACGAAATTATACCTATTCGAGCCATTCTCTTCCTTAACTTTCTTTACTTTACTTCATACAGTTATCAGCACCTGACAGTTGGTACAACTACCTGTTAATTACTTCTCTCTTCCTGCCTTCCCCTCAGAATGTGAGCATCATGAGAGCAGGAGTCAGTGCATTCCCACAGCCTGAAGTAGTACGCACACATATTTGGTAGTTAATAATTGTCAAAATATTTATTGAATAGCTAGTCAAAGTTGGCTCCTCTTTTTACTTCCAAAAAACCTTTAAAAGAAAAATTTACCTTGTTTCCTTAGCATTCAATATTTCCTCAGATTCCCCAAAAGTCTACTCTTTCTCAGTGTACTCTTTTCTGTGAAGAAATAAATGGTAGGTATTAAGGAAGGCATGTACCACATGGAGCACTGGGTGTGGTGCATAAACAATGAATTTTGAAACACTGAAAACAATTAAATTAAGTTAAATTAAAAAATAAAAAATTCTTCCTATTTAACTAGTTTTCTATAAGGTATTCCACTTCCTTTGCTCAGCCTTTCTTAACATTGACTCTTAAATAAACTGTTAAATCCTCACATACTGTTGGATAGATATAGCTACTTTCTTTGGTCTATGCTTAGGTTATATATAGTTCATTTAATCATTTCCCCCCCTGAAATCCCTGGAGTGTGTTAATTGTTTTTATTTTTCCTGAATTCTCCCCAAAATGGTAATCCCTCCTTTACCACTGATTATCTCTCTCAGCATTTCATCCTCCTCCCAGGGAAAATAATTTCTCAGTTATGTGGCTGAAGGAAATTAAGAAATTAAGAAATGATTTTTTTTATTTTTAAAGACTAATACTAGAATAATTTTGAACAACTTTTTTTATTCCCTTCTCATCTGTTTGGACTCTAATACTTCGTCTTTTTGCTGTCTTTTTTTTTTTTTTTTAAGTTAGAATGTTTTCTGTACACAGACTGGAGATTAACTATATAGTAAAGAACATAGAACTTGTATGCTAGCTAGCTCAATGTAGATATTCCATACACAATGCTGGCAATAGATAATACTGTAGTGGCATACTAATCCAATCCCCTTCTTGTTGAACAGACATATTTATAGCAGAATACTCATGTATTCATTCATTTCGTTCACTAAATATTTAGTCATATGTTCCTCTGGGTTAGATGGAAGCCTGAAAATGAGATGAGATTAAGCTATTTTATTCCATCCTTAAGGCTGTAATACATAACAGGTCCTTGCAATATACTGATATCACTTTGATATCTTTTCAAAAGGGATAGGTAGTATCAACTAGAATACCAAAGCAGTAAAGTTAGATGGAATCTTGATGCTTATATAACTCAATAATTTTATTTAAAGATGAGGAAATTAAGTCCTAGAAAGTTTAAGCTACCTGTTTATGTTCCTATGGACATTTATTGATGTAGCTGGACCCTAATCCAGGTTTCCTGATTTTATATCCGTTTTATCATAACATTATGATAACATTATCATTAATCACAGATTTGGAACTGATTCAGGATATTGCCAAAAGAAAATCTGGATGCTTTGAAATGAGATTTGAAAATACTGCATTTGACATCTTGGGGAGAGGTAGAATTGTTTTGGTGCATAGTAAAATAGTCCATGGTTCATGTAACAACTCAGCTAGAACTAGACTCACATCTGCAGTTTCTTACTAGGTAGGGTAAAAGTGTCAAGTTAATGTCACTATGGATTTAATAGTGAAATATATTTGAATTAAAGTAATTTTCTGTTAGCCTGGCTATCTTGTAAGGAGTATTTTAGATTCTTGATTCAATCGCCTCTTTAACGTGGATTGCCTAGAGCTAGTGAAAAACTGGTTTAATTCCTTTTTCTAAAGGTCATGTAAACATGTATGCTTAGTGAATTACATGCAAATTCAATTCCCTGAGCTCAGTGCTTCCTAGTTAAGTTCCTTTCCTATTCTTCACATGTAAGCCCACATCTGACAGCAGAATATTGACTTTTGAGCTATGGTAAAAATCACCATAAAACAAAAACATTTGACATCTGCTGCCTAAAACAGACTTACAAGGAATTGGGCAGACAGAAGTGTCCTTTATTAAAATGTTTTCAGTACTATTATTTCTCTCTCTTTATGAGATATTTGCATGACTTTTTCTTTTTTTGGTTCCCCCTTTTAGAAGAACAGATCAAATTCAACACTTGATATTGAACTAAATAAGGCAGATTTAGATACAATGGGGATTAAAAATGATGTGATAGAATATTTAATAAAATGCACAAGTATATAATGTAACTTAAAAAAAGATTTACAAAGCATTTTTGCACATTATGAATCCATTTTTATTTATGGATATAGAATGAATAGAAATCAAAATATTAATAATGGTTATCTTTGGGTGGTGAGAGGTTGGGGATTTTATATTTTTCTTCATGCTTTTCTCTATCTTCCTAAATTTGCTACAGTGATATGTATTACTCCTTGATCATAAAAAAGAGATTATTTAAAAATAAGACTTATCTAAACTTAGTATTACTGGCAATCAAAAAAAAATGTCCCAGTATGTACTATAGAACAAATCTTGTTTCATTTAAAAGCAGGATACTATATATGAATGAAGCCCAAGAAATAGCAATTATTTTTCAACATCATGACAATTCTGAAACTAAAGCACTATTATAAGCTAAGTTCTAATGGTTTAGTATTTATTCACTATTTTTGAGCAAAATTTGCACAATAAAATAAAATGAACTTTATTTTTTGATAGAAAGAAAATTAAAAATCTTGATTAAAAGCTTAAAAAGAAAACCTTAAGAAAAGCTGACCGTTTTTTAAAAAAAAAATTGAAATACAACACTAGAATAAAGTAAAGAAAAAATTTTAAAAGCATTTGAAATATACTGCTCTTAAAAATCAATAGTTTTATTTTGCTCTGGTATGAATAGCCTTATCCCTATGACATTTTTCTGCCTTTTGGATTATTTCCTTGTGATAAATTCCAGAAAAACTAGGTAAAGAGTATAAACATATTTATGGCTTTTGAAACATAAAGTAATATATATATTTTTCCTGAATACATAATTCAATTTAAATTGCCAATAGTGAAGAGTAAATGAATGCATACTACTTTGTAAACATGCACATTTACATGAGGTTATAATGTTACTTTAAAATGTTATTAATTTAATGATATAAAAGGGGAATGTATTTTTTTTTCAATTTACATTCTTTTAATAACCGGTGAGTTTGAACATTTCCCCATATGTTTGTTTACTAATTATCAACTGTCTCTTCATCTTTTTTACCATATTAGTGACTTGAGGATTTCTTCTGAATTTTTATGAGCTTTTACAAATGAATTAACCCTGTCCTACAAGTATTTTCTTGGTGTATTTTTACTCAATACATTTTTTCTATGATATAAAATTTTATATTGCCTACAACCAAATCTGCTAATATTATTCTTTGTTACTTTCCCTATTCTTTTAGGATTTAAAGCATTACCATGTTTCCACATAACCACCAAATGTGCTTCTTAGGTTGATCAGTGGAAATACAGATATGGTATGGTTTTGTTTTAAATAAATCTTGAAACTATAGTCATGATTCCATTTTATTCCTCAAAATACAGATTCAAGTCCATGATATGCTCATGGGGAGAAAAAAGAAGAGATATTACAACATACATAAATTTTGCACAGTAAAACTTAAATATTTCTAATAGGTATTCCTGTTCTCTCTCCCAGATTCCCTTTGTATACGTCAAAACTCTCTCTTCTTCTCTTCTATTTTTTTTTCCACAGTCTCTGAAATACTTTTTGATTTTCTGAAACAATTCAGTCCATGCTCCAATTTTGCTTGCCTAGTCTGAGTTAGGACAACAAAAGCTTTACATTTAAATGAACTTGATTCCTTAAAACACAGTAAGTAGCTATTAATGTTCACTCTTGCTCTTAGGTTCTTACCTCTTACCCCATGCGCTAACAAAAAATGGCCATTTCTTACGGCAAATCCAACTATTAAGAAAGGACAATTTTTTTTTTCCTGACTCTCACACGAGTATTTTCATTGCTGTATTTTTCAAAATTCAACCCTTTTTTTCCAACTGTAATTTATTTTTATATAACGGATGGTGCTGAGTGAATTGTCTTTCAAAATGTTAACTAGTTTAGAACGATTTATTAAATATGCACAAATTGGTTAATTAATTCACATTCATTTACTAACTAGACAAAATCTGGGGGAGTCTCTGCTTTTTTAGAAATTTAGAGAAGGAAAGAAACATAGAAGGAAGTCACTAGATAAAACACGACCAGTACTGTCTAGAGATAAACACAACACGTTATAGGAAGCCCTGAGGTGATCTAACAGAAATTGGGGGACATAGGAAAATTCACAAGGTGACAGACTGTAGAGCAAGGAGGAGTGGGACAAGAAAAGAAAGTGGGGATAGTTGGAGAAGCACGGGCCACAACACATGGATTCTCAGTAGAGCACCTTATCTCTTTCAAGAAAGCAAAACTCACTGCACAAATCAAGAAGAAATCCAGCTTGAAGTATTTTCAATTATGAGGGCTATCCCTCCTGAAACCGAGGCAAAGATAATACTCTTCCATAGTCATGCCCTGTTAATAAAATGGTACTAAAATTTGATATGACTCTTATGTTGATGGGGATGCTGGTAGTAGTTTGGAGGTAGTTTAGCTCTTCCCCCAAAACAAAGCCCATAAAGCAGAAGTAAGGCATTTCTACAGAGAACAGCTAGCTTCAGACCATCAATGTAACTTAGAAATTTTTGATAGCAATTATGAGGGTAGAATTTTTTTTATGTTTTTGTTGTTTGTCTCCTAATACTTAAATTAAAAAACAGTAATAACTGAAACACAACTAGTATTCATATTTCAAAGAATATGTTATGATGTACTTTTCTAAATACTCTAAATAATGAGGATCAATTAGAGACTTAGAAATTATGAAATATTCTATGCTCAGAATAACAACACCAACAAAAAAAAGCTGACAAAATACATTGTGTCCTGAAATACGCACAGAGGCCCACAGGGTATGTTTTAGAACACATGTTTTTCTCTAGCAAGCACACACAAAAAGACTAAATTTTATTTCGGCATTGGCATAACAAGTAATAAATTATTTTTTTTGTTTGTATTAGTATATATGTAGATCTGCATTTGTGATTATTTGTTGAATTTAAGAAAGTAACTATATAGAATCAAAAGTCGTACAGTTTGTAGAATTGCTCAGACTGATTCATAAAGACTTATTTCCCTGGACTATCTTTAAAAACATATGTGTATGAGTGTGTCTTTTCTCATACTTCACTTTTCTTATATATTGTGACACAGTGAGGCAATAAAAGAAAGCAAAATGGTCTGTCTACAAGGAGAAAAAAAATGTAAAAGAGAAAAAACAATTTTGATTCATTCTTTTTCTACAACAAGCAATTGTTTCCTCATGCTATTATAAGAGGGTATTTGTTTTTTCTTCTCTCTACCTTTTTTTCATTGAAACTCAAAGTGGCCAAAGAAGGATACAGCAGCAATGGAATTTTTAAAAAATAGAGCTAGTTTACAAAAAGTAAAAAATCCTTTGCCTGGTGAATTTGAAAATATGGAAAACAGCCATCATATTGTCCATCAATTCATTATGTAGAGTTGTGTGCTCTTGGTGGAAGAAAAATGGCTCAAGCAGAGACTTATCGGAAAGATCTAAAATACAATTTTGAGACTTGTCTGGAAACGCAGTACATTTTATGCAACCAAATACAAAGCAATTCATACATTTATAAATCCATGGAAAGCACGGCAGGTCCAGAAGGCACCGGTTACTAGTGTGTCTAGACGTGGAGAAACTATGACCTCAGTTAGAGCAACCCAATATTTACTTTTCCCTCCCAACAAGCAGCATACCTCATGATCTCAGTATGCAGGGCAACTAACTGAGAGAGGGGCAAAAAACAATTTCCAAAGTGGGCGGCAATCTTCAAACATAGTGAGGGTTGCAGACACCCCAGAATTGGGGAAAATTTTCATGAGGTGACCTAGTTAACTGTATATAAAAATATTTCTGTTGGAGAAGCCAACATTTCTCTATTCATCACACTGAAAAGGTGCATATCAAAAACCCACATACTTCTTCACTAATTAATGAACTAATGAACGTTTCATACCATCGAGGCGGGGATACATCTCTAAATATGTCTTGTATTATTGCTGTAGATCCCACTTGTGATTTTCTCTGAATTTCTTATGTCATAGTTTCGTGTTCTCCGATCACGGCATTTTACACATAACTTGAATTTGACAGGTTTTGGTACCAACAACCAAATGGTTAACCATTTTGATTAAGGAATCATAGTAAATGATTTCTCCCCTCCCTTTTTATTTGTCACCTTGAAATCAGAACACTTGGGACTATACAGTTTCTATATAGACTAAAGGGGTCTCAAAAGCAAATGCACATTTTCTAAGACTCTGTTTTAAAGTGTTTTAGAATCTTAGTACCATCTGAAATGTGCCACTTGTTTGCACAAAACATGGCATTGTGGACATCCTTTCTGGCCGTGCCATCAGGCATCACAGGTTCCGTCATGCCAGCCTTCTTCTGGCTTAAGCCTGGGGCACTGCATGCAAACTTAACTATTTAATTACAAAGGGGCCACCTCCAAATTTCATATATCTCATTAGACTTGTGTAACGTTTTTTTTAACTTTTTATTTTTTATATTTACATTTATTTATTTATTTATTTAATTTTGTGAGAGCTGGGGAGCGGCAGAGGGAGAGAGAGAGAGAGATAGATAATCCCAAACAGGCTCTATACCCAGCAATGTGGGGCTTGATATCATGACCCTAAGATCATGATCTGAGCTGAAATCAACAGGTGACAGCTTAACCATCTGAGCCACCAGGTACCCCAAACTTATGTAACTCTTTAGGTCACAAACATATACCCCATCATGGTGCTCAAGAGACATTTAAAAAATATATAATAATTTAAAAAAAAAAGGAAAATAGAAAATCCCCACTCCCTCCCGACTAATCAAACAAGTAAACAAACAAATAGGTGTTTAGAATTTACTAGCAAGACACTATACTTCTTTTCACACAGACATCATGCATTTAAGGGGGAAGGATGTAGAGATATGAATATTTCCCTCATATAAGAGGACAGGAAACCAAGATGGGATTATGAGGTTCAAAAGTCAAGCAAAAATGGGATAGGGAGGAAGGAAACCGTTCTTCCATCCAGCCATGTTGAAGAAGGAAATGGTGAGGAAGAAGAGTGGGGAGTCTTGAAGGGTTACTGTTTTCCTTCGAATATCAACTGATTATATTTGAATATACTGAAGTCAAGCTTTTTTTTTTTTTTTTTTTTTAAATAGGCTCCACAACCAGCATGGAACCCAACACAGGGCTCAAGCTGGGGCTCGAACTCACAACCATGAGATCAAGACCTGAGCTCATATCAAGAGTCAGACACCCAACCGAGGGAGCCACCCAGGCACCCCTCAGTCAAGCTTTTTAATGATGGCAGAAACAGAACCAAATAATGTTGGGGATATTTACAGTCTTTGTTTGTTTGTCTTGGTCCATAATCTGCAAGGCCATTCTTGAATGAAAAGACGGCTGGCTCAACAATTTCCCTTGGACCATCAGAGCTGTTATCTGGGGCCTGATTTTGGAAAGCAAGTATGAGCAGAAGCTGAAAATATTATTATGGGGTTGTGGGGCAAGGGGAGGTGCTTTGTGGATTTATAGATCAAGGCCACAGGAAGTATTATTGTCCCCTGTCTTTCTTCACAATTGATGAGGCCCATAGGGAAACTGTAGTTTCCCGACAGCCAAGCTTCTGTCAAACAGGAATAAAAAATGAGATGAGTCCAAGTCATATAACTCATGAAGAGTAAACAGGGATGTAACATTTGACATTTTCTCTGTTTATCAGGTGAGCACCAATCAGGTCATGACTGGCAGGTAAATAACCCAACTCTAGTCTCTTTCCACGGTGGGTATAAGAGCTGCTAAATTTGCCAGGCCTCTGCCATTGCACTGCCTCAAATGCGAACTGGCTGGGGAATTACGAGTGAGTAGTAGAAGAGTCTACAGGTGTTTCCACTGACTGCACGTTCCCCCAGAGAACAAGTTTGGTGTCTTGGTTCCATCCCTCAACTCAAACGTAATTTCTGATCTTATGAAGGGATACTTGAATAATCTCCTGAAATAGGTACTTTTTCTTTCTCAGAATAGGTATCTTTGTTTTGCTTAGATTTAAGATGAATAAAGCCTTGGTTTTATAAAGACATTTTAATCCAGCTTTTCCACAGATAAAAATACTCATGTTATATCTTAATAAAAATTCTAAGATTCTAAGTGTGAAGAGCATGGCTTTGAGGTCAGATAAATCATGGCCTAAATCTTAGGTTCTTTTTTAAGGTAACTGCCTTTACTTACCTACCAGAACCTCAAATTTCTCTTTTGTAAAACAGATACTAGCGTATATAAAACCCCTGTATTAAGGGCTTTTATAAAGTTTTAAGTTTTAAAACTTATGCTATTTTATTTTAAAATAGCTATTTTAAAACTTATTTTGTTTATTTATTGATTCTTGTATGATTTCTATGTGGTTAGAACAAGACTGATGTTTTTATTTATTTATTTTTAAAGATTTTATTTATTTATTTGACAGAGATCACAAGTAGGCAAGAGAGGCAGGCAGAGAGAGACAGGAGGAAGCAGGCTCTCCACAGAGCAGAGAGCCCGATATGGGGCTCGATCCCAGGACCCTGGGATCATGACCTGAGCTGAAAGCAGAGGCTTTAATCCACTGAGCCACCCAGGTGCCCCAAGACTGATGTTTTTAAATGGCACGCTAAGAAAGAGCGTGCGACATATGAGGACTGGGGGTTGAGGTAGTTTGGAGGATGTGGGAACTGTCCAATGAAGGCAGCTTCTACTTAAATTATGCCAGTTATTACATGGATAAATACAGGCTCAGAGGTGCCAGATTTATTTAACATTAACGTCTGATACACTAAACAAAGTGAAGTGTTAAAGGAGGTAAGGGTGTGACCAATACAAATATCTGTGTTTGGATGTTTCTAATTTTGAAATGGAAAAAGAAATCTGGTCTCTCATGTGAGATCTTCTAATTAAAAATCATTTCACAAACTATGTCAACAGACCACATTCATACATCAGATAGCCAGTTTGCGGCTTCTGTAAAATTCAATCTACCATCCATTGATTTCCAAAGCAAAAATGTCTATGCTGCATTTTATGGCTACTTTAACCCCCACAGCTCTCTCCACCCCCTTTTCCATCTTCCGTTTTGTTGGCGAACGTTCGATACAGCAGATTCTCGTGCCTTTTTGTTAGAACCCTTATGGTGCATGTTTATCATTTCATATCTGAATGCTGATCCTGTCTCTGTTGGAGCCAGTATTTGGATTTTCAGGACTAGGACTTGGGCAATACTTTGTGGAAGATAGAAATTTGGGTGGACGTTGTGTACTGCCTCCTGGGTTTTATTTTTCTGGAATTATTTTAGGTATAATTTGCCTTGGTTATTTACGCAGTAAACTTTACTGATTATTTTCATTATCACGGAATATTATCTAGTTGGATACTTAGCAAAAAGGGACCAGCAATATGCCTCTAGCTTGCTGGGTTGTGGTTTTCTTTCATTTCGTTGTTACTAAATGTACTGATGGATCTAATTATCCTGATGCCATCAGTTCCCTATATTATGGGTTTTGTTTATTGTTCTAAGACCTTTATGTTATATCAGCAGATTACATCCAAACTCCACTGGCATATTATTGTCTCTGAATCAGTTGAGTAGTTATGCCTTGAAAATTTATACCACTTAAAAAAAGAAAAGGAGTCCATATGTTTTTTTCCAGCTCCACTAGCTTTAATTGGATCAAAAATGGAAATGTTTATCATACTCATCTCAGAGAATGATTGATGGCGCTCATGTTAATACAGGTTATATTCCACTATAGTAATTCTCTTGCCAAAATAAATTTCTGTATAAGAAAAATTATTTTCAGTCCCCAGCATACAAGTATACCTTCAAGGAATGTCTAATTTACTCACTCATCGGGGAAGGAATCAAGGAAGACTTGACATTTAAACAGGGTCTTGAAGGATTAGAGACTGATAAAATTCAGGCTTTAGAACGGAAGGGAGAAAGGACACTGTAGGCTGAAGTGACATGTCGAGAAACACATCAAATAAAAAAATCACAACATTGAAAGATTTAGCAAAATCTTTTTTGTTTGCTAAGTTCCAGTCCAAGTAACATCTCCTTTGAGATGCCAACCACAAACACTTCCGTACTCCCTACTGCCATGCAGAATTAAATAGCCCGCCCCCTGATTACAGCTTCTATCTCACTATCTTCCCTACAGTACTTATACTGTCCTGTAATATAGTCCATGCTTGTCTCCATGGGAGTTGATGCATTACTTGAGGATAAAAACTTCATATTCCACCTCTCCGAGTAAGACTAAGTAGTATAATTTCAAACATTTATTAAATTACTACTCTGTACCATGCATCACGCTAAGTAGTTTACATACATACATGCCGATACCCCTCACTATGTTATTCTGTGTTATGAAAGGTGCTATCACTTTCACCATTTTACAAGTGACGCAAATGAGTACTAATGGGGTCAAGATACTTGCCCTGGATTCCATTAGGGAGTGGCAGAGCTGGGATACAATGTAAGCATGTATGACTCCAAGGAACATAATCTTATTCACCATGATGCTTTGCTTCCTATTCCTTAGCACGGTGTCTGGTACCTTTGAAGCACTCCAGAACTGTGTGTTGAATAAAGAAAGGAATGTGTGATAGACAGTGTTTCAAGTATATAACAGAGAAAAGTCTGAAAAAACTTGCATGATTTCCATTTGGTTAGAAAAAAAAAAATCTGTGAATCAGTGAAAAACCTTCATAGTGTTGGCAAAATAAACAACCTCTTGGAGTTTTCAAAATGGGATTTGCCTTATATGTGTTTAAAGTAGAAAGTCCTCGGGGCATCCTTGCAAATGTGCATCCGCCCAGACTTGAAAGGCAAGTCCGTCCAATCCTTCTAATGTAGGACCTAGACCTACTACAGAGGCACCACATCCACTTTTCTAAACAATTTCATCAGCATCATCCCTGAGCCTCATTTATTCTTAAAAACGAAGAAGGAGCCCTTACAACCACTTTCTGGAACACGGCCCAGTTCCCAACAGTGTCTGCTGCAACAGGTCCCTGTGACTTGCACACGTGCTCAGCACAGATGACAGCAGGGATCGCAAGCACTGCTGTAGGGGGTGTTGAAATGAAGAAAGCATAGGCAGGGTGGGCAGAAGAAACAAGTTAATGGACAAGTTGGGGCCAGACAAAGTTGAGTAGGACACAGCAGGGAAACCACAGCAGCACCAGTAGCAACAGCGGGTGGCTGCGGCAGACTAATCTGTTGTAGGTTTTACTGTCAAGAGGGTTTGGCAGAACTTCCATAGCTAGAGGAGGGATTTCAGAGGTGGAGTCAGAACACTAGAGGTCACAGTGACCTGTTCTGTGAAGACAGTCTGAGGCTGTTTCTGCACAGCCTAGCAACTGAGAAGTCAGCCTGGCTTGACGACATTAAAGCATACTCCCCAAACAATCTATTATGTTCAGGTGCTCACTGCTGATAAGTAGGTGAACGCATACAATATCTTTTGTAATACAAGCATCAGGAATGGAAAAATGAGTCATTCACTTCCCCAATCTGTAACTTACCCATCAAAACTCATGTAACGATTGGCAAATTTGCCTGAATGAGCCATTCAGTGGTTTCTGCCTCTTTCTTCTTCTACTTAGATCTCTTCTTTTCCCACTATGTGTTCTGTACTATTGAGAACACCAGGTATAATGTTAAAGCATTGGACGTTTTTGTCATATGTCAATAGGCCTCAAGTTCCTGAATCAGAATTTTCTCAGAATACATTATAATGGGATCATATACATTTGACTTATTCCAATGTACATATTGTAATTAAAAATACATCCTTTGAACAGTATATCAAAAATTAATGATGTACTGTATGTTGGCTAATTGAATTTAAATTAAAAAAAATTAAAAACAACCCCAAAATGTATCCATTTACCTACAATTTGACAACACAAAAACAAATAGCCTGATTTAAAAATGGCAAAGAAATTGAAAAGACCTTTCTCCCAGAAAGATACACAAATGACTAAGAAGATGTTCAATATCACAAATCATTAAGGAAATACAAATCAAAACCATGATGAAATACTACTATTAGGATGGCTATTACCAAAGGGGGAGAAAAAAGGAAAGAAATAGAATGGGGGGAAAAAAAAGAAGAGTTGACAGGGATTGGAGAAACTGGCATCCTTGTGCACTGCTGGTGGGAATGTCAAATGGTATAGCCTCTATGGAAAAGAGGATGGGGGTTCCGTAGCAAATTAAAAATAGAATTACTATATGGTCCAGCAATTTCACTTCTGGATTTGTCCTCAAAAGGATTGAAAACAAGAACTCTGACACACATTTGTATAGTCAGGTTCAAGGCAGCATTGATTCACAACAGCCAAGAGGTAGAAGCAACCCAAAGGGTCATTGGCGGATGAATGGATCGACAAATGTGGTCTATGCGTACAGTGGAGTATTATTTAGCCTGAAGAAGGAGAGGTATTTTGACACATGCTACAACCTGGATGAAAATTGAGGAAATTATACTTAGAGAAAGAATCTAGTCACAATAACACAAATACTGTCTGATTCTAGAACACGAGGCACCTAGAATAATCAAATGCACAGAGAGTAGAATGGTAGTTGCCCGAAGGTGGGGGCATCTGTGGAGTTATTGCTTAATGGGTATGTAGTTTCTGTTTTGGAAGATAAAAAAAAACTTGAGGTGGATGGTGGTGATGATTGTACAACAATGTGAATGTACTTAATTCCACTGCACTGTACATTTAAAAATGGTTAAAATGGTAAATTTAACAAGGATTATGTATATTTTACCACAATTAAAAAAAAAACACATTCACTTTCAAATACTGAACTCTGTAGTATACATATGTATATTTATTGTAGAAGGCTGTTTATATAAAGGATACACACTTTATTATATTCCTGGGGAATGTAAGAAGCTTTAACTGATCGTTTTTCTACATGGAAGTTTTGATTTTCTAAGCTGAATTTCTAACCTAACCATTGTGTAGCATGCAACGCCACTGAATATATTCTCAAATTTTGAAAAGTTTCAATATAAAAAAAAGAAAAAGAAAAGCTTGGTTATGGCAGAAAGATGACACAAAGTATTTTAGATATATGCCCTGGACTAAAATATAGGGCACATTCTGAGAGATAATTGTCCAAATTCCCAAAAGTTTTCTCTGAATTCGTTAGGTCACTAAACATCCAACTCTCAAATGACATCTCCATTTCAATTTTGATTGAGTAGCCATCGATAATTGGGTGTCTTTTTAAAAAATAAGCATCATCGGTTAAGATTGGAGCCAAGGACTTTGACTTCCTGGAGAAAAAAACTACAAGGTAAGTTGACTTTATATGAGTTCATATTGCTTTATGAAATTTTACTGACAAAACACATCAAAATAGATTGCACGTAAATTTTTCATAAGCAATATAAGCAGCCGTTTAAAGGGAAAATTCATGAAAGCCATAATAAATTGGAAAAATCAGCTTTTTTATTTTCAAAAAATTATGTCAATTGCCTGATCATCTGTCAGTTTTGCCATCCCTTTGTAATACGCTGTTGAAAAGTCCACCATTGTCTACAACCTCATTCCTAAAGCACCCACACATTTTTCTCCTTTCAACATAAGGAATTCATTTTCTACTCCTAGTACCTTTTGCTGCAATCACATTCAATTCTGTGAGTCTTGGTGACAAAGCAGCCCTGAGAGCTATTACTGGAAATAGAAATAGGAAACAGTGGGATCTCCGAGCCTGTTAACTTCCTTATTTCAGAATCTTAACAGGAGAGTGCAGGAGGGTCACTGGGAAAGAAAAGACATGTTTCGAAATGGCTGAAACTTCTTCTCAAGCATAACATCTACTTCGCAGCCACATGAAAGGGTATAATCCCTCTTACCAGGCAAAAACGGTAGAACTCAATCACAAAAAAGCCTTATTGCTGGCCCCTTTTAGAGTCGATTAAATTCATTTCTCTGACAATCTAGAACCAGAGGAAAACCTACTGTGGTTAATGTACTGTGCAAAGACACAAGGGATGGACATCTTGCGTGTCTTGTGTGGCCATTTAACATGGGAACGCTCGTGGGCACATCCGGAGCTCTACTGCCCAAAGAAGAAGGGCTCATCTTGCCCGTCTTCCCATATTCTACACAGAAATTCAGGGCAGTGAATATAATCTAGCTCTAACCTGAGGCTTAATTATGCAAGTGCTCTCTTATTCTATGAAAGATAACCCGGCAGGATATTGGAATGATGTTTGATTCTGTACTTAGAACTGACATTTCAGCTGATAGCATTATCAGAAAATCTGCAAACTATGTTCCCTGACCTACCTGGAATCTTGTTTTTGCCAGTGGGGTTATATATACCTCCTGGAGCACCTTTTCACTTAAAGGGCACCAGAGTTCCACTGTTTCCAGAGAGAGCGGGGACAGGAAAATAATAATAATATCTACATCAAGGTTAGTTGTTTTGTAAGATTTTAATGTTCTTCAACTTTTCTCAGATCCTCCCTGTGAGATCTGTGTTGTGGGAATAAATGTGGAGACTCCTCTCCCCAGGGCAGTTTTTCAAACACCACAGCACTCCCTACCCCGATAACACTCTTCACAGAATATCTAATATCAATAGGAGGCATTAAGACCATCCCTTCTAGAATTCAGGGAGGCTGTCTTGCTCAAGCTTTATCCCCTATAGCTTTGCATGTGGCATTGCCACAGTGGGCGTTTATTCATCGCTGTTGAACTGGAGTCTTACTGCCACACGCTTTCTTTATCTCAGAAGCCATCTTCTCAGCGAATTTCATAGAGAAAACTGCCTGATTTAAAACAGTATTACAGTGAGGGTGCCAAGAGGTTTTTTGTATTTTTCTTTTTATTTTAAAGTAACTTAAGTCATAAGAATTTTAATTCTGGGCCTTCCATGTATCAAATTTAATAGCTAGACATAATTATTTTCATTCTCTAGGTGAAGACAATGTGTATTGGCTTATGCAAGCTCTGGAAATGTTACGGCTAGGAGCATGGCCCATGTTTCATGAGGCCTCCTTCTATGATTTATAAGACTTTTTAATATTTTAAATGTTTTGTTTTCTTATGGGGAGGATTAATTTGATGATATTCTGTGATTCATGATACTGGCCAAGGCTCTCTACTCAGCAATGTGGAGAGAAAGTTCCAGTAATTCTAGGCTATGAGTCAGATTCTATCAGGTCACTATTGCTTTCTCTGCCTACTGCTAATGGATAGACAGGATGATTAACTCGGTAATTACTGCAGGCTGGGTGCTATGTAAGAAGTCGGGGGAAAAAAGGGAGCGCCCAAGTTCCTGTGTTCAACACAGCTTACAATCTTGCTGGTGAGATAGACCAAAAGAACAGATAGGAGACAAGCAGATACCAAGAGTAAAGTAGGAGGTAGCAACAATTTCACCAAAGACCAGGGAAACCTCATGGAAGAAGTGAGTTTTGAATTAGGCCTTGAAAGAAGAATATAATTTGAAAACATGAAAGGGAACTTGTGACAGGATATGGAGAATAAGTGTAAGAGAACGAGAAAGAATATGGCATGAATGAAGGGCAAGGGAGACACTGACTTGAGCAATCAGATGTGAAGAGGTCAGGGATCTAGGCTGAACGCCTTAGCCTTCTTGCCATCCTTAGTGCCTGGAATAGTGCCTGGTACCCAGTCTACCCCCCATTCCAGTTATTTTAGTTCAACTGGAAGAAATTAGAAAAGGTTTTTAAGAAATCAAACAGAGGAGCTCATACGATATGCTGAATTAACAAAGATTTACAAAAATGTGATGGTGTAAGTGATCGTGCTTTGGGAGGGGAAGGGTTGGAACACACAGCACATTGGTATAGAGTCAGATGAGCCTGTCTGTTTTTTATGACCATGGGAAAATTGCTTAACTATTCTTCATTTTCTTTGTTTAAAAAAAAATGGAGATGTAATACCCATCTTGCATGCTTTATGTGAGGATCAAAAGGGATAATATGTGTCAAGTTCCTAGCATGGAGTCTTATACATTCTGGATATTTTTACTAACTGCACAATGACATTAAAAAACTCATTGAAAAGGGGAAGAGACAATCAAAAGGGAAGTGGAGGAACAGGATGAGGTAGTACAGAAGCACAAGAGAGAGTCAAGGGAAGAAGAAATAAGATTCAGAAAAAAAGTCCTATTTGGTGCATGAAGTAAATATGCCACCCGTATTTTGTATTCTCATGCAAATAAGAATGGTTTGGAAAACTAATTAGAAAGTATGATTACTGAAAATACTGACCTTTGGGAGCTACCTTTCTACCTTTAAACATAATCACATCTTCCCAATTACCTTCTTAAGGGGCCTGACTTAAGTGTTCTGACTCGATCAGCAAAGTCGTTATGGCATTCTCTTCAAAACGAAGAAAACACATTTTCTGGGACAGAAAAGAAACATAACTAAAGAAGCGATATTCTTAGTAAAGGGGCACTTTGAAAGGTCACGTCTCTGTTCCAACCTCACGGATGAATTTACAAATTTTAAGATACCGAGTTTTCTAGTGAATTACACAAACATTAATTTATTTTGGTAAATGATATAGTGAGGCTACCATTTTAAGAGCAAGGACACTGTGCTGCATGGCCTTAGAAAAAGAAGTATATATTAAACAAATGCTTATGTATTGATTTCTGTTAGAAACCAAGACCTGATAAGGCTGCAGTGATAAGGACAGAGATGCTAGCGTGTGGTCCTGAAGGACCGCCAAAAGTGGAAACAGCTTTGCCTAAAGCCATTTTAAGTAAGATATGTCCCACCTTCACATCCCCAAACAGGAAAAGAAGTAGATAAAGGTAAGTCATTATGTTCGTTCTGCTAACAAAATGATACATTTAATTAAAGAACAAACATATTAAAAATTGATTTCTCCTGAAAAATCATTTTGACTTTTGGATTTACTCGGGTGTTAGGAGAAATGAGATATTGGGTCCTGAGTCATATTAAGACTCAAAGGAAGCAGAACTGGTCTTTGCTGGGTGGGGGTGGGGGGTCAAAGATAAATGATCAATGAGGCCGGACAGCAATCTGAGCTGAGAACGTAGAGTGTGTGTGATTCTTCCATAGCCATTCGTGAATAACTCCCGAGCAGATTTTTTTTTTTTTTTCTGATAATAAATGCTCCTGACAAGAAACCACGTGTGGGCCTCCACCTCTTTGGTGACTTTGCTCTGAACAATGGATATGAAGATGAATCTGTCTCCCTTATGAAGAATTAGTGCCGCCTTCCACGCTTCTCCACCCTGCCTTTAATCATATTGAGGAAGAAAAGTGATCGGACCATGTCACTGCCTTATTTAAAATCCTTCAATCGACCTTCAAAGCTTCCCAGACTGGGGTATGCAAGGGACCAATCGGACCCCTGTCTACCATTTAGGACCAACTCTCTCACCTTTTCCCAAGCAAGGCACCCCGCACCCCTGTACCCATCAACCACTTGAGGTTTTCTGATCTTTCCTCCTGGTTAAGCTTGGTATACCCTTCCCTTCTTTATGGATCCTAGAACATTCGGTAGGGGTGTCATGCTTTTGCGAAGTGTTCTTGGATCATCCCCTTTAACCTCACTGGACTTAGTGCTTTTAGCACAAGCTGTTCTCTCATTTACGGCTTCCAATCAGAACATTCTGTTTAACTGCTTTTTCTTGCACAAGAGTGTGATCTTTGTGACAGCAGACACTTGTTCCTGTACCCCTAGCACCCAGCACAGTTTGTGGCAGCCGGCAGATATTGGCAAATACAGCAGGTGAGCGAAACCCAATTTGATTGCAGTTCCAAATAATAGAATCCAGGTTTCAGGAACACCTGAGGTCACATATAATCCCCAGGCATAACGCTAGGTGATCTGCCACAGATCATCATGGCTGTTCGGTTTCCCCATATAGCTCCCTTGAAATATACACTATTCTTCTTTTTTTCATCTTTCACTTTCTACTTCACGTTCGCCCCCTACACAGGAATCACCAAGAAGATGCTTGAACTCCAGCTACACCAGGAATTTTACATTCTTGGCAAATACTTTAAGGTTCTTTCTTCCCTGAAACGAACCATTTTCTATGAATCTGATAGAAAACCGTGGCCTTTTTCTCCTCCTTGCTGGAGGCTGGCTAATGAGTGCAGTGTGGCTTTTCTAAAGAATTCTGAGTAACTGGTAGAAATAAAATACAATGGAAAATATCACTGGAATGATATCTACCAGAATTATACCAGGAACATAAATTTCTATTCATACAGCCCTCTCATTTCAACGTGCAAATTGGAAAAAAATAATAAACGTTTAAAATGGAAATGGTATGTCCCTGCCCCTCTGGTTTGTGGGCAAATTCCTGAGACACAGCTAGGAACAAAGAATTCTCTACTACTTTTTGGCTGATGGTGTATGGATGAGGGAGGTATCTTCTTAATGATGGTTTGATAAAACAACTTTATTGTTCCAGTAAGTGACTTTAGGAAAACATAACTCCTACTTGATATTCGACACAGAGCCATGCATCTTTAGAGTACATATATCCACTAAATAAGCTCACTATTTGGTTCCTAATTCTATTTGCCTTAACAATAAGATGTTGTATATATAAAATACGCACATACATATATGACATTTATGTATGTCTCTGTGTGGTACCTAAAACCGTATTGTGTTTGTATGTGTATACACTGAGTTTCCATGTCTATAACACAGGGCTACCTCCAAGATTATCCAAAACACATTGCACCACATTGTCAGGGAGAATTCAATATTCTAGAGTCTATATTTTCCTGTTTGTAGAGTCTTTTTATATGTTAATGATTGGGGTCTAAAGCATCATTAGCCTTCTGGAATTATTTTATCTGAAGTCTTAGGGTTTTTGTTTCATCATGCATTTTTTTAAAAAAATTTAATTTAAAAAAATGTTTAGGTATGACATCAGAAGATACTAAAGAGTGTTCAAAGAGACCACCTTTAATCAAAGTAAAAGTAGAAGTAATGGGGTAAATTGCTCTTGCCTTGTCCTTAATGTTATGGCCAAATTAGACTAAATGTCTCTGTTATTGGAGTTTTCTTAAGAAATATTTTTTGTCACAGAGTATACGGTATACAAGGGTCAGATCTCTCTATGATCCTTGCCTCTGCCCTTCTTAAGCTAAACTATGGTCTCCTGAACATGTAGACACAGAATGCTTCCAATAAAAGAGAAAATATCCAGAGTACAGGCATGCCATTGAGGAAGATGGATGGATAAAAGAACCAAAAATTAGGCTCGAATATCCAGCTTCTGCCAGGCAAGTCTAAAGGAAGAGGCTTGTTCCTGTCGGATTAAGGAATAACTCACAAAGAACAACAGACAACCCTGTTTCTTTCAGAAAAGATAACTGAATTATCCGCAGTTCTTCTGGAAATTAACCCCACATTGGAAGAGTAGGAAGAGACCCTAAATTCTTGATCAAAACCCTATTAAACCTGAAAAAAATATGAAATTCTGTCGGAATTTCATTGATTTAAAAACATACTTGAATGACTTACTAAAAACCAGGTTCATACTTCCTATGAATTGAACTCGGGAAATTCTGTGTATTTTCAAAGCAACAGATTCCTTTTTTTTTTTTTTTTTTAAATACAGAAAAAGATCATTTTATTTTGTAATCTTCTGAAACTGAATACATGATTTTGGCTGATATTTTCATATAGCCTCTTTGTTTTCCAATGCTTAAAAATCAACAACTATCTAGTGATGATAATGTCCTTAAATGCAAAATAGCTTAAAGTTTTCAAATATTTCATAATATTGTTTTCAACTTATAAATGAATTGAAAATATTTATTAGACTACCCCCAATTTTTTTTTTTTTTTTTTTTTTTTGCCAAAATGCCTTTGTCCCTGGGATACAGAAAATGAAATAAGTGATGATTTTCCTAACCCAGAATACATTTTCCTTTTGCCTTGCATGCATTCTAGCCAGATGAGTGGGCAATTATTCTGAAGGCTGACAATCTGCTACAAACCTTAGAGAGCAGGCAAGCCTCTAAAGAAAGAAGGAGGAGGAGGAGGAGGAGGGGGGAGGGGAGAGACTGGGGTGGGGGAGAAGGTAGAAGAAAAAGCCAGGTCAACACAAATTTGAGATCCAGGTTCAGAGTTATAGAAAGTGCATGGACTTTAGCAATAAGGAAGGGGAAAAAAATCCTGGCTCTCCTATTTATTAGTGTTGTAATCTTAGGCAAATTGTTATTTTTGGCTAAGCCTCAGTTTCTCCAATTTTAAAATGCAGGGAAAAACAGCTCCCAGAGATGGCCTGACAGTGAAATGAATTATTATCTATTAAAAGCCTAGCTTTGTGCCTGATACATGTTGTGGGCTCTCAACCAACCTTATATGCCCCGCCCTCCTCTCCCCCTCACACCAACCTTGCTGTCACACTATCCTTACCCCCGCCCCCCCCTTATTTTTCTGAAACAACGAAAGGAATAAAAGGCTACCCTGACTTTTAAAAGTTATGAAATCTGTGGTGCAACAGACACATCCTGTTTCTGTGTGGCGTGTTATTCAGCATTATTGGTAGATCCACTGCTGTTTCCAAGGCCAGGAGCATTCTTGAATATTACTCAATAGACGTCCTGTTAGGTAGCACATTTCATTAATGTCAGATAGTCCTCCACAGAGTAAGACGTTATCACTGAATTTTGTTGACCTAGTGAAGTCATGTCTAATTTCTCTCCTGATAGCCTTTACTTAAGATGGTCTGAAAAGGCTTGAAAATACTCAATGCCACCATAAAAAGTAAGTAGCAAAACCTTCAACAAGGCCTTCTCCAAGATTTGTCCTTTCCCGTCATGAGATTTGACAATCCTTCAGGATGGAAAGAGAGAGTTGGGGGAAAGGGGAGGGGGGAGGAAGAGACAACCAAGGAGGGGAGAGGAAGGGGAGAGACATCACAGACAATCTCTCGGCCTTGTGAACACTATCAAACTGTTGACTAAGTCATTTGCCCACATTCCTTGGCAGGTGTCTCAGATCTTGACTCCGTGAGTGAAGGTGAGGAGAGAAGTACTATTCTAAACAAGCAAACAAACAAATCTTCATGTCAACAGAGCCTCTGCTTTTTCAGCTGGGGCTTTTAAGAACAAAATGTCACTTTTGGGAAAAAGCTAAACACGAATGTAACAGTATTTTCAACCCCCTGTGTCTCCCCTCCCTGCCCTTGCCTCCAGCAAACAGAGCTTCAGAAATGCAACACCTATCAAATATTTCCTCAGAAATGCCAGATTGCTGGGATTTTAAAGAGTTCTACTTATTTTTCCTTTTTGACATTTAGACAGATTGAGTTTGAGAGAGGAAGTGACTCCGAGTCCAGACTGCCCCACACCACTGTCAGAGGAAATAACTGAAGTAAAATGAAGTGATAATATACTGTAGAATATTTAACAGAGTGAAAGGCAGAGGAAAATGGCAATCTGGGAATACACAACTGATCCCCAAAATAGACGCAGTCGCCCGTGCCAGAACAGATGCCAAGTACAGTAGGTCATAAAATGGTAAAATTACCTCTGCCCCGTGGGCTGCGTGTTGACACGGGGGAAATATTTCCCCAATAGTCAGAAGAGCAGGGTCTTTATTCCCAGATGTGGCTATCGCTTGTCGCGGACCCTGCCAATTTTCCTTTCTACTCCTTTCTGTCCTATTCACCAGTGAGAGCTGGTAAGTAACCACTTTAATGACTGCTTCATGTTGGGAGGAGGATTAATGGCCGAAAAAGTACAACTCTGGGCTCTTGTGTCACGTTGTGAATGAAATCAGAGGGTTCTGTGGAGAATATTAGCGAAGCTCTTTCCATTCCGTGGAAGACTCCAGGTGACTAGGGATATTTAGATTTCTCTCCTAAGGAAAGATATGATAAATAGAGTGGCGAAGGGAAAATACACCCCCTTCCGTGTGCTGAAGGAGTTATTTGGCACTTTCTGGGGCAGGGCTAAGAGAGCTCACTCGGTGTCTTAGTATGATGCAAAGGTTGAAAAAATGGGCAAAACAAGACTTTGTCATTTCCTCAACGCCACAGAGACAGGAATGATGGTGCCCCAAGGGGTCGGGGGTGGGGTGTGGATGTGTGTGTGGGGGGGAATCCTTTGAGAGAAGAGCACTGCCTCATAGTCATAGTGGAGTTGAGGAGATTGAAAATGGAGGAGTTGAAGAAGACCTGTTTGTCTTTTTGCTGTGGGGGTAAGAAGGTACAAAGGGCAGTCCGTTTTCCTCACCTCCTGGAAGATTTTCACTGAATCTTTGTACTAAGGCTTTCTAGTCCACATGCAAGTCTGCGCTGGCCAGCCACTGAAGGCTGAGATAATCACGAGCAGAAAGAACGAGGAAAAGGTTTTTTTCTCTTGGATTTCTTCTTTTTTCTTTGTTCCCTCTTTCCCCCTTTCCTGCCTTTCTTTCTTCCATTGTTTCTTTCCATTTTTTAAACTTTCTTTCAAACTCAAAGACACACTGTAACATCTTCCACAAAGGAAAAAACCAAAAAGAAAAAAGAATAAATAAATAAACCAGGTGAAAGAGAAATGAGCTTGGGTGGAGAAATGAATAGGGGGAAATGGCAGAACATGAGCCGGGCGAAATCTCGGCGGGAAGTTTCCCTGAGGCCCCTATAAGACAATATGCACGTAAGAAATCATATATTCACTATGGAAAGTTTCCCACTTAAAAAAAAAAAAAAAAACACGATTTCTGAATCCTAAACATAGAAAAATGAAGTGATCTTAAATGTGGGTTGGAGTATTTCCAGGTGTGAATCTGTACGGTTTCACTGAATTGGGAGTTGCTGCTTGTGAAAATTTTAACTCGCTGCGTTTTGAGGCAGGGACTAGAACACGAAGAATGGTTTGCTCAGACTTTCTATTCAGATCTTGTGGTTTTCAGGATAGAAGCTTGTTCAATCTTGGTGAAAAAGGAACTTCTCATTTCAAAGAAGAAAATTTTTTATAAACACTTTTTGTTTATAAAAAGTGACATTTCTTTGTCAAATAGGTCTTTTAAAATTTTCACTTCTAAGTCAGAGCTAGTTTTCCTTCAGATTCAGGGGGATTTAAAAAACGTTAAGGAGGGAACGAGACTGGCAAATTAAATTGGACATTTTTCTCATATGAAATGTTTAAAAAGTACTTCCACATTTCATGTAAACCGGTATATAATTTAGATTATCTTTTCCTACTGGAGCACATCAGTAATCTTAGAAGAAATTTGCAGTTAGGGAAGCTGAAACAATTCTTTAATGGTGAAACTAAATTTATTAAAGAAAATGCAGGAAAATGTGGAAACTAGAAAAAAGCCTTCTCTATCATGGAAATACAACTGCTGTTCACACTTTGATGTGGATCCCCTTCTTGTGTTCTCCAAGAATTCATTCTCTTAAATGCCTTTTCATTGTAACTAGACTGCTTGCACAATTTAAAAATGATAATGATGATAATGATATCCATGAGTTATTAACATCCACAGGGTAACAGCTATGTTATCTATGTTACATTTTATCCTTAAATTAACCATCCAAAGGAGGAAGACCTAGAAGCCTGAATTCAAACTGGCCCTAGATGACACAGTGAGTGGCTGGGCTGAACTTGAACTCCGTTTCCTTGTTCCCTGCTTATTCTGCTCCATGACACCTGGCTATTTCATCTGAACACATTTAAGCTTCAATAAATGACATTGTGCCCTCAAGCATCCTCCACTCTTAGTAAGTGCAGATTCCCAAAAATAAGTTCCAAGGTGAACTGGCACTGTGACCGGACTATGCCGGGCAGTGCACATTTGTGACAGTTTAAGATGAAAAAAAGTTAACATTTTTTGTTGTGTTTTGTTTGGCTCAACAAAATAGGATTCTGCTTCATGCCAGAATATGCTAAGTGGTGAAAACAGACATGATTTACTCTGGAAACTACATGTATTGCTAATCATTTATCTTACATACTGTTACGATTTTAATTTTGATGGAGTCGGAAGGTCCCATCATCATATTCCCTTGTGCTGTGTTCTTGAATGAGAACTATATGAAAACAGAACAAGTTTTCTGTACAAAGGGAAAGGTTGGAAAAGGAGAGGCTGTCTGACGGCCTCAGTTACTCAGTTGCTCTGTGATACCCGGGGCACTGCATGAACCTGGAGTGATAAGCTGGCAAGAGAAGTATCTAAAGCATATTCAGTGGGTGAGAGCAAGGATAACACTCCCTTCTACCAGACTGGCAATCGACCGTCTGCTTCAGAGGGTCGTGCTTAACCTGTTGGTAATCACGGTAAAATAGCTTGATGGCGTGTGTCAGACTTTTCCTCTTTTTTCCTGGGTGGGGGAGGGGCGGGGTGAGCGTGGTTACAAGTGCAGACATAGGGATTACCCACATCCTATGACAATCACAGGCACATTCAGTACATTTTGGCATACTTCTCTCAAGACCAACCATGAAAGACGTACTGCATTCAGTATTCAGGGAAATAAAATCAAACTTAAGCTCCGTCCCTAGTATTTCCTTAGCAAGATCACGTCCAGCATTGGGTGAAAAATTTGTGGTTTGTCCCTCGTGCTCTTCCATTCCTCCTAGAAACACCACCTGAGCGCTCAGACTGTTAATGCCAAAGGATTTATTTTGAAATTTTAATTTATATATTATTTCAGGCTCTTTGGAAGTCATTCAGAGCTTTTATTGGATATAATAAAATTCTATGCATCTTTGTAAGAGATGTATGCTTTTGTCAATTTGATTTCTCTCTTGTGATATAGCTCAACATAAGGGAGCATAACATTGGATAATAAACTTCTAGGTAGTGGCGGCTTAGAGAGTAAGTGTGATATTTTAAGACAGGAAGTGATCATGGAGTAATTTCTTTGTGTTTGTGTGTTTCCTTGTTTTTAGTAATGAGAATTTCTTTGTGGCTCCAACCTGAAAGGTTTGTTTTGTTTTGTTTTTACTGGCAAATAAATAGTTGGAGAAAAAAGAAAGTGTGCACTCCCAGCTAGAGAAAAATTTCTCTACCGACATTGCACAGGCCTGGGTAGTAATTTACAATATCAGGAAGACTTAGTGCTTGAAATCCTGGTAGTTCCTCCTTGGGCTTGGGTATTTCAAAACTCAGAAGAGTAAGGAATTTTGACTTATTGACTTATTCCATCATTTCTCCCAATACTACCACCAAGTGTCACTACCAAAACAAAATGCCATAATGACTATTTTACGAAGTATTAGTGACTAATCATTTACTCACTCATTCAGCAAATATTTTGAGGCAACCTCCTTTGTGCCAGGTACTGTTCTAGGTTCTTGGAGAAGCAACGGTGAATGGAAACAAAACAAAATAAAAACAATACAAAACAAGAAAAATAATTCCCCAACTCTTGCGGAACTTTACATGGTAGCGAAGCAAACGCACTAAATAGAAAATTAATAAACATAAGGTATAGTAAGTAGCAGTAAATGCTAAGGGAAAATAAAATCAGGAAAGGGGACAGAAAATACTAAGGGTGCTGGAATTTGAGGTAGAGTGACATTAAAAACCCACAAGGGAAGAGAAAAGAGGCTATCTAAGGGGTAACAACTCTTAACCTATACTGCTCAAATACAGTGGCTACCAGCCCTGTGTGGGGACATTTCCATCACTGTGGGACGTTCTAGTGGACTCTGGTTCTCCCAACAGAAGGAATAGACAGTTCAAAGGCTCTGAAGATAAAGGAAGCAAGGAGACCAGCGAGGCGGTGGCTGATCTATCAGTGGTGGATGGAAATAAGAGATTTGGTCAGTGAGTTCATGAGGGGCCAGAGTGTGCCAAGCCTCTCACTGGTCCTGCACTTGAAGATAGAACTCTGAGCAAGAGGGGCAGCCTTGGGAAGGTGCTGAGTGGAAGGGTGACATGATCTGATTTGTGTTATGTCAGGGTCACTGACTGCTGTTCTGATAATTAAGTAAAAGCGGCCAAGAACACAAGTTAGGAGATGGTCGCAGTTATCCAGGAAGAGATGATGAGGGTCTGGAGCAGAGGGTAGCTGCGAGAAGTGGTAAATTCTAGATCTGTATTGGAGTAAGACAGAGGCATGAAAACCACCCAGGGAGCAGTTATTACGTTACAATGTAGATTCTAGTCCTCCCACTCCCAGGAATCATGATTTGATTGAACTGTGATGGGCATATAAATATCTGTATTTTTTTTCTTCCATGTGAATTCAGATCCTGGTACACCATCTTGTCCCCAACATACATCTTTCCTGCATCCCATGAACATTTAGAAATAAACTTTGAAAAATCTGAAATGAAAGAGTTTGGTCTCATTTAAAATTAACATTATAACTAATGCACAGAGGTTCTGATGAGGACAGTATTTAGGGAACTAAAAACCCATCAAATGCATCTTTAGTACCATCGTGAAGGATGGGATATTTGACAAGATTATTTTTTGGTACATGTGTGTACATTTCCCATAATTTAGCTAAAATCACACAGCTGATGTTTAAGCCAAAGCAAGATGCCATTTCTACTCCCCCCTATTCTACTCCTCCCTGGGAACTATTATTTGACAAACACAGATTATGGACATACATAATCGGAAAGTTCTTCTAATTTTTCCCTATGGGATAAGACCATCCCACGATCTATTTTCTCTTTTTCATGAAGAGTACTGACTACAATTCTCCATGATAGGAATTTCATATTCAATAATAGCAAGCATTCATAAAATTCTATGAACAGTGAACAAATACTCACTTTTTAAATATTGAGATTAAAGCACGGAGGGCCTGGTGCCAGTCCATTAAGCATCTGTCTTTAGCTCAGGTCATGATCCCTGGGTCCTGGGATCCAGCCCTGTATCCAGCTCTGCGTTGGGCTCCCTGCTCTGCAGGGAACATGCTTCTCCCTCTCCCTGCTGCTATCCTTCCTTGTGCTCTCTCTCTCTCTCTCTCTGTCAAATAGATAAATAAATAAATCTTTAAAAAAAAATAAAGCAAATGTATTTTGCTGTTCTATGTTTCAGATACAAATAAGTTCAAGTGAGGATTTTCTTTTTCTTTTTTCTGTCTTTGATTGTTTGTTTTCCCTTCATTGCCTTAAAAGGTAAAATGGGATTAGAATAGAGGAGGCAATTGGAGGTAATACTTTTAAGAAAGGGAAGGAATAAGTAAAGATCAATCAAGCTGAAGTGAGTAGTTACAATTTGCCTACAATCTGCATAACTGTACTCATGATACAACTATGAGAAAAAAGTGCTTTTAAGTATAATTTTCATATAGATCAAGTAGCAAATGAAAAGGAAAAATAAACTTAATATTGCCTTTAGGATTATGCACATATAGGTGAAGGACTATGTGGGAACCAACTACAGAAAAGTGAATAGATATTATGGATAGGTAGAGAAGATGAAAAATTAAGGATGGCTGAAATCTTCTTTTCAATAAAATTTCTCTAAAGTTTTATTATTAGTGATTCATCCTTTTCAAACAACACTTGAAATATACCCCAGGGAGAATAAACTCATTTAGTCACACTGATTTCAATGTGAATTAATTCATCAGATCACTTTTTCTCCTGGCAGGAAAATCCTTTAAAGACTTTAAAATATTTGATATCAGAAGTCTGAAAAGAAAGGCATGGGAACAAAGACAATACATTTCACTATTTTCTTAAAGTACCAGTTTGGAGAATAGTAAGAATCTGCATAGAAGTAATTTCTGGAAAGGGGTGCTTGGGTGGCTCAGTGGGTTTAGCCTCTGCCTACGGCTGAGGTCATGATCTCAGGGTCCTGGGCTCGAGCCCCGCATTAGGCTCTCTGCTTGGCAGGGAGCCTATTTCCCCTTCTCTCTCTGCCTGTCCCTCTGCCTACTTGTGATCTCTCTCTGTGTCAAATGAATAAAATCTTTAAAAAAAAAAAGTAATTTCTGGAAACTTGGATTGCTTAGTGGCATTTTCTGAAACACAGATAAGTTGAGTGCACTGTTCCACCAATTCTTATGTCTTTCCTTGGACTTGATCCATGGGGCAGTAGCTAAGAACATGGTGATCATTCAGATAGTCAATGGCATTGAGAGATGACAATGAGAAAATGCTTTCTATTCTACTCATCCCTCCATATTTGACCAGTAATTTTATAACAAGATTAAGGATGGCAGAGAAACTTGAGAGAGGCAAGGAAATGTAGAGGGTGAGGGCAAGGAAGCCTGGAGAATCCATTCTTTTAATTTTTTTTCCCATAGGTCCCCTAATATTACCCTTTGAATCAGTCATCATTAATTTCCATCCTGTCTGCCTATCTGTAATATTCATTCTCTTTCTAATATTTGTTTCCCTTAAGAGGTCTTTAAGAGTTGGCTCATGGAAAAATATTTGAGGGCTTTACTGTGTTTCTGAGTGATGGAAAGCATTCCTTTCATATATATAAGTAATATGAGAACAAGTCTTGGGTGGGACTTTGTATAGGAAGCCATGCAAATAGCAAAAAAAAAAAAAGAAAGAAAGAAAGAAAAAAAAAGTGAGTATTTCCCCAGGGGTCTAGTTAGTCATATTGCAGTGATAGGAAAAAGAGATTTGACATACCAAATAGGTGTTCTCACCAAATAGGTATGGGTGTGTATATGAGCTAAAAAATACTCTATCTTGTGTCTTAAATTGAATTATTATTTGTCGTGAAGATGGTTTGACCTATCAGTTTTGATCTTTCAAAAGCAAATATAATTTTAAGCACCTGGAACATAACAAAATGTTATTGGAATATTTAAAGCATCCTGTATATGACCCAAGAATAATATATGTCCTAAGTATTTCTCTATAATGATATTCCACTAAAATTTTAATAGTGAAAATAGAATGAAACGTTCCATTCCAAGTGACTCAAATTCAATGTCACATTAGCTAAAATTGGGGGTCACTTAATCTTTGAGGTGGTTTGTATGCAATACCTCATTTAATTATTGTCTCAACTCTATGAAGTATGATCAAGCCCATTTTTCTACTGAGTAAACTGAGGCACAAGGTCACACAACAGGTAAAAAACCAAAATCAATATTGCAGTCCTGCTAATAGGATTAGTTTTCCCTGTAGCTTGGACTCTGGGACAGGGTTGATAAAGGGCAATCAAAAACTACTCTTACAAACTACTTTGCTACCAGCCTGAGCTTCCAACGGCTCCACAAGTTCTGGCATTGAAACAACTGGGCAAACATTTGACCATCTGAGCTCAGTCGCTCTCCTGGACACTGGACGACGCCACCTGCTCCCCACAGATTCCCATCCTCTCCAGTCCCCTGGGCTTTGTCATAAATGTCTTTTCTTGGAAGCCTCATGGCAGACTACCCTCCTTGCTTCTTTGCTTCTGGAATTCTTAATTTGTTTTTAGCAGATTCTACTGTATCTTCCCAATGTTGGCAAAGGACTCCTTTTCCTTTGCTCGGACTTGATTTTCTCCTGCAAATATTGTCCCTGTGACTCTTCTGTTTGAAGCTCCTCTTTTTGCCAGTCCCCAGGGGCCAGGTGTGCGGTTTTGCACTGCCCTGGGTATCTCCCCAATGAGGACTCCCTCTAAGACTTATGTCACCCATCTCTACCCCACCTCCAGGACCCCTCTCTGCTGTCAGCTAACACATTTTTAGCTACTCCCCTTTAAATCCATCATTCTGAAATCAACGTACATAAAGTTTCTTTTCAAAGTAGATTTATTGACGTTAAACAAAAGGATAAATTTTAAAAATCTATTTATAGAGATACAGAGTTGTGACCAAAAAAATCACCAAGTTTGAGGCGCCCAGACATATAATAAAAAAAAATAATCTGAGCTCTTTAATAAGCCTTCAAGAGCCTACATCACCTGACCTGTGCCTGCTCGCCTCTAAAACATCACCCTTCACCACTCAATTCCTCACTCTTCACAACTTAGCTCTGCAGAACTACGTGTGGTTAAGAGAGCATTCCGGGCTTTTTCTTACCCCACTTCAAACCCTACTCATGATGTGTCTTTGCCATTCCAATCCCAGACCAATTTATTTTAGGCTAACTCCTGGCCTTCAGACTCGGTTCAATGGTTATTTTTTACAAGACCCTTGACCCCATCAGGTTAGTGGTAGTGGTGGGAAGAGAAATTTCACTCTGAAGCCAGCTCTGTCATGTTGTGGTTTTACAATCATCT
Organism: Mustela nivalis; assembly: GCF_964662115.1. NCBI lineage: Eukaryota > Metazoa > Chordata > Mammalia > Carnivora > Mustelidae > Mustela > Mustela nivalis. Next base: position 23,014,878 of record NC_139021.1, on the reverse strand, counting down.
ATTACATGTCTGTCTCCCTCACTGCTCTGTGGGTTTCTTAAAGGGATGAACTATGGTGCAATCGTCTCTTTCGCCCCAGCACATAGTGGGATGCAGAACATTTGGTGAATGTTTGTGGAATGAATGGATACCACCAAAGTCTCAAGGGGCAAAGACTCACTTAAAATATCTTCCCTGTCATTATTGCCTTTAAGTTCCTTCATTGTTAGCACAAAGTCCTAAATGTGATTTCCAAGTTATAATTTTGCATTTCAGAGACAGAAGTGATGTTGTGATTTATTTTTCCAGAGTCAAGACTGCCTTTTACATTTAGGGCTGGGCTGGGTGAGCAAACACTTGAAAGTTTTGTTTGCACACTCATGGCCTTCATAAAGTGCCCCATTCAAAAAAAAAAAAAAATCAACTGCTCATGAAATTGCGAGCTCTTTCATTTTAAATAACATTCATGGTAGGTGTCCCCTGAGTAAAATAAATGTAAAATCAGTATGTATCAGAGGGAACATTTAAACATTTTAATTGAACTGCTAACCTAATCAACTCCATCATCTGATATATGCGCTCTCCATTCTCATTTCCTGAAGCAAAGAGCAAGAAGTGTACCTTGTTCCAAGATGTGCATTATGTGAGTGCTGCTTAATCAGCACATCGAGTTTTTGTCTTCCAATACACTTTCCTTCATTCTCTTGACTCCACTTGGCCTTTATCCTCCCCATAATTTCCAGAATCTTTGTTAGGCTCCTACTGAGAACTCCAAACATAAAGGGGATATGTTTGGCCTTAAATAAGAAAAGTTCTGTGATCTCGGAGGCATTTGCCATATGGACTCTTACAGAGGCAGACACTGGAATGCTTTCTTAGAAGACTCCGGAATGTTTCCAGAGACGCAGGCATGCAAATTAAAACTCCGGCAAGGGCTGGGCTGATTTACTGTATGCATTTGCCAGAGGCTTTACCAGAATATTTTGCAGTATGAATTGTAAACTTTTTTTAATAGCAAGAACAAGGAAGACATTATGAGCCTTGTTATATAGACAAGAAAGGGTTGGGGGAGGTAAGTGGATATGCTTTTAACGTATGTTAATATATGTCCAGGATGCCTCCTTTCATTTACTCTATCGTAAAATTTGGCTAGCAAAAATCAGTGAAGAGAAAAAGGTTTTCAACAGAAGAAGAACCTAATTCCAATGAAGAGGAGAAGAATATTTTTTGGAGGCAGTAGCTTTGTGGAATGCTATAATTGGCACCATCAGCATAAAGAGGGTAGTCATGTAGTCTGCTCCCATTGAATCTTTGGAGATTCAAGTGTTTACTGTGTTTTCGATATGCTGTAAGATGGTAGCATGGCATCACTAGAGTGCCAGGAGACAGCATGGCATTTCCCTGGGCAGAGGGTCTGCAGAAAGAGACCAAGGGACCAGCAAAGAACTTATAGAAGTTCAAGCAGGGGCTGCAGCTTTACTGTAACTTTAATTTCCAGAGCTACAAGTCTCAGGGAAGTTAAGGAACTGTGGTTTTACAAGAAAATATACATATAAATCATCACCTGGCAGTTCCGAGAATAAACACAAACAACGAGTTGATTACCAAAGACTCCTTTCCTACCATCCTTCATCCTACCTCCTAACTCCCCCGAAATGTTAATACTCTCTACCCAAAGCTATCATCTAAATAACTGTTTTCAAAGAGCTATTTGAAATTATAGAACAGATTTTGCTTATTGCATCAACCTGAAATGGCTAGGCATAGAATAACTCCCCAGTAATATTTACTGACTAGCAACAATTTAGAGTGCCCACATTTGCATATTGAAAGTTCTTATAAACAACTATCTTTTAAAATATCCAGTGAATTGGAGAACCTATGGGGAGATTACAGTTTTAAAATCAGGAAGGGAATTATTTGCAGCGTTCTTGGAAACGATGCTTTTATTACTTGATATTTGGGATCCAGTTCCTTTAAGTAAACAATTAGTACAGTAGAAAAAATGCCCAGCAAAATTTCAAATGTGTCATAAAAGTGTTCAGCAATATTCAAAATTTGTTGAAGTAGATCTTTCCGATATCCTGAAGGATAGCATAAAATTATTAATTTGGCTTTTATTTGAGAAAAATCAAAGCTCTTAAAGCTACAGCTCTCACTTTAATTTTCTGAGCAGAAAAATGTGTGATTAAATAGTAAACAAAACTTTAAGAATAGAATAGGTCAGAAACTATTTTTCAAAGAATATTTACTAATTCCAAAGTAATAAGTGCCCTTTTTTCCCCAAATGTACATATAGCAACATAAAAATCTATGATCATGCATTGACCATTACCAACTAAGTTGGCACAGCATTTGCAAAAAATCCCGCAATGAGAATTAGAAGTGTGGGTATAACTTTAAGAACCAAGGACCAATTCTTAATGCTGAAGTACTGATTACTAGTAGATTTTTTTTTTAATACTAAGAATGTTGTTCCTACAAACTTTATACCAGAATATTCTATGCTATTACTGTGAATAATAATGCATTTTTTCTAACACCTGTCTATTCTTCTATTTCCTAAATCTCCATTTATTCTCCTAATTTTTTGCTTTTGGCTGAAGTGTACTTACAGCTGTTGATCATTAAGGTTACAGCTGGCCTGTAATGAAGTAGTCTTTGCAAAAAGAAAAATTATTTATGTTTCTTCTCATGTTCCAGTGGACATTAGCTAAAGCAAGTCCAGAAGCAGATAGCCAGCCTTGTCCATGCAGCTGGTTAGCAGCATTACACACTGGTCTGGAAATCACTCTTTTCTGCAGCTCATTTGAGTTTACAAACACTGAATAGGGAATATCATATGTTGTCAACTAGATTCCCCGGGATTTACACATGTGGCAAAACTACTTGTCTGTGTAAAACAAAACAAAACAAGTATTCACGTGTATTTGTAATAAGAATCTTACAAAATTTATCTATGTAGGTGGTGGTAAATTCTCATTGCCCTAATCTCCCTAGAGTAATATCAGGGTGATTTTATGCATAATTATTTGACAATAGACAATGGAACAGGTTATAACATTGGTGAAGTAACACAAATTATACAAATTGAAACAGAGAGGCTTTTTTTTTTTTAAATAAAATAATCACTAGGAGTCCTCAATCAGGGTGAAAAAAATTCCACCTCTATCAAAAATTGTTTCCTAAAATGATGTCACTGTTTTGCTACATATAAGTCTTATGAAAGTCAAAGAATTGACAGAATAGTTTTAATAATTAATGCCTTTAACTCAAACTTGTCTGTCAGAAAGTGGTAGTCTTCATTTCATTCCATCATCAGCCCAGTTACCCAATAAATGTTGAAAGCAGTAGGGAGAGCAAATTAAAATGAATCTACTTCTTAATATTTGCCACAAATTAAATACTCTTAAAAGAAAAAAAAAAGCATTTCAAGTCTAAGAAGAGGAAACAATGCTGGTTGATGAATATTTCCACCTTGAGTTATATTTATGTCACAAAATATTTTATTTGCCCCTGTGTGAATTGTCAGCAATCTTTCCCTTTCCCTTCTATCTGATCCATCGTTAATGCCACGGTGGCATGGCTTCACTGTTACATGCCTTGTGATGCTAATGGTTGAAAAGTAAGCTAAGCAAAATAGAAGACAGAAGCCATGATGAACTTTAGAACCACTAACTCATCTCTGAAAGAATGGGGGAGAAAGTAGAACCACCTATGGACAAAAAAATAAAACATCTAACAGTACTTTGAAAAACAGATTCTTCAGGAGAAGAAAAAAAAAAAAGGAAGTCTGCTGAATAAGCTAGGAACCAGTGACAGCAAAATATCCTATAGACTGTGGCATCAGTATTCTTAGCAGAGCTGGCTTCATAGGTCTTTGAACAGAAAACTCAAACTGCCTGGATACGGCAAGCATTCACCAAAGTAGTAGCTGGCTTAGAATATGGTGTTATTCAATGTGGGTCTTTTCTGTTTTGAAAGGCAATATACTTTCTTAATACTTATTTCAGATACTAGGACGAGTTTCTCTAGTGTAGGCATGTTAACCCTTGATGTGCTGGATACCGTATTTTAAAAGCCATAGAAAAATCTGGAACTCCATTTCATGTAAGAAAGCATATGGCTTGAAACTAAATATAGTTTAAACATATGAAGCATATTAAATTAATTATTATAATTTAAGTGATTCGAAAAATGTCTTCAGTTTTTATGACATATGCTTCTAATGATTCACATTACCTGTAGGTACTTCAAAAGCATGGGGATTCAGATTCTCTTCAGTAATTAGGGGGTCAAATGATATGCTGGCTATGTTAGAGAAAAGAGCTTGGGAACGTGGGCCGTGTACCAAAATAATAACCTTCAAGACAGATGGGAACCAAGCCTCAAAATGTTCTGCAATTGTACCATTTTGAATTCTGCACTTTAATGCTATGAGGAAACAAAGGAGCTGTATTTAAAGAGTTTGATACAATATTTGTACCTGAAGTTAAACAAAAAATGCCCATTTTGCCCAAGGGTTGTCCTTATCTTTAGAGCTCTCTTTTTCTAACCCCCTAGATTGTTCATTGTCAGATGTATCTTCATGTACTACTACATCTGAGAGCCCAAATCTAAACCAGGCTGCCTTATTTATTGATTGATTTATTTATTTATTCACTTATTTAATAATTCCACAAATATTTACTGAGAACCCAGAATAGATGTTCTAAGCATTGCTTTAGATACTCCGACATGGTAAAGAAGAGAAATAAAGTTATTGCCCATTTTTTTCCTTATTTTTTATTTTTAAAAAATTTTTAAGTTCCCACTGGCAGCCAGACAATTTAAAAAACAAGAAAGAAATGAAGTAACTCCAAATATGGGGAGAAAAATCAGAAAGAAAAACTGATAGAGATTGGTGAGAGAGATGTAAATCTCCTTTGTTGGCTCACTTGCAGAAGCCATGCAGAAACCAGATGAACTTTTGTTAAGACTTCAATAGTGAAAAGTCAGTGATGGAGGTCTTTTCTTTTGGAGAAAAAAACCAGGTGACGGGGCTTGAGCTGGAAACGACCTGGGAAGGAAAGAGTAAGAAAGCACATGGCGGCTGGAGCATAAGAGCAGAAAGGAGACGAAAGGAAGTTGAATGTTGTGTACAAGTGTAGCCATGGGGAGTCTGTGTTTGATTCAACCTAAAAGAACAATAGCCATAATAATGCTACTAGGAAGACGGAACTCACCGAGCAATTATTATGTGCGAAGCATTCCTTTAAGCATTCCTTTAATTCCTTCCATAACCTCATCTATCATTGCTTGCTCTCTCCATCTCATAAATGGGAAAATGAAGCACAGAGAAGTAAAGAAACTTCTCCAAAGTCACCCAGCTGGTAAGAAATGGAGCCATTTGCTGATAAACACCGTACCTCTTATATTTAAAATAAACAGCAAACATGCATGGGATAATTTTTTATCTTTCAATTTATCTCATGCCCTTAAATATGCATTACATGCCCACTTTCTGCAGGCCATGATATTCAACACAGCTAAAACGCTATCTTACCGTGTTACTTACTTTATTTGTCTAGACTCATGTCTTTACTTTTTCTTTTTCTTTTTTTGAAGATTTTATTTATTTATTTGACGGAGAGATCACAAGTAGGCAGAGAGACAGGCAGAGAGAGAGGGAGAAGCAGGCTCCCTGCTGAGCAGAGAGCCCGATGCGGGACTCCATCCCAGGACCCTGAGATCATGACCTGAGCTGAAGGCAGGGGCTCAACCCACTGAGCCACCCAGGCATCCCTCGACTCATGTCTTACAGGACATGCCATTTAGGAGATCGCATGGTCAGGTAGGGAAAGCACCAGTCTCGGGAATTAGTGTTCCAGTTTAATAGGCTAAAAAGAGTAGTACTTAAGAGCACAGCTCTAGAGTTAGACTACTTTTGTGCCCTCAGAAAATAATTTGATCACAAATATCATTTTTTAAAGATTTTATTTATTTATTAGATAGAGATCACAAGTAGGCAGAGAGGCAGGCGGAGAGAGAGGGGGAAGCAGGCTCCCTGCTGAGCAGAGAGCCCAGTGCGGGGCTCGATCCCAGGACCCTGAGATCATGACCTGAGCCGAAGGCAGAGGCTTTAACCCTCTGAGTCACCCATGTGCCCTGAATCATCTTTAACCTATTGCTAAAATACAGGTAATACTACGACCTCCCTCATTCACTTAACAAATATTTCTTGAGTGTCTTCCACGTGCTAGGCACCATTCTTATCTATAAATGAATTTAAAAACCCTTACCTCTATGTAATTCCCATTCTATTAGGACATACAGAACTCAGACATGATTAATATGTGTTAAAATGTATAGCAAAATACACAGTATGTGAGATAGTGTTATGTGACACGAACTATCCGGTCAGGGAAAATGACTGTATTTGGTGGGGGGGAACCCTTTTAGGCATCCCTTGTCAAGGTGACATCCGTGGAAAGATCTGTTTAAAAGAATAAAAAAAGAGAAGACCAGAAGCAGAGACTGTGAATTGAGAGAAGGCGTGGGAGTATTGGAGAAGACCAGCAGAAAGGATCTTGATATAGGAGTTACCAAAAGAAGTAATTGTGGTTTTTACTCTGAGTGAAATAGACAGCCAACGGAGGGCAGGGAGCAAATGAGTGATATAAGATGACCTGTATTTTGACAAGATCACTGGCTGCTATGAACAGAACAGACAGTGGTGGAGGGAACACAAGCTGTGAGATCCCTTAGAAAGCTACCGCAGTATTCCAGGTGAGAGACTCTGGTGGTCTGGACCAGGCTGGAGGCAGTGGAGATGGTAAGAAACTGTCATAGCCCCGGTATATTTTGAAAGTAGAAAAGACAAGACTTGCTGAGGGATTAGGTGGATATGAGATGGGGAAGAAAGAGAGAACTCAAGGAAAACTACAGTCTTAGGTTAATGTGAAGAATCCACATGATCCTTCATAGAAAGCATCCAGTGCAATGCTTACAGAGTGCGGGCTACGTATGAAACGAATTTCAACGAATTTCAACATGTACCTCTTAATTTCTTAATCCAATAAATGGCCATGGTTCTACCTATACAATTGGTTTGTGATCAGAAGCATGGATGTAAATATCAAAGCAGTTTATCTACTTGAATTCTCACAGGAGATGTTCATTAAGGATTTAAGAGAAGAAGTTTATACATGGCCCTCGTGAACAATAAGCGACCACTTACTGTATTTGGTACTTACAGATCCTTTATAGGAATGCCCAAAATGCTAAAGTGAGAAGAACCAGAAGCAGTAGGAAGGGAAGGCACATGAGAAAGGGGATGGCTCTGAGGGATGTGACGAAGATAAATCAAGGCAAAGTTCTCCAGAAGGCTAACAGGCAAAACTCTTGAGGCTTATTGTTGCGTTAGGATCAGCTAACCTGGGATTACATATGTCTAGGAATAAAGTCATTTGGAGAAGAAAGATTAAATAATAAAAGGAGCTTTTAGGTAGGGCAGAGTAAATTTTAAACTCTGCTATTTAGAAAATATCTAGAAAAATGCTACTAAATAAATCAGGCAGGGAACCTTCTGTTTTATCTTTTTAATGGTTATATGATGATGAAGGGAACGTTACTTTCTGCCTTTTGCTTCCTTCAAATGGAGATCTTAAACTGCAGTCATTAAATTAGATAGAGGGAAAGGGCCACTGTTATAAAAATGGAACTATTTTGTTATGTCTATGATTAAGAGTGCCAGTATAGGGCTCTATAACACATATGTTCACATGAAGTGTTTTTTTATACCGAAAGAACTATATACAATTTCCATCTGACTGTTAAGTTTTAGCATTTCACAGCAACATATTAGACAAGTCCCTAATTTTTGAAAATGCTAAAGAACTGAGGGGAAGTGAAATCAATAAAGAAAGATACAATTTTCCGTAATTAAAATGGTGGCTACCAGAGTGAGTGAGAGATGATTCTAATATTTTAATTATTTAGTAGTTATTTTGAATTTTTTCATTGAATTGCCAGTTTTATAATGGAGCTATTGACAGGCAAGTGCTGTTCTAAAACTTGTACCTCCACCTGCTAACACATGGCACTCAACGGTTCTGGAAACTGCCTGCCATTTTTAGAGTCAGGTGCTTCTGTGACTTTCTTCTGAAAGGTATTCCCCCTTGGAACTTGCATTTTAATTACTAATTATTTTTTTCTGCCTTATTTCTATGTAGTGATCGAGGTACTTGATTGAGCTTTATTTAAATAGGACATATGCCTTGCTTCAAACTAGTTTTGCCTAAGAGGTGAATAAGAGTACAGAAACTATATTATTCTACTTGAATTTCAAATACATTAACAACTATTACCTTCTGTCTTTCATTTAGCTATTATACAATAACATAAAGAATATTACATGTGCCTGAATTACTAAAGATTTTTTTTCAACTCTGATTTCCACATTATTTGCTTAAAGCTAGCAATGTAAAATTGCCTTTAATGTTTACTGTTTCGACTTTAAAGTTTTTCTTTTTAATCAGAGAAAATCAAGTGGGTGAAACACAATTAGGATTTTCTCCAATTACATTACCTTTAGGCACTGCTGTCTTTTAGATTTGGAACATCCTACGCCATGGAATATGGAATGGATAGTATTTAAGGGTATGTTTTTAAAAGTAACAGATTAGAGATTCATTAAAATATTATGTAGCTGATGGATTAAAACATTTCTAGTACCTCACTATATTTGGTATATGTTTAAAGTTTCAAAGAGCAATAATTCTATGTTGAATGAAAGACTTTAATGTAAGTCTGACATTTTGAGGGTGTATTTTTTAATTATTTGGATAATATTTTAAATGTAAGAGGATATGTCAATTCCCAGTTAAGAATCACCACAATAGTGTTACTAATTTCACCTTAAATATTTTTAAAAATACAAAAAGTTACTACTGGCTTGAGATTAAGATGGAAAATTTTAGATGGAAAGGAAAATTATTTAGAAGGTTGCAAGTAATTAGTTATAAATGAGAGTCTTTAGGTCATCTCTGTCACATCCCAGGTCTAACATAGAAGAGAAAGCTTGTATTTATTTTATTTTAATCCTAATCATAATTTTCAGGTGGGTTGAAATAAAGGTATTTTATGGCTTCCAGAACTAGCTTAATTTTACCTTCAAAAAAATCAATTTGTCTTCTGTTTAAGAAACCACTTTACGATTTGGAAACTATTGTGACTGACATTAGAAATCCCAGACTATTTTCCTATAAAATTTCAGAGCTATATTTTTTTTATTAAATGAAAAGCTTAAACTAACTCTTCAACTCTTTCAATAACATGGAACTTTTTCCTCGTTATGAAAAAGAAAATCACATCTTATGTCACAGGCTTGTAAATTCTTACTATTACTACAATATGGCAAACAAAGTTAGTTATTAGATATGCATATGTGTTGTAGAGCAGTCAGATTTCGGTAGAGTAATCCTGAGGTCTCAATGATATGTTTACAGAATCAGTTTAGAAATTAGTGTAAAAATCCTGAAGCTATTACTTAAAAATCTTATGTGCATTCTAAACTGCACATACTACCATTTAGGGAGAATGGCTATGCAGGTCATTATTATTCATACATTTAATTAAACAACAAGGTAAAAAAAAGCTATAGACTCAGCACTTCTTCCACTGATAGAATTTTTGGCAAAGGTATATTTGGCCCTTGCAAAAGTCTAACTTAAGCTGTTTTTTGATTAATAAGAAAACCAAAGTGCAAACTGGAGGAGAAGCTTTTAATTATATCAGTGGCTATAGGAGGATTAAAACTGGGTCAGGAAATGATCTCACACTATGAGTTCAGTTCCGCCTTTTACAGATAGAAGTCTCACCAAATAACCTAGTTCTTTCATGTTAGAAAACTGGAAAACAAGTTCACTTGCTGAAAGAGAAGTTCATCTGAGATCAAAATCATAAACTGCGAGTTTTACTCTGGCTTCGTGTCTAACTTACTCCCAGGCACTGGCCAAGTTACTTAAACCTCAAATGGTTCGTCTATAAAATGGGGATTACAATAATCCCTTGCCCTGCGATGATGCGCAGAAAATGAAGCCTTGCTCTTAATGCTGTTTGAAGTTCTTCACTAAGCAGTAAGGCATTATTCAGACATGTGTAGAGATTATCATCTGGAAGAAAATAGTATTTGAAAAAAAAAAAATCAAATGTGACGACTCTGTTAGGAATTATGTGGCTGATTTTTAACACACACAATAATGTGACTTTGTTCTGTCTACCTTGAGCGTTATTAAAAATAAAAGCTTAAAAAGATATTATACAAAATAAAAAATTTAAAAGGTGAAACAGATCTATCTAGGATAGATCAACAGAAAAATCAGGGAAGTGTTTTTGTGTTCTATGAGAACTGTAATAGATGAATTAATTGGGCAGAATTGAAGCAACGAAAGGATCTGGGGTCTGTGAGCACTTCTGGTCCAACTTTTAATTATGCAAACCTTTAGACAGTTTCTAAAAACGAGAAGACACAGAAGCCGGGAAACTCCTCCCAAACCCCGCTTGCAGCATAGCTCATCAAATCATTGCTCTGAAAGGTAACAAGGACCCTCTGCAAATGCAAGTCTCCTCAGGGCCCAGGTAGATTCTACTCGATCAAAACAGCAGCGGCAGCAACTACAACTAGAATAACAATAAAATGAGCACTTTCAGCTTGACTTCCATTTTTAAAAAGATGGTTGTAATAAATTCTAGTCTGGTTCTCCAATCTCTTAGAAAGCATTTCAAAGCTTTCTAAAGGCAAAGGATTGAAAAAAAAATTTTTTTATGGCTTCCTATAAGAGGGATACAATTTTTTTTTTCCAGTTTTTGAAGCTTTCAATACCCTGTCTTAATGCAAATCATTCTAATGTGCTTTAAAAACAAACAGGAATATTTCAGGCTAAAGAGGCATTCCATCCTGACAATATAACAGGAAAGAATGTTCAGAAATAATAAATATATATTTCTTCTTAATATCTTAAATGTATCTTTTTTTTTCCTCCATTCGGCATGAGGAGTGCAAAATGCAGAGTGCATGGGGATAATTTTCATTTACAATACAGAATTTTCCTTCAAGAAGTGTGTGTTTTCTTAATCGCTGATGATAAAAGGCATCTGTGCCCTTGCTCATCTGGCAGTGGAAGGGTGCGAAACTGTTACCCGCACACATGCGCGCACGCGCGCGTCTGTGCGCGCACCCACAGACCCTCCCTTCTCTCATATGCTAAAAATTCCATTAGAATAATCATCCAGCACCCACGAAATTTAATGACAAGCAGACATTTTATTAAAAAGAAAAATAAACCTTTCCATGGACATTTTATACTATTAAACTTAAAAGATCCCAACGGATGGGGGCTAGGGGAAGGAGGGATTGCCCAGAGCGAATGCATTAGTCAATAAGAAACAGGCTGCTTTGATGTGTTTTGGCTATCACAAGCCAAGTTACTATTAATTATAGGTTGCTTTACCTTTCGACACATAATTTACGTTTATTAAATGTAAAATATATTTTATATCATGATTATACCAGAGCCAGGCTAGCTGGTGATTCTTTCTTTCTGTATTATATGATGACAATAACTGTTATTACAAAACTTAAAATATTTTGGACTGAGGATGACACCCAAAGTGTTAATCTCAGGAACGCCTTGGAGAATAATCCCCAGGAGGTAAAAATGAAGCATTTTAAAATCATGCAAGCCAACCCTGTATAATGCCTTTTGTTCACCTGAATTCGACTGAGGTCAGTAGAGTTTTGTCTTCTGTTTTACATAAAACCATACACCCTGATCTCACCATGATTTCACTTATTAACACAAAAAGGAACTTTGCATAGTTCAATTTTACTAACCAGAAAGTACTCAAAACCGGGTGAATTAATCCTTTCTATATCCAGAAGCTCTATAATACATAAAACTGGAACAGACATACCATGTGCAAAAAAATATAATTTTTTCCTTCAAGATTAATGGTGGATACATGCAAGATTTGTATCTGAAAACAATCTTAAATTTCTTCCCGAACTTTTCTGAAAGAACCAGTAAAGAGCATAGACATAGCAATGAAAATTCTTCCAAGAAAATATGATTTTAATATTCAAAATCAGATCTGCATACTAAATAAACCTTTCAGTTTATTTTAATCAGGGGATACAGAATGAAAAATTATTTAATTTCCAACTGGACAGTTGACTTTTAAATTGGAGAATGCCAGAAAAGATTTTGGATATGGTACATTTAAAAACGCATAATCAAATTAATAATAAAATAAACAGTCTAACATTTTGTTTATTTTTATCATTATTACTTTTGTGACCGCTCAATTCATTGGGTGTGATGTGTAAAAGGAAAAACTAAGCCATCCATCTGTAAGAATTATGCCAGCCATAAGCCCAGTAAAATTAACACTGGAAGAGACAACACTTCTCCACTTCTCACCCCCTGAGTTTTACAACATCAATGCTCTTGCAGATAATGCAATCACGTTAAAGGACACAAATTTTTCTATTTAAAAAACAAAAAAGGTAATTTGATAGATGCCAGTGCTCATTTATCATGGATATAATTCAAGAGCAGTAATTGTAATTAACTAGCGCAATTAGGGGTTGTACTTTGATTTCAAGAAAGACAACCATGTTGAAATGTGTGACTCAAACATTGGTGATAACTCAACTTTCAGAAGACTCCAGGTTATGCATTTCCCTGAAGCAATCCTATCCGTAGAGTCAATATCATTTGTGGCAGTAACAGATAAAATACAGATCACAGGACAAAAGCTGCCCACGTGGCTTGATGGAGGAGAATCCAACCACCGTGATCTCTGTGGAGTTGCTCCAACTAAAGATATGGGATAGTAGGTTATGACTTCCTCTGGCAACAAAATTTGCCCAATTTTTTCTTTTTCTTTTATCTTTTTCTTTCTTTCTTTCCTTCTTTCTTTTTTTTTTTTTTTTTTTGTTCAGACTACATTAAGGCATGGTCCCTGCTGGGGACCTAATCTACAACAACTTTTTCGACCTCCTGCTTCTACAGCTTAATTATTTAGGATCAAATAGACAACTAGATACATTAACATTGACCCTAGAAGCCAAACCTGTTACTCTCTTCAAATATTCAATTGACCTTCCAAAGTAAATATTTCCCCTGACCCTCCTACCACTCATTTTCTCTTAAATTGGTTGCTAATGCTTTGAAAAGTCTCCTGATATTTTGCAAGCAGCTTTAAAGTAAACAATCCCTGACTGTATAATTTTTGCCTTATTGACTGGTAGAGGGTTAGAAACTGAAGCACGGAAGGCGTCCGACAGAGTTAGCATTATGTTAATCATCCCAACATTTTTGCTCAAAAGTAAGAGAATTTGTTACTCAAAACTAAGAATTTTCCAGCAGCCTTACAAATTTGCAGCTTCTGTGGGAGCAGAGAGCTTGCTTTATTTTATGCCAAGAGGATCTGCTTTAAAAGAATGAGGTAAGAAGGTGTGGAGGGTATCAGCACCATAAGCAGAATAAAAATTAATCTGACGGACAAAAAATAAGCCACAGCTATTTCCAAGGAATGAGTACCATTGACTACATCACTTATACCCAGATAATTTGGGAAAAGCTACCAGCAACAAGAAGTGCTTAAGTGGACAGCAAACACATCTTGTCTTAACAAGGTAATCTGGGTTCCATTTACAATCTGTTGAGTTTAACATCACTCAACTATATCGCGTGCCTTAAAAAATAATGTAAATGAGCTTAAAGTTGAACAGTGGCTTTGCCTGTTGTATTTTTTGTGCTGTTTGTTTTGTTTTGTTACTTGTTTTTTTGTTTTAAGCTTAGGTGGTAGGGCATAGAAAAGGAAGAATGGATTACAAAAGCCAGCTGTATTACTTTAGTATATAGAAAAAGAAAACCAAAACATAATGAGGTTTACAACATTAGCGGCCCATGCTAAAAGGATGCCTTTTTGAGGCAAACAAACGCACCCCATATGAATCCATTCCATTTTCAATGGATTGAAATGGTGGTAACAGGGGACAGTAATGCATCCACTCCTGTTGTAAACAGACATTTTCCTACATGGGGTTACATAATCCCCGCTGATATCAAATGGGAGTGACACCCAGGCAGCACGAGCGAATAACCCCTTTTGTTTGTTCCCCCTTACATTACCCTAGAGTCCATTTTACAGCTCCGACTTAACACCGGCAGAAGACGCACCCTGTGGCTTGATAATGAAAAAATGAGATTAACCAAGTGAGCAAACAGCCTCCCTACTATCTGTGATGTGGGAAGCTGAACAATGCAATGAGAGAAGGATCTCGATCTTACCTTCTTCATTCGTTCTTTTTCCTCCATTACCCGCTCTATTTAAGAACCTGTTCATGCTTGTAAAATTCCCTTTCCTGGTTCATGTAAAAAGAGTAATAAAATCATTATAGTTTTCCTTCGCCAAAAGGTACTTTAGAGACTAATCTTAATTTAGATCCAGACACTGCTAAGTCAAATACATCAGTGTTGGGAAAACGAATTAGAAGCCAGGTCATTTTTCTTACTAATTTTTTTAAAAGGTGTTGCAGATTGAAAATGCCTTAGGAATCATTCCTTAATGCTATGGCCACATTACAAAGTCATAATTCTCCCACTTTGACACTTGGGATTTTCAGTGGCTTATTTTAGGAATCTACATTAGGAATTAATTTTTTACTTACTGGTCCATACCAAGGCTGAGATTCACTTTACTGAAGTGGAACAAAAATCAAAATTTCAAAATACTTATGTTCTGAAGAGTCTCACCACACAACAGGTAGACATGGTCCCAAAATAAAAACTTATGCTCTTAAAAATATCCTTCAGAAAATCGTTGCACATAGTTTAACATTGTCTTGCTTATAGAAATAAGCAGCCTAAAATGTGTCTGTCAACTTGTCTTTTTCTGTGTTTTGCATCTTTTCCCCTTAAATGAAGCAATATATTTTTTTACGTTTTGATTCTAAGGGGAAAACTGATAAGATCTCAAACTGGAAAGTATACCTTTCATTTGTGGATGAAAAAAAAAAATGAAGGTTTTTTCCATCCCTAAACACCTGTTTCTGTTTGAACACTAAAATAATAGCATTTAATGAAATGAAAATACTTTTTTTTTCACTTTTGTATCCATAAGAATCCATAGTAGCTAAAAGGCTGAAATGCCAGTCAAATTTGGGAAACTGAAAGAAAGTATTTCTCAAGGGCCGAGCATGTTACAAAGAAAGAGATGACATACGAGTTGTGAAAACCAAGATATTGATTTGATCTGTTGACCGAATCTGGTGAGATAATTAGACCCTAGAATGGCTGTTAATGCTTTTTCCTTTCCAAATAACCTAGTTTGGGCAGTTCTTCTTTATCTACTTTCTAAAGAAATCGACATACCCTCTGAGGAATCTCTCAGGTTGCTTTCGTGCATTTGTTTTTTTTTTTTTTTTTAAAGATTTTATTTATTTATTTGACAGAGAGAAATCACAAGTAGATGGAGAGGCAGGCAGAGAGAGAGAGAGGAGGAAGCAGGCTCCCTGCCAAGCAGAGAGCCCGATGCGGGACTCGATCCCAGGACCCTGAGATCATGACCTGAGCCGAAGGCAGCGGCTTAACCCACTGAGCCACCCAGGCGCCCGCTTTCGTGCATTTGTGATGGCAGCGGTGAGGAGGACCCCGTGGAGCCTTCTTTTTTTTTTTTTTTTTTTTTTTTTTTTTTCCCGTGGAGCCTTCTGATGCAGTATTGGGCAGATGCTTTGCTCGTGAACAATTTATTTTACAGTAGAGTAGGACACCCGTTTTGGAGGCACTTGTCATCGCTCTGACTACATAATGTGAAAAGTTGCCAAGAGTTCTTTGCTGCTTTTTCAGATTCACTTGTCATGAACAAAATATGTGATTAAGTTCCATTTTCTTCAAAAGGAACTCTACTGGATTCTCTACTTGGGAACAGAAAGGGAGAAGTAAAAGGGTGTCAGGTTTTAGTTATTCCTTGCCTTTTTAATCCCTGACATCTGGAATTACAGGAGCATAACGAATATGTAGATTACATTGGGTAGTGTCACATTTTTAAAAGCACTATTTCAATTTTTTTTTTTTTTGGTAGCTTCAAGGATTCATTAGTGGCGTATAACACTATTTCAGTTTTTAAAGGAGTCTTAGTGTTTCTCTATGGAATGCAACAATGCAAACCCACTTTCACGGACACATTACTACCCCTGTGTTTTAGTAGATAATCTTTAGTTTTCATATTTCAATGTAATTGTTGTAGTAGACTGCATTTTCCAAAGATGGCTATAACAGTATTTCCAATCTCACATTCTCTTCTTATAGTGTGACTTTAACACTCCTCCCATCAAGAGGTAGAATCAACCCTCTGTTCTTACAACTGGAAGGCTTTTGTGACTGCTGTGACCATAGATTATGACAGAAGTCACCCTGCATGACTTCTGAGGCAACAACATCACAGAAGCCTGTATTGTAATGTAAGATATCCAACTATCCTAAGGCCTCCATGCTGTGAGGATACCCAAACTAGCACATGCCAAGAGACCACATGGAAATCCCTGAAGTTACATGGAAGAAAGATGCCAAGACAAGTCCCAGATCCTTCTGCATATTCCCCTCTGCTGTTCTAGTTCCAGCCAATGTCTGACTATAACCATATGAGAAACTTTGAGTAACAACTACCTTGTTTAAATCCCTGAACCACAGAAACCATGTGAGATAAGAAAATAGTTATTCTTGTAAGTCACAAATTTCTTGTATGATGAGGTAGACAGAATTAGATAAATGAAACAGTGGTGGATACTCTTAGAAATAGCTCCAACAGTTTTGGAACACTTTCAAGATCATACATAGGCTCAAAATTTCCTTTTCTACTTTGTAAGTTAGTCTTTGTTTCAAAAGACTTTTACCAGTGGGTAGACCATGCCATATGTAAATCCACAGTCAGTTAACAAATATTTATTTACACCTGAGGCAACTTTCTATCTCTTCCTTCACGTATGACAAGAGGGACTCATTCAATGTAAGTGCTCTATAAATAATTGTTAAGTTGAATTAGTCTTTGCACAAAATAATTTTATTTTAACTAACACAGTAAAAAAGACTTCTCTACTATATACTGCAATATTCATTATCACCTGGAAGCAGAGTAAATCAAACATAAGTTTGCTTCTATGGTGGTGCTTTCAGGTTATAGTGTGAAGGTTATGGGAGCTGGTTACTTTCATACTGAGTGTTCCAAGACTGTTGGTACTATTGCTGTGGTTGCCTAGCATAATTCACCACTTATCAATGTGGTCCCACATTTTGCTCATAGTCTGTTTTCTTTTTCTTTTCTAAAATGAAAAAAATCTATATCCAATCTCATTCAATAGGAAAAGAATTTAACTAGCTGTGGATATATTTCAAAGATATTCTGTGCATTAAGTTTTCTAAATTGTTTGAAACTGTTGAAAACTTATCTAATAAATAGAATTCTACTATTCTAATAATCACAGTCTCACAAGTTTCAAGATACTACTGAAATTTGTGTATAAAATCCATCAGCAAATAGTTGTGAAGTTTCTGATCTTAAATATGTGAAGAGAGTTAAGTATTCTGGCCTTGAGTTTAATAACCTTAGAACTACTAAAAGTTCTTCATATAGCACATATTAATTCTCCTTAGTCTGAAGGTCCAGGTCCAATCCTATTGGACCCATGGAGACTTTGGTCCCCCCAGAAAGCCTAGAAGAACTTGGTAATAAAACCCAGAAGTATTAGGAATGAACACCCTGTGAGACCATCTGACCAATAAGCAAGAGATGAGAAACGACTGCCCCTTGCCTATCTTAGCCCCAAGACGTCATGTATGGCTACCCACCAGACATGTTTTTTGTGGTTCTATGTCTCAAATAAACAAAGTATAGGGGTCCTGGAGCTAAGTGGTAAAAATAAGAAATCGTTAGCTCCTGTCACTGTCACTCTCAAGAGGCATGTAATTAGTGCATTCCATTCCTATAGTTAGGAGGCCAGTTCCCAGGGAAGATATATCCACAAAGGGACACAGTGAAATTTCTATTGATGTAGAAGTCGAGACTACCAATTACCATCTGACCATTTTTTACACCTCATACCAATGAACCAGTGGACAAAGACGGGAGATTCTGTTTCTTGGGATAATCAATTCTTGGGATAATCAATTATGATTCTAAATCATAGGTTTGTTACTACACAGTGGGGGCAGAAAAATTATACCTAAACCCAGAATATTCACTAGGGGAGACTTTATGCCCAGGCTGTGAATGAGTAACTGAAGTCCCCTGAAAAATGAAGATTTTGTGTCATTCCAGCTGATAAGCAATCAGACCAACCAAAATATTGGCTGAGGATGAGGAAATCCAGAAAGGGTGATAAAGGAGGGTGACATAAATATTAGAGCCCCTGATGCAGCTATAGCAATGAGGGGCAGTGGCTCAGTTGGCTAGTATTCCTTAAGTCTTTTTTAGGAGATTGCCACAAGCCATTGCCTTCCTGGTATGTTCTTGTATGTCCCATCTTGGGAAGAAATGACAGCATCTAGTTCTTATGTAAGATATGTTATATCTGCATATATAACAAAGAATGAAAATGCATTCTGAATGACTCAAGTCATGGATTATATAAAGTAGTGGATTATGCTGGATCCACTTCATGGGCTTTTCCATTTTTACTTGATAACTTTTCCTGGGCCTTGGACATTTGATGAATGAAGAGTCCCATCATTGTCTCTGTCATCTTATCTCCTGAGGTTCCAACTCTGTCCCTTCCCCCAAGATTTGGGCTTCAACAAGGGTTTCAGTGTATCATCCTCTGCAGTAGGGGTTCTAGCAGTTCCAGAACTGAATGCCAAAGCAACCGAATCTATATAGAGTCACCAGCTTCCTTAGTGGTGCCCAGAGTTGGGCATCAAGTTGGAAATACAGGACATTTCAAGACTTTGTAGGACAGATTTTAACCCAATGAAGACAAGAGATGGGAAAGAACCCACAGATAAATTGACCTTTCTCTCTCCTACCAAATGTTCTGTGTATCTTGCTGAAGACATCCCACATGACTGAGCAATGGCTGGTTTTCTGATGAGACTTTGGATGACTTTGTAATCTTTACCTCTTGCTCTGACTCTCTTCTCATCTTCTATCTCTCTCTTCGCTCAGAGATTTCATTACCCAATAAAACTAGAGACTCACGCTAAGATAATCATGTGCCTCTGAATAAATTCTAGTTTATGTCCTTGGTATGAGGTACATAGATTTGTTATATCACCTCCCTCAATCCAGAGAATATATATCTAGTAATAAAACTGTATATCATAATAACTTTATTATCTAACAATGACCTCTTACGCAGCTTTGGTAAAATAAAGCCCATTATTAATTTTCATAAATGCTGATATAGTCCTATTCTTTCTCAATATGTAAATTCACAACAGTTAAATGTCATGTTAGGTTTTATCTACCATTCTAATTTGAGTCTCCTTAGAATTTTATCTTCCAAAAGTTTGTTTCTCTCCCAAAACAATGTGAACTAAACGTGCAAACAACACACAAATAAGCTGATGCACTTAACCAAATCATGAGTAAAACACTGGACTAGACAGAACTGAACAAAGCCTCCTGTGGCCTGCCACTATGGACTACTAACAGCTTGATTTCGACTCTTGTTAAGCCACACTATTGAATGCAGTGATTCAATCATTTATGAATCCATGTCAGTGAACCACTATCTATTTAGACTTGAAGGATTTAGGATTTTTACTTTATAATATGCTTCCATGTCAATCTATATATATTTTTAATATTTATTTATTTATTTTAGAAAGAGAGCATGAGTATGGTGGGAAGGGGCAGAGGGAGAAGAAAATCTCAAGCAGACTCTGTGCTGAGCATGGAGCCCAAGGGGGGCTCCACTTCACAACCCTGAGATCACAACTTGAGCTAAAACCAAGAGACAGATGGTTAATTGACTGCACCACCCAGGTGCCCCATGTCACTATTAACTATTTTCTCTATTCAATATGGAGAAGGACTTGAGAATTCAATTATGATTGATGGTATTCTTTTAAGCCCAATTAATCCCTTTGGAAAACTTGAAGAATGATAAAAATGATCCCCATCAATTTAATAGTACATATTCAATGTCCAATGCCTGAAGATATACAACTCTCTTGGTTCAATAATACAACTTCCAAAAATTTACCCTAAGGAAATAGCTATGAATGTCTGCAAAAATTACCTAGGTAGATATTTTTATGGAAGCAAAAATGAAAATGATCTCAATTATCCAAAAGTAGAGGTTCAGATAAACAATGTAAGGCAAATCTGAAAGCTGAAATAAAAGTTACTCAGTAAAAACAGTTCTATTTAGTGACATGCAAAATATATTTGTATTAAGTGAGCAAGCAGCTACATCTTTCTACTCTCCCTCAGCTAGAATTGGTTGGGTGGAGGCAAGAAAAATCTTTGATTGTTAAGGGTTCAAAAGCTTTATCTATCATCTTACAGGCTAAGCATGGCATATTGCTTCCCTGCCTGTGGAAGTGTCCCTGCCTGTGGAAGGGTTGAACCAACTAAATTAGGGCAAGCTGGATACATAAACACAGAACAGAGAACAGACAACTAATACAATAAGCATTAAAAAGTAGATCAGAATTATCACTACAATCATGCTACAAACATTTCCTGTTTGTCTTTTTGAAAGAAATAGTACAAAACTGGGGAGAAATTTTGCCTGTAGATTCAATTGTCTCTAGACTTGGGTATGCCCTGCCTCAACTGAAGCATGGAAATTGAATAACCTGTGTCTTTTTTTGTTTTTAGGGTAGTCATGGGGGAATTATAGAAGGGTACTTTGGGCTTTATGTGAAGCTATTGGAAACCAAGACATTAATTATGGTATTGGAAGAGGTTGTGTTTAGAAAGATCAACGGGCACCAAAAACAGCAAAATGACAATTTTAATTCAGTGCCTACAAAATATGTAATGAGCTGGAAGCAAGGAAATTATTACCTATTCAGAACATTGTGCTCTTCGTCTTAACACACACAGAGAGAGAGAGAGAGAGAGAGAGAAGAAACAAAGCATGTTGATATGTTAATGAGTGTCTACTTTGAAATAAACGGCCGTCTCCTAAGAGAGAATCTGAATCACAGTGAACTGAACATTTTTGGAGAATCACTAGTCCCATTTTCTCTTTACAAAGATATGCCTGTATACATCTAGCATCCCATAACCTTCCCTTTCTGGATCACCTTTCTCTTGGACTGAATTCTGATATTGAATCTAGGTGTTCTGACCCTGCTACACACCTTAGCAAAATTTAAAAAAAAAAAAAAAAGGTTCAATTCATTGGTTAAGTTATAGCGACTGGCAAAGCTTTGTGTTATTTTTAAATTATATTTATATTTTTATATTTTTATTGAGCTATAATACATACACACAAAGTCCACATATCAAAAAGTATGGCTCAATGTTTTTT
Source organism: Mustela nivalis (assembly GCF_964662115.1). Taxonomy (NCBI): domain Eukaryota; kingdom Metazoa; phylum Chordata; class Mammalia; order Carnivora; family Mustelidae; genus Mustela; species Mustela nivalis. The sequence continues at coordinate 22,993,373 of NC_139021.1, read as the reverse complement.
CTCAAATTGACTGTGTATACAAAATCAAAACTCAGATCAAAAAATAGGATATGACCAGCCTCTAGAAGAGACTCCTTTGCCTGCTTTGAGGCATTATCTTATCCCTACAAAGAGCAACCATTTTTCTGACTTCTCACATCAATGATGACTTTGAACTCTTTTTGAACTTCATACATAAGAAACCATATGTATATCTTTTCATATCTAGCTTCTTCCTTCAACATTATTATATTTGGGAGACTCACCATATTATAATAGTTGCAGTTCATCTTTCTCACTGCTGTATTTTCCATTGTGGAATAAACCACAATTTATTTACCCACCATTCTATTGATAACCATTTAAGCAGTTTACATTTGGTGCTATTACAAATAGTGCTGTCAGAACATTTTAGTTCTGTGAGCATATGAAAATACTCCCATTGCTTGTACATCTACTAAAGCAATTGTAGTATCAAAGGGTAGGCATATATTTAGCTTTAGTAAATATTGAACTGGCAAAGTTCAAGATATTATTTTCTCTGGCATATTTACATTTTAATAAGAGTTAAGAAATCTTAAGCCACAGGAGTAAATCTCTAATTGTGGAGTTAAACTGCCAAAGAAGTATTGTGAGTGTCAAGGAAATCTGCATGGGGACCATCTACAGCCAGCTCAGTTTTGCCTATAGCTGATTTTCATGTTGGAGCAGGGGGATATCATAAAAAAGCAGTTTTGCTAGTTCGTATTAATTTTTTTTTTCATTCTGAAACCAATTATACAATTCTTAATAGGTCCTAGCCAGACTTGTCACAAATCTCAAAAAGCTAACATTTCTGGTGAAGTTGTTTGTTTGAAATCTAAGTATTTTTGTTTGTTTTGTTTTGTTTTCATTTAAGACTTGGCTTTGTTTAAAATTATAGAAAATATGTAATTTAATATAATATGAAGAAAGATTAGTGCTATGGAACCAGAGATTCCATAGTGACAAAGTGACAAAACATTTAAGAAAAAGATTTGAATCACAGAAAAGTTGCAAAATATTTTATAAGGGTTTTATTTGGAAATCTTTTACACTGGCAATGAGTAATACAAAGATATTTGCTAAACTTGGGCCCTCATTCAGAGAGCAGCTTTATTTAGTGGGAGGTTAAAAATCAAAACAGAAGTGGAAAGTGGATATATACATATGTATTTTTATAAGAAAAGCGCTTCTTGGGATTAGACAGTTTGGTGTTAATTTGTTTATATCTCTGTTCTATGAAGATTGTGTTACCCTCTGGTTGATTCAAATTACTCTCAATTTGTTTTCTCCAGGAGATTATGAACTCCTAAAGGGTAAGAGTCCTCTTTTCATCCAAAGACCTAGCCTGCCATAAATCAGGACCTTACTCTGTCTTTGTTAAATTGAGTCTTTTTGAGTAGATTCTACATCCAACCCTCTGATGATACAGTCCCCTTCATATGTGGGATACATGCAATTAACCTGTTCATGAAAAGGAACAAGTCTGAGCTTTGGCGTTTGATCTGATACAAATCCGTCAATTCAGGAGCATATAAATTCTCAAGGCCTTGCATTTCTTACATGGAATTGGGATAATAGTTACCTAAATGGTTGTGCAGAGGAAATGTGATCAAACAGATAAAACGTTTGATGATACTAATGTAGAAAGCAGAAGCTCACTAAAGATTATTTCTCTTTACAACATTGGAATTTTAGTAGTTGACTTTATCCAAGTTCAAAAAAAAAAAAAAAAAAAACAACCTTTATAATCAGTGATCTTGGAGTTCCATGGAAAGAGAATATAGAAGGGGCTCATTTCATGCAACTTCAAAGACTGCTTACTGAAGCTGCTGGCTCTCTAGAGACAGAGGGAATGGAAGAAGAGGGGCCAGATGGCATGATGAAGGACTTCTCCAGTGGGCTTCCCATACTTAATTGCAGAATTAAAAGGGATCTTAAATGCTGCTCTTTTTCATTTCTTTATTGTAAACGGCAAACGGTTTGGTATAAGATAAAGAACACGGGTTTTGAAGTTTGGGAAATTTAGCGTCTACCATGTGGATTAAATATGGGTAATTGGGTTAATTCTTCAAGCCTCAGCTTCTGTTTGTAAAATGAAGATGGTAAGACTCAGACTAGTCAGCATTAAATAAGATGACAATCTATAAACTCTTAAAGTGTCTCTCAAAATAGATAAAAAATCATTAGTTCTTGGGGCACCTGGGTGGCTCAGTGGGTTAAAGCCTCTGCCTTCAGCTCAGGTCATGATCCCAGGGTCCTGGGATCAAGTCCCATACCAGGCTCTCTGCTCGGTGGGGAGCCTGCTTCCCCTCCTCTCTCTCCGTCTGCCTCTCTGCCTAATTGCGATCTTTGTCTGTCACATAAACAAGTAAAATTAAAAAAAAAAAAAAACATTAGTTCTCTTATTTTTTCCCTTTTCCCTTTGCATTTACCAGCTAATGACTCAGAGCTTTCCCAAGGAGAAGACAATGGAAAGAAACTGAAAGGTATTGTACTTACTGAATGATTATTACTCCCCCTGCCAAGAAACAAACAAACAAACAAAAACAAAACAAAACAAAAAAAAAAACTTTTAGTGTTCATTGTATTTTATTGCTACTTATCAGGTCAAGAAAAAAATGGAAACACTGTGTGTCTACATGTTCTGCCACTTTGCATTTCTTAATTTCCTAGCAAAGCTTGTCTACTGCTTAAGCAGCAATATTTAAGGTTATTGAGAACCTTAACAATTGACAATTAACTAATCTTTAAATCTGAATCTTGAGAAGAATATATTTTCATAGATAATGTGTTTTTCCTGTCCAGCCACCCTCCTTCCTATAACATGCATTGCCCTAAGAGAATGAATGACAGCTTTTCATTGAAAAACCTTCTTAAAATTTTAAAAGTCTTGACCATAGTTTTTTAATCCTTTGATATTAAAAAAAGCACAAGATAAAACCTTTGCTAAACTTCCTCTAAGGAAATCTATTTAATCCTGCTAGCTTACTTGATTATTTACTTGTATATTTTGCCCATGAAATTCATAGATTCAAAAATAGAACCAATATATACATTTTTCTAGTCATAATGGCACTCCCTCATTCTTTTATTTTTATTTATTTATTTATTTGGTGGGAGGAGGGAGAAATGTTTTTCTACCATGTAGATGGAATTGGAATGATCATGTTCTTAAAGACCTCATCTTAGCTCCCTATCATAGTGATGAGCTCGCCATGACTCTTGATTGAAGATGGACCAGTTAGGGAACTTGGGATTTTGACCACAGGATGCAGATCTTACTCCCTTTGGAGGGAAAAATTGGAGAATGTAAGTTGGGGAAGTGCTCTATTTTCCTTTCTTTTTGTAAACACATGTATTGAAGTATAATCAAAGTACACTAAAGTAACTACACATATTTAAAGTATCTACTTTGATCTGGTTTGAAATATGTATTCACCTGGAAAATCACTGCTGTAATTATTATAGTAAACATTTCCTGCCTTACTTTTCCAAAAGAATAGACTGAAGTTGGGAAAAATTTTTTCCTGTGGACTCTATTTGTCCTTAACACCTAGATAGGCCCTGTCTGTATTTTGATCAGACCAGTAAATTGTTATGCCTAAGTTGGTCAAGCTAGGTTACCATCATTTGCTATTGAGAATCATCAGTAAATGTCCTTATTACTAGAACATTCAGAAAGCATTTTTACAGTCATTTTATTAGTAAAAATCAAATTAATTTTCAAATTCTTATTCATGTTAGGTAAAATATACAAAATTAACTACAAATGTTCATTAACATATGAGGATTTAGAAGCAATTCAGAAGCTATTTGTTAATTTTTCTTTCAGTATAAAAAAAATCTCAGAAAGTAACTTAAAAGATTTAATATTTCTTTTGTCCGTTCCTCATTAGTTCCAGTAAACTGTTACATCATTTAAAGACCTACTATTCTGAAAGTTGTCGAAAAATATGAATTCTCTAAATATCCTTGTTTTAAGGTGTGATATAAGTAATCTTTTGTAATCATTAGATCCCTGACAAGTACATGTCTTTGGCTAGATCACACGATGGGAATGGGACTAAGAAATTATAGGAAGAATATTGCTTCATTTCCCAATCTTATTATTTCTAAAAGGTAGTCACCTTGCTTTGGGTAAGAACTAAATTGGAGGAAATGAAATAAGAGGGAAAACTTTGCTAGAAAGACCTCTTTCTAAAAATATGCCCCCAAATATCTTACCTTAGTCTTTGATAGTACAAACTTGCTAAAACATCTTGGAATTGGGATTTTGGATTGTAGAATTAGAGTAAATGTAATTTTTAAATAAAGTGTATGCTAGGGCAAAAAAGTAATGAATGAAAATTTGAAGGGTCATAGCAACACTGTTCTTTCTTTAAAAATAATCTTGGTTATTGTAAGATAGATTAATGCAGTTTATGCCTAAAAGTTGCTATTTTTGAACTCTTAATTTCTTGGCATGGCTGTTGATGTCACTTGGGAGAATTTATTTTTACTGGCTGAAGTAATAATACTTTAAGTAAGGAGAATAGGATTTGGAGACAGAAACAACAATTTAAATTCATATAAAATTTGACATGTAAAAACAACTCTCATTTTCACAAAACATGAAGAGCTTAGTTAATTTTTCTTGTTTATTAGTAAATCCTTGAGCCCTACTCGGTCTCCAGGAACAGTTTGTAATGTTCTACCTTAGATCACCCTCCCTGGAATACTTGAATTCACATTTGCCAAGAAACTAAACAAAAAATAAACAAGAAAATAAGATAGTGAATTACATTTTTCATTACTATAGTTTCCCCAAATGAAGGTTTGGTGCCCACGGTTTTATAGTTCTTTAAATATTTCTCCTCTTTTATACTGACTGGAGCTCCCTTTGCACAAAGATCAGTAAGTATCACTTGCAAAATGTTTTGTAAACTTAAAAAAAAAAATTCTAATGATATTATTTCCCCAAGGTAAATGTAGAAATATTTAGCAATCTGGTTTGTGTTATCATTTTGGTCAGAGATCACAATAGGAATCACTTTCTGGGGATGCCTGGGTGGCTCAGTAGGTTGAGCCACTGCCTTCGACTCAGGTCATGATCTCAGGGTCCTGGGATCAAGTCCTGCATCGGGCTCTCTGCTCAGCAGGGAGCCTGCTTCCCTCTCTCTCTCTCTTTCTCTGCCTGCCTCTCCATCTACTTGTGATCTCTCTCTGTCAAATAAATAAATAAAATCTTAAAAAAGGAATCACTTTCTGCATTTCACCCGGCAGACACTCAGAACTGACTAGGAATGACATTTAGCAAAGAAGTACCTGATATATATAAATCAACTATATTGATGATTTATGTTACAAATAGCTGGGGTCTTTCAGAATCCTCTAACTTTATCTCCATCCTGAGTAAGCTATGTGTATCCTACTGGACAGATAATGTTTTGTTCATCTTTGCATGTATGGTACTATGTACAGAGCAAGGTAGTCTTGGTTCGTTGGATGGATGACTGACATGTTTAGTGGAGCTCTCATGGGCCATGGTAGAGACTGTGCAAATTTGTACTCAGTAGGGGTGGAGGTGTAGAGGCAGAGGTGAGTGTTTATAGATATAAGTTCACATGAGTTAGAACTTAAGTCTTTGGCCGAGGGGGAGCGGGCAGGAATTCATTATCTGGAGTCTTTTTCAGGCCACATCATTTAAGGGAAGATGGAGAAACATGAAGAAACAGTAATGGAGATGCAACATTGAACATGAAATGGGTGTTGGTCAAGACCCTTGGGGAGCAAAGGGATTCTTCAAAAGTTCTCTATTAGTGTGGGACTGAATTATAATTAGACGTTATGAATAAAACAAAATAATAAAGAAAGAAATTTAAAAATGGGGCACATACAGAAATGATCAAGAAGGGATTATCAAGAGACTATTACCCAAATACCCATTTGTAAATGAGCATATTCTCACCCAACACTGTTTTTAGTTATGACTGAATGGAAGCTCTAATTGAATAGTCCTTTGTGGTATCCAAAGTCCAAGACAGCAAGCAGTTCTTTTGTATGGGTTCATAAGTTTTCCCAGAATGAATTGTAAAACACTCATGCTTTCCGTGAACAGAGGCAAGCTGGCCTACCCAGTTTCTGGCAAATTTATTAAGCAATACAGACTCCCCACTTAATCCTTGGTTTAAACAATACGTAGTTAACACAAATGAGTGAAGAAACAAACAGAGACACAAGTCAGTCGCCTAAAGAAAGATGTAAAAATAAAGTAAAATAAAATATATTTGAAACACGCTGAATGGGTCAGGGCTAAAGACCAGTGTAAGCTAGGACAAATAAAATCCCATCAATCTGGAGACCTTTTTGGGTTTACAAGAAGTCCCTTCTGATCTCAGACTGTATTTATCTTCTAGATAGAAAAAAGAGGAGCTATAAATCTCTCCATATCAAAGGCCTGTTTAGTAGGAATAAATTGAAAGTGTTTGGCCAATTAGAATGAACTAAATTTCCCTTAGGCAAACCTACTATCGATATATATTTAGCTTCCTGACATATTTAAAGGTAACTTGGGAAAGGCTGGTAGTCAAAATAAAAAAATGATAATTCTAAAATTTGAGTTACCTTTTAACTCTATCCACAACACTAATAAAAAGAGCTGCCTCTGCTCTATTACATCTTGCTCAAACCAAAAAATTAAATCAGAGACATAAATAAGCTGGACACATCAGACAGAGGTAAACATGCTAATGTTGAGAGAAGGAAGAACAATGAGCCAAGATCCAAATTCCTATACCAGCTCTGCCATGCTCTAGAGTGTGGGCAAGTCCTTACACTCTAAACCTCATAGGCTACTCACTTGTAAATAAAAGAATAACAGATTTTTAAGGTTTCTCTACCATCCCCAAATATCTATGACTCTAAAGGGAGAAAGGAAGATTTGTGTATAGATTATTTCAAAAATTTCTACAGTAATTGCTTCACTTACACACAGAAGGGAAGACCCAGGAGTAAGCTGTCGAGATATCTCTAAAAAAGACCTTCCAGTATTAAGAGGCACAGAAAAGTCAGGTAGTCAAGTAGGCTTTTGTTGAAACACTTATTAATAGTATTGGCTAGTATTCAGTGAATCCCTATTATTCAAAATCTTATTTAGTTTTCAACACAATCCTTTGATGTAAATATTATTTTATACTTATTTTGTAGATAAGCAAATTGAGATACAGTTATGGAGTTAGAAATTTCTAAGAGGAAAAAACTAGGATTTAACCTCAGACTGTTCAGACTCTGAAGTTCTTATGTTTAATCACCATACAATTATAACCACTCTCTGCAGATTACTAATTGAGGAAGCAACACAGTAGGTTTTCAATACATCTTCAATTTGTGTTTCAAAGTACAGAACATATACTATTTGCATATAGTTACTTTCTCAGTATCTCTACCATGGAGTTGAACATTATTCCTGTTCCTTTGGTTTGTATGAAAATATTTTTCTTAATTTACTCAGACTGTTTGAGGAAAATGAATCATTGATAAACCATGCTAGGCTGTTTAAAATGCTTGAGTAATTCACTGAATTTTAATATTCTCAACATCCAAATACTATGGTATAAACTGAACTAAAAATTAGATGGCTTCCGTTCAAGCCTTCCTTCAACAATTGTCTTTAGGACCTTGAGTAGATCACCTCATTACTCTAAACATTAGTTTCCCAACAACAACAAAAACAGCTTTTCTCAGTAATATCATGATGTAGGGAGGTAAAATGGAAGGAAGGAGGGCTTTGGGGCTAGAGGCACCTGGATGGGAATTTCGTCAGGAGTCATGTTCCTTTCACCTGAGTCTCTGAGTTTCAGGTGTTTTGTCTGAAAAATGAGGATGATAACAGTAACCCCATAAGACTAAAGTGCAGATTAAATTAGGGTACTTTCTTCACATATAATAACTTTAGTACAAAATAATGGGAAAAACAAAAACAAAAAAAAAACAGAAGTATTTCTGAACATTGCGGTAACATTCTGTCCTGAATATGATGTATTTCCCACACGCAGTCTCTCGGGCATGTGTTCATTCATTCGTTTCTACTAATGGAGATGGATTTGTGCTGAGATACTCATTTTCTTTCTTTTGGCCTTTCTTTCTCTTCCTCTTTTTCTTGCGGCCCCCCCAAAGTGCATTATTTTAAAAATAGTGCTGGCAAAATGCCCTTCCCATTCCACAAGAGGATCAACACGTCCTTGACCTTATTAAAACAACCACGGGGGTCCAACAACTAATTCATCATTAGACAGAAAAATTCAGAAAATTACACATCTGCTTAAGTGGTAATTTTTTTAAAAAAGGTTTTGCAGGTTTACATCTTGTTAAAATCCCTAAGTATATGTGTATCTTACATAATTTGTGGAATGAAACAAACTATCCCTCTTACACATGTAAAATGTAACAACCAAATATATACATTACTATTATATGTACCTCATTCTCTTTTCCCTAAATGCTATCTATGAAAAGCCCAGAGATGAATGGTAACCTAAATTATAAAGTTGTGTTTTACATACTGCAAGTGAGTATATATTTCCCTTCTATCTTCCTCTGAATTACTCTATTCCTTACTTTATGTAAATATTTACATATTGTGTTCTCTTTATCTCATCAGATGAGAGGAGACTGAAAATTTAAGGCCCTTGCATGGACAAGATAATATGAAAAATACAAGTAGAGATCTCAGGACTGTCACTCAACTATCACTAGACAAACATGTAATTTACTGTCCAAAATGAGGACATCTTTGAAATGGAAAAGGGCACTATTAATAATTATACCAGGAAATAGTGATGAGCCAGACAGATCTTCAGACAGATCAGGATGTATAGTTAATGGGTCACTGCACCCATTTGTGTTGGTTCAACCCACAAAGTACTTTCTAGCTTTCTAAAATATATCCTGCATTACATCATCTTTCACAGTCTCTACTGTTCCACCATCAAGTCACTTTTTTGTGTCTGGATTGCTATAATAGCCTCACAGTAGTCTTTGTTTACACCTTGCCCTCCCCTCCACCATATTTTCTTGGCCAGTTTTTCACACAGTGACCAAAGATATCATTTTTAGACAGTAGTTCTCTACTGGGAGAAATTTTGCCTGTCTTGGGATATTCAGCAATGTCTGGAGACAATTTTGATTTACACAACTCGGTGGCTGCTGTTGGCATTAAGTGGGTAGCGGCCAGGGATGCTGTAGAGATCCTGCAGGTCCATATGCTAACCCCCTACAACAAAGGATTATCTAGCCAGAAATGCAAATAGTGCCATAATCCAGAAGCTCAATTGTAAATTAAATCTCAGATCATATCATACCTTCAGTTAAAGCTCTCCAACATATGTAAAATAAAACCCAATCACCTTACCACAGAAGACTCCTTCTTATCCTCTAAATCTTCTATCTTTCTGACTCCTAACTTCCTACAGTCTCTCCCCCACTCCAGTTTTTGGGCAAGGTCTTCTTTCCTCAAGTCTAGCTGGTCCCAGCCTGGGCCTCTGCCTGAATGGCTCTTCTCCTGGGTTTCTGCCTGGCTGGCTTTGTCTCATCCTCAGTTCTCAGCTCAAATACTATCTTCCCAGACAGTCCTTTCTGATTACCTTTAGCTGAAATAGCATGGCCCCCTCAAATCCTCCCTCACTCCATCACAAACATTCTCATTATCCCTCTAGTTCTATTTTCTTCACAGCACTTTTCCAATGAAAATTATTTCATTTACTTATATCTCTGTTTCTTTCCTCCATTTCTCTCCATTATAATGTAAACTCTAGAAAAGCTAGAGCCTTCTCTGCTTTTTTTTATTTACCAAATTCCCAATGCCCAGAGCAGAACAGTTCCTGGTAAGAGGTAGCAAGCAATAGATATTTATCATTGGAATAAACAATTACAATAAATCACTCTGAGAGAGAGAGAGAAGACATTGGAAATCAGAGATAAGTTCAATGAGGAATTTGGATTTGCAATTATAGTTTTAATGTTTAATAATAACAATATTAAAATTAGTGACAGCACCTATCACTTACCAAGTGTTTATCATAGGCTGGGCACTATGCTAAACTCTTTGTATTAATTTTCACAGTTAATTCTTAAAACTCCCCAGCTTACTATCTATATTCCAGCCACATTCAACATTGCTGTTCTTTGCTATGTCATGCTCACTGTAATCTCTAGACCTTTGCAAATGCTAGGTTGTCCATCTAGACCTACTGTCTTCCTCTGATCCACCTGTTGCCACGCAAGGCTCACATGTGACTACTTATGACAAAATGGATATACAGTCTGTGTTCCCACAACACTCTCTTTTATTTCCTTCATAGACAAAAACTCATTGATTGCAGTCTATCCCCATTGCCTGCCTCATATTTGTGGAATTGGTGAACTTGGTAGATATGATTGACTTACTGATGAACAAATTGAATTGCACAGAGCTTAAGTCTCCCAGAGTCAAATAGTGTGCATGCAAGTAGGATTCAATTTCAAGCCAATTGGAACACAGAATCTGAATTTTAATCACTCTTCTACATTAAATATGTGGCTTTGGACAAGTTACTTGACCTCTTGGGATCTTGTTTGGCTCATCTATAAAATTCTTGGTATGAGAAGGATAGAAAACTTGTATGGACCAACAAAATTTGTAGCTCATTTCAGCTACATACATGAGTTTAAATTTTGCATAAAAGAATTTTTACAGGTAGAAAGTATTTGACAACTAGACAAATAGATTTATTGTTGAATTCTACAGAAGACATTCAGTGTAGAGACCATGGGCCATATGAAATATCTTTCTGCATTCACCAACGCCCCCACTTCTTGGCCAATTTAAAAAATGACCCATTTCTTCACTTTTTAGGAATTTTCACTCTTATCTTAATAGCAAAAACAGGTAGGTCTGCTCTTTTTCTAAAAGAAAATTGCAGTTCCTTGATAGGTTAAGCTCCCTGGTTTTCAACCTCCTCCTTTAGCCACTCAGGAAGCTGGTTTACTGCCTCACAAAACAGCACACCCATGCGATTAGCACTTAATTATGGTGGAGTCAGTAGCTGGGCTATAGGCTCAGGTTGATTGAACTCACTCAATAGAAGTCTGGATTTTGTTTGTTTCATTTGGATTGCAATGTGACAAAATTTTGCACACCATTCACTACAGATTTCACTTATTTCACTTATTCTGAAAGAATATACACCATCCATTTTTCTTTTAATGTCAATGTAAAAGCAAAAGTTACTTGGAATCTCATATTAAATCCTTCCACGTTAAAAGTTTTTTTTAATTGGCAAAATGCACTTACACATATATTTAAATGTAAGTATTGCCTTATTTTGCCAATTGGAAAATCACTACTGAAGATTTATGAAAGTAGCTGCTATGATTTAAATTATAATAGATTTTTGGGTTCATCTATTTTACTTTTCACCAACTGCTTCCAAGATAAAATGAGCCTTTAAGATGAAATATGAAAGGAATTCCCTTTGTCAGGTGCAGTAGCCAGCCTGGTATTGATCTTCTTGTGTAGTTCCCTTCTAAATCATACTAGGTTGATCTGTGTGACCATGGAATACACAGCAATGATGTGTGCCACTTCTAAGACTAGGTCATAAATGGCACTATGGCTTTCTGTTTGCTGTCCATTTTGCTCTCTTTCTTGTATCAGTGGCTTGGAGGATCCCAGCTGCCGTATGTTGAAAAGAGACCTCCAATCAGCCCCAAGGAACTGAGATCTCCTGTCCAAAGCCACATGAGCGATCCTGGAAGCAGGTCCTTTAGCTGTAGGCAAGTCTTTGGATGATTGCAGCAGGGGCCAACACCCTGACTGTATTCTCCTGAGAACCACCCAGCTAAGCCGCTTCTGAATTCCTGATTCACAGAAACTATGAGCTAATAAATGTTTGTTGTTTTTAGCTACCACATTTTTGGGTAATTTGTTAGGTGGCAGCAGATAACTAGTACTGCAGGAAATGAAGATATTTCATTTCTCACTCATGTGTTCTTCATACTTTATTAAAGCCAAAGACAGAGAGATGACGGAAGCTGCAGCGGATGGACTACATGTAATAATAATATGTAATCATTATTATTTTAAAGGCAATTTTAAAATATAAAATATAGCTTTTGAATTTTGTTTGTTTATGGAATTATGTGGGGTTTAATGGAACACTTTATTATTAAAATTTAAGGAGCATATAGAAAAAGAGCAAAAGATTCAAGGGCCAAAAAAAAAAAAAAAAAAAAAGAAGAAGAAGAAGAAGAAGAAGAAAAAGAAAAAAACAAATGGAGAATCTACTCCCAATTGAAAAGGCATACAACATAACAATGGCAATCAGAGCAGTAGTTTGAAGATTTTTGTACTTTGCATTGAGAGAGTTTTGTTTGTTTGTTTTTCTCTTCAAATGAAAGATTTTTTGGAACCCAGAGATACAGTCATAGTCAATATGTCCTTTGAGTAGCCCCAGAAAAAAACAAGGAGAAACTGGGGAAAAAAAAAAAAAAAGATGGAAAAAGGAGTTGAATGGGCCTTCTACCTGAAAGTCCATCGTATAATTTTTTTAAAAGATTTTATTTATTTATTTGACAGAGAGAGAGAGATTGTAAGTAGGCAGAGAGGCAGGCAGAGACAGAGAGGGAAGCAGGCTCCCCGCCGAGCAGAGAGCCTGATGCGGGGCTTGATCCCAGGACCCGGAGACCATGACTTGAACTGAAGGCAGTGGTTTAACCTACTGTGCCACCCAGGTGTCCCTATCATATAATTTTTAATAGAAGCGGTGATAGAAAATAATCCTTACTCTCTCACTAATCTCATGGAGAAGCTTTCAGTGTTCTACTCCTCAGTATAAGATTCGTGCCCATTTTTTGGTACTCTATTTTTTTTTTATTTTAAAGATTTTATTTTTCAATAATCTCTACACCCAACATGAGGTTCGAACTTTCAACCCCAAGATCAAGAGTCGCACACTCCACCAACCAAGCCAGCTAGATGCCCCAGTAGAAACTCTTTGTCACATTAAAGGCATCCCTTTTTGGTTTGCTAAGAATATTTTTTTCATAAATTGGTGAGGAAATCTGGTATAGTTCTTAGATACTGGCAAACAGGACTAAGTGTTTTATGCGGCTTCCCACTGGTCTTCTCCAGCTGTGTCCTAACTTGTAGGTGAATATATTGGTCATATTCCAACTTAGACAATAATATTCCATCCCTCCATAGTCCCTCTTCATTTTCATTTTGGCATCAATGTATTAACTTTATAAATGGATAAAATGACAATGTGAGCATTATAAAAGTATACATTGGCACAAATAAATACAAGATTTCTTTTTTAAAATGTTAGTCTGAAAGAACTATATATGGTAAGAATAAAATAAAAATGAAAATAAATAGGGGCATCTGGGTGGCTTAGTCAGCTGAACTTTTGCCTTCAGCTCAGATCACAATCTCATGGGTCCTGGCCCACCCACTCCCACTGCTGGGCTCCCTGCTCAACAGGGAGTCGGCTTCTCCTCTCCTTCTGCCCCTCCCCACCACTCATTCTCTCATTTTCTCTCTCCCTCTCAAATAAATAAATAAAATCTTAAAAAATTAAATAAGTAAAAGTTAAATTAAAATGTAATGTCTTTGTTTTCCTTTGTGTAGACCAACAGACAAATTTTGTTTATCCACGTAGTATTTCTTAAAAACCTGAATTCATTCTTAAAATCACAAGGTGAGGAAATTTCACATAAAATGTGCCTTTCGGGATCATGCTAAGATATTTGATAAAACAGAGCAAACAGTCCCAAATGAAAATAATTGACTAAAGTCAGAGCTGGTCTATGGAAAATTATTCCACCAAAAAAAAAAAAAAAAAAAAAAATTATTCCAAATCTTACACCCGCTGTATGAAAACAAACAAAACTTTGACAGAGGTTTTTCCAAAATTTAACATATACCCTAAGAGGTATTTGACATTAAGCAATACCAAATAGTGGAGCTGAAACAAAATCTTCTAAACCATTAATAATAGAAAATAGTCAGTAATGCTAGAGGAAAGACTCAAATATATTTCTGTTCACTACAGAAAACATAAAATCATTGTCAAATAAAGAGGCAATCAAAATAAAGGAGCAGCCAAAAAAGTAGGAAAAATTATTATAGATGTACATCAAGCAGTTAATTAATAAAAATTTTGTTGTTTTTCTGGATTTTATCATGTTTTCTGATTTTACCATGTTTATTTGAATATTTGTCAGAATTTTCTCATTTGTAATTTATTGTGATTCCTTTGCTCAAAGTAAATGCTCATTTTTTACCATTTTGTTTTCATAATACTGTATTCTTTTTCTTAAAGAGTCCCACAAAACTTGGATTCATCCTTACTAGTTATTAACTGAGAGAGAGAACATCAAAAAGGATGGTTACATGCTAGATAATTCAAAAGAATACAACTAGTACTTAAGGAATGCCTTGGAAAAATTAATGAGGCCATAGAACATTTTAGCAAAATCAATCTTCATTATGATCATTCTACAAAAGTTACATATTTAGTGAAAATTGCTGTCATAGAATTTTGTTGGGTAAAAAAGTGACTTTTTTTTTGTCAAAATAAGCAACAAAATGAAATATTTACCCTGAAATGTGGTATCTATATTCAATGGATTCTCCTTAGCGGCCATTTTTTAGATGTCCATTATTTTTAAAAACTGGAGATGAAAAGTTAAAGGTAGGTTATGTGATGTGACTACCATGTATAGCTAAATGAGTAGTAGCAGAATAGACTTACTTCAAGAGAATTTAGAAACTATTTTTTCCTGCCTTCCCTCCATATCAAATCAATACTGAGAAAGAAAAATCAATAATGAATGATAATGAATAAAGAATGATAAAGAATGGAAGGAACAAGAGATAAAGAGAAATTAAAGAGGGAAGAGTTAGCTGGGGAGGGGAGCAGAATAATGAAGAAATAGAGTTGATAGAAGAAAATAAAGATCCCATGGTGATTATACACACACCCTCAAATTTCATTTTCACCAAGAATTTTCCAGACTGAGCAATCTGAATCCGAGTGAAGCACATTGCTTGGTATAGCAGAAATGGAATTCAAAGTTGGGCATATATGCCTATAAGACTTCTATTGTTCTAGACCACCATAGAGCACTTCACTCCTCTCAGGGCCCAGCAGTCAATTGTAGGTGAAAGATGACCTCTGATAAGGCTACATTTCTAAAGCTTTACTTCTGAAGGCATTTTGAGTGATTAAGACATCACTTATGAACCAGGATACGGAGAAGCAGATCTGTCATCATAGCAAGGCAACTCCATGAACCAAATTTTTGAGGAAGGTAAACATTGTAACTGATTACAGTGCACAACGGAAGTACAAGCTTAACCCTGTAGAATAGCCTTCTGCATTTGACCTTCATATAACTTGCTTTCACTGTATTCAGAATCCTGGTCATCTGGAGCAACCCATTTTTGTATTTATGGAAGAAGTGAAGATCATGAAAATGTTTTCTCTTCTATAGCACAGTGATGGCGAGCACATTGCACGGGAGTCAGGCAGACAGGGATCCGTTTCTGCCTTCCCACATCCAAGCTGTTTAACTTGGATACGTTCTTAACCTCAACAAGTTAGAGTCTTCTTATCTCTAAAATGTGGATAATAATATCTACTTCATTAGTGGTATTTTGATGAGTAAGCGAGAGCCAGGGTCGAGTACTAACTCAATACCTGACATACAATAGCCACTCATGACTACTACAGAGCTTCGATTAATAGAACGATAATGAGAAACAAAACAGACTCCCAGAGTATACAATCAGGTTCAAAGCAAACACGGGTCTGAGTTTACTCCAAAAATAACTTTGAAATGAAGACCATTGCCAATGAAGACATGAAACATAGCACAACATTTTCAGGCAATTTCTCCAATTGCATTTATTACGGATACCAAGAACCCTTCAAATCAAGAAAGAATGGCAGAAGCAAAGACTTCCTTGAAATGCTGTAGCTACTGGAAAGGAGGTGGGGAAGAATGCACTTGTTTGTAATCCAGCATCTCACTGGGAACCCAGACAAAGGCCTCCGTTTTGTTTTGTTTAAAAAAAAAAAAGATACGAACTCCATCCCAGCTGCTCCAAAGCCCAGCCATTCAAATTAGCTAGAGCAAATATCAGTTTGTTTTTTGATCACTGCCCAGCTTGGTGTCTTACTCATCACTACATCCATAATATAGGTCTATTCTTCTAAGAAAATGGCTCTGTTGTGGGTTTGGCAGTGAGAACTCCAGTTCAGTTCAGCCAAGCTTACTTCTTTTGTTCAAAGGGGAAAAGATGTTTACAAATAATCTGCGTATAATTAGTTACCTGATTTTAAAACTGTTTTATTTTGATTTCCTCTCTTCCTTGTGAAGCCATGGGGGAAAGCTGATTACTCCTAAGTCATTATAAGGTAATATGCAGTCTAGGTAGGCTGGGTTTTTAATCTCTCTGCTAATGCTGGTTAAATACTTAAAACTAATTAGACCATCTTAATAGGAGTCATTTATTATATAATGCTTCTTAAGAAAGAACCTTATAGTTCATGCTGATATATGCTACCAATTACATATTTATAAATCTTAGTTTAACGTTCAAGGTCTGTTAGGCAGGTATATAAGAAAAAGGTGATTCCCGAATGAAAGAAGATGACAATAATGCATATAAAATTGTCACTAGGAAAATCAAAGTTAGAAACTCTTTTAAGGCTCAAGTCAAGCCTTAAAACACTGACTACTAAAATGCTTTTCACATATTTCTCTTATTTCTACATATAAACACAAAAATTCTTGCATCAGTGATTGGTCAAATACGAGGTAATTCAGACTGCAAACCTAGGTGTGCAAAGTTTTTACACTGCTCTTAAATTTTAAGCCAAAGAATCCACTGCCCCTCCAGATACCGGATGGGCTCACCATGGCTTATAGCTGAAGAGTTTCTAAGTATTCATCTAGTTCTAAAAGACAGCTGATTCTAAAATGAACTTTGAGTTTTCTTTTATGTTCCTTTGAGATAAATAAGACATGAATATATCTACTTAAAAAGGAATTTGTGTTATGGGTATGTATGCAGACTTCTTTTTTTCCTGTAGAAGCAAATCCATGCTTGCTTAGTTTTTTGTCTTTATTCTCAGCACCATAGTGTTTAGGTTCATTATATGAAATGCAGATAAAGATCTTGAGTTCCTCCTGGGAGCTTTTAGCACATTCTAGAGATCCAAATAAAAATTAAAATGGATTAAGATTTCTTATTGATCCTAGTAAACAGTCACATACATAAATTAAAAAGAACATAAAAAGGACTAAAAAAAAAATGCAACCAGCTTTCGGTTAACAGGGTAGAAATCGGACGTTTACCTTACCAGATTCAGGTTCATCCTCCTCAATTTGCATACAGTTCTGTGCAGAGGTGTCTTAAAACCTTATTAATGCATCTAATTAAAGTAATGACAGAGAACTTCCACAGCATCTAATGAAAGAAAACAAAGATTAAATTTAAGTTAATCAGCTTTGAAACGTAAACAAGTACATTCAATCATTAAACGATTCCATTTATTTTTAACAGGTTCTTAGAAGTGAGTTTAATAAACGTCCCACCATTTTTTCTTGGTTCGTCTGCATGTTTATTAGCATCATTAATCTATTCGTAAAAATTCAAAGGGACATTTCATGCCTGGTATAAACCCATTCTAAGTTTTTGATGAATGGAGGCAAGTAGGTAGCCAAGATTTTTTTCACACAATAAATTCTAAAATTTATTAGGATGTTTCAAAGTGGGGACTTCTACAATATTCTAAAACTTGCCCTCATAATAAAGGTTGTCATAAGTTTGCCATCCCAAGATGTTAGTTCTCTGCTTTAAGAAGACAGCGTAACTAGTGTTCCTGGTAAATATGTCAGTGATAGGTTTCAGAAGCTGCTTCTAGCAACCAGATAGTCCAGAGCAGAGGGAAATGTTTCTACATTTTGCAGAGTTTGGAGATGAAAGAACCAATTTCAAGCCTGATGAAGGAAGACATCACTCAGCAGGTATGGTGCAGCCATGATGTAATAACATTCCTCCATATGGTTTTACCAGAAGCAAAAATCAGAAACCCATATTCACTGTGACACTTGGAAAAGTTTATTTGATTCCCTGTACTTTTCCTCAAATAATCAATGGTCTGTTTGTTGGTTTGGTTTGTTTGATTTTGGTTAGAAAAGGATTGCCTTTCTAAATGAACAGAAGTTAGCGTTACCCTATGTGATGTTAGATCTACCCTGAGTTACCTCAAAATCCTCACCATTTCTTTGGTATTACGTGTGATGGTTGAAGGAAGCATTCATTATTTTTGGCATGCTAGCTCTCATTTCACTCATTTCCCTCCCACTCAATAAAACATATTAGCAGAGAAATGATGAAAATAAGCTCATTATTGAAGTCATCAAGAATCCCTTCTAATGTATAAAAAAGGTAAGCTATTCCTAAATTCAGGGATGTTGCTTATTAACCTTTACTCATTTATTCAACAATTATTTTTTATTGTGGAAGAATATTTAACATGAGATCTACCCTCTTAAGAAAATTTTAAGTGTGCAACACAGTTTTGTTAGCTATAGGCACAACGTTGTGCAACAAAAGATTGTTAGCAGTAAGTCAGCTTGAAGAACTGAAACTTTGTGCCCACAGAATAGTAGTTCCCTATTTCTCCTCCTCTGTTCTCTGGCCACCACCTCTCTACTCTACTTTCTATGAGTTTGATACACACACACACACACACACACACACACATATAAAATATCATATCTCATATATATGATATTATCTCATATATATTGACATATATGATATTATGAGATATGATACATATCATATATCATATAAGAATCATGTAGTAGGGCGCCTGGGTGGCTCAGTGGGTTAAGCCGCTGCCTTCGGCTCAGGTCATGATCTCGGGGTCCTGGGATCGAGTCCCGCATCGGGCTCTCTGCTTGGCAGGGAACCTGCTTCCCTCTCTCTCTCTCTCTCTCTGCCTGCCTCTCCGTCTACTTGTGATTTCTGTCAAATAAATAAATAAAATTTAAAAAAAAAAAGTTAAAAAAAAAAAAAGAATCATGTAGTATTTGTCCTTCTGTGATCAGTTCATTTCACTTACAATAATGTCCTCTAGATTTATCCACAATGTCACACATAGCCACATTTCCTTTTTTAAGGCTGAATAATATTCCATTGCATGTATATGACATATTTTCCCTATGTATTGATTCACTTATAGACATATAGATTGTTTCCAAATCTATGCTACTATAAATAATGCTACAATGAATACTGGAATACAGAAATCTTTTTGAGATCCTGATTTCAGTTCTTTTGGATAAATATCCAGAGGCGCTCCTATGATATAGCAGGCAAAGTTCTAGGAAATGGGGATACTTAGTAATCAGGGAACAAATTGCATGTGAAACCCCTTAATAGTGACCTCATGGTTCCCGTTTGTTACAATATTGTGGTTGTTCAAATATGTATTCTGTACAATAGACTAGTTGTTGTTTTGTTTTGTTTTGTTTTATGAAAACATAAATTTAACCATATCACTAGCTTGCTTCAAATGCTGTAATGGCATCCTTTACCCTCAAGATGAAATTCCAAAACTTTACAGTGGCCAAGTCCGACAGCCTGACCTCTGCTACTTCCCCACGCCCCTCCTGCATTGTGCCCATCTCCCATGATCTCAGCACCACACTTCTGCCACCTTGGCATCCCTTCAGTTCCTGGAATGCGTTCATCCTTCCCAAGTCTGTTCTTTGAGCAGAAATCTCTTTTCCTTATTTTTAGTAAACCTGTCCAAATATTTTGTCCTTCAAATCTCAGCTTAAATACAACTCCTACAGGGAAATCTTTCCTGAGTCTCAGCCTAGGCTAGATGCCTCCATTACTCATTCCTACAGCACCCTGCACTTTTAGAGAGTAGCATTTATCTCAATTTTAGCCAAAACATATTTGTTTAATTATTTGTTTAAAGCCCATCTCCCCTAAAGGACCATAATGGGGGTCATAAGGACAGAAATGGTGCCTCCCTTATTCCCTACTATCTTCTCAGTAGGCAGCAGAGTATCTGGTATATTACAGGACCTCAATAAGTATTTGATGAATTATTACATGAGTGAACTATGCAGCATCCCAAAGGTCAATGATTTTCAAACCCCTTTTAGTCATAGGATCTCTTGTGCTAACTGATCATTTGGGGAAACAAGACTTAATTCATCCATCAACATTTAGAGCTTTTAAGGCACTGTGAAAAACATAGTTTTAAGATCATTGCCATTAAAAATCATTCCACACAGTGGAATACTATTCATCAATAAAAATAAACAAATAATGACAGATGCTGCATCAGGGATGAATCCCCAAAACATGACTAAATGAAAGAAGCTGGATGGAAGAGATTACATAGTTTATGATTCCATTTATATGACAGGTCCAGAAAAAGCAACTTTCTGGATACAGAAAGTAGATTTGCGGCTGCCTGGGGGTAGGAATGGGGATTAGCTGTAAATAGTCATGAGGGATCTTCTTGAGGGGATTAAAATGTTCTAAAACTGATTTATGGTGATGGTTGTACCATCTAGTAAGCTTACTAAAAATGATACACTTGAAATGGGTGATTTGTGTAATATGAAAAATAAATCTTCATAAATTCGTTTTAAAAAATCATTATTACAAACTATAGCTGACTTTGAACTGACCTTTTTGATACACCTGCAATTATCCTTTGTGTCATTTTTTTCCCATTTGGCTTTTAAGAACACATGAAGCTTGTTCTGTTTCCTAATAGTGTCGTGCGGGTTCATCGTATCTCGGGATGGCTAACCCGCCGCCATCCTCTTTCTCTGAAAGCACTCCCAGTACATCCACTAGGTGAACAGAGACTGATCGGCTGACTAAACCCCTGTCATGTTTGCCTTCTCTGAGATAGTCTCTAAAATCTCTCTCTGGTAGGAAAACGTTGTGGAATGATGCGGCTTGGAATAGGAAAACTCTGCCTCTGTGGATAAAGTGGAAAAAAAAAATCTTTGAAGAAACAAATGGAAAACATCACACTTTTAGGCAATTACAGACTCTTGGCTGAAATTCAGCTTCAGGCTTATCTTGTGGGGAGGAATTTTTAAACACTTCAAAGTCCTACCCAGCATTATAGCTGTCACCTTAATCTACCCCAAAAACATCCATTTCAGAAAGTTAGAGTTTCAGCATATACTGCTGAAGAATTCTGTAATTAGAGTGAAATATAACTGTGAATGCCTACAGGGATTTTTTTTTTTCTTTTGATATATCACAGTAAAGTTAAGTCAAAAGTGACTGAAGAACAACGATCTCTTAAAACCACACTGAAAAGCATAATGGTTCATTCCTGAGTAAGGGTGAAGTAACTCCAAGAATAAAAATACAGATTATTTATTATATCGTTACATCTACCATTTATGTCAAACATGAACATTAAAACAAGATCCAAGAAGAAGGAATATTAGTAGAATGGACTATAATCCAGAAATTCAGGAATTGGAGGTTTTTGCAAAAATAAAAAGGCCTAAGATATCCTTTGAGTTTTAAACTATTTTCTGTAGGGGATGCCTATCTGGTATTTTTGTTAGTAGTTTCTTGAGCTCAAAATTATGTTCAGAAAAAAAAGAAGATGTACTATTAAATTTCTTGATAGTAAAATATTATTGGTAGTATAATACGCTAAATAACAAAACTTTCGTCTGTATAGTTGACAGAGCAATAGAATATATACTTGGTTTATTATTTCTTATATTCCTTCTACTGTAGTTCTCCATTTATACAACACAGCCATGATTTTTCACTTTTTTACCCTTTACTTCCCTAATCTTTGTTGCAATAAATGTAAATTATGTAAATCACCATGCTGCGTGTTCTCTAAGAATACAGAAATCTTTTTGAGATCCTGATTTCAGGACAGCTCTGTGTGGTTTTATTTGAATTAGTTACATGGAATGTTCTGATTGGTTTTGAAACACACAAACTGGATGTTACATTTTATTTTATTTTTTTATATTTATTTGATAGAGTGACCTTGAGCAGGGAGGAGGAGCAGAGGGAGAGGGATAAGCAGACTTTCTACTGGACAGAGAGCCTGATGTGGGTCTCGATCCCACGACCCTGAGATTATGACTTGAGCCAAAGACAGATACTTAACCAACTGAGCTACCTGGGCGCCCCTGGATGTTACATTTTAATTTTCACCAGTTTCTTCTGGTATTTAAAGCAGAGGCAGAAATATATCCCATAAAAACCTCATCCCATTTTGTGAAGAACTTGCCGGGGCAAAAATCAGGTTACTGGTCCTTGTTTTTCAACATGGTCAAGCTTACCTATAAACTGCTACTCATTAGAATCTCTAAAGTGACGGCTTTTTCCAACTCATGATTAATATAAAAAATAAAGTCTCCTCTTGCTATAAAATCATGGCAATAATGTGTCTGTGTGTTCTATAGCATTTTTCAGTGTTTTATAATGGAGGGTTTTCATACTGGCAGGAAAGGGGGCACCTGGTTCTTCTTTACTTTTTTCTGGTTTTCAGATGCAGAAAGTGGTAGGAGAGATGGCCTGGTTCGGAACTACCTTTCTATTGAGAAGTGTCATTTGGTGGTTTTTTTTTTTTTTTTTTAATATTTTATTTATTTGACAGACAAAGATCACAAGTAGGCAGAGAGGCAGGTGGCGGTGGGGGTGGGGGGAAGCAGGCTCCCAGCTGAGCAGAGGAACTCGATCCCAGGACCCTGAGATCATGACCTGAGCCAAAGGCAGAGGCTTTAACCCACTGAGCCACCCTGGTGCCCCTTGGTGTTTTATTTAAGGAAACTGGCTCATCATCAAATTTGAAAATTTCGCATGGTTATTGAAGCTCTTTGGATTTAATTTCTTACTTGTAGGATATGAGAATAAACAATATGGTCTTTAAGAT
Organism: Mustela nivalis; assembly: GCF_964662115.1. NCBI lineage: Eukaryota > Metazoa > Chordata > Mammalia > Carnivora > Mustelidae > Mustela > Mustela nivalis. Next base: position 22,970,379 of record NC_139021.1, on the reverse strand, counting down.
CTTTTCCATTAAAAAAAAAAATACAGTGATCCCTATCAAAAGAATGCTCCCAACCATGTAGAGGATAAGCCCTGCCTGTCGCACTTGATTATGATCGGTGTGGGCCACGCATGAGGAAAGCAGCAGTAATGCAAGTAGTCAAAGATCAAAGTATAAAGCATTTGGGCTAGTATGGGTTCTAGCAAATTCCAAAAGTGTAATGATATCTAGGGTATTACACAGGTACCTTTTTGTTGTTATTATTAAACTTTTATCATTTTTTTTTTAAAATTTGTGATTTTCCAGGTATGTTTGTGTTTATTCCTATGAGTGTATGGTACAATATATGAGTTATGTGTGCAGGAATAATATTAAAGTATTTAATAATAAGTTTGTTACGGAAGACGGACATATGGAAGAAGTGTTGTTAAGGTCCAATGGTGTGTGTTTTGGGGGGCGTAGGTGTTTAATGAACATCTGGCTTTTGCTGACGTCCATCCCTGCCTTGTTTCCACATTAGCTCCTCCCCACATTTTGCCATTGTCACAATTCCCCATCTTCAGGCCATGTGAACCGATGGGCTTGACCTCATTCTAGATTCCAGAGGTGAACAAATGATTCAAACATCCGAGCAGAGCCGCTCATCTCTCTGGCTGTATTGACTTGTTAAGAAATGGGCAAATCATGATCCAGACCCATGTGACTAGATTCGAGGGCTTTGTCGGTGCTACAAGGAAGGCAGAGCTTTGTGGTTTTACTAGGATTTGTAAGGTGGTAATTGGGGGGAGGTTCCTGCAGCTGCTAGTGGCTTCCATGGCTCATTAAGTAAAAATCTAGAAAGGAAATGTCAACAAAGCAAAAAGCAGAGCCAGGAGGAGAGAGACAGAGACGTCTGAAGACAATATTTGAGCCTCTTGACCTAAGCATTCCTGAAGTCTCCACCAGATGCTTTGGTTCTGTGAGGCAGGCCTTCCTCTTCCTTACGCAGCCAGTTTAGGCTGGACTGGGAGACCCAGGATCAAAATGAAACACGTTTAGAAGAGGTCATCTCTGTCTAGTTCTTTCCTTCCTTTTGTGTGTGCCTTTCTGATTTAACTCGTGCATTTTGCTGCCTGAGAACTCTTTCTGGAACCTGTTAACCTTGAGTTAGCTGAATGCCCTCTCCACTGTGTGGTACGAACCACATCACATTATTACTATTTGTTAACATCTGTATTTTCCCCACTTGGTTTTAACCTCAGTGAGGTCAAGAACCCCACTTCTCTGCCCTGTATCCTTGAAACCTATCAGAAGCAGTCAGCTACTCGGACTCCTGGGTGGCTCAGTCAGTTAAGCATCTGCCTTCAGCTCAGGTCATGATCCTAGGGTCCTGGGAATGAGCCTGGGATTGAGCCCAGCATTGAGCTCCCTGCTTAGTGGGGAGCCTTGCTTCTCCCTCTCCCTCTGTCCCTCCTCTTCTTGTACTCTCTTGTTCTCTCAAGTAAATAAAATTTTTTTAAAAAAGGAAGCAATCCCTACTATTTGATAATTGAATAAACATAAGGCAATGAATTTATAGCCTTCCAAATTTTAAAGACAGACATGATATTCACATCTCTGAGCAGATATATTTTAAATTTACTTTTGCTTTTTATTTTAGCCTATTCTCCTATAAATTTCTCCCTCAGTGGCCTGCCTTTATCAATCTCTCCATGTATTTATTTAGTCATTCCTCAGTATTTAAAATGTCTCCCTTGAACTAACGACGGTACTAGACAGGAAAAATACAACGTCGAACAAAAGCCCTATTCTCAGGAACCTTGTAAGGTTCAGGAGGGTGAGACTAACAATTACAGAAAAGCCTGATTTGCTTTAGGACTGCATCAAGGAAGAATCCACAGCAAGGGAATCTAATCTGGTTTTAAGAGGTCACCGTGGGCCTGCTGAATGAAAGGACTTGAAGCTAAATGCTGAGGTGTGAGTAGAAGGCTGAAGGATCCCAGAATGTCCCAGGCAGACTGACCAGTTTCCCCAATCACACTGTGATAACAATATTGAGAGGCACTTACCTGAGCTCCATGGAGTTTCTCTTCTAGTGATCGAAGAGCAAGTTTTAGGGAGATGATTTCAGATATTACCTCTGTGATTATTCCTTTGCCCACCCTTTTATCCAATTGTAATTAGGAATTTTTACTTCACTTTATCATAATACCTTCCCAACCCCACAAAATTAACCAAGATGAGTTCAACTTGGGCTCTGAAAGAGTCTTCAATAAGGCAAAACCTCCTGAAAATAACACTATTTATTGAGAATCATGAGGTTCAGTCACTCTGGTCAATGCTTTCCCTATGATTTAGGCATTATTATCCCCATTCTATGGATGGATACATTGGGGCTCTAGAGTGACCTAATTGTCACCCAGCTAAGAAGAAGAAATCTGGACTCTAACTGCAGATTCCGAACCGCTGTATCACCCTCAATCCTCTCCCATATCAAACAGTTTTCCGCTACCATCCGGCTCTGAGATAACACAAGTATTTATGGGAAGGACCACTGGGGTAAAGGGAAGAAGGAAGTGAGGATTTTAATCATGGGCCCAAGGACAGTAGCCTTGGGTGACTGCTGTGCGAGGGCAGTGGTTCAGTAGAAGTGAGCAGTGAGGGAACTGATTGCACTGAAAATAAGGAACACATGTTGTCAGAAAGGAAGAGAAGATTGGGGAACATGCTACTATCAAATCAAACTGATTCCATCTACTTTGACACCACATTCAAGAGTGAGACCTATTGGTTTAAATTGCAAGTGCATGAGATTTTCTAATGTCCATCATCTAATCCAGAAATTTCTGTCCCCATAATAGGCTGTTAGCATGCAATAATTTCACAGGATGTATAATACTTCTCTAGAAAAGTATTAGTAGAGAATCAGATTATTCTTACAGTCTTTGTGGAAACAGAACAACACATTGATAGAAAGTACAATTTAGATAGCTATCTTCCTAATTATAGACTTTTATATCATTAATGGCCTGAAAGTTTGAAATGGCCTGAAAGTTATAGCCATGGGCTATAACTTTTTTCATTTTCACAATTTCATTATAAGTTTACTAGAGTAAGAGAATCAAATGATACAGTAAAGTTATAGAAAACAAAAAAAATTAAGGAATCAAAAATAAGGAAAAGGTATTAACAGGCCTCCAGAAACATCAGGTTTCTCTACATATTACATGCTGCTATTACAAAATATAAATAAATTTTGGACATTTCAAGAGCACAAAGCTATCTGTTTTGTTATGCAGAACACAGAGTATAGTACTGGGTGGTGCTAACTTCAGAGAAACAAGGATGGGCACCACAGGTGGCAAGATATGTCACTAGTGCAGGAGTTCTGGTGGCAGAATGTTCCCTGATTTGGGGGGGGGGGACAATTTATTTTGGACGTTCTCTTTCAATCCTGAATCAAACCAACTCTAATTTCAAGTAAAAGATATTTCAGATATTGATTAGGGTAGAGCTAGGTACTCTTCCAAAGAAACCAATATTAATGAAGCTCGTTCATTGCTTTCTGTAAAGTCAAACGTCTGTTCCTAATGAGCGAGTGGCTCCCCTCTCAACCCTTCTGCCCTTTTGGTTCCATCCCAACAGTCTTCAGCAGGACCCTTCCAATATCATGATCATTTTCATTAGGCCAGGGCAGAGGTGGGAGGTGGGAGGGTGCGAAGGCCCACTCCCTGAAAGTCACACACAGGCATCTCTCTACTCTTATGCAAATGGCCCAGTTCAGAAATGCAAATTCTGCTCAGCAACTAGGACGGTAGGGAAGTGGCACACAATTCCCCAAAAACAATTTGGTGAACCAAGTTGTTCTTTTTTTCCTCCAGGCTTTCCCCCATCACCTCACTCACTGTTCATTTTCTTCCTACAACTCTCCATTAATAGTGGAATCTCTCTTAATTTTCCAAGCTTAGCCCAGATTTTCAAAACCAAAATTCACATTAGATTTATGAGATCATAGGTGATCCATCAATGAATGCATGACCATTCAAAAAAGTCACTGTATAGAAATCATCTAGCTAAATGAGACACGTAAGATCTTTCTATTTCTTTGGTATTACTTTAACTCTCCTTTTTCAATTGGATAGTAAGGTAAATTTACCTCTAAATATTCCTAGAAGACAACTTATCTTTTCTAGACACCTGAAAAGAAGACTTTTTTTGTTTTAGTATTCAATTGCTCACTCTTTTTTTTCTTTTTTTAAGATAAGGATATGCCTCTATAGCACCAAACTCATCCCTTTAATAGTCAACGTAGTATTAAACTGACTAGAGAAATTGTTTACTAAAGGAGACCAGAGTGCAGGGTCAAATGCTATACTTGCATATATTGGCTGTCAGGTTCCTGTTGCAATGGTACTTCAACCCCATTGGAAGTTGGACCAGAATTAAGACTTCACTTTCAGACAGGATAAAAGACAATGACAGGGCTCAAATACTGTCTCTGTGACCAATATGACAGTCTTTCTTCAATGACCCTCAGTGTCCATGCTGTATGAATACGTTTTTTCTAGACACGATAACTAAAAAGAAAACATCGGTTTCTTAACATGCCTTCCCTAGTGAACCAGCCCTCCACTCCAAAGTCATAAAGAACCAGTTTGCCTGAAGAACCAGACCTGGTTTTCAGTGTCTTCCCCAAAGCCAACCATTTCCAGGTTCATAAAAGGTTCTTTTACCTTAGTGGGTGTCTGCTAGAAGTTATTTCACATAAACATTTTTTAAAAGATTCTATTTACTTAGTTTAGAGAGCAAGAGAGAGAGAGTGGGGGCTGGGGTACAGGGAGAAAACCCCAAGCAGACTCTGCTGAGCACAGAGCCTGATGCAGGGCTAAATCTCACATCCCTGAGATCATGACTTGAGTCAATATCAAGCGTCAGAGGATTACCCAACTGAGCTACCCAGGTACCCCTTACATAATAATTTTAATAAACATTCTGTATATCTCTTAAAAGAGACAGTAAAGACAGGTTTCCCCCAATTCCTTTACTAGGATAATTAGCAGGACAGTGAATTGGCCCATCTCCTCTCTGAGTTTTCCTATAGGATATACATTGACTTCGTCAACTGTTCTAGTTTTTATTTATTTATTTTTTAATAATCAAATAGTCCTGGTCCTCAAAACTTGAGATTGAATAATGATGTTGGAGATAGAGAAAGACAGGAGGAGTTCTTATATGTAACCTTTTGGAAAAAAAGACTACCTCATCTATATTTAATGCACCAATCTCACTAAGATCAGGTATATCGTAAAATTTATCAAAATGTGTTTTTTTTGAGACATATAGAGATGTTTTTAAAATCTATTTTAAGCTTTGTATTTATTTGTGTATTTATGTGTTTCTTAGTTCATTGAGGTACAATTAACAAAATTTTATGTAGTTAGAGCATATAATATGATTTGATAAACATATAAATTGTGAAATGATTACCATAATCAAGTGAACACAATCATCCTTACATAGTTACGTTGTTTTTTTATTTGTGTGTGTGTGTGTGAGAATACTCAATTTCTACTCTCTTACCAAATTTTAAGTATACACTACTTCTTAATTATAAGCACCACACTGTACACTAGATTGTTGGAACTTACTCATAACCAAAAGTGCCTTACACCCTTACACCAACCTCTCTGAGTTTCCCCCAGCCTCCTTAGCCCCTGGCAGCTACCATTCTCCTCTCTGTTTCTAGGAGTTCAGCTTTTCTTTCTTTTTTCCCAGATTTCACATGTAAGTGATACAATATAGTATTTGCCTTTTCTGCGTCTCTCTCTGGCTGGCTTATTTCACCTAGTATAATGACCTTCAGGTTCATCCATCTTGTCGTAAGTGGCAGAATTTCTTTCTTTTTTAATGGATGCCCACTATTTCACCGTGTCTATACACCACAGCTTTTTTTTTTTTTTTAAGATTTTATTTATTTATTTGACAGAGATCACAAGTAGGCAGAGAGGCAGGCAGAGAGAGGAAGGGAAGCAGGTTCCCTGCTGAGCAGAGAGCCCGATGCGGGGCTCGATCCCAGGACCCTGAGATCATGACCTGAGCTGAAGGCAGAGGCTTTAACCCACTGAGCCACCCAGGCGCCCTGTCACAGTGTTTTTTATTCATTCATCCACTTATAGAAACTTAGGTTGCTTCCACATCTTGTTTACTCTGAGTAATGTTGCAATGAGCAGAGAAGTGCAAAATATCTCTTCAAGATATTGATTGCTCTATCACTAATTAAATAATTAAAAGCTTTTGTTTAGTGAAACTTGTTTTGGATAATGAAGGCAAGTGTTAACCTGATTCAGTAACATCCAAATTAGAGAATATTTAAATAAAATCCAGTTTTCTTATGGTCAAGTCATCATAATTACAGAATAAACAAGATGTCTTTCTCATTTCTTGAAAGAAGAGATAATCAGCTTTGGCATTTACCAGGATACAAAAATGTAAAGCCTTTTTACATTTGTTCTCTCTCAAAATTAGACATTAATTCTATGATTCTCTTATCCTTACCCAGATGTACTGTCCTTTATGCAGAATTCTCCTGCTTTAAGGCTAGTGGGAGGTAAGTTTTAGGTCTACCCTCACAGAATTTTCTCAATTTCAGATTTAGTCCTACTGAATTACTACGTTGTCTCGAGAAATAAAGCCAGCTTTGAATTTTATTTGTTAAGCATCTATTTCTAAGATTTTAAGTGTTAGCCCTTCCAATGCAATTTTGAATCATTTCATATAGCTCCCCATTCCTCAATAAAGAGAGTGTTGTGAAAGTCGTTTGTAGTAAGATCAGACACTTACTTCACTCTGTCTGTTACGGGAAGTGGGAAAGGAAATGTTAGAGGAAAGATAACTGAGGGAAAGGATGAGGAGGTGTGACAAGGATGGTACTCCGAAATGCAAATAAACAAGAATGGGCCGTGAGGAGGGCAAAAGTAAGCTACCTATCATAACTGAAACCCAGCAGCTCCTAAAGCAGGTAGAAAAGCATCCTTCTGCACCAGGAGAAAGTGCCCTTCGCATTGGGCAAGAACCACAAGGTTTACTGGGCTACTTTTGAAATCTAAACCTGTTCCTGTTCCTGCCTAGATTCTAGCATCAGTTCCTTTTCGTTGAGCTTCTATTTGATGCATAACTTGACAGGACATTTCGGTGGTTTGGCTAGAACCTGGCAGAGACATGTATCAAATGTTTAGTGGCTTCTACTTGCCACGGTTCAGCAGTTTTCATTTTTAAATAGGTATTAATCTTGTTGAAATATTTACTTTATTGTGGTGAGTTGCAATATCTCCCTATTCTGCCAATGAGATTCTGTGGTAAGATTAGCTCTGTCTTTTTAATGAAAATGTTTCTAGAAGTTTACTTTATGGGTGCTGTCTTATCAATCACTCAGTTACTCATTCACATGGAATATAGATAAATAGAAATACAATCAACAATGAGAAAACCTCAAAAAATCATAGCTTATTACAGATACATAGCCCAAAGTTCGGGTGTATTAAAAAATTGCTTTTAAATTTAAAAGTTCCTAGTCTCTAACTTTTTTATTTTTTAAGATTGTTCCCAGAGACTAAATCTAGTGGAGGCTGTTTTCCCCTTTTCATACACATGTCTTTCTTAATCTCCAAAATTTCCCATAATAATGATCATTTTCCATACCAGTGATTCCTGAACTTTGGGATTTTACCTACAAGAGAATATTTTTTAAATAAATAAAACCTGGAGATCAACAATAGGATTGGCAATCCTTTTTGCTAAATTCACATACTACAAAAATAACTATAACAATTGGCATCATTTTCTCATAGAACAAAAGACACTTTTGTACAAAAAATAAATCAGTATTATTTTTATGAAAAGCTTGCTACATCATCTTTACTTTTCATTCAGTCATTCTTTCAAAGATCAGTACAAACACATTTACTGATCTATGAGAATCTCTCTTTTCTACTATATGATCACAAAATATTATTACCTTGTTAATTTCATTCTGTTTCCTATTTAACATACTTTGCAATATATTTGAAATTTTCCTACGTTTTTAAGGACATTCCTTTCAGTAACATCAGTCTCTTACACTCTGATGTATGTATAAATAGGGAAGCAGCTCTAATTGGATGAATAAATTGTGCAAATAAGTAGAGTATCTACAAATCCCAACTACAAAAAAGAATATTTTTCTTCTTTTTCTACATAAAAGAAATTATGATTATATAGTGCCATACACAGTTATTAATTTGTTCACAAATAAATGAGCTTATACATGAACAAGTTGATAATTAGAACTTGCTTAAGATCTACTTATTAAGTGGCAGTCCTTCGAATGAGCTTTTCTCAGTTGGGAGAGCTGGGCACCCTCACTGAAGCTGGCTCAAGAAGGCAGGGGTGGCGGAGGCATTTCTTAGAAATACTTGGGAGGGACATTTAAAGGACAGAATCTTACCATCATCCCCATAGGGAATCCACAGAAGGATCCTTCATCATGAATATAGAGTATAGATTTTAGTTTTAGGAACCATAGGAGCAGTAAAATCTGAACTTTTAAGATAGTGACCAACGATTAAATTACAGCTTTCTATCCTGTACCTTCATTTTCCTCTCAATACCAACTGGCATATTTTTTTCCCTTTGTTTTCTGTCTTTTCTTAACTTCTACTTCATCATTGTTTCTGCTTCCTAAAATTCTCTCTAATAATATAGCATAATAATAAGGATCATGGGTTATAAAGTGATCTAAATCTGAATTTGAATGCAAGCTTCACCCATGGTTAATTGTTCAAATAGGTAATATACTTCATCTCACTCAATTTCAGTTTCATGAACGGTAAGATAAAATGAAAGTAGTAACTAATTGAAATATAATGAAATGAGGTAATACTAGTAAAATAGCTGCTTTATTGGAAATGGTTAGTATTGTTGACCATTATTTTATTGCTATGCTTAAGGACTATCAGGGTCCTGACTTGATTTAGCATTATTTGGAAGCTTTGGCTCCCATGCTCACACTTTTATTATTTCTGTATTACCCCATTTAAGTTCCCAAGAATGTAATCTATTGACTATGATAATATATCTATCTTCCATAGCAGGGCAATTTATAGGTATATGGCTAGCCTACAGATTGGCTGTCTTGGGTCAGTTATCCAGTCTTGTCCTAATGCCTGTGGGAGACAGGTAGAGTACAGATGCAATAGCTAATGCAAAACATAGTCTCATAAATTTCCCCCTTTAGTAGCAACCTCAGACAGGGCTGCCTCACTTAGAAAGAGCTGTGAGTATAACAGATTTTAACTGACATATTGAGTTTATTCACTGAGAAAGAATCCAGAAGATACTCTATTTTGAAGCACATGAATTGGTGATCTTATCCTATGATTAACTACTTGTATAATATTGGGGTTTGAGAGATCCTGGCATCCTAATGGTATTTTTATGGTATATAAATATGGCCTGCTAAAACTGAGAAATGTAAACCAACCAAAGTGAACCAAATATACATGTAGTTAAAGTTAAACCTGTAGACATGTTTAGCCTAGGTTCATTTTGACATATGGGCAGAAAATCTGGTTAGTTTGTTCTTACTGTATCCAAACCCATGATAATGTCTTGCTCTGGAAGACAGAGATATGGAAACAATATAAACATTGACAGAAAACTAGTGAGGATGATATAAGAATAACCTAAGTTTTAATTCAAACCTCAAACCACAAGCCTAACCCAAGACTTTTTTTAGTTTCATATAGGTTCAGATAACTTTGGACTTTAGAAAAACATCATTTTCTCAAAGGGACACTTCTTACTTGTACACTTTAAGAATAAGCAGAGTAAATATAGAATATACAGACAACTCCTGCTCAGAACATGGGTTCCTGGCTGGGCTTTTGCAATTGCTTGCCAGCTGATGAGGTAGAACAAAGAGGAACTACAAGGGGCGGAGGTAATCCAATTTAACACTCATATTGACTCCCTGGAAGAGCCCAAAACACTATCAAATGACATGAAATTTAATCCTAAAAAAATAAAACTATAATTATATAATATCTAATCTACAAGGGCAGGTATAGTTTAAAATTCCCCATCTGTATACACCTATACCTGTTTCTTTTAATGCTTTCTGACAAATTTCAGTGGATTTATATGACAATAGGATTTTCTTTCTAACCCTCTTCTGCCATTTTTTCCCCTATTTTCTTCCTCTATCCCCTCTTTGTCTATTCCTTCCTTCTCCTTTTTCTCTTCTTCCTCTGCAAGTCATGGCTGAATGCATAGTGTTCTGATGGGAGAGTTAGTGGAGTATTATCAGACTCCTTTGATCCAACAAGTACATCAACAGGTGCCTATTTTCTGCAAGTTCTGCAGAAGACAACAATAGAGACTGTATCTCTCTGACTTTAGAATGAAATTTCCTTATACTTCTCCCTTTCATTAGAAGTATCTACAAATTTGTATTACCAAATTCCTGGTGAGACTGAATGGAAGATCTATTATTTGTCTGCCCAGTCCCCTTCTTCCCTTAAGAAACTGTTTCTTTCCCAAAACTCCATGAGAATTGCTATCAAGGCCAGGTGTTGATAGATCCAGATGTGGGCCCAAACAGATAGCTAGGGTTATTTCAAGTTTTTCCAATGCACTTAAAGGAAAGGCAGCCCCTTCCCAGTGGTCACATTCATGGTAATATGGAGAGCCAGTCTGAGAATAAAATCAACTCTTCACACAAAGGGGAAGATGAAAGTCAACAGAGTCCTGGTCAATTTGTGTGCCTGCTTCTAATTGTGCCTGAGGCAGAGAATAAAATCCCAACCATCATCACACTTGACTGTTGAGAATATGAGACATTCATGGGAGAGTGAGCAATAATGAAGTTGTGACTGAGCAAACAGTGTGCCCATCTTTAAATGTAATTCTTTTATTCAGCTTGATTAGTTCAATAGGGTTGCTCTTATTAGAATGATGATTACCCTGAATAAAATAAAAATTGAAGGAGAGATAGTTCAAGACTAGGTATAAGAGAAAAGCAGTGACTTGTTGACATGAAGGAGATTTAATTGTCTCGAGGGGTGTGCCTGTCACAGATTCTCAAAGAAAAGATGGTGATTTTAAACACTGAAGTGACCTAATGTCCGACAGATTTTGTTTCAAATTCTGGTTCTGCCTTTTAGGAATTGACTGACTTTGAGCAAGTTACTTGACCTCTGTAGTTCTATATTTCTTAAAATTTAAAAAGAAACAAAAATATTACCCCACTTGTGGAGTTATTTGAGGGCTAAAAATGCCACTTGTGTACAGCTCTCAGAAGAGCATGTTGTACGCAGTAAATGTTCAGCAAATAGTGGTCACTGTCGTTGATTTCTTGCTGTACAAGAGCTAACTTCTCCATTCAGTTTAACTCCTCACTGAAGCAGTAAACAGGTAGAGTGTAAGCCCATCTGTTCTCCCTCTGTTTAGAGGGAGGAGTAATTGCCAATGAAACCAATGGTCAGGGACAGTGCACAACTGAAGTCAACCAGTGTAGATGGCGAGGGATTGGTGTTGGGAAGACCATGGACCAAAGAGGAAGGGAGATGTTTGAAATTGATTAATCATGCTTTTATGTGTCATGTCCTCTGGATAGAAATTGGGAGAAGTATATAGAACCAAGTCTTATAAACTAGTGTCCTTTACTTTATGTGTATTATAATATATGCAGGAATACCAGCTCCTTCATACTTTTCATTTAACCGATTTTCATTGATTCCCCATTATAGATTGTGAATCATCCTGGACACCATGATAAAAAAAAGAATGATGTCTGTCTGTCCACACAGGGCTTCCAATTAAGTCTGTTTCCGTGGTCCTTCATTATAGCTGATACTCATTTCCAGGGAGTTTCCCCCATGATCCCTATAACTATTTTATAGTTAATCTTTCCCCAAAGAATACAATGTGTTTGCTTAAGAAGTCATTGGGTTTGGCTATATTTGTATCACTAAAGACTGAATATAACTGAGAAATCATTATTTCTGATGTAAACTATTTTTCTCTGTTTTTCTTCATCAGCCTTGGTAACAACCTGGAAAATGGTCTGGTGCTTTTCTGATGCTGGTTTTGATGTCTACGTTTGCTGTCAACTCTTCCAAGCGCCACGTGATATGGCCACTTATATTTAGTGGTTTCTGGCAAGAAGCTCAGGAATAATTAAATGAAAGCACATCAACCCCCAAAATGCTATTTTTGTACTCCCCCACTATAAGATTTTGGCTATCTATCAGCACTATTTGTTTTTTGTCTTTTTCTTCTTCTCCTTCTTCTCTTTAAAGACATATTCACCTATTTCTAAAATAACATATTAGAGGAAAGCAGTACACACAGAGAGACTGGTAGTTTTCAGAGTACACTTTAAATGCTCAAAATGTTATTTTGAATTGGTATCGGGGCCTCCAAATTACTTACAATATAATTGTAATTTATACATCAAAAATTGCTGTGGGGAAGAGAAAAACTATTCTGTGATTTCTATTTTGAAGATAAAAAACTTGACACACCCTGGTTATAGTCATATGACATATCAGTAAGTAGTGTTGTCAAGGAGAGAATCTCGTCAAGATTTCTAGTCAAATGTGCCATTTACTTCATCATAATGAAACTGAAATATATGAATATAATAATGTTGTCAATTCAATGAATCACTTGCTTCATTATCTTCAAGTTCTACCTCCCGTGACCTATGTAGGCTATTAAGCCAAGATTAAATAATGAGTTACCTACTGAACTTTAGAATAATTTATGCATAAAATAGACTCTGCTTTGTCCCAAACTGACCTATGTCCAGTAAGAGCAAGCACAGAGAAAGGTGACTTTACACATGTGTGCACATGTCCATATGTGCAAATGCACATGCACACATGAAAAGAAGAGATAAGGAAGCAGATGACTTAAAAAAAAAAGGGGGGGGGCTTTCAAATGAACCTACAGTGGCTGAACAGAATCTCCTGTCTCCTTAGAGCCAAAAAAAAAAAAATTTTTTTTTAATTTTAGAAGAAAAATGGCTTGAGAGAGAGAGAGAGAAAGAAGAACTAACATTGAAGAACCAATTATATTCCAGTACTTGAGCTAGGCTTATTATACAAATCATTATATTTCAACCTCTCACATACTTTTTGGTAGCTCTCATATTCAACATGTACATAGGAGTTTACAAAGCTCAAGAACACCGGGTAGTTGGTAAAATTCATACAGCTAGTGAATAACAATCCAGAATGTACATTGTAGTTCTGACTCCAAACCCTGTATTTCCCTTTTATACCATATGATGTAATGATGACCAATTATTAGGAAAAAGATGTAGGGTTCGGCTTTTATTGTTGTTGACTAGTTTGGGGTCATCAGCTTACATTATATCTCTAGTAGTTTATCTACAACGTGTAGTCCAACAGAAAATTCTTCAAGAATTTTCTGGGGTTTTTTTCTTTTCATCTTTGGTCTTCCCACTGTGGGTTCTTTTTCCCATTGATTTTATGTTTAAAGTCTACAGTGGAAGCTTTGCCTACACCTTTTATTATTTAATTTATCTTTTTGTGTATTCTCCACTGAGTATTCAAAATATAAATTTATATAGAAATATAAAACAAAGTTAATGTTTTCATATATTTACCAGTATTTGTTCTGATACTTCTGCATATTTTGCTTTTTTTCCTCTAATCAATCAAACATGAGTTACTCTTACCCATATCATGGGATGTTTGAACGTATAAACTAGAGATGTCAGTGTTAATTTCTACATGTATAGTCAAAAGACACTCTGGAAGACTGTAGAGAGGTTCCTCAAAAAGTTAAAAATGAAGATACTTTATGACCCAGCAATCGGACTACTAGTGATTCAAAGGGCATATGCACCCCATGCTTATAGCAGTAATATCTACAGCTGCCAAAATATGGAAAGAGTCCAGATGTCCACTGACAGGTGAATGGATAAAGAAGATGTATTATTTATATGTATAATGGAATAGTACTCAGCCACCAAAAAGAATGAAATATTGCCATTTGCAGCAATGTGGATGGAACAGAGGGTATCATGCTAAATGAAATATGTCAATCAGAAAGAGCCAATAATATGATTTCACTCATATGTGGAATTTAAGAAACAAAACACGTGAACATAGGGGAAGGGAAAGAAAAATAAGATAAGATGAAAATTGAGAGGGAGGCAAACCAAAGGAGATGCTGAACTCGAAGAAACAAACTGAGGGTTGCTGGAGGGGAGGTGGGGGGAGGATGGGGTAAATTGGGTGAAGGGCATTAAGAAGGACACTTGATATAATGCACACTGCGTGTTACACACAACTGGTGAATTGCTAAATTCTACCTCTGAAACTAATTAAAAAAAAACATAAAAAGAAAAGAAAAAAGTAATGATTCAGGTAGAATGGGCTAATCAGCTCAAGTTTTACTTTTAGAGGAGTTAAAAAAGTATTATGGACATCATTCAATTCCATTTTGCTCACTTTCTCAAATGTTATATAAGTAGATAGGTATGTCATTTTGAAATCATTTCATGACTTTTATATGTTTTATTTCAGCAATCGGGTTTACAAAGAGCACACTATAGTACCATCTCGGCATGGCTGGGTCAGGGCCAAAGGGAGTGCTGGAAAGGAGCAGGCTATGTAAGAATGCTGCCTCCTGGCCATTTCAATTAGGGTCCAACTAAAATACCCAACATTTTAGGAAAGATGCTGCATGAGTGAGGCTGTGTGTATATCAAGACTTCCCTTCAAACCCTTGCATTCTTCTCTACCGTGTCTAGTGTACACTCTGTTCTTCTATAATTATAAATGTATGTTTCCCATCACCACAAAGACTTCTCATTGCTTGAAGGAAATGCAGCTTCAAAGAGCTTAAATTGTGAAGGGCAGGCCCCCTTCTGAGAGCTACCATTGCTTGGGGTGATTCCTCCTCTAACTCATCCACAGTAATACCCTGGCCAGCTTAGCTGGCTGCATCTTACCATGTCTCGACTAGCCCGAGGCTTTGGTGGTTTTGGCTTTTGAAAAGAGCATCTTTGAATTTTTGATAATGTAAATCTCAATATTGTCTTTTAAAGAATATTTTTGTAGCCTGCTCCCTTACTCTCTAAAAGGCAGAAAGGGTTCCAGTCTTTTGTGATTCTAAACTTCACACACAAAGGATTTTTGAAGAGCACTGGCACTTTGATTAGAGGGTAAACTTCACATCCAGACGGAGTTTCAATTTTAAGTTGCTGAGAGTCAAAAAGTAAAGTGACATGCAACAGAAGAAAGGATATAGAAATATAAGTTTAAAATGTGACGATCTAAAAAACCACGTAACGTACTTTATGACAGTAGCAGTTTGAGAGAAAAATATGGTCTATTTTTAACCATCTTTTAAAAAAACTCTAACAATTACACTTTTTGAAAGCCTCTTCAAGATAGCAGCTCCCAAGAATGAAATCATGTCAGCCAATAATTATAGCAGCTTATACAACCTTGTGCCAGGCACTGTGCTAAGCTTTTCAAAGTTAATCTTATGTAATACTTCCGATTAACCTATAGCATTACTAATGTTATCCTATTTTACATATAAGGCATCTGAGGTACATAAAGATCCAGAAACTTGGCCAGAATCACAACCTAGAATACAACGAAAATAAGTTTGGAAACCAGATCACGAGACCTCATAACTTGTGCTTAGAACGTTTATGTTACGCTTTTATGAATGTTTGTTTGGGGATAACTTTTAAGTGGCTTTGAAAAGTACAAAACAAAAACTTGAATTTACCTTTACTGATTCTTGGTGGTGCCCAACCTAAAAAATATCCCCACCACTGTGCTCTCACAGTGACATATCCGAGTTGATTTATAATCCTGCAGAAAATGAATCTGTCTTCAATGAGGATAACAAAAAGTAGGAATCATTCAATAAGCACTTACCATATCCTGGGTAGGACGTTAAGTGTGTTACAGAAATGTTCTTATTTTAATCCACTCACAACTCCATCAGGCAGAGGTGATTATTTCCATTTTGAAGTTGTGGTGATTTGGGCTTAAGGAAATTATGTAACTCAGAGGCTCGTGGTGAGGGGCGGAGCAAGAAGTTAAATTGAGGCCTGCCTGTTTGATTCCAAATTCCATGCTCTTGAATGTAGCCTTAAATTAGCTTTGCATAAAGAAAACAACATGAAAGATACATTCACTGAGCATATACAGAGTATCAGATATTCTACTGGTAAGCTTTTATGTATAATTTCTTAACCAAGGCTACTCCTTTTATCAGTTTTCATGATATCTGTTTTTCAGATGAAGGGCATTCCTCAATCACACTGTTTTTTGTTTTTGTTTTGTTGTGTTTTCCACACGCATTGTAGAGAAGATAAGAAGCAAGCGCCAAAACCTAGAGAAGGGAATTCCAGGCTGATCCAACTGGTGCTACTTCTCCCTTAGTCATTACGTAATACTAGCAAGACAGATGAGACCTCTGAAACCCACACCCATGAGCAACTAATCCGATCATGATACTATTGTTAAAAAAGAAAGACAAAAAAAGAAAAAAAGAAATGAAAAGAAAAGAAAAAAGAAAATTTCACAACCTCCTTTGATAATTCATGGAAATTTTTACACATTAAACTTTACTGTCAGAAAGGTCATACTGAAACTTTAATGTAAATAATATACGCTTCTCTTTTTAAACTTCTAATAAGCACAGCAACTTTCCTTCAATAGTGAGTGGTAGTTGTAATAATAATGGTTTTTTATTATCCCTTTACTGTTCAAAATACCATTTTTCACTGCACTGCTGAAAGGCACTATTATCTCTTCTGCTTCAGTAATGTGCTTGGGACTGAACTGGTTTTAGCGCAAACTGCTTTTATGATCTTATCCTATGGCATTGGTTAGGGATGAGAAAGTTTTATTTGCCTCACCACTGAATCTGCAATGTCCAGATAAGTAGAATCATATTTTATGGCATCAGATGTTTTTTAGACACTCATTCTGATATGCTATTACTCATGACTCTGCTCCCCCAAATAGAAATGCAAGAAGAAATGCAAAGTTACGAAGTATGTCTCCAACTCCGTTTAGCTCAGGGAAGACAGAAGCCATATTGTGATTTACAGCAAAGGAATCCCTCAAAAAGTTTCAAAGGTGCTTGTCATTGACCAAGAACTAAAATGCACCAATGACTACTGTGGCCTGGGTTCTAAGAAGGCAAAGGATTACATAGTAGAGGTGAACATAGCAAGAATCAATTAGGAAGGCCAATGAAATCAGGGAAATCAATCACAACCCCAATGCCAGGTGCCTCCAGATCAAAACGAAGGGCTAAGGAACCCTAGCTCCCACACGTGGGTGTGTTGTTTGAACCAGCTGTCCATGTCAAATAGAGTATCAAGTCATTTTATCTCAGTGATTCACAAGCAGGTCTGGGCCATACCAGCGAAACTTCGATTGCTCGATGCGGAAAATGAGATCATGAACCTCAAAGCAGCCTGAGATCTAGTTTTGGTTTTACTCTAATCCCAGCTTACGTTCCGGTCTTGCCCATCCTGAAATGATGAGGCCAGCATCGCCAATCATGGCCGAGCTCACCAGGATATCTGCAGAATTAAATAGACCCTCTCAACCCACTCATCCCTGGACCAGCTTTTTGTTTTTGTTTGTTTGTTTTGTTTTGTTTTACCTGAGGCATGCTGAATTCAGAAAACACCATTCCAACACTGTCAAACTCAGCCTTCAGTCTCTCCTGCTACCGGCTCAGTCTTGACCTTGGAACAGAGGCTTCTGCTTTGTTTCTGAGTCTCGGTCTTCACCTTTTCCTCCAATTCAGGTGATCAGATCTGTGTATTTCGTGTGTGTGTGCCTGGGTCTCACTTATAATAACCTCTCCAGTTCTCTTCTTGCCCTGCCAAAGTGTAAGAATCCAGGACATTAGGCCTGGAATGGAGCAAGAAGCATATCCTCAGGTTGAGAACGAAAGATCTATCCATACTTGTCAGATTCTGGCATGGAAAAATTGTGATGCGGAGCTTAGGATATGCTTTTGCCAAAGTTACTTGAAAATAAGACCCTCTCCTAGCTGTCATTCAATGTGCTTCCTAGTGCTATCAGAAGGGCAGAGAAGAGTCGTGTACCATTTCTCCAGATTAAGATATATATATATCTCCAGACATACTTGCCTCCCTCGGGCTTAACCAAAAGCAGAAAATATACTGGCTAGATCATGATTCTTGTTGTTTTTCTAATTAACACTTTTTTATCACAGTTGTGTAGGCACATAACTTAAAGAGTCCACAAATTCCATACAGCTTATAAAAACAGCAACTCCTGCCTAAGCCTCCTCACTCCCTAGAGGCAACTATTTTCAGCACCTCTAGCTATTTCTTTTGGCATTAACTTCATATTTCTAAATCACTTGCACATACTACTGCTGCTGAAGATTGTTGTTTTAGGTAGTATCTACTCATTTCCTAATACCGAAATTGAGGATTTAGCTCTCTTAAACCACAGTTTTCTCCTTACTCCATAGCCCAGCATTTGATCCTCTCCCTTTTGTGAAATGGGTTCTTCACTTGGCTTCTGGGCCACC
Source organism: Mustela nivalis (assembly GCF_964662115.1). NCBI lineage: Eukaryota > Metazoa > Chordata > Mammalia > Carnivora > Mustelidae > Mustela > Mustela nivalis. The sequence goes on along the minus strand of NC_139021.1, from coordinate 22,951,803 downwards.
ATTCTCTCTTGGTCCTGTTCCTGCCTCCTGAGCAGTTGTCTCTCAGTTGATTCCTCCTTGCCTTCCCAACCTGTGAGCAGTCACAATTCAGTGCGAAGGCATCCTCTCGATCTACACACGCTTCCCAGATAACCTCATCAAGTCCCATGGCATTAATTACCAACAAAAGGCATGATGCTTGTTAGTCCACCAGAGAGAAGTTACTGTCTCATTTCTTAGGCATTGAATATTTAAAGTGGCAATACACTAATTCTATTAGAGTCTATGGAAAAGGCAATGATATTTTCTTAATGCTGTTTTTGATTCAAAAGAAGTTGCCATTCTTACTTGCTGACATAGGAATAAATCTGTAGAAACAAAGTCAAGAAAACTTATGGGCAATTTCCATTAATAGAATCTCTGTCACAGGGAGAACCAAAGCCAAGAAGAGCCATCAATAAATTTTTCAGTGTTGCTGAATCAGGCATTGGTAGTCTGAAGGGTGTACTCAGCTCAATTTCTGATTGAGCATTATGGCATTGTGGTTCAACTGAATAAAGCTTAAAGATTTCTTTTTATACTAATTTTACTTTCTGTTTTTTCCTGATTGTGTATTCTTTGCTTATTTTCTTTAATTCCCAAATATCTTTCCTTCTAACATAAAACTCTATCATTGATGGGAATTTGATTCATTAGTTTATGGTTCTGCAGTGGCTGCTGCTTCTGAACAGAAGAAATGAGGTAAATGTACATATTACTACTTCTACTCTATTAAGATCACAAAACCATTATTGATGCCATTAGAATATATTCCCTCAACTTTAGTAACCTTCAGTAAGTGATAGGCCAACCATTTAGACTCTTGGCGACAGAAAAGCATCATTACAATTTGGTTCATGATCACAGGCTTTGTAATAACAGTGGCAAAACAAAAAGAAATGCCAGCCAAAAGAACATTTTAAAAAATCAAGTTTGCTTACTTAACCTAAAGGAAAGGAGAAAACGGTAACAATGCTTAAAATGATCAAACTGAAAATAACCATTTTTTTCCCTATGGAAAGACAAAACTTAAAGGAATGTGTAGATTTTAGTAAGAATGTTGGTTGACATAAAGAAGAATTTCTTGATTTCAAAAAAAATTCCAGGAATAATTTCTTAGTTTCAAAAAAACTGAATTCTAACTTATGATCATGGGCTACTGATTTCCAAAGATGTTGAAACAACTTTCTACATCACAGCATGAATAAGATCGTATGAAGGCAAAACTTACATCATGTATTCTCTTCAGGTTTCTCTAATTCTGTGGTAAAAGTCATAGCCATGATGTACCGAGCCCTTTCCAGGTGCCAAGCACTTCATATTCGTCCTTTCATTCAATTCTCAACACAACCCTATGAGGTTTGGATTGATAGATTCAATTTTTGGACATGGAAGTAGGTTCAGAGTGACTGAGTAACTTGCCCAAGATACTAAATACAGAGCTGACACTTGACAGGTCAGCTTGGTCCCGGCATGAAAGTTTTAACCATTAAGCATATCCTGTCACCATGACAGTGACCATCATATTGAAAAATTTCATGAAAAACTGTCTTACAATCAAGTCTTTTTCTACCTGACGTTCATGCTCAGCTTCGATTTGTAATTCCAGGTGCTTTATACAATGCCTGATGTTTACTTTTTTACATTCCCATTTAAAATACCACATCTAGGACATGGCCATCGCATTGACCATTCCAACCCTATCGATAATACATTTTTGAAATGTAATTCAGCTAAACACCAAAAGGATAGATGTGTCATGGCCAGCTCAACAATTAAGATGTAGGAACTGTAGAAATAAAGCTCAAAGTCTTTGGTTAAGAATGATCAGTCCATTCCTGATAGCTACACCCCAGGCTTTTCTGTTTCTCTTACTTCCCTGTAGGACATGCCTAAGCCACGACAACTCGGATTGTAAATATTTTTCAGGCAAATGCCTGTCAGCTGCATAAGCAGGGCTGGTCTGAGAAAAATCGTAATGTAGGTCAACTTCAACTCCAATCCCCACCCAGGTGTTTTCTCAGCCTCATTGTCCATGGTCCGTTTCAGGATTCTATTTCCTTCTTCCAACCTCACTGTCTTAATGCTTGAGACACTGGAGACAGCCTCACCTTTCAGCCAATACCTCAGACATGAGGGTCTCTTGTTAAGAAATGTCCTCTGGCCCCTACTTCATTCCCACCTCATCCCAACATTACCTTCTTTCTAGGCTCTCTTTTTTTAATTGGCTTTGTCTCAGGCAAAGGGGTTTCCTCATGAGAAATACCACCACCAGCAGGTTCAGACTAAGGTTGTACCTAGAGCCTGCTATTCCAGCCAAAAGGCGACACTCTCTTCCAAAAATCACATGTATCAAATTAAGCCAATGTCTGTGGCATAACCATCTCCAACAAAATTCCTGTAGTCCGGGTTATGGGAGAACCCTGGCTGGTCAACCCCAGATCATGTGCCATTTCCCTAGCGGGGAGTGGGTAGAGTATGGCATTAAACTCATCCGAAGTATACAATATAAGGAAAATAGATTTCCATTACTGAAATAAGAGATAAATGTTACCCTAAGGAAAAAAATGTATCAGTTCTATTTTGCATACTCTTAGTATCTTTCTTGCCTTTTTTGGGGTCCTTTATGTCTTATTTTCCTCTTACTTTGTAGAGTCATAGATTAAACAAGATGTTTTAGTCAAGTATAGGTCAATTGTCATAAAAATGAAAGTACAGTCTACTGTTTTGGTTTACTTATAACCTTCCTTTCTCTTGGGTAATGGTCTTCCTTTCAGAAAGGTCATGCCAGATTGTGTCTTCTTTTGATAAATCATTCTATTTTATTCATGAAAATTCAACTTGCTTATATCCAGTGTACAACTACATACTTTAAAACATTCGGAAGGCCAAACTGATAATATGTTTAAAACCCATAAATATTAGATTGAACCAACAGCTAATGTTGCTGATAATTTACTGTTTTTGACCTACACATAGGGCAATTTCATGTAGTTCAAGCTGATAAACACTCATCATCAGGCTGGGTATAAAGGTACATTTTTTTTCTATGTTCCATATGTTGTGATGTTGTATTCATCCTATTAACGAATATTTTTTTGGTGAAAAGAATAAGTTAATCAGATTAAAGTGATTGTTGGTCTGATGATGAGTCACTTCCTAATCAATTCAGTGATTAGCACAGATTAAGTGATGAGTAATAGAATTTACCAAATAAGTACTATTGTTATTTGATCATTGCAAATAATCATAGCAGGACTTTGCACCAAGGGATTCTTTCTCTCCTCTCTCTCTCTCTCCCCACAGCAAGATGAAAGTAATCATTTAATAATTTAATCTACTGCTCAGCACTTCATCATCATAATAAAAATTAAAGAGCTCTATATGCTATGTTGAACAAAGTGGTTTTCCCAAATTTGAGACAGAGCTGTTTTCTGTAACTCCTGTAACTTATCTATTTTATCCCCATGTAAGACAGGCTTTCTCAGTGCAACCTTGCAGAAACGAACATTCCCATTCCCCGATGCCCTCAGCGATGGGTTTGTGCTATCTGCGAATGTTATAATTGACAAGCAGCGGCTTATGCATCCGCATTACATGATATTGTGATAAAAAAAAGAGATAAAACAATGATAGGTTTTAAATAATGCATTGTTAAATTAGATTTCCTTCAGCGACACTAGTGAATTCAAACCCTCTACCATCATTCAACAGCATTTGAAATTGTCTGAATGTTCTGTGAATATCTCAGGAGACACATTTTACATATTTTTGACATGGTATGTACATTAAAGGCTAGAGGCATTTTACTACGTGAAAGTATGCATAAATCCTCAATTACGGAACAATAGATCACTTAATAAACCGTAATATTTTCTGAGCTGATGAAGTTTTCTGTTTGATGTAGGGAGGAGAAATACTTGTTTTAAGGATGTTTTAGGCAATAATGCTAGTAAAGGAACTGTTCTGAAGTTCAGAAAAAAAAAAAAATAGCATTTGTATTTTGTCCAGATTGTGTGCCATATAGCATTCACAATATTTTTGCAGACAGAAGAGTACTTTTTCAAATTGTTCCATGGTGAAAATATAATTTTTTAAAAAAAAACAAGCTGCTCTATTATATTACTAGGTGGTTTAATTTTTATGTAAAACGTGAGGTGCTCATATTTTGATAAAATGCAAATGACTCACACCTGCCTCTTCAGGAATGTTCACCATTCTCTGCTGCAGTCCCTATTAACACGGCGCTTCCCCAGAACATGTAGGTCAACGAGTGTAGTCATGAAAGACAAGAAAAAGAAAAGCTTTTCACTTTTCAGTGCTTGTCAACACACACGAAGGAGATACATTCTGGATTTTTTTAGAGAAAGGGCTTTGTAGGGCAACTCAAGCTTTGGCATATGATCATGTTGTTCCTGCCAAATGAGACGATTAATTTATTTGAGTAGAATACATCGACATTGCTAAGGAAAAGTACCTCTATTAGACATGATGATATTTATTTTTATTTTGTAAGCACTTATGTTACACTTAACTAGGTATCAGACACTGTTCTGAACACCTAACAAATAATAATCATTCAATACACATGACCACTCTATAAAGGTCTCCATTTTATTGATGGAAGAACTAAGACACCACAAAGGGTAAGTAACTTGACCCAAGTGACAAGCTAGCAATGACATCTGCTTTGGAAAATACCGTGGAAGTATTTCCTTAGCCAGATTTAATGGAACTTGGTTTTAATTCCTACTCTCTGCTGCCTGATCCCAATGTTGAATCTCAGTTCTAACAGCTAGATTTTGGTTTTGTGCCCTTATGTATGAATCCCGAGTGCCCTGGTTGCTCTTAGACTTATGTTCTTTCTGACCAGGTCCACTGACACCATACATGCAACTGGATTTCTACTCCTGATCTAGACGTGATAGATGTAAATGACAAGTTTGGTCACTCCAGTCCATCCCTTGAACTTTGAAGTACTATCTATTCCTGGGGACTTCTGATTAGTAACTTCCTATTAGAATCCAACCTCGATTGCTCATCTGAATGCCTGTCTGTCTGTCTATCTATCTAGCTTTATGTATTAAAAACTGCAGTTACTCAAGAATAATGTAAGTCATAATATAATCATAACAGATTTTCAACATTTTTCGTATTGGACTAAGATTTTAAAACAAACAAAATGTTATAGATAAAGTTAGAACCCTCTGTACACTTCTCCATAATTGGATTCTCTTCTCTCTGTCCTGATAATTCCCCACTAACATCCAATGCATGTATTTTTTTCTTAAGTAAAAAATCATAGAACTGTTTTAGAAACGTTTTGATGTTAAATAAGGGCACCACACTGCACATACCATTTGATAGCTTATTTTTCAGATTTAATTCTGTTTATGATGCAATTTCCACTTCATTCTTACTAATTGATGTGTCCTACTCATTATCCAGTTTTACCATTATAATATTGGTAAGTATTTAAGCTATTTCCAAAGTATTTCTATTAAAAGCCACATTTGAAAAAGAAAAATCCCTCATTATCTACTTGCATGCTTGTCAGAATTTTGATGCAGTCAATTACCTTTGAACTTTGTCATTGTGCCCCCCAAAGAATTTTTAATCCCTTTAAGATACCTATTTTAAAAAACTAAACCCCAGATTCTATCTGAATGTCACCTATTTTTCCATTAATGTCCTCCTTTTTGTGCCAAGATATCATCCAGGCTTCCAGATTGCATTTAGTTTTCATGTCTCTCCAGTTTCCTTCGGTCTGTGACAGTTTTCAGTCTTTTCTAAATTGCCCATGAACTTGATAATATTGAGGATTACTGGCCATGTATTCTGTAAAATTTCAATTAAAAAATTTTTGTCTCATGACTTTTTGGGGGGGGGGTTATGGGGTTTTAGAAAAAAGATCACAAGTGTGAGATGCCCTCCTCATCATATCAAGTCATGGTATCCTTGTGACCATAGCGTTACTGTTAATGTTCACCAATTGGTTGAGATAGTGTTTGCCAGGTTTCACTACTGTAAAGTTGTTATTTTTCCCTTTCTATACTTGATTCTGTGAATCAAGTTACTATGTTTAGCCCCCTCTTAGTGGGGACAAAGGGGATATAGCTTCATCTACTAAATGAGGGAATATTTACAAACATTAAATGGAACTCTTCTTACAGATTTTTAAACTGGCCTCTAAAATTGTTCATCTTCAGTTAAAATAGCTAAGTTACAGTTTCCAAAATGTCATAATATTGACGTCCTCAAATAAAATGGCTACACCATAATCTAAAAAGATAACCCATATAATCTCAATATCATGGCCATTTGAAACTCACTGATACGCATTTTTAGATGTCATATTAAAGGGCTCCTTTTTAACAGTTAACTATTTTACAATGTTCTTTTTTCCCTGAACTCATATTTCCATCCCAATTTCCTTGGGAAAAATTTTAAGCAATTTAAAAGTATTTTATTGATGCACTTTTCAACTTAAATGTGCCTTTTATTTTTAAAGTATTTCTTGTGGCTCTAAGGTTCTAATTATCAAAAAAATGTTATAGGGGATTGAGTTTTCACTGCAACTGTTTTTAGTAGACAATGCAGCAACATGAACATATATTAGAGATTTAAAGGTAATTACAAATTTAATTATTAATTTGTTTAGTAATGATAAAATTTGATACAGGATGTAATGATGTTATTTAGATACAAAAACCACACTGTTTTTTTCATCAAAAGCCTTTGTTTTTTGCATTTGTGATGTAATGTTTGATAGAGTAAGATAAAAATGGTGTTAGTATTTCTGTAACTTTTATATCAAATGCAGTATTAGTCTTAAAAATTCCAGAAAATAATATGTTTATGAAGAACAATGTATATTTGTAATGACTATATAAATATTAAAACTTATTTTATCTCTATAGCAAAAAAATGTGTTCAAGAATTTACAAACATGTTCTAGAAAGTAGTACAAATTTATGGTTAAAACACAAAATTATTATAAAATTTTAAATTTTTATAATTCTATGAATTATGTTACTTTGAAACTCTCATTGCCTGAAATGCTAACTCTAAGAAGTAAAAACAAATTCTTTTTTACATGATTAATTATATTTGCCAGTTGCAAAAAAAAGTGGTACCTTTATAAGTCATTTGTGGAAGTACTTAGTTTTTGATAGCAAAGTATAGTAATTAAATTCAAAGTCATTACTGTACTTAGCAAAACAAATACTGTGTAAAGAAATGGCTTTGTAATTGATGATAATTTCTAGGAATTAAATATTAATTGCATGCTTTACAAGAAAAGTGCTTTATAATGTGTACACTCAGATATCTTTTTTTGGCAAGGAAAATAATTTAAAGTAATTTGGTAGTTACCGCTGAGGAATGTTTTGTGTATAATGTTAGATACTACTCACTGAAAAACCAGTGAGGTTCAGAGCAGTGTGTGGTAGGGACTATTAGGAAAACACAAATGGTCCATGGGCCAAATTATCTGAAAGAATACCTTAGTTTTGATGAATGCTTGAGTTTTTAAATATAAAAAATTATCAAATAAACAGACAAAAACCTTTTAACTTCAAGTACATAGCAATGAAATAAAAACTGAATTTAACTTCATCTTCAGAATTTGAATTGCTTTCTTCATGGTTTAGCTTCTTCTTACTAAATTAATTAATAGCAAAATATCTAATAAGTCTAATAAATTAGAGATTCTTATCTCCTGGTTTGAAAAACTGAAATGCAAGAATAAATGTTTATTCAAGCAATCATTCATTCAACATATATTTATGGTGGGTATTTTTTAACATTTTATTCTTAAGTAATCTCTACACTCAATGTGGAGCTCGAACTCACCACCTCAAGATCAAGAGTCACATGCCCTACTGACTGAGCCAGCCAGGTGCCCCCTACTTATGATTTTTTTCTCACAGATCTTACAGCTTCGGGGGTTGATATTAAATAAATTCCTAACTAATTATATAAAAACTGAATTGTAATTATGACCATTGTTATGAAAAAAATTGTGCCTTAAGAGTGTGTTTAATTGATAATGAACACAAAGGACCATGTCAAGTCAAACCTTAGATCATCTCCCAAATCCTGAGAAAATATTCATCCTGGCTCTCACTTGGAAATAACTGGATTGTTTTCAAATTGAATACCCAAGACACATTTTCATTTTTATTCAAGTTATCCCCTAAATTATATGTTGTTCTATTTAATAATGCGATTAATATGGCAAAAATGAACCTAAATGTAGAATTATTTTTGTACAATCAGGGGATTTCTTTATTCCTTTTTTATTGCTGGATTAAATTGCCTCAGAAAAGATTTTAAATGGATCAATTAAGATTAATTCATCATTGTATCATAATTAAGACAAAATATTAAGGAGAGTCATACACGTAGCTGTTTTCTGACTTTCTCAGTTAAATCTCTCAGATTTTTAGAAATTTACTGTTACATATAACTCTTGGCTTAAATGGAAATTAAGCCTTAAATCTAAATTCAAAATAGCAGAGCTATTGTTGTATTTTTAATTTAACCACATTTTCAATAAGATTTTCTAAATGTTAGACCTGTATCTATTGGTAAGTACTTCAAAAGCTTGAAACATGCCAAAAATTTGTCCTTCTTGGGGTTAAGAGATGTATTCAATTTCAGGGATTTTAGCCTCAAAACAAGTTTACTTTCTGCTGCGGTCATAATTCCTTAAACAAGTTCTATTCTGGAATAGCATAGAACACTCAATTTAGTGCTTCTATTCAGGTTGAAATTCAATTATCATGCACACTGTAAGAAAATAACAATTCTACCTGTTTAACCATGATATTCTAAAAGATGTACAATATGCTGGTTTGTATTAAGTTAAGGACATTCTTTGCCTCCTTTGTGGCGCTTAGACATGAGCTAATTTGAGGAAGGATGGATAGAAATAAATGAGGATTTCGGGAAAAAATCTCTAATACACTTTAATTCTCTGAATGTGACTTAATTTTCTATTTTTTACTGCTCTTGGCTGATTTAGATCAGATCGGATTCTTTTGCCAAGCTTCCCATGAGAAAAGGTCCTTATGGTCTCTGAGGAGGTTACTAACGACAGCATTGTCAGGATAAGTTTTTTCCTAGAATTCCTTTGAAAGTCCTTTCACAGAGGGAATATGAAGGAAGCCAGGTAGTTCTAGGTAGTGTCATCTTGGAAATACCCTTATGAAGTTATGTGGTAGATACACAGGCATATTGTTGCAGGATCTTTTGTCCCTCAGGGAGAAAAAGACACTTCTGAGGGTTTGCTGAAATTGTTCACACATTCTAATTTAAAATTTTATTTTATTCACTTTTGACAGCCCCAATTTTTTAGGGCATTGAAAATAATTTGAAAATAACATGAAAACATTTAAGAGAGCATGTTCTTTTTTTTTTTTTTTTGGAAAGCATGTTCTTGGGGATAAAGTGGAATATATGAAAATATCCAAGGCTTAGTTTATTATCTCAGTGCCAAATTGTGGTTAATTACCAATCGTATGAAGAAGATTTGAAAAGATCCTCTGATTACTGTATTAGCCCCATTTATTTTGATGAGCTCTTATGCTACTTAAGTATGGATTCCATAATGGCCAAATGGTATGTACCCCATCTCCATCATGACTGGGGTCTCTTGAGTGGTCCCAGGACAACTAAGGGAGGAAAAACAGAAGCACTCTACTTCAAACAACCCAGGTATCAACTGAGGTCACCCCAGTACCTTAGCTTTACATAACATTCATTTAAAACTCCTATCCCATATGCAATAGGAAAATAAAAATACCTTCAAAGAAATCCTGGGGACCCATGTGACCCAGAGTTCCTATTTCCTGTATCCACTAAACTCTCAAAGTCAGGCTTATCTCCACCATTGCTATTGAGCTCTTCAGCCACTACTGCATTCACGTAGGGATTTGTGGTACGGATGCGATGTATCCCAGTTATTGCAGAAAGTTAAGATATTCCCTTATACATCCCCTTAAGCCCCTGTTAAATGGGTTTTTCCGTTAATTCTAGGAATTTCTCACTGGTCTTGTTATTTTATTTTTTATAAGTTTTTATTTAAATTCCAGTTAGTTAACAGATAGGATGCTATTAGTTTTGGGTATACAATTTTATTTTACTTTTTTGCAGGGCCCAGTCACTGCCATATTCTTTGGCCTTTTCTTTCCCGACCCTACCCCGCCCCCCCAGTCTTTCCTTCTCAAAATGATGACTTTCACCATCACGTTTCTGTTCCACTTTATGTAGAGCAGGTTACTTATCTCTGCTCTTTTGGGATCTATAACCATGCAGTCCAATGAATCCCACTCACTTATCCTAAAAAGAAAATGTCTTTAAAAAAAGAAGATCCTGATCTAAGGGTGAAATAATTTTCCTATACCTACTACATATTTTCTATGATTAATTGGGAAAGAAGCTTAGCCTTTAATCCTATGTATATTATACTATCTAAATGAAGTACAAACAGGTTTTCCAACAACACCTAAGAATTCAGTACAAAAAGCTTTCGAAAGTATGCTGATGAAGATAAAATCAGATAGAACCTTTTGACCCATTCTTAACATCAGAATATAGATTTATTGAACCTGTGCTTGTCACATCTAATTATTTCAGTCCCATTCCTAAGTTATCAATCATAAAATGAACTTGAACTCCTCAGCTAATCTTAATCTTATCATCATTTACCTTTGTAGACTCCTCAAACTGATCCATTAAATCCAAGTAGTATATTCAACTGTGGTCCCTCAAAAGAAGGAAAGACAATTTCGCATGCTTTCTAGGGTCTCATCAACAGCCTACACTCAAGTCCAAATAAACAGAGATACTGTTTTTGGAGTTCTTCTTAGACACAAGTTTTTGGCATAAAATAGTTAAAGAAAGCTCGTCCTTAATTCCTTCCCACTTATATGCCAGATTCCTTGAGCCAAAACTCATAAAAGAACCCTGAGGTTTTCTCTAAGACATAGTGTGTGAGTTGGGGGTGGTGAGCGATTTTATTTGTTTCTCGGCTCAGAATCTCTGTGAGAAAGTCAGGTTTGACAGGTATTTATATTAGCCAATTATCTCACTTTTGCCCACTTTTTCCATTTTTAATTTATGTACTTGCCCCAAGTGTAAAACATATGTTATTCTTGGCTGCCAACGTTCTTCTCCTATTCTTGTGCACTAATTTCTGGGCTTGCTCCACCTTTAGAGTCAAATGTTGAACTAACATCAACTACAAGGGAAACAAAGCAACCCCTGAACTCTGGCTGTCAGCATAAGTTGAAGAGAGCAGTAATGGGAGCAAGATGTGGTGTGGGGATGCTGTTTTTAAGCAGAAAGCTTCACCAGGGATGACTGCTCCCTTCTCTCGGGAGAATAATCCACACTCCCCCGAAGAGTCTTTATATCTTTTGCTTGAGAAGGAAAACCTTAATAATCCAGTGAAAAGATCGGTCTTGCGACTGAGGAGTTTTCTAAAGGCCGTCGTGCCTTTGCCCCTCTGGTCTGATCACTAATCGTGTTGACCTCACGGAACAAAATACAATATTCAGAGTGTAATGAAGTCAAGATCCCAGAGTCTTTAGAGGGGAAAGTAAAGTTATCCTTTGAAATCTTGGCACCCAGAAAAAAAAGCATGCTGCCACCTTGCCACATAATGTGTACTGTTTATTTTAGCAGTTATCCAAGTTATGCCTACCTGCAGAAGAGAGAAAGCTATGTTCCCTTAAATCTCATATGAAACATTAAAAAGCAAACACATCTTCTCTTATTGTCTCAAAAGAAGGCACAGAAGAAAGAATAAATGGAGGAAGCATGTTTTAATGATTTGAAAGTTTAGTTCTTTTTTTTAAAATTTGACTTATTTATTTGAGAGAGGGAGAGAGATCACAAGCAGGCAGACAGGCAAGCAGAGAGAGAGGGGGAAGCAGGCTCCCCGCTGAGCAGAAAGCCCAATGCGGGGCTTGATCCCAGGACCCTGAGATCATGACCTGAGCGGGAGGCAGAGGCTTAACCCACTGAGCCACCCAGGTGCCCCCTGTTTTTCTTTTTTAAGCACCTGACTTTGACCTGCCCCAAAGATGGCTTAGTTCAAACACACTTTTGTAGAGTTTGCCTTATTTTCACATAAACTGTATCTCTAGTTAGATCAAAACACTTTATTTTGCCTTTATAAATGAATTCATAAAGAACCTTCCATGGGAGGAATGTATTGTCGGTGAGGGAGAAACTTGGAGAAGGGTTTGTTAACCATTCATACTGTAAGTGTAGGCTAAAACCCATGCTATGATGTCATGGAACTTCTAATTGCATTTCATACATTACCATTTTACTTACATTTACTACTATTGTATTGTCAGAAATTTATCTTAGGGTCTGATTTTACCTTTTTTATGAAGAGATCTCCTACCATATGTGACTTTGTTATCATTTTAGAGGATTAAATAATTCAATTTTAATTGGTAGGCATGACCTTCTCTAAGAAAAAAGGATCATTGGGAAAAGTGGACAACAAGAATTAGCAAACCAGGGAGAGTATTATTAAATCTTCAATTCACATCATAAAAATAATATTTCTTGACAGAAATTTTAAGAGAGACGTAATTCATCGTATTTCAGAAACCCAATGTTTGAAAAGAGACATGACATGGATTCACTACCAGCTTTTACAATGGAAACCCTGTAGAGCAAACATTTTTCCCTGACAATTTTTCCCTGACAATTCAGAGCTGAAATCTTTGAAAACCACTATACAGACACTCTGGTCACTAGTCCTCTAAATATCTAAAAAGTAGCTAATGAAATTGAGGTTGGAAAAGATAGTCCTTGGGGAATCTCAAAAGCACAATATGATATCCAAATAAGTTTCATATCCAAGCTAATAGACATTTGATTCAATAACTCTTGAGAACTTACTATATAAAAGACTTTTGCTGTTGGAAACAAAAAATGAATATATTACATTTTCTGTACTAAAGAAGGCAATAAAAAAATCTTATAGGTCAATTAAGACATATACATAATTATAGATAATGAGTATTTTTAAGTCCCTAGCATTTGCCAGGAATATGCTATAAGCGTCTGAGGAAAAAGAGATCATTTCAGGTGAGTGTGGGAAGGGCAAATTTTGAAGAGTGAGTGACACGAGTTGAGCTTTAAAAGTTGTCAAGATTTCAGCAGATATATTTTGCGTGGGTAAGGAGTCGGAGATTTCATGGAATCCCCAGAATTACAGTATTTCAGAGTTGGCAAACCATTAAAAACAATGTTGTATAATGGAAAACACCGCAGTTTGAAGTTTGGTATATTCATAGGCAAATGACGGTATAAAATGATTTATGTTGAGGTTCCCAAAGGGAGTCTTCTATTCTATCATGCTTGCTCTATTATCCTTAAAAAATTACTCATAGGTATCATTAGTCTCTATGAGTTGAGTTTATTCAAATATCAATCTCTTGGTAGTACACAACCACCCTATGGCCTTATGATTTGAAGCATACTGGGTAATGGTCTTAGACCCCCATTCAGATTGCTAACACCTTGGCATTCTGCTATAAAACAATGGCAGAATGGGTGAGGTGCCATTATTTTTGACTTGTGGCATATCCATGATATTTTTCTTCTAACTTTTATGATTGAAGCTGCTGTCCATGATTACAAGTTTTTGCTTGGTCTGCTCACCATGCAGGAAGAAACTAATCCTCTGTGGTTCAATAATTTTCTTCATTTTGGCACTACTGCCAACATGTGCATTGAGGTCCCCCATGACCATCAGGTTGTCAGATGGTAGAACAGCTGTGATGAGTTTATCCAGATCTCTGTAGAATTTCTCCCTCACTGGAATGTATAACAGTCAGGATGTTTGCATTGACAAAAGAAATAAATGGTCATTTGAAAAGTGCACACACTGACCAGGCAAGTTGGAGACAAGGAACCACTTAAACACCCAATGCCTGAAAACCCTTTCTTCCAAAGTCTCAGTTCTCCTCATGATGTGTCTGTAATCACTAGGGAGAAATATTCAAAATAGCTTGTTCCTAATACGATTCCTTAACAGGAGTTCCTCCTCATGTTTTTGCAATTAACAAAAAAGACCAACAGAGAGCCATATTTTCGTGATCAGCCTCCCAGCGTCTGGAAGAACCCCACCCTAACTTCACAGCCATCTTGGAGTGCTTTACTATCAGCTTAAAAGGGGAAAATTAACCCACTTACACTTCACAAATACACTTAGAATTGCAAATTGCAAGTCACTGGGAGTTGCAGCAATTTAGCAACAAACCAGACTGAATACTTCTGCAGACCACACTGGGCTGAGAAGTGAGGTAGGTTTCTGCTCTCTGGGGAGAATCCTCCAAATCCCTGGTCCATGTTATGTCCATAAGATAGGCACAGAATCTCAAGAGGATTGGTATTTTGTTCATCAAGGTGTTTATTTTATTTTCTGTCTCTTGGACTGAGAAACAGAACAAAAAACATATGCTAGGGAAATGGAAGACATTTTATAGCTTACAATATTAGGATTAACAATTGTAATATTTATTATAAAAGAGACTCCAATTACCATTTGACTGGGCAGAATCTTTGCAAGATGTATGCAAACTAGAAAAAGAATTTCATCTTTAACTCATTACACTTCCATAAGGAGCCACATGGCTGGACTTTAAAGTACAGTTCCACCCTTTAGTATAATTGCCTTTTTTGTTGTTGTTTTTATTTTTTGTTTTCGAATTAGAACAGCAACTTCTTTCTATACAAGTAGACTTTATAGTACACATAAGTAGATTTCCAATTTCATCTTTTAAATGAAAATGTCATTCTGTCTGACTCCAATAGGAAAAATTAGGGACTAACATTATTTTTTTCAAAATAAACTAAGTGAGTTTGTGATCTCAAACCTTTCTCTAGAGTGAATTTTCTTAATTTTCTCATTGAGAATATCCCAGATGCTCTTTTACGGCATTGTGTCTAGAAGATGATGATTTAGAAAATAAAAAAATAAAGTCCTGACTCGCTGATGGCTGCTAATCTCTCAAGGGTTGACTATATAGTTCCCCTCCTGTGAAGCAGACTTAGTAGGTGGTTGTAGGGAGTGGGGGGGGGGGAGGGGTAGGGGAAGGGAGGGAACAAATCTTCAACTAAAGTTATAAATACATTACAACGTTTCGCTTAAAGTTAAGGAGATGGTCCTCCCCACTTTTATGAGCAGAGGAAGAGCTTTTCAGATACTCAATGCTCTTAACAGAGCTGAGAGCTTTAAGGAACCCACCTGTGCACAAGACATTCTCATACATTTTCTGCAGGTGTCTTTTCCTTACCCCCACCCTGATTTGCAGCACATTCATCATCTGCAGGCTGCTGTGTTCTTAGGGTTCCTCTTTTTGCATAAGGTACTGACTAGATTATGAAATCTGTAGTCCGGTGGTAGGCAAATGTTTTCTGTAAAGGACTAGAGAGTAAATATTTTGGCCTCATGGGCCATACAGTATTTGCCACAACTACTCTGCCAATGCAACATGAAAGTGGCCATAGACACCATTAAATTAAAGAGTATGGCTGTGTTCTATATAAAACTTTATTTACAAAAACAGAGAGCGGGCCAGATTTGGAGGCCTAGTTTACCAAGCTTGGTTTAATCTAAGAAAACATGTCCCTCCAGTACCCTGCTGCCGCTCTGCCTTCAAACACGTACATATACACATACCGGGGCACAACATATGTGTCCTCAACCTCACATAGCTCCAAGCTGCCCAAGTCAACAGAGGTAATTATTCCACCATCTAAAATCGGTGTCTATGCCAAGTTTTACAAACAGCCGAGCTGCAGTATCTAGAGTCAGGCAGCTTCTGAAATATGAGGTTCTCTCTGTGTACCAAGAAAGGAAGAAGTAAAATATGCTATTGATATTGGTAGTGGTGGAAAGAAAAAGGAATTTTTTTTTCTGTGCCCAAGAGAATTGGCACCATTATTTGTTTCTCTCTTAAAACGTCAATATGATTTAGAAATGCACGTTTAATCAAGAAATTAAGTTATTTTAAAAAGGGATTGCTAATGGAGGTTGTCAGAATCCCTACTGCTGTTATTAAATGGGATAGAAGTGCTCCCTTCAGCATTTTTCATACCCTCATTAGTCTCATCACTAAATCTTACCAAAAATTCTTTATTTTTTATCTGATTGTGAAATCTTGAATGAGGTAATCAAGGTGAATCTTTGACCTTGCCATCCTACTTAATCTTCCCTTATGTTGTTTCTCTTACATAGAAGAGCTTCCAAGGATAACAGTTTTCAGTTCTTAGTTCCCTTTTGCCTTCAAACAAAGGAGATGTGATGCGTTTAAGGGTCATTAACAAATCGGAGGCATATTCTGAGTCTTTGGGGCCAAAAGGCTGGAACAGAAACCCCTTTCATGTCATTACAAAGGATCAGGCCATGGGAGTTGCTTCAGTCTTGACTTCTACTTGCAAATCTTGCTCTGTTCTTTGGAATTCTGCAGGGATTTCTCCACTACAAGTATTTCCTTCAACCACCTACCCAATTCATTTATATTTTTACTATTTTTCCTTGACTTTAATTGGAAAATAATTTTAGGGCTGGAAAAAAAACTTCGTAGCTCATCTAACCCAATGGTTGTTAAACCTGGTGGAGAATCGATACCATGCAAGACCTTTGTTAAAAATGAAAGTTTTCTGGCCCTGAAGAAACTCTGAGAAATTCTAGGCAAGCCAAAGAAATCTGTATTTCAAACCTGGTCCCTATGTGAATCTGAGGCCTCCTCTAGTCATGGGCTGTGATTTGGAAATCACTGATTTAGTCTGATTCCTCATTTTAGAGTTGAGAAAGTATATTTTGAGAGGTTAAGTGAATCACCAAAGTTCACGCAGCCAGTAAATGGCAGACCTGGGCTTTGGATCAGTAAATATTGACAGAACTAGAGCTACTTCTGACTGCTGAACCCATGACAGACTTCCCTTATCAGGAATAGGGATCCTTTACCTGCACTTAACCACCTCCTCAGCATAGCACTCCAGGCAGCCAGTACTAATAGAGTGAATTGTTCTATGAGATAAAACTTACTCGTTATTTCAAGATGGAATACCAGAGTTGCCGGTACCCATTTCTGAAATAGATGTTCTGCTATTTTACACTTCTATCAGGTAAAAAGAAAAAAAAAATCTATTCTGGTATTTTTAAATTGTCTTCATTATAAATTATGACCCTTTGAGAATGAACTTCAAAATTTATGACCATTATGACTAGGTGGGAAGATTATAGAGCTACTCTAAAATTAGCAGAGTAAGTTTATTTACAGTGGCTCTTAGGCATGAAAGGAGAAAATTCTGGTGCACAAAGTATTTCTGGAGTGATCACTTCTCTGAACATTCAAGTTGGTACTTAAATACACTAAAAATTTCTTATGGTCCTTTGGGGCAGCACCAGAACTAGGTATAGGGACACAAATTCAAATCTTTTAGACTGGGTTGTAAAGTATCCTGTTAAGTAATGTAGACTGCTATCCTAAAGCAAGAGGGCAGGTGCCTTTTTAGAGACATATAACAGTTGGTTAGTCTATACAGGAGATACTAACAAAGCTTCTGCAACCTCCATGATAACATAGTCCCTAGAGTCTGGAATAATCCCAAATAAGTAGAAGTGAATTTTAGATTGATGAAATGCATCTTATAAAATAAAACAGCCTTTTGGGCGCCTGGGTGGCTCAGTGGGTTAAGCCGCTGCCTTCGGCTCAGGTCATGATCTCGGGGTCCTGGGATTGAGTCCCGCATCAGGCTCTCTGCTCAGCAGGAGCCTGCTTCCTCCTCTTTCTCTCTCTGCCTGCCTCTCTGCCTACTCGTGATCTCTCCCTGTCAAATAAATAAATAAAATCTTTAAAAAATAAATAAATAAAACAGCCTTTTTAAAAATATAAAATAAAACAGCTTTTAAAAAGGACCAAATATTCAAATAGAAGCTACCCATGGTACATCCAAGCCTCACAGCTATTATTAGTGGCAGTTGGTATCAAAGCCCTAGTTCTGCCATCAGTAGGCAAGTAACCTTACAATATCCTCTGCTTCCTCCACTTAAGGCAGGTTGACTCTCTACATTAAAAAAAATAGATGTAAATATATTTACCCTCAAATCCTCACAAACCAAACACCCAAATGCCTTTCACCACGAATCTACCTTTTACCATATATTCCTTAAGGACAGGCACTGACCTGTTCGCCATTTTCTTTAGCAACAGTCCTTATGCCTGGTATATACTGGGAACTCAAACATCTGTTGAACAAGTAAATATTTATCGATTGAATAAGCGGATTCCCTTTATTGACTTTTTTAAAAAAATAATATAACTATTGCTATTTCTGCCAACAGCTTCTGATTTTCCTTCCCAATTTTACCCTCTGGATTCCTGACATCTTTTATTATGCAGATAGTGACTTCTCCATATACCCCAGTGACCAATGCATGCAAAGGGTTAGAGTTCTGGCAGATGTTCCATTAGGCCCTCATCATAAAGCACATTTATCCTCCAGATAGAAACATTCCCTTCAGGTTGCTCTTTGCCTCTTGCACATTTATTAATCTACTCGTAGAAAGGAGAGTTCATGATGGTGACTAACTAGTGCGCTTAGGGGGCTGCGGTCACTTTTAATTCTTGAGTTTGATTTGCCATTGATTGCCAATTCCTCTCGGGCCCCAGCAGTGTCCTTGAAGAGTCTTTCTGTCCTCCTTAACAACTGTCTTCCCTTGTCTAACAGAGACTGATTTGTATCTGAAGGTCACTGATTTTGACCAGCTGCCAGGCCTGGAATGGTTGAATTCATTTGATCATTTGCTAGGGAACCACAGTATTCTTGACTATATATTTAGCAGGTTATTAGATTAGGGTTTAGTATAAGACATTAGGGCAAATAAATGAGTAACTCAGGGGAAATGCACATGTATACTCTAGGTCAAGAATTGTAGGAAAATGCAGATGCCAGGCATCTGAACGATGAAGTCACTTGTCTAGAAATGGCGAATGGATGCTCCTGGTATATAAGATGCAGGACAAACATAAAGCTCATCAAATAAGTAGAATTTTCTGAAGGGCAAGGCTGATCTTACAAATATAATCACGTAAGTATATCTTTCTCCTATCATTCTTTTTTTTCTTTTCCTTAAAAATAAATTATTTGTATTCATGTCTTTGAACACAAATACTCATTATAGTTTATACTTGTCTGTGGTTTCTTCAATAATGAATGTACCGTGGAACCCACTGTTTTAATTGTGTGTCTATAATTTGAGGTTAAATGTGTCATAGAGTGTCACATGTGAAAACTGTCTAGCTTCTATCTGTGACATTCACAGCAGGTCCAGAATTTGTACTTTCTTTGTTAATAGCTTGCCTAAACATTTAGATTAATTGAGGATTACGACTTTATAATATGATTCAATCCATCTAAATTATCTCGAATATGTTAGTTAATCACTACTAACACATTAATATTGTTGGCAATAATGTGGGGAGAGGTATAGGTCTTGGATGCAGGGCTGCAGACAGAATGCTGGGATGGGGTAGGAGATCCTAGTCCTTCCTAGTCAATGACTTTGGTCTTTGGTCCTAGTCAATGACTTATTCCAGGATGAAGTTCTTTGGTCCTAGTTACTAACTTATCCCAGTGAAACTGTTTCTACATTGTTGTCCCCTGAGACATCACCATCTAACCCCTATCACTTCATAAATCCTGAAAAAAAGAGGATGTTTGAAGTGTTAAAGGTTCCTTTTCTTAATTGGTCTAAGTTTCCATGAACCAAAAAAATTAAAATAAAATATAATATACATTCATCTATTCAGTCATTTATTAAACATTTATGAAGGGCCTGCTGTGTTCCAAGCACTGTTCAAGGCATGTGGGACACATCAGAATATTAAACAGACAAAAATACCCACCCCGTTGGATGTGTACATTTAAAATGATTGCTTTGGCCACTGATGTTGAATTTTTATTTCAGTCAATCCTGTTATTTCATGATTCCGCGTTTATGCAACGAGCAGTAGGTGTTAATGAAGCACAAATTCTTAAAGATTATTACTAAAAATATTTCAGTTACACATCATAATGCCTGAAGCCACCTTCACGATGGGCAACCCCATTTTGAGTTACGGAGTGGATTCAATCTTTCAGGGCCCCTTAGTACAATGTACATAGCTCTAGAAGGAATGGCTTCTTCAGATTCCCATCAGAGAATACTCCTGAGTGCTGGGAAGAAAGCAAGCAAAGAATAAGCTAGAGACCTGGCAGGAGAGAGGAGGAAGGGCATCCAGGAGAGGAAAGAAGAAAGTAACGGAGGGAAACAGCAAAGGCTCCAGATACCAGTTTGCCTTCTACTCGGTTTTTGTCTAGCGCCAGATGGGATTTACAATATTCATGTTCCACTGGCATCTCAGTGCAGATTTCTGTTAAAAAGTATGTCCTGGGGATATTTTTAGGAAGTCCTACCTTTTTTCCTTCTTCTGATGTCTTTTTGTACAAGTTATTTCTCATCTATGTTGTGCTCACATAGAAAGGTCAGTAAAGATCCCAGAGAGTATGTGAGTCATTGGGAAGGCTGACAATAACCTGTTTATAAATTTTGAATTTAGATCATATTCAAAACAAGCCAAAGATGCATGCAAATATTGCCTGTAATCACACATAAACATCTGTATCCTAACTTTCCTTCATGCCTGACTCGGTCACTGAATATATCCTACCAGGCTAACAATCTCACTTTAAAAAGTCCCTGAGTATGCAGCTTTGCTAGTTTAAAATTTCATTACTGGGAAGTTTATCTAAAAGGATCTTTTTAAAAAGAGAGTCTGATGTGATCAACAGAAATGTGTTTTTCTTTCTTTTTTTTTTTCTCTCCATTTCTGGAACTGGCAGCTCGTTCTTCAGTGTTTTGATAATGTTTAAATGTTAGAAATGCGTTTACAGGTGTTGTCAAATAGGCCCAAAGGCATTTAGGGGGGGAAAAAAAAACACCTCAATTAAAAACAAAGAGCTAATCACCCTAATCTCTTTTGTCTTTTAAATGGACCCTTGGCATTGAAAATTACCATTTCAGGTGGAGATGGGAGTGAATGGATATCATTAAGGATTTATCTTGGGCGACTGAATTTAGAATGTGATTAAGAATCAGGAAGTATCTATCTTCCCTACATCATCTATGGCTGTATGTTGCCTTTAGCAATGGACATGCTGTTAACCTGTTACTGATTTGTGACTGTTTTGACTTGAATCTAAACTCATTTCTTTTGTTCACCTCTACTCCATTATTTTTGGAAATTGAAAAAAAACAAAAAAATAAAGAACTTAGTTAGCTTTGTTTTTAAAATTCAGTGATAGCCTATAAGTACGATATAGTAATTTCCTATTTCCTTGGATAGATGTTTAGTTTGTATAAGGATTTTTCTCCTCTTTCTTTTCTATCCCTCCCACCTCCTCATACAGATCTACAACACATGTCTGTATGTTTGGTTGTTTTTTTTTAAGATTTTATTTATTTATTTGACAGACAGAGATCACAAGGAGGCAGAGAGGCAGGCAGAGAGAGAGAGAGAGGGAAGCAGGCTCCCTGCTGAGCAGAGCGCCCGATGCGGGGTTTGATCCCAGGACCCCGGGATCATGACCTGAGCCGAAGGCAGCAGCTTAACCCACTGAGCCACCCAGGCGCCCCACATGTCTGTATGTTTTATAAGAAAGAAAAAAATAGTTATTTCAAATCGGATTTGTGAATTATGGTTTATTTCAGTGTCTTGGCTTTTTCCTGTAAATGAGTGATTACATAAAATGGGTATAAAGGACAATTGCCTCCCAGTGTCAAAGTATCTGAGAGAATAAATTCTGCAAAAAAAAAAAAAAATTTGCTTGGTGACCAATAAATTGAAGGGAATTGGATGTGCATACAGAATTTGTCATTCAGGGAGAGAAAAAGCCAATTAATCAGCTCTGTTGAGAGTCTCCGAATCACGGTGCTCTCCAGATGCAGAATCTCTCCTACAAAGTGGTGGTTTAGATGCTTTTGGTTGCAAGTATAAAAAAACACTAACTCAAAAGACCAAACCTTCAACAATAACCACATAATACTACAGATAACTGGAAGGCTTTAAATAGAGAAGCTCAAGGTGAAATGCAGTCAGTGGCTTCTAATAATCAGAAAAACTCAAGTCCTTATCATTCCATCACGCCTAAGCTCGTCACCCGCCGAGTTGTTGGTGCCATTTGGGAATCATCTCCAGGTTGCAAGGCAGAATGGGATGGGGTGGACCTGACTCCAGATCTTTCTAGCTGTTTGAATTTTAAGCAAATTCCTTAATCACTTGTCTCAGTTTTTATCACCTGTAAATTGTGGATACCTTCACCGAGGTGTTATTAAAATAATTAGAAAGAATATGCATACAGTTCCTGAGTTATAACAAATATTAAGGAAAAAGATGTTATTTTTGTGACCCATTGAAGAAATAAATTGGTTATAGAAACTAGATGGTAAGCTAACTTGCTCTTGGGTGGGGGTGGGGGCAACACATTTACAAATCTCTCATAGGAGGTCACTTCTGTGGACTATCAATCTTGTCCAGTTGACATTTATTTTTCTGTTTTCGTTTTGGACCCTCTATCAGTCAGAATTCAGTGAGGAAAACAAATCCACTGTGAAGACCTGGAAGGGAGTTAGAGAACCAGAGAGACAGTCATTAAGTACTCTCTACCTGAAGCACGGTTGGAAGCTTGCAGAGAAATGCAAGAAGCCAAACACATCTGGCCACTGACATGGGACCAGTCCGCGGAGGATCACAAAGACATGCACAGAAATGTGCGTCCCTGGGAAGCGGTTCCTACTCTGTAACTACTACTGCCTTCTGGGGGCTGAAACCTGTTGCTGTCACCTGTTGCTGTCAGCTGAGGCCACTATTTGTCAGCAGAATCGTCAGTCAGGATGGTGAGGTGGACAGAGAGTAGAAGGGGGCAGGGACGGGCTGGGTCCTGCCGGGTGTCCCTGCGTCGGTCCATCACCAGGCCTAAGGGCATGACCTTCCAGAAGCAATGGCTTTGCTTTACTCGCACCTTCCAAATCTCACACAAGCTCTCCTTTTAGCCCAAAGGTAGTCTATCCCAAAACCATATAAAAAGGGGGATTCTGGCATAAGCCTATAAGCAATTATGAATATGCAGTCAATTGCAGCAGCAGAGTGGGACAGAGGTCTCTGTTCTCTTCACTTGGTCGCACCCATTTACACCTTTTCGCTTGCCCCCAGCATGCTGTCTAAATCACTGTGGAAAGAATCTACTTTTTGAGAATGTAACTCATTTTTACCTCAATTTTTCAAAAATAATGTAAATACAAACTTGGTTTATATATACATTTTTAAAATGTAACTAAGGGTAAACTAGACTCTCTTTACTACTCTCACCTTTGACAACTAGGTCCCACTGGTGGTGTACAGAGACCCTAGCACTGCACATCAGGAGATCTGGGCTGTAGTCCTATCTGTGCCACACGCTTGTCAGCCGGGCTCATGGACCTGGGTTTTCTCCACATCACTGGTGAACGACATTTTCCAGGGAGGGGATACTGTCTAAAAAGTTATGCTTTCTACCTGAGGATAGTAACACTCTTTGTAACCATTGAGTGAGAGATTTTATAACCACTAAAACCTAATATGAGTCCAGGATCATAAAGTATACCCATGTATTTGGGGGTTTAAAAAAAGTGTACAGGGAAATATGCAACATTTCAAGGGTCTTTCTCCCTTTGGGAGTTTCAAAGCACGTAAGAGATGCAAAATTTTAAAAATTTCAACTAAAGCCTAAATATGATATGAATTTAAAGCTTTCCATTTTATGATACAGAGCCCACCCAGGGGGGACAGCTGACTAGCAGTTCTCCTTGTTCCTTCTACCTGCAGGAGGAGTTGGAAATGTTTTGCCCTTTGGGGAGATTACATTTCTCAGACAAATCTGTTCAACTGCTAGCTGCCACATATAGCTACCACTACCCCAGGTGTTCTGCGGCTCATCCCTGCCCACATCCTTGGGTGAAGGACATATCTCCCCTAATCCTGTTTTCTTCTTCCTATCAGGAACACAAGGGGAAAATATTTTCTAATTCTCTATGTGCCCAGATCAAGAAATCTCAGTTTTTCAGCATACCCTGAGAAGTAAAATGCAGTGCTAGAGATATAGTCAGACATAACACAAAAGGGACCCAAGACTTGGAAACACACACAACTTCTGTTTCAGGTCATTTAGAAAGATTTGGGGGTTATAAGAGTTGATGGTGGACAGATGTGTCTCCATAGTTCTGAGCTTTAAAAGGAATCTTGAAACATCTGATGAAAGTTCAGGAAATCCACATCTATCATTATACAAAGGGATTTGAGGGAGAATGTTTTTTCATTTTTCTCAAGGGCAAAGGAATGGGTGAATGGGAAAGCACTTAGTAAGTGCTTTGGAATAAAGGTGCTGCACACAATACACACATTTCATTGCCATTAAAATGCAACACTAGAACTTTCTTTACAATGTAACTCCTGCAATGGTCCTTTCAGAACCACACTAGCCACACTAAGACAGTAAGTCATGCATTTTTCCTGATGCATCTTTAGGAGCATGTAGTGTTCAACTGAAAGATTGTTTTGTTTTTCTTTTTGCTTTTTGTCTGGTTTTCCTCTCCATAGTTACCCAAATAAAAAGACAGAAAGGCTTCTATATTCTTGTCTTATACCAACATCTAGGAAGAGGGATTTTACACAAGAGCAACTATTTCAGCAGTGAATTTATAAAACTTGAGTCATAGAGAACCTGGATGAAAAGCATGGGGTTCCCATCCCAAACTGGCCACTTTTTAGCCACATGAAATTGGATTTTTTATCTCTGAGTTTTCATTTCCTCATTGTCAAATATCCTGTTCTATCTCCTTTCCAAGTCCAATGTGAAGCCCTTACAAGGTGATGTATATGCCAGTGCTCTAAGAGCTGAGAAAAGCAACACAAATATGAGGTACTATACATTATTATTTTTATTGGCTGTCTCTTACTGAGCAGTCCAGGGAACCGCAATGTTCCAAGAGATTAAGATCTCAACTTTGCATCTCAATGAGAAACAGCCCTCCCAGAACTGCAAGGCCCTCCTTCTCACATCTCTCCTAGGGGGGAAATGCCTTCTGCTTAATCATCAACATCACCACTTCCTCCACTGAGAGCTATATCTGATGATGAATCACCCTAGAAGTGATCGAGCCTCACCCCTTCCTAGGCTGAGGAAATTGAAACTGGTCATAGCATTTGTCTTCAGATGGGACAAAAACAAAAATTAAGGTCCAAAGAAAACTGCACTTGGCTAATACATATGTGGACACTTTATTTTCACTCTTCCCCTACCCAAAGTGGCTCACCCCCTGTTTCTCATTCATCCTCTTTCCTTCCATGGAGTAATGAATAACTATCATTCCTTCAACTGTTCATTCATTCCACAAAAGTATGGCTGGGAGCAACAATGTGGTAAGCACTGAATTAGGTCTTCATGTATGTGGTAGCCATAATTGCTGTCCTCACAAACATGGAGTCTAGAGTTAGATACAGGCATGCATCAGTGTATGACAAGAAGTGGCAGAAAGTCCCACACCTTATATGCATACTTGGACTCAGGAAAGAGAATATTTGAGAAGGAAGGGGGAAAAAAAAAGAACAACCTACAACTGATTTCTGTTCACTCCTACTAGGCTAAGATAGCCTAATTCAGTTTTAGTAGATTGACACAGACTTCTTAGAGGTAATCATATCTAAACTTGGTCCTGGGGGCACCTGGGTGGTCAGTTGGTTAAGCCTCTGTCTTCGGCTCAGGTTGTGATCCTAGGGTTCTGGGATCGAGCTCCGCATTGGGTTCTCTGCTCAGCAAGGAGCCTGCTTCCCCCTCTCTCTCTGCCTGCCTCTCTGCCTACTGGTGATCTCTCTGTCCAATAAATAAATAGAATCTTTAAACATAAAAAAATAAACTGGTCCTGATAGAATGAGTAGGCTTTAGCTTAATGACACCAAACTTATTTTCCTTGTATTATTGCACCTGTGATCTCATCTCTCTTTCTAATTGTGCTTCCTTCTCTTCTCTCCTCTTTAGCCCTATATCCTACTACTTCTCTTTGCCCAGTCCACCATCTTTACTTGGCCATGAACAGCTGGCACTCTAAATACTATGATAATTGTAATTTTGAGAGTTATTTCTTTCAGTGTCCTTCGGCTGTAAGTTTGAATTGAAATGGTTTGATTGTGGGGCGCCTAGGTGGCTCAGTGGGTTAAAGCCTCTGTCTTCGGCTCAGGTCATGATCTCAGGGTCCTGGGATCAAGCCCCACATTGGGCTCTCTCTGCTCAGCAGGGAGCCTGCATCCCCTTCTCTCTCTGCCTGCCTCTCTGCCTCCTTGTGATCTCTGTCTGTCAAATAAATAAATAAAATCTTAAAAAAAATGGTTTGGTTGCATTTGAATTCTTAGAGGAGAGATTCAGTAATGCTGATAGAACTACCAAAGCAAACTCTATAATAAGTGAGTGTAATACCATTATGTTTTTTCTTCCTATTCTCAATAAGAGAGTTCTGAATAATCATTCTTAGGAGGCTCCATACCAGCACATTACAACTGGACTGGACCCTACTATTAATTCTGAAGAGATTCTTTTGGGTGTTCCAAAAATGTTAGTTTGAACTTAAGAATATTTTAACCATCTTAAGACATGTAATAACAATGATACACATATTTTAACATGCTGATATCTACTATCTCACTGATTTGTACAGCCAGATAAACTTATCTTTGTGCAAACCTTAGAAGAACATTTATTGTACTATCCTATGAAGCCATTACAACTCTTTATATATGTGACTTAGGATTTATTCAATTCTGTAGAAATAAGACCAAGTATATCAATAAATTAAATTATTATAAAGCTTATCTGGCTATCTGTAGCACTCATTTTTGGAATTTTTATTTGTTAGAATGTCTTTATTTTAAATGACTATGATAGATAATTGTTATAAATTTAAACTTATAAATAGAAAAAAATGTTTTCATACATTGGGGTTCTATCAGGGATTTTTGCTTTGGAAAATATGTCTTAGCTTTGCCAACTACATTTCACACTGTTGACCTAAGCTCGTGCCCTGCTTCATTTCTTATGCACAGTAATAGTATCTTAGCAGAGTTTGAAGCTTCATCTTATAAATACAATTCAAATAAGAATAAGCTGCCATTGTTAAATTATATTGAGTGATTTTTACTTCTTAGTACTTCTCACAGAAAGAGCAATATTGTTGCTTTTAAGAGTGACATTGCTCTCTAATGTTTAATCCTCTTATTTAAAAAATTATTTATACATAATGTATACAAGTTATATAAATGTGTGATACATACCTTGCTGGCCATGTAACTGGAGAAATGTAAAAGTAGCAAATGGTATCTGGAATATGAAAACTTCCCCACTTTTAGGTTCATATGTTCCAATCTGGATGCATATTTTTCACAATTTGTAGAAAAATAATATAACCAAGTAATTTAGAAGGTCAACATCATCTCTGTTAATAAAGTTTAAAGATGGCTTAGAAAAAAAAGGTATTATGTATTTTGATATAAAATCACAGGTGCTTGAGATTCTCCCTTTATGGAGTAAAGAATGGAAGGTAAGAGATAACAGAGGAATAGGCTATTTGGTGTCATGAGGAGTTTTAAGAGTTTGTTATGTCACGGGAAAAACCTTTTGCACATTACTCAAAACAGCTGGCTGTTCCACTTGCAAAATTTGCATTTTCCCTTCTTCCTACCTTCTCATCCTTGTATTATTGCACCTGTGATCTCATCTCTTTTTCTGATTATGCTTCCTTCCCTTTGATCATAGATTAAATACTTTCTTTTTCTCTCTTCATAAACAAAAATTTTGCTTTTTAATCCAAAGGTTAAAGTTCATGTGTTAGTCTTAACTTCCACGGTCTTTGACTTCAAGCCGAAGTCATTACCAGTCAACACAACGACTACCCGGGGGGAGGGATGCTCTGACAGTGTAGGCAGCCACGTGGATAGTTCTTGGGTAGATTATGCCTTTTTTTTTTTTTTTTGCAATTACATTTTAAAAGTACTCTTTCTTTCTTAATTATCATATACACGCAAGTCTAAAACATTCTCGTTGTATCCCATTACAATTAACTGGGATCACACCAATTTTGTCAATAAGCAGAAACAGAATTTGGTAGTGATGAATGTCAATATTTATTGATAAAGATAACTATTATCAGAGAAGAAACAGGGGTCAAACTTTAATTCAGATGATACTCTCTTGAGCCACATATGAAAATCCCATAGCTTAAATCATACTCAATGGGGGAAAACTGAGAATTTTTCCACTATTATCAGGAAAAAGACATAGATGTCTACCTTCACCACTTTGATTGAACACAATACTGGAAGTCCCACCCACAGAAATCAGGCATCAAGATAAATAAATAAATGAATAAATAAATAAATAAAAGACACCTACATTGGTGAAGAAGTAAAACTTTCACTATTTGCAGATGGCATGATACTTTATATAGAAAATCCTAAAGACCACCAAAAAACTACTAGAACTGACAGATGAATTCAGTAAGTTCACAAAATCAATATACAGAAATCATTGCCTTTCTATACAATAAAAATGAAGCAGCAGAAGGAGAAATTAAGAAAACAATCCTTTTGATAATTGCAACAAAAATAATAAAGTACCTTGGAATAAACTTAGGCAAGTAGGTAAAACCTGTATTTTCTGAAAAACTATGAAACACTGATAAAAGCAACTGAAGATGGCACAAACAAATAGAAAGACATTCAATGTTTATGGATTGGAAGAACAAATATTGTTAAAATGTCCATATAACCGAAAGCAATCTATGCATTTAATGTAATCCCTGTCAAAATACCAATAGCATTTTTCACAGAAGTAGAACAAATAACCTTAAAATTAGTAAGGAGTTACAAAAGACCTCAAATAGCCAAAGCAATCATAAAAAGTAGGAACAAAACTGGAGGTATCACAATCCCAGAAACAAAGTTCAACAGAACAGAACAGAGAGCCCAGAAATAAACCCATGATTATTTGGTCAATTAATCTTCAACAAAGCAGGGGTTATGCAATAGGAAAAAAGATGGTCTCGCCAACAAATGGCGTTAAGATAACTAGACAGCTATATGCAAAAAAGAATAAAATTGGGCCACTTTCTTACACCATACACAAAATAAGCTCAAAATGGGTTAAGGGCCTAAATGTGAAATCTGAACCCAAAAAATCCTAGAAGAGAGTAAAGGCAGTAATTTCTCTGACATCAGCCATAGGAACATTTTTCTAAATGTGTCTCCTAAGACAAGGGAATCAAAAGCAAAAATAAATTATTGGGACCACGTTAAAGTAGAAAGCTTCTGCAACAGTGAAGCAATCAACAAGGAAACAATAGGACTAAAAAGCAACTATAGAATGGGAAAAGATATTTGGAAATAACATGTCTGGTACAGGGTTAGTATCCAAAATATATAAAGAACTTAAACAGTTCAACACCAAAAAAACAAATAATCCAATTAAAAAATGGGCAGAAGAAAAAAAAATGGGCAAAAGATTTGAACAAACGTTTCTCCAAAGAAGACATACAGATGGCCAACAGACACATGAAAAGATTCTCTGCATCACTAATCATCAGGGAAATGCAAATCAAAACCACAATGAGATATTGCCTCACAACTGGTGGAATGGCTAAAATCAAAAACACAAGAAATAACAAGTGTTGGCAAGGATATGGGGAAAAAAGGAGTCCTCGTGCATTGTCAGTGGCAATGTAAACTGGTGCAGCCACGTGGAAATCAGTATGGAGGTTCTTCAAAAAAATTAAAAATAGACTGACCACGTGATCCAGTAATTCCACTACTTTTTATGTACCCAAAGAATAAGAAAACACTAATTTGAAAAGATATGCGCACCCTTATGTTTATTACAGCATTATTCACAATAGGCAAATGATGAAAGCAGCCCAGATATCTATCAATAGATGAACAGATAGAATGTGGTACACACATGATGGAATATTCCTCAACCATAAAAAAGAATGAAATCTGGCCATTTGCAACAACATGGATAGGAAGTAAACCAACATGGATATGAAGTAAAACAACATGGATATTGAGAGTATAATGCTAACTGAAATAAGTCAGAAAAAGACAAATACCATGTGATTTCACACATATGTGGAATTTAAGAAATAAACAAAGAAAAGGGATAAAACCAAAAACAAAACTTCTAATATAATAAATAAACATGGTTGCCAAAGGGGAAGTGCAAGGGAGGATGGGTAAAATAGGTGAAGGGGATTAAGAGTATATTTCTCACGATGAGCACTGAATAATGTATGGAATCACTGAATCACTATATTGTACACCTGAAACTAATATAATACTATATGTTAACTACATTGGCATAAAAATTTATAAAAGATACTCTCTTGATACTCATCTAAGACAAAGTTGCCATTGGAATATTTTGTGAATAGCCCAATTGTTGAAATATTATATGTATCCATACATTTTTTATTCTGTTCTTAACCATCATAATTTAAGAAGTTATTTCTAAGCACTAGTAAGCATGGCTGGGAAGTGGAGGTTCAGAAAATGTACTTTGCACCTCAATAAACCTCAGAGCAGTTTTGTTTTTTGTTTTGTTTTGTGTTTTTTTTTTTTTTTTTTTTGCTTGTTATCATGCTGTCCCATCAGAAGAAAAAATGTTTTGCTCAGTTCAGCTGTAGGCAATAAACATGCAGATACGTATATCTACAATCTGATTATTAACTCTGCTCCAGATCATAATGTCATTGACTTTGGAGGAGCCCTCCTATTCTGTTATGATATTTTTCTGGCCCTTTGAGGTAGGAACCTTTCTTCTTGGTCAAATTAGGGATTAATTAAAGACCCCAAACACCTTTCTTCTGAAATTAGTGGAATTTAAGTGGACTTCTACTGAGAGAAGTCCCAC
This sequence comes from Mustela nivalis, assembly GCF_964662115.1. NCBI lineage: Eukaryota > Metazoa > Chordata > Mammalia > Carnivora > Mustelidae > Mustela > Mustela nivalis. Next base: position 22,920,717 of record NC_139021.1, on the reverse strand, counting down.
AGTAAACAAGATACTAATCAAACACAATATCCAAATAAGAACATTTAATTATGTTTAAGTACTATTTCTTGAACTTAACTGATGAGGGATCTATTTTTCTGTTGAATACCTCAGAGCATTCCGAAACTACTTCCCAAAGAACAGACACACTTGAGGAAATAGACTTTAGCATAGTGTATAGACAGCACACCCAAGCAATGATCACTCAAGATGTAATCCAAAGCCCAAAGATGAGGGAAAAGAAAACTTGGGAGTTTTTCTGCGGTAGGATAGCTGAATTATCTAGTCATATAAAAGTAAAAAATGGTGTAATAAAACTGTATTTATTTTGTATGCATTTTGTATGTATTTTGTAATAAATACAGCTATATTTATTATAAAAAATGGTGTAAATAAAATTGTATTTAAGTAAAACCTGAACACTCTTAGCATTTAAACAACCATAAAAATACTATACTGTGGGGTAGCCATACTGGAATAGCCTACATTATAACGTTTAATGTAAACTTATTCTAAGGATTCTTCAGTGGTTCGAAATTTTTTAATTGCCTTCCTTTAAGAATGTTGCATTCTCAAAGAGTGGCAAAGAAAGGAGAGATGCTGTATTGTTGTCTTCTATTGATTTATACTGTTTTGTTTTTTTTTTCCTGGCAGCATGAAGATTTTTAATAATTAAAAAAGTCAGGATTTTCTTTAATTCACTTGGCACTGAAGACATTTCCCAGTTTGTTGGGAATTCTAATACTGTCAAATGCCAATGAATGGAAAAGAAAGCTAACCCTATCAGCTAATTAAATAAAATGGATGAGTGGATACTCTGCAATTCTGAGTTGAGAAGATTTTGATTACAAGGATGCATACATAAGTAAAACATGAAAAAAAGTGAAAAAGTAGTTAAGAATCAAAATAAAGTCTGTTTTCTCCCAACTTGTTGTGTTTTACTCTACTTTTGTAGATAAATTAAAATATCTCCCATGTTCCTAGCACATAGTAAGTACCAATAAATATTAAATATTATCTTTATCATCATTATCAGATATCTGTTGTACTTTTTGTAATAACAGATAGAACCTGAATGACCATTAAAGAAAAGTTGAATTTGTAACATTCTGAACCAAATATGAAACTAATGGAACCCTGATGCTCTCCTCTGATGCCACATAACATTCGTTAAGTTATATTTATTGAGCACTGGGTTTGCGCTTTAGGGAAGCAGCTGCCTTTGGACTCTACTGTGTTATCTAGAGCTTTCCAACATGTCACCAGGTGCTGACCTATCGATGTACAAAACTTGTTCTCTATTTGTGAAAAAGCTGCTCAGAATATCTGGGAATGTTCCACATGGATTACACATGACACGAAGCCTCTCTTTGTAGCTTCATTCTATCATTCACATGTGATTCCTTCATGTCAAAGAAGCTTAGTTTACTTTTAGTAAAATAAGCTAGCAATCAACATTGATGCAAAACCTTCTAACAATGTAATTGCTGTTAGGAAAGTCAATCAAGGGATCAGGGACTGAGTGACAAGATGTTCCGACAGAGGTTATTTCAGTATTTAACAATGTCTCTCTGCCTCATTCAGGAAGTTATCTCCCTGCTGAAAGTGTTGCGAAAATGTCAAGTGAAAAAGTACAAAGGAATGATAACTCCTCCCCATGTAAGAAGTTTAGAAAAAGGATCAGACATCTGTTGGGAAGTGACTGAAATGTGTTCTCTACCACTCTGTTTTATATTAATGTCCCCTTCCAAAACCATTTTATAAATAAGAATGAAATTGTCCACAGATTCTTCTAGAATATCTGAACCTAACTTTGTTGAAACAAGTCCCATGAAAGGAAATGGGAAAACGGCATTCCAATATCAATATATGAGCCCTAAGAGGACAATTCAAATATGAGAAATTCTGTGTGGGAAAGTTAAATATCCTTATATATTTATTAAAAACTGCTTGAATTCAGAAATGAATACTAAAAGAAACAAGGTAGAAAAAAAGTGTTAGACTTTATATTTAAAAAAATAATAATACCAGATTTTACTATATCCAATATTTTATCATTTGCGTTATTCTTTGCAACATAAAAAGCTTAAAACAAAATTTTTCCCAGAGTTTGTAATATATTATTCTGCAGCATATTTAATATTTATTGTAGACTACACTGAAAAACAAAAAAAACAAAAAAACAAAAACACCTCACCAAAATCTCATATCAGGCCAAAAATGAGCTGCTTAAAGAAATTTCCTCTCGAGAAGTGTAAGAGGCAAATGACCAAAATTTGTGAGATTTTCTATCACCCTAAATAAAGCTATAGGTTAGACAAAAATCTAGATATGTAGGACTGAAATAAGTGGCCTCTTTAAAAAAACATAATAACTTTAGTGCTGGCCTCACTAAATCAGACCTTATCTACTAATCCCCCTAATTACTTTTCCTCTTTTCTTCTCGGAGAACAAAAAGTGAGATGATTTTCTCTTTAGTTTGGGCTTGAGCTAAACCAGGAAGCTGAGCGATGCAGGAGGATTCCAGGCTGTTTACTAGCTTTTTCTAATGAAGTCTTCGAAAATATCCTTTGTATTCAGATCCCTGGTTAAATATGTTCTCGGGGCCAAAGCACCTGCTGCCTGATTCTCGAATTCACATTACAGCATTCGAAACAATTCTGTAGCCTTCCTGCTTGCCCTTAAAGCCCTGCTCCAGGTTATTTGCTCTGACTCTGTTTTCTCAGCACACTTAATAGGACGGGCACAGAAGCTATCAACGGCCTTATTTAATCCTTTGCTGGTGCTGTGCAATTCCCAAACAAAAAGTATTGTACACAACTTGAAACCAAATTAAATTTGCCCTTCAGTTTGTAAAGGCCCTGAAGATTCTGAGATGGAAAGCTGGAGCGAAATCGAGTGCCTCCACTTTTATGTCATATATTAAAAGATACTAGAATTATAGACTCTCCATATTCTGATCTTCGCAGAGCCAGTAGGAGAATATTCAGTTTCTGATTCAGGATCAATTTTGTCTATTCCTGAACTCTCTAAGCACTTCTGGAGAAGAGAGATGAATAGGAAATGCTGGCAATCTGATCATTTGTGTGCGGACCGGAGGTCATTTTCCGAGTATGAGCTGTTGTTTACTCCTCAGAGATATAGCCAGTAAGGTATAGAAAAGCTCTTTCTTCTTGCCAGAAAGATAGCTTTCTTGGGCCATGTTCCCCAACAACAACAAAAGGCAGAGCTAGCTGATTCTATTTATCGAAAACTTGAAAAGCATGACCAGCTATATATTCTTCACCTAGATTTACCAACTAACTTCTTGCCAGTTTATACTATCTATCTAGATCTTTACACAAATGCTTTTTTTCCTGAATAATTTGAAAAAGTTATGAACATCATGAAGTTCACTCAAGAACATTTCAGCATGCGTTACCTAAGAACAGGGACATTCTTCTATACACTCACATACTCTTAGATCCAAAAAATTTTAAATAGACACAATATTACTTCATATACATATTCTATTTTCAAATTTCCCCAATGTCCCAAATTTTTCTAATTGAGGATCCACTCAGGATTATGGGTTGCATTTGATTGCCATACCTTTTTGTTTCCAACTTTCATTAATGCTGAACGTGTTCAAGAATCTTAGCAAGTTGGTAGGCAAAACAACTTACAGTCTGTCCAACTGCTTCCTTAGGATTAGATTTAATAATTATCCATGGATACTATGTAAATAATGTTGTCTATTTCCCATTACATCATCTTAGGAAGCAAATGTTGCCAATTGTCCAATTATTGATGATGCTAACTTTTACTTGGTTGAAGCCATATCAACCAGATCTTCCCATGATAAAAGAACTTTTCTTTCTTTCTTTGTAATTAGTAAGTAATCTGTGGGGTGATATTATGAGACCACGTGAATATTCTTCCCTGGCAACAATGTGCTCAATGGTTTCACTATCCATTGATAATCTTTGCTTCAGTTAGTTATTAAAATGGTTATTTTTGAATTTTGCTATTCTTCCTACATTTATAAGCTAATATATTTTTGTAAAAAAACAAAACAAAACATTTTTTTCCCTTCTCCTATTGCTAGAGTAGCATTATGGATGCAGGAATCAGTTTTTATTTACTAGATTATAACACTTGAATAAATATGAAATATGACTATATAAAAAGGTGATTTTTATATATTAGAAGTATCTATTCTAAATCCACATACAAGTTCTTTTTTAATCCTTTCAAAATCAGTGGTCACAACCAGTACAGAAGTCCTAAAATATTTACTCCATACTAGCAGAGCCATAAGGTTTTCAAAACAGACATGAAGAGAAATGAGGTCTTTGTTTCTTGGAACTCAATATACTAATCAGATGGCCAGTTGTTTATGGGAGTTTTCACTTATGGAAAAAACAGAACTAAGCATACAATTTGGCAATTTGGACCATGATAGTTCCCTGCATTTTCAAGAAAACAAAAGTCTTCCATATTGAGAAGTCAAGTAATCTGGGAAGATAAAAATAAGAAACTGATTAACTGAAATGAAGAAAGAAAAAAATTCAAAGGACCAGCCAACGTACTAATAAAAGAAACTCAGAAGCAATCAAAATACATCATTTGACTTGTACAGTCTTAAAAGAGTGCTGATGGTGAGCGGTACATTTTTAATAAGAAAACCAGATGTGACATATATATTATCCCTGGCCTTCTCGGCCTGCTACTAGTGGATGGTTCCAAAGGCAAACTGCTCTATCAAGATGGCAGTCTTCCTCTGTAACATTTTAGGTAAGTCCTGAAGGAGTGAAAAAGAAAACTGGGTGGCTTTTCTCAATTAATGAACTTATACATTTTTCACAGAGCGTTCACCTGCTTTTAGAATCCAAATCATTTCCAAAAGAACCTTTCTATCTTAAAAATATTACAAAGATTCTAAAAGAATGCCCTTAGCTATGAATTTTTGCTTTGACTTGCATGTACCAGAAATGATTCTGTCATTTTCTAACTGTGAAGCAGTATTTGAACCATAAGTGTAAAAACTGGTTTAGAAAAATAATAATAATAATGCCAAAAAAGAAAGAAAAAGGGAAGGATGTTAGGAAGAAAGGAAGGGAGAAAGGGAAAGAAAAACATCCTTCTGTCCAAAGTACCTACAAAGTCCAATTAAAATGACAAAGTCAAACAACTTACTGGGTGGGTTCAAGTCATTGCACTAAAAGGCAATGCAGGTGTGATTTCTTCCACACCAGGGAAATGGTATAAACCATTTATGAAATCCGCAGAAAGGGAAGGATACAAAGTAAGCAAGAAACCTTAAAAATGTACAAGGCAGGCACAAATGGAAGAGCTCTAGAGCAGTAGATGTGTAAATTCTGGAGAACAAACAAAGAAAAAAGGTGACATGAATGTGAATCACTCAGAATTGAAAGAAGAACAATTTGGGGCAAGTATAACAACAACAACAAAAAAAAGAATAACAAAAATATAACTTATTGCATCCATACCATTCACCAGCACTTCACATAGTTTTCCTATTTAATCCTCATGTCAGTTCTGCAAAATAGGTGTTATCAGTCCCATTTTACAAGTTAGGAAACTGAGGTTTACACAGATTCTCGTATTTTCTTAATTTTCTAGATGAAGAATGTGTGTCTCACAGAAGATAGATTCCTCAATGAGTAACATTCCCTTGGTGAATGATGAGAGCTTGGGTTCTAATTCCAGCATAACCTCTCATCTAAACCCAGCTGCATCAACCAAGTTGACAATATGGAAACATGGCTGATAAGTGGAGTTCAACCTAGAGATAAGGCTAAGGAGAAGAATGGAATTTCACAGTGGATCCATGGCCAAACCACCCAGAGAGCTGGACAAGAACTGCGCGGCTACTACCGTATTCAGACGGCTTCCTGAGAAAAAGAAGTCTACTACATCTTTGTAGTAGACTTCTTGATGAGGCCCCAAAGCACAATCATTAAAAACTGCTTAATATAGGGATACCACCTTATCAATAGGGAAATGATGTAATGTAATGCAGTTCAAGTTTAATTTGTACAAATCAAATTGAAAGATGCTTTGACATTGCACATTCTGATTCCTACTTCCTTTTCTGGGCTGTAACTGCAGTGTCCTTGTTTAAACAAATAGCAATGAATACCATGCATTCAGGGAAATGTTTGCAGTGAATTAGGGTTTAGGATTGTTCTTTGCATTGGTCCCATTCCAGGAAGCAACTGACTCGTTTCATAATGGAACCGTCCTAAAAGGATAAATCAGGGTGACCCACTTGGAGGCTTTCTAAAACAATGGCTACATCTGCATTTCTAAAAAGAAAAACAACCCGGAACCTCCCAAATCAGAACCATGCCCAGAAACAAAAATATCTGCCTCAGAAAAAAGGGTGAGTCCTGGGAGGCATTTTAGTAGCCTGTCACGTCAAGATGATGATAATTGGTTTGAACTGGCACTCCCACCAAAGCCATATCATTCATTACCTTGTCAGAATAAATCTACCTGCTGTGTCACAGGTTCGATTAAGAAGCCCTTACCCTTTTGTAACAGCATCTTAATCTGAATTTGTGTACACTACCTCATACAAAATGGATGCTTTCAGATTACATATTATGGGGACTGGCTGCCCGTATTGTAAACGGTAGTTTTACGGAATTTAGGCTGGCATTAGGATTGTTGGGGTCTCTCCCCACATCTCCCTAGAGCAATGGCTTCAAATCAATCCCAGGGGGTTTAGTATCCTCGACCACTGGCGAGATAAGTTATCTAGGATTGCTAGCACAATGACTACTGTTTTAGTCATGTCCTGTCACCATTTCCCCAGATTTTTACAGTTTAATGATTTTTTTCTTCCCCTTTGGATTTTTTAAGACTTCAGAATGTGTTATATCAAGGCTTCAGGATGCTTTGCTCCACATGGCAATGAAAGTGTTTACTGAGTTTGAGTTGTTTGTGTCCATAAAATGCAGTAGAAATCTGAACTCTGCCTCAATTCCAGAGCATGGCCACCAACTGGTCTCTGCAGGAGTCCATGTGGTTGGAAAGAAACCCTGAAGTTATTTGGACTTGCAAGCTCCTGGAAAGGGTTTTAACTATTCCAGAGGGTGGGTGGTTTGTTTGGCAGATAAGGCCACTGGATAAGAGGCTCTCTGATGAAATTCCGTCTGCACCAAGATGTGGGAAAAGCCCTAACACTTAGCGAGGGTATCCTCTCTGCCCGGCATGGGGCATGGGCCATAGTAATTATTAAAGACAGCCACCACCTCCTGCCAAGTGTTTGCCATGTGTTTCATAGTCAGCCGACATAGTTTTCCAACTGAGGTAGGGATAGTTACTCCCACTTATTTTTTTTTTTTTCCCCAGCGAGGGAACAGAGGCTGAGAGGGTGAGGCACATAATCTAAAATGACAGACTGAGTCAGTTGGGAAAGGGTTTCAAATTCAGGTCTGTCTGAATGCAAGTGTTCTTTGTAATATACGATGTTGCCACCTGAATGAGTCATTTTTTTTTAATAACCCTTCCACACTCAGAAGAAAGTTGAAGGGGAAAAAGGTGAGGCCAGCCCAGGGAAGACCTTTTGAAACAAAAGTGGCTGGGAGCAGCAGGCCTTGGAAGTGTCCCAGAAGGCCTCTGTGTCATAAGAGCCAGCTTCGACATCTGGCTGTAGACAGTCAAGGATCCCCGGCATGTTTTAAGCAGGCCTGGGCAGATGCAGAATGGAGGGCGGATCAGAGCATAAATGAACAGAGGGGACTCTGTGACCAGCTGGTCAAGCAGAAGGAGAGCCCCAATAAGATAATGCTGGGGGAGGGGGCGGGAGGTTCGAGCTGATAAATGACATGAAGTTGGATAGTAGAGCAGCACCTTGAACCGCAGTCCCTGCCTGCGTCTGTGAATGCAGGGTCAAATGTTCACATTAAAACAAAACAAAACAAAACAAGAAACACACGAGAGAAAATATAGTCTTTTAGCTTGAGATTTCCATAAAGATGCTGGTTCTTATATTCTAGATGGGAACATCTTGTTCTTTAACAAATAAACATAAGTCTGAAGGTTACTTTTCAAGGGAGTGGAAAAAGTTTGGAATACAAGCTAACTATCTCTAGCCCGTCAACAAGGATAGGATATTTATCTAAGAAAGAATTATTGAGGGGCACCTAGGTGGCTCAGTGGGTTAAGTCTCTGCCTTCCGCTCAGGTCATGATCCCAGTGTCCTGGGATCGAGCCTCACATCCGGCTCTCTGCTCAGTAGGGAGCCTGCTTCCCTCTTTCTCTCTGCCTGCCTCTCTGCCTACTTGTGATCTCTGTCAAATAAATAAATAAATAAATATCTTAAAAAAAAAAAAAGAAAAAGAAAGAATGATTGATCTATGATTCCACCTTAAAGCCAATGAGAACTATTTAGACAGCGAAAGCTTTCATTCGAAGTCATGCTCTGTGAACTTTTCACATTCTGTGAACTTTTATTTCTCTCATTTTACTAAGTCCCATGATTGAGTACCAACATAGAGAATTTTTCTGTATTGATTTATTAGTTTTATTATGAAAACTCTGTATGAAAATGCTTTTGCATCTCTTATAATAAATACTTGTTTATTAACTTAGAAATAATAAATAGAAATAAATAACCAAAGTTTTGGTTAAAACTGTGACACGCACTGATCATGTTTAAGTTGTGAAGTAATAGCCTAAAGTAGTGCATAAATTTCAGACAAGTACACATGTAGTTATTTTTTAAGTAGAACATTCATTTTTTGTTTCAAAATCTTATTGAGCACTTGTCATATGGGTAACTCAGCACAAAGAAGTGGGAATATGGCAGTGGACAGGTCCACCTTCATGGAGACTACCTGCTAGAATGAACGGGAGACAGAGGGTAAGGATTTTAAAAGCACTCTAAATAACAGTCTGAATAAAAACAGGAAAAGGGAGTACGATACTAGTCATTGCTTTAGTTGGAATGGTTGAGAATGGTTTGTTATCATTTTTAAATTTTAATTTTTAATTGATTAATTAATTAATTAAAATAGGCTCCATGCCCAGCATGGTGCCCAACGCAGGGCTTGAACTCATGACCCTGAGATCAAGATCTGAGCTGAGATCGAGTCGGATGCTTAACTGACTGAGCCAACCCGGTGACCCGATAATGACTTCCTTAAATAAAGCACCTAAATGGAGTGAGGATGCCAGCCTTAAAGAGTGTGAAAGAGGAATTCTAGGACATGAAGTGTAAGTGCAAAGGTCTTGGGGTAAGTATAATTTTGTAGGGAATGAAATGAGGGAGGGAAAGATGGTAGAAAATAAGGATAGGGTTCGTCCGGGTATAGAGAGCACAGAGTAACGCCTTTTGATTTTGTTCAGGATGTGGTGGGCAGCTTTAGGAGGGTTTTGAGCAGGGAGGTAACAGGATCCAAATTGTTTCAGAAGCAACACTCTGGTGCTCTGTGGTAAATAAATTTTAGTGACACAGGAGGTGGTACACCCCTTAGGAGATAACTGCAGTTCGTGTGGAAGAAAGGTAGGAGGCAGTGACAGGGGTAAGAAAAAGTTATCAGACTGGTAACACGTTCAGAGAATGCAACTGAGGTAAAAGTCTTTTCCTACAATAACTGTTGTTGACTTTTTCATGTCAAAGGAGAAGAAAATGGAGAGGGAAGAAAGAAAACACATTACCTAGAAGTTTGAAATATTTAAACACTATTTTCTTCTTATAAGACAAGATTTTATAATGAGGACAATCAAATCACTTTTTGATTCTCTGTAAGGCTGACATTCCACTGATTATGTCTTAGGCTAATGTGACACACTTATTTTTCAATATAAGATTTTATTTATTTATTTATTTGAGAGAGAGAATATGTGTGCACATGTGAGTTGGGGGGAGGGGTAGAGGGAAAAGGAGAGAGAGAAACTTCAAGCAGACGCCCCATTGAGTATAGAGCTCAACATCACACTTGATCTCAGGACCCGGAAATCATGACCTCAGCCAAAATCAAGAGTTAGACATTTAAGTGACTAGTCCCCTCAGTTGCCTTTTATTCTTCAACATTAAAAAAAAGCTGCTAGAAAAGGCTTAATAACAATAATGGCAAATTACATTCATTGAGCACTTCACCATGTGCTGAACACCATGTTAATAGCTTTCTAGAATTTATTCACACCTCACAATAATCCAAAGGCATAGTTACTATTATCTCTAATAGCTCATATTAGAGAAGAGTAAACTGAGGCGCAAAGAGGTTAAATATTTGCCCAAAGCCACAGAGCTAGAGAAGGACACACCCACCAATCAAAGCCATGTCTGCTTAACACTGAACCCAGTCTAACAGCTAAGCTGTTCTGTGTATAAAACTATTAAACACACACAATAATGACAATAGCTGAAAATCCTCAAGTGTTCAACTGTTCCAAGGAACATTTTTAATTGCCTTGCACCATATCCCTTTGACCATTTGACTGTACATAAACACAGTCATCTTTGGTTTTATGAACTTTTTAAAAAGATTTACTTATTTTTATTTTGGGAGGCAAAGGAAGGTGAGAGACAGAGGGATTATCAAGCAGACTCCCCACTGAGCTCAGAGTCCTGAGCTCAGGGCTCTACTTCGGGGCTCCAGGTGGACTGGATCTCATGACCCTGAGATCATGACCTGACCCACAATCAAAAGTCGAACTGTTAAGCCACTGAGTCACCCAGGCACCTCTACCTATACAGATTTTTACTCATCAGGTATTAATTAGGAAAGTTGATTTTCCATAGAAAAGAAAGTAACTCATCAGATGTGAAGAATGTTGAATGCTTTTCACTTGGTTATGTTCAGCACTCCATGGATTTGATTTTTCTTCACTATCAGGTTAATGGTAGATGAAACTCTGAAATGCATAAGCTTCTTAAATACACACAGGAAAGGAGACAGTATCTTTTGAACTCTATTTTACAGTTGGCAACAGGAAGCAAAAATGATATACTTTATGCTTTCATTTTACCAAGTTTTCTTTTATAATAAAAGTTTGCAAAGCTTCCCAAAAAAATACACTTTACAAAAGCAAAGCAAAATAAATATATAAATAAGTAAATTAAACTTATATACAATTCTCAAAGAAAAGTGTTAAATCATGAAAAGCTAAAGCTTCCTTCAAAACCTTAAAACTGAGTTTTCTATTGGTCTCTCTCAGATGATGTTCCAGGGAAATACACTGTATGAAGAGTCTAATTTGTTCTGCAGGGCACAAGATAGTTCCAGCATTCAGTAATAACATTTTTAAAAATTATAATTAGAGAGGTCAGATTTTTCTGAGGGAAGTTAACAAGGTAAGGATAATAGGTAAGAGAGATTAGAACACTAGTGCTCCCTGTTCCCTCCCTGCCAGGTAGAAACTTGGCAGTGGCTGCTCTTTCTGCCACCCTGTAGCCACAGCTCTGAGCTTAGGACCTTTGCTTCCTCTCCTCATTCCTCTGGGCTGGAGAGTGGGAGACATCATTGTTGCTGGTAGTTGGACATGCCCTCATCCTTGCTGGTTTCCTTAAAGCTGCCTATACCCCTGGCAATCATACTTCCATTCAACTCCCTTTAATTCAACCACTTGAGTGGACTATCCCTTCCCTGACTGATACACTGGTCTGCTGATGCATATGCCAGTCTTGTCTCCTACAAACCCAAACCATTGTTCCCAAAGTCTAGCCACACTCCTCTTCTGACTGTCCTTTGAATGTATCATCATTTCCATCACTTTGTGTGTCCATGGGTGTTCTTTCCTCATCTTGGACGTCTCTTGACTCCTGTTGCCATCAAATTCATGTGCATCCTGTAAGAGTAATTCAAACGCCATTTTCTCCATAAAACCTTTCCAAACCCTAGAGGGCCAATCTGATTGAACAAAACTACACTCTTTTGGCTCACAGAAATTGTTCTATGGATTCTAACAGAGAATGCCAGAGGCAATTAAATGCGATGTCACATGTCACTTTTGTTCACAACCCATAGACCCAAACTAGTTGCATAATACTGCCTTACACCAAGAGACAGGCAAGTAAAGTCCTCCTAGGTGGCAGGAAGAAGAGGTGACCTAGATATGGGAGAGCATTAGGAGACTTTACTACTTTTCTAGATTTTGAAGAACTTTTTTTAACCAACTTTTTTTTTTTTTTTGCTTAAATGAATGTATTTAAACAGGAAACTGCATCTGTTCATGAAAATTTCATATTAGTTCAGTTATACTGATATATTAAAATAAAAGATCTATATTATATAGTTCTTTTACTTATTATTTTATATCTATTATGTTATATATCTATTATTGTATTATATTATCTATTATCTGCTATATATATCAACCTATTACGTCTATATTATTATATCTAGACAGTATCATCTATTGTGTGTGTGTATATATAGTTATAGCCATAGTGAAACAAAAGAATAATAATTACAAGACCAATATCTGTATATCACTTAAATAACATCCCGTATGCAATCCTTCGAGAAGCACCACTCTTATGTCAAAAAGCTAATAGTCACTGAGCACCTGGCACGTGGCGGCAAGTGTTCTAAGTATTCCTTATGTATGTATTCACTTGATTTTCCTAACAACCTACAAGTGGTAAGTGCTCTTTCTTAACGCCACTGTACAAATGAAGCATGTGAAGTCCAGAAACTTCCCAAGGTCACATTGCTAGCAAGTGGCAGAGGTAGAACGTGAACCCTAACAGCCTGATCCCAGGGGGTTCATTTCCTCATTTCCACTTCATCTCCATAATCTGTGTGAGCAGCAGTAGGACAGCTACTCCCCTTGTGTTCACATCACTGGTTACACTGGCTGGTACAAATTATGAGCTGGATTCTTTTTTGCTGGCTGAATCAATGAATCAGGAATAATTCCCCTTCCATCTAGTTGCTGACAAAATACACTAGTGCTTTGATTTTTAGTGTTCGTAAAAGGAAGGAACGTAACAAAAAAATAAAAATAAGACCAAATAAAACAAAGAGAAAGTTACAAATTTCAAAAGTTCTCACCAAAAGTGTTTTCGCTAGCAGTGAGCCACAAAGCCTTATTTCTTTGATTTCTTCCTAATTCTACCACTATATCTTGTATTTGAGAACCCTGTAAGGGCCCTCTGTATCCTTGAACACAATGCCAAAGCTATGTTCTATTTTCCCTTGAAGTCTTTGTTTCTTTGTCCCCCCGACCTTCACTTAGGAATTTTAGAGAAAGGCAAAGGACATGTGTAAATAATAGTAATAGTAGCTAACATTTATTAAGGGCTCACTGTGTGCCACAGAATTAATCATATAAATTTCCATTTAGATAAATAAGATTCATTCACGTTTCAAATAAAAGTCATCCTTTTTTTCCACACACAAAATAGTATTATGAAGCATTTAATTAAAAGAAAGAGAGAGAGAGAAAATCCAGAGAAACGATCTGGAAGGTGGCCAGGAATAGTGGTCAGTGCTTAGATTAGAAGCCCTAAGAAAGAGTATTATCAGATGTTTGTGGTGTAGGTGGGAGGCATACAAGACTTAGCCTCAACTAAGAGAATAAAGTGAGAAGTAAGGTAGGAACAGGACGTAAGGAGTGTTAAGCAGAAAGGGGAGAACGTGCAGGGATAATGGAAGGAAATCCCAAGGTCTAAAAATGTGTATGTTAAGGAATTCTTTCAACTGAGTAATGTTTAAAAGAGTCTCATGGTAGCCACTAGCCATTGAATAATACAAAATAAATCTTTCTTTTATCTTAAATAGTAGGATTTGAATCTTCATATGTTTTATGACTTCTGATAAGAAAGATTATGTTTTCATGTAAGCATGCCATAAAGAATTTAAAATGTGCAAGTTTTAACAAGATGCTCAAAAATTTGAAAACTGGACTTTTAATAGGTGTTTTGCAAGTAATATACTGCAACCCTCTATCAGAGGGTTAGAGACAGCACATGAAAATAACAAGAGGTGACGAGTGTGTAGCTCGGGAAGCTTGTCTTCAGAGAAACTAACCAGTGATTGAAAACTGGGTATATACTTTAGCAGACTTAATAGGGGTTTCAATAATTTAAGAATTGAGAGTCTCAAGTTACAAAATTAGGTTTGGTAAAATTGAGTCCTTTGAGAACTAAGGCCAAGTTTTGACTCTGACAGTACTAAAATGAATTTTTCCTTAGCAGCCAGGGGACAGGGAAAGTGGTGGTGTATGAGATAATCATCCATTAAAGTATTTGATAAAGCTGATCTTTAAGGACTAAGTGAAGCCTCTTAGAACGTACATAATTAAAGTCATTTTTAAAATCATTGAAAGAATCAGCAATAGCTGATATTGCATTTCTCAGGTTAAAAAATGGCTAAAATGCAAAGATTACTTAATGAAAATAAAAGCAAAAGACTAAAACTCAGAGAATTTCCAAATCAAAAATATTGTCACAATTATATACACAACAAAACTCCAAAAATATTTTGAAGGGACCAAGTTTAGGCATGGTAAGACAGCCCAATTATATTACTGGAAAGAATGGGAAGCCCTCTACTCTGTGTATGTTTTACTCCACATTTTGAAACTGTTAAAAGCATGGTCATTTGCTAGTGGTAAATGATCTGAAGGAATTAGGTATTACAAAGCGGGTATTTATGATGGATGGCACTAAAATCATGTTCTTTCATAATTTATTCATGGCCCCTGTATGGAAATCACTGGTTCAACAGAGCAAGTCCATTCTCCAAAATTTCAGGATTAACTCAAGAAATCATAGCTCTATCGCGGTGTCCATTAAAGGGAAGCCAATACGTAGAACTTGTAACAGTGTTGGGACAGTTTGCAAACATGAATCAATGAGGCAACCCTCAACCCTGGCATTGATAAAAGGAGGAAGAAGATTCCCTGACAGGGTGAGAGGCTACTGTGTAACCAAAGCTGGGAGTCAGACTGCCTGATCCAAGTTAGTGTCTTGGAGGAGAAGTAACACAGCTAGAAATGCGGTCAAAGAGCGATAATATCCTCCTTCTACGCTCCTTCAGCTCTCTTGAAGTGATCTGACAAAATTAATCCTAAAGCCAATCGGCAAAGGAACCTGGGAAATGCAATTTTCAGAGGTCAGATCCTACAATAGAGTACAATTCAAAGTAAGGGCAAATGGACAATGATGGACATATCTTCCTCTCCAAAAATGTGTTTTTCTTGCTGCATATATTCCGATTATCCTCAAAGGTTGTTTTTTTAATTTTAAACTAAAGGGTTTTTAAATTGAGATATAATTGACATTAACATTAATCATTACCTAGTTAATTAATTATATAACAAATAAATAATACAATTAAATAATTAATATAATTAACATTACATTAGTTTCAGATATACAACATAGTGATTCAATATTTGTAAATACTGTGAGATGATCGCACAGAAAGTCTAGCTAGCATTCCTCACCACACATAGTTAAATTTTTTTTTCTTGTAATGGGTACTTCTGAGATATACTCACTTGGTGATTTTCAAATATACAACACAGTATTATTAGCTGTCATCACCATGCTATATGTTACATCTGCATGACTTATTTACTTGATAACTGGAAGTTTGTATCTTTTGACTCCCTTTATCCAGTTTGGCGACAGAGGCTTCATACGGAGACAACCTAAATATTATTACGCAAAATGAGAATTCTAGTGGAATTCTAGTAGAAAATGGTGCCAGAACTCAAATGGGTACATCAGGTATCTTCAATACGTTAACACTAAATGTGGAGGAAATCAAGTATCCTAATGAAAAAGACTTGCTGAATGGGCTTAATGGAAAAGATCAACAGGGCTTATGTTCCCAATTCTCTTTAGGCTTTTCTATTATTTCTTGGGAGTTGGAATAGATATGTGAAAATTGGACTCTTCTACTATGTTGAAAAAAAGCCCCACCATTTTATGAGCACTTAATATGTCAAGCATGTAAAATGAGTTTGTAAACATTAGTTCATTTAATATTTACAATAAATTTGGTGAAAAAGCACTCACAGCCCACTTTACAGGTGGTAAAACTAATCTTAGAGATTTAAGGATCTTGCCCAAGGTCACACATCTGATAAATGCTAAAGCCTTTGGCTATGGCTAAAAGCCAGAATACAAATCCAAGTCTCAAAAACTCAACAAAATCTATACTCTCAACACTTAGCTATAGTGCTAATATACATGTGAAAAATTGGTAAATTGTTATTGGACAGAAATGATTTCCTCAAATTTTATATTTAAGATTATAAAGAAAAATCATTCTTCCCTTAGCAACCAGAACTATGTTGAAAAGGGCCATTAAGCTTCTCACTTGGATCCATATTATCCATTTAAGAGCCTAGATGTATAAATCAACAGCAGCATTTGAATACATGCAATCAGACTGAGCCCACAGCTTTCATAGGAAAAAAATTGCTTTCTTATTTAATACTTAATGAAGGCTAGTTTAGTATATAGTAGAAGTAATTATTTCACTAAAAATTAATTTAGCTAAAAACTAGAAAAAAAATGAAGCATTATTTTCTTCATACATTGTATTACTTAAAACAACATTCTTTAATACTTCAGGAAAATGAATCTAAATATTATAAATTCTAAAGGTAAAGCTGATACTTCCCAATGGCAGTCTTTCTTGAAGTTCCTTTCTTTTTGGTCATCGTCTTCAGATGAGTATACTGTAACATATTTTAATGCCCCAAATGATATCTATAAGAATGATATATAAAGATGACTTCTCATCTCTGTTAAAATTTCCTTTAACAATCAAGTATTTGAAATATCTGAAAAACTGATTCTTCTCTGGCTAGTCAGTTTTTATTTCCATCCTTCCTTTATTCTTTAGCAAGTTTTCAATTATACTTGTAACATTTCCTACTGTGACATATAATAGAAAAGCAATTGGCCTTTCATTTTGTCTTTCCTACCTTTCTTACTACTTTCAACGGTCAAATAATATTTTAGCTATCATTAAACTGTTTTGAATGTATAAGCTGATATTTTGCTTACTCCTTTCTTAGAGTTGTTCATCTATAGTAGACATCTAAATACTTTTAAAACAAGCCTAATAATTCCTTAAAGAAATCAAATTGCAACCAATGCAGACAAATCACTAGGAAAATTAGGTAGGTGTGGTTCATGTCTTAACCTACAGGCATTATTTTAAATCATGATATCTGGGGCAGCTGGTTGAATTTATATATTAAACATAAATTTTCTAAGTGACACTTCTTCTAATGCACTGTGATTTTACTTTTCTGAACTTCATGTCTTATTTCATTAGAATGACTCAAATAACTATACTATAAACTCACACAAATTTTCATCAGATTTAAGGTTTATGGAACATGTCACTTAAAAGATGTAAAAGCTGTATAGTTCTCATTTCTTTTTTGTGTGTGTGCCTGCTATTTAAAATCCAAAGACCTATACTTGATAGAAATAGAGGGTAAAGGACTAGATGTGAACATGTTAGAAATCCAAATATGAACAAAATTACTTTGTATTCCACTCAAGTGACTGCATCATGTTTTTATTAAACTACTGAGAGAAATGAATGCATTTCAGGATGTGATTAATCTTTCTGTGAATACAGAAAATAGAATAATTTATATATTTTCTCTTAAAAGTAATATTAATTCAGAGGTTATACTACATATATTATTTTCCACATGATACTTTTACAAATGATTGACATTCAATAGGAAAATAATTTTTTATTGAGGTATAATTGCCATAACTATAGTTTCAGGTATACAACATAATGATATGATATTTGTATATACTACAAAATGATCACCACAATAACTCTAGTGTCATTTATCACCAAAGTTTCAAAAATACTTTTTTTTGGTGATGAGAACTCTTACAATTTACCCTCCTGGGAACTTTCAAATATACATTATAATATTATTGACTATAGTCAGTATGCTGTACATTACATCTCCATTACTTATTAATTTTATAATTGGATGTTTGTACCTCTTAACTCCCTTCACCTCTTTCGCCTACCATTCAACCTCCATCCCCTCTAGCAACCACCATTCTGTTCTCTGTACCTATGAGTTTTGTTTTGTTTGTTTTGTGTTTTAGATTCCATAGATAGGTGAAAACATATGGTATTTATCTTTCTCTGTCCAACTTATTTCACTTAGCTAATTCTCTTAAGGTCCAACAATGTGCTTGTAAATGAGAAGATTTAATTCATTTTTATGAATTAATTTTCCACTGTATATATATTTACCACATCTTGTTTATCCATTCATCCATCAATAGACACTTAGGTTATTTCCGTATCTTGGCTATTGTAAATAATGCTGCAACATACATGGAAGTGCAAACATCTTTCCAATTGGTGTTTTTGTTTTCTTTGGATAAATACCTAACAGTGGAATTGCTGGGTCATATGGTAGCTCTATTTCTAATTTTGGGAGGAACCTCCACACTGTTTTCCACAGTGGCTGCATGAATTGATATTGCGGCATACAGGGCACGATGGTGCCCTTTTCTCCACATCTTCACCAACACGTGTTATTTCTTGTTATTTTGCCATTCTAACAGGTGTGAGGTGATATCTATTGGGATTCGATCTTGCATTTTCCTGATAATTGGTGATGTTGAGCATCTTTTCACATGCCTGTTGGACATCTATATGTCTTCTTTGAAAAAATGTCTATACAGGTATTCTATCCTTTTTTTAATTGGAGTTGTTTTGGGTTCTGTTTGCTATTTCGCTTATGGGTTCTGTACATACAGCAGATGTTAACCCTTCACAGGATATATGATTTGAAAATATTTTCTCACATTCAGTAGACTGTATTTTCATTTTGTTGATGTTTTCCTTTGCTGTGTAGAGTATTTTAGTTTGATGTAGTTCCATTTATTTTTGCTTTTGTTGCCTTTGCTTTTAGAGTCCAGTCCAAAAAATCATTGCTGAGAATAATACCAAGGAGCATACCACCATATTTTCTTCCAGGAGTTTTATGGTTTCATTTTACATTCAAGTCTTTAATCCATTTTGAATTGATTCTTTCATATGATGAGATGGTAGTTTAGTGTCATTCATTCGCATGTAGCTGTCCAGATTTCCCAACATGGCTTATGGATGAGATTGTTTTTTTCTGTTGTATATTCTCAACTTATTTGTCATAAATTAATTGTGGGTTTATTTCTGAGCTCTCTCTTCTGTTATATTGTCTGTGAGTCTGTTTTTATGCCAATACTATAGTGTTTTGATGACTATCGGTCGGTAATGTAGTTTGAAATCAGGAAGCACGGTGTCTCTAGATTTGTTTTTATTTCTCAAGATTGCTTTGCCTATTCAGGGTCTTGTGATTCCATACATGCTTTAGGATAATTTGTTCTATTTCTGTGAAAAGTGCCATTGGAGATTTGATAGAGATTGCACTCAATCTGCAGATTGCTTTGGGTAGTATGGACATTTTAACACTATTAATTCTTCCAATCAATGATCATGGATTATTTTTCCATTTGTTTGTATCTTTGCAAATTTCTTTAATCAGTAACTTATAGTTTTCAGTGTACAGCTCTTTTGCCTCCCTTGTTAAATTTATTCCTGAGCATTTTATTATTTTTGATGCAATTGTAAATGTAACTGTTTTCTTAATTTTTCTTTCTGATAGTTTGTGTATAGCAATGCAAGTTTTTTTGGGCGGGGTATGTTGACTTTGTACTTGGAACTTTACTAAATGCATTTGTTAGTTCTAACAGTTTTGGGGGGGGGGGACTCTATGATTTTGTATATACAAAATTATGTCATCTTCAAATAGTGCCAGTGAGTTATATTTCTTCCTTTCTGTATTTCTTCCATCTTCCTTGGATAATGCCCTTTGTTTTTCTTACTTAATTAAAACTCTGGGTAGGACTTGCAATACTATGTTGAATAAAAGTGGTGAAAAATGAGCATTCTGTCTTGTTTCTGATTTTAAAGAAAAAGCTTTCAGCTGTTCACCTTTGAGGATATTAGCTATGAACTTGTCCTAAATGCCCTTCATTTTGTTCAGGTGTGTTCCCTCTATACCTACTTGGTTGAGAATTTTTATCATAAATGGATGTTGAATTTTGTCAAATGCTTATCTGCTATTGAAATAATCATATAACTTTTATCCTTCATTTTATTCACATATATCACATTGATTGATTTATAAATGTTGAACATCCTTACATCCCTGGAAGAAATTCCACTTGGTCATGATGTATGATCTATCCGTTTGTTAGATTTCACCAATGAAGCCATCTGGTCCTGGGCTTTTGTTGCAAGGTTTTGTATTTCAGATTCAGTCTCCTTACTAGTAATTGATCTACTCAGATTTACTATATTTCCATCATTCAGTCTTGGAAGATTGTATGTTTCTAGGAATGTATTACTTCCTTTCTTCTAGGTTGTCCAAATTGTTGGTATAATTGTTCATAGCAGTCTCTTACAGTCCTCTATATTTCTGTTGTGTCAGTTGTAACTCCTCTTTTATTTTTTATTTATTTGAGACCTCTTGATGAGTCCTGCTAAAGGTTTATCATTTTTTTATCCTTTCAAAGAACCCAACTTTTAATTTTATTGATTTTTTTAAAAATTTTATTTTTAGTAACTATTTCTGCTCAAATCTTTGCTATTTCCTTCCAACTACTAATTTAGTGCTTACTTTGTTCTTCTTTTTCTAGTTTCTTCAGGTGTAAAATTAGATTGAGATTTCTCTTGTTTTTTGATGTAAGCCTATGTCATTGCAAATTTCCCTCTTAAAACTACTTTTGCTGCATTCCATAGATTTTGGTATTTTGTATTTCCATTTTCATCTGTCTCAAGGTATTCTTGGTTTAAGTTTTCTCCTTTTAGCACTTTGAACATATGATGCCATTCTCTCCTGGCCTGCATAGTTTCTGCTAATATTGTCATGAAGCTTCCTTTGTACATAACAAGTTGTTTTCCTCCTGCTACTTTTAAGATTCTCTCTTTAACTTTTGGCATTTTAGTTATAATATGTCTTGGTTTAGATCACTTGAGGTTCATCTTTGTTTAAGGTAGGCTCCATGCCCAGTGTGGAACTCAATTTGGGCTTTGAACTTATGACACTGAGATCAAGACCTAAGCAGAGATCAAGAGTCAGATCCTTCACTGACTGAGCCATGCAGGTACCCCAGGGTTCATCTTATTTGGTACTTTATAGGCTTCCTAGATCTTGATGCCTGTTTCCTTCCATAGGCTAGGAAAGTTTTCAACTATTACTTCTTCAAATATCTTTTCTGCGCCTTTCTCTCTTTCTTCTGGGATGACCCTGATGTGAATATTAATCCACTTGATGTTGTTTTCCCTTATGCTGTCTTCACTCTTTTCCATTCCTTTTCCTTTTGCTGCTCTGATTGTGTCTCACTGCCTTATCTTCTAGCTCACTTATCCTTTCTTCTGCTTCATCTAGTCTGCTGTTGAACCCCTCTAGTATATTTTCAGTTCAATTATTATATTATTCAGTTCTGTGACTTTTATTTGGTACACCTCATATTTTTTATCACTTTGTATTCATTCATTCTTATCCCAAGCTCTGTGAGTTCCATTATTTTGAACTCTTTATCAGGTAAATTAACATCTCTTCATTATGGTTCTTACCCCCGCCCCTTTCTGGTTTTATCTTGCTAGTTTCTTTTCGGCATATTCTTGTTTCCTCATTTTGTTTGACTCTCTGTTTCTGTGTATCAGATAAATCAGCAACCTCTTCCAGTCCTGAAGGAGAAGCCTATGTAGGGATGAACTCTGTTGTTGAATCTTGCTCTAGCTCTTGGTTGTCTCCTGAATCTTTGTGATTGTTCAAGCAGCCTAATTTATTTTTGGTAGGTCCCAGTTGTTGAGGGTGTGTCAGACCGGTTCCACAGGAGGGCTCTCAGTCAGCTTTAAGTTTCAGGCTGATTGAGAGCTGGACTCGTAGGCCACAGCTTATATAAAAATATAAATAGCCCTGTGGGACCTGTCATAAACCATGCTGACCTCCAGACCAGGTGATCTGTCCCCTACGTGATAGTTGCAAAAATCAGGGCTCCACACAAATTTTCTGGGAGGTACTGGTAAGCTGAAGCAAGTCCTAGGGAGAGCACAAGATGGCATCCCCCAGCCTATGCTTCCTGAAAGCCTTTAAATGTGTGGCAAACCTGAACCTGCCCCTCATTCTGAAACTCCAGGACAAGTAAATAGGCCTTTTTACAGAAGACTCGGAATGTGTTTCAGTCTTCTAGTTGTATGATGATACATACAGTTGTTATAGTCCCCAGTTGTTATAGTCCTCTGGGACTCAGAAATGCAAGCCCTCCCACCCTCTACTGGCCACCAGAACCAGGTGAACAAGAAGAGTCCCTTGTGTGGTGTGCACATGACTGGCAACTTTAGCAAGTCAGCTGGTGAGTGCAGGAAGCACACAGGTCTGCTAGCTTTAACAGGCAATAGGAGACTGGAGGAAAGGTGTGCACCTGCAAGCACTAGTAAGGTAGAAAACAGTGCAAAAATGGTGCCCAATGGTGCCTCTCTCGGGAGAGGGTCTTTGTAAGTCCCTATCTCTCCAGCAAACTAAGAATACCAAATCTGTATTTTTCAAATTGCCTAGGCATTTTTCAAATTGCTACTTTTGTACTACAGTTCCCTTGAGTCAGCTGGACATAAGCTTTGTTGTTTTTTATTTTTTTCCTCTTTTTTTTAATTGAAGTTCAATTAACATATGCTATCCTATTAGTTTCAGGTGTATGTCATAGTGATTTAATATTTTTAGACATTATGAGATGATCCTCATAATAAGTCTAGTTACCATCCGTCACCACACAACGTTATCATAGTATCATTGACCACGTTCCCTATGCTGTATATTACATCCTCATGAGTTATTTATTTTATAACTGGAAGTTTGTACCTCTTAAAGCTAGATGCTTTAGGAGATCATTTCTCTGGCATAGGTTCCAAGAGCTGGGGTTATCTGCTGAGACATAAATGTCTCACCTGTCAGAGAGAACCTCCTACTTTTTGAGACCTCTCCCAACTGTAGTCACTCTGCCGCACAGGTAGGGTTTTTGGCAAAAGGACATCTCTCCCTTTCCTACCTATCTTGAGGTGGTCTTTTTATCCTTTGTTGTGGAGGAGCTATTCAGAAAGTTTTCAGGTCTTTTCAGAGGGAACTGTTCCATATGTAGCTGTCTATTTAGTGTGCCCATGAGAGGAGGTGAGTTCAGGATCTTCCTTTACTGCTAGCTCATACTGCCCCTGGAAAATGCAATACTGAAGTCAGGAAGCAGCACGATGTAAACAAGTGGAATGGGAACTGTGGGAAGCATGGCAATGTGTGTAATGGAATATCCAGCATCATCATTACTTTGTTTTTTACTTATCATCAATATGCTTTTGTTATCCCGATTTCCTTCTAAGGATAATGCTTTTAAGTTGAGGGCCCTTATTAAGCTAAATACTTTAATATGTTTGGTCATGCAATCCTGAAGCTAAGGAGTCAGAAGAGATACATTTGTTCTTATAGTACAGGGAAAAAGAGGTAAAGAGCAGAGAATGACCTACACAGTGTAAAATGTGACCACTTGTTATGACTGCAAACCTGCTGAAAATTCTACTTAACTTATGAGAGCTTCATAGACATGAATCTATGGCGAAGACTACTGAGGGGACTGAGCTTTATGTCTGGACGGGATGTATGCTATAGGGGCTGAGGAAGATAATCCTGTAGAAATGAGAAGAATCATGGGCAATGTCATAGAACATTAAGGTTTTAAAAAATTGTATGTTATCTAGAGACCTAAAGGAAGGTATTGTTATTATGTTGTGAGTTTCCAACAGGTGTGGAACTTTGTTCACCTTGTCAGCATATCATTCTCTGTGCTGCCTTCACAGAAAGTAATCAATATGTACTTGTTACCTGAATATTCCTTCTTCAATTCAAACTGTATACTTATAGTAAATTTCAAAAGTAACCAGTAACCATTTCTCCCTTTCTCTTACTAATTTTCTATACCTGTCAATCTGGTATTTCTGCAGAAATAATCATGCCTTTAGCATGTAATAACATCTTGCCAAATTACCCAGATGAAAAATAAAAAAAACCCAGTCAACCATAGATTCACTATACTATATATTAAAATAAGAATAATGCAGTGGTTTGAAAAGCATAAAGTATTTATTATTAATCAATCATCAACATAGATCTGTATATAATAAAACCCATTTTTAATAATTGGCCTCTCTGCTTTTCCAGTCCTTTTTCTCTTTTCCTGACGTCAATAATAAAAGGATCAGTCAGGCTGTTAAAATCAGTGGAGATTTAAAGTAATGTAGAAAAATCCATAAAAAGGAAACTAAAAACTCCATACTCGCCCACCTGTGTTTCAGCTGCAAAGCTTCCAAGAAGAATATCCACAAAGAAAAAGAGACAAAGATATAGAAATGGAAAGAGGAAGAGAAGTTGTCTATGGGGTTGTCCCTTGAATCGGAAATGGAATACCCTCCTGACTCTTTATCAAAGTTCTGCTCCAAAACTATATTATTCCCTGGTGCAGTTTTCTTAAATGAATCAGACTGTATAATCTTAAATGTAATCACACTGGGAAAAATTAAAGATTTTAAAACTTTATCATCTCACTAGAAAACAACTGATGATCAAGAGTAAGCCATTGGTAACTTCTACCAATAGAAAGATTGTTTTGTATATTACCTCTGTCAAGCCTGTGGACTTTCTAGTCTGTTAGACCATACACTTCTTCAAAATGAATTATAATGAAATAATACCACGGGAAGGAATATTAACATTTCAGCAATGCAATTTCTTAACCCAGATGGGAAACCACTTGAGCTTAAAATATAATGAATAAGGAAAAAAAGATGTAAAACTCAGTGCATTTCATTTAATTCATAACCCAAATTTCCTGATGTGCTTCCTTAGAATGTTTCCAAGTCTCAGGGTTTGTTAAGATATATTTTAGAACTCTCTGGACGTCCATTAGTTCACATGCAAAAACACAGGGCCTAGAGCTGCGAAGTTATTCCTTAAATCTTCTAGGTAGAAGACAGAACAAGCAAGAATGATTTATCCTAAAAATTAAAGCCTCAGTCCTCCCAGTATGCTGATTATCTACCTTGTCCTTCAAGTTCTTTAAGAATGCTGATTTCACAAGCTCTTGGTCACCTATTCAATGTTCATTCTGCTTTGCTGTTTATACAATTCTTTCCTTACACACTTTAAATGATCATACCTTAAATCGGACTACCACCATGTACCCATTCCTTAGGTGGCTGGAAACCTAGAAGAATCTATCCCTAGATTTCTAAATTGTCTGCTCATATCCATATCTGTTTTTTTGCGACGTGAATCTTAACTTAAAAATATTGGGTTTTAGAGAAAATGAGATAATTTTAGATTTACAGAAAGTTGCCAAAATAGTATGGAAAATTCCTATATACCCTTCACCCAGCTATTCCTTTTGTTAGTAACTTACATAACCATAGACTATTAATAAAAACTAAGAAATTAACCTTGTACAAATATAGTAACTAAAGTAAGGAATTTTTTTGGATTTCATGGGTTTTTCCACTAACGTTCTTTCCCTGTTCTATAATCTAATTTAAGATTCCACATTACATTTAGTTGTCATATAACTGATAGGTCTCCTTTCTTTGGCAGACTTTTAGTCCTGCTTTCACAACCTTGATATATTTGCTGAGAATTGGTCAGTTATTTTGTATAATGTCCTTCAATTTAGATAGACCTGGGCTGGTTTTACCTTGATTATATTATACTTACTCTCAGGACATCACATCGGCAGGTCTATATCTATAACTGATGAGGTTAATCTTGATCCCTTGGTTAAGTGATTTCAGCCACAAGTCTCTATTACAAAGTTACTATTTTATCCTTTGTAAATACTAAGTGCTTTGGGGTAATTTGAGACTGCAAATATTTTGCTCCTGCTTAAATTTTAGCCCACTAATTTTAGCATTCATCAGTGGACATTGTCTATAGCAGTTATTATGTTAGCTTTTTTAAATTGACGTATAGTTGACACACGATGTTACATTAATTTCAGGTATACAATATGGTAATACAACAAGTTGATAGATTATGCTGTTGAGATGCCCCCAAGTGTAAGTACCATCTGTCACCATCAATGCTATTATAATCCTATTGACTATAGTCCCTAGGCTGTACATCTTACCCTGTGACTTCATTTTGTAACTGGAAGCCTGTGTCTCCCACTCTATTTCACCCAGTTTCCCATCACCCCTCACCCTCCTCTCTGGCAACCACCTGTTTATTCTCTGTATTTATAGGTCTGCTTCTGCTTTTTGTTTATTCACTTGTTTTTTTTTTTTTTTTTTTTTTTAGGTTCTGTTTATAAATGAAATCGTATGGTAGTTATCTTTCTCGGTCTGACTCACTCCACAGCACAATACCCTCTAGGTCTATTGTGGCATTTTCAAAGGTGGTTTTCTATTTCCCTCATTCTTTCCACGTCCATCAAATTCTTCTGTAAGAGATTATAATCTCTTCTTGTTTGTTTCAGTATGGACTCTTTGTTTTATTCCTTGCTATAAATCAGTATCATCATGTATATTTTTGCTAAAGTTTTAGTGAAGTGCTAAAGAAGCAAAGTGCTTCTGTTGGAAGCACTTTCAGGCTGGCCTCTGTGCCCTTTGACATGCTTCCATGTTTTATACCTTCCTCCCTTGTTCTCCCTCCTTTCTCTCCTTTTCCCTCTCTTCCCTCTCTCCCTTCTTCTTTTATTTTGCACTTCCATAGGTAATGGTACCACGGGGTACTCTATATTATTTCCACTAGCCCAAATCTGGAATCAACCCATTCTTCGAAGAACTTTGACTTCTTTTACTTGAGAATGTCATTTGCAAACCAAGATTTGGATAGTAGATAAGGCTCGATAGGAGTGGGTGTTACTACTTCTCATCTGTCTCCCTCAGTGAATAGAGCTAAACCCAAGCTATTAAAACAAATTCATGACTCCATATTGGCACAGCTCCAGTTCAGAAACACGGATCATTCTAATCTTCATCCTTCCCTTATGAAACTTCTTTCTCCAAAAGTCAATGATCTTGTTTTTATTATCAACAATATACTTACTACTTCTCAAGCCCTAGGCTATATATATATATATATAATATAATAATATTATATTATATTATATATAATATATAATTATATATAATATAATAATATTATATATATATATATAATATTTTCAGAATTGCTAGTCCATACTTCTGAGCAAAAAATTTACCAACTATAATATAGGATTTGTGTACACAACTTTTGGTCTTCATATTTTCTAATCAAAATGCTCTTTTCAAAAAAAAAATGCTCTTTTCCAAAGCAACTTTGGACACTTTCATTTTTCCCCATCCCGTCAGTATGGTTATACTTTTTTTTAATGCAATTAGGTTCATTTGTCAGGTCTATGTTAATCATTCTGCCTTTACCTAGGAATTAACATTGTTGGTTATTTTTTATTTGCATAAAGTAAAATTCCTCTTAACAGTATAGAATTATATAGAATTATGGGCTGATTTGTGTTCTCCACCCCCCCCCCCATATATTGAAGACCTAATACACAGTCCCTCAGAATGTGACTGCATTGGGAAAAGAGGCCTTTAAAGAGGTGATTAAGTTAAAATGAGGTCCTTAGGGTGGGACTTAATTCAATCTGACTGGTATTCTTGTAAGAAGAGGGATTAGCACACACAGAAAGCCAGTAGGGGTACAAGTGCAGGAGAAAGACCACATGAAGACACAAAGGATATGTGGCCATCTCCAAGCCAAAGAAAGAGGCCTCAGAAGAAAACAAACCTGCTAACACCTTGATCTTGAACTTCTAGCCCTCTACACTATGCAGTCAAATGCTCTACCCCTGAGCTATACCCTGCACCCTCCACACTATGAAAAACAAAGTTCTCGTGTTTAAATCACCCAGCCTGTGGTATTGTTACCACTAGCCGACTAATATGTATGGGTTTTGACAAATAGAGTCATCTAGCCGTTACTATAATTCCATACAGAACAACAGTTTCATGACCTCAAATTTCCTTCATGCTGACCCTTTATAGTAAAATCCTCTCTGTACCTCAAAAACCCTGGCAACCAACTATTTTCCATTTCTATAATTTTTCTTGTTCTAAAGTGTCATATAAATAGAACCACCTATTATGTAGACTTTCACTTATCAAAACACACTTAAAATTCATCCAGATTCCTGCAAAAATGGTTTGTTCCTTTTTATTGTTGAGTAATGCTCCATTTTTACAAATATGTTGCTATTGTTAAATCCATTCACTAGTGAAGGATGTCTTGATTGTTTCTAATTTATAGTCCAAAGACTACAAATAAAGTGGCTATGCACACTCACATACAAGTGTGTGCATGTGTGTGTGTGTGTGTGTGTGTGTGTACTTAAGTTTTCACTTCCCTTAAGTAGATACCTAGAAGTGGAATCAATGAATCATGTAGCATATGGATATTTAACATTTTAAGAAACTGTCAAATTAGGATCGCCTGTGTGGCTTAGTTGGTTAAGCATCCAACTTAGTATCAGCTCAGTCATGATCTCAAGGTTCTGAGATTGAGTCCTGTGTCAGGGGGCAGGTGTCTAATTGGGATTCTCTCCCTCTGCCCCTCCTCCCACTCTCCCATTCTCTCTCTCAAATAAATAAATCTTAAAAAAGAAAGAAAGAAAGAAAGAGAGAAAGAAACTGTCAAACTGTCTTCCTAATTGCATATACTATTTTGTATTTCCACCCATAATGAGTGGAAAGGCCACTTGCTTAATATCCTTGTCAGCACTTAATGTCAATTTTTCTTGTCTTTCTCTTTTTGCCATTCTATGAGAGTTATCTGCAGTATTCTTTAATATCCTTTTAACATCTGTGGTGAGATTCCCTCCTTTTGGTCTTGATATTGTTGATTTGTGTCTTGTCCCTTTTTTCTTGGCCAGTTTGGCTAGAGGTTTTAAATTGTATTGATCTTCTCAAAGAATCAGTTTCTGATCTTACAGATTTTTTTCTATTATTATTCTGCTTTAATTTCATTGATTTCTACTCTTATCTCTATTATTGCCTTCTGCTTATTTTGGGTTTAGTTTGCTCTTCCTTTTCAAGAGTCTTGAGGTAGAAGCTGACATTACTAATTTGAAATCTTTGTTTCTCTCTAATATAAGAAATTAATGTAAATTTCCTTCTAAGCACTGCTTTACCTATACCTACAAATTTTGATATGTTGAGCTTTCGTTTTCCATGAAATGAAATGTTTCTGAAATGAAATGAAATGTATGTTTTTTAGTTTCCTATAAGATTTCCTCTTTAATCCAAGAGTTATTTAAAAGTATACCAATTTATTTCCAAATATTTGAGGATTTACCAACTATTTTTCTGTTCTTGATTTCTAGTTAAATTCCATTATGGTCCAAAAACATGCTTCTTATGTTTTTATCTTCTTTTAACATGTTTGATGTTTATTTTATAACCTAGAAAATGCCATCTCTTGATAAATGCTTCCTTTGTAATTGAAAAGAATCTGAATTATGCTGTCTTGGGTGGAGTGTTCTCTAAGTGTCAGTTACATTTAGTTGGTTTATACTTTCGTCCAGGACTTCCAGATTTTTATTATTTGTTCTAATGATTACTAAGAGAGTTGAAACTACCAGCTGTTGTGGAGTTCCCTATTTTTCCTTTAACTTAAAGAGTTTTTGCCTCATTATTTTGATGTTCTGTCATTTGTTACATACATGTTGAGGATGTTATGTATTAACGGAGAACTGACTCATTCTCATTATGTAATATCCTCTTTGTGATAATATTCCTTCTTCTGAAGACAATATTTATCTCATATTAATACAGCTACTCCAACTTTCTTTTATTTGTATAGTGTACCTTTCTGCATCCTTTATTCTGTGTCTTTTACTTAAAGTAGGTCTCATACAGATAAAATTTAGTTGGGTGTGGCTATTTCATCCAGTCCTGACAATCTTTGTCTTTGTCTTTCTTAGGCTACTTATACTTTATATGATTTTAAATATACTTTGTATTTGTTTTATCTGTTGTTTTTCCACTACTTTTTGGTTAATTGAGTGTTTTTGCACAACTTCACTTTATTATCTATTAACTTATTATTTAAATCTCCTTTTTAAATCTTTTAATGGTTGACCAGGTGGGATTCATCCCTGGGTTACAAGGATGGTACAACATTCACAAATCAATCAATGTGATAGAACAAATCAATAAGAGAAGAGAGAAGAACCAGATGGTCCTCTCAACTGATGCAGAGAAAGCATTTGACAAAATCCAGCATCCGTTCCTGATTAAAACACTTCAAAGTATAGGGATAGAGGGAACATTCCTGAACTTCATAAAATCTATCTATGAAAGACCCACAGCAAATATCATCCTCAATGGGAAAAAGCTCACAGTCTTCCCGTTGAGATCAGAAACACGACAAGGATGCCCATTCTCACCACTCTTGTTCAACATAGTATTAGAAGTCCTAGCAACAACAATCAGACAACAAAGAGAAATAAAAGGTATCCAAATTGGCAATGAAGAAGTTAAACTCTCTCTCTTCTCAGATGACATGATTCTTTATATGGAAAACCCAAAAGACTCCACCCAAAAACTACTAGAACTCATACAGCAATTCAGTAACGTGGCAGGATACAAAGTCAATGTACAAAAATCAGTGGCTTTCTTATACACTAACCATGAAAATACAGAAAGAGAAATTAGAGAATCGATTCCATTTACTATAGCACCAAAAAACCGTAAGATACCTGGGAATAAACCTAACCAAAGAGGTAAAGAGTCTGTACTCGAGGAACTACAGAACACTCATGAAAGAAATTGAAGAAGACACAAAAGGATGGAAGACCATTCCATGCTCTTGGATCAGAAGAATAAACATTGTTAAAATGTCTATACTGCCTAGAACCATCTATACTTTTAATGCCATTCTGATCAAAATTCCACCAGTAATTTTCGAAGAGCTGGAGCAAATAATCCTAAAATTTGTATGAAATCAGAAGAGACCCAAATCACTAAGGAAATGTTGAAAAGCAAAAATAAAACTGGCAGCATCACATTACCTGATTTCAAGCTTTACTCCAAAGCTGTGATCACCAAGACAGCATGGTACTGGCATAAAAACAGACACATAGACCAGTGGAACAGAATAGAGAGCCCAGATATGGACCCACAACTCTATGGTCAAATAGTCTTCGACAAAGCAAGAAAAAATATACAGTGGAAAAAAGTCTCTTCAATAAATGGTGCTGGGAAAATTGGACAGCTATATGTAGAAGAATGAAACTCAACCATTCTCTTACACCATACACAAAGATAAACTTGAAATGGATAAAAGACCTCAATGTGAGACAGGAATCCATCAGTATCCTAGAAGAGAACATAGGCAGTAACCTCTTCAATATCAGCCACAGCAACTTTTGTCAAGATATGTCTCCAAAGGCAAAGGAAACAAAAGTGAAAATAAACTTTTGGGACTTCATCAAGATCAAAAGCTTCTGCACAGCAAAGGAAATAGTCAACAAAACAAAGAGGCAACCCACAGAATGGGAGAAGATATTTGCAAATGACAGTACAGACAAAAGGTTGATATCCAGGATCTATAAAGAACTTCTCAGACTCAACACACAAAACAGATAATCATATCAAAAAATGGGCAGAAGATATGAACAGACACTTCTCCAATGAAGACATACAAATGGCCATCAGACACATGAAAAAATGTTCATCATCACTAGCCATCAGGGAGATTAAAATTAAAATCACATTGAGATACCACCTTATACCAGTTAGAATGGCCAAAATTAGCAAGACAGGAAACAACGTGTGTTGGAGAGGATGTGGAGAAAGGGGAACCCTCTTACACTGCTGTTGGGAATGCAAGTTGGTGCAGCCACTTTGGAGAACAGTGTGGAGATTCCTCAAGAAATTAAAAATAGAGCTTCCCTATGACCCTGCAATTGCACTACTGGGTATTTACCCCAAAGATACAGATGTAGTGAAAAGAAGGGCCATCTGTACCCCAATGTTTATAGCAGCAATGGCCACAGAGACCAAACTGTGGAAAGAACCAAGATGCCCTTCAACGGATGAATGGATAGGGAAGATGTGGTCCATATACACTATGGAGTATTATGCCTCCATCAGAAAGGATGAATACCCAATTTTGGTAGCAACATGGATGGAACTGGAAGAGATTATGCTGAGTGAAATAAGTCAATCAGAGAGAGTCAATTATCATATGGTTTCACTTATTTGTGGAGCATAACAAATAACATGGAGGATATAGGGAGATGGAGAGGAGAAGGGAGTTGAGGGAAATTGGAAGGGGAAGTGAACCATGAGAAACTGTGGACTCTGAAAAACAATCTGAGCGTTTTGAAGGGGCAGGGCGGTGGGAGGTTGGGGGAGTGAGGTGGTAGGTATTGAGGAGGGCAGGTATTGCATGGAGCACTGGGTGTGGTGCAAAAACAATGAATTCTGTTATGCTGAAAAGAAAAAAAAAAAAAATATATATATATGGTTTTCCTAGGGTTTGTAAGTAAATATCTCTAAGTAATCCAGCCTACCTTTAAATCATACTATATTGCTTTACACACAATGCATGATCTATGACAGTGTATTTCTAGTTGTTCTTTCCCATCTTTTCAACCCAATTGAAATTTACATGTACATAAATAAAAACACTTTGGTACTATTTTTGCCTTAGAAAATTATTTTAATTAAAAATAAAGAAAATGGGTTTATTTTACCTTCCTTTGTTTCTTTTCTAGCATTCTCCATTTCACTATTTAGATTTAAGTTTCTCTGATACAATTTTCCTTTAGCCTAAAGAATTTCCTTTTACAGTTTTTTGGAGAGTAGGTCTGCTTGCTATGAATTCTTACAGGTTTTATTTACCTAAGAAAATATTTACCCTTCATTTTGGAAAGATAATTTTTTAGAATATAGAATCCTAACTTGTTAATTTTTTTCACCACTTTAAATATATCATTCAGTTGTCTTCTGACCTGGAGTTTGCCCCTAATTCTTATTCTTCTACATGTTAGGTTTGTTTCTCCTCTGTCCATCTTCAAGATTGCTCTTTGCTTTTTGTTCTTAACAATTTACATATGATATGCCAAGGTGCTTTTTTTTCCTTTTTTTGTTTTGTTTTGTTTTGTTTTGTTTTGGATGTGTGATTTGTTGTCTCTCATTAAATTTGGGAAATTCTCTTTTATTCATCATGTTATTTCTTCCACCTTAATCTCTTTCTCTCCTAATTCTGGGATTCCAATTACACACGTTAGAATATTTGATATGACTGCTTAAATGTTCTGTTTTTGTTTTATTTCTTCCTCTCTTTTTTCTTTGTATGTGTCAGTTTGGGTTATTTCTTTTGACTAATCAAGTTCATTTTTTTCTTTCCTTTCGTTTCACAGTCTAAAAATGAGTCCAGGGCGCCTGGGTGGCTCAGTGGGTTAAGCCGCTGCCTTCGGCTCAGGTCATGATCTCAGGGTCCTGGGATCGAGTCCCGCAGGGAGCCTGCTTCCCTATCTCTCTCTCTCTCTCTGCCTGCCTCGCCATCTACTTGTGATTTCTGTCAAATTAATAAATAAAAAAAAAAAATCTTAAAAATGAGTCCATTGAAGGTTTTCTTCATTTATGTCACCTTTTTTAGCTTCATTTTCACTTTTCAACATTTCTATTTCATTTATTTTTATATTTTCCATCTCTCTGCTGAAAGTAACCACCTTGTTGTCTACCTTTTACATTAGCCTTTTAGCTTTTGTGTATAGTTATTTAAAATTCCCAGACAGTTATTTCTAATGAATGTGTCATATCTAAATTTGATTCTAATCCATTATTTGATTCTTGGGCATATGTTTTTTTTTTTTTTTAAAGGTTTTATGTCTTCATTTGTGAGAGAGAGAGAGAAAGAACACAAGTAGGGGGAGCAGCAGGCAAAGGCAGAGGGAGAAGCAGGCTCCCTGCTGAGCAAGGAGCCTGATACAGGATTCAACCCCAGGACCCTGGGATCATGACCTGAGCCAAAGGCAGACGCTTAACCGACAGCCACCCAGGAATCCTGGGAATATGTATTTTTCTTCTCTTTTTGTATGTCTTATAATTTTTTTTTTTTTAAGAAAGTAAGTCATTGTGTAAAGGACATTAGAGAATAAGGTTGATTGATTTTATTCCTAAAAATGAGAGGACACCTTTCCTTGTTCAAGGTCTGTAGTATATGGGTTTGGGTTAATCTAGGTTTGAGGACTATTAATGCGAATTTTACCCCCATTACACTTCAGACTTCAAGTTTCTGTAGTGATATTCAGTGTTTATAGTGCAACTGCCCTCTGTGTCAGGCTTTCCCTTTACAGTGTGCTTCAGAGAGGATTTCTTTATATGCTTTTGCTGTTCCTTTTCCTCTCCTAGCAGTACTTGACAGTTACTTGATACTCAAAATTTGTTAGCTGGGTGTTGTAGGGTGGTGATGGGGAGGGAAGGAAACATTCTCATTTTCTAATTAAAATCAGCCTTACTCCGGCACCCTTCTTGTTGTGCATGCCCCCAACTCCACATAGTTCTGAGCCCAGAATTTATTCCTGTCCCTTTCCCAAGGTCAGGTTGCTTTTTCTGTTCCCTTTGCCTGACTATAATGAATTTTACCAGTGTCCTTGGATGAAGTTGGTTGTTGCTCTTCTACCTGAAGAACATGCATTTTATTTCATAAGTGAGGCAGGAAAGAAGTCTTATGGGGTTTCTTGCCTTTCCTGCATGACTGCTATTCCTATCCCCAACTTTTACACTGCAGTGAAAACTTTCTTAGGTCTCTCTTTACATTTTCTGTGAGCTCTTATGGGTTTATGGGGAAAGGGCCTACAAGAAGGCATGGCCTCCACCAATTTCTGAAATAATCAGGGGTTTCACACTCCAGCAAGTCCACCGTCAGCCTCTGTGAAATATCTGATTGTATTGACCCCAGGTATATATATGCAAGGACTTGTCTCTCCTTAGATTTTGGTCTAGTTGTTTGCTTGACGTCTCAGCTCTCTGATAGGATCAAAGAGAGTTGTGAATTTGAAGTTAATCTGGGTCTTACTCATTACAAAGTTGGAAGAAACAATGTTCCATCTTATTACATCCTGGAGTGGAATCATTCCTCTTATTAAATAATCACACATTAATCTACTTCTTCTAATTGATTTTTCTTTAATTAGAAAAACAATTTACATTTACTTTGAAATCAAAAAGTACATATTGACATTTTTTAAAAATGAAAGGAAAACAGTTACAGATGCTGAACTCAGTAGTTCTGCACATCTGGGTGAAAAAAATCAATTTATTTTGGCTTAATCGGGACTTAACTGTAATTTAAGTATAAAGCAGAGTGAGAATACTTGTAATGGTAGAACTAGAGCTAACAATGAGATAAGGGTGATTTTAGAATGAGGATGAGCAGATGGTATTTTGTCACATGGGACTAAGACTGAATTCCCAATAGCTTCTCAGTCCCTACTATATTGTCTTTAGTGACATGCAATGGCTGGGTATTGGCAAGAAATATTATTATTCTCAAGTACCCTCTCTTTTCTCTTCAGGAGAGTACATTTTCCAGACCATATATTCATTTATTTTTTTAAAGAACATTTGTTTTCTATGTAATGACACATATTATATTTAATGTTGGGAATACATAATGAAAAATAAAGATTCCTAGAGTAGCTCAGAGAATAGAATTGAGGGTAACATGAACATCAGTTATGTGATAAGTGATATAATAGAGTTGCGTACAAGATTTAATATGGCCAAAGAGAAGTGACATATTATAAAGAGAATGGATGCTGGAGTTAGACTCTGTCACTTACCAATTATATACCTTGAGCAAGTTAGTTAACTTCCTCAGTGTCCTCCCCTTAAAATGGGACTAAAAGTAATATCACCTGATAGAGATGTTGTGAAAACTCAATGTGCTAACATTGGGATTGAACATATGAATTTGTCAAATGCAAAAATGGCACTTTCATATGGTTTGACTTAGAAGCACTCGGCACAATGCTAAAAGGTGGTGGAGTATGTTTGTGTTCCCTCCCCTACACCAAACATATATTTAAGTCTGAACCTTTGACACCTGTTCATGAAGCCATATTTGGAAATACGGTCTTTGCAGATGTAATTAATTAAAGACCAAGTCATACTGGATTATCATGGGACCTAAACGCAATGGCCATTATCTTTATAAAAGAAAAGAGAGAGAGATACGAGTGTGGAGACACAGAGAGACATACAAGGAGGAAAGCCATGGGAAAGTGGAGGCAGAGATTGAAGTGATGCATCCATAAGACTAGGAATACCAAGGATTGCTAGCAACCACCAGAAACTTCTAAAAAGCAAGGAAATCTTCTTCTCTAGAGCCATCGGGGGGAGTATGGCCCTGCTGACACCTGGTTGCAAATTGCTAGACTCTAGAAGTATGACAGAATAAATTTCTGTTGTATGAAGACTTCAAGTTTGTGGTAATTTGTTTCATCAGCCCTAGGAAACTAACACAGGGAGAAACTGCTCAGTAAATGTTATCTACAGTTTATCATTGAAACACAGAAGGGAAATAATTCATTTGGACAAAGGAGGAGCTGCTAAAGAAAGTCTTCATGGTGATCATTCAGGAAGAAGAAGGGAATGGTAATTCAGATGAGGAAATGTCATAAACAAATGTATTTAGAAATAAATGTCTACCTCTACAAATTTGATTGGAATGTTCAAGAGGAATAGAGGAAGGAGATTATAGACTTGAATGGTCTTTATTGGACTTTTTATGTTATGCTAGAAATATATTGTCTGTGTTACTGGTAATAAAGTTTCAGAATCATTTTTTTTAATGAGAGTTATGTGATCTAACTAGTCTTTTATAAATATAACTCTGAAATTTCAGAAGACTATGGAAATTGTCATGGCTTACTTAGGATGATGCGATTCTATAAGGAGAATAGGCAAAGACGACAAGAACGATTTTACATGGAGAATTTATATAATCATAGGCTAATTGGAGTGACTTAGAAGACTGAAACTATGATTATTTCCAGATTTCTGGTTTAGAATATGAGTAAAGTAACATTTACAAAGAGACGGATTCAACAGAAAGAATTGCTTTAGTGAGAATAGACAAAAACAAGTTGAAGAAAATATCCAGTTGAAAATGTCTAAATAGCCTTTGCACACGTGGATCTGAATATCTGGGGAGAAGACTTTACTGAAGTTATAGACATTAGAGTTATTAAGTTTAGATAGAAGTTGAAGAAGTGATAGTAGATGTGCTGACCCTGGATGAGTTAACACAAGGGAGAAAAAATGAGGTTGAAAAAAAAAGGGGAACCTATTATGAAAACTAAGAATTAAGGAGTCAAATTTATAGCCTGAGGATGGGGAGATAATGTAATGGTAAAACTCAAAGGAGAAATTTCAAGGAAAGGACTACGTGAACTTTTACAAAGTATCTGTATCAGTTAGGATGGGCTGAATTATACTACAGTAACAAACAAATCCAAACTCTTAATGATTTAGCAAAGACTGGTTTGTTCTTCGTAAAAAGCACAGATTCCTAGGGGAACAGAAATTATCTAAATTCCACAGGGACTGAGCTTATGAAAGCTCCATCCCGACACACACTTTAGTGATCATTGAAATAAGGGAAGGGATGTGTGGTGAACCACACACTGGCTCTTAAAACTTCCATATATAGTGACATGTTACTTCCACTCATCTCATTGACCAATCAAATCATACCCCAAATGTCTCAATGGCAAATTTACCAAGAGGATGGCAAAGGACAATTTTACCACAGTCTAAGAAGAAATAGAATTTTTGTGGAAACATTTCTAGGGAAGAGGACTTGAGAGAAAAAAAGATATGGAAGAGTTATTCTAGGAAATAAGGGGCTCTGGTGATGGGATACAAGCAAATAAATTACTGAATGAAATGGTGCAATGAGATGGGAAGCATTCATTTCTAGTGGATCAAGGCAACATATTTACAAGATTTTCTTAGACATTTTCAGTGGCCCTGTTAATAGAAGAAATGCGACAGGAAGTTGGATTGACATGGGGTTGTCATTGATCCACAGGGTCAGTCACTGGGGAGGAAGTAAGTTTGACTGTAACATAATAATTAACAGAATGACCACAAGTTATAGTTTGGTTGGAGAAGGAATAAAGATATGATGGGACAGACACACTTGGAAAAGGGGGAGAGACCAAGGAGTTAGAGATCATGATGACACTGGAGTGCAGGTTAAGAGATCGTGCATGACTGACAAAGATAGAAAACTTTTTGTAGTTTTGGTAGTTTAAGAGATGGGTTAATGAAGTGTTCTGCCAAGGGCAAACAAAGGAATTAAATTAAAGGAATTAAAGGAAACAAAAAACTATGTGGTTAGTTTTCTTGAATATCTTGACTCTATTTGAGAATCTCCCCTTTGCTCAGACCTTGGATTTAGCTTCTTTTTAGGGTTGTATGGTCTGTACATGGTCTGTACCATTAGATTTTATTGAAAATCAGCGTACCTCAATGAGCATAGGTCAGCACTGGGACAAGAGCAATCTGAGTCTCAATGTTGCTCTAATGGTTATTACTGAATTAGCTTGGTCAAGTTATTTCACTTCTCTGACCTCTTGTATAAGACCTCTTGTATTCTTCATGTATAAGTTATAATTCATTCAATAAATATATATTAATTATCCACTTAATAATGTGTAGTTATAGAATGCCTACTATGTACCTAAGCCTTCTGCTTAGCCTAAAATAGAGTTAACTTGTAAATACAACAATTTTGCCTTTTATCATTGAAGGCCCAGCTGAAAAACCACCTTTGGACCTCTAATCATATTGTGTGTCAAACAGTCTTTTTTTGCTTCCAGAATCCTTATTATGTTTAGGCAGCAAAGACTCCAGCCTCAAAAGCTCAATTTTGATTGATCTCAATCAATACTGGCAATTAAGTTTTCCTTTGTCAGTGTTTAATCTAGAGATGAGTATGTGGCCCAGCTCAGGCCAATTAGATGTAATAAATACCAGCTAGAGAGCTTGTAGGAAAAACTTTCCTGATTAAAAGAAAAGGCCAATGAGAATGGAGCTTCTTTTTCCCTCCCCATCCCCATTCTTCTTAGCGGAGGTTCTGTCGTGTAAGAACATGATGTTAGAGCTGCTGCAGCCATTTTGAAACCATGAAGAAAAAGCCACAAAAATTACTGATTGACTTTTCTGATATTACTTAGTGGCTAGGCTAAAAATATACACCTAGATTTCATGCAATGTGCAATGATCAACAGTCTTTGATAGCACCCCATTGCAAGTCAGGCATACTGAAACATAGTCAAACATATGAAAGGATTCACTGAGTGATAATTAATGGCTCCCTCCTCTGTATTCCTTCAACGTTTTATAATTTATTTAGCTACCTCTTAACTTGCTTTCAGCACCATGTGTGTATATGCATGTGTTCTTTGCGAGACTGTAAACTTTCTTTAGCCAATTCTTTTTTGCTTTTCCATAACTAACCAGTTTCTCTCTTAGTGGGGAGTCCCTTCCATTTCTATAAAATGACCCCTCATCCACCCAGAGCTAGAACTCCAAAACATCTGAATGATTATTTTTTTTTTCTTTTCAGATTTTATTTACTTGACACAAAGAATGAGATCACAAGTAGGCAGAGAGGCAGGCAGAGAGAGAAGGGGAAGCAGGCTCCCCGCTGAGCAGATGTGGGGCTCTATCCCAGGACCCTGAAATCATGACCTGAGCCAAAGGCAGCGGCTTAATCCACTGAGCCACCCAGGCACGCCTAGAATGATTCTTGATGACTCAGTTTCCCTCCCATCCACAGCCAATCTATCTGCTAGGCCTGTTGGTGTCTAATATCTATTTCCATTGTCACTCAACCCAAACCACTATCATCTCTGGGTGTGGTTATGGGCAGTCAATTCCTAATAATGGTTAGGTCTAACTATCGCCCTCTGTGAGTCTTTCTCAACAATGTGGTCAGAGTGACTTTTGAAATAATAAATTAATTCATATACTCTCTTCTTCCTAAAATCTCTCTGATAGATTCCCATTGTATTTAAAATAAAATGCAATGTCTTTGCCTCAGGAACAAGACTCTAGCATTCTGGTCCCTGACTCCCTCTCTCATTACCGCATTCCCTATCCTCGAGTCACACAGGTCTCCTTCTTGTTCCTCAAACCACAGAGACTTTCCCTGTCACAGTGAGTTTGAACTTGCTCTTCTGTCTGAACCACTTTCCCTAGTGGCTCCTCAAATAGCTGCCTCTTCATTACAGAAGTCTCACCTCAAGTGCCACCTTTTCAGAACATTGTCCCTTGGTCAGCCCACATATAATAGGAATCCCCTCAGTCCTCTCGAACCATGACTTCACCCTCTTTATTTGCTTTATAGTTCTAGAAGCAGATGATCTCATATTACATTATTTGTTGCTTTTTGTTGTTGTTGTTTTCTGTCTCACCCAATTAGAATGTACGGTTCATGAGATAAGGGACTTTCCCTGTCTCATTCATAATACCATACCCCAGCACTTAAAACAGTACATAATAACTGCTTACCAAATACGAGTTGAATGAATAAAACTGTGTGCTTTTTCTCTTCCTTACCCACTCCAATGCTTACCATACATTTCAAGGCTACTCAATAAATACCTATTTGCTCAAGATATGTTTGTTAAACATTTTGTATGCAAAGCTTTGTGTAAGGCACTAAATAGATGCTGGTGAAGACAACGAGAATTAGAATTCTGGTTTCCTTCCAGTTGTGCTGCAAAATATTTAGGAAAATTATTTGCCTACCCTCTGTAAGGTGAAGGACCTTGATTTCTACTGATTTCCAAGGTGTGAATGTAGTTCAAACCCAGAAGAGCCTTAATTTTTATGCTTAAAATACATGTAGTTCTTTTTTTTTCAATGTCAAATGAATCACTACATTTTCAACACTTGATGATCCTTATTATCGTGAAATATTCTGCAATTAACAAAAATATTTAGACAACATTCATTTGTAGAATCATAATATAAAGTATTCTCTGTTTGAAAATGAAATCTTGCCTAAGGCTAGTTCTTACCAGTTCTGTGCTTCCACATTACATATGCATTAATAGTTTGTCTGAACTCGACAACAATTTTTAATTTTTCCTTGGCAATGCAAGTGCTTCTCTTACATTCATGAATCTCAATGATCTTTTCTGGTTGCTGATCTCAAGTCCACAGACTCTCATCTCTTTTTAACACTGCTTTTTGTTACAACTTCTGTTAACTCCTTACTTCCAAGAGAGCTGTTTTTTTCAACTAACTGCTCTTGTCCAATAAAAATCACTTTCCTCAGAGAAAAGTGGGAACTGTATATGCAATGAGCAATAGTGCTAATTTCTTTTCAAATAATCCTATGATTGAGATATGACTATAAATGATAGTAGAACACCCAAGAAACATACAAAGAAAGGGAAGCAATCTCATTTTATTATTCTTATCCCTCAAATTCAGTATTATCTACAGTTCAGTATTTTAAAAAAAAAAAAAGCTGACTATACTGAAATAAAAGTTTCATCTGTAGGTCAATTCAAAGGATTTTTGAAAAGGCAACTGAAGATGATTTATATTCAAGGGTTGAGAAATATTTGGGTTATACATAAATAAAATAAATATAATTACTTATAAAAAGCAAAAAGAGAACAAATTTGTAGTGGCAATTAATAATGAAAAGTGACAGAAGTATAATTTTAAAAAACCCATCACAGCTATCCAGGTAAAAAATCAGCAAATACTAGGGACACTAGTTGTTCTGAAGATCTGCAAATAATGGGAGAGAAAGTTGGAAAGCTACAGACAGAGGCATTAGAAACAGCAGTCTCAAAGGCACCAGTAGTTCTTGCAGACAGTGAATAAAAGCTTTGGACAACAGGAAGGGAATTTATGTAGAGTTTAACCTATGTCAGAGGTAAGGTAAGTGAATTTGACAATGACATTGAGGATGAGAAAGTTTCAGTTAGTTGTGGAATGTGATTATCTGGAAAGAATAAAGCAATTACACATTTTCCAAATGTCAATAACGTGAAGTTGTAAGAAGAGTAGCAGAGTAGGATATTGGATTTGGATTCAGTGTAGACTTGTACTAGGAAACTCTTACTCATCCTTCAAAACCCAGCTCAGATATATCATCCCCTTTGAAACTTTCTGTATAGAGTGTACTGTTGCTCCTAGATCTTTAAAGCATATGTCCATTACAGACTTTCCATCCATGGATTCCTTGTGTAACTTTGCAGTACTTCTCACTGACACAGGTAGGGTATATTTCCTTGCCCCATCAATGCTGAAACTGGGCATTAGATTTCCTTTGGCTAGCAGAATGGGATAGGAGTTTAGACAAACTTCTATGATTTGGCTTAGCCTCTTGCTTGTATGTGATTTGCCATCAGAAGAGCACACCTCAGTCATCACTCTTCAGCCAAGTCTAAGGTGAAGATATATAGGACAGACATGACTGGACAGGAAGCCTGGAGTTCAGCCTGGACCAGACACAGCAAGTCAAGATCAGCTGAACTTACAGAACCATGAGTAGGAAAGTTATTGTTTGCTTCTGTAAGCCACTAAAACTTTAAAGTTTTTTATTAGGTGGAAAAATTAACTACTTCATCTTTTCAATTCTCTCACATATAGAATTTTTGCTCCCTGTAATGTGTTCCTGTGGTACTCTGAATCTATATCCATTACAGTATCCATCACATAGTGATAAACTCTTGTGTTCAAATACCTATGTCTTCTAAAACACTGTAAGCGACCTTACTCTAAGGACCTATCTTTTTCGTGTTTTTATTTCACT
The DNA here is from genome assembly GCF_964662115.1 of Mustela nivalis. Taxonomy (NCBI): domain Eukaryota; kingdom Metazoa; phylum Chordata; class Mammalia; order Carnivora; family Mustelidae; genus Mustela; species Mustela nivalis. Next base: position 22,877,823 of record NC_139021.1, on the reverse strand, counting down.
GCCCTCAAACTAACTGGCCAAAGCAGACAACTGTATATTTGCAATAGAAGTGTTTATACTTGTGAATATTCAAAGGAAAGAACAGCAAACATATTTGTAAGACAAATCCAGCATGAGATGTTTTGAAGCTTCCATATCGTATCTATCACCTATTATTTTATTTCAAACTCTTTAAAATATCCATTTTAAAGGAAGAAAAACACAGAGAAGAGTTAAATAAATCATGTGGTATTGCAAAAAAATATTTGCATGGCATTCATAAAATTAGTACTGTCAGTTTAAATGCTAAGTTAATCCTAACTCATTTTCATTTATTGGAACATATTAAAAAGCTAACGATTACTCTATTCTGGCTCTATTTTGACATAACATTTTTATGTCACTGAGTAAATTGTATTTAGACATTAGTGCATATGAGCTATTTTTGAATAGATAAAAAGCAATGAAACCCATTCTCAACTCAGAAGCTTAAATTACCCACACAACTGAGTAGCTGTGGATGTAAATACATGTTTAAATGAAAATGTGGAAATTGTGTATATCATTTAGGAACCCAATTTTAGACTGAATTCTGAATGTATGCTTAAAAAATTATAATAGAATTTGATTTATAACAAAGTGAAAAAACTAAAAAAGTCACAAAACTCTTAAGCCCCAAATTGTCAAATATGGTAATTTCTAATTTTTAAACAGCATGAATTGTTTAGGCTATCAGAGAGGACTCCTGTTTTGTTATCCCTGTAAGACAATATAACCTTTATATCCACAGGATAGGTCCAATATACCATCCAATGAGGCACGCATACTTTTTGTTAAATGGCAATGGGCACTGTGCTATACCAAGATGTCCCCTTTAGAACTGCAGGCTTTTCCTCTGGGAGTTGTCTTTTGCTGAGGAGGATGTCTTCATTCAAGATCACATACTCCTACCCTATGGCAGCCTACACCCAATGACCAGCTGATGCTGGCATATAAAATTGGACCCCCAAACCTCCAACTCAGACAACTCTATAGGACTATCTAAGGTTTAAGTTCTAGTGGAGTCTGTTGGAAATCTCCATTGAGACTGTACCAGAGCTCAACATCTCTCCCTGTCTAGTGGTGTTGTCATCACTCTAACAACAGCTGCTTATCCCAAGTGCACTTCCTAATAAACTTTTCAGTGTCTCTTTCCTGGGAACCTGGTCTATAACACAAACCGTGCCTAATACATGCAACTCAACAACATTCACAGACGTGAACTTAATCAACCTTAATTGAAGTAGGAGTTAAAAGAAAAAAAAAAAAAAGCCCTCCAGGAGCACATAGTTCTAATGAAGATATAGACATGTAAACACATAGCTATCATATAATGAGGCGAAAGCTAGAAAAGAGATGAACTAATCACTACCTCATTTTAATTGTTACCTGTGGAAGCGCTCCCAACTGCCCCATATAGGAGGTGTCAGTTAAAGCCATACTACAAGTTCTGGCTAATGAAGTGAAAGCAGAAATGACGTGCTCCAAGTCTAGGCAGAGGCATTCTTGAAGTGGCGTTTCATTCCCCAACTTTTTCTCTGTTTCGGCAAACTGGAAGGCCCAAGTTGATATTCTGGCATTATGAAATAGAAGTAGTCTGATACTACTGCCTCACGGTGGCCTTAAGGTAGAAGGAAAAAAACAAAAAAACTCTCTGATGCGTAATGCCTCAAGTTCAGAGAATTTGATAGTGTAGCATACCCTAGCCCACTCTGAATAACACATGACTGTTTATCTGTACCCATGAGACAAGGAAGATAAGAATTAGAGGAAATTTCCCAGATCTTTGATAATTAAACGGCACACTGAATACTTGGTAATTGGTTTCTATGAGGGGGAAAAGAATTGATTTTTTTTTTTTTTTTTTAAGAAAGAGGAAATAGACCAAAGACCTAATCAGAACTGTTGGGTCAGGAAGCAACAAGTTGCCATGAGTTTTCAGAGTTTGAACTCTTAACCCAGGCTGGAAGACTTCCATCTCTCAAAACTGTGAAATGTGTGCACTTTTTGTGTGCAGGCACACTTCTCTGGGAAGAGTGAGCACAGAGTTTAGAGCATAGTTTAGGTGAAATCCAAAGGCAAGGGATGGGAGGGTGGTTGGAGAGAAAGAAAAATGCTTGAAATGAGGCCAGGAAGCTGAAATTTATAAGGAACTTCACAACTTCACTTTTAACCCCAGCAGTTTATTAAACTGAAGGTAGTACTGTGCATTTCCTTCTTACCCAGTTCATTTTCTTAATATACTGATCAGACCAAAGTAGGGAAAGTATCTCCTATGACTCTTAGGACAAAATCTAATTTTAACTTGGGACCTTCAGGCTCTCTAGGATCTGGGTCTTGCTAACTTTTCCAATTACAGTAGTTGGTGCCTGAACCTTGAAGAGGTACTAAGTGAATTTAAATCCTTACTCTACCAATAGCTGGCTGTGTATCACCGTCATCATCTGCAAAACAAGGATAATAACACTACTTACTTGGAAAGTTTGTAAGGGAAATTAAATGAACAAACCAATGTAAACTATCTGTATTTTTAAAAGTGCTTTCTAGGGTGCCTGGGTGGGCCAGTCGGTTAAAGCCCCTGCTTTCAGCTCGGGTCATGATCCCAGGGTCCTGGGATTGAGTCCTGCATCGAGCTCTCTGCTCAGCAGGGAACCTACTTCCTCCTCTCTTTCTCTCTCTGCCTGCCTCTCTGCCTACATGTAATCTCTTTCTGTCGAATAAATAAATAAAAATCTTAAAAAAAAAAAAGTGCTTTCCACATGATACAATCTCAAAATGCTGAGTGTTTCCTATGCTGATCCTCCCCCAATTATCCAGCCTTTGAGATAATGGCTATTCATCCTTCAAATTCATAGGATGGATGTTACTTTTTTCTCAGAAGGTTACAGTGGTCCTCCAAAACTAAGTTGGCTGATTACCTGTGCCTTTCCACAATACCTTGGACTTTTGAATAGATTGTCCTATAATGTAATCATATCTTTACTTATGTATATCTGTATACAAACTCTGAGAAATGGGACATTACTGAAGCATTTTTAGTGGAGGAATGACAGGATATGCCTATGTCTAAGGAATGAGACTGGCAGCTGTATTGAGAGTAGATTCCCTGGGAGCGAGTCCCTAGAGCTAGCATGACCTGTCAGGAAGCAACTGCAGAAATCTAGGTGAGAGATGATGTAGCCATGGACCGGGGTAGCTGTGATGTAATTGTAATGTATGGTTGGCTTCTGGATATACTCTGAAAGTGATGCTGTAGTTTTCTGATGGATTGGATGGGGTAGGTGAGAGAAATCGGAGTCAAAAGGAATTCCAAGTTTTTGTCCTGGACATCTGGAAGGACGGAGTTGCCATCTGATATAAGAAAGACTATGGTGGAACAGCTTTTAGGAAAAAGAAAAAACCAAAAAACCAAAATAAAGAGTTTAGTTATAGACTATTGTATTTGAGACATTGGTTTTCTTTCTTTTTTTTTTTTTTTTAAAACAACCATCTAATAAAGTCTAAATACATTGAGATCAGATATTTATACAAGTTAACCCACTCAACCCACAGACAGTTTCAAAACATTTGTTTTTTTTTTTAAAGATTTTATTTTTTTATTTGACAGAGAGCGATCACAAGTAGGCAGAGAGGCAGGCAGAGAGAGAGGAGGAAGCAGGCTCCCTGTGGAGCAGAGAGCCTGATGCGGGACTCGATCCCAGGACCCTGAGATCATGACCTGAGCCGAAGGCAGTGGCTTAACCCACTGAGCCACCCAAGCGCCCTGAGACATTGATTTTCATTTATTATTTATGATCAGCTGGAGATGATGGGTCATCAGTTGGAGATATGAGGATGGATTTCAGCAGAGAAGTAGTTGCGAGATGAAGTTATCACCGCATAGATGACCTTTAAAGCTTTCAGACCAGATGAGAGCACAAGGACCATGAGTGCAGGATACAAGAGGACCAAAGCCCAAGCTTTGTAGACCTCTGACTTTTAAATGCTCAGGGAGACAGAGAATGATCTAGACTCTAAGAGGGCAGTAAGCAAGGGGAGAAAACAGCATATGGTGGTCTCAAAATCAAGCAAAGAGAGAATTTTGAAGAAAAGTCTTCTTTTTTCCTTTTTTTTTTTTTTTAAAGATCAGAGAATCAGGAATGGCCCAGTAAAGAGCAAGGATTAATGATGTCAGAAAGGTGAGGGTTGTTGCAGTGCTTTCCATGGGTAGGCAAGAGGAGATAAGCTCTGACACACAAGTGGCATGACTGAATTCAGGCAGGGGAACAGAAAGTCCACCTCTGGGGATAACACAGGAGAGCCCAGTCAGGGGTTATGAGGCTAGCAGGTGGGAAAATCAGGGGGTGGGGAGGGGACCGAGGGGGTGGAATCGGAAATCTCCCCTCCTTATTTCCTTCAGGGTTTTAGTCATCACCCCAGCCTCAGTTTCACATTATGTAAAACTAAGATATTAGATTTAGCATATTTCCATGATTCTGTAAATCTGTAATAATTTCAAAAGCACACACTCAAAAAGATTCAAGAGCTGACTATCAACTCTGCATATTTGATTAATAGAAATGAGCTTATAAAGCACAGTTATTACTATTATTATATCCTCAGAAAATGAAAAATGCCCCATGTCTTATTATATTTTGCTAGCATGACATCCCCACAGTTTCTGGCACATTTATGATTTCTATAGGAACAAGTGCAGAAACTGTCTTGGAGATTGACACAGCCCATCTGCTTTAAAATAGCTTGTGTTATAAAATGCCATATTTTCTCTGAATATCCTCTTACACTGAAGCAGATTTTTAAAGTTAGTATTATATTTTTTATTTTTTTTCAAGTTAGTATTATTAAGAAATGATCTTTTGAAGTATTCACCTATGTAGAATCATGAGAAGCTTTTGTTAAACAAAATTAGTTTGATTATAGAAACTTGTTTAGTCCAAATTTTCTCCCCTAATGCCTGATCATTAGTGCTTAGCTAATGATGCATACCTATTTTGCCTTTAATAATGAGCTAACAAGTTAATTCATAGTAACACAAGAAAATAAAGAGGAATGCAACCTCTATTCCAAGAGAATATGCTTTCCATTTCAAATTGCTGGTGTTCCAGACACAGCCTTCAATTAGGAACTGAAGCAAAGAGAGATGAATACAAGGGATTTTCAGAAAAATTACCATACAGGTATAGTGCATGAGGGGGGAAAAACGCTGCTTTAAAACGTAGTAGGTTTTTGTAGTTGTTGAAATTTTGATAGTCAGTGTTTTTAATATTCCAGGTAAAAGAGTCTCATGACTTCTGTGGAGATGAACTGTCTGCATTTCAATTTAAAGTAATGATGTGAGCAATTTCACTTCATTACTTCCAGTTCCAATATGTTCATAGTGTCCATGTTAATGTCTACCAACAAAACACAAAAAGAACAAAGGCTTCTAATTTGTATAATGGGCTTGAGTGAGATGCAGTGTTCACCTCATGGATGAACACACTAGGTGATTTAAAAAAAAAAAAAAATTTGGAACCCAGACTCGTATGGTAAGTCAACACCACATGCCGTTCTCAAATATACTGAAGAGAAGCAAAATCCTTTTCATTATACAGAGTGTCTTGTCAACATGCAGTTCCTAGGAAGACCCTTTCCTGTTGCACATTTGCAATGTCAACAGGTCATATTTCTCTCATACTACAACTCACTCTTTTCATAAGAATGTACTATGCAGAAGCACATAAAGTTGAAATTTCTAAATTTTCAAACCCCAATTTGTGGTCCTTCTCTAAATAATATCAATTGAATCTGCTCAAGTTCAATGCTATAATGAGGGTTGTAAAGAGAGCTAAGTAGACCAAATGCCTGTAATTGGCAGAGTAGTATCCAGATTCATACAATATAATCTGCTAAGGTATTTTACTATGGAAGAACTGGGTAGAGTTTTCAGGTACTTCAAAGCTTAACACCCAAATGTGCATTCCAGCAGATAAATAAAACATAGATGACTGCACATCTTGTCTTCTGATCTCACTGTGTATTTTTCCCATGAAGAAAAGTCAGTGATTTGAATTCGTAGTATATTTGTATTTGTTCCTTTCTATCAAAAGTATATTCTCTTTTCAGACTTGGAAACTGCAGCATTTTTTGTAAATTACTTAAAACAGGATGATTCAAGGTTTGTCATTGGTAATTTCAGCCATCATCTAAAATATGCGAGTGTATCTGTATATAATAACAACAGCAAGATGATATTTACTAGAAATCTAGTTCAGGTAAATATTTCTTTCAGTAACCTTCATGCTAACCAGGTCATGTTTCCAAATATTCCCTTTGTTTGAAGAATGTAATAGATGTGACTTAAATATTTTGAATTAAATAAGTTGTGTCTTCATGAACCCACACATGAAGATATAAAAAGGAAAGTTCTGTTCAAGCCCATGGTCTTTTTTTTTTTTTTTTTAAGATTTTATTTATTTATTTGAAAGGGAGAGAGAAAGCACGAGAGGGGAGGGGCAGAGGAGGAGGAGAAGCAGACACCTCACTAAGTAGGGAGCCCAATACAGGGCTCAAACCAGGGCTCTGAGATCATGACCTAACTCAAGGCAGATACTTAGCTGACTGAGTCACCCAGGGTCTCTATGCCATATTCTTAAATTGCATAGTTAAATTAGAATTCACTGGGCATTTTTTTTTTTTTTTTAATTTGAGAACACAAGCACACAGAGGGGTCAGGTAGAAGGAGAAGGAGACTCTCAAGCAGGCTCCAGGCCTACCATGGAGATGGATGTGGGGCTCAATCTCACAACTCCAAGATCATGACCTGAACTGAAATCAGAGTCTGATGCTCTATCAACTAAACCAATCAGGAGCCCCAAGGCACTGCGTATTTAAAACCAATACTGTCCTTTAAGTCCCTTAAATAACATTTGTTTACATGGAAACAGATAATCTAAAAAATTGCTGGTGGTGGTGTTTCCATAGGATGTCAGAACATCTGTATATAAGTGAAAAAATTTGGTGAATATGTCCAACTATTTCTCCACTTGACTCATGCAATCACTATTTTGCTTTCAGATTCATTCATTCATTCATTCATTCGTTCGTTCGCTCATTTATTCAACCAACATTTATTGAGCGATTATCATTCTCTATGATTAAAACTAGAGGGCAACAAAATAAAGTCTGGCTTCATGGAGTTTACATGAAAGGAGACTGGAGGAAGACAGCACAAAGTTTAAATACCAAAGGTATTTATAATTGCAATAGGCAGGATTCAAAATACTAAGTTAAAGTCTGAGTGGTGCAACTAGCAAAATCACAAATCATTCTTTTGTGTACACTAATAGAAAGCTAATGATTTGTTGGATCAGTACATTTTACTTTATTAGTAACTCCTCTTTTTAAAATATATTACGTAAAAGCACTTTAAAAACTAAAACACACAAAGAACTCTATAATTCAATAATAAGTAAACATGCAGGCACAAAGGGGGAAAATGAGCAAAATATTTGAATAGACATTTTATCAAAAGAAGGTACATAGGTGGCAAATAAGTATGTGAAAAGATTTTCAATATTATTTGTCCACAGACATGAAAACTTAAAGAAGATACAAGTACACCCCCATTTGAATGGCTAAAATCTAAGAAAAAGGGGCTGCGCTGATTGCTGGTGAGGAGGTGGAGCAAGAGAAACTCTCAGTCGTTGCTGTTGGGAATGCAAAATGTTACTGTCATTTTGCAAGACAGGCAGCTTTTACGCATTGAACATGGTCTTACTGTGCAATCTGTCAACTGCAACCCTAGGTATTTATCCAAGTGATTCGAAAACTTCTATCCACATAAAAGCCTGCATGTGGCTACTGACAGCAGCTTTATCATAATCACATCAAACTGGACAAACCAAGATGTCCTTGAATAGGTGAATGGATAAGGAAATTTGTATATCCTGACATTTTTTTTCTGTGATAAGCAAGGAATGAGCCATCAAGTCATTTAAAAATATGGATAATCTTAAAGGTATATTGCTAAGTGAAAGAAGCCAGTCTGAGAAGGTTATGTAGGATTCTACATGATATTCTGGCAAGACCAAATTAGAAATACGATAAAAAGATCCGTGGTTGCAAGGCATTCAGCAAATGGAGAGACACTTGACCACGTAAAGCACAGGGGATTTTTGTCAAGGCAATAAAAACATTCTGCATGATCCCGTATCCATTTGTCAAAATCTGGAGACCTTTATAGCACAAAGAGTGAACCTTTAATGTATGCAAATTAAAAACCTATAATTTAGGAGGTTGGGGGATCCAAAAATAGAAGCCAGAATGTGGCAAGATAACCCAACTGTTTTACAAATGAATGAAATGATCCCTTTGAAGGATGTGATAGAAAGAGGTCCTGACATAAGTAACTTCAGAAACGAGTGGGATAAAACTCAAGTAGCTAAATTTGTGTCCCAGTGGAGCAGGAGTTCTGAAAATGTTACAAATGTATATTGGAATTGAACCGTGAAGTAGATGGATGGCAGACAGTGGAAGCCAGGTTTCTCACTGTTGGGAGTGGAGAAGGAGTTAAAGATATACGAGGAGAGAAGGCTGGTTAGAATTGGAGAGATCAGTGTGAAACACACGTTTAACTTAAGATAGATACAGATGGCTACATATGGAATATTGACAAATGTGTGTACACACACAGGTTACAATGTACCCATATATTATGTTGCTCTATCAACTCAGAAGGCCCTGTACCAAGAATATCTCAGTAGCAAGGAGCACACCTATTGTTCAGGTCTTAGTTGCTAATACCATTCTCAAATAAAAGGAACCAGGGATCACTGGAGAAATAACTGCTTCAAGAACTGATATAGGAAGTATTCAAGGTAAGTCTGAAGTATTTGTATGACCAGAAATTAAGGAAATTCTATGTCAAAGGGATAGAGCCTTGTAAAAGAGTTCTCAATGGCCAGAGCTGGAAAAATTTGAGCAACAATGTAAGTAAAATAATATTGGATTATAAATTGAGGTATTAAATAAATTATTAGTAATAATAAATAATAAATAAATTAGATAATAACCAAGAGTCCATAATGATCTGTCACTGGATAAATGAAAGGGAGAATAGACAAGCATTCCTTATAGAATAATTCCAAGTAATTTATATAGGTACCCCACCATGAGAAGTAGAATATGACTTGGCTCTTCTTCTTTTTTTTTTTCTTTTATTTATTTGACAGATCACCAGTAGGCAGAGAGGCAGGCAGAGAGAGAGGAAGAGAAGCAGGCTCCCCACTGAGCAGAGAGCCCGATGCAGGGCTCGATGCAGGGTTCAATCCCAGGACCCTGGAATCATGACCTGAGCCGAAGACAGCAGCTTTAACCTACTGAGCCACCCAGGCGCCCCTGACTTGGCTCTTCTTATATGTGGGCTACACATGGTAACTTCCTTCCAAAGAGTAAAATATGGAGAGGAGGAAATACAAACTTAAAAATGGAGAAATCGGACAAATACTGTCCCAGCCAGGTGATCAAGATGAACAACAGAAATGCCAGATTGATAGTGTGTTCTTTGATATGGTCTGACGAAACAGCACCTTATCTCTGTGGTTTTCCTCCCCAAATCCCCTAACTCCCCTCTAACTATAAGGAAAGCATTAGACCAACTCCAAAAGGAGGTGCACTACAAGATTCCTGATCACCACTCCTCAAAACTGTCAAGGTCATCAAAAACAAAGAAAGTCTGAGTGACTGGCATAGTCAAGAGGACCCTAAGGATAATATGACCTATATACGGGATTCTGGATAGGCTCCTGGAACAGAAAAAGGACCTTAAGTAAAAACTAAGGAAATCAGAGTAAAGTAGGATCTTCAGTTAACAATAATCATTTTTTTTCCCACTTCACTTTCAACAGACTCATCTCTGCCCTTCCCCCTCATCACTCTTATGTCCCAAGAATACAAACAGCTGTTTAATCACAGACATCAGAATTCCCAGGGAACAGAGATTTTTCAGGAGACTGATTATTCTTCAGAGGATGAGCGCTTAATAATAATACTAAAACAAATTCCCTACCTTTTCAAACAGTACATACTCAGCATGATTTAATCTTCTCTTGATGGTTCAGAGTCTTTAAGGATAACATTGTTGAATGATTTATAAGAACTCTTTTAGGGCCCAGTATTCTAACTCCAAACACTTATAAGACAGAGGCAGCATCCTTTTTTTTTTTTTTTTTTAAAGATTTTATTTATTTGAGAGAGAGAGAGAGAGAGGGTGAGAGAGAGCATGAGAGGGTAGAAGTTCAGAGGGAGAAGCAGACTCCCTGTGGAGCTGGGAGCCCGAGGGGGGACTTGATTCCAGGACTCCAGGATCATGACCTGAGCCAAAGGCAGTCGCTTAACCCACTGAGCCACGCAGGTGCCCAGCAGCATCCCTTTTTAAAAGGCATGTATAGAGGGGCGCCTGGGTGGCTCAGTGGGTTAAGCTGCTGCCTTTGGCTCAGGTCATGATCCCAGGGTCCTGGGATCGAGTCCCGCATCAGGCTCTCTGCTCAGTGGGGAGCCTGCAAAAAAAAAAAAAAAAAAAAAAAAAAAAAAGGCATGTATACATAACAGTGTGCCTGAATAGCTTAGTCGGTTAAGTGTCTGACTCTTGATTTCAGCTCAAGCCACAATCTCCAGGTCACAAGACTGAGCCCCACATTAGGCTCAGTGCTGGGCACAGAGCCTGCTTAAGATTCTCACTTTCCCTTCCCTCTGCCCCTCCTCCTCCACTTGTGGGTACACTCTCTCTTAGAAAAAAAAAAAAGAAAGAAAGAAAGAAAAGGAAAGAAAGGAAGAAAAAAAGAAATTACACCTAAGCAAAGGTACTCTTCTCTCCTGTGAGCACTGAATTCAGTGTGTCACTGGGACCACAGTCTCTTCATGCAATTAACTGGCCTTCCCTGAAAATTCCTACAAAGCTGCTTCTTACAACTGCTTCTCACCTCTATGTGTTGCAACCATAGCCAGGGACATAAAGTCTCAGACCTTTGAGATACCCTGATGGAAGTCTTGGTAACTCCAGACCCCGACGTGTTCTGGAAAAGGCTGTATCAATACTTCTGCTCTGGCCACATTTTCTGAGAAGATTTCCTTTAAGATAAACACATGGCATGGTTCCTGCTCAAATATTTCTTTGATGACTTTATATAAAATAGTATCACCTGCTGACTACCTAACCCCTTTCCCTGATATTTTTTTAAAGATTTTATTTATTTATTTGATAGAGACAGAGATCACAAGTAGGCAGAGAGGCAGGCAGAGAGAGAGGGAGGAAGCAGGCTCCCTGCTGAGCAGAGAGCCCGATGCGGGGCTTGATCCCAGGACCCTGAGATCAGGACCCCAGCCGAAGGCAGAGGCCTAACCCACTGAGCCACCCAGGTGCCCTCACCCCCAATTTATTTTATTTTTTTTTTTTACAGAGAGAAATCACAAGTAGACGGAGAGGCAGGCAGAGAGAGAGAGAGAGAGAGAGAGGGAAGCAGGCTCCCTGCTGAGCAGAGAGCCCGATGCGGGACTCGATCCCAGGACCCTGAGATCATGACCTGAGCCGAAGGCAGCGGCTTAACCCACTGAACCACCCAGGCGCCCCCCAATTTATTTTTAAAAGCACTTATTACCACTGAATTCACACACTCATTTGTTTACATGTTTATTGTCTGTCTTCTCCATTTAAATGAAGTTCAGTGAAGGCAGGAACCAGGACGTTCCTGTTCCTTGCTCTGAATCCCATGCTGACAGCAGTGCCTGTCAGTGAATATTTGTTGAAGCAATGGAGATTTAACTTTCTAGGGTCAGGGTGTTCCTGTATGTTTCTGAAAAATTTCTGGAAATCTCTTTGTTTTGTCTAATCAACTTCCTCTACTCTCACAGCAGTTGCAACTATTGATAAATAAACAATAAACCCTGACTGAGGGTCTGTCACCATCTCAGAGGAGGGAGTATCTGAACCGTGTGCAAGGACTTTATGACCTCAATGTTGGCCACTCAACGGCCTTAACATTTTCTTGGCCATATTCTGGAGGTTTTATGTAAAGCTGCCAAATTGTTATGCTATGAATATAAGAACAGTTAACTATTACTTTAATTTAATCCTGAACAATACTTCCTGTGTACTACAGGAAGTATTCTTGGAAGAAAAAAATGCAACACATTCCCAAACCAAATAGATGCTATTTACCATTTCTAAATATGCTTTTTAAAAAAATCACACATCCATGCCTCTCCTCTTCAGAGAGTGTAATCAAGAGAAGATTGGATTAATATTGACAAATGCCACTAATTTTATTTCCCACAAACATTTTCAAATCATGAGTAATATGCTGCTATCTACAGGAACCGCAAGATAACAGTTTTTTTTCTCGAGGCCACATTGCCCCTACAAAAATAATTTTAACAGGCTAAACTGTCATTCAATTTAGAGTAGTGCAAAATGCATTTCCCTTTGGCAATAAGCAATTTTTTCATTAATAGCCAAGACTGATCATTGTAAAGTTCCTTTATCTTTTTATACAGTGCTGTGCAGCTCAAGGTAGTATCACAAGGTCAGAAGGAATATAAAACCCATCTTTATTCAAAATACATTAACAAAGACAGTAGGAACATTCTGTGCATAGCCCAACAATGAAACACACCAAAATGTCAGAACTGCTTTAATTATGTGAGAGTACCAATTGTTCTTAACACAAATCAAATGTGTAACAAAAGAAATAAAATTACTTTTAGCTTCTTCACACACCTACTTATCTTACAAAATTTAAATTTTCAAGGGGCTTGAACTCCCAGTTTTATCTTCTCTTCTCCTTTCCTGTCTAGGTTTGAAGACAGTTTTTCTCACATCTTTCCTTTTGGAAAGGCCCTCATTTGGCCATTCTCATGAATGTTGCTCTAGTCTCGTAATCGTGGGTCACATAAACAGTGAATATTTCCTTAGCTGAATTCCTGCTATTTATTTGGCAGGAATATTATATATTTATTTATTTCTATTTTTAATGGAAAAATGACGATAAAAAATCAAATGTATCCAGACAGCAGCCTCTTTAATTTCAGCTGTTCAGTCTCTCCTATGAGGATGAAGTAATCCAGTGTGTCCGTCGATTAATTACTTAGGGACGTCATCTTTACATGGTCAGATTCAGAATGGGGGTCTCATGAAGTCAAAGAATGTTTATAAACACACTAATAGTGTAGATTCCAGCTCATGCATTAAGGAAAGTAGAAAATGAAGTAAAGTGGCTATATAGAAATATACATTAGCATAAAAATATAAAATGCACATAACTAGGGTTAATATTTGAAACAGAATTACTCTAAGAAAATTAATTTTTACTTAAGACTGGTCATCTACTGTCACAGAAGTAGCTTACTGTCCACACAAATTCATGTCACATTGCCATGTTGAGTGAGAGACAGCTGCCCAGGGTAGTCATGTCACTTCTTTCCAACAATGAAGAAGAAATAATATACATCTCTTCCAGGTCAGAGGTTTTAAGAAGTAGGTGGATCTTCTGTTCACTGGCTGTATATAACACACCTCATTCTATCGTGCTTTGCAGATGCTGTTTTTTGGTATCAATGCATTGAAGGTTTGTGGCAACCCTGCACTGAACAAGTCTCTACCAGTATTTACTCAACTTCATGTCTCTGTGTCACATTTTGGTGATTCTTGCAATATTTGTACTTTTTCATCATAATTATATTTTTATAGTGATCTGTGATCAGTGATCTTCGATGTTATCATTATCATTGTTTTGAGGCACCATGAACTGCCTCCATTACAAGATGGCAAACCCAATGGTTAAATGTTATATGTCTTCTGATTGTTCTACCCACGGACCATTCCCGTCTCTTTCTCCCTCTACTTAGGCCTCCCTGTTCCATGAGACATAACAATATTGAAATTAGTCCAATTAATAACTCAATCTTTAACTTTTCAAGTGAAAGGAAGAGTCATATATCTCTCATTTTAAATTAAAAGCTAGAAATGATTAAACTTAGTAAAGAAGGCATATCAAAAGGCAAGACAGGCCTAAAGCCAGGCCTCTTGCACCAGACACCCAAGTTGCAAATGCAAAAGGAAAGTTCTTGAAGGAAATTAAAAGTGCTAATCCAGTGAGCACACAAATGATAAGAGAGTGAAACATCTTTATTGCTGATATGGAGAAAGTTTTAGCAATCTGGATAGAAGATCAAACCAGCTACACCATTCCCTAAGCCAAACCTGAATCTAGAACAAGGCCCTAATTCTCTTCAGTTTGATGGAGGCTGAGAGAGCTGGGGCACTTCAGGAGAAAAGTTGAAAGCCAGTAAAGGCTGATTCATGAGACTTAAGGAAAGAAGTCTTCTCCCTAACGTAAAAGTGCAAAGTAAAGCAGCAAGTGCTGATGTAGAAGCTGCAACAAGCTATTCAGAAGATCTAGCTAAGATCATTAATGAAGGTGGTTACACGAAACAATAATTTTCAACGTAGACAAAAGACCCTTACGTTAGAAGAAGGTGCCGCCTAGGCCTTTCATAGCTAGAGAGGAGAAGTCAATGCCTGGATTCAAGGACTCAAAGAACAGGATGACTATTTTGCTAGGTGCTAATGTTAGGGGCTAATGCAACTGATGACTTGAACTTGAAGCCAATGCTCATTTACCTACCATTCTAAAAATCCTAGAGCGCTCAAGAATTATTCTAAATCACTCTTCCTGTGCTCTATAGATGGGAAACAAAACCTGTGTGACAGTACATCTCTTTGAACCATGGTTGACTTAATATTTTAAGCCCATTGTTGAGACCGACTGCTCAGGAAAAAAGATTCCTTTCAAAATACTACTACTCGTTGACAATGCACCTGGTCATCCAAGTGCTCTGATGGAGATGTACAATGAGATTAATGTTGGTTTCATGCTTGCTAAGACAACAAACCATTTTACAGCCCATAAATCAAGGAGTAATTTCAATTTTCAAATCTTATTTTAAAAATATATTTCACAAGGCTATAGTTGCCATAGATCATGATTCCTCTGATGAATCTGGGCAAAATAAATTGAAAACCTTCTGGAAAAGATTCATCATGCTAGATGACATTAAAAACATTCTTGATTCATAAGAAATCAAAATATCAGCATTAACAGGAGTTTGGAAGAGGTTGATTCCAACCCTCGTGGATGATTTTGACTTTGGTCAGACTTCAGTAGAAGTAGGAACTGGGGGATGTGGTAGAAATAGCAAGAGAACCAGAATTGGAAGAGGAGTCTGAAGATGGGATCAAATTGCTGCAATCTCGTTATAAAACCCCAATGGGTGAGGAGTTGCTTTTTATATATGAGCAAAGAAAGCGGCTTCTTGAGGTGGAATCTGCTCCTGGTGAAGATGCTGTGAAGACTGTAGAAATGACAACAAAGGATTTAGCATATTATATGAATACAGCTGATAAAGCAGCAGCAGAGGTTCAGAGGAATGACTTCAATTTTGAAACAACTTCTGCTGCGGTTATAATGCTTTTAAACAAAATCACATGCTACAGAGAAAATCACATGCTACAGTCATGGAAGGAAGAGTCAATTGACATGGCAAACTTCACTGTTGTCTTATTGTAAGAAATTGCCACAGTCACCTCAACCTTCAGCGACCACCACCCTGAGCAGTCAGCAGCCATCCACATCAAGACAAGACCCTCCACCAGCAAAAAGATTTTGACTCCCTGAAAGCTCAGAAGATGATTCATATTTTTAGCAAGATCATGACCTGAGTCAAGGATTTTAAATGAGTAAATCTCTACTCTTACTCACCCTTTTGCACAGGTACAAAGAGTTACCTATATGGAAGCAGCTTTACCTCAAAGCAATACTTAACCAAAAAAAAAAAAAAAAAAAAAAAAAAATATATATATATATATATATATATATATATATATATATATATTCATTTATTTTATTTATTTATTTTTGAGAGAGAGATAGCTTGCATAAGGGAGCAGGGGCAGAGGGAAAGAGAAAGAAAGAATCTTAAGTAGGCTCTATGCCCAGTGCTGATCCTGATATGGGGCTCTACTTCATGACCTTAGGATCATAACCTGAGCTGAAATCAAGAGTCAGATACTTAACCACCTGAGCCATCCAGGTGCCCCAGTACTTGCAAAAACTATTGAGGGTGACCACTTGCCTTAGCCAAGAACCCCTCATAAGGTTCCCAAAGGTGAATTTCACACATACTTCCATCTTAAGACAAATCATCTTATACATACCTTCAAATCTGGTGATAAATAGCAAATATCCAAAATATGACTTTATTAATGAAAAGATGGATTGAACCTCTTCTCATGTTTTCATGTTTGTCTTCTTATAGTAAGTAAGAATCTCCTTAAAGACGTGATTTTTACACTTTCTGATATAACTTGTGTCCCCCCAGACTTTCCAAGTCTTTCCAAGACTCCCCTCCCTTCTTCTCTCCTCACTTTCAATGCAAAGCTTCTAACTTCACACAAAATCTCACCCACTGATTTCTGGAAGTCTGTCATGTTGTGTTTTGTATTTCCTTGAGAACTTAAGTTATAAAGATACTTAGCAATCAAAGGAAGAATCTCCTCTTGGGCACCACAGTGGCATTTTTTTCCCCACTGTAGTATATTATGGAGAACTTCATGGTAACAGCTCTTTCCATAACTTAAGGCAAGGGGGCTTAAAGGCTGGTCAAAAGATCAGTATTTGAGAGATACATTATCATCCTCTCTATTTTCCTCCCTGTAGGCAATGAACTCCCTCCTTCTAGATCCTTTGGCTTCTACTGTCAAAACCACATATGCAAATAAACGTCTGGCTACTTTAACTACAGAAAGAGATGTAAGAGACAGTATTTCATGTTGTACACACTGAATGTTAATACATAAATTAAATTTAAATTTATCTTGCTAATGCTAGTGATTTTAGTATTGTTATGTCTCCAAGTTATTTACATGATAAACTATTTTTTGAAAATCACGTAAGACATGCTTTATAGTAAAGATATTAGTTTATTTAATATGTCTGCTATATATCTATAAGATGTGGGTTTAATTTATAAAATAATAACTCCTCTATTAAATATGAATAGAATCCTGTTCACAAGTCTAATACTTGCATTTCTCTATTGGCCATAACCCATATATAACATATGTATACACCCTTAGGGACAGCCATAACAAGGTTACATTTACTTTTTATTACCTTCAAGTGGGCTATATGTTTAAAGTTATCTTTAAAATATTAATAATTTGATATTTTAATATCAGAGCTTCAAATTTTCTTTGCTCTATGTCCAAATGAATTTCATTCCATATTGAATTTCTTTGGATTATTTCCTATGTCCACTAGACTTATCCTTATTTTCATCAGCTTTATAAGGCTTGAGACAAATTCAAAGGTACAATGACTGAAATGTGGTTTAAAATTAGGTTAGTTGGTCTCTCATTATAAGTCCAAGGGTCTTCCAAAGTCAAATAAGAGTAAAGTTGGCTCCCTTTTCTAAGTTAATATGCCTGCCAGAGATTTAATATTTGTTTCATAAATAATCCTTCTATTGGGGAAAGATTCCTGTTTCACTGGGTTAAAAAAAGACCAAAACAGAAAGCATCATTTCTGCCCAAGATCATAAAAGAAGATCTTTTCTAGGCTTCTGGTTACTAGACATTTGCCCCACAATTTTAGTAGGCTATGTTACACAGGTTTTGGCATACACATCCCAAAGATATTGCTTCAATGAAGGAGTCTCCCCTGACCAAGAAACATTTCACCAAGTACCATTTTAAATGTTATCAGCTCCTTCTTACAATGTGGCCATTTACTGATATGTGGCATTTGGCTTGTAGCTAAATATTTCTGTTTCCTCATCTCATATTTACTATGATTCTTAGAGTCAGGATTAATTTTAATATAATATATAAAGCACCTGTCACACTGTCAGATTACAAGATTCTCGATAGGTATTAGTTATTATCGCCTTTCTCCACATTCTAAGAAAGTAATCACGCAATTTTATAACTAAAGTGTCTAGATTTTATAACTAAAGTTCAGATCCATTAAAATAGACATTATTTATGCAACTGCACCTGTTGGATTTAAGGCTTTTTAGCACATTTTCCACCCGTTTATTTAACTATTGCTCAGCAATTCACTGCTTTCTCAGCCCCTCATCTGACAGTAGAGTGGAGAAATCTTTCACTTGGTATTAAACCTATGGAGACTTTTCTTTGTGGTTTAGGAATAGCCTGACATATGGGCTATTTTTAAATGCTCATGTTAGTATTTGCTCTGGAACGTATTGATAACTTAGCTCTGAAGAGAAAACATAAGAAATATCAGAGCTTCAAATTTTCTTTGCTCTATGTCCAAATGAATTTCATTCCATATTGAATTTCTTTGGATTATTTCCTATGTCCACTAGGCTTATCCTTATTTTCATCAGCTTTATAAGGCTTGAGACAAATTCAAAGGTACAATGACTGAAATGTAGTTTAAAATTAGGTTAGTTGGTCTCTCATTATAAGTCCCAAGGTCTTCCAGAGATTCCAGCTATATCTCATGACTAGTGAAGTTTAGCGGTAGCCACACATTTTAGTGGAAGTGAAAATAATTACGATTTTCCTCCAAAATGGAGGGACTTATCCTGAACGTGCTGGTAGATATGCATAAAACCAAAGAATCAATTTCTTCTAAGAAATCTAGAGAATCCTTCCAAATGGACAGAGGAAAATGTAAAGCTATGAATGGATGTTATAGTAAGTCTCATATCCGTCACCGGGTCACTATGAGAATAAAGGTGTAGGAGAAAAGTTATAATTTCAGTTCTTTGTATGGCCTTCCCCCAAATTTCTCTCTGATATGGGGCTCTTGGATGGTGTTATACAAAATTCACATTAGGTAATGTATGTGAAAGTTTTGCAAACTCTTTTCCATATGATTAATTGTTCATAGGGCATGGGACATTGAAACATCGATAAAAAAGACTTTGGCAACCTTAAAAATCTATAAAAAAAATTGAGTAAACATTAAAAACTCTTTGACTAATGATTCTAAACAAAACTCTTACGTTGCACTCAGAACTGTAAAAGACTGTTTCTGTCCCAAATAGTAATTTCCAATAATCTATTCCTCTTTCCTCTGTGCTTAACAAGCTCAAATGCAGATGTGCACACAAAGATATTATTATTTTTTATGCTGTACTTTGGAGTGGAATCAATAACTGCCTTCCTATTCCTCGCCTGCCTTTAAAATTCTGCTGGCAGCCAATTGCTGCTAGAGTCAAAGCAATGGGACAGTTCGAGTGTTTGCAACAGCATGGTATTTTGTTATGCAATTGAAAGATAAATATGTCTTTATCTTTCCAACTATCCAGTTTATTTCTGCCAAAGCGTGGTAAAAGTGAAAAGGAAAATATGGGTGAAAAATACTGGGAAATGTAGCAGATACCGAGGGTATTGCTTAAGTTACAGATTTCCTAATTTGGAAATTTTATTAAGCTGTGTTGGTTGGCCATTTAAGCAATACCTTACAAAATGGTCATTCCTTTTTTTTTTTTTTTTTTGAAGATTTTATTTATCTGAGAGAGAGCACGAGCAAGGGGGAGGGGCAGAGGGAGAGAAAGATGCAGGCTCCCTGCAGGAGCCTGATGCAGGATGGGGCGAGGTGAGGGGGATCCGGAACGACCCGAGCCAAAAGCAGACACTTAACCAACTGAGCCACCCAGGTGCCCCTGGTCATTCCATTTGGTTAAGGGTGACCTTAGTTTTGCGCCCCAGAAATGTGATTTTTTCATTGCCACTCTAAGGAATAGACTTCTGGGAACGGATTCATGCTTAGTATAGCTGTCGGATTCTGAATGAGGCAGAAAGTCACTGAACTCTTTGCGAAGAGCAGGATGTGTATTCGGATCTCTTAGCAGTTATTCCAGTTCCTCAGTGTATTGCTTCCTTCTGGAACCAAATCTGGAACCAAATTGTACTAGAAAGCTAAGTGGTGAGCATGGGAAAGAACAAGGGAAGCCCAGTTCAGCCCAGTTCTGACGCCTACTATCTCCCAGATAGTGCTGAGCACTAGGCATACAAAGATGAATGAGACAGAGTCTACCCTCAGAACGTCAATGAGGCAGGGAACCAAAACATAAACACGTGATATCAACCACTGCTCCCAGCTGGAAACCAAATATAACATTTTCATGCAGAATAGTTTATTAAAACAATAATAAGGTGCTAGAAGGTATTGCTAGAAAGTAATGTTAGGGCCATATTAAAAGGAATAATGCCCCAAACCACACAGGAAAGTCAGTATGATAAGGACAACACAGTCACCATCTTTAACCAGAAAATACTATGCCTTGCCCTCTCGAGACTCACTGCCACACTGCCACTACCCCACTACCACTGCTCCTCTGCCGTTGTGACCCCCAGGAGTCTGAGATGCTTTCTAATAGCAACGCAAGAGAGTTCCTCATGCTCCCTGAAACTAAAGTGTTGGTACGGCTAACTGGTAGAACCTAGGTCACATGCTTGCACATTTTCTCTAAGAGAGCCTGGGTAAGCTAACACAGCACTTTCAATTTCTATTAGACATCAGGCTCTGGTTCCCTCAATATGTACGTATTTGTCAAAGCAGGAGAAGAAAGCTAAATTCTGGGCAGCCATCAATAATGACAAATGTCTTCCAGAATTGACCAATGTGAATATAGTAAGTGAAGTATAAAAGCAGAACTACACATTGGTTTCTAGATGGAGACAGAGCATACTCATCAAGGAATTGGCAAGATTATTTTCATAGTCATAGCTAAAAGCTATGATAATCTTATACATCTATCTCCATTAAAATGAAGACAGGCAACAGCAAGAACTCACGTCAATCTAGCACAAGTATAGTTCAAGATGTTCTCTCAAGGAATAAATTCTTCTTTTTATTTTGCAGAGGTAAACGCCAAAATTTCATCAGATTAAGCAATTGTGCCCAGATTCCCAGCTGGCAAGTAAAAGAAAATGGTGCCAAGCCAGGTATGTCTGTAACAAATCTACTCTTTATGGTATATCGCATGCATCTTAGAATGTATTTGGTTTTGGTTATTCCATCTAGAATTGACCAGTCAGGGGGACCGTCTCACGATACTATGCACATAAAACAAACTGAGAAATTTGAATGCCAAATACTGCAGATCAAATAATTAGTCAACATGCCCTCTTCTCTAGCCAGTGTTGAAAGTCCAGTGACAAAATCTTATAATAATTCTTTTCTGGACATAATGTGGATAACTCTTTCTTACTAGCACAATCTTTCTTTACACACTCAAATACTAACTACATGGATGTTTTCTTTCAAAGCCCAACACATTTCAGTCACAAGATATAACCCAGGAACCTTAATTAAGTGTGGGTGTTTCCTAATTCTCCTCTGACCCACATTTACAAAACTTATCATAGGGCAGGTAACTCTTACATGTGCCTAATCTTTTCCATTACATATTGATTCAAGTACTTTTTGTTCCAGAAAATAAATGTACTTTTATCCAAGTACATACAATTGCACTTCAGTACATATAAACTTGAGACATGCACACTTGCATAACCATCAACAAAACTATACTCCAGAACAAAAGCACATCACCTCTGCCAACAACCAACACAATCATCTACCTATGGAATCTCAGGTCTCTCCCTGTTCCTTCCTCCACTGTTCTTCTGTACCAGAGGTAGCTGATGCCTTGTGAATTATACTTCCCAGTTTTCCCTTCCCAGTGGCTTCTTGTAGGTTCTGATGATGGTACACACTGACAAGAATTTGAAAGGCAAGGAAAGGGAAGAAGGAAGGATATTTCTTTTCTTTCTTGGATTTTCATCTTGTGATCTCACACTTCACTAAAACTCTGAACCCCTCTCTTCCATTTGTTGCCCCAGCTTGTGCAATTGTAATGGCTTTCAGATCTTGTTGCTCTCTGGACCGCTTCATTATCCCCTATTTGCCCTACTGATTCTTCATCATCTTTGTAAATAACCTCCACATTATATACTCTCAATTCGGCTATTGGTACGGATCCTCCTTCCCTGAGTAGTCTTTGACTGATATTTCTTTCAACAATATTTAAATAGTATTGCAAGCGAAAGAAATATATGAATGTTGAAATAGAAAAAACAGAAAGAATTAAACAATGGTGGAATAACAAGTGTTGAAAGTTCATGTAAGAAAAAAGGACGATAATAAAAGACAAAGTACAAACCACTTAAGCCTTGAAAATCTTGTTCTTATACAACTGAAATAATAAGCTTGAGAAAACGTGATAGGAAAAAACTGAGAGAAAAGTTGTTTGATTGGCTTAAGATCAGTATCAATGAATTCAGGAAGCATATGGAAATTTGAGAATATAAAGCTTGAAAGGGGAAGTAGTCCTTCTGGTCTACCTACCATCAGGAGTCTTATGCTATTTCTCAGACTGAAGACCCACACAAATCTGCAATCTCCAAAAGGAGTGGCAAAGCAGCAGTTGCTGAAGCCCTCCCTGAACACTTCCAGAGACCACCAAGGAGAGAAGTCACCTGCCTCAATAGGTGTACAATGTAGAATAATCTGAGTTGAGAATGATGCTCAATAAAACGTAAATAAACAAAGGGTTAGTTTTAAAAACTTGATGGAACACTCATCTTCAGATTTTATGGAAATGGCTATAGGGATTGACTGTAAGGTTGAACTCCTCTTGATGACTTTGGTCTTAAAAAGAGAAGAATTCATCAAAAAGTACTCTTAAGGCAACTCACTCTTCTTCTAGAGAAAAGTCACAATGATAAAATAGCCAGCAAGAAAAAAATAAAATAAAAATTCACTTTCAATATTTTTAGCCTTAAAAAAAACAACAACAGTAGATTGTTGGGGATCTGTGGACTTAACTTTCTTGTTAATTACTGTTTAAGAGCACTGTGGAAGCTCTGCAACATGCAAGAATTTAAGAAATGTGAATGGCATTAACCAGCTACTCAGCACCCAACTTTAGTTGCAATTTGGTTAGTTCCCTCCTATGTGAATAAAATAACACCCTTGAAGTCATAGTTTAAAAAACAAACACAAAACCCAGCCACACAAAAGGCAAAATTTTGGATTTTTTTTTTTTTTTTTTAATTACAGGCAGTACAAGGACACACATAGGAAACATATAATGTCTCCAGATGTGATTCAGGAGAAAGCCAAGAACCTTTCCAAATAGTTCTAGAATATGAAGATTCAAAAATGTATCAAGGGGAAAAATACTCAAAAATTGGATTAGTATATTTCTTCCTTCACTAATACCAGTGGATTAAAGAAATTTCTGTTGACACAATTAAGAATAGTAACAGAATTAAATCTTAGATATAAACAAATTTGCCTATCGATACTAGACAGAGATGGCTTCTTAATCCCCTAACTCATCTGATTCATGTAACTCATTTGTTTTCCTTAAGCTAGACAAAGAAATTTTCTTCATAACTGTATGAAAAAAATGGATTGTTCAGCTTCAGTTGGCTCTAACTTAAAAACCCAAAAAGTTAATGTAAAAGAAATTTGCCATAAGCCAGTAGACAAACTAAAGTTTTTCAAAACAAAAGAGTTATTTCTCATTTCTTTATTAAGAACTCCTTGCCCATCCAATATTGTACAAATTTAAAACATACTTCCCATTTAAATAGCACAATGTATTGAGATGCAGTATATCTGGACTCAGAGTACATCAGAACATCACAAACAGTGAGTGCAATGGAAGAAGATAATTACCTTTGGGATTGCAACTATTTTGACGCTACCTAAGTCAGGCAAGAACACTGCTGTACAGCCACATACTGTGGCTATTGTTAGAAATTCTGACTGTCTGCATTTAGCAACTGGGAATATGAAAACAAACATGGTTCCAACTAAAACAATAGTCAAAGTAACCTTTTCAATTGAATTGTTTCTAGCAATAATGAAACTGTAGTACATGCCACTTGATTTATTTGCAATCATTTCAGCGTGCATTTTTCTCACTGAAGCCACTTTACACATCTTTAATAGAAATCTTTTTTTTTTTTTTTCATCAGACTACTTGGCAGTCTTTGCCGTTCCGTGGGCCCTTTTATTTATCTTGAATGCTGTGTCTATAATTGACACAAGAAAGCAGAAGCTAAGAGAGTATTACTAAGAAGACCAGAAGGTGAAGGGATCTCATGGATTCAGGTGCAACAGTGTGATGTTCCTTTGGTCCACTGGCTACACCTGACTGGAACGCTCTGGATGATTATCAAGATTCATAGTGATATCCTTGTGTTTCCAGGCCAACCTTTCACAAAAACTTGGGTGGTGAGCTTAACAGCAAACCTGGCTTAGTTTTGCTGGCACTTGCTATTTTGAGAAAATACTCAAAGGTCCTTCCTGTCATAAAACACTGGGTAGAGGAAAACTAGGAAAAGTCCAACCCTAATTTCATGAATTTGCACTTGCAAAAACACATATCTTCACCAAAATTAAGAAGACTTGAGAATTTGGCTCCAAGCAGAATTCCACTCCTGAGACAGCAGGATTGAATGCAGATTTCTGCTGTGGGCAAAACCTCACTATTATTTCTAGACAATAGGGCTTTCTGTAGTGAAAATGGTGGTGCTCTGCACATGGAATGGCCACAAGCCAGTTCCCAGTTTTCTCCAGTGGATTTGCCAGATTGGCTAAGGGAGAGAATATTTTCACACAGACTGGTAATATGTCTGATGAAGCTTGGGGGAAATTAATCCAGTTAACTTTCTTTCTTTTTTTTTAAGTGACGGTCTGAAAGCTCAGAGAAAATATATTAAATCACTTCCAAGAGGTACAGTAGAGACCCAACTTCATAATCTACAGGGGAACTACCCTCAAATAAGCTCCACGTTTGTTTAATGTCTTCAATGTGATAAAGATTAGTTTTTCTCTCTCGTTACTGTTCCTGCGGGTCACCTGATGGTCTTGTTCAACTGCACATTCTAATTCTGGGGGTTGGGGGTGGGACCTGAGAATACTCATTTTAACCAGTCAGTCCCACATGATGTTGAGGCTACTGATCTGATGTTGAGGGTGCTGATCTGCCCATCATACTTTAAATAACAAGGATTTAGATGAGCATATGATAGTTCACCTAAGAAACTAGTTCACAAATACTCAATACACTTAATTAGTTAAAAGGTATAATTCACTGGAGAGTAATGTGACTGAAAAGGTCACACAACACAACTCAGCAATAAAAAGGAGTGAAATACTGATTAACACAAGTTGAGTGGGACTCTGGGACTTAAACTGAGTGGGGAAAAAAAAATCCTAAAACAAATTTTATAAAATTTATAAAATCTATTTAATAAAATTTTATAAAATTTGAAATCTGAAAATGCATTGCATTGCAATAAATCTCTATCATACGGGCTGTATTAACTGATAGAAGAGAGAGTGAATTAGAAAGACAGATAAAAATGTACTCATCTGAAATGTACATTAACCCCTTTGAGTTGAATTTAGCCAATAAGCTAGCCGGTGATCAAAGGGAAATGAGTAAGGCTGGACTATTTTCTTTTCCAGTTCCTTCCTCATGAAGTCACTGTGCACCAAAGACTATAACTCCAATCAGTTGTTCCTCTCCACACAACTCTCTATGTCTCAGTTTCAGTAGCTACTTCCTCCATGTGTCCATTCAGGGCAAGGTATGAATGTAACCCTCTCCTCTTAACAGCATTCACTAGACAGTGAATGCACTATCTCTGTGGTTTCTCTACTCTTCAACCTCCTCTTTGTAATTCTTTAAATTATCCATTTTGAGTTTGCTACTTTTTCCTGACTGATATGTAGGGGTTTTTCAGTTTGTTTTTTCCTGACCAGATGTTCATTTTCTCAGCTTCTCTTCCAGCTGAGAGTGGTTAGGTAATCTGATGGTCTCCAATGAAATATAAAGGAATATCAGATAAAGAATTTGGGGAATGGCTTTACTCCCTGACAAAAGACATAGCACCTTGGGAATAACACCTTGCCTCTTTTCTCCCTTATTAATTTAGATGTTTGGGGTAAGTACATGCTATATGGAGTGACCAGTCTGTGACCATAAAACATCAACCTGAGGATAAAAGCCAGAACACAGAGGTAGGTGAACGGGGAGAATGATGTCAATAGTTTGGGTTTGAAGATGATATTGCCCTATACTGACTGCATTTAGATTTCTGGTAAGGGATGCAGTATGTGCCCTTAAGGTTTAAACTTCTATTAATTATATTTTCTTTGCGTGCAACCAAATCATTCCTAACTGGTGGGGTAATTGAACTTTATTGCAAACATGACTTTGCCATTTCCCTGCTTAACATATTCTAGTGGTTATCATCATCCACAGACGAACCTCCTAGCACAGTATGCAATATCCTCCTGCTTTTATCCATGACAGCTTCTCTACCTTGGCATGCTGCTCTTTATCTAGTACACTGTTATTTCCAAGCTTCTTGGTTCCTCACAATACGGTACTTCTAGCCTCTGTGTCTTTCTTTGTGTCGAGTCTCCTTCCAGAAATATCTTTCCTCCCTTCCTTCTCTACTTCATTCATCTTTCAAGAATACAATGAGCAGAATAGGTCAGCATTTGTTACAGAGTACCAAAATCTATTTAGGATTATTCAACAAGGGAGACTGACAGAACCAACTTTGGGCAGTTCACAGAAAGCTGGGAGACTAGGCTTGGAAAACAAGCAGGAAGAAGAGAAACTAACAGCTGGAGACAGAACAAAACTTATTAAAAATGAGTCCAGCAAGCTCTGCCGCAGACTTTCTAAGGAATGAAATATGCACCTCTGTTGACTCAACAACCAGCTACAGACAATGGAAAACTCAGGGTTGCTGTGGCTGCCTTCTAATACCAGAATGAAGATTTCATGATCTAAGCTTCTCTGCCTCATCAACTTCCAGTACAAATCTAGGGAAGGTGCATCTGATTGGTTGAGCCTAAGTCAACCACTGAGTCCCTAACCAAGAAAGTATCTAGTAACTGCACTTACTTTGGAGGGAGGTCTCAAATTAAAACTATATATCAAGAAATTTACCTCCTATAAGAAAAAGGTTCAGATGATATGTTACCAAAAAACATTATACACATGCAGTATAATTTCAATAAAATGCGCTGAATGCAAAGTAGCTATACAAATGAATTTGGACAAAATACAGAATAAGTTACCTTCAGACAAGTCTGTACAGACAAATAATGAGAAATAGAACTAATTTTCTATTTTCTAATAGCTACATAAAAAGTAGAAATAATTAAAATTAATTTTAATAATATCCTTAACCTAGCACATTAAAAATAGTATTTTGACTTTAATCAATATAAAGTGATTATTTTTCAGTATTAAGTCTTTGGAATTTATTGTGTACTTTGCTCTTGGAGCACATCCCAAAATGGCTATCAGCCACATTTCAAGTGCTCACTAGCTACATGTGGCTAGCTGCTATTATGCTTGGTGGCATATATCTATGTAAATATAGCAATTAGAAGAGCAACAGTGACATAGGTCATCTGCCCAGTGAGAAACTGTGAATTATATATATTTGACTTCAGAATGCCAAGCAGACCTTGCTAATTATTGTTTTGCCCTGGCTTAGAAAGCCATCTAACAAGATTTACTTAGCACTCTGAGCTATGAGAGATAAAGAAGACATATAAGGTCAGGGTGACTGAGATGGGAAGCAAAAGCAGGGTTTCTGGTAGTATTGTCATTTAAATTGCTGAGTTTCAGGTACCTCATGACCACTGACCAGTGCGGTCAGAATGTTAAGTTTAAGTTTTGAAGCTGTTTGCATTTAGGTTGAGGCCAAGGAAGTGAATGAAACCTAATAAGGAGAGAGTGTAGAGACATTAAAAAAAGGTCAATGATGAGTCCCCAGGGCATGTAAACATTACAATTAGAGAATAAGAGGACTGAGGATAGTGTTCATAATGGTAAAGAACCAAGAATAACTAGCTTCTCAGAAGCCAAGAGTCTCAATTGCAAAATTATTATCTTGTCGGGAAGCTGACTGAATTTGGAACCATTTCCCAATGTATGTACATAGGTTCCACTAAAAATTCACTGTTAAAAAAAAAATACCTTAATTAGGAACTTCGAGTGTTCTTGGTCAACACTCATTCCCATTTCCCAAAGAATGTCTTCTGAACCTGTCATATCTGTTTAGCCTCCTACCTACTGCTTCCCTTTTGCCCCATCACTTGCTGATCCTGCTTCTCACTTCAAAGGAAAGATAAGAACCTTCAGGCTAGAACCCTGTTCTTCTCCAACATCTTCCCTTCCACACAGAAATCACTTCAACCCATGTTCATCCTTCCTTTATTGGAGTTTGGAAGTGCCTCATAAATAACATAAATATCTCCCATTGCCCAGACTCCCACCACAGTTTGGAGCTAATTGAAATTAGATACAGAAGTCAGACAGAGTACAAAAAATCATTTCCATTAGTGCTTCCACTGTTAGGGAATGTGGCTTAGGACTGTGGCCAGCTGGGCCTGAAGTGCCCATCTAACTACCATATTATCTTTTGTCATTTGTAGTCTAATTTCTACAAACTATCTCTACTTTCTCAACCCCCATACAATTCTCAATCCAAGGCAATATGGCTTCTGATTTGATGATTCTAGTAACACTCTTCTTACAGATGTTCTCAACACCCTCCTCATTGCTCAACCCCAGGGAGACCTGCCAGTCCTTATCGAATTTGAACATTGATGGTTTCACACTACTGGCCACTCCTTCTTTTGTGCAACTCCCTTCTAGTTTTTTCTTCAAACTCTGGGCTGCTTTTTCTCAGCTTCACTGGGCTTCTCTTTCTGTAGTTATCTGGTAAATAGTTGCATTTCTGGAAGATTCACCTTCTGCTCTTTTCTATTTTACTCACTCCTTTCTCCACATACTCTCCCTGAGTCATCTTCTCTAACCCTGAGATTTCAGTCAGTATGTGTCACCTTGTCTCCCGGGCCTTAGTACTCTCTGTTCCGAATACATTCTTCACAGCGACTTTTCTGCAAACCAGTTTTGATTTTGCCTAAAACTTTTCTTTGGCTCCTCCTGCAAACACATCCTGCTCCTCAGGTTTTCTTGTGCCAATAACACTTCTGGCTAATCTCTGCCCCATCTCTCACTACAAATAGAGGAAGGGTGATCCACTGATCTCTCTGCTGAATTTTGACAACGAAACCAGTCTTGAAAGAGTCAGCACCTTGGGAATCCTCTCCTAACTTTGGAGAGGGTGCATTCTGAGCTGCTACCCTGCCACGCAGTAAGGCCTGCCTCTGTGGGAGAGTGCAGTGGAGAGGAACGTTGGTGTAGGAGAATATTTAAGACCACAGATCTAAGTTATGTTCTGCAGACTAGCTTTTGTCAATCACAAAGATAACAATTTCATTACCATTTTCCTGACTCCTCTTAATGGGTTGATTGCTTTGATAGGGAAGCCAAAGTTCTATCTATAGGAAACAAAAACAAAGGGAGCAGGGAGGGAAATTCTTGTTTCCCATGACTTGGGATTCCAAACTTTCTCCCCAACCTTACTCTTCAGGGAAGGAACACTGATTGACTTATCTAATAGGTGAGTTTGGTAGGAGAGATTGGACCCAGATGGCATTGCCCCTTCTGGGACTTGAGTTTCCACCTATCTGCAGAGAAGGAACCTCTGGCCTGCTAATTTCCATGCAGAAAGAGACTTGTCCCTGTAGAAGTGAACTGCAAATTGGGGCTCAAGTTTTTATCAGTAGAGTGTTAACAAATCCATTTAGCCATAGAAACAAACTTTTTTTTCTTTTTTTTTTAATAATGTTTCTTGGGGTGCCTGAGTGGCTCAGTGGGTTAAGCCTCTGCCTTCGGCTCAGGTCACAATCTCAGGGTACTGGGATCAAGCCCCACATCGGGCTCTCTGCTCAGCGGGGAGCCTGCTTTCCCCTCTCTCTCTATCTGCCTCTCTGCCTACTTGTGATCTCTCTCTCTGTGTCAAGTAAGTAAATAAAATATTTTTAAATAAATAAATAAAGTTTCTCAGTAGGAAGACTGATATTTTGGTATCTATCTGATTCCTATATATGTCTTTCAATTAGTTCCAAATTCAGCATGAAAAGGAGTGTCACTTATTGGATCCTTTCAAATACCTGAAATTTCTCATACATTTACATTTCTTAACATAAAGTATGAGATCATCTTCTCTTCCCCCCATGATCTATGACAGAGGCTAATAAATAATTCAAAAAACACTTGCTGGGCACCTATTAATTTACCACGATGCCCGGCTTTAGAGGTAGAAAATAAATGAGAGGTGATCCATGCCTTCCAAAAGTTCATAGCCCTGTAGTATAAATCCATCTTTCCAACCACATGTTTGCAGTATGGTTCCATAGCGCATTTTTTTTTTTTTTTAAAGAAGACTGAAACTATAAAAGAAAACCCATCACAATCATGACTCATGTTAGTATGCTCACTGCCATGGCACAAACTTGACAAGGACAGTGATCCTTATCCTTGACAAGCAAGGGCTGGGTTGAACTCCAATGTTACACGGCCAGTAAGAGGTGGGTAAAGGAGGCAGAAAAAAATGAGAAAAAGATCTCTTTGTTAGAGCACATCATGATCCAGTTAACACCAGAAATAAGATGATAAAAATGCATAGCCAGTTGCAAGTGAGTGCTGATGAGGAGCATATAAACATTCATCTTCAGTACAGGCTCATAAGATAATCAACAGAATCACAGCAAGCTTATAGACTGACAAGATGAGACCATCTTGATTATTTTAGCCATTGCTCAGAACATTTTTTAGGCCACAGAAAAATATGTGTCTTCATCTTGCATAGAAAAAGACATGGGAAGACTGGAAAAACTGTTATATGAAACAAGTAAGTGCTGGTAGTTTCACCTAAAATTTTATCCTGCTATGAAAACAAATAAAATGGTGCTTCTAAGATCTGAGAGATCCTAATGTTGTTCACTTACA
Source organism: Mustela nivalis (assembly GCF_964662115.1). NCBI lineage: Eukaryota > Metazoa > Chordata > Mammalia > Carnivora > Mustelidae > Mustela > Mustela nivalis. The sequence continues at coordinate 22,846,827 of NC_139021.1, read as the reverse complement.
ACAGTGGACATGGCATGGCTCAAACCTATCTTTGGGCTTCAAATCCAAAGACATCTCAAAGAAATTTCACAAAATGCTGGGAAACATGAACAAGGACTATTGCGTTAATTTAGAGAGTTAATTCTTTTAATTCTCTTTGTACCTCATTTTCACAAATTGTAACTTCACTCATGTAAAAAAAATAATAATCAAAACAGGTGATATGATTTTTTTTCTATGTTTTAAATTTTAAAAGTCCCATCTGTCACTAATTACACATTTATTTCATTATGCAGCACTATGAAAATAATTACTTGAGGTTTTTTGTTGACAATTTAGAGTTTAAAGTAAATACTAATTATTTTTGTTATAACTGTGTATTAAATTAAATAATTCACTGCTAGACATTTTTTGGGCTTCAAATAATTTTATTAGAACCACATAAGACAGCAATTATATAATTAGTGGCACATCTGCCAATCTTTTAAGTCCATGTTATAAAATTTGAAGACTTTTTTTCTTTTTATTTGTCCTTTTTTAGAAGCACAGACAGATACTTCGTGTGCACATTCCAGCATTTTATAATGATGTATGTGGCCTGTCCGGCCAGCTGGTCCACTCAGTCACTCTATCAAAGTAGCAATGATTCTAAGCAATTAACTAACTCTCACAACTATGATGCCCTTGAGCTTAAAAAAATAAAATGTATCTAGATAACTGCAGTGACTTCTACTTTAAGTGACTTCTTTAAGAAATTAAAATATCTTTCCCAAACTCCAACCAGAAGTTGCTGCGAGTTCCATTTGGAACTTGTGCTAATAATAATATTTTCTGGAATAATAACAACAGGTTTGGATTTAATTAAATATGTTGCTCACTGAAGCATCTGTTTTAAACATTAATGAATGGCAGCTCCTATGGGATATCCAAATGGAAGTGTTCTCACTCCGTAACACTATCCTAAGTGTGTTTTGGAATTTTCAAATAATTAGTTGGTCTTTGTTTTGAGAGACTTATCCAGAATAAAAAAGCAACCCTTTCCTCAAATCATCTTGATAGATGGAAGCCATTTAGGGAGAGACAATCCATCATAAAAGCAGTCTCTGAAAAGCTGTTATGCAATCCACAGTATTGAGTCAAGTTTTTCTTCATGTTCACACATAACTCCCATTATCATTCATGAGACTTATTCCCTTATCAAAAAAAGAACACATCCTTTCCCAATTAGACTAAGCTGCTTTGGGCAGAAAGCCATTAAAAATAGCAGACATGAAGCTCCAAAGACTACAACTAACCTTGCAAGAATTAGAAGCCACTTTTGAAATAACTATTATTAACTTGGTTTGATTGGAAACATTATGTGAATAGAAAATTTCTGAATTCATGGCTTATTCACCACTGAAAGGAAATCATATGAGTAAGACTTGTTTATAAAACGGCGCTGTTCTTATAAGGCTTTATTAGAAATAAGTTGTTAGACTTAGGTTTTATACATAGCGACAGTGATTAAGTATTTCTTACTAACCAATGTAACCTCCCTACATAGTCTAGGACCAGGCATAATAGGTACAAACAGATATTTGTTGAATAAGTGGCTGAATAAGACTAATTTATTCTCTTCAATTCAGCAAGCATTTATTGAAATCCTATTTCATTCTAGATCCCATTAAGGACTAGGGATACAAAGTTTTCATTTACAGAATATATACAAAATACAGGAAGAAAGAGAGATAGACATTCTCTACCGAAGGGTACACAATCTCCCAGATGAAACTAAGACACATTATTCTTTATAGTGTTGTCCAGGCAAAGATAAAGGAATGCACAGTGTGGAAAAGGAACAAAGCACTTATGTGAAGGTTATGGGAGGTATGGTAAGCTTTTGATAAACTTTATATTATTCAGAAAATTTTAATTAGCAGATAATATAAAATATTCTTAAATATATGATCATAAGAATTAACACTTTGATTTTGGAGAATATATTTTCCAAAGAATGAATGGGGCCTTCAACTATACAACTGACTGACAAAAAAAACTATTAGATTATTACAAACTCTTTGGGAGCATGATAGGTTGACACTTTGGAGACAGAATAAAGAATGGTTAAGCTAGAATACTTAACTGAAGAAAGCCACAATGGCTATGGATAGATTTCCTTAGATTTTGGAAATGTTCATGATTTATAGCATGTCCTCACAGAAAAGACAATGATGTGTCAAATTTGATTTCAGAGTTTTCATAGCACTGGATGCTGGTCTGATGTTCACAATTTCAGTGAATGGCAGGATAAGCCATGCTAGAATCTCTGGGCAAGAACACATTTAGTAGGATATCACGTATTGGGCTCTGACAGATTTGCACAGGGGGTACTCATGGGATTGCCTCTAAACAAATCTAAGGGCCTCACACACTACTAGGTTCACAGTGGGAAAGTGGTCCAGAGGGTTCACTGATGGAAAGACTCATGTGTACCTAACCTTAGTTTCATCATCTATAAAATGAAAGAGTTGCATTTAATTATCTGTAAGTTCACTACATCTTTGTTGCTTCCCTTTCTTCTCCTGAAAAGTTCAAGTGTCAATAAGTTGGGTTCACTGAGTCTACTTCCTTATGTCTCCATGATTTTCTTTTCCTTCCTATCCTCCTGAACACTGGGGCATGTCTTCAGGCCAAATATTGTTATCCTCTTAATCTTTCTATCTCTGTGTCTTGTAACAGATTCTGGTACATACTAGATGCTCAGTGAGAACTGACTGAATGAAGGAAGAAATTGGGTAACATCTAATAACAAAGAAATTGCATGGGTTTCTTTGAGTGATTGCAAAGCAATATAAGATACCATATTCCTTCTCCAAGGACCAATCATCTGCTCTACTCAGAAGATAAGACCTTTTCATAGGTAGCAGTAAAGAATATAAACTTGTCATTTAAGACTTCTAAGAACTCTGATGCTATAAAAACTGTAACAATAGCATCTGCCATTTATTGAGGGCTTATCATATGCCCAGACTATTAATTGGATTATTTTATTTAATCCTTACAACAATTATGATGCAGATATTAAACCACCTCCATTCTATAAATGCAGAAATGTGAACTTAGAGTAGTTAAACAACTTGTCCTAAGTCTCACAGCTGTGCAAAGATTTGAATACAGGGTGTTTTGCTCCAGAACCCATTCTTTTAATCCTCGGTAATTAAAAAAAAAAAGAGGGTCTCTTTTGCTCTAAGTGTTAAACACACATAGGCACACACAAAGTCCCTACTGGATAAACTCCCTCAGTGGGCATGTTTTGTAACTCACGACATTTCCCCATCTGCCAAGGTTATTATACCAGCAGTAGGTACCTGACTCAAGAGCAGCCAATACAGACTGGCCAACACCTACTGATATTGCCTGGTACCAGATCTCTGACCGCTATGGCCAATATTGAACAAATAAATCAATAAAATTCTCTCATTTGGTGACAGACATATGACCAGAGATAGAACTACTGGTAGGGAAGGGGAAAAATTGAGAACACACTGATAAAAGCAGAAGCAAAGGCCTGTAGCCAACAAGATCAGTGAGTAAGCAGGGGAAAGGGTGAGGTAGCCGGTAGACACTGGGATTAGAATTGAAAGACACAGAGAGAAAAGCAGAAGCACAGAAAGGCTGACTTGCATTACTGAAAAACTGCAAGGGGAAGTATCAACAAAATCCTCTTAGAATAAAAGCTATAGATAAACCAAAACCTACAGTAAGGCTGGATCTCAAAGGATGCTTTAGTCATTGAAGAAATTGTTCCACATTCAAGCCCCGGAGAGACTGGTCTTGCTGTGAGGCTGAAGCATACCGATGTTCTTGGGTTTCTAAAATGCTTGGATATATGGTTTCAGAACCTGCAGTCTTATTATTACCTGTATTAATTTCCTATTGCTACTGTAACAAGTTGCTAACTTAGTGGCTAAACACAAGCTAAACTTATTATCTTACAAGTCCTGGAGATCGAAAGACCAAAATGACTCTCAGTGGAGTAAAATCAAGATGTCAGCAGATGCGTGTTCCTTTCACAGGCTCTAAGGAAAAATATGTCACGTTGACATCTCCAGCTTCTACAGACAGCTCACATTCCTTGGCTTATGGCCCTTTCCTACTTCTTCACAGCCAGCAGCCAGCAGTGTAGCATCTTCAAGTCTCTCTGACTCTGCCACTGACTCTTCTGCCTCACTTGTTTACTTATAAGGACCCTGTGAGTACACTGAGCCCATGCAGAAAATCCAGTCACCTCTGCCTCTCAAGGTCAACTGATGAGCAACCTTACTCCGGTTAACTATTCTTTAATTGCCCTAGTTAAGGTGGCAGCCTTAATTTCCATTTGCCATGCAATAACACATGTTCAAAGTTTCTGCTGTTTAGGATGTGACCATCTAAGGAGGGGCCAGTATTGTACCTGCATACTACCTATCCTAGAATAATCTTGATATTATTTAAGTACTTGTGATAACTTGCTTTTTGCAGGAGATAACTGTGCTTTTTGCAACCACAGGACGATATTTTGCCAGTTTGAGAAGGGCTTCTGTTGCAACTAAAAAAAGTCTTGCCGTATAGGATTTCAATTCCACATAATAACTCATGTCTTTCTATTACCTGGTTTGCTTGTTCTCCCTTCTGCCTATTCCTTTATCACTCTTCTAATTTGCTATTGTGAAAATCCATTTCACTCAGGGCAAATACTATTACACAAGGGGTGCCTGGGTGGCTCAGTTGGTTAAGTAACTGCCTTTGGCTCAGGTCATGATCCCAGGGTCCTGGGATCAAGCCCCACATCGGGCTTTCTTGTTCAGAAGAGAGCCTGCTTTTCTCTCTCCCTCTGCCTGCCGCTTTGCCTGCTTGTGCTCTCTCTCTCTCTCTCTCTCTTTCTCTCTCTCTGTGTCAAATAAATAAATAAATATTAAAAAAAAATACCATCAATCAGAGAAAGACAGTTATCACATGATCTCACTGATATGAGGGACTTGAGGAACAAGACAGAGGATCGGAGGGGAAGAGAAGGAAAAATGAAAGAAGATGAAACCAGAGAGGGAGACAAACCATAAAGAAACTCTTTATCTCAGGAAACAAACTGAGGACTGCTGGAGGGGAGGGGAGGGGAGAGGGAGGGATGGGGTGGCTGGGTGATGGACATCCGGAATGGTACGTGCTCTGGTGAGTGCTGTGAATTGTGTAAGACTGACAAATCACAGACCTGTACCCTGAAACAAATAATACATTATATGTCAATTTTAAAAAAAGAATGTGGATATTTCTGATGTGGTTATATCTACTACATTTGGTAAATAAAAAAGAAAAATTGGCAACTTTTTTTAGAAAAAAATACTATTATACAAGGCAGCATTAAATAGGTAGTAAATAAGATCAGCCACAGAAGCAACATGCTGGGAAGCACAGAAACACTTCTGTGTTTCTACAGGACAGGATGATCTTGGAAGGTTTCACAAAGGAAGAGTGTGCTTTTAAGCTAGAAAATGCTGGTGGGCCATCCGTATGGAGAGGACTCATATCAGATAGGTGCTTAATGGTGGAACCCGGAATTGTACCCAGGTTTTCTGATTTCTACTCCATTGTTCTTCAGAAGTGCTTCTGTATCTGCGGTGGTTTGGGTGCATTGAGCAGCATCGACACATATTTGTTGAATGAACAGAACCACATAAATGGATGAGTGAATGAACAGGATATGATGGAAGGCTCAAAGTAGACATAAAATGTGGATTAAAACAGGTTCACTTTAATAAAAAGTGAGTAAGAGATCTGGATTTGCAGATAATATTCTGCCATGAAATAAATGTCTTTTATGGCATTTTATTTGTATTTTTTTAAAATATTTATTTATTTATTTGACAGACAGATACCACGAGTAGGCACAGAGGCAGGCATAGAGAGAAGAGGAAGCAGGTTCCCTGCTGAGCAGAGAGCCCGATGTGGGGCTCCGTCCCAGGACCCTGGGATCATGACCTGAGCTGAAGGCAGAGGCTTTAACCCACTGAGCCACCCAGGGGCCCCTTTTATGGCATTTTATAATATCTTGTGCCCCATCTTTTATTTACAAAATGGGGATAACTACTGCCTATTAATTTTATTGCATTAGTTCAAGTACAAAATGATGCACTATAAGAAAATGCTTTTAAAGATGAAAAAAATGATAAATAGGTTGTAAAGAAGTGAGTAGATTTTAAATAATAGGTTTTAGAATGTTTCATAATTATTAACAATGCTTGAATGATATTTTATATTTGTCCTTTATAACATTAAAAGTGCCTTGACACGTATTCCTTCAATACTTTAAGATAAATAAAAACAAATCTGGAAATTAAGAAACATGAAAATATCATTTGTAACTGTCAAGGAAATTGAGGCAGATTCACCAAGGAATATGAGGTATGTTTAGGAGGTAATTCTAATATTTTAATAAATTTATCATTTATCACTTACAGAATTTTTTATAGGATTTATTATTTTCTATTAAGGCTTTTTATTATTATTAACATTATACCTACTCTAATAACACAATAAATATCATTAGCAACATTTATTAAACACTTTCTAAATGCCAGGCACAATGCTAACTGCTGTATATTAATTAAATCACAAAAACTTTATAATAATCCTATGAAGTATGGGCTATTATTACCATTTTATAGATAATCTGTAAGTGTCCAATGTAAGTTGTGAATGGAAGACTCTACCACTGGAGTCCATGCTGCTAACCACACTTCAACTGAGATAAAATAATTACTGCCGTCATTACCATCACATCGTCATCATCACATCATCATCACCGTTGTCACAAAAATAAGAGTTAATTATAATTATCTTGCCACTCACTATACACATACTCTTTAACCCTCATGGGTACCTGCAAAAGTTAGCATCCTATTTTATAATTGAGTAGCGGTTCAAAGAGCTTAAATTAATTGTTCAAAGTCTCACAGGCCACAACAGATTTAGGAGAAAACTCGGGCCTATCATTTCATCAGGTCAAGATGCTTCTCAATGTTCCATGTTTTTTTTTTTTATTAGTTTTAGCAAATTTGTTTATTAGTTTTAGCAAAGAACAAAATGTCAAATCTGTTGGCTGGAGAGCTGTCAATCTGGCTTTATGACTCCATTCCAGTGGATTTTGAAATAATTATTTTCTGAATGTCTCAGAACTGTACTCAAAATACTTAGTTAGAACTTTAAGGGACATATTAAAATTAAATGTTAGTGAATAATCATAATGCATAACAATGACTGTTGATCCAATCGAAGGGTAGGCAAGATAATACTTTGACTCTATGTTCTAGTTTTTATGTTGTTTGTTCGTTTGTTTTGTTTCTTACTACTAGTGGTAACACAGGATCCTTAACTGACATCAATCAAGTTCTCTTTACGTATTGAACTAGTTGGTGGTGGTAACTCCCTGCCCAGAATTACCATGAAAATCCTTTTTTGTTACAAAATAAATTTCTTTACATTTCCATAAACTAGTTACTACATTTATCACGAACTCTAAACTAAAATAATATAGATGAGCAACACATTATCTTTTTCACTGTGTGGTATCTGTAACAGCTTAATCATAAAGAGGATGGGTTTTGGTGTTAACCAAATTTGAATGTGAATCCTGCTCAGGCAACTTATTTTACATGTCCCTAAAATGAGCACCATCAAGCTTACAGAATTACTGATGTCACTGAAAAAGAAAATGGATGCAAAATGCTCAGCACAGTGCATGATGAGTGAGAGATAGCCTACATATGGGGTGCCTGGAAGGCTCAGTCAGTTAAGCATCTGCCTTTGGCCCAGGTCAAGATCCCAGTGTCCTGAGATCCAGGCCCGGCAGTGGAGTCCCTACTCAGTGGGGAGTCTGCTTCTCCCCCTTGCCTCCCCCATTCATGCTCTCTCTCTTACAAATAAATAAAATCATTTTAAAAATTATATGTAAGTTCATTTCTTGATCTTTCTTTAGTTTTGTTAAATTATTCTCTACCTTCCCTAGTAAACCGTTCTTCCTTGTTCTTTGCATCTAATTAAATGGATATCATCATCCGCTGGAATGTTTAAGCCAAAACCTAAATTGTCATTCTTTATAAATCCTCTCTATTACCTCCTTCTAGATATAATCCATTGCAAAACTTATAATTCTATCTCCAAAATGTAACTGATTCTATTTACACATCTCCAACACCATCACTAATACAACTTTTAAAATAAAATATTCATAGTTTATAATACAATAACTACACAGTGTGCCTAATATATGCCATTAAAAAAATATTCAGAGGTCTTCATGGTAATCTCTTATAGTTTCAAGATAATATTTCAAAATGCAAACCAGAATATATATATATATATATGTATGTAAAATTAAATCTCTGAATTAAAAATAGTAAACATCAAACATTACACTCATAAAATCTTGATTATGATATACCCTTTATTTCATCTTATTTAAATGTAACTATATAGCATATTATTTTTTTAAGTACTTGACCTAAAATAAAGCAACAGTATTAGACTGAATTGTTTACAGTAGCCAGGCCTTTTGCCTTTAAGTATCTATCAGAAGTGCATTTAATTACTATAACATGGGCTATATGTATATAAAGGTTCAAAATGATTTGTAGGTTATAGTATGGAGGAATCCACAATCCTACAATCTAAAGAAACCAGCCCCAAATGGTGATTCATCTTTGATCCCAATACCCAGTTCTACAATTTTCTTATTTTCAATAAAAAGGAGGGATTAGCTAAGGAAGCCATAGTATTTTTACTGCTTTTCTTTGTTACTATACTCCCATAGATACTTATTATCTTGAGCTTATCTAGATATGAAAATGGATTTCAAATACTTTGAAACAACCATTTGGAAATTGTGTGAACATAGATCTTACGGAAATTGATCTTTGGAAATTGTGACATTGGTCTTTTCTGGAAATTATAAGCCTAGAATAGCTAAGTGGTAAAGAAATGAGAAAAGTTCTGTTACTAGAACAAAGTGATATTATAATAGATTTGGAGAGAAGCTTTATTATATAGAACTCTTCCTAGTAATGGAAGAGTTATGGTTTCCCATCAAATTCTCCCACAAAAAACTTCAAAGAAGTCTTTGTTGATTTAGTTACAATACAGTCTTTATGTGGGATAATCTAGTACAACAAAAGCCTTAAACTAACTGAGTCACTGGAGTGTTTAAGCTTCTAGAGGAGACAAAATTACACCTAATTTGGATCCTAAAAGTTGCTGACTGAAACATGGATGGGCAGCCTAAGGAGCTGGGTTGAGTTTGTTCTGACAGAAAAAGTTAGTTCAGAAAGTGCTGGGAAATGATAGAAGGACACAGAATAGGAAGAGGAATTGGAGAGAAAGAGTTACTCTAGAAGAGGTCTTCTGACAATATATGTGCATATATATATGCACATATATGTATATATATGCAGCTTAATAAGAGCCATTAAAAATCAGCATTATCACCAATGGCACTCAATTTAAGGTAGGGGATGAAGGGTTTTACAGTTATAAAAATTATTTGGGCAAGTTTTCCTAATGCCTCTCTCAGAGATTAAGACATACCCTCTGGGGAACATGCTGGAATGCTGGTGAGGGGGAGAGGGAGAAAGTAGGAAAATGGGCATTTGTGAGTTCAAAAAATTCCATGTGATTCTTCTAACATCTGATTGATAATTCTGGTAGATATTTTTAAGAAGAGTTGCTAATAAGTCCACTAATCAATCAACCCAAAATTTCTCAAACGCTATACAAAGCTGAAAGAGATTTGATAATGAGACTCTGATTGTATAATCTTACCTCTCAGTAATAGCACATACTCCCAGTTTATGGGTGTGGTCCAGTTGCAAGTAAAACAAATACAATGCATGATTTATACAAATAAATCTTTGCTAAAGAATTTTTTAATTCAGCAATCACTTAGGTTGAGCCCTAGGAGAAAGTCCCACCCATTTGAGTAAGATTTGTGGATTTTTAGCTTCCTGATTTATAACCACAGATCCAATTTGCTGAAAGTGATGCTCAACTTTTCAGTCATTTACTTGTCAACATTGTAAGGTAAGTCCTAGCAATTAAATATTGTGCAAATGTCTCAGGCATCTAGGGCTGGTAGACTATTAATTCAACATTTATGAGCAGAAGATCAGTCTGACTACAGCTGCAATAATGCAGGCGAGATGTGGTAAAGGCACAGGCAAAGCACGTTAACAAGGGGAGGGGGACATAAATACTCAAGTATTTTGAAAATAGAGACAACAGGATTTGCTGATAGTTCAGATGTGCATGTGAGAAAAAAATGCTGATGACTCTGAAGAAATTGAAAAGATGAAAGAGCAGGTTTTAGGAATCCAGGTGGATCAGGGGCTCAGTCCTAGGCAAATTTATTTTAAAATGTTTATTAGACATTAAAGTTATAGTCTACAGCCATACCACCCTGAACGCGCCCGATCTCGTCTGATCTCGGAAGCTAAGCAGGGTCGGGCATGGTTAGTACTTGGATGGGAGACATTAAAGTTACAGAGGTCAGGCAAAGAGTTGGCTACAAATACTTAGAGTGAAGGGGAGAGGTCTGAATTGGACAGATTCATTTGGAAGTCATCAGATATAGGGTGGTATTTAAAGCCGTAGAACTGGATATTAGAAATCTGATTCTGCTATGACAGCAAAAATCTACGACAATTCAACATTTTTTCTGATTATAACTAAAAACTCCAGAGAAAATGTTACAAACAGCCACCTGAGGACAATAAGACACACACAAAAGCAGGCAGCAGATGGAAAGGAGTCAAAGTTGGAGAAGCAAAATATACGGAGGTAAACAAAAATAAACAGAGCCTAAGAGAATTATGAAGCATTTACTGATCTAACAGGAATGATGTGTTCCCATAAAGTAAGGAGAAAGAGATGGATGAAAAAAAAAATATATGTGAGCAAATAATTGCTGAAAACTCCCAAGGTTAGTAAAACACTTACATTTACAGATTCAAAAAACTGTGGCAAATCTCAAACAGTATAAACTCAAAGAAAGTTATGCCTGGCTACATCATAATCAAACTGTAGAAAATCAGAGATAAAGAAATAAATGTTGAAAGTAGCTAAGGAAAAATGCCACATTACATACAAGTTCAAAAATTGAAATGAATGTAATCAAGCAGAATCTATTCCAGGAATACAAGATTGTTTCATATTTGAAAATCAATTGATGTAATTTACCATATCAAGACAATAAAGGGCAAATAAAATCTCTTCCATAGATGTAGAAAAAGCAGTTGATAAAATTTAACATTCATTCATGAACAAACTCTAAGCAAACTAGGAATACCAGGGAAAGATCTCTAAAGAGAACCTAAAAAACATACAGTAATATCATAGCTAATGTTTAAAAATTCAATATTTTCCTCCCTGATATCAAGAAAAAAAACCCTAGATGCTCACTTTATCACTTCTATCTAACACTGTACTGGCAATCCTAACCAGGACAAAAAAATAAGAAATGATATCATTCAAATAGTAAAGATCAGAAATTAAGAAGTAAAACTTTATCTATAGGTGATATGATTGCATAAATAGAAAATCCCAAGGAATCCTTAAAACTAAAATTAGAACTAGTCTCCTGAAAGTGATATTGCACTGTATGTTAAAACTAACTGGAATTTATTAATTAATTTATTTATTTCAAAGGTTTTATTTTTATTTTATTTATTTATTTGAGAGAGAGAGAGAGAGAGAGAACATGAGAAGGGAGAGGTCAGAAGGAGAAGCGGACTCCCTCCTGAGCAGGAAGCCCAATATGAGACTTGATACCGGGACTCCAGGATCATGATCTGAGCTGAAGGCAGTTGCTTAACCAACTGAGCCCCCAGGTGCCCAAAACCAACTGGAATTTAAATAAAAACCAACCAAAACTAGAACAAATAAGTGAATATAAAGTTCATAAAACACAAGGTTAATATGCAAAAATAAATTACATTCCTACATATTAGCAGTAAGCAACTGAAAAGTGAAATTTCAGGGCGCCTGGGTGACCTTCGGCTCAGGTCATGATCTCAGGGTCCTGGGATCGAGTCCCGCATCGGGCTCTCTGCTCGGCGGGAAGCCTGCTTCCTCCTCTCTCTCTCTCTCTGCCTGCCTCTCTACCTGCTTGTGATCTCTGTCTGTCAAATAAATAAAAATCTTAAAAAAAAAAAAAGTGAAATTTCATAAATAATTTACAGCAATGCCAAAAAATATGCTTATGCTCTTTACTTAGCATTAGGCTAATAAGAACATCGATGATCTTTACATTAAACAAACCAAAAATGTTGCTGAAAGAAATTAAAGATGGCCTAAATAAATGGAAATTTATATCTAGTTTATGAATTAGAAGATTCAAAGTTAAGAAGGCAATTCTTCCAAAATTTGCATGTGGAGTCAACATAATACTAGTCAGAAACCCAGCATGATTTAAAAAAAAAAAAAATCACAGAATATTCCAAAATACACATGGAAATCCAAAAGGATATAGAAGAGGAAAACAGTTATAGAGGAAACAACAACAACGCTTGATTTCAAGGCTTATTATGAAACTACCACGGTCAGGACAGTTTGGTAATGATCAGGAGGTAGATCTATATATCAATGGAGTGGATAGAGGTCAGGAAACACACATATGTCTATTACATTTTGACAGGTTGCTAAATCAATTCAATTGGGAAAGGAAAGATGTTTCAACAAATCTTGCCAGATCAACTGGATATCCATATGGAAAAAAAGTAATCATTGACCCTTACCTCACATCATAGGCAAAAATGTACTCTAAACAGACATTAGGCCGGAAGTAGAGCCCAAATAGAAAAAAAAAATAGATGAAAACAGAGGATATAACCTTTGTCACCTTAGCATAGTCAAAGATTTTTTTAGATAGAAATAAAAAACCCATTAACCATAAAAAGGAAAATTAATAAATTGGATTTCCTTAAGATTAAAAGCTTTATCCTGCAAAAAATGTCATTAAGAAAATTAAAATGCAAGCCACCAAATGGGGAAAAACTTCACATTATATATATCAGACAAAGGACTTGTTTCACAAGCACACAGGAAACTCTTATACTTCAATAAGAAATAAGCACAATGAAACAAAGTGACAAAATGCAAATGGAAAAAGATTGAAAGAGATTCAAAAGAGGAAATAAGTGAATGGCAAACAAGCACATGGAAAGATGTTCAATCTTATTAGTCATCAAGAAAATACAAATTAAAACCACAATTAGAAACCACTATAACCCATTAGAACAGTTTTTTTAAAAAACAGAGACCATATAAAGCAGGGGTCAGCATACTTTTTTTGAATAAGGATCCCAGATATTTTATGCTTCACTAACCATATGCCCTTTGTCAAAACTGTTCAAACTCTATAGTCACAGTATGAAAGCAATCACAGATGATAAATAAGTTAGTAGGCATAGCTTTATTGTTTCAAAAATAAAATGAAACCCACCAAACAAACAAACAAACAAACAAACAAGTGGCAGCCAGAGTTAAATCTCAGGGCATAGGCTGCCTGAATATAAAGTCTTGGCATGGACATAAGTGACTGGAATTCTTATACACTGTTAATGGGAATATAAAATGATACTTTCATTTTGAAAATAGTTGGGCAGTTTCTTAAAAAGTCAAGCATACATCTAACATAAAACCCAATCATTCCACTTTTAGGAATTTATTGAGAGAAATAAAAGCACAGGTTCAGACAAAGACTTGTACACAACATGTTCATAGCAGTTTTATTTGTAATAGACCCAAACCAGAAGCAACCAGAAGATCTAACAACAGCTAAATGGATATATTATAGCATATCCAGTACAATGGAATATCACCTGGCAATAAATGGTAACAAATTATCAAAATATACAACAACATTGGTGAATCCCAAAATCATTAATTTGAATGAAAGAAGCCAGGCTTTTAAAAAAAAAAAAAAGAAAAGAAAAAGAACTACATATCATATGATTCTGGTGACAGAAATCAAATGAATGGTTACCTGTGGATTACAGTGAATGAAAGCAGAGACTACAAAGGGACATGACATTTTTGAGAGGAGATGGAAATGTTTGTAACCTAGATTGTGATGGTGATCATTTTACAGTGTACACTTATGTCAAAACTGATAAAAATTGTACACTTTAAGTATATGTAGTTTATTTTATTTCAATTGAACTCCAAAAGAGTTTTAAAAAGAAATGGATGAGATCACCAAGGGAATAAAGAAGAGCAAAAGTCCAAGACTGGTCCCCAATGTACTCAATATTTAGAGATGGGGAGATGAGGAGCAAGGACCAAAAGCGGCTGAAAAGGAACAATTAATAAGATAAGAGAAAATCTAGCAATGAGTGAGGGGATCATAATCCAAAGATAGCAAGTCTATCAAGGCAAGAAGCATGATAAACTGAAATACTGATGTTAAGTAAGAGCTGAAAATGATCATAGGAATTAAGAACATGAAAATCACTGCAGACAATGAAAAGAATGATTCTCATGTAGGGATGGGAAGGAGCCTTGTGGTAAAATAGAGCAGAGAAATAAGGTGATAGCTAGGAGGTGTGAGAATCAGGAGAGTTTTAGTTCATTTATTATTTTCCAAATAATAGAAAACATAGCTTGTTTGTATGTTAATAAGAATGAGAGTGTGTGGATAGATATTGAGGTGACATCCATGGGTAGATGAGAGAGGATAAATCTTGCATACAAGTGGAAAGGTTGACCTCAACTATGAGCACAGTTCATCCAAAGAGAGGCAGAGCATATGAGAATAGATGTAGGCAGATAAATATGGTGATGGGCATTTGTAGAACAGTGGTTCTCCCCTGTATAATATTCTAAAACATGAATGCCTAGTTTCTCCTCTACTCAACACCCTGAGTTTATTATTTAATTGTTTTGGGTTCCAGACTAGCTATTGTTCCTTTTTAATTTTGTTCGTTCTGAATGAGGCAGATTCTAGGCATACCCCCAGATTGAGAACCACTGTAACACAGAAGTCCTTTTATGACTGCTCCAATGTTTTTCAATAAAATGGGAAACAAACTCTTCAGCTAGGAGAAAGAATTGTTGGGGATGATATACAAAAGACACAAATCTAATTTCAACTGGGCAACTATGAGCGATATAACATCTCTGATGTAATGAGAGAAAGAAAGATTAGGACAGAATCGAATCCGAAGAAGTCTCCAGAAAAATAAAGAGAGGAGGGAAGAGAAAGGTCAATGCAGCGTCCGTAACAGAGATGCAGTATGGAGTCAGAAACAAAGGGGATAATTGGTCAAGATATCTGGAGTTTCTATGGAAGACTTAGCGAAAATGTGTTGTAGTGGTGGCAGTCACAGAAATTGGGTTATTATCCTGGTTTCATCACTTGAGCACTTCCCTGTTGGAGTTTATTATATGTATTGCAAGGACTGTAGTTAAATTTTATAATACCTAATAAAATGTCTGCCACAAAAGACTAGGCTGGATGGGGTAAAATATTTTGGGGGGAATTATACAAGTTTTATGTGCCAAACTAAGACCACTGGGTTTTTTGGTTTTGTTTTTGTTTTTTTCTTTGAGGAAGTGACCAATTGAGGGCATTTGAATAGAAACTTGGCATGATCAAAATGATGTTTTAAGAGCTTCTATCTGGAGGTGGCATGAAGGAGAAGATTGGGGTAGGGAAATTATTGTTTATCTAAAAGTGAAGCAATGGGTTTGCATAAAGTCGTGGCAGTGGGAATGGAAAGGAAATGATGGATGCAAGACAAATTTTAGAGTAAAATTCAACGAATTGGATGACTAATTGAATGGAGACAGCAAGGGCTCAGGGATGACTCAGCTTCACGCTTAGCTGACTGGGCAAAGGGTGGCTGAGTGAATAATAATCAAGGATCAGGATAGAAGTTGGGAGGAGGAGCTGAATTTAGACGGAAAGATGATGAATTTGTTTTTTGACACAGTTATGGTTTTGTTGGCTATGGACTGCCCAGTGAAACACCCACCAGGCAGACAGTTAGATATTTGGAGCTGAGCTCTAAGTTCAGAAAAAGAAATGACCAGAAGATGAGAACTGGTGATTAGCCACCAAAGACTTGATTGTTACAGCCATGGGAAGAGTCTCCTACCAGGGCCCAGAGTGAGAAAATCTGAGAGTGCAGAGGACACTGTTATGCCTGGCAATGCCCTTTAGTTGCTGGAGTAGGGGTTGGAGAGTGGCCTGAGAGCTTCCAGAGGACAGATTGGTATGGAAACAGGGTCCTCACGGGGCTCTAGGAAGTGGCTGTTTAGCAACTTGCCTGGAAATATGTTTTAATAGCTTGTTTAGCTATATCTCTGCAGGAAGTCTCAGTGTCAATCCCAAGTATAAAATAAGACCAAGTGTTGGTTTATATCAGGTAAAGGAACAGCTGCATCTTCCTCTTTGTGCTTTCTACAGCTGTGGGCCAATGCAGCTGTGCTGGAGACAGCAGATATATACCTGTAATGCAATACTGGGGTATAGTGAGGATCAAGAATTTATAATAAATAAGCACCCCCAGATGATTCTGAAACACAGCAGCATAATAGCGACGGTCGGGAAAGTTAGCTGGGTGCTGTTTTCAGCTCTAAGAACAGAGCAGAATGAAGGCCACCCTTCCAATGTCAATAAAACATCTGACTTTGGGCTGATCCACAAGGACTATTTACTTATACACCACAAGCCCCAGTGTCTGGGGCTACCTTACTAGGACCATAAAAGGCATGAGTTTCACAGTCTATATATCTGATTGGTGGGATCTGGGGAGCCCATTTTTGTGAGATAAACATCATGAGTTGTTGCAAATACAAGCCAGGGAAATAGCAATAGATCAGGAAAACTTTGTTCCCCGGTTAATCTTTTCACCAGTTGGACCCATTAAATTCCCCACAGGCCATTTTTGTTCTTGTGGGTGGTGAAGGGAAGGAGGCTTTTCTGGAGCCCGAAGCCACATTTATATGTGGTATAATTAAAACACAAATTAAATTTAGGTCCTAAAAAAGAAAGGAAAAATGTTCTTCATATCAAAAGTGTGCAGATGTACTATAGCTTTATGTAGTCTGAGTCAATGTCAGTGGAAACAAAAACACTAGAGTGTCATCGAAATAACATTTGCTAGAGGAAAATTGAGCTGGCAGGACTGATCTAATTCTGATAAAAAAAAAAATACCGGTTTGAATTTACAGGCTAAGATGGCTATAAACCATTCTGTGACCTACCATATTTTGCCTAAGTGGTAGTTTTCTAACTTAGAGACTCAACCCTGTGACTGAATAAATAGTCTGAATCACTTAGCAGGTCAAAGCTAAGATGTGTTGGCAGAACTAGCTTGCAGTGCCATAGATGGGCCATATCAGTGCTACACACTCACAAACATGACCTGAGAATTTTACAGCAGCACATCCAGAATGCCAAGAAAGCCTGTGAGAATCACTCAATACCACCTAAAAGGGAGGTCATACTTCTAAAGGCTTTAGGATTTTCAGATGGATGTTCCCAAGGTGCCAATAGCTTATTGGTTCCATCTGGATTAAGCATGATTGCCCACCTTCCAGTTGACCTTAGCACCGTTTCCGGTCTGCTGAGATACAAGTGTGCTATGCAGTATTGGAAACATAAACCTCTCCTCAAGCACACAAGCAATGGCCTGATCACTTGTGTATTTTTTATAGGAATCAAAAGTATGGAAAACATTTTTCCCCCCTACCATCTTGTTCCATGTGACAACTGACAAAAAATCAGCTGTGTTCATTCTAGCAAAAACAGAGAAAGTAGACAAAATGCACTGTAAGAAAGTGGGTTTCAACGGACTTGGACAACTACCCTGAAACCCTGAAATTATGCTGCATGAGGCTGGGGCCCTAGGACTATGTTACAGGCAAATGAGTGTTGCATTAATATTCTCCTGGAACTGGTAGCACAGAACAGAATCTTACGGCCCCTTGCACACTCAAATAGAAAGTAGGTTTCTATGGCAGTTAGGGTTTCTTAGAGATTTCTGTTCTGGTAATATGTAAACATGACAGAATCTGTAAACATGACAGGGAGAAGGACACTGAATTGATATCTATATAAACCTTTAGGATCAACCTACGTCTATAATAAGTGGTATTCATTGAATCAGATAAGGAGGTATCCTAAGAATGGCAAAGTCGGAATAGTATAGGCCCAGCAAGGTGGGAAAGTATCTTAGGAACAGCAAATATTTTTCATGTGGGCTACCCTTTCCCTACAGCGGATGCCATCAACTGATTACAGCACTCTTTCCCACTGAGTTTGGATGAGACGTGGAATTTTTCTCAACACAGTGTCCAAGAAAGTCACTATTAACCCATCAGTTTTGGTAAATGAAATGAAACCTGTGTTTTATCTTCAATTTAGCATAGTGTGTAAATGACATTCAGGGAAGACACTTTGTTAGCATCATCTCTTAATTCTTTTCCATTTGGATCTTACAAAAAAAAAAAAAAGAATTCTTATATGCAATTCATTTACTCATTTCTTCAACCTACATTTATGGGGCACCTACTATGTGCCAGGCACTGTACTTTGGAGATGTGGGAGTTGCAAAAGAGGTGGAAATTCCTACCCTGTGAGAGCTTGCATTCTAATGTTTATGAATTTAGGAACACTGAGCCAACTAATATTTATATTAGTCTCTTCTAACTTATTAAAGTGGCCACTCGTTAAGAGAGCTACTCAAAGAGGAGCTACAAATGCAGAGCACACACGAATAATTTTTATTTCACCAATATATCATGGCTAATACACCCTCAGTATTACACAGCATGAAAGTAAAGGACAGCCAACAAGCCCTTCATGTAATCAACTATGACTGGCATTGTATTTATAGCAAATCTAAACGTCCTGTGGTTGGTCTGTTGGGGGTGGAGTGTGAGGACTTCACGGGTGGGTGGGGAGGAATATAGAATAAATCCAGAATAAATTATAAATGGAATGATTCAGATGATCTAACACTTGAAACTTATGACCAGGAAATAAATTTAGGAAACTCATGAATATTTGAACATGCTAATATAGCATTTTTTTAATTCCTATCAGGTTAAAATATCACAGGCTTCTGAAGTCTCTCTGCCCATGCAATTTGTACCTTAGTGAGTCAACATCCCTTGCAGGAAAGCCAGCCTTCCAGAGTTTTACTCTATGTAACTGCAGCCCAACCCAAGAGGCCCTAGCGTGTATAGGACAGTAGACCAGCTAGACGGATTGTAACTGTGTAACGATGCTAAATATTTAAATTTCTGCATAGCAAGGCTGCTGTTGGTCTGGCTTTCATCTTCCTCATATATCACATTGCTATTTTAAGGTAAGAAATATTTGGCAGTTTTATCAAAAAAAGTTTGACAGTCCTAAATCAAGAATTGTACATTTTGAATGTAGCTCTACATTCCTTTGGGGGGGAGGGCATAAGTTTTTTTCTAGCATGAAGATATATTCAAACAGAGTAAATGCTACTGATGGGTTCATGGAGTTGAAACTGTTCTTTGAAGCTCTGAATGTGTATGCAAAAGGAATCCCATATAAAGAAAAGTGGTTTCCTTTAGAAAATTAACCCATCTGATGAGCTTAATGCTTTGAGTTTGGCTAACTTGAAGAAACTTCCTTTGATTGAAGTTATTTAAATCTGACTTTTTTTTTTTTCCCATGAGTAAAAGATCTCTCTCTAAATTTCCCTTATGAGTAAGTTATTGTCTAAGACAGGATTTTGTGTATTCCAGGGTAACCACATCCTTACGGAGTCAAAATATTTTTATTTTTTAGCAGCAACATGGTACGTCATATTTGTTGAAATTGTTCTAACATTCTGTTTAAAATGCATTGTGGAAGGATTTATTTTCTTTTAATTATATATAACTTGTAGAACTTTGAATGCAGTAAGTTGAGCACTTGGCCAGTATGAAATAAATTTGTGTTTTTAAAAATAGATCTCACTTGTTTAATAACAAAACATGAAATGTTAAAAACTGTAGGGTAATTAAAGCATGTGCGAGCTGATGAACTCTAACATCATATAGACCTATTACTGTCAATAAGCATCCTTTTTCAGATGGGAACTTAAAATGTTAATTATTAAAAAATAGAATGTTAATTATTATTTTGTTCAATATATACTTACTGGTTTCTCTATTTGGTATTTCTATGGAAACTCGTGGCTACAATAAGATATGGCTTGGGTTTCCAGGTTCAGAGGAAGGGTTGACCTTCTGGCTTCTCCACTTGAATTCCTTTAATGGCACAGATTACCTTTTCATATTCATGAACTCCCATTTGTGTCCCCACAGATCTAGCATCATGCTGGGGGCTCAGCCTTTGACAAATGGCAGCTATTTTTACTGCATCGTCTCCACATATATATGCAACCAAAAAAGAAAAAAAAAAAAAAAAGAATAGACAAAAGGAAACTTAAGGTATAAGTCATTGGTCTCTATCATAGCATTTCAGCCCTTAGCCTCTCTCTCTGCCCAACCCTTTTCAGACATCTCACTGTGGCCCATACATCAGAAACCTAGGGGGCTGGAATAACTGCATGGAGTCAGGGTAACTCTGGCAGGAGACAGCAGAGCAGGTGTGAAGTGACCTTGGCGATTACATTCACCACCTCAGTCCAGCTGGAGTGCAAGGCAGCCTTATGGGCTTTATAATCACTAACACCAATAAATCTCATTTTTATTTTAATGATCCTTAAGTTGGGTGTATATCCACATACATGAGCAAAATGTGGGAAGAAGTCCTAATACAACTACAATGACTGAGCTTGGTTTTGTTACTGTTTGTTTTTTAAACAACAGGATTCATAAAATATAATGTGTCTTCTGGAGTATCTGTACTTAAGAATTATCTATTGATAAATGTAAACTTGCTTTTAAAAAAAAAAAAAAAAACTCTATGCTTTTCTTATTTTGTTTTGGTTATCATTGCTGTTTGATAAATCCTGAAGCCAGATCTAGACAAATAAATGACTAAGAAAAAAAAAAAAAACAAAAACAGAATTGTGGGCTGAAGTATGAAAAGGCCAGTTCTGGACTACTTCTTAAAGGAATTTCAAAATTATGAAGGAATGGTTCCTTTATGAATGATATGGTAATATGCAATTAAGATAATAAAAAGTGGTTCTTCCAGTTATTTCATATACATACCCAACCAGAAACTACTGTTTCTACTTAATAGCACCTTGTGTAACTATTTAACTATTGAAGGAATATTTTAAAGGACAGAAATCCTGAACACAATAACCACTCTTTTTGATATAACTCCATTAGAATAACTCTGAAGTTGATTTAATTTGATGATTTGTGCATGTTGGCAGGTGTGTCTATGTAAATCAACTATTTTTTATCTGCTATTTTTCATCCTATAGCCATATCTCCTTACCACTTTTCAGAGGCAGTCCTTTGTGTATCACTCTGAACATCATATGTATTCTCCTTCCTGCATAATGGATGGCTTCCATGGAGTGCAGCATAAGGAATCTTCTAATTTTGAGTGATATACAGAATGTGGTCACCATATACATACACATGCATAAGTTTCTGTTGCAGATTTAGGTCATCTGCAGCCATCTGTTTGTTTTTTTTGTTTTTTATTTTATTTTGCCATCTGTGTCACAAAGTTTATAAAGTTAACACATTTTGCTAATGTATGTGGATATACACCCATAATGTGGAGAAAATTGAAAAAAAAATTTAATGTCCTGAAAATGACAACAAGGAACAATAGTAGCAATAGCTAAAAAGAAAATAAAAAAGGAGAATTCAAAATATACTGCACTGCCCTAGTTGATCTAGATTTTTTTTTTTTTTTTAGTTTCAACCAACAAAGTCAATCCAAAATAACTTCAGCAGATAAAGTTACTTTTCTCCCCCTCTACCCACTCCACGGAGAAGAATACTGAGAGATCTTGAAAGAAGTTGATGACTCACCAACCCTTGAGGAAGGGGGGTGCATGGGCTGCTTCAGAGACCTAGCTGTGGTGGTCAGGAGACATTTCTTTAATAATAACAATGACAGTCAAAATAATCTTTAAACTTAACATCTATTGAATATACAATATGTCGTACTTTAAATGAATTCCCTTATCTACATTTCATACCAGCTGTTAGAGAAAGCTCACATTATTTTTTCTGTTTTCCAAATTAAAAAACTAAAGACAAAGAGGTTAAATAAATTTCACAAGACTACAGTGCTAGTCAGTAGCAGAGCTAGGCACTGAACTCATACTGGTATGAGAACCTGAGTAATTAATAGCAGGACAGCATGGTTCTTCAAACAACTCCTAGTTTCTGCTGCTCAGTTTGAAATAACATAATTTGGAGAAAAAGAAGCTTATAGCTCTAGCTTGGATCAAGTATCCACCTTTGTTTGGACCAACTTTCTAAGACAAGGGTCCCAGGTTAGTATGTAGAAAATGGTGGCCCTTTGTTTGGAGGGATTTGTGGAGACCTAAGCAGCCATGACAAGAAGTACCTCTAGTGGATCTATCCTACCTTCATCCAGTCTTCCCAATCAAATGTGACTGTTCCCTCCCCAGAAACCATGGACTCCATCCCCTCCTAGGGCACTCAGTGAACTTTGCTTTGTGTGATAGACTTGTCTATCCGCCTCTAGAAAAGTTCTACACTGCAGCAAGTTTTGCCTTTCTAATATATATATTCCTTCTGAGTCTACCAGGTAATGGTCCTCAGTAGATCCTTTGAATACTAGTTGTGGAATGAAAAAAGTAACTATGCCTGGCAGATGAATGTGAAGAATGCCATACCCTCACAATCATAATATGAAGCCCAGGGAGCCACAATCACAAAAGAAAATGGAGGGAAAAAAAATATGTAGGGAGTAAAATAATCTATGCATCCATTTAAAAATCAACCCATGAAAGTAACATTATTTTTAGTTTCGGTTTCATGATTCAGCCTTTCCAGTGTAAATAATTTATAAGAGAAGGGAGACAAATACCAGGTTTGTGGGAAATGTAAATTAATTTGGATCTAAAATTAGAAGAACCCTTCCCATAGACAGATGACAACAGGACGAAAAGGGCAAGAGGAATTTGATGAAAACAGTGGAGAAACCACAGAACCACAGAAGCTAGCAGGCTGATGGCTATTTGATAAAAAGAAGAGTCAAGATTCCAGGGTGACCAGGGGTTTACACAGAAAGGCAAATAACATAGCACAAGAAAACGGATATCAAAGGTCACAGAATTTGCGACTTATTTGCTTTGTAGATCTGGCTTGAGGCAAAAGTGAGAAATAGGCATAGATTGCATTCAAGTATCCAAATCTTCCATCTTGTGCCCCCTTCAGGCTCTCCCGCACTTCCTCCAAGCTTCAGTACCCCAAAGCCCCTGATCCTACATTCTCCTCTGTTCTCAGTGGAGGAAGGAATCAGGTATTTCTTGTTCACACGGGAATGTCAATGAGTTCCTCTGGATGTTACCATTTCTTTAACAGTGAAAGTAAAAAGGAATTCCAACTGAAAGAGGGAGTTGGGCAGATTTAGAAGGTGACCCTCCAGTGGAGAGAACTTTGTGTAGGGAAGAGACATGTGCTCAGCTAAAATCTGTTTCTCCGAACAAATATATTCTCATGGATTACATATGATGGTACTGCTCAGACAAGAAATACTATATGACTTTGGGTAAGTCACTCAACCTCTCTGGGCCTAATTATTCTCTTGTTAAGCCTCAGTAATAAAACCACTTCCTGGGGTACCTGAGTGGCTCAGTCATTAAACATCTGCCTTCTGCTTCGGTCATGACCCCAGACTCCTGGGATCAAAGCTCACGTCGGGATCCCTGCTTGGCGAGGAGTCTCTTCTCTGCCCTTCACCCTGTTCATGTGCATTCCCTCTCTCAAATAAATAAATAAAATCTCTGAAAAAAAAACAATAAAACCACTTCCTGAGGATATTCTAAGAACTGAATTTATATAATTACCTAGCTCAGTTCTTGGCACTTAGGAAGTATTCGTTAAATAGTAGTTGTTTAATACATACCGTTATTGACATCATTATTGTCCTTACATTTAGTGAGTAGTGTCCAAAGTGGAATGTCACTACTCAGGATGCGTGTGAACGTTACTAATTGTTGAGATGTGGGATGAAAACATACATACTTACACTGTGTGTGTGTGTGTGTGTGTGTGTGTGTGTACACATAAAATCTAATTAACGGGCACTTGGGTGGCTCAGATGGTTGAGTGTCTGCCTTTGGCTCAGATTATGATCCTAGGGTTCTAGGATGGAGCTCTATGCAGGGCTCCCAGCTCAGCAGGGAAACTGCTTCTCCCACTTCCCCTGCTTGTGCTCTCTCTCTCTCTCTCAAAGGAGTAAATAAAATCTTAAAAAAAAAAAGACCTAATTAAAATAAAGAAATTAAGCTTTACTAATATTTAAAGTATGGATTGACATTCATGATCCTAATTGATCTCTGTTTTGCTATTCATTCATCTCATAGGAAAAAAATCACTCTGTGTCTCTTGAGAAAAAAAAAGGGGTATCCATGTGTGGACAGGTTGATGTAGTGCCTCCCTTGTTTGCCCTCTGTATACTGTGACCATGAACTATGTAATTTCATTTTCAAAAAGAACTCATAAAAAAACAGCGCCTTGAAAGAATTCCTAAACAGAAACTATGAAATGAATGTGGTATTAAAAACACATAAATTTACGAAAATAAGAAAATACCAGCACTGGCATGTTTGCTATTCTTTAGATGAACTCCTTGTCTGCCACACAAAGTCATTAAAACAGTAATGGCTGATAAGAGGGCATCAGCAAAAGAAACCGTCTATCGGAAACTGACATCTACTCTCATTAACAATGCATCACTACTAAGTGAAATAAAATTTCTCTTAAAATGTTTGTCATCTCTTCCTTTAATTTTTCTGTTGTTCTGAATGTACTTCATAAATATTCAAACATTAGGGGTGTAGTCTTAAAAATTTTTTAGGATGCAGCACTTAATGAAAAATGTTTGGAAACCATTTCACTGAGTGCATGAGTTCCTTGCATTTCAGAAATCTTTAATTTAATGGCAGGAAGAAGAAAACAATTTCAGTTGAACCTGGAGAAAATTTCAAATTTTGATCCTGTTTTGATACTAAATATGAATATTTATTCCCAGGTAAAAGAAAAGGAATCATGAATATTTCATTTGATTTTATTCAATTAGTTATTAAACACAGTCAACACTCAAAAAGCATAACATTTATTATTTACTTCTCCCCCACCTTCTAGAACTTAGTCATTTATGTCTAGCTCCCAAAGGTGTCACAGGAGCATTTTATCTTTCTACCCACCTTATGCCAGGTTACTGGGAAGCTTTCTAGAGCCCAGGAAAAACCCTGATCTTAGAGCCTGAACTTATCTCTATAAAATTCAAGAAACAGCATGGAAAAATAAAGATTGCCTTCATAAAATAGTACCAGGACAATACATTGTTGGATTCCTCAATATTCCACAACTCCCATATAGCTAGGAGGTGATCAGTCTATACAGATTATTATACATCTATATAGATTATATATATAATATAATATATATATATATATAAAATATATATATAAAAGAGGGATCCTAGCTCATTCCCTTTCAAATCTACCTCCAGAGCAATTTATTCATTCTCTCTCTAAGAAAGTTTAGAAGGCTTTGCATAGTTGCATATGTTTTGTGTTCATGTGCCTCTAGGCTAATGGGAAGGATATTGTTAAATAAAAATAAGATACACTGGTATTTCTATTCTGAGGCATCACTTTTCTTGGTTGAGCATGGACCCAAATTCATAGAATATTTTAGACAGGCTTTCATATTTCCTTGTTCTTCTAGCAATAGCTTCAAAATTGTGTTAAAACCAAACCTAGATCCTTAACATCCTCTTTAACTAGGTATATTTTTGAAGCAAGAATGCCCTTCCAATTCTGTTCTGTAGTCAACTGACCCTGAGATGGAAATGTGTGCATCGTAATTTCTCCTTGTGAGCCTGGGAGTCCCTGTCAGTAAAATAAGCATCATAATATCATAATGCTCACATGTTTCTGAGAGAAATCCAGAGCGATTGAACATTTGCCGGTGCTGCAGAATACTTGGGTGGAAGGCAGGCAGGACATGCTGCGAATATTACTATCAATGCCAATTTCCAGATGGAACTCTGGAGCTAAACTGAGTTCACTGCTTTTCAAAATCTGTTCGGTAAGTGCTCCCAGGGCTGGTATGGGCTATGGGGCTCGTTTGTTTTTCCTGGTCGCCATGGAGCTGCTAGTTTTCAATCACAGAGCATCAGAGCAACTAGGAAAGAAGAGTAAGTGCCAGAACCCACTGGCTGTCTTTGGAGAAGCGGAAGGGTGAGTAGCAGGAAGCAGTAAACCAAAACCATAGCTGCCAATAAATGACCTAGACACTGTTTTCTTGGCATTTCTGTTTCAGTTCTTCATGGCTAAGCAAATCAAGACAAATGGCGAGGGGCGGGTGGCAGGAGGTTGCCAGGGGAGGTGAAGTTTTCTCAAGGATCCATTAAGGTGAATCTCCTAGCTATAAAGTGAGTGAAACTCTGGCAGAATCACAGGGACAGATCAGTTTAGTTTTGGAATCCTTTAGGCTGGACAAGTTGCTCAAACATTGCAAATCTCAGTTGCTCGTTTGTAAAATGGGTAGAGTAATATTTACCTACCGCAATTGTTTAATAAGGTACGTAAAGTGCAAAGCCCGCTGCCATGCATGTAGGGAACCCTGTAAGTGAGTGCAGCTTTTGTTATTCTCGCCCTTGTAAAGGATAATATTCAACATTTAAACAAAAATATATAAGATAATCTAATGCTGTTTTAAAGTTTTCTCTGTATTTCACTCCATCATGGAGAAGACATGACATTTTAGGAGAAAAGCTGTAGGATATTTAAAAGTATTTAAATTTCTAAGCCTGTGAAATTCCAGCACTATCTAATTTTAGTGGCTGCTAAACTCTATACATGTTGCTTTGCTTGGTTAGAAATCAAATGCTTTCCTTGACAACAATCATTTTCACAAACACTCTGGATGAAAGGTGATCTGAGTGCACATTCAGGAAATCACTTTAAAAGCAAGATTGATTTAAATCCCCCAGTATTATGAAGTAGACACCACCCCATCCTAAACCATGTGGTCAGGCTAGGATTAAAGATAGAAAAATCTCTTAAGCGATATTTCACATTTCACAAAGCTACAGGACAGAAAAGGCAACACAGTAGTTTAACCTTTGGAAATTCCGAGCCAAAATGCTTTCTGGCTATAGTCTTTCCTCCTGGAGAGGAAGCTAGCCTTCTCTCTGGTCCTATGCTTCTATTGTGAGTGATTCTATCCCTCTCCAAGCAGCCCAGAGCTGCTATCAGTAGCTTAAAATCCCATTCTCTCTCTCTCCGAAATTTTGTCTCAGTGGAACTGGAAGATGACTTTCCTGCTATTTGAAGTTCCTGTGTGTCACTGAGGGATGCTGCCCAGGAACTTAAAAGCCAACCCTTTCTTTATCATGGTTAAATGCTTGATAAGCAGAGAAAGGTTTTGACCTTCAAACTGGCCCATTCTGGAAATTTTTAAAGGAAATGCTCACTCCAGTCTTTGAATAGAATTCAAATGAAAAGGTTCTGGGTTTAATAATATGAAACATAAAAATTATTCCATTTACAGGGCGCCTGGGTGGCTCAGTGGGTTAGAGCCTCTGCCTTCTGCTGTCAGGTCATGATCTCAGGGTCCTGGGATCAAGCCCCGCATTGGGCTCTCTGCTCAGCAGGGAACCTGCTTCCCTCTCTCTCTGTCTGCCTCTCTGCCTACTTGTGATCTCTGTCTGTCAAATAAATAAATAAAATCTTTAAAAAATATATATATTCCATTTACCCAAAAACTTCCAGCTATCTTGTTCAGATACTGGTTGCATGGTAGGGGCTAGGGGTTGGGGTGGGGGAAGTGTAGGGATTTGTCCTGTTACATCTCTGAAAATTCAGGGGCCTCCTTTGACTCTTTAAGACCTCAGAAAAATAATATGAGGTAGCTCTGGCAGGGCAATTCTTGAATCTCTCTACAGTACATACAGTATAAAGGTGTCCTTGGATATAAAACACTATTTCCAGGGCCACTATGAATTCAACGACTAAGGCAACATATCCCCTAGTGGACTTTGTTTTTAAATCTCTCTCTGTCCTCTCTGCACCCCCATATATGAAGGTGTGGTCCAAAAGACACAGAACGGATAGTGACGTAGAGAAAGGCAGGAGAGTGGGGTGGCTGATATGTGATACATCAGTTCGATAGGCGATTTTATCGCCCAGAGAACGGAATTCCAAGATTTCTCATCATGTCCAGAGGTTACTCTCTCTCTCTCTCTCTTTTTAATTTTTTTCCATAAAAGGAATCTAAGAGGCTTTTATAGGAAACCAGCACTTATGTGTTTCAATGAACTGAAAATCTACCTAAACGAATGGTGAGAGAAAAACCTAATATACCATAGGCACCCAAATTTCATGTAAACAAATTCTTCCTTGAAGCCACGGGGGCTGTGCAACACAGTAGAATCCCTACTTAACTGCCAGACTCAAAATGAAATAAGAACAAAGGTAACATTTCCAGGCTACGAAATGGTATTGCTAGGAGACTTAAAAATAATGCTAATAATAAAAGGAATGAGTAATCAAGTCATTAGATGTTCCGTAACTCTGATACTGCAATCCACATGTGTACGACAGCCACCATTTCTTGCTAATTCTGACCGCTGTGATGTTTCAAAGGCCCATGTGTTCATTTATCTCCCTCTGTGGCCAAATTACTCACTTGCGGATCTCTCTCCTCGGTTTTGTTTCTAGCATTTCAATCATGTCCAGTATATAAACAGAAGAGGTGGATGTTAGGATCAATGTAGTTTAATTATAATCCTGCCTCTTAAATCTTGGTCACTTTCTTTTTCATTTATTCCAACAACACAGGACTGTTGGGTACTTACTGTCGCACGTATATTCTAGTCACTACCTTTTTTGAGTTACAGATCTACAGCTTGCTTGCTTGTTGATTTTGAAAGCTAAGGAGAAAGTCCTTTTGATTTCATTTTGAATTGCACAACTAAAAGGGGCATACAAGCATATTTTTCTCTCTTCCCAATCCTCTTGCTTTCATTGTGAAGACTACAATAAAATAAAAACACAAATGTAAAGAATTATTGGTTTAAATGTTTTTGGTCTGTCTTTCAAGCTATCTTTTGATGTTTGCCTCTAGAACTCCAATGTTGTAGCCACCACGGCTTGAAGTATTTCCCCCACCGCTTGTGCCATTTCAAACATTCCCTTAGTATTAAAACAAATCAGAATCAGGAGGTATCTAATTGTGCTGGTTTTGATTTTGTTAATACAAAGTGAAAGATTAAAATGGAGCAGTAACGGCAAAAACATTTCTTAAAGTGGCAGTCAGAGCTAACCATTAAAGACAAAGAAGCTGAAAAACCAAACCTTAAAAACTTATAAAAATAATTTTTTTTTCCAAGAAAGTACAATCATGACAGAGGGTAGCTTCATAATCTTTTTATAAAAATGTTACCATTCAGCAAAAGAGACTCCTGCAAAGGCTTTCAAATAAATCTTGCTTCCCCCTATGACATTTACAAGCTCACGTAGTATAGCTGTCACTTTTGGTGGCAATTGGCAAGTTCTGCAGTGGTCTGGGTGCTTCCCCAGACAGGGCTCTTCTCTGGTCTTGCTTTCCCAACTCTTTGCATGCTCTTCTGATTCTCCAGTTACCTCCACAGCTATGCACCAGTTTTCCCTTTCTATAGCTCCATTATCATGACATCTGCAGGGCAGCAGTCCCGGATGTCCGCACCCACCACCCCAAGAACCTTCAGGGAATCTGAAGGTGCGCATCATTTGCACAAAGGGATCTGTTCTGAGTGTGCTCTTTTAAGCTACACAGCACTTCCTTTTTGTCATGATAATTATTATTCCAGATCTCACATAACACTGTTTTTGGGGATGCTTATATTAACAGGTAGAACCTTCCCTGTTACGATGCATATGAAAATAAGTCAGGAGAAATTATAGCAAAATCTCCACCTCCCCTCACAGTCTTTTTCTTTTCCCCTTCCCTCACAATCTTAATTTCAAGTGTTTTCAGGCATTATGCCATCCCCATTCTCTCTAGTGGTCACTCTTTCTTCCTCTTAGCGACTGGGTGGGGGCAGGAAGCAGGCTGACTTGGCAAAGGTAAGGGGAGTCTTTGCAGAATTACTGAGTCCATGGATTTTACCCATTGGCAGAAAGTTAAGGAGAGCTTCCTCCATATACTTTTGTGTTTACTTTTCAATGTAAATTGATTGCTGGCAAGCTGAAGTCTGATGCACTCTTTGGCATGACATGGTCACCTACCAATCTGAGGCAAATTCTTCAATCCCCAAATTGGGAAATGCGGTTTCACCACCAGAAATTGAGCATTTGGACAACATGTCATAATTAATACCAATTATGCATTCAATCATAATTGTCTTCATTTAATCAATGGGAAGAGTAATGTTTGCAGTGAAATACGATGGGGAGAGAGGAACTGGCCAGGCAGGCAGGTGGGAGAGGAATGTTTTGGGAAAAAAAAGGAACACAAAATATGCAGAGTGTAGAAGCGTGCGGCACATTTCTAGAAACTACATGAAGCTCATTATTAGATGATCGCAAAGGGCCACAAGATGAGTGTCAAGGATGAAATTGGATACGTAGGGGACAGATCATCAAAGACTATGGGTATTGAGCCAATGAATGCAACATTTCATCCAGTAGGAGAGCGGATGAAGGATTCTGAACTGGAGTGGGAGATGCTCTGCTTTGGACCTTACAAAAATGGCTGGTGGTGGTGTAGGAGAATGGATGGGAAAGGGGCAAGGCTGGAAGCAAGAGCGTGTGCAGAAGTCGGGGTGACAAATTACGGAGTACCTCAACTGAGAATGTGACAGTGGGAATGCAGAGAAAGGACAGGCAGTTTGGGAAAATGTTAGGAAGAGAGAACTGGCAGAGCTTCGGGACTAATAAAATGTGAGAGATGACAGAAGAGTCTTTCATAATTAATGGAGACTATGTTGACCCTCCAATATAAAGCTGGCCATCCACCTGTATATCAAATCCACTTCCCTCTCACATACTCAAGGACTTTGCTTCTCTGAGTATATAACCTCTCTATCCTTATTTTATCTCCCTTTATGGAAACATTCCTATCAGCACACAAACAGCTACAATAGCTCTTATCTTAAAAACAAACAAAACAAACAAACAAACAAAACCTTTCTACTCTTCTTTTCCCCCCAAGCACTGCTTGATTTCTCTGCTTCCTCCTCTAGTCAAACGTCTTGTGTGAGTTGTCTAGGACTGTTTCTCATTTTGTCACCACCCAATCTCTCTTGAACGTGCTCCAGACAAGCTTTTGTCCCCAACACTACCCAAACTTCTCTTGCCAAGTGTCCGGTAAAAATAACTTTGAAGCTATCCCACAGGGCACATCTAAAGACAGCCTAGGCACAATCTAATGCAGTCTTGCTCAGAGATGTGTAGTATTTATACTCTGGCACCTGCAGCAGTGGTTAAGGGCCGTCTAGGGGAGGGTGGGGAGATATAAACTCCTGGGCATTCCTGGCTCGCTCTGTGAGAGGCAAAGTGGGGCGCTGAACCTTGAGGTCAGTCTTTTTACAAAGTAATGTAGGTGTTGGCTGTTAGATGAGAGTACAAAAGCCAGTGTTCACAAAAATGGCATAAGGAAGGGGAACCCAAAATGTGGTCCCCAGACTGGAAGTATCAGAATTGCCTGGGAATTTTTGGAAATAGAAATACCCTAATTCTCCAAATTACAAGCCCTCCAGGTGACTCTACTGAATATTATGGTTTGAGAACCACTTTGTAAAATCTTTGTGATGAAAGCACACCTACATTATTCTTTTTTTATAGATAAGGAGAGTCCAGAGATTTTGACCCCATTATATGAACACCACAATAGTGTGACTCTACATTTGTGAATATAAACTTTTAAACCAAAATTATATCATAGATGAATTTTTAATCAATAACAGTTTCTACAGCAAACTATTTTATATCAATTTAATTTCTTGATACATTTTTTTATACATTACACTTAATTCTTTTACTATTGACTTTAATTAATATCACTGGGAGTAATACAATGCTTTTTGGTGGGTCAATAAAAACTTTTATTTTTTCTAAATCAAACCATTATGGTCATAAATTTAGCTAATCTGAAATTTGTTTTGCAGTAATTATCTTTATGAAGTCAGTTATTTTCCAGGCCAAATTCTGCAAAACGACATTTTGTCAGTTAGAGTTGATTTCTGAGTTTTCAGTTAATAGTATATTTTATACTGAACAGTTTAAAATATTGTCCATTTTATTTCACATAGGTTAGTTCTGCAAGTTAAAAATTGGATAAAATACTCCATGCTTATCCTTGTTCTTACCCTTGTTTCTTAGCTAATCCATAAGAAAAACCATAAAAAGTTATCATCAAGTATCACAGAAGTACCGTATTGTCAAAATTCCCCACCCATCATAAATTATTTAGTGCATGCAGTCTTTCCATAACTTCTTATCCCCGAGATTACCTTAAATGTGTATTTCTAATCCCTCCCAGAATTGATCTAGTATGTTTTGTCAATGTAGAATGTGAGAAGCTGTGCTCTCAGAATTCTGCTGGCTTAAAACAATTTGAAACTTCAACAAAGTGGCTTATTCTTGTTGTTTACTGAGAGCAAATAACAAACAGATTTAAAATACGGAGGAAACAAGAAGATTATTGAAATTTTCCACAACGTATGCACCCAATCTCATGACTTCCCTCTCGTTCCCGCTTGTTTTGGCAACAAGAACAATTATAAAGTAAAAATAATAATTAAATTTAAAGCTTATGCAGTGTTCTCCATATGGCAGGCATTTTTCAAGTCCTCTACATTCATTAACTCATCTAATCTTCTAAATAACCATGAGTTAGGTACTACAAACAGCACTTTATTGATGTGAAAAATTAAGCCTTAGAAAGGTTATGTAAAACCTAGATTTCCAATCTAGATAATCTATAAGTAGACACAGTCTCTTAATGGCTATGGTATACTTCTTAGACAAATATGAAAGAAAAATAGCCAGCTGATTCATTTTCCAGGGATAAGAGCTCCCTCTCCTCTTTCCTCTTTTCCTTCCTGCTCTCAGTCTCTTCTGACCAACCTTCTTCCTCTTTCCACTCCAGCTAACTTCCCCTAGCTCCTTTCCTTTTCAGATCTTCTAAACTCCCTCCAGGATGCTCAATAATTTTGTGAAATGAGATTTCTCACCTCTTTTAAGACTTCTCTAATATATATCTTCAAACAGATCTTAAACTGTTAAAGAAAAATCTCTCCCTATTTTCCCCTCTTTCTCTTTCTTTCCCTTTTCCCACTCTTCAATACAAATAAATATAGGTAAAATCCAATAAAAAAAAGACAGAAGTACATCCTTGGTTAACCCAAAATAAGAAGGAAATAAGGAACAGAAAAAATAATTTGTGTTACAAATAAAATTCAAAGTGATAGACAAAGGCAATATCAATGTCCACAATAAATGTAAATGGGCTAAATATTCCACTTAAAAGGTGAATATTGTCATGTCAGCTCAAAAACACCAGAACAAACTATATGATATTTATAAAAGCTATATTTTAAATTGCAAGACACAACCAGGTTGGAAGTAGAGGTTGAAAATTGTATATTATGCATACAGTAAGAATGAAAAGTGTGTGTGGCTCTTTTAATATTTAAAAAAGAAACAATTCAAAACAAAATTACCAGAGATCAGGTAATTTCATAATAATAAATGATAAATTTATCAAGAAGATAATATAATCCTAACTGTGTATACTTCTGATAGCAAGGCATTAAATTACACAAAGCACAAACTGACATAACAAAAGGGAAAACTATACAAAGCCATGATTATAGCTGAAAACTCTTAACAGTCCTTTTTCAATAATTGATCAAAAAAGTAGACCAGGGGCACCTGGGTGGCTCAGTGGGTTAAAGCCTCTGCCTTTGGCTCAGGTCATGATCCCAGGGTCCTGGGATTGAGCCCCGCATAGGGCTCTCTGCTCAGCAAGGAGCCTGCTTCTCCCCCTCTCTCTGCCTGTTTTCTGCCTACTTGTGATCTCTGTCTGTCAAATAAATAAATAAAATCTTAAAAAAAAAAGTAGACCAAAAAAGAGATACAGAAGACTTTAACTTGATCAATCAATTTGACCTGCAGTAACTAACAGAATATACATGTACACATGCATAAATCATCAACAGAAAATATATATCCTGGATCATAAAACATGTTTTAATAAATTTTAAAGGATTAGAATCTTATAGACTATATTCTTTGACCAAAACAGAATAAAATTAAAAATTAGTAATCATATATCAAGAAAACACCCAAGTGTTTATAATATAATAACTAAGATGGCTCATCGCTCAAAGAAGATATCACAAGGAAAATTTAAAAACCTTAACTGAATAATAAAAAAAATATCAAAATTTAGGGAGCTAAGCTAAGCAATTCTCAGGACAAAATTCACAAGCCTTTCATGATAAAAATGTTTTACAATTAAGAATACAAGTGAACAGGGGCGCCTGGGTGGCTCAGTGGATTAAGCCGCTGCCTTCGGCTCAGGTCATGATCTCAGGGTCCTGGGATCGAGTCCCGCATCGGGCTCTCTGCTTGGCGGGGAGCCTGCTTCCCTCTCTCTCTCTCTCTGGCTGCCTCTCTGTCTACTTGTGATTTCTCTCTGTCAAATAAATAAATCTTTAAAAAAAAAAAAAAGAATACAAGTGAACATCCTCAATTTGATAAAGAGCATTTAAAAAAAGAACTGCAGTTAACATATTAATGATAAAATATTGAAGACTGTGAACATGACAATGATAATCTGCCCTTTTCACTTATATTCAAATTTTTAGGCCCTAATTAATGCAATGGAACAAAAAAAAACAATTTAAAGAGATATATATTTTATAACTTGCAGAAAACATAGTTGTTTATGTGTAAAATCTTAAGGAATCAGGAGAATAGTAAATTTGACAAGTTCTCAGATAGAAGATCTGATTTTAAGTTATTATAAAATTATAGTAATCAGGAGAGTGACATAAGAAGAGACAAATACATTAATGAAATAAGGAAAATTTGGAAACAGACCCACCCTTAGGTGATCAGTTGATATTTGACAAAGGCACTGAAGTAATTTAATGAAGAAAGAACAATTTTGCCATAAATGGTATTGAAACAATTGCGTATGTACAAAACAACTCAACTCCTTTCTAATTTAAGAGCACTGAAAGAACTAAAGATGAGAGCTAAAATATATTTTTAAAAAATCTTTCTTATAGTGAAAGCAGGCAACAACTCCTTTCAGAAAACAATGATGACAACAAAGAGCAAAAAGAATTTCATAAAAACCATCGACTCTAACATTTTTTCAGTTGATTGACTGGATTTATGTCTACATACACTTAAGTTTCTGTTAGTCTCTGGAAATGTAGTTTCCAGAAATTCCTGGAATTTCTTTTATGTTTGATTTATAGAAACTTGAAGAATCAAATCCTGACTGTGACTTTCTGTATTGTCAAGGAATTACAGTTAAATATCAAAGCTAAGAAAAAGTCTAAGGTCAAAGTTAAAGGTTAACTCTCTAAGAGAGTTAGGGAGGCCATTGCTTTGGAGGACATACTCTTCTTCTCCTGCCCAAGCCAATACTCCAGGAACACTGGGAAAACTGAAAAAGGGGTGAACTGTATGAAGGCCAAATAAGCAAGACTCTAAGAGTCACTCATAAAGAACACAAGTTCCTACAAGGAAGGGCACCAGCATGTTAGTCCCTGGCTGAACAGTGGGTTTCATTCTGTGAAACCCTGGAGTGGAACATTGAGAGGCAGTTCTTGAAAGAGTAAGCTGAGAAATTGGGAAGATAGCACATCATTGTTCTCAGATCTTCCAACCCCACAAGAGAAAATAGGGGGATACTTCACATATGTCCCCAGAAGTTGGGAGATGAACTGAATGTAAAAATTCTTACCTATTTCTTGCCTAGGTCTATTGTCAGACCATTTCTAAGTTTGAAAGGACTGCAGTGTAGCCTAAGATAAAATAGAGCAAACTGTGGCCCTCAGGAAGCCAGAAAGTACCACATTGATTTCAGTGGAACTACTTGAAAAGATGCTTGGTAAAGTCTCTTCTAAGAGAATGATGAGGTATAAGACCCCATTTTCTTCTTCTCTCTAAGTAGCAACACTATGGAGGAGAGAAGCATTACATTAAACTGGAGATATTTTTTAATGAAATATTTTGAAGTAAAGAGAACTAAGTATTAATTACTGCATGAAGTTGTTTTGTAACCGAAATTACTGAGGAAAACTTAAATGGAGCCAAGCTTTTCTGTGTCCAGTACACAGACAGATACAGGAGAGAATGTAAAACATTTTATATTTACACCCTAATGAGTAGATTCCTTAAAAAACCCATTATACATTGCATTGTCATTTCATCGTAAAATACATATGACTAAAGTCACACACTGTAATAAACTAAATTTGATATTATTTCTTAAAAGATTTATATTTTTAGGGGCACCTGGGTGGCTCAGATGGTTAAGTGTCTGCCCGCGGCTTAGCTCATGATCCCTGGGATAGAGCTCAGCAGGGTGTCTGCTTGTCACCCTCCCTCTCCCCTTCCCTCCACACTTGTATACACTCTCTTTTTCTCTCTCAAATAGATAATAAATAAAATAATAAATAAAATATTTATTCAAGAGACACCACAAACATGAGGTGGAGGGGGAGAGAGAGAGGGAGAGAAAGTCTTAAGCAGATCCCATGCTGAGTGTGGAGCCTGATGCAGGACTGTATCTCATGACCCTGAGATCATAACCTGAGCTGAAACCAAGAGTCAGAGACTGAACTGACTGTGTCACTCAGATGCCCCCTGATGTTATTCAAATTAGGGGTTACAGTTATAGGCTTATCCTCTTATATATTAAATGGGGGTCTCCTCAGACCATCATTGTGCCATCCATGTGAGTAGTACAAGTAATTATTTTTCTGGGGAGACATTTTGACATGGTAGATTCTAGGAGTTAGCTGAAAAATCTACTCATGTTTGTATCTCTATAAAATTCTATAAAAGTAACTTTAAAAAGACATTCATTCTCAGTAATTATATTTGAGTTCTCCATAAGGAATAATTTAGTTCCATGAAGGTTGGCCTTTTTGATCATTTTCAAATGGAATCTTTTATTTAAACTAAAAATCAATCAAACTCATCATAAATATTGAGATTGATTTTTGAGGCCACAAACCTAACTAGCAATCCTACTACAGTTTTTGAAGAGTTGAAATGTACT
Organism: Mustela nivalis; assembly: GCF_964662115.1. Lineage (NCBI taxonomy): Eukaryota > Metazoa > Chordata > Mammalia > Carnivora > Mustelidae > Mustela > Mustela nivalis. The sequence goes on along the minus strand of NC_139021.1, from coordinate 22,809,384 downwards.
TTGCATTTCCACATATAAATGTCTTGTATATATAGAACTAAAATCATAATCAAAAAGGGAAAATTGCCATATTCTAGCTATTGTATGATGAATTTTACAATTAAATCTAAACTTTAAAAAGCTCCTGAAACTCTAAGTGTTATGAACATAAGCTAGATCAGATATTGGGGGAGATAAGTGAACTTTTCAAATGAAATTAAAATGCTGATTTTTCCAGGTTCACGGTCAAGCATGAAATGATCAACAGCTGCAAGGAAGTGGATGAGCCTATGTTTTATATATATGGATAAAATCAGAAGACCTAGATTGTATCTGTCTCTGTATGACTGAAAAAATGCGCTTATGGAATCATATTAATTAAATCTTCTAGGTGAGCCTACCACCAAAAGTTTGTTTCTTTAATGGACAGACTTAAATTCACCTTCTTCTCAGAACTCTCATCAGTATCTGTGCAGAAGCTCTGACCAGAAATTATCTCTACTAAATGGTTCTATAACTGCTACTCTGTAGCATGTGTTAACATAATTCATATCTAGGGGAAGCCAAAATTAGATGAAAACTTAAAAAACTGAGTCAATTGTCTGAATCATGTTAGTGTCATGAGGCCATAAACTGAGGTCTACTTTGGTGAGAGAACAAAGGCCAATCTAGCTCTAGAGTGAGCATATATGTAATTATTATCTTTGAAGAATGTACTTTTTCATTTACATAACTTGGGATTAAAAATGGCTCCTCTCATGCAGTCCCTATATTATTTGTATGTCTCCCCACTCTTCTTCCTGTCTGTTACAGTCCATTAGGAGTTTTCATGCCACAATCCATCCCATAAGTACAGTCTTGAGCCTTCTACCTAACACATGGGTGGAAAGACCTGCAACACTGTACCTTGAGCTAATAGGACAACTGGGTTTGATCCAACTATACATTTTGAAACCACAACAAGGACAAGAAAAGAATTCCTTATCAGGAGGGGTAATCTACCTGAAATCACTGTTTTTCACTTGGTCTCTTAGCAATGGCCTCATTTTCAACATAAAGAGAATAAAGAAGAAAAGGGCTCCTTTTAGTTCCAAATCCAAACTTTTCCAAGAGAGTAGCTCAATAAAAATTTTAGAATTTTATGTCCTGCTAGGCAAGTACACCTACTTGCTTCCATTGACTGAAAAATAATTTTCCTTTATGAGATAAGGCTGTGAAATAACCAGTCTCAACAGAAACAAAGCTGGAACTGGAAGAGAAAGAAGTAGGCATCTTCCTAGTCATTTAGGTCAGCAGAATTGATCCCGACAATCAAAGGTCCAACAGATGGCCGCTCAAGAATACCCTCACATCTCAATGAAACATGCAACCTAACACACGCCCCACACACCAGCAACAATAGGCTAATGACCTATAGTTAGGAGTCCGTAGAGCATTAGGTGAATTTTAATATGGTTATTATTCATATGCTTGTGTAACTTAATATTTGTTCCTCAAATTACTGAAGGTTTTTTAACGGGTTTTCTGTGTGGATTTATAGGTAGTTTCATCAGTGATACTTTCTTCCCTTTTCTATACTTCAGCAGAGTTCTAAGAATATAGTAGTTTCGTGTTGTTTTGAAATGGAGCTTCTACGTTTGAAAGAGAATGAAGTACATAGAGAGGTTTCGAGTGAAAATATTTCAAAAACGTTTCAGTCATCAGAGATGGTATAGTACTTGTCCAAAGATAGGAGATCAGCAAATAAAAAGCATTATCATTTTTTTCTTCTTTCTTTACCACCTTGTTCTAATAAGTAGCATTCAAGGTTCATTTTTAAGTACTATGGGATAGCATCACCCAGATCAACAGTTTTGGAATCTTGAGCCACAACGTTAATTGCCATATAGTTTGGAGAGTAAAGAATGGCTCCACTGACTAAAATCTGTAAGAGCTTAGATTTCTACCACAAATTCTTACAGATTGTATTAAAAAATCTATCAGAGTAAAACCACTAGCCAGAAAGTTTTATCCTTTTTAGAGGTGAAACAGAAAAATTAGCTAAACGATATAGTAGTTATGTGAAAAACAATTCAGCAGAAACACACACCTCAAATTTGTACATTTTTTTTTCTAGTAACTTTTCCACAAAGAAAATGTCACTTTTTACCTTCCCAAACTACACTGAAAGAAAGGAGAAGTCTGCCTATTTATTAATCAGGCTTTATATTTTCTTTGTTTTGCATAAACTTGCTAATCTCTATCATGATGGATGTTACCAAACCTGGTAAGTTATCATAAGAAAGTGAGATAGGCTTACGAATCAGAGACACAGTTTAAAGGATAAACCACATTCTGCAAATAACTTTTTAAAAGGTGGTTTCCTTAAGCAAAGTAATGTTAATCTATTTTTCTTTTTACAAGAAGATGGAAAAGAGAATCTATTTCAATGAGTATTTCAACAGAAAAAGTCCCAAACTGAGTATGGTTTAAAATACAAATGAAAATATTGTTAGGATATCCACAACTAACCTATTTCATTAGCAGACCAGCAGCTAAGCATGAAACACTTATCACACTCCTGCTAACATCTTATTTTAAAATTTGTTTGAGTGTATTTTTTTTCCCTTCCCACGGAATAATATGTAGTAATTAAAGCCAGCAAGTCTCTGATTAGTATGAAAATGTTACTCTGTTATTAAGAATAATAATGTCTTCTGTGCACATAGCAGGCTAAAATCTGAAGGATCCTCAAGAGGTTGTTTGTGTGTAAGGTAAGAACTTCATCAGTATAAGGACTAGAAAAAGGATGTTAAGAACAGGACCCCTCAAAATGACAAGGACAGGTTGCTTACTTGGGAAACTGGCAGGGCACAGTCACACAGAAAAATATTTGGCAGATCTGGCAATAACAGCCATAAGAATCAGGATCTGCCTGGCAAAGAAGTTGTTCAACACCATTCTTAAACGATTTTATTTAATATTTAAACTAAATACAACCACTCAGTTGCTGGCCCAAAGCTTCCAGCCATTCTATCGGCCTATCCTACTGCCATCTTATTTATTCCTGCTAGCTTTCTGAAACCAGTTAAGAACTAAAATACCCAGTGGTCTTGAATAGCCACTGTGTGTCTGCTGAATCTGATGGTCTGTCCTTCAATCATACACTGATAACCTTTCATATATTCATAAAGCAAATACATAAGAGCAAGTCACTAGGTTAGAATGAAAGACAATTAAGTCATCCCCCCAGGCACCTTCATAGCATCATTTACCTTTCCTTGCAGCCTAGCTAATAATTATGATTTTAAATGTATTTGTATCATTCTTTACTAAGTAAGTAATGGCTATCTCACAGTTGCATAGCACAGTATCTGATTTAACTATGGGCATACAATAAAGTGCTGAATAGTTTCCGTAGTGTAGTGGTTATCACGTTCGCCTGACAATAAAGTGCTGAATAAATAACAAACTGATCATCAAGGAGATGATTTTTAGTGCAGAAATGCTCTTCTACTAGATCTTGAGGCTTATAAAATGTGAGTATGTTCACTTCATCAAAAATAATAGAAAATTTCACTAGCCCAGGACATTCTGGGAATCCCTGCACACCTCAGGCTTTCATTTTTCTTTGCATTGTCCTTGACCTGAAAGTTTGCTAAGCAAATTGATTGTATGAGCAAGTTTCCAGGAAATGTAAACAGTATTTCACAGAATGTTCAACTTATTAAGGTCAAAATCTTTTCAAATTACTTGGAAGACATCAAACTGAATTTAAATATTATGCTATTCATTACACTTTAATCTAATTCATAAATCTGTAGGCTAGTTCCAGATAACCCTTCCATAGTATTTGCCTTTAGTTTTTTTCAGGATAAAGAGTAGCAAAGTTGCATCTCAAGAACCACCTTTCACTGAATTCAAATGGCCTTTTCTTCGGTTGGTCTGAGGAAAGTTTTAATGTGTGTATATTTAGATATGTGAAAATAACTTTCAAAAGGAAGAGGGAAAAGAACAAACAACCAGGAGGGTGATATATATATATAATCTGGGCCAAATGGATCCAAGTCATACATCTTTGGGTCTCTATAAAAGACAACATTAAAAATGAACCTAAAGGGACTCCTGGGTGGCTCAGTCAGTTAAGCCGCTACCTTTGGCTCAAGTCATGATCCCAACATCCTGGGATCAAGTCCCGCATCGGGCTCCTTGTCCAGCAGGGAGCCTGCTTCTCTGTCTGCCTCTGCCTGCCACTCTGCCTGCTTGTGCTCTCTCTCTCTGACAAATAAATAAATAAAATCTTAAACCTAGACTTGAACTGATCAAGAAATTGTTCTATATAGATCAGAGGTGTATTATTCAAAGTGAGGCCCATCTTCTGGAAGCTTTATAGAAATTTATGGGTGCTATCTCAGAGCACCAGACTCAGAAGGTCTGCAATAGGCTTAGGAATCTGTGTTTGAACAAGGTTTATAAGTGCTAGAGTTTAAAACTGCTCAAGTATTCGTCACCAAAGTGGTGTGTCATTACTTGAGGGATAGGTACCAACAAAGACTAGAATTTGTTATATTATATATAATATATGCATAATACACACACACACACACACACACACACACAGAGTGTAACATATATTATATACATATATAGTATCAGTTTCCAGTCTATTTTTATGAAAATTTTTTACAGTATTTTATACAGAAGTACATGTATAGAGCATAAAAATAAATGTCTATTATAACATGTCAAATCTTTTCACTTGTGAAGTAGCCAAAGCCTGGGGGGAGGGGATTTGGGAGAAGGGGGTGGGATTATGGACATTGGGGAGGGTATGTGCTTTGGTGAGTGCTGTGAAGTGTGTAAACCTGGTGATTCACAGACCTGTACCCCTGGGGATAAAAATATATGTTTATAAAAAATAAAAAATTTAAAAAAAAAAAAAAAGGTTTGGAAATCCTAGGTCCAGAGAAGACTAAGTGATCAATCTTTAAATAAAATCCCTTGTGTCTGCATACATACTTTTAAATGAGTTCTATTCCCATTAAAAAAGAAGAGGAAGGAGAAGAAAGAAGGAAGGAAAGAAAGAAAGACAAACACAAGTAGGAAGAGTTTAGCATGGATGATTAGGATTTTGTAGTTGTGTCTTTAAAACTAAAAGGAAAACAATTCAAGGAGTACACCTTAAGCATGTTCTTCTGGGGTAGGTGTTAGAAAGGCTTCAAAAAGCATGCCTATTCTCAACCTCAATGGAGTCAGGTGGTTGGGAGGTTGGGAACAAATAGAGGCTTAAGTACTTTGGGGATACAAACAAATGAGGAAATAAACAAGAGTTTAGGTTCGCCCAGTGTTTAGGAACAATTAGTGTGGGTTGCTGGGGGCACTGGACAATTTAAAGTAGGTGGAGCAAGCCTTCAGGCATCAGATTTAGCAGTTTAGGATGAATCCTTAGTAACAAAGAATCCCATTCCCAGTAACTGGGTGAAATTGACTTCAGCTGTTGGCATGTAGCAAGAGTAGGGCTTGATTTGAAGCCTAGGGAAATGTCTTGAGAGCCTACAGAGTACGATCTTCCCTTTGTTATTTTTTCCCCTGTCTCGTGTTGTATTCTGCCTTCGATTTAAGAAAAAAATAAATAAAAGGGGATTGTAATTGAATTAAGAACAGTGAATCCCAAACTGCACAGTTCTTCACGTGAGACCAAAGGAAGATTTGGTTTTGATCTTAGAGTAACCAGATGCCTCACTTTTAAGATTCCCCTGACTTAACACACACATACCCTCACCCAATCTTAAAAAAACAAAACAAAACAAAACAAAAACTATATAACAAATCGGAGGAGGAGGGAGTGGGTAGAAACAACAAATGCTTCCCTTTTCCGAGTGTGGGAACAGAAATGTTCCCTACTCCGGTCTAAATGGAAGTTTGCTTGCATTGATTTGTGGTAGGGCTGGGAGGAAGTCAGGATGCTAAAAAAGAACACAGAAAGACAAAGACATAAGTAAAATTCAGATAGGTTTTGCATACAGCCATTTCCATTATTTTGTAAAGCCAAGGAAAAAAAAAATTGCCAATCTCAGGTTGTTGAGAAATATACAAACGTTTTATATCAAATGGACACTTGACTCCCCTTCTGTCAGGTTTTAAAATGGCTCTATTCACACGGGTCTTGTCTTCTCTATAGTGTGAGATTTGAGGGTGATTATTTACAACAGAGACTTTAGTTCTCATGAATAAAGGATAAGCATTTATCCTTATTTATTTATTTATTATTATGCTTATTGGATAAGCATCCAAGTGCAGTTTTACAACCATTATTTTATTATATCTTTTGCATTTCATTGTGCTTATATCAAGATTATATAATAGGGGAACAAAAACAAGCCTTCTTGAATAACAAGGTGTCCCTGACTATGTATTATTTATTTGACCACCTTAGCACTTATCACAAGTTGATCTTAAAAGTTCCAAATAAGTCACTCTCAAAAGAAGAGGTGGGTTTTTTTTTTTTTTTAATGAGCCTTCCTGTCTTTCATCCCCTCCGTTTGCCACCAGCCAAGGTAATAAACACAAGGCTCCAGCAGCAAGAAAACTTTTTCATATAGCTCACAGAAAGACAGACCAAAAAAGACCGTGAAATGTGCCCAGAGTTCTAAAGAAACAGGAGAGGACAACACACAAAATATTCCCCCCTTCCTCTTTGTGCTCAGCTTTTCCCAGTAAGCATACTGCAAGCCAGGGGCATCACACGTTTATTAGCAACTGCTGAAAACTTATCTCGAAGGCACGTCTGATCTCTGGTGGTTGTGTGTTTTCTGGATCAATGTTTCATAGGTGTGAAATCAGATGAAATAGGTTTATGAGGTTTTGACCCAGATATTCCATTCTAAGTTTTGCCAAGACATTATCTGCTTGGATCCTTTACAAATTTGCTTAAGTTAATAAACTGAGGTTAAGTGCAGACTTGACACTGAAACATGCTATATTTGTACGCTGTCAAAATGTCACATGTGGAGCTGAGCTCTGTGTGTGTTTTCTATATATAAGTTCATCTGCTAGTTTTCTGAGATCAAGCTAATGCAACTTGAGGCAGAACAGAGTACTTGCCATTATCAAGTGAATTTCATCTGATAGACTAAATTTCACAACCAAGATTCACTCGTAAGCACTGATAATCTAAACTGTCAATGATTAGCCACTTTAAAAGAATGTTTCAATTTTAAATCTCTTTGACAAAAGCTACCATTAAGATTCAAACTTCAAGATTTTTTAATGGAGTGATTTCTCATGCACAAAAGTTTCCATTTTTTGCTAAAAAAAGTTCCAATAGTAGCTTCAGGCACGCATCCTTCATAGTATTTACCACTAAAAACTATTCCATATTATCACTCAGGTTCATTGAATGGGACATGTGTAGTCTATTCTTTTAGTGGAATTATTGTGTTTGTAGTCTCATATTTTATGTGAGAGTAGATAGTAACTTTGCATACGATAGTCAAGTGTTTAGTTTGTAACATATCATAGTCATAGAGTGCAATCTTAAGATGTTCTTTAAACTCAACCTTAATTCTCCAAACTTCATAAAACCCCTAAATCTTAAGCATTATTATTAGTCTGCTTATACTGATACAACATTTGGTCAAGATATTTGGTATATGTTTTTAATAAATCGTGACAGAGCAAAATTTCCATAAGCCATGTACAGATAGAAGATTGCAAATCTTCAATTTGGTGACCATAAAAAAATAAACTCTTGTTATGTGAAGAACATAAAACTGAGAAAAGACTGAATTATAGATTAGCACTCTACTCATGAAGACTATTATCAGCAGAGAAGGGGCTTTGGGTAAACCACTTCCTCTCTTCTCTGTCTTTATAAAACAGATTAATTAGTTACTGCTTACTTTCCACTTCACGTTGTGATGTATAAATCTGGCCTAATGGTGTCATGTCTTGTGAATATGAATGCAGATGAAAAAGTTAACAGGGAAACAAAAATCAGCCCTTTTCCCATTCCAAGGTTTGCTTTTAACTGGCTGTGGCTTATACAACCCATCCCCACTGAGAATCCTACTTCCTGTAGATGGCTTCGGCAAATTTTAGGTATTTTTAGATAATTAACATAGGTTCATTTTGGAAAAGTTAAGAAATACACATCCACATAAGTAAATAAATAGGACATGAACTTCATCAATAAGCAATAAAGAATTTCATATTCTTTATTGGCATATATCGTTTCAGAGTTTTTCTGCCATTTAACATTTAAAAATAGTTGAAAATTTTCCCGTTGTATAGATGTATCAAAATTGATCACACTAATCCCCAACTTCAACATTTAGGTAATGTGCAGTTTTTATGATTAAAAATCAACATGGCAAAAAATAAATGTATGAGCTAACTGTTGTGGACATTCTTAATTTCTACTTAAGATAAATTCAGCAGAATGGAAGTGCTTTAGCATACTATAATTTTCTTCCAAAAAGCTTATACCAATTTACCCTAACAGTGGTGTCTAAGGATGTCTATTTGCCTGTCCTCTTGACAATGCTGGTTAATAGTATTTTAAAAATCAAACAAAAACAACAAAAATAAACACTATCTTAAGCCATTTCTTTCACTCAGAAGAAAATCACGTAAGAATTTTTTAGGTTGGTCTGGTTTTGGCTAAGAAGAAAATTTCAGAATCAGACATTCTCATGATCTGGGGGAACTGGGAACATGAGAGGGTCAAATCCAGGACAGAGAGAGAAAACACGGTCTCTGTGGGTTTAAATAGGAAGACTTCATGGAGTCAACACGAAGAGTTTTGAAATTGCCAAGGATGATGGCCTCATCACTGAGAATTGCTCTTTTCAACAATTACTACTAACTATCAGGAGAAAAGGCAGATTTTTCCACAAGCCCCTTCCTACAACTATCAACTAAAGATAATCATAGCTAAATGAGAGGTGGCTGAGGAGTCGATAGACAGATTGGCACATGAGTCAAATGTCTGCCATTATGTATCCCCAAGTCCACCCCATGTAGGGGTCACTCTTTATAGATAGCAAGGCTTGTATTTCTATACCATGTACTATAAGAAAATCCCAAGGTTACCCCCATTTCTGAGAACTGTTAGGGGTTTACAGTTCTCCTTCTCACTCACTTTCTTCATTATTATTGTTTTGGCCTTTAACTCTGTGTCTATAATTTCTGTCATAGCTCTCTCCCATTTAACCCCATCTATCGGTCCAAAATGACACAAAACTTGAGCTTTCAGAAGAAGCTTAGTACAAAAGGAGAATTAAAGTATATCTTACTATATGAAACAGGCTAATATCAATTATCACTGACCTAAATATTCATCCATTAACTTTAGCCATTTTTTCTTCACTGACTGTGAACAGGTGATTTACTACAGTAGACCCTGAGGGATCTGCAAGAGTTCGCAGAGATCTGGCAAGATGGCATCCTATCAGAGGTTGCTTCAGGCATGAGAGCCAAGATCAAGGCATGAGAGGCTGTAGCATGGTGGCAGAGCTGATGACAGCAGCCATATTTGTAGGCAGTGGAGATGAGAAAATGGGCAAGGAAAGCACCCCAAAATGTGTGCCACACCAAGGATTTGGAATGCATCCTGGGAAGGATGGGGATTTATGGGAAGGTTTCCAGAAAGTCAGGACACAATTAGATTCTTACATTTAAGGAAAAAAAGCACTCTATAGGTAACGTGGAAGATGCAGTACCACAGTCTAGAGCGTTCATCAGAAAGCTACTGCCAAAGCCCCAGCAAGAAATAAAACTGTAAACTAAAATTGCAATAGTGGGGACGTGGAGAACGTCTTGAGAGGTTTTTGAGACCCTGAGATGATGGGCCCTGATCCTGCCATAAAGAAATAAAGCATTATAAAAAATTTGTTGTTGAAGGTTTAGACTCAGCCCCTTCAGACATAACTAGCAATTTATGAGTTCCTTTTATAAGACAGATTTTTGTGTTTCAAAACATTTATTTATAAAAATGATCAAGAGAGTGGCCTTTTTCCTTAAATGTCTGTTGATATGTATAATGAAGTCTGAGAGAATCAAAATAATTCTTTCTGGCTTTTTTTTTTTTAAATTTTTAAATTGTGCGCTTTAAACTGAATCCAGATCTAACAATTTCAGGCTATCATGTAAGAGGGAAAGCATAAAAGCATTTTGCCAAAGCCACCCAAACTATCCATCTTTTGGGAGATCTACCACTGAGCAGGCAAGAAAGGGAAAATCGGAGAGCAATGCTTTTAAGATGAGAAACAAGAAGCAGATCAAACATTATGGGTTGAGGTTAGTGCTGTCAGCTCCTTTAAATACTTGACTTGCGTTAGAAAGATCTGTAGTACAGACTAGAAGGCAGAATCAGGTTCTAAATTTGGAACCCAAGCAGGAAATTATATTATAGTTCTGTGATTAATTTATGCAAAAGTAGAATCATACCAACTCAAAGCATGGGCTGGAAATGAAGTCCCTCGGTCTCTCATCTTAACATTAGTCTGCAGATTATCCACCCCCCTCCTCTGGTGAGTGAGCTTGTGGACATCACTAAGTCAGATGGCACCTTTACACAGACCTTGCTTAGGAACTTTTTTTTTTTTCTCCAGCTGGTATATGGTTTCCTGCCCTTTATTTAGTGTTTCCAAGGTGATGTTTCCAAATGGATGAGACATAGTTTCCTGAGCCTGAATGTGAACAAAATTGGAACTGTGTTAACTCGTCCTATGGGCTCTAGCTAGAGGCTTAAACACTTAAAATCTTGATCTTGGCTCTCATTGTATTAAATTAGCGTTTGTGATTAGCAACCTGAGAACATTGTTGCATTTTGGCTGATTTGAATCCCAGTGTAAATCTATCATTAGAGCTCATAGATTTCAAGCTTTTGATGCAGGGACGGGAACACACAAAAGCTTCGAACAACTACTGGAAAAGTCAAACAGTGGCTCCCAGCCATGGTTCTTTTGCACTTCTGCCACGGTAATGTGTTCCCCACTGATCTTGCAGTTCTTTTAAAATTTTTTTTTAATTTTATTTTGTGTTTTTTTTTTTTTTCCGGTGTTCCAAGATCCATTGTTTATGCACCACACCCAGTGCTCCATGCAATCTGTGCCCTCCTTAATACCCACCACCTGGCTCGCCTATCCCCTCCGCCCCCCCTCCCCTCCAAAACCCTCAGTTTGTTTCTCAGAGTCCACAGTCTCTCATGGTTCATCTCCCCCTCCGATTTCCCCCAATTCACTTTTCCTTTTCTTCTCCTAATATCCTCTGTGTTATTCCTTATGCTCCACAAGCAAGCGAAACCATATGATAATTGACTCTCTCTGCTTCACTCAGTATAATCTCCTCTAGTCCCATCCATGCTGATAGAAAAGGTCGGTATTCATCCTTTCTGATAGAGGCGTGATATTCCATTGTCTATCTGGACCATATCTTCTTTATCCATTCGTCTGTTGAAGGGCATCTTGGCTCTTTCCACAGTTTGGCCACTGTGGCAGTTCTTATACTCTGAGGGGTATTTGCAGTGCTCCAGAAAGAAAAGCATCTTGCTCCACAACTCTTAGTTATCAGAGTTTTATATTATATATATATGTGTGTACTCTGAGGGCAATTTTTTTATATAGCACACAAATATCTTAAAGAGTTGCTCAGAAATTTCTCTTTGCAAATCTTTTACATTTTATATTCACTCTATGTATTTCTCCATTTCCCAATATAGGGATTTCCTTTGAACCTGTGGAAAGGATTTTAGTATCTGATCTCTTGAAAAACATGTTAAAAGAGTTTTACTGAAAAGAAACACTATAATTAGATTGCCATATAAATTTAGTTAGCTAAACCACTCAATATTTCTTTTTTTTGAAACAAGATGGTATTGTTATTATAACAGTTTTTATGGATACATAAAGGTAGAGGGGGCACATTAGCGCCACACATCTGGTATTTACCCAGACAGTCTGGAATCCAGTGACCTGGTCTGGTGCCTGAGAGGAGAGGAAAGTCTGGGAGGGTGACGGTGCCAGTGGCGGCCATGTTCAAACCCTCTTTCTTCCCCTTTCTTTCACTTCCAATTCCTCTCTCTTCTCTTCTCCTGACAGCTCCTTGAATACTCCCTCCCAGCTGGGAAACTGGATAGTAAGGGTACTACTAAAGGTACTCAAGTAATGCTTTCATGCTTCATCATTATTTTGGAAAGTTTGGGGGGACACCTGAGTCGTGCTGGACAGCTGCTGAACACATTCGTAGAACATTTCCTGTTTGTTCCTGCTAAAGAATCACAGATTCCTTAAAACCTTGAAATTCTGTTTCTCAAGAGCTCAATTAAAAAAAAAATAACGTACTAACTCTGAGTCAGATCCCATATAAGTAGGTGCTGAGGAGATATAATGAACAAGGTAGAACTTCTCATCTTGACTTTCCTCAACAAACATATATACTAACCGTAGGATGATCTCTAGATTTGTGGGATAGAAGCATAAAAGGCCAAGTACCCGTATCCTAATGTGCCTGCTCTGACTCTAAGGAAGCAGCAGTGTTGCTTGTTCATTAGAATAAGTAACGCTTGTTCATTAGAATTGGGGAGGGTATGCGAAAGGGTGAGTGTTGTGAGGTGTGTAAACCTGACAATTCACAGACCTGTACCCCTGGGGCTAATCAGACATTACATGTAAATAAAATTCATAAAATTTTTTAAAAAAGAATAAATGATGGGAAAACAGAATTGGAGAAGGCAGGAATATCGCACGAGGAGAAGAAAAGTGTCCTTTGAAGAAAAACAGATCTGGAAATGAGGGGGAGAGTGGGAGAAGAGGAGAGATTAACGGGAGCAATTTGGGGAATCTTGGGAGCCCGGGAGCATCACCGTGAGGGAGACTGATGAATAAAAAGGCTTTTTAAGATCGGTTGCTGTGGGTCATGCAATACAATGTTCCATCTGGCAAGTTTAAAGGGCCACAATGAAGATTTAAATTGTGTGCAATGGTAAGACTTTACTTCCTCTGAACACAATGCTGTGAAAATGTCTCTTTTCCTCATTCCATGTGGTCTTGATTGGAATATAAATTCAAGATGCCTCCTCACACCTTCCTTCTCATCCACTATGACCAAGGTAGGTTCATGGCCTCTACTGGTGACCAAGATGGCATTAATGCTTCCCTCAGAGCATTTTCCTTATTAAGTTTATAATTAAAAATGCTTTCTCTAATGCTATGAGATGGAAATCTTTTTCAAGCTTCTTGCCAGTTTACAACCCAAGACTCACTCTCAAGGATCTGGGAGCCATCCCTTTGAAATGTAATCATCAAGGAAAAGAGCACCCCCATGTCCTAGTCTCTGTGGTAGATTGGGACATTAATTTTGGTGGGAGCCTGTGTTCCAAGTTATAAATTACCTCTTGTCATGAAAATACAAGAAAGTTTTCTTTTGGGTAAAGCCAATTAGTATACACAAATGGCTTGCAATCTACTCCTCACCCCACCACTTAGAGACCTTACTCCCTTTGTTTCAGCAGAGTTAAGTTCAGAGTAAGTTCCAGTCTTTCTCCCCCACTGCAGTAGCATCAAATAAAGTCTTCCTTGCCTGTTTAATTTTGACCAGTGGAATTTTTACTGTGACCTTGAGCTCATCAGACGCTTTGTTTCCTCTGGGAACTTAGATCCTGAACAAAATAGTGCAAGGACATAAATCATGTAGAAATGAGATATACTAATGGTAGCAATTTGAATATGTGACCCTTTGGTTCTTTCTCCCTAGATCTCAGGACTGCCTTCATTCCCTCTCCCGCCCCATATCCTGTCAGTGAGTTCTCTTTTGCTGCATAGATTTGTTTAGAAATTACTCACTGATGAAGGTGGGTTATCTACATTAATCCTCCCAAAATCCCTATTAGGTAAGGAATAGGAGTCCAGTAATAAAGATGATGAAATTTGGAGTTCCTTGAATTTTATTATTTTTATAAAGATCACCAGAATTCTAAACACACATACTCTTTTCAGAAATGATCATTAAATTAAAACTCATAAATATAGACCATATCAGATTACAAAGAAAGTTATCTCAAATGCAGAATTTTGCTTTGTTTTGTTTAATACACATCTCCCTTTTTTCCTCCCTATACTCTTTCATAGTCAGTTAATAGCTCTAAGAACACCTCTTAGTCTGTCAATGGGTCCTGTTTTCTTTTCCTAAAAGTTTCTATTATAAGCAAAAAATGTTTGCATGAGAGAAAAAAAGAGGAGAAAGAGAGAGAGAGAGATTGACTTAGTTCTGATTATTCATGCATTGGTCAATATCAATTCTTGTTTATCTTTGGTTGGGGGGGCAATTATTACTCAACTCCATACCTGTCTTGGTTTCTATAAGCTCGTGTCCAACAGTTCCTAATCAAGAACCTTCATGTCCCCCTTTTCCTTCTAACCTTTCTTGTCTGGCTTTCAAGTCCCTGTATGACACGTTTCCATATTCCAAGTTGAACAGTATTAAGACTTTAACAAACATGGCCTCTATTCTGTTAGATAGTGCTCTTCCTTTCCCTCACAAACTTCTTATCCATTGTTTTTGATTTTTGCTAATTCTGTTTCTTTTATTTGAAGACCTATTTCAACACTCTTTCAGTTGCATTAAGGTTTCCAGCAATTAGATCACTCTTTACAGGTCTAGCTCTTTCTTGAACTTTAATTGTATTCCTGGTCAGCACAATTTATCCATCCATTTTTCTCTAATTGTTACAAGATCATTAATCTTGTTTCCTTAAGAACTATGCCATAACGTGGTACCTTTATGGTGAACAGATGCACACACACAAAAAAAAAAACCAACCAAAAAAACCAACCAGATGAGAAGCGTTTAATCAATGATCTTGTTTTAGACAGGACTGGGTAATGAGCTATAAAGAAGGTATTAAGTGGATGAATGTTACCCTTTTCACTTGAAAAGAATAAAGGATATCTAAAAATGCTATAACCTACCATATGCCTTGAGAAGTTTTTCTCATGATAGGATGACAAACAAGAGAATTCTCTTTCACAGATTGAAGATTCCTGAATTCTCTGACACGTAGAGCATCTCCATTACCACCCTGGGTAGTCGTAGTTATTAACTCAACTTAGCCATCCAAACAATTCAAGGAATTTAAGTAATTTGCTCAAGATCAAATAGCTATGCAGAGTTAAGGATTATATGCAAGTCTCTTACTTAATACCTCCATATTCTTGCTTCTACCTGTGGTAGGCAGAATACTAGTCCTCCATAGATGCTCATTCCCCATTCCTAGAACATGTGAATATGGTATGCTACATTGTAAAGGGAAATTAAGGTAGAAGATGATATTAAGTTCACGAATCAGCTAACCTGAAACTAGAGAAATTACCCTGGATTATCCAGATTGGTCCAATAGTCACAAGGATCCTTAAATGTAGAAGAGGGAGACAGAAGAGTCAGTGTCAAGGTGATAAAATCTGAGAAAGACTCCACTGGTCATTATTATCTTTGGAGACAGAAAGGGACTATGGGGCAAGGAATGTGGGCACCTCCAGAAACCGGAAAAAGCAAGAAAATGGATTTTCCCAAGAGCCCTCAGAAATCAACACAGCCTTGCCACACCTTGATTTAACCCAGTGAGATCCATTTTTGGACTTCTCATCTCCAGAACTATGAAACAATAAATTTATGTTCTTTTAAGCAGCAAAGATGGTGGTAAATGGTTAAAGCAGCAAAAGGAAAATAAAATACTGTCCAAATTGACAGTTAAAATATTTCAGTGGTTTAAGAGTTTTTAACTACTCATGGAGATATATGATCTTGATCCAAAAGATTCTAACATGCAGAGTTTAACTGAGGGCTATTCTGAGGCAATAAGGATATTGGAAATAGACTCATACCAATGAATTTGCTTTGCTTTTATTCAACATTATCAATCCCTAAATTTAGTAGTCTCTACTAATTAGAGATAGAATGGTCCTCTAATGCAATACACACTGCCTTCCAAAAAACCTCTAAAGTCACCAATTTATAGCTCATATAATGAGTGAAGATTATATTATTTGTATATAAAATACACACAGAGAAATTCTGAGTTACACAGTAACTACATATACCAGGCTATGTGTCTCATGCAAGTGAAAATATTCATATATCAGCCTAAAGACTTCCCTGGATACCCCAAGTCACAACAGTTATACAATGACCCTAAACATTTAATTTATTAATTCATTAATTCAGTAAGTACTCATTGAACACTCACTATAGGTTCTTGGAATATATCAGAGATATACTGTATTTCCTAGAAAATTTGTTTTTCTCAAAAACTTAAAAAAATATATTGTTAAAACCCATTTAACTTCTAACCCACACAGTACTTCAGGATCCATAATCCTAACACCCCTAATTTCTATTCCACTAGTTGTATTGAATGCTTGGCACAATGATTAAGAAAGTGGGTTATAGACTCAGACCTAAGTTTGAGCCTAGACAGCATACTTTCTAGCTGATACTTTGGGCAAGGTGCTAAAAATAAGTTTCAATTTTCTTGCCTGTAAAATAGGAATAACAATCTTTATTCCCCAGAATTGTTGACAGTTGTAAGGACAATACATTATATATAAATATATACTATATACACATATAATATATATTATATAAATATTTGACATTGTGTCTAGTTCATATTAATCAAGTCTTCAATAGTGGTCATTATACTTATTTTGTTGCTATTTGTCTATTCCTATAGAGCGTTATAAACAGAAAGCATAATATATCCTCACCGAGACATAGAGGTAATTCTGCCATGATACTTATCTTGCTAATTTGTAGCTTACCTGTATCTATAATTGTAACATTCCAAATTGATTTCAATGGGTCTTACTAACTTGTTTGTTTTTAACCCTAAAGCTAAGCAGTCCGATTACCCCACTCACTGAAAATAGTGTCTACAAGCAAACGGCAGAGGTGGGGAGGATATACCTTCTTAGATATATCCATCAGGAAAGCCATTTCTACCTATTCAAACAATGACTCATCATGGTCCACACCTAACCTTGGCTTAGGTTAAGACCAGACATTCATTCACAAGTCCAGGTAAATATCACCAGCTTCCCAACAAACTCAATAATAAGGAATATAATTAGGGCATTCAGGTTGTTTTCTATGGTTAAAAAAAAATTAAAAAGCTACAGCTATTTTAAAAGAATGTTCTAAGATCATTTTTCCAAGCAAATGGAAAGAGAAAACTTAAATATTTGACAACTAAATGTCATTAATATAATTTATAAAATTAATATAGTTGATTACATATCTGACACCTAAATCAACACTTCTATTATCTCTCCCTCCCTCTCTCTCTCTCGGATTTCCCCCTACTGATTTCCAAAGAATATTTTTTTGTGATACTTCGATAAGGCAATTTTGTTTATATGTACATATTTTTTTATTGAGCAAATAATTAATAGAAATGTCTCAATTGCATTGGCAGGATTAAGTGTACTTTTAAAAAATAATTATAAAAAATTAGTCACAGAAATACAAACATATTTATCATTCTTCGCCTGGGATAATAGTCCCCCATTGGGACCCAATGAATAGCCTCTAATGTTTATTTGATCAATAAACAATTAAATTGGGATCCAAAGGTCAACAAACATACAGCCAGAATCCATGAGTGTATTGCTCTGCCTTGGAACCAGCCATTTAGCCTCCATTCACACACTTCCAGCTGAAAGCAAGCACTTTGCACCTACACCACACACTGTGCTGATCTGAGAAACTGAGCTGGAGTCCCAGTTGACAAGGCACACCTGCAGTGGCTCAGCCTTTCAACACATCTCCTCCGGATGCTAACCAGGTAGGTAAATGGGTGGCGAGGGCTGGGTGGGAGGTGAGCCTCTAGTCCCAGGAGTATCTCTCCCCCTTAACAACATGTGAATGATTTAACACAAATCCACCCCTCACTTTGGAGTAAATCACTTCCATCTTCCACATTACCACTATCAAGTCAAAAATGTGCTATTTGACTGTTTTGGACAGAACCTGAAGACACTGATATTTTCAAACAAAAGATCCTGAGTAAAATGCATAAGACAGACAGATGAGTGTTTTCATTCAAAATCAAAGTCATTCTGTCTTTTCCTTTCTTCCCCTCATTATGTAAATAAGGGAGACTTGATATTTGTGCCGTCCAAAAGAACCTTCTGTGATGACGCAAATACTCCAAATCTGAATGTTTATTACAGTAGCCACTAGCCATGTGACATTTGAGCAAAACTGAAGATAATATGACTGGAAAACCAAATTTTAATTTTAATTAATTTAAATTTAAATAGCCATGTTGTTAGTGGCAACCATGTTAGATAGCACAGTTTTAGATTTTTAAGATTGCATTTCACATTTTGAAATTTGGAATTAATGAAAATTAACCAAAAAACATTCTAGCAATATAGGATAAAAATTGACGTGAGAAAACAGAAGGGCGAAAATCTCTGTTTTAGCTATAATTTTCAGGGCAAAGTCAAAGTGCGTCTTAAATACAAACTAGTTCTCAGAAAACTGTAATTATTTTTTCAAGTTAATTGACTATTTTGATTAGCCAAAAGTTACTATCTACCATGGATTTCCCATTTGCAAATGATGTTACTTCAATAATATCTAGTTGTCACAAAAATGCCCTCTAAACCTAAAACTAGCACGAATCAAAATATGGATATACCTAACAATTTCAAAATGATAAGAATTCTTCTTCTCATTATGTACTCAAAATAACACTCCACCAAAATAATAATGTAAAAAATTTCTTTTGCTTATTCCCTTCAAAATAAAACCCCAAAAGAGCAAGAAGAAAAAGAAAAGACACTCAGACTTTGTTTATCCCTGAAAATAAGGTCATTAGTAACCGTATCCTAACAATTTAAAGACGGAAAGTGTAGGTAGAAGAGAGAGGAGAAATGACAAACTAATAGAGAGCAAGCTAGTTATTCCAATAATCCTACAGGAGGCTAGAAAGAGGGAGGGGAGGCTAGGCCAAAGTAGAACTTTGCTTATTTCCCCTAAAGAATCCCAGAAAGTCTCGGGAATTAGAGGCCACATGTATTACTGAGATCAGGAGTTGAGTTCGCAATGGTGAAACAGAAGGATTGTCTAAAAACATTATAAGTTAGACCACCATGCTGTGCAGTTAAGAGACATCTCACTTACCTCCACGCAAAACCAAAGGATTATGCTCGAGAGCAGGGTGTCTTAAAGTGTGGTCTCCAGGCCTCAGATCTAAGAACCTATCAGAAATGCATGTACTCCAGCCTCACTCCAGACCTACTGAATCAGAAGCTATGGAGGTGAGGTCCAGTTATCTGTCATTTAGCAAGCCTTCCAGGTGATTCTGATATGTGCTAGTGTTTGAAAACCACTGCTTAAGGGTAACTGAACAAGAGAAGCTCTGGCTTTAAGAACCCGGAGACAACGTTATCATTTAAATTCAATACTGAAAACAAAAGAATAAAGTGAAAGTACTCACTGAAAGACTCCAGCTCCAAGACAGTACCAGTCACACATGCCCTTGGGACTCAAGACTGTAAGCTCCCCTACTGACTAAACCAACTAGCCCAAAGAAAAATAAACAATTAAAAGTTTGTGGGCTACCTGAGTGCCCTGTAAGCCCACAGTACTAACCAATTAGTTTTTAAGTGCCCAATTTCAGCACTGAAAGACGTTGAACTGAGAAGTTAAATGAGATGAGAGGGAGAGAGGCAGTAAATATTAGTCTGTTTCAAATGCCTTGTGGCAATACATGACTTTTTAAAAAATTGTGCATGTGATACAAAAACTTAAAAGAATTTAAATCATGAATATACAACATTTTTTTCAAAAGCAAGCAGACTCCTTCTAAGAGATGTTTGATAAATGTGTCACTATGGAGACCTTGGAAACACTCAGACTTTATCAAAATTATAATCTGGTATATTATTTTTTCTATTGCTGCATAACAAAACAACCCAAAATTTAGCAACTTAAAACAAAACAAAAATAAAATATTTTATTTTGCTTATGAATCAGCAATTTGAGCAGGGGTCAGTGAAATTAACTTGCTTATGCTCCAAAGAGCATCAGCTGGGAAGGCATGAGTCGGCACCAGAAAATCTACTTTCATCTATGGACTCCAAGGACCCCCGCACAGCATTGTGGTTACATCCATGAATAAGCATCCCACAAAAATATGGTATCTATATGACTCATCTTTGGATGCTGCAATTTCTTTGTACTTCATTGGTCAAGACAGTTGCAAAAGCCTAAGTTCAAGGCGAGGGGCCACAGTGTCCACTTTTAATGATGGAGTGCTAAGGTTTTAAAACAACACATGATACAAGAGATGTGTATCTATCTCTGGAAAATGCAGTATGACACAGTCTCCCATTTGATCACAACTTAAGAGTTTTCCCACACTCAGCTCTCTTCCCCCAAAGAATCCCCAGTCTCATCTTAGGGCTTTAGGCTTAAGCTAGAGGTTCAAAATCTCATAACCCAAATCAGATCCAGCTGTGGATCAAGCTCCTCAGGCACAACATCCTCAGGCATATCTTTTTAAGTACCATTATTCTCAACCCCAAACCTAAAAATTAAAGAGAAAGTTTATCTGTCCTTTCCATACCCAACATACAATGGTAGGATCAGCATAGGATTTGCATACTGCAGACATAGCTCCTTTGGAATTCTGACATCCATCCAAGTACATGTTGCCAGTTCCTTGACTGGAACTCAGTCCAACACTGTAGGAGTTATTCTGCCTATCTTCTGCCTTATGAGTCATATTTTCTTTTTTACAAAAACCAGCTTGTGTTAGCAGTTTGCCTATTTCCTACATGTAGAAATTTCAGAGACAAAGGCTTCTCTTCATTTCATACTGTCTCTGCTCTTTTCAGACTAAGCTGATATAATTCTTTAAAAGAATATTGTGAGTTTCCTATGTATCAATTCATAAAACCCATATGAGTAAGGTCCTATCTATAAACCTGTAAATCTTTTTTTAGTTCATTCCTTCTCTACCTAGTACTCTCTAAGAGATTCTATGGAACAAGATCTTTGTGATTCTTAGAAGCCTTCTTAGTTAAAGAAGAGAATTTGTAAATTATATACTTACGGTCCTTAAGGAGACTATTTTTCTACCTGAAAGGTCCGTAAGGAGGCTGTTTTCTTTTTCTTTTTTTTTTTTTTTTAATATTTTATTTATTGACAGAGAGAGAGAGATCACAAGTAGGCAGAGAGGCAAGCAGAGAGAGAGGAGGAAGCAGGCTCTCTGCTGAGAAGAGAGCCTGATGCGGGGCTTGATCCCAGGACCCTGAGATCATGACCTGAGCCGAAGGCAGAGGCTTAACCCACTGAGCCACCCAGGCGCCCCAGGAGGCTGTTTTCTATCTGAAAATTTCTATCAATATTTAAATATTTCTGAAATCTTAGCAAGGGATTTAAAGGTCCCATCCTCAATTTGACCTTGGGCCTGAAGGCCCCCTTAATTTAGAACTTGTTGACTAGAACTTGAACTTGTTGTCTAGGGAGGTCAGATGAGGAAGAGTTTTTTCTTCAAACACCCCAAGTCTTGAATTTATATTCAAAGTTCATTTAGCTAACTTCTCTTTCCTTACATTTTATCACCAGCAGTGAGATGAAGCCAGGTGCTACTTTCTGTATTCTTCTTGGAAATATTCAACTATATCACTGAGTTTCTTTCCTATTTTCTAAGTCACTACAGGCCATCAAGTTGCCAAAGTTTGTGCCACTACAGACCACAGGTTTCCTTTTATCAAACTTCCAATAACATTCTCCTTAGTTTCTTTAAAGCCTTTGCTATCAGTCTCCTTTAGGCCCCGTATGCTTCTGTTTACTCTCTCCTCAAGGCCCTTAGGCTTTACTAAGAACCTGTTGAAGATCCTTGAAGCTTCTGCCTGTTATCTTGGGTCTTAAAGGCAAAGCAAAATATTTTAGGTTTTTGTTATAGCAGACATCTTACTTCTAGGTACCAAAATCTTTGTCATCTATTGCTACACAACAAACTACTGCAGATTTTACTGGCTCAAAATATCAAAAATTATGTTTTGCTCATGAATCTGCAATCTGGATAAGGCACATTTCTGTGCCACATGGTATCAGCTGAGAAGGCTAAACTGGAGGCCAGAAGGTGCAGTTTCATGATGACTCTTCACACAACTGGTCAGTTAGA
Organism: Mustela nivalis; assembly: GCF_964662115.1. Classification (NCBI taxonomy): domain Eukaryota; kingdom Metazoa; phylum Chordata; class Mammalia; order Carnivora; family Mustelidae; genus Mustela; species Mustela nivalis. Next base: position 22,787,228 of record NC_139021.1, on the reverse strand, counting down.
ACTGGCGGTCAGCTGAGAATTCAGACAGGGCAGTGTGCCGGGCGGGACCTCAGTTCCTCTCCATGGGAGCCTCTCCACAGGCTGGTTAGGCTTAAGAACACAGCATGGTGTCAGAGTTGTAAAAAGGAAAGGTACGTAAATTTCTACTAAGGTAGAAATTTATGGCATTTGCACGGAAAATCACAAATTGTCACTTAAGTCAAATGCTGTTAGTGGAGGCCTACATAGGTTCGAGAAAAAGGGACACTCAGGAGGAGAGTGAAGAATTCTAAAATAGTGTATGGGACAGGAGCTAGTATTGTAGTTATACGGCTGACCATATCACAAATTGGCTTTTAGAAATGAAGATTTAGTTTGAGAAAACCAACATGGACTGTATGAAGAACTTCTGCTAACTCATCCTTTCTGGAGTCTCTAAAGGGAGGATGCAGTATCTAACTGATACATAAATTGACGGATGTATTCTTACAGATGGACTTTGGTTGGCTTTGAACCACACTCCAGTGAAAAGATTCTCTATAAAAAGAAGATAGCAACTTAGTGTTTGGCACTGTGCTCTTAGCGGACTGCTAGTACAAAGTCAGAATCCATTACATGTTAGGCTCTCTCTCTCTCATAAACACACACACACACACACACACACACACACACTTTTGTTGCTGTGCCAGCCTACTATTTTGTAATCATGCAGTCTATTAGAGAAATATTCACTGAGGTCCTTCTATGTTCAACATTATATAATACAAAAAAATGAACTATGATCCCTCTCTTTTTGATGTCACAGATTAATGGAAGTCACAGGCAGATAAATAGATAACTACAGTGTGTTTCTAAAGGATCTTTAACCATATTGACTGTATTATCAGAATCACAAACTACAATATATAGCTTAAAATAAGATTTTTCCCCTAACTTGTTAATTTATTTGTATAAAAACTTACAAAAGAGTTAAATGTGTACATTTATTAAAATGAACTTATTGAAAAGAACAAAATTACCTGAAATTATAATTCTCCCAGTAAACAGGCTCGTTATATTTAGCAAAGATACAGAACACTAAAATTTGAATTTTGGATAAAACATGAACAATTTTCCAAGTATTAGTATCTCCTTTGCAATTTTTGGAACATACTTATACTAAAATTTATTCATGGCTTATCTGAAATTTAAATTCAACTGGGTGTCTTGTCTTGTGTGTGTGTGGTCACAAAAATATTAACAAAATAGAACTAATAATAATAATAAAATGAAAACATTAACAATGTACTCTGGGAATTACACATTTTAAAAAATACCAGAGTTAGAGAGTTTTGCTCATTTTGGTTTGCTATAACACTTGCTACATGTGGATTAGAGTTAGATTAACTCAATCAAGGGACAATTGTCTGAATAAACAAAATTATGTTTAAGGCTGATTAGCTATAAAGCAACAAACTTACAGAAAATTAGTCTGTACAATTCTTTCTAAGCCATAAGGCAAAATTAATAATAAGATCTAAGGTCATGAGGCAACAAATAACAGCAAATTCAATCCCAGGCAAGAAGATTATTTGCATTGTCTTCCAAGATACGGCTCTACTTTCTTCTCTAACCTCACACACACCACTTGGATCATCCGACTCCATTTCTCTATAGGAAAAATACACGCTAACTGTGGTTTATTTATTTTCCTGACTCAAAAAGTTGCCAATACATTAAGTGACAAAATTGAAGGAAAAAAAAAAAAAAGTCAGGTTAGAAATGTGACTGGATGGACTTGAAATCAAACATAGGCAGACTCTGTCTCTTGTAATCAGAAATAGTCCAGACTCAGGAAACAACTGTCTTACGCCTCTACATAAATGGAGGCAGTGGAAATTTCAGCAAACAGTAATTTTCTGGATTTACTACATGACAAGAACATCAGGTAGCTGGCTGAATAATGCAAGGTACAGAAAATGAATAAAAATTTCCCCACAGGCCTCCTCTTTGCAGAAACAGGCTGCCCCATTACAATTTCTTTGTCTTCTCAGCTGGGAGAACAGAAAGTCTTATCACAGTCATTGACACTCTTACGACCATCTGAGATGCAGTGTGAGTCCTTCTCATACATGGAAATTGGAAGCAGAAACTTCCTTTGGAGGTATTTACAGCAGGCAGCAAGTCTTGCTTGGGATGTTTTTATTTCCTCTTAAATTAATAATATTTAATTTTTAAAACAAGAAATTTAAGAATATAGTGGTCCTAAGTGACTGCATCTATGGTAAGGCCTCAATAAGGAGGAAAAAAAAAAAATCAGTGTCATTCAGCTTTTCATCCTGTCACTTGGAGCTCAATAGAAACTGTCCCTCCTGCAAAGGCAAATCTCTCCAGTTGCCAGTCTCTCCAATTGAAAGAAGAGTTGGGTTATGAATACTGTAATACTTATTGCAAAATAAGAGCAAGCGAAAGGGAGAAAAGCAGAAATTGAGAAATTGAGACTTCGAAATAGAGAGGAAACTTATAACTTGTTGAGACTTCTTCACCTTCCTACTTGAGTATTTTCTCCAAAGTTCTAGACAATGAATGAGGAGGAAAACAGAAAGAGACAGAAAACACTAGAATGAAAAGACTGGAAAGGGAAGGAAGAGGAAAGAAAACCAAAGTTACAGAGCTACTTGGAAGACTCTAGCAAAGACCAGATCAGAAACAAGGCACAACTGCTAGGTTATTTCAAAGAGCCTTTCAGGGAGATCAGGGAAGACAATCACTAAAATGTTTTGCTGAGTATGGTGCAAGGCATTACTCACTTGCCTTTTTTCAAGAGAACTTCATACTAGTTACCAAAACAAACAAATAGATGCCATATGGATTTTTAGAAGAGGGTGAAGACAAAGTAGCACAGATAATAAAGTCAAATTGGAGAGCACCATAATATCAAAATTGTGGAAAATCAAGTCTCCTGACAAAATTATTTATAAATCTAAGAACCACTTGACCAGATCCAGTAAAACCAGGCAGAAAGGGGCCAGACAGGAATATGCATACAATTAAACTTGTTGATGTAGCTGCATTCCTTTGAAGAACCTGAGGCACTTGTTCATCTTTTCGCCTCCTTCTGAACTCATTTTCTTAAGTATTATCATTCAACGTTCCTATTAAATCTCCTTCCGATGTTCCCCCATAGTTTGTAGAATAAAGTCCAATTTCTTAGCCATAGTATTCCAAGTCTCCTATAATCTGATCCCAATTAGTAGACTGTTTTTCCTATTGTATCTAGTTAAGCCCATTTTGGTAGACTACTTTTCTGATTCTTTATCTGCGGTTATCATATTCTCTCTTCTTGCAATATCCTTCCCTAAGGGAATGGGCTTAAATCTAGGCTCCATTACTTCTTAGCTGGGTGGGCTTAGACATTACTTCATGTTTCAAAACCTCCTTGGTAAAACACAGCTAAAAATAATTTCTACACCATAGATAGTCTGTAAACATAAAATAAAGTAATACCTGTAAAGAACTTAGCACAAGACATTGCATCTAGACGTTACTTGATTTTTGCTTAGCAATAATTATTTTCTCTTCTATTAAAATCATTTTCATCTTTCATTCAGCTTCATTGCCCAATCTGTACCTTACTTTCAACCGAAATTTTTCTTTTGTTCCTCCACGCCCCATAATATTTTGCATTTGGGTTTTTATGTACTTTACACATTCAAACCTGTTTTATAATGTGTTGGGCCATATTTGTTTCCCACTAAAACTGTCACCTTAATTTTTATTGGGGTCACGTCTTGTTCATCACAGTGCCTCCATAAGAGAATATACATTCTGCTATATATGCTGCGTGTGGCAAAGGCTAGCTGCTGGGTAGAAAAGGCCAATTAGACGTCATCCTTGGCCTCGAAAAGCTTCTAGTCTAAAGAAGAAATTTAGCTTTTTAGATCATCCTCTGTAAATGTTGTTGAGTTAAACTGAATCTGCTCTTCCGGTGTTTAATTTTTAAAGAAGTGCTATGATTCTGAAGCCTCTGTTCTACCAAGAAGCACAGCCTGCCATGGTAATTGTGTGCAAATAATTTAAAGTGGGAGTACTCTCCGTGAAAAAAGCTAGATAGGCAGGGGATGAAGCTAGACAGAGATGTTTACAGAATTCTAGCCACAGCGTGATCCCATGGGGGACTCCAGAGCAAGAACAAACATTATTTTGCCCAGATACAAGGGAACTTGAATATCGTACACCCTGCAGCTCCCTATCATCTGACAAAATTGATTATCTGAGTTTGAAGGGGAGCTTCTCAACCTTCCTGGCATTCCCATGCTAGATGGGCCTCATCAACTAAGTGCAATGCTTAGTAGCATTCAGTGTTCCTATTAAATGTTGAAGGAGTGAAGCAAGCCATACAATCATGAATAGAAGAGAGGTAAATGTAGGGAAGGAAGAAGAGACTGTGGATATAGAAACTCACACAATTGTTGGGGGAAAGGCTACTTTTATCAAAGATCTGGACATTTGGAAGAGAGAGATATTTTTTCCCCTTCCTCCATGGGAGAGAGAATTGCTTTTAAAAGACAAGAGCTTTGATAGTACAAACAGTTGGAAGTTGTTGACATTCCAGGGGGCTTGGGAGCAAAAGGTAATTTATGTGCTCATGTAAGAAAGGGGAAACTGTTGAATATGTACTAATTGGCCCCAAGAAGAGAAAACATGGAAAAATCATATTTTAAATACATCACCATCTACTAGGTCTCTTACTAAGTTCATGAAGGCTGGAAGTTTCTGCGACTAAAAAGCAATGTCCTAGTAGGAGGTCTCAATTACTGAGGAGTTAGGTATTTTCCCTCCTTGTCTTCTCATTTTGGGTATTACTGAAGGTAAAATGTAGCTCCCAGCAGCAAGAGGCTTTGGGGGCTTTCTTTTGGGTTTGCTTGTTTTTATGCTTTTAATATCCATAGAGCTTGGGGTTTATTGAGTGGAACTCCTATTGTAATTCACTAGAGCCTTTCCAGATTCTCAGCATCTAGAGCAGCCAAGAATCCTGTGGTTTTCTCTCAGTTGTCCCATCATGCACTTCTGGGGGACCAACATGATAAAAGTCAAAAAAGCATAAAGGAAAATCCTTATACATAGTTTAAAAAAAAAAAATCAATTACATAGGACAGGATAAGAAATACATGGCTTGACTACACTTCCTGGGGAAAAATAAAAGGCCTGAGGCTTTAGACCACAAGTTCAATAAAAGCCATGAGTATAACGCTACTGTTTTAAAAGCTAATGCAAACTTAGGCTGCAATGACAGAAATACCATTTCTAAAGCATGAGAAGTTAGAGTTTCAGGGTTTTCTGCCTTCCTCAGGCCACATCTGGCTTATTGTATTCTTGCGATGGAGGAGAATATCCAGAGGAGAAAGTCCAGGATGGGAACACATCTGGAAACTGAGTCCAATGACTACTAGTTGAATGAACTAGAGACTTTTGCCTGGAGGGGAGGGGAGAGGAGGGGGGGCAATTAAGAAGAGACAGAAGAGGTCTCATCAAACAGAGGAGTTGCACTGGGAAAAATCCAGAAAGTGTGTTTTATTTCATCTAATCTAATAAGGGACAGAATAAGGGACATTGGGGCAATGTTATAGAGAGGAAGATTGAGGCTTAGGATCAGAAAGAACAGTTCAGCAATTATAAATGCCTCACACAAGGCTGGACTTGCTCCAAAGTGCCGAGTTTCCTGTTACTGGCGGTGTTCAGATAAAAGCTGAATGGTAATATGAAAGGATCACAACATGGCCAGGATGTTTCCTAGTTTTCTGCCTTGGCTGATGGGTTGGACTCAGAATTTTTAAGGAATCTGAGAGTAGTGTAGAGATTTAATAGCTGAATATGTTGGGGGGGGGGAGAGGGAGGAGGTATCAGCTTTCTTCTTACAATCTGGATTTACTGTACATTACATATTAAACACAGACTATGAGCAATACACAGAAAATCACTCTTTGGTCTACCAAGTATTGCTTAATATTTGTTGACTTCCTTTTCACAAAAGATTTTTTGAAAACTTTTTTCTATATATAATTTTATTCTCATTGACTTATATAACAAATCTAGTATTACCATAAAACTATGAATTTCAGAATTCACTTTTATGTCCTAAATTTTATGACCCAATATAATTTTTCTTTTGGATGAATGTCTAAATTGCCTCTGAAGTCACAGGGTGTCAAGGCCATGATGTTTTTTATATAAACCAGCTGACTTTACCACCATGACAGAACTGATCAATATAGTCAGATCAACCACTATGGGCAACCAATGTGACTGAATTTCTTAAACAACCAAATCACCAAATACTTGTCACTTACTATGCTTACGAAAGTGTAGGGAGGTCAAGCTACTTATGTTATGCCTGGATAAATACTACAACATAAAAGTATGCAAAAAATGAATTCAAACAAAAAAGTATCAATACTAGCACAAGACAATAATAAATCTGCTATGGAGACTTTGAAAATTCATCTGCAAACTAAATTATGTGTCCAAGAATTTCATGTCTACCTTTAGAATAAGGTAGTTAGGTTAGGTTTTAAAAAAGAAATGGAAAGGTATATGTGCACCTTGATGTTTACTGCAGCATTATCTACAATAGTCAAATTATGGAAGCAGCCCAAGTGTCCATCAATGGATGACTGGATAAAGAAGATGTGAGACAGGGGTGCCTGGGTGGCTCAGTGGGTTAAGCCTCTGCCTTCTGTTCAGGTCATGATCTTGGGGTCCTGGAATCGAGCCCTACATTGGGCTCTCTGTTCAGCAGGGAGCCTGCTTCCCTCTCTCTACCTGCCTCTCTGCCTACTGGTGATCTCTGTCAAATAAATAAATAAAATCTAAAAAAAAAAAAAGATGATGTGAGATATATATAGATTATATAAAATATATATATAATATATGAATATATAATATAAAAATACACAAAATATATAATTCAGCCATAAAAAAGAAAAAGATCTTGCCATTTGCAATGACATGGATTGAGCTTAAGATTATAATGCTACAGGGACGCCTGGGTGGCTCAGTTGGTTAAGCAGCTGCCTTCGGCTCAGGTCATGATCCCAGTGTCCTGGGATCAAGTCCCACATCGAGCTCCTTGCTCAGCAGGGAGCCTGCTTCTTCCTCTGCCTCTGCCTGCCATTCTGTCTGCCTGTGCTCGCTCTCTCCCTCCCCTCTGATAAATAAATAAAGTCTTTAAAAAAAATTATATAAAAAAAAGATTATAATGCTACAAAAACAACAACAACAACAAAAGATTATAATGCTAAGTGAAATAAATCAGTCAGAGAAAGACAAATACCATATCATTTCATTCATGGGTGGGATTTAAGAAACAAAACAGATGAGCAAAGGACAGACAAAGATGGGAGAGACAGAGAGACAAACCAAGAAGCCGACTTTCAATCACAGAGAACAAACTGATGGTTACCAGAGGGGAGAGAGTTGGGGGGGTTGGTGAAACAGGTGATGGTGATTAAGGAGGACACTTGTCATAAGTACTGGGTATTGTACGGAATTTTGAATCACTATATCGTACACATGAAACATAACACTGTAAAAAAATAAATAAAATTATATTAAAAATTTAAATTTAAAAAAATACCAAAAAAATAGAAAGGAATTGAAGCTTGTGATAGGCTTGAAAAATACATGACACTTCATTGGAGAGAGGAAGGGCATTCTAGGTATAATGGTGTAAAAAAAAAAAAAGGACAATGGCAAAAAAAAAAAAAAAAAGCCTTCAAGACACACTTACGAAAATTTAACACAATAATTTGCTTCATGGCAAAGATTTATAGGAGGCATGAATGTTGGTTACAAATATAGCTTTGGTTAAGTTCTACCTCTATCACCATGTAACCTTGTTGGAGCGATTCAAATCTACCTGAATTGCTATTTCCTTGTGTGAAAAATGGACATAATACCCAGTACTTGTGGAAAGGGTTAAATTAGATTATGGTGCTAAAGCATGTAACTCAATACCTAGCAGATTGCAAGATTCAGAAGTCTCCTATAAGTTATAGTGTAATTGTTTGAATGTTTGTGCACCCTACCCCAAAATTCATATGTTAAAATCCTAACCCCCGTAAGGTGATATTAAGAGATGAGTCCTTGGGGGCGCTTAGGAGGCTCAGTCTATCAGTTAACCATCTGACTCTTGGTTTCTGCTCATCATGATCTCAGAGAGATGGAGCCCTGCACCAGGCTCTGCACTCAGTGAGGAGTCTGCTTAAGTCTTCTTTCTCCCTCTCACTCTCTGTCTTTGGCCCTCCACTCAACTCACACACTCGCTCGTGCGCTGTCTCTTGCTCTCTATAATAAATAAATAAATCTTTTTTTTAAAAGAAGAAAAGTTAATTATTTAAAAGAGAGAGAGACAGAGAGAGATGGGGCCATTGCAAGGTCATTAGGTTATAAGGCAGAACCTTCAGGAATGGGATTAACGCCCTTACAAGAGAGCCACCTGGCCCCTTCTGCTGTGTGAGCTTATAGTGAAAAGAGGGCCATCTTGGAAGTGGGTAATCACCAGACACCAAATATGCGCTGGCACCATGATCTTGGACTTCCCAACCTCCAGAACTAGGAGAAATAAAGGTTTGTTCTTCATAAGCCAACCAGTTTGTGGTATTTTTCTTGTAGTAGCCCAAATAGGTTAAGACAATAAGTGTTAATATTAGTAGTATTTAACATAGAGTATCAAATAAAGTCTGAAGAAGGAACTGACTAATGGGTTTGGAGTTGAAATAATTACAAAAGAGCTCTAAATGAGAAAGGAGAAACCGGACAATGATATTTTAGAAATATTCATCAGATAGCTTTGCATGTAAATGATTGGTGGAATGGACTGGGATGGGGTGAAAAATGAATTAAAAGCAGGACAAGGGGTGTTAGAGAGAAGAAGGGAGTTGGGGGAAATTGGAAGGGGAGGTGAACCATGAGAGACTATGGACTCTGAAAAACAATCTGAAGGGTTTGAAGTGGCGGGGGGGGGGGGGGGTCAGGGTACCAGGTGGTGGGTATTATAGAGGGCACGGATTGCATGGAGCACTGGGTGTGGTGAAAAAATAATGAATACTGTTTTTCTGAAAATAAATTTAAAAAAAAAAAAAAAAAAAAGGCAGAGCAAGTCCCTCGGAAGGTACTTGCTTGAAAGAGTAAGTACCTGGGTAGCAGAGGTGAGTGGAGTTAGAAATCAAAGCAAGAAGACTATCAAAAGGTAAAAATAGAGACTATCTAGACATTCTAGGGAAGAATCAGACTTGTAAATCAAAGTTGACTGTTTAGTTTATAGCTTGGAAATTGAGAACACGGACTCTAGCAATAGAAACTGAAGTAAGGATGAAAGAAAGATTGAAAAGGAAAATGGAGATTTCAGTCTTACGGCTATACAGCTAGCAATGACATCAGAATACACACATAGAAATGTCTTTTATAAACCCATAGATTTTTTTTTTTTTAACTTAGACTTGACTTCAAATTGAGTGACAGCGGAGAACCAGTTGAACACACTGATGCCCTCCTTTGTAAAAGAACATGCTTTTTTTGTTTTGATCTAAATGGAAACAGTGGGATACATCAGGGAAGAGATGTGCTAGAGATTAAAAATGAAACTACCTCAGTGACAGCAGCCTACGCATGTGTACTTCTCTGCAAGGCCACTAACTGTGAGTTGCGAAAAATTACATGAAAAAGCCAACTCTGTGTAGTTGGTAAATAAAAGAAACACAAACATTTCTCTGGGATAAGCAATACGGGTAACATGGAAAATGCAGTTCTTTAAATTGTCCAGTTTGAAGAAAGAGAGGTAATGGAAAGTTTTCTCTGTGCTGAAAGAATTAAAAAAAAAAAAAAAAGAAAAGAAAAGAAAGAAAGAAAGAAAAAAAAGAAAGCGTTTTAAAATAAAAACTCCAGTGCGTATGCTTCTAATTACAAAATTATGAACAAATGTTTTATAAATAAAAACAGAGGTTTTTGAAAATGTCCCAAATCCTGAGGATGTATATAGTACGTGGTAAATGTGGAATTTTTAAAAAATAGAGAATAATTTAATAGGGACATTGATACCTAAGAACAAGTTATTTTGTTCAAATAATTACATTGAGAATTTACTTACAACACAAAATAGGAAATATTCCAAGTGTTTTTTATGGATATTATTGCCTATGTATCATTGAAGTTAAGAGAGGTATAGTCTTTCTCTGATGGATCAAAGTTTAACATCTATAAGTCAAGAAAAAAAAAAAAACCCTCCCTGAAAATATGATATATGGGAAAGATTATATCCTAATATTTTTAAATTTTATGCTTGATTTGATTGGTAACATATGAAGGAGCTGCAAAAAGAAAGACATTTTTAAATACTCCTTCACAGCCTGTCTTTAAACAGGCAGATGAACTGTGAAACTTTGTTTAAAGATTTCATTAGTTATGTATTAACACACATGAAACATTATTACCTATATAGGCAAAATGGAAAAGTTACTGGTATTTCAACAACTATTATTCTTTAATATTTGAAGTTTGGTCTTTGTTGGCAAATGGGAAATGATAAATGCATTCATAGAGAGACAAGAATTCCTATTACCTGAATGGTAAAACACTACTGGATTTCAGTTAGCCTGGCATAGGCAATCTTACCCATCCTTTTTTCTCCTGTTCTTCTTTCTTGGACAATACTACTACAAATGCAAAATTCTGGTGACACCATTTAGGAAGCTAATACCACTCTGATGCTTGATCAGTTTTCCAAAGATGGTAGAAAATAAAAGTGGAAACCATAACCAAAATAAGGAAAATATATTTTTCAAAATGAAACAACCCTTTCTTTGCTTGAGTAATTATTAGAAAATAACTTATCAAGCACATTTTTTCAGCATGGTAATACAGATTGGAAGAATGTTTTTAAATTAAAGGCAAAGTAAACAAATAAATTCTAAGTTAAGAGCATGTAATCTCACAAAACAATGACATCAGGTCATTCATGTTTTCAAAGGCCTATAGCACAATGTGACTTCAACAACTTTCAAGACAGAAACTCTGAAGCCACGGTGGGTTAGGCAAGTGGCTTGAATCCAGTCAATCGATTTTGAAATTCTCCGTGTCAATGTAAATTCAAGAGTAAATTCAAGTCTCAGCGTAAAACTCAAGAATTTTATTCTCTTCTCTACATCCCGTGTCCCAGCTAACTCTAGGTGACATTACAAATCATAGAGAAATGGGTGGTTCAGTTCAGTAAGAGTCCTTCTCTTGATTTCTGTTCAGGTCATGATTTCAGGGTCATGAGATTGAGCCTCAGGTCTGGCTCTATGCTGGGTGTGGATCCTGCTTAAGATTCTCTCTCTCCCTCTCCCTCTGTAATCCCCACCACCCCACCCATGGGCACACATTCTTGTCTTTAAAAAAGATAAAAATAGAAAAAATCATAGAGTAACAATTTGTGTTCAGGATTTTATGTTATCAGGCATATGAAGGACATCTCTGCAAGACTGCTGATACTCAGCTATATAAGCTCTCACACACCCGGAAAGCAACATGGAAGGTGAGATGGAAAAAGGAGTTTCTCGAGGCAATGAACCTATCCTTTGATCAGCAAACAGCTTTGCTGTCAGAATAGTTTGGGGTACTGCTGCAGGAAAATGAGAAGGTCTTGCTAGGCAAAGCAAGAAATAAAGATGACTAGAAAATCTCTAAGAAGCACAGGAAATTCACTACTCTCTTTGGAACAGTGCTTCTTGTCTAACAACGCTGGAAAGGTTCACTGGTTTTTCAACATCCTAGTGTCAGTGTTGGATCACGGCAGATTTTAAAATCTGCAAATCTCATGAAAATTACCAGGAACAGTTTTCATGCAATTCAGAGCCCACCTATTCAGAAGATTCCTTATCACCCATGTCACTGTTAATATAGGATGAGGGGCTCCTGAGTACTAAATCCAACACTCTGGAAGATATTCACCTACCAAATAATTAGGGGGCAAATGCTGTATTTTAAACAAGTAACAGAACATCTGTCCCATCTCTAAATCAGGTAGAAGTGTCACCAGGAAAAGAATTGGCGCCCTCATCAAGGAATCTGTCCTTTTGACACTTTTTATTAAAATGATCTCTGTATGTACATGTTTCCTCTCCCCAGTAAGCCATAAGCTGTAACACAAAGCATCCAGAATTACAAACTCATGTTCATGTCACTGCTTGCCACTTCCTAGCTCTGTGTCTTTGTTAAGTTTCTTAATATTTTAACATGTTCATTTGTTAAAAATGAATGGAATTGCCTGCCTTGAAGGGTTGCTATGAAGACTGAGCTAAGAGAGATCGACACTTAGAATCATATCCGATCACAAATTCCTGCCAGATTTAAAGCTACTGACATCTACAAAAACCATAGACAATCCCCAAATCACCTGATAGTATACTGTATCTCCTCCTCAAACATCTAATATAGCAGCAGCATGTCCACATCAACTCAGTATTAATTACATTAATTACACGTTGAGACTGGGCAAGAAATGGCCAAGAAAGCAATAGCAGAAAGGAGGAATGGTTCTGAATAAATAGGGCAAACTATCCTTAGTCCTGTGAAGGTAGTTCCATCAACTCAGACTCCCTTTCTTTCTAGATTAGATGGTCTAGATTAGCACTGTCTAATAGAATTATCCAGATGATGGAAGCATCTGTGCTTCCAATTTATTCTCTTTGATATGTGGCATAAAATATATATGGTATGCCCTTCCTCCACCCTCCCCTCCAATGAGCCCCTTGCCATATAAAGTTAAAAGCATATCTGTGCTGTCCAGTATGGCAGCCATCAGCCACACGTGTCTATTAAAACCTTGTAGTGAGGGTAGTATGACTGAGGAACTGAAGTTCTAATTTTATTTAACTTTAAAAAGTTTAAATTTAAAAAGTCCACATATAACTGAAGTCCATTGCATTAGACAGTGCAGGTCTAAACGTCAGGAACAAACAGAAATATGTTAGACAGGGAATAAATACTATGGTCATCCAAGCGAACTCAGGTAGTTGAAACAGTTTCCTGAGTTGAATTTATCATTTTAAATTGAAGTTTTCAGTGGTGGCCTCTACTACATCTTTTGGGTGACTTATTTCTGCTGCTAACGTGTGGCTCAGTTCCCTCTTATTTAAGCCAAGAATTGACCTGCTTAGGTTTCTCAGAACAGTTTTCCTACAAAAATGGGCAGAGCTCTTTCTCCACTGGTTTTACATTTTCTTATCAGGCTCCCAAAATGGTATTCTTTTGATTTTCCTACATTATTATTATATAAATAATATATAGAGACATATATGTTGTACATTATATATTACATATGTATTATTTATATATATATACTAACACATTATTATAACACACACACACACATATATACTAATACATACTATACTATATATTACTACACTACTATACTTAGTATAAACATGATGAAATTTGCTGTTTTTTACAGACTACTCTCCTATAAAAGTTGGAGTTTCCCTGACTGAGCTGATCCTAATGGAGCGGCACCATATAGCATCACATCCCAAAGTCCTTTTCTTTCCCCCAGTGGAGCAATATGAAACCCAAGCACCACACCAAAAGTGACAGAAGTTGCTTACTGAGTATGCTACTCTTTCTCACTGAGTCTTCATCGAGCCTCTGAATCCTCCTTAACACAGCTCTAAAAAGTAACAGCCATTTTTTGTCTTTGATATGTGGGGTAAAATATATATGGTATATCCTTCCTCCACCCTCCCTTCCAATGAGTTCCTTGCCATATAAAGTTAAAAGCTCCAAGGATTAAGACAGCCTTTGTTCTCATTGTTTAGAAGTCTTGGTTCTGGGAAATAATGGTAAGTCTGACAGTGCTTCTTCCAGGAGGTCCTTTGGGTTTGCATGAATACTAAACTTTTGGCAGCCTGTTCTGGAATGGCAGAACTCCCCACACATATTCGTTAGGACATCCTCTTGGACTTGACCTGACGAAGCAAAAAATCCTAAATATTAATATTTCTGCCAAACACAGGTTGAAAAAGCCATTTGCTGACCCTTAGCTAATGACTAGATATTTCTTGTTGGCTCCTAAGAAGTGAGAATTTTTCTACCAAGATCCTGCTCCTTTCACTGGCCATTTTAGAAATGAATTTCAGATGGTATTTGTAGTTCAGAAGCAAGACTCAAGAGTGGAGTTGACCTTTTTGGACACTCAATTTGAAAGCAAAATTAGATCAATGAATTTCTAGGTATACATGCCAATCTTTTGCATTTTCGTCAGGGATAAGGCTATCACAAAGCACACGTGGCCCCCATAAACACTCCGCACACTTACTGTGCTTCACTACTCTGAGCAGGAGGGGAGAGAGAGGGACTGAGAAGGGAGAACATAGAAAAACAGAAAGATAGTGAGACATCATGATGCTGCTGAATGCTTTCTTTTTTCCTTTATTACCACAGTTTTTGAGGGTTGTTCCCCAAATCATTAGCTCACAGATTTAATCCCTCATCTTTATTGTTATTTTATCATTCTCTCTGGCTCATTGTGAATATTGCGCAATTAGCCCGTTTCTGAAAGCCTGATGGCCATGTCCTCAAGCTTCCTTCCCAGTTCCTGGAATTTACGCTGTAGGACCTCGGCCCTATTTCTGTCTGTGGTTTTGATTCCAGCTCAGATTCTGACTACAGAGACATCCCCTCTCCTTGGCGAATACCTTTTTCTCCTTGTGGTGATGTTTCCAGTCCAGCTTGAGGAGTCATAAAGTGCTGTTAAAACAGTCATCCCTCTTAGTCTGTCCTCGGTAGTCATCACACAGTATTGCTATTGTCCAGAGGCTGGAGGCTGAGGCTAAGGCTGAATCGGAAAGTTGGTTTTAGTATCCCAGCAGGGCCAGGGAAAATAAATCCCTGAGCGAGACTATGGCTTGGCGTCAAGCAGCTGGAGAACCAGGTCCAGGGGCAGATTATTTGGGTGAGTGTGCATGGCTACCAGACATCAGTTTCATTTGACTAATATGTTCTTTTCCATCCAATTGAATGGATTACCACAGTGTCAAATAAATAATGTGTTGCCACATTTGGCCCAAAAAGAAAAATACTGGGTATCAATAAGCAAGTGTAAGACCACATGAAAGCCTGACTCTGTTTGAGAAAAACAGGAATAAGCCCTCAGGTATCTTGAAATGCAGACATTTTTCTTGTCAAAATGTTCTAGAAGCCAAATGTGTGGAGTCCCCACTGCTGTGACAACACTCTGGTCTCTGAAGCTCATCCAACATGGCCACAGACCCAAATTAAACCCTAGGTATTTATGAAGGCAGCCGCAAAGGTGGGACAATGGCTCATTACCCAATTCAGAATGCATTCAGTCAACGTTTACTGAACGCCTACTGGTTGCCAGGCACAGAGGTGGCATCTCAGGGTGGCAGGGAGGATAACAGGGGTTGAGAAGATATAAAAAGTGAACAAGGCATCAACTCCTGTCTCACATTCTAGCGGAAGACACAAACACATATTCAGATGCTTCGTGTATCATCCAGCAAAGTGCTATAATAGAAATATGAGCAAACTACTAAGGAAGCAGCAGATAAGAATAGGTCAGTCTCCTGGAAGACAGAGAACATGGGGAATGTCTTCACGAAGCGATGACATTTGGGTCTCTGCCTTAACATATGCTATTTCAATGCAACAGTATTCTCAGATGGTATAAAATGTACATTGTAAACTATAATAAATCCCCCCAAAACCCTTCTCAGTCTGTAACACAAATTAGCATCAATGGCATTTTATAACTGAGTTAAAGGAATAATAAGAAAAATAAGACAGGAATAATAAACACCGCCCTAAGCATTTTACACATGCTGGTTAATTCTATTCTCATGATATTTCTGTGCTATAGGTACTCTCTTTACTTTATGAAAGTGGAAGAAGGCACAAAAAAGTTAAATAAATTGCCCAAGTTCACACTGTGAAGCCAAAAACTACACTAAGTGCCTCAGACTGTTTTTCCCTTTATTCTCCCTACATTTTTCTGAGCTACTACACATTTCAGGGTAGGGGTCTGAGAAGGTTAAGAACCTTAAGCTTAGAGAGATTTAGTCTCCTCTCAGAAAGATCTTTCACATAGAAGGCAAAGTGCGACTGTTGAACCAGTGGTATGGAAATTCATGAGTGGTGTCTTTAAGGCAAATAAAAATATTGTACACACCAGCGGCTTGAGATTCAGTCTCTAGAAATGGGGAGACTTTCATGAGAATAACATCATTGGAGTTTTATACATATATTTAAATGTTCTGATGGTACTTTGGAATGGAGGAGAAAAGGGTCATAGGAAAGACTGCCTGATGGTTACTGAGATGGTCTCAGTCTGGGTGGTGGTCATTGACAAAGGGGGATGGATTTAAAAGACATTCTAAAAGTAGAATCGAGAGGATTTAATGATTGGTCTGATAAGAAAAATATGTCTTGTAGGAGAAGTAAGAGCCCACCCCAAGGTTTCTCACTTTAACCACTATACTGGAACATGCTGGTGCCACCAACCAAAATAGGAAAAGCAGAAGAATTGGTAGATGTGATTAAAAAAAAAAAAAATGGTTTGGACGCATTGAGTATAAGGTAGGCTACTAAGGGGGAGGAACTCACTAGACAATGTAAGACAGAGTTCCAGAGTCATCCACTAGCCCATTTCTTTCTCACAAGTGCACATCGCATCAGGGGGGCATTTGGGGACATTCCTTGGTGGAATAATAGTACCATAATTGCATATTTTTAGAGGAATGATTTGGTGCCAGATACTTCCAACAGTCACGTATTCATCTTTCTAACAATCCTAACATGAATGTACCCTATTATTTCCATTTCACAGATGAGAACACTGCACCAAAGAAAGTATAAGTCACTTTCCCAGTGCAGCACAGAGCAGCGCCAGAGACAGACCTGCTGTATTATGTACTTCCTGCCCCATGGCCTTTATAAAATTTGGTACATTTGTTCTTGACTTGAAGACTCTGTGGGACAGTTCATCTCCCATGCTTTGTTTCCCTTCTCTATAGTAGAGGATGAGAATAGCCATTGCTTCCTAAAATGGCTGAGAATATTAAATGGGTTCATACATCGAAAGTACCTACTCCTGGCACAGGTATGTGTTCTAGAAATGTGAACTGAGAAGATGACAAGACAATGAGTACCACGGTGATGATCGCTACCTATTTATCTTTACACTTTCTGCAGTGGTTTAGAAAAGAAACGCCAGGTCAAGCGCTACCTTCTTAGCACAATCAAAGGGAGAGGGGGAGTAAAATACTGTTAGTTGTCAAGATTTCAAATGTAGAGGTCTCTGACCTTTGCATTTGGGGAAAGGGGGGGGGTAGTACCATGGTGGCCACTTGAGAAGTGAGAGACAAGGACCTCTTGTCAGGGTCCAGACAGAAAAGCTCATTATCCTCTAGTTAGTGTCCAGTCACACAGAAGGAAATAGAGCGAGTGAGGCCTTATGAGACAGGATGAAAGGACCCAGAAACCCAGTGCTCGGGTCCTCAAGCAGGCCTGTTCAGCACCAGCAAGAGACTGGACTTGGTCCTTTAAGAAGGGAGATTCTAGGGGATCAGCTCAAGTGCAGGACAGCCTTTGTTTGGACTTTTAAAACTGAGGAGGGGAAATGCTTGAAACATAAAAGACCAACTTGGACCATCTGGTTCTGTAACAGTCCCCCATCAACACGTCCTCACTTGATGAGACCAATATAATAAATAAGGATAGATGTGTTTCGCTCCTGTCAACAGCCATACGAGAGGAAAGATAAGAGAAGCTTTTGAAATCGTAGAGATCTTTTGGCTTTAGCTATTCCAGAGGCAATTAGTTCCATATGGGAAGCAAATCCACGCGGATAGATTTAACTATCAATTCTGTAGCTGCTTATCAAGAGGCAGTATATTTTGTAACACACACACACACAAAAGCCGGATCCTGTTACTGTGACACCTGCTTTCACACAGGCTGGGCAGCAATGCATGAGCCTTAGTTCTCTGATATTCCATGTTTCAACTCATTTTATAGAAGTTAATTAATTATCCCTGGAATCAATATTAATAATGATAAACTGCCTTCCAAAATAAGCTAAATCTGAGCGATGCTACTTTCATGAGGCGCTAAAATATTTAAAACACAATATAGTAAGTCCAAACATTTCTGTTTATGCCATACTAAAAGCTAAGTGATCCACTAAGGTAGACTACAGATTTTTCTGTTCTCTGATGGAACTGAGCAATTAATTATAGGGAGTAATCCTGAAGAAAAGAAATGCTAAGACAGTAGATAATTCACTCCTCCATGCTACTGCAAGGTTTCCCTTAAAAGCATCCTGTTTTTATCCATTCTTCTACTCCAGAGAGAAAAAAGAAAAGGTGACGTGGGAAGAAAGAGACAACAAAATAAGGAAGAAGGGAAGAAAGGATAGAAAGAGTGAAGGGAAAGTGCCGGAGGAAAAAGAGGAAACAGAAAAGAAAAAAGGGAAGGGAAAAACTCCAACTACACCCTCCCCCCGCACCCCATTCCTTCCACGCGCTTCTAACTGCTCTCTCTTCATAAGTGCACACTCGAGTACATGGTGAGGAACGGGGGACAGAAGCGCTAACGACAGGAGTTGATCTTGACAGGGAATATAATTCTCAAAGGCACGGAACCTCAAGACCCACAGGGTTTGTGAAACTATCCATGGGACGAACCCATGGCCTTCAGGATTTGGCAAAAAAAATTCAACCCATTATTCAAACATTTTGTGCTAAGTGAAGTGCAGTGCATTTTGTCAAGCAGTTCCCCTTAATTTCCAAACCCATGTGTATTTCCAAGGGAATGTGATCCATATGTTTCTAATTCATTTACATTTAAATCATCATAATGCTGTTTTGCTGAGCTATTTGATGTCCAAGAAGACTATGAGGCCTTTTACAAGCCCTTTTAAAGACTTTCTCCTTTGAACCTGCAAGTCATAGTTTTCCTGTACAGCATGTGAATTAAAATAAAGAAAGGTTATAGCTTCTCTTCAAACTAAATTCCACTGTATTTAAATGGATAATAATAATGACAACCATTAAAATAATGTGATCTCAGAGGCAACCTTACATATAAATTTAGAAAAATCTATCAGTTGAAAAAAAAAAAAGTTCCAGACTTTCCAATGCAACAGCCATGAATAGGAATGGTTGGATCCTGCCCTGTTTGCAAATTAAGTTTAAAATATTATTTTCTTTTCTTAACCCCCTGCTTTTTCTAAAGCCCAAACTAATTTCTTTCAGACTCGGAACACATTCAGGGATACTCATTGTAGCTATATTCTAATTTCTTTAAACAAAGTTTTGAATGTCTTTGTGCCAGAATCACTTAAGTCCTTTATAAATTTATGAAGCACTAAAATATTGATTTATTCAATATGCTTTAGAAGTAACAATCTTTAGAAAGTAACAATCACAATATTATCTACCAAGTATTAGGCACATTGATATTACTAACACATTGATATTACTAACATATAACTAACTTTATATACACTACCTGTTTCAATATTTGCAAGATCTCTTCAAGTTTGATTGCTACCCATTTCATGGACACAGAAACTAGACAGAATTTGGACAAGTTACATAATTTAAGGATACTTGTTCATATCCACACAGCTAGTAAACTGACTGAAGAGAAACATACAAAACACTGAGCAGGGGACAAGAAGTTAGCAACTATTACTTTTGAAGCTTCCAGAAGGGCTGCTCTTGGACAGAAGGAGGAGTCTGTAAAACATAGTATAAACTTCTTTCATTTACTGAGTTCCTACTATCTCCCACCGACTCTGGTAATCACAGTGGAAAACAAATAAGCATCATCCTTTTCCTCAAAGACCTCTAGCAGTCTAGAAAGATGTAATAGTCAATACAGTGTGATTCTGTCTTATAATTAGAGATCAGAGGTAAGGGTGTATGGACATGTTGGGAGATGCGGTTCAGGGTTCATTCTGGAAGGCCAATAATATACGTAAACCACTTAGGCCTAAGCCTATCCTCCACTCAGTGTTTAAGAGATGTTGGTTCTCTTCTTCTAAGATGTTTGGAATTTATCCGGAAGGCAAGGACCAGGTGTTTTGTTTTCTTGGAAAAGAACTTTGACAGTAGTGCAAAGAATGGATTTAGAGACACTTAAGGTGGAGAAGTCAGCTAAAAGGCTGTTTCAGTGATCTAGTGATGGATGGAAGGCAGTGGGCTGGGGAGAATAATTATAAGGATCCTTACATTTCACATTTTCTGAATCATTTTACAACATTTGACTTTTTAAACAGTAAGAAAATCTCACTTTCCAGTATTTGCTGAAAACTCGAATTTCTCTCTGATTTCCCAATGTAATGTCTATGCACATGCAGACATACACATCCGGTCATCTATACTAAATACTAGCTTAATGATCATGTAAGCATAAATGTTTCTTTCTGGATAACTATTTCAACATAAGAATGATTTTACACTGGGTTTTTTTTTTTTTTTCTCCATTGATACTGAGAAAGTGATCAGTAATGCAATGTAATGTATGACTTTTCAAGAGAAAAGCAGAAAATCAAGATCTCCCAAATATAAAATGGTCACAAATATTTATATAAAGGAAAGTTATTTCCCCATTTCCTCAATGAAACATCATCAGCAGTGCCAACATTATATATGTATTGAGTACACGGGTCATAGATTTCACAATTAAGAAGTCCTGAAACTTCTGCCCATCCAAACAACTCCCTTCACTTGCTAATTTGAATTATCCTAAAAAGCCTTAATTTACTTTATTTTTTCAAAAGTATTAAGGTCTTTTCTTTTATGATTTAGGATTTGGGGATTAAGGGGCAAAGCGAGTCTTTGAAGAGTAGTAACTCATTAGTATTTTAACCTCAATTGGCACTTGTGACAAAAGACATAATTGAATTAAGAGATATAATCCAATATCTTAAAAACCTCCTTTTCTTCCCCTTCCCAAAGTCTCTCACTCAAAACCATCTAATTTCCTACAATGTTTGTATTTGTTCACGTCTCATGATCATCCCTAATATCATCCTCTCACTTGGATCCCGCCAGCTTCCATCCTTATCCTGCTACAAGGCCTTCTCTAAATAACAGCCAGAACAATAATTGACCAAAAAAAAAAAAAAAAAAAAAAAATTAAATGATGTCACTTACCAATATAAAACCTTTCAACAGCATGTGACTGCCTCTCATTTTACTTCCAGTAAAAGTGAATCTCTGCAATCCATCCAGCCCTGCCTCCAATCTTCCTTTGCTGGCTTCTCTCCCTGTCAGTCTGCTCCAGCCACCCACTGTCCTGCTCACGCTGTATCTTTAGGCTTAAATCTCACCTCAGGTGTCACCTCCTCAGAGAGATGTCTCACCACTCCAAATAAAGCACTGAGTAGGCTGACCCATGCGGGAGGGAAAAAAATTAATAATCATAACTGGAGTGTGTTACACACACACACACACATACACACACACAAGAAGAAAAAAATAGTTTAATGACACTTTTGCTTCAGTGAACTATCAGTGTCCTACTGGATTGGAATATAAAATGCCTGTCTTCCAGGTCACAATCAGATAAGTGACCAAGGTTCTTGTCCCTTAGAGCATGTCCATAAATTCTATCCTGTCGCCTTGGCTATTTGTTTCATTGCTCTTCTCACACCCTGAAATCTGTCTTATTTATGTCAACTTATTTTTTGGAGAATGTAAGCACCTTAAAAGCTGGTCACTCTCTTCTCACTTATACATGTCCTTATCCCAGCACCTAATACTGTGCCTAACAGGGGTGCTTCGGTGGCTGAGTTGGTTAAGTGTCTGACTTTGGCTCAGGTCGTGATCCCAGGGTTTTGAGATCAAGCCCCACATCAGGCTCTCTGCTCCACAGGGAGCCTGCTTCTCCCTCTCCCTCTGCCTCTTCCCCCACTCATGTGCTCTCTCTCCCTCAAATAAAAAGAAAGAACTATGCCTAACATAAATTAAATCACTCAGAGAATATCTGGAAGAGGGTATCATGGTTAATTTTGTGTTCACCTGACTCAGCCACAGGTGCAAGATAGTTTGTGAAATGCTGGTCTAGGTCAGGCTGTGAAGGTACCTTTTTTAATGAGATTAACATTCACATCAGTAGCCTCGGAGTAAACCTGGCTACTCTCCATTCTATGGGTGAGCCTCATCCAATCTGTTGAAGGGCTTGAGAGAAGAAGACTAAAGAAGAAGGAGTTCTGCCTCCAGACTGCCTTTGGATGCAGGACTGCAACATCAACTCTTCCCTGAGTCTCCATCTGCAAGCCTGCCCTTCAGACTGGCAGCCCCCACGATGATGTGAGCCAATTCCTTGAAATAGATCTCTCTTACACACACACACACACACACACACACACACACACACTTACCTACTGGTCCTGTTTTTCTGGAGAATGCTGACTAGTACAGATGTGTTGCAGCACAACACATACATGTGTCACGTACAACTAATGGTGCAGCAGGATTAACTAATAGCCCTCTTCGGACTAGAATTTCCTCTCTCATCCTCCAAGCTATCCATGCCACCCTAAGAAAAACCTGTGACCCCAGGACTCTTTGTTGCCACGATAAATACAATTATTCTGTTGCTTTGACTACTCTTCTCCTGCAAAACTTCTGATAAATAAAAATACTCCACATTGTTCCATAAACATTCTGGGATGGAAGTAAAGTCAGAAGATTATAAGATAACTACAAAACAGATGTATGCCACTAAAATGTCAAATATTCACCACTGAGAACTTTAATTAAAAAATGTTAGGAAGAGGGGTACCTGGGTGGCTCAGTCGTTGGACATCTGCCTTTGGCTCAGGTCATGATCCCAAGGTCCTGGGACCGAGCCCCACTTTGGGCTCCCTGCTCAGCCGGAAGCCTGCTTCTCCCTCTCCCACTTCCTCTGCTTGTGCTCCCTCTCTCGCTGTGTCTCTCTCTGTCAAATAAATAAATAAAATCTTAAAAAAAAAATGTTAGAAAGAGCATATGATTTTAAAAAGAGAATTTGAGACATAAATGGAAGGTAAACATAAAAAGTCTTCATTGAAGAGAGAACTCTTCAATGAATGGTATGCTCATCAGTACCATTTAAATTGGTACCTGATCTGAATGCAATTCTGGTGGCTTCATGTGTGACTGCAATGTCACCAACAGGACTGTGAGCCTCTTTTGAGCAGGGACAGGGCATTCTACAACAATATGCAAAGAGTGCTTTGCAGACATGGGCTAAAAATATTACGTGTCACAACTGTGTGATTTTATCTCCCTGGTTCTCAATTGCCTAACATGGGGAAAATAAGACATTTATGTGATGCACCTAGCAGTTTATTGGTTCACAGTAGATGGCAAATAACTGCTGGTGCCTACTGTTGGAGTTATATTTTAATTTCCATGGCACCCAACAACATTCTAAGCACATAATAAAATAAAATAATCATATGTGAAATGAAATGAGGTGAAATTACACTGATGGGGAGCACTTTTACTTTTTTTTAATAACTGTGATCACTGTAGAGAGGCTTTCAAATATCTAGCTCATGTTTTATTATTAGATTACGTCTACCCTACATATATGACATTTTTATAGTGTTTCTTAAAAAGTATATATAAATAGCAGTCCGGATAAAAGTACTATTTTATTCTTAACATGAAATTCATCTACTGCCTTTATTCTGACTTCATATTATATCCTAAAATGTCAGATTTCAAAATTTTCAAACTTGATTCTTCTATGTAGGAATAAATAGTGAGTGATTACAGGTAACATCTTTCTTTAAAAGTTTAGTTTCAAAACTCACCAGAGCCAAACTGGATAAAGGCATCCACCTTAAGTGTGAAAACAAGATAAAAGCAGAAACAAATAGGACAACCATCCTTTCTCCAAACAAAAATTGCTATTCAAAAACATATATTATGAAAATTTTCTAGACGAATAAAGGGCTCATCAACTATGCAAACCTAGAATCAGTAATACACTTCTACCCTAAATGACATTTAAAAATATATCCCAATGTGTTCATTTGCCATCCTTCTTATCAGAGGCAAATAGAAGTTTGAGCTTGGTTTGATCTTGCAGTAGAAGCAGTTTCTGTATTTAGTGAAAAGCTCAGGAGACTCTTCCAATCCAGAAATTTTATAGTTCTGTGATTTAGCTACTCCAGGAAATTTTTTAAGTGTTCATTCCTAATATATTTTACGTCTCCATTTGTGTTTGGTGTTATACAACTATGATCTCAGTCTTGAAAATCCATTTTTTTTTTAAGCACTAAAATTTCTTGACTTTTAAGAAGCAAGAAGAAAAAACAGAAAGAAAGAAAAGAATTGCACAAATGTTTCTGAAATTTAACAGGGTAATTTTACTTAACTCTGAAGTTATACAAATATATGATAGAATTATGCAAATATATAAAACATCTGCTTACATCACCCCAGAGTTACATAATGCTCTTTGTATGATTTCCCAAAACCATTTCAAGAACTAAGGCTGAAGTGTTAAAATTTAAACTATGTCCTAAATGACCTTTTTTTAGATGTTCTAGTGTAAGAAACTTGAAAAACAAATCTGGGAGTTTATGAATATTACACATGTGAAGTCTCTGTTATTTATGCTTGTTTTAAGTACTTGATTAAGCGTCCACGTGTCAACTGGATTCTATGGAAGGTCAGAGTAAACAAAGGATTTCTGAAGTTAAGTGTTCAAACAGATGAGACTACTGATTTTTCTGAAGTTAGAGAATACCATTTATTTAGCAAATGGCATCTGATGTACTTGGAAAATTCACACATGTCACTAGATATGAATTGGTGCAAATGAATAAAAGAACTTGCAGTGAGATCCCAAGTTCCAAAGAAATCAAAATTTCTTTAGGATGCTAATTTCCAAAAAATGTTGCCAGTTTTTCTAGGATTAGTGAAATTAGCACAGGATATTAGAAACTGAAAATGGATTTTTTTTTCCTAGCTCCACGAGAGAAATAAGACAAAAGACATTTTGAAAAGTGACCAAAGAATGTCTATTATCCCATAACAGTATAACCGGCCGAACACGTGGGTATATAGCAGTCCACCTCAGCCACCAAGAGTTGAGTCAGTTTTCCCTGGCAGGCATCTTGCTCCTCTGAACAACCGTGTCTTACCTAAAAGCTCTGTAAGATGGCTTGGCATAGGAGAATTGAACTGGTCTCCTCCAGACAGAAGTCCTGTCTGTGTAGGAAGACTCCCCAAAATGATCCTATTCTACCTGTGTTTGAAGAACCATGAGCCAACTCAAGAGTCCACCATGTGTCCCATTCCCAAGAGAATCCAACAGTCCTCATAGAAGAAACAGAATTTGGGGTCTGATGGTTAGTATCCTGGAAAACTAAGCTCAACAATCTTGAGTAGAGGATGCAGATCAGGATGTGCATTTTGGGGCTTGGAACTCACCTAAAGTTAGAAAAGAAGTAAAGTATTCCTGGGGCTCCATAGTGGGGAAACTGGTCCAGTATGTTTATTTAGGTTGAAAGTCCAATGAATGGTAAAATTTAAATGTTCTCTCTGTGTCATAAAGAGCATATCTGGTCTTTGTCCCTGGCTTCTGGCACAGAGTTTCAAAAACCCTCAGAATTTCCAGAGTGATAGGAGCATCTTTGTTATATTAATGAGGCGACACACGGTGGGCCCCTAAATTGCCTCAAAATGTGGACTGGTCACCAGAAACACCAACCATGTAATCAGAGGGTTGGAACTTTGGGCCTCACCAATCTCCGATCTCCAAGGAGCTGATGGGCTGGAGGTTGAATTCACTCACATGGCCAATGATTTAATCAGTCTTGCATATGTAATAAAAACCTGCAACATTAAGGCTTGGAAACGCTTCCTGGTTGGAGAACACACTAATGTGCTAAGAGAGTGATCTGTTCCGACGACACAGGGAGAGAGGACAGAGGATGCACGGAAGGTCTGTGGCCGGGGCTCTGCCAGACCCTGTCCTCTGTGTATCTCCTATGACAAAAGTGCTATCTTGAGTACGATGCTCTCAGGGAATACCGACATAGTCAACATTGTAGAATATTTCCTGTGGGCGAGCCAACCAGCCAACCATTTTATGTGCATTCTCTCAACTAATTGCCACAACGGCAGCATCAGGCATCTACTATGTTGCCCCAATTTACATAGCAAAAAATGAAGGCATGGAAATAAGCACTTGAGAGTCTGAAAGGCTGGGGGCAGTTGGAGTCCAGAGAAGTGTGAGATGCCTGGAAGTTGATGTGATGCTCGTTGAGTTCAGCTGAGAAAGAGTTAGGACCAGAATAAGTAATGACAAAGAATATTAGTAGTGGCAAAGTAACTGCCATATAAATGTATCATTAAAACATACAATATAGCTAATTAAATCAACCATGTAGTCAACAGAATCCAGTCATTATAAATTTGGAAACAAAACATCAAATAATTTTTAATACGGAGATTCTTCTTTGCAAGGACACGATCTAGATATTTTCCAAAGGGAAAACTCAACAGGAGACCATAGATGTCCTTGACTGCACTGTTCTAATCAAGTAATAATTTAGGCTTCTTGGAAACTGAGAACATCAGGAGGGACTCAAGAGTTGCACATTCCCATTTAAGGGCTTTGGTTAAGTCTTGGTATTTCTAGTCCTTCTGAAAATTCCCACACCTTGTGGACATATGAAAGAGCTTAGTATTTGGGAGGTTTTATAACTAAATCATAAATATTTTATTTACCCAAACCAGTGAGGAAAGTAGAAATGAAGGGGAATTTGGGCATCTTTTGGAGGAAATCCTTGCCAAGGCCCATTTTCACTGGCTTTGCAGAACACTCAAAAGCACTTTTGTTTTGTTTTAAATCTTTCATTCTGTTGAAATGCAGTCATCAGGTATGCAGCACAGATAAACTCATCTGCCAATATCCGGGCTTAAATCTGAAAAGCAAATAAGTCCGTGAACGTGATCTAGGTAACATCTTTCACACTAGCATATACTCTGCTGTTTCCAAAGGAACCCCAAGCAGTGGAATCAATATTAATGCTTTCCTTTATGAGGATAAATCTACTGACCCACCACCATTTAGCTGTCTGCTTTCAGAGCGTCTCTGCAGAAAACTGGTCCTCAATCACTCTGTTGACTAAATCTTAGTGTGCCTGTGGTAAAAGCTTGTCCAGATGAAATGTATAGGCCATTGCTGGAAAAGAGCAATGTAACTGCTTTATGCAGGGATGGAACCCTTGACTTTGCCCTCAAGATGGTTCTCTCTGGCACTACAGAATCTGTCTTCACCATCTCCATGACTGGAGTTCCTATTATTAGCCTCTATTCTTTTCAATTTGTCCTCCACATATTCTCCAGACTTGCCTTTCTGAAATGAAAACCCACTGTGTTCTCACACCACTTAAAAACCTTTAACGATTTCTCCTTACCTCCAGCAAAGACAGAATGAAATTTAGTTTATTGGTAATTATAACTACGTTTCTTTAATTAGTTTCTAATATTGAAAACTTGGGAGAGTTTTTCTCAGTATCTGTAGATTTCTGTCTTTACTTATAAATTGGGATATCTGGAAATACTGGCCCTTTTCTGTGTCTAGACTAGAGTGGAGAGGTTGCTTTTCTACTCAAGGAAGGGTACTCCCACTGATGTTCACCGCAGTCCACGTGGTCTTCTCAAATTTGCACTTGACAGTTACTCCTACTGGGCTACTTGTTCAATTTTAGAAAGATAGAGAAGTAAGTACTTCTCTCCACATTCATCAAGTGGAAAAGAGTGGTGTGCTGGTAGACAGCAAAAAAAAAAAAAAAAAGAGAGAGGAAGAGAAAATACTCTGATTTGTCACATTCGCCAATTTCCATGGTATAAATACTGCGACTGTGTTAGATTTGAAGATACCGATATAAAATCACTGAACTCAAAGTTGAGAATCAACAATGGCCTTTCATACCTGCTTCAGCACATCCCTATAATAAAGACAAAGAAAATGTGTTTCAAAATTAGAAAACAAAACAACAAAAGGATAGGGATCATAGTGCACCCTTCTATCACTTCTTTTGCCTGGCCCATGCAAGACCTTTGGGTGTGCAATTCTTGTGGATGATCAAGTAAAATTCAAGCCACTTAAAATAGCCTATAAATCTCTTCATAATCTGGTCCCAACCTAAATTTCCAACCCATTTCCTTCCTAACCATATAACCTACTTAAATTGGCTAATGATGCTTGTATATACCTAGAATCCTAATGCATCTATGTCTTCATGGATAATGTTCCCTTATCTGAAACACAGATCTCATCTTCCATACCTATTACACATTCTCTGCAACATCTTCCTTAGTGATGCTGGGCAGAAGAAAAGACTCTCATCTCTGCCTCTATGTTACTTTGCATCTGGGATTGTAAATTGTGCACTCTCTGAGGGGCCATATAGTACTTATCTGTGCATTTGAAATGCAGAGCATATACAGTAGATGCCTGATAAATGTTTGTTGAAAGCAAGATATAACTGAGGCCTTAAGTGAAAGATTTGAGTTTCACTTATAAAATGTATTTTAAAACCTCAATGCTCATCAATTAAAAAAATAAAACCCCATCATTAGGACCGTATTTTTATGTTCTTTCGAGATCACCAGTTTTTAAATTACATAACCAAGTTACATAAATACATATTACCAAGTGATAATCTCTGTATTTCCCTGATCCCTCTGCTGGTTTTCTATCACAGTACATGCCATAGGAGTAAGAATGTTTATCTTGTCACGTCCAACAGGCCAATTATCAACACCATCAAGTAGCATATTCTCATAAATGCAAATGCGGACATTTCCTCTTTACACAACTCTTGAGACAGACGAATTTGGCATAATGCATCCCAAGGCCAGCACTTTCATTTACACAAAACTGTTGGTTCTAAAGCACTGAGCGCAGAGAGAACTTAGCTCCAAAAACACAGCCATCAAACCCAAAGGATGATGAATGGTCTGATTGGATCACTAGAAATAACAGACAAGAATTTCTCTTCCTGTCTTAGGTACCATACAGAAAAACACTAAGACAAAGCCTAGGTAACATCTGCATCTTACCCATTTTTTACCATTATGTTGCTTTAACACAAATTCTCAAAGTATTTGATTTCAGAACTCCTGTACATGTTTTAAATCACTGAGGAACTCCAAAGAGATTTTGTTTATGTCGATTATAGTTATCCATAACTATTTACTGTAACCAAAATAAAAACAAAAACAGTTGTTAAGGGTTTATTTATTTCTTTGGGAGAGAGAAAGAGAAAAGAGCAAGCACGAGTTCAGTGAGAGGCAGAGGGAGAAGTAAGCTCCCTACTGAGCCGGGAGCCTGACATGGGGCTCCATACCAGTACCCTTGGTTCATGACCTGAGCTGGAGGCAGACGCTTAACCATGGTGCCTACAAACAGAAAACACTTAGGCACCCCAAAACAGAAATTTTAAACATAAGAATCCACAAGCACACATATTGTTATTGGCCATCAGAAAGACGAAGCCATGAAATCTTGGGCAGTTTCTGGAAAACTCCACTGTACACTTGCGGGAGAGCAAAAAAATGAACATCACTTTTAGTATTACTATGAAGGTAATTTCAACATAGCAGATCCCCTAAAAGGATCTTGGGGACTTCGAGGGTACTCTGGACCACCCTTTGTGTACTGCTGGCATAGCTCATAAGGTGTAAATAAACAAGTTTGTTATTTAAATTAGTGATAGCGTCAGTTTGTAGCCAATATTTACTGCCAGTGTTACATTTACGCAACTATCTTTACTGAATCATGATCAGAGTCTGCTTGCTTTTGCAGTTTTATTGTTGTACTGATCAATTTTGGTTGACTATCATATCAAAAACCTTAGGACAAGAAAAAAAATATGTTACTGAAGGACAATTATCAGCTTTGTTTAAAATCTTTGTTTATGGGTGCCTGGGTGGCTCAGTGGGTTAAGCCACTGCCTTCGGCTCAGGTCATGATCTCAGGGTCCTGGGATCGAGTCCCGCATCAGGCTCTCTGCTCAGTAGGGAGCCTGCTTCCTCCTCTCTCTTTCTCTGCCTGCCTCTCTGCCTACTTGTGATCTCTGGCTGTCAAATAAATAAATAAATATTCTTTAAAATAAAATAAAATAAAATAAAATAAAATCTTTGTTTATAATGATGTAAACAGAGACAGATGGAAAAAGCTGGAGAGAGAGGGACACTTTGGTGGATTTGGTAAAGGCTCAAATTATACAATATGACAAGCACTGAATTAACAATTCCATCAGTTTTCATATTGATACCATAATGAAATGTCATCCAGATATAGAAAAGAGTCTACATCGGTCTAGTTACAGTATTCATTGTTAAGTTTACAAGTGCCAAATTTGACACCGTCTCTTAAGACTCCTTCAGATACTTGCAGAATTGTCTTGGTTTACCTAGTTTCTCCACAAGTCAGATCTGTTTCCTTTTCCATCTCAAGTTCGTTTTGACTAATAAATATGCAAATAAAGCCATAAATAAACTATAATAAAGCCATGAATTGCTAAGCATTTTTCTTACGTTATTTAATCTGAGACTCAAAAGAGGGAGAAATCAAAGGCTTCTTTTTTGCTGTTGTTTAGCCAACTGTGTAAATAGCCTTCAAAGAAGAATCTGAATCTATATACTTCTTAGTTACAAGAGTCATTGCTTTCTTGCTTCTGTTTTAAGTGTTCTTTACCATTTTCCACCTATTGCCCATTCCAAGTAGATTAGAGAGTCAAATAAATCATTCCAGTAGAGGACAATCTTAAAATGAAATGTCTTTTGGGGAAATCGCTTTTCCATTTATTAATATTAATTTTAACTTTACCATATGTTCAGTTCGTTTTCCACCTCTAAAAGTCAGGGCTCGTGGTATGCATGTGTTTTTCGGAATAGTTGAAAGAATGATGTTACCCATCCAGTGGTCAGTTTATAGCCTTCCCATTCCAGTTCTTTATCCTGAGTTTAGCTCGGTCCCAGGTATGGCCACATTCTGGTAAATCCCTTAAGCAAGAAACACTGGAGCCAATTTAAACAAAAGAGAGGGAGGGAGAGCTGCTGTGAACGGCAGCTATGCCAATGGGAAAAACGAAATCAGCCCTTTGCCAATACTCTGTGGCCTGAGGGTTAACGTGGTGTCCAAACAGAACTTATAAAATAAGCCTTAAAACTGAAGCATCACAGAGTAGGGAAAAGAAACTACCAAAGGTGATGAAATGTTTTTCTATTTCAGCGCTGGGTTGTATCTTCAGAACATCAGATAAATACAAGATATAAGAAATATGTCTCATATTGTTGATCTTTTATAAGATCAGATTGATAGTAGGCACAGGTTTAGATAAAATTCACTTATAAATGGATCTGTATTTGCATTAAATAAACCCAGCGGGACGACATCGTGCATTCAGGCCTGTTTGCTTTTATTGATGAATATAACAGTTGTTGGTAAAGTTAGAACAAGACGATGTTGAAAACTGTCAAATTAGGGAGAGGGTGGCTATCAATTGAGTTTTCATAAATGACTTTGTTAAGTAATCTGTTGTTTTAGGCAAAAATGGAACTACAAAATGTGAGACAGTGAGAAGTTGTTCTGGCATTGGCTTTCCATAATGCCCATTCACCCTCCTCCTGCAAGGACTTTCTGTACCCATCACAAGCAGCAAAACAGTCTAGTAGCTAAAACAACTACTAGGAATCATAGGTTTTGTCAGCCTGACATTAAAGTAGCTTATTTAAAACCTACAAATAGGGATACATTTACCTAGATTTCACATATTTTACATGATCGTCCTCAGTGCTTGAGAGGATTTTTTACTAATGAAATAGTATCAGCAGCCATTTGTTTCAGTCTGTCCTTAATGATATTTAATTCCCACCCTAACTCTATAAGATGGATGAACCCACATCTTTCTTGCTCCAAATCCTTCGTTCTTTTCATGAAGTGGAATGACGTCTAAGCCACTGACAGATGGATAAGAATATGCACGGCTTACTGTTCCCATGCCTTTCCTGTTAGAGTTCAGACTCACTCACCCAGGAAGGAAAAGGTGGGAGAAGACTGAACTACGGCTACTTGTTGAAGATGGATTCTGATGATAACCAGGTATTTCTGGATTAATTTCTGGGGTGATGAAGTGAACACGGAACAAACCAACCCTGCTTTTCTCTTTGCTGCCATTATGCCCATTGTGGTGGGTTTTCTTATAAACATACACAGCAAAGACCAGGGTCAGATGAAGCCAGCATTTCACAGATGGTAGCCCTAGAAATGGTGGCTCTTGGTAAGCAATGGCTATAAGATGATGTTTCTCCATTTTCTGACAAAGATGACCAAAATCAGAAACGAACAAAACAACAAAACATCATATGAAAAGCCGAGAGATACACCATTATCTACAATGGGGAAATTTCGTCTAAAATATCTCCTGTTTATAGGTCCAACATAAAGCCATTATTATTATTATTGGTATTTAGTTAGTGGTCATTTGCCATTTGGTGAACAATCTGTCAACAGTTCTTGGTAGTCAAACCGAAAGTCAGGTAGCTGACTATCTTATTCTAACCCACTGAGATGCTAATAAATAAGTGAAGACATTCATTTGTGTTATTATTACATTGTATTTCTTCCATGTGAAGGATAAACAACCAACTTAAAGTGATCTCTGTAAACCTTCTCATTCTGGCATTCAATGACATAAGGAATTGTTTAAATGGGGTCCTGATAAAATTCATCTACATTTTAAACTTCTATAGCACAAAACTCTGTACTAACATGAAATTTTCTTACTAAGGCCCCAAAAGTCAAACAAAGTAATTAGTAAAATTGGAACTGCTTTGGTGAAGTCTGATTGGGAAGATGCCACAGGCCTTCCCCAACACCAGATCCCCATCACTACTTCCAACCACTCTGGAGAATAAGGCTTGATGGATTCTTCAGGACTCCTTGGCATTCAATTCTCCAAAATGATCAATTGCATCACTGATTGAAATTTTTGTGAAGACACTGGAAATCAAGTGTTATGTGAGCTGTAACTTTAAAGTGATTAATTTCTATGAAACAACAAGAACATCATGATTCATATAATCCCATGAGTGCTGTCCACTTCAGGGTAGTCTAATTTGGAAACTAGGCTCTTACTCCACAAATGATGGCATTGCTCAAAATAGTTTTGGAATGTTCATTTTAGTATTGTCCCTTACACGTTCATTTGGATTCTGTCATTACTGGCAAATCACTGTCTTTTGAAAATGAATTTGATCTTTTAGAATAGTCAAAATCATATTAAGGGCTGTCAATGGTAGTAAATGGTTTGTCAAGAGTAACATTGCTCACTGATTCATTTGCCTTGATAAACCTGGCCTGTGACCATAAAGCATTACAATTTTGGGGAGGCAGGTTAAAAACCTTTTTTTTTTTTTTAAAGAAAAAAAAAAATCAAGAAGAGATCTAAAAGCAATACGGTTTGAAATAAGTTCAGGATTTTATAAAGCAACTATCTTAAATATGACAACTTTTTGTGGATATATAAGTTTTTGCTGGATTATCCCACTTTTAAATAAGTCCCTTTCTTTTTTTTATCTTTTTTTAAATTTCTTTTCAGTGTTCCAGAATTCATTGTTTATGCAATAAGTATCTTTCATACAGGAACAAACTATTACTATAAATCTTCACAGCTCGGTGTTTCCCATTACACACCAAGGGAAATTCTACCAGCTCCTTATTTATTATGAAAGGTTATGGTAAGAAATAATAGGTTAGTTTCTGTATGGAATACCTACGGCCTTGAAAATCTGCTATTTAAAAAAAAAGACATTTCATTAGGGAATAAATAATTAGAATTGCGAGGAGATAAGGAAGAATTTCAGTAAAATCTTCTCTGGATTGACTTTTAAAACATTTTTACTTAGGTTATTTTAAAAATATTATCTAATAAGGGTTATTTTGAGATGATGATTTTAAGGGGAAATAACACAAGATTTCATAAGCAGAGAAAATACTAAGTAGTCAGCCTGGGAAAGTCTGACTGTTTATTGGGAGGTCACTTAAAATTCAGATTCAGTTAAATGCTCAGGAGTGTCTACTGTTTTCCTCCACATGCACAGCTCTCAAGCATTTAATCCTCAAGACAGTCTTAGAAGCTATGCAATATTATCTCCATACTTAAGCTGAGAAGAAGGGGTGCCTCACTGGCTCAGTCAGGAAAGCATACAACCCTTGATCTCAAGGTCATGAGTTCAAGTCCCTATGATGCTGGTCATAGGGCTTACTTTAAAAGAAGAAGAAAAAGAAGAAGAAGAAGAAGACATTAAAACTGAGAAGAAAAAGAGGTGGACACAGAGAAGTAAAATAATTTTCCCATAATGTTATTCGGCAAAATGGTCTTCTGGGTCTAAACCCAATGCCCCTTCCATTATACCATTTCAAATCTGGGGCTAAAAAGGCCAAGATGCTAAACATCAGCAATGAAGGAAAATCAGGGGACATTAGAATTCTAGTACATTAGAATTCAAGATAAGAATGGCCTCAGGAAAAGAAGAAGTCAAATTATCACTCTTCGCAGATGATATGATACTATATGTGGAAAACCCAAAAGACTCCACTCCAAAACTGCTAGAACTTATACAGAAATTCAGTAAAGTGTCAGGATATAAAATCAATGCACAGAAATCAGTTGCATTTCTCTACACCAACAGCAAGACAGAAGAAAGAGATATTAAGGAGTCAATCCCATTTACAATTGCATCCAAAACCATAAGATACCTAGGAATAAACCTAACCAAAGAGACACAGAATCTATACTCAGAAAACTATAAAGTACTCATGAAAGAAATTGAGGAAGACACAAAGAAATGGAAAAATGTTCCATGCTCCTGGATTGGAAGAATAAATATTGTGAAAATGTCTATGCTACCTAAAGCAATCTACACATTTAATGCAATTCCTATCAAAGTACCATCCATCTTTTTCAAAGAAATGGAACAAATAATGCTAAAATTTATATGGAACCAGAAAAGACCTCGAATAGCCAAAGGGATATTGAAAAAGAAAGCCAACGTTGGTGGCATCACCATCCCGGACTTCAAGCTCTATTACAAAGCTGTCATCATCAAGACAGCATGGTACTGGCACAAAAACAGACACATAGATCAATGGAACAGAATAGAGAGCCCAGAAATAGACCCTCAACTCTATGGTCAACTCATCTTCGACAAAGCAGGAAAGAATGTCCAATGGAAAAAAGACAGCCTCTTCAATAAATGGTGCTGGGAAAACTGGACAGCCACATGTAGAAAAATGAAATTGGACCATTTCCTTACACCACACACAAAAATAGACTCAAAATGGATGAAGGACCTCAATGTGCGAAAGGAATCCATCAAAATCCTTGAGGAGAACACAGGCAGCAACCTCTTCGACCTCTGCCGCAGCAACATCTTCCTAGGAACAACGCAAAAGGCAAGGGAAGCAAGGGAAAAAATGAACTATTGGGATTTCATCAAGATCAAAAGCTTTTGCACAGCAAAGGAAACAGTTAACAAAATCAAAAGACAACTGACAGAATGGGAGAAGATATTTGCAAACGACATATCAGATAAAGGACTAGTGTCCAGAATCTATAAAGAACTTAGCAAACTCAACACCCAAAGAACAAATAATCCAATCAAGAAATGGGCAGAGGACATGAACAGACATTTCTGTAAAGAAGACATCCAGATGGCCAACAGACACATGAAAAAGTGCTCCATATCACTCGGCATCAGGGAAATACAAATCAAAACCACAATGAGATATCACCTCACACCAGTCAGAATGGCTAAAATCAACAAGTCAGGAAATGACAGATGCTGGCGAGGATGTGGAGAAAGGGGAACCCTCCTACATTGTTGGTGGGAATGCAAGCTGGTGCAGCCACTCTGGAAAACAGCATGGAGGTTCCTCAGAATGTTGAAAATAGAACTGCCCTATGACCCAGCAATTGCACTATTGGGTATTTACCCTAAAGATACAAATGTAGTGATCCAAAGGGGCACATGCACCCGAATGTTTATAGCAGCAATGTCCACAATAGCCAAACTATGGAAAGAACCTAGATGTCCATCAACAGATGAATGGATCAAGAAGATGTGGTATATATACACAATGGAATACTATGCAGCCATCAAAAGAAATGAAATCTTGCCATTTGCGACAACATGGATGGAACTAGAGCGAATCATGCTTAGCGAAATAAGTCAAGCAGAGAAAGACAACTATCATATGATCTCCCTGATATGAGGAAGTGGTGATGCAACATGGAGGCTTAAGTGGGTAGGAGAAGAATAAATGAAACAAGATGGGATTGGGAGGGAGACAAACCATAAGTGACTCTTAATCTCACAAAACAAACTGAGGGTTGCTGGGGGGAGGGGGTTTGGGAGAAGAGGGTGGGATTATGGACATTGGGGAGGGTATGTGCTTTGGTGAGTGCTGTGAAGTGTGTAAACCTGGTGATTCACAGACCTGTACCCCTGGGGATAAAAATATATGTTTATAAAAAATAAAAATTTATAAAGACCTAAAAAAAAAAAAAAAAAAAAGAATGGCCTCAGGATTCCATGCCTTGGACATGTGACTTCTTTGACTTCAAAGCAAGATATAATCAGTTAGCTCACACAACGTGAGACAGAGCCCATGGTGGAGACAGGGCTCACTTTAGTGAACAGATAAAGGTCTGGTGGGAGAAAATAGGATGAAATCAGGTATGACGCTTGTGACTAGGCTTTCAAAGTCTCAACTTCTTTCCACAGATTCCTGTTGTCTCTTAGTGAGAGAAGCAGAGGAGAGGATTCATCGCAACTCTCCTGAGGACTTCCAAGGGCGGAGGAAAGACCCTGACCAAGGGCCTAACATCTACATCTTCCTCAACCAGACCTGTCAAATGCCACCTCATCCATAAAATTTTATTCTTAAAATGTTGCCCGGTAGGGCAACTGGGTGGTTCCGTTGGTTAAGTGACTGCCTTTGGCTCAGGTCATGATACCAGAGTCCCTGGATAGAGCCCCACTTCTGGCTACCTGCTCACCAGAGAGTCTGCTTCTCCCTCGGACTCTCCCCCCTTTCATGCTCTCTCTCTCTCACTCTCTCTCTCTCAAATAAATCAATATAAATCTTTAAAAAAAGAAAAGAAAAGAAAAGAAAAAAGTTGCCTGGCAGGAAAAAATCCACATCTAATGATGATTTTATATGATTCATTAGTCCCAGAGTAGTTCAGCCAATGACTTGGTAAAAAATAGTTTAGATAAAGTAATGAATGCTAAATTCATAATGGGTTACTATAAAACTGATATGGTATGGGGAAATGCCTTCTCTTTTGATCTATCATTAAGATGGAGAATAAACTAAGTTTTTAAAAATGCATCTATGACTTAATCATTGTAATAACCAATGATTAACACTTTGACAGATGCAGAATCAAAGAGATAAACTTGTCCAGATTCACAAAGCCAGAAACTGAGACCAGGATTTAGATACACTTTGGTTCCTATACTCTTGTTCATTAGACTCTTTCTTTCTGCTTCAACAGAAAAGACTTCAACACACACACACACACACACACACACACACACACACACAATACAAGCTGGCAGCCAATATCAGGGGAACAAATCAAGGAACTGTGTGGGCTCATGGTCTTCCACTTGAGACCATTTAAAATTCAAATTTTCCTCATGAGTTCACTATGAAATGGTTATGTACACAGTAATTTGCAATGTGCATTTTGGAATTGGTCTAAACACAAATTTAGTAGTAAAAAGTACTATCAGAAAATTTTCTACAATAGCATTATCGTGAAATGCGATTGCATGTTATACCTCTATACCTGAAGATACTTCACTATACTTCAAAAAGTTCCACTTAAATCGCTACCCAAATGAAACTACCTCTCTGAATTGTCATTCTGAGTCTCTAAGAAAACTTGAAGATGCAATCTCATCCCAACAAATTCAGCATTACAGATTATTTTGTGAAATGGTAATGCTTTTTTTCTTTAGCAATTTGTACCAGTTAAAAATATCACCATAAAAGAAAGAAATTGCATCACCATGTCATATTTACTATTTGCTTTTCATGCTTGGGAAGTCCGGTTATGACTCAATAAAGGGAGTCCATGGTGATATTCTACCCAATATTTAATCTCTTGGGAGCTGGTATTCTCTCTCTTCCTTGATATGCTCCCTCCAGGTAATATGTGATCCCCCTCACCATATGATGTGCAATATTCTGACTGGTCCCTCACACTCGGCTGACATTTTTAAATGTAATTCCTTGATTAATACCATTATTTCCTACCAGACTGAAAATGCTATAAGGGTGTTGACTATACCCCTAGCACCTTCCTGCTCAGTAGCTCAATAATATTTGTTGATAAATAAATAAACTCATTCCATAAGAGTTGATAAATAAACTCATCCCATAATTTTGTGAGTTGACAAAAAAAAAGAAAAAAGTAACAAAATGAAAGTCTTCTGTAAACTGGGAAAGAAATGTTTTATAAATGTAGTCTCTTCTTGATCTATTGGCCTTTATCTCTTCAACCACTATTCAAATTAAGAGGAAGTGGTAGTGTAGATACTGTCCGACTGGCAAGTTCCTCCAAGTTTCTGGGCTTAATAGAGCTGGCAGTTGGCAAATGCTTCATCATCTCTGTGGGGAAGAAGGCAAGAGAGAAATGATTCACCTCTCATATTACCCCTGGGGGACAAGCAATTCACATAATTGCTCCTGTAGGAGGAAAGAGAGAGAAAAAACAATTCCAAAGACATGAGACTGGCCATACGATATCAACTTCTTTTGGGAATTCCTGCAAGTATTGCAATTTTTAGGGGTGGCACTCCTGGACTCTAATATTCAAATTCACTGAGTATATCACCCAATAGAACAAAAGTTCTGTAGCCTATAATTTATTTTTCTTAAATCCATCTACCTAAACACCCTTGAGGAAAAATAACTTAATTCCATGTCTTAAAGTTAATCTAACTACTAGTCACAAAGACTGGCAATAATCACCTTAATCATTCCAGCTAGCATTGTTACAAAGTAGGGCAGAGAGAGCTGCAAACAAATGCATGGCACTCAATCAATCAGAGCTGAGGGGAACTACTGTGCACCTGGGGTATGTTTAGAAACTGATTGAAAACCGTGTGAGCAGCAAGCCATGAAGATTGTACCTCCCGGGCTCCCACCTCTGCTGAACGGTGTCAACATGCCCAACTTCAGGACGGGCTGTTAATTTTGATTAGGGCTCCGACTCCCCGTCAAGCAAAGGCAAAGCAAAATATGAGAGGTCAGATAAGAGGAAGCAAATTCCTGATCTATTTGCACCGGCACCGTGGAGGGGTCACGATTTGGGAGCCAAGTGGGAAATGCCTCTAAGGTCCCCTCATCTAGGGAAATTCCCGGAAAAAAAAAAAAAAAAAAAAAACCAACAACAAAAAAAAAACTGAATATGCATATGGAGAGGCAGCATGGTTAATCATCACCTTGCACAGTGGAAGGGATCAAACCAGCACAAAGTGCTTGTGCTGCAAACAGATGATGTGTCCCTTTTCCCTAACTGGATGCAAATTGCTCCTACAAAAAGCTGATTTCATTATAAAGAACTGGTACTGCCTGAATTTGAGAGGAAGATCATCAAGGGGCAGTGACCTTCTGTCTGATCTGAATATCAGCTTATCTTAGTGCTGAATAATGCATGTTATATTTATGTTCTAATTTAAATATTGTTTAATATTTAACTTGCTGTTGCCCATTCACTGTGTTAAAATAAGTAACTCCTAAATAGTACAGACATCATGCGGTCTATAAATGCAGTCATGTTGATGCTGGGCTTTCTCAGGAAAAGTATGTGAACCTCAGCCATTGGAAGACTTGCAATCTGGGACATTATTGCAATCTTGCAATCTGGGATGTTATTTCATCAACTCTTCATCAGCTTTAAAAGATCTTTGCAGTATATGCTGTGGAGAACTTGAGGGAATTTCTTTTCTTCCAAAATAGCCTTAGTGTTAAGAAATGAACTAAGTTTTAAGAGGGTTATTTAAAACTTCATTCACGTTAATGGGATTTTTAAAAACCCAATAAAGACGTCATCCTGATTTACTTGCTCTGGCTATTAGTTTATTAAATACTTTATTATTTGTCCCTTTATACATCATACACTGATTCTAAGTGACAGCAAACATCCAAATGAAGAATAAATTAAAAACTCAGTGTCTCTAAACACCCAATGTTAGAGCAAAGAAGATGACAAAAATTCTAGATGATTTAATTACTCTCCCGTTGTTTTTCAAAGACACACTGTGCTGTGATTTCAATATATCCTTATATATTGCATAAATATATTTAATATAGTAGCATTTGCACTGAACTTGGAGTTCAAATACATTAGCAAATACATTTTTCTGCCCTAAGGGAAGGCATGGGTGATTCATTACTTCTGGATGCCAGTTTACTAACCTGTAAAATAGACTAAGCCATTGGATTAGATATTCGCCCTCCTTGCTTTCTGTTCCAGCAG
Source organism: Mustela nivalis (assembly GCF_964662115.1). Classification (NCBI taxonomy): domain Eukaryota; kingdom Metazoa; phylum Chordata; class Mammalia; order Carnivora; family Mustelidae; genus Mustela; species Mustela nivalis. The sequence goes on along the minus strand of NC_139021.1, from coordinate 22,746,628 downwards.
TCATTGGTTCTGCTACTAACTATAGCACCTCAAGTAAGTAGAGAAGGAACCATAGCCCCCTCTTCATCGTCAGAGTCTAAGGGACTAGCAAGAGCATATACAACCAGGCTTTGAAGACATGACTGCTAATACCTAACTCGTGATTCCTCTCCAGTGAAATAGTGGCCTGAAAGAAATGATGCATTCAGATTGATGAGTAACAGCATCCACAAATAACTCAGTAAGACTCAAGCCTGCATGAATTCTAATTTTATCATCTTTAAAGATTATAAGGCAGAAATAAATTGTAGCTGGCAAAGTGCTCCAAATTGAACTTTTTAAAGTCTAAATCATATTTGGACAAAATTACTGACATAAGTAAATTAATAATTCATCTGAAAAATCACACTAAAACATTACTGAATTGCAGAAACAACCAGTACCATGCTTGTGTTAAAAAACAAACAATGTTTCCCCTATCCCCAGCACAGACCTTTTTATTTACAAAATTAATTATGACAATGAGATTTAGAGGTTTAAAATGCAGACTGTTGTACCGCACTTTGATAGCATTGTAGCAACAATTATATTTAGAAGCTTTTAAATTAAAAATGTAAAAGCCTCATATTTGTCTTTTTAGTTTAATTAGTTGCTAAGTACCATTCTGGAGGTCCCATTCATGACACAGCCTGGTGGTTGCAAATCAGCACTCTCTAAGGATTCACAGCAATTCTTTAAATGAGATGTCATAAATGCCCCATCACAATGCATTTAACGTCAATTTAATAAAATCACTTTTGTATGTTAAATAGTGAAAAAAAAAAAGAATCCATTGCCTACATAAGGTCTCTAAATTGTCAATTTTGTTCCCCATCCTTGCACTTACCAGTCTGAGGGAAAGAAAAAAAAAATCATTGCAGAAACATAAAACTAGCATAGCAAGCATTACTACTATACTTCCAGTAACAGAGCTACAAATGTTTTCTCTGAATGAAGGATGATTTATCCAAGGTGAAAGAAATAATAGAGTTTGTCTAATGAATTTAAAAATGAAATAATTTTGTCATGAAACTGAAGTTAAATTAACTAACTGATACCCAAGCCTCACAGGACGGGCTCACAAGCTTGCCTGAGGGTCGCAGGCAGAGATGGAGAAGGCTGATGGGAAGGAGATTTCTTTTTCCCTCCCTTAGGTACTACCTGGGGAAAACTGCAGCCTAGGAGTTAAATCTCAAGTCCCAAAATGCCCCTACCCCCTCTCCAAAAGCTAATATAACTAATTCTATCCCGGTGTTAGTCTTTGTCCTCAAAGTAGTTTAAGGGGTTCCACTTTTTAAAAATAACCCTGGGGATAAAAATATATTGTATGTTTATAAAAAATTAAAAATTAAAAAAAAAGAATCAGACATAAAAAAAAAAATAATAATAATAATAATAATAATTACTACAAATGCGGCAGGCCCAGGGCTCAGCGCTTTACCTGCTCTGAAGAACCCCACATTTATTTATTACTAGCTCTGTTTTAACAATGAAGACATGTAGGTCCAGGCTAACAATCCCACAGCTAATAATGTACGGAATCTATATTTGAACATACGTCAGTTAGACCCCACAGCCCCACACCCTCTCCACAACTGAGACTGTATCCAAATGATAGGAAATCATTTCTGTGTTCTGCCTCGTATCGCCATTCTGTACCTGAATGCTGAGGAGTGTGAAACATATGCTTGCCTTGATGGAGTGTTGTGTTTTGCATCCTTATAGATGACACTTACAGCCACATGTACAGAGTCATGATGTGTTTTCTTTCATAAAGGGAAATGAAAACCTTGGGGGGGGGGAACTAACCCTTATGTTGTCATCCTTCCTTTAATGTGCCTGGCAGAGGGTCAGCCTCTCGATGAGCCAAACTTACTGAAAGTAGCTTCTCTTCTCACTGCCTCCACCTCCTCATTTCTCAACTCCTTGCAATCTGAACTCTACCCCCACTTGCTGAAGTCATTTTCTAATTGCCAAAACCAACTGGTACATCTTACTTGGCCTCTCTGTAACATTTGGCACTGACACCCATTCCTGGTTCATGAAACCACTGGTTTCTCCATTGGTTTCTGGCTTTCCTCCTTCCTCTCTCGCTGCCCTTTCTCAGCTTTCCTAATAGGCACCTCTTTATCTATCTACTCCTAAAATGCTACCGGCTCCTGAGTTTCATTTCCTAGACTGTGTATATGTTCTATATACTCAACCTACAGTTATCACCTCAGTGCTGACAGTCCTATTGGAAGAACATTCTCCATGGGTCTCACATTCTTTCATGTCCCGTGAAGTAAGGCACTGACTACACTTTGTCTGAAACTATCATCTTAATAGAGACCAGCCTTGAAACATACACATAGTGTCTCCTCCTTAAAAAAAGGCAGCCAGGGCGCCTGGGTGGCTCAGTGGGTTAAGCCGCTGCCTTCGGCTCAGGTCATGATCTCACAGTCCTGGGATCGAGTCCCGCATCGGGCTCTCTGCTCAGCAGAGAGCCTGTTTCCCTCTCTCTCTCTCCGCCTGCCTCTCCATCTACTTGTGATTTCTCTCTGTCAAATAAATAAATAAAATCTTAAAAAAAAAAAAAAAGGCAGCCATGCACACTGCCTGTTACAAGAGGTTGGAGTTTCCTAAGCTCAGATTTCCACTCCTATAATCCACTCACGGAGAAATAGGTGACCTCTTCATATCGCCTTGTGGAAACTGGAACCATGTGGGAAGCAGTACAAACCATGATGATACTCTGGCTACTGCTACTGCTATGAGTAATGAACTGTCCTTCATTTGGATCCAAGAGTTTCATATCTTCTATCATCATCCATGATCCATGAAACTGTGGCAAGCTAACTTGTTAATTTCAAAGTAGAATAAGATATCAGACCTTTCACAATTCTTAACAACTTTTTGTACCAGTTAGAATATCAAAGATTGTGACTAGAAGAATAAGGAAATGAATGAACAAAAGAATATATCTTCTTTTGAGAAGGAGGGGGGAGGAGGAAGGAAGGAAGGAAAGAAGGAAGGGAGAGAGGGAGGGAAACTGGGAGGGAGAAAGGGGGGAAGGGGAAGCGAGGAGTAGAACAGTCTTCATAGAATGTGTCAGACTGGTTTACATTAATCAGGTCCTACTTCTAGAGAATGAAGGGTCAACTTTCTCCAGAAGACATGGCCTGAATGAGGAAGCGGTGGCCACCTGAAGTAGAGCTTGAGTATTGCTACAAAAGAAAGACCCCTGACTATACTTGCATTACAAACCAGGACTTGCAATTGTTCCATGGACATCTCCATTGGGCTATCCTATTGGCACCTGAAATTTGGTATGCCTCTCCTCAATCTCTTCCTTTTTCTGAACTATCTCTCTTGTAAATAGCACAACCATCCACAAAATCAACCAACATCCAAAATTGAAAGACATCCTAATTCTTTGGATGCCTCCTACCTCTACATCTAAGAAATTACTAACTCCATTTGGTTCTATTTCCAAGTAATTCTTTGAATTATCCTCTTTTTTTTTTTTAATAGTCCCACCAGGATTTTTTTTTTATTCAAGCCATCATTGCTTCCCTGCCTATTATCACAGTGTCACCCTAACAGGTATTTCTGCTTTTGATTTTGTCTGTCTCTAAACTATCCACATTACTGCTAGCTTTGTTTTGGAAAATAAAAATCTTAACTTGTCTAAACCATATTTAAAATATTCTCCACATCCTCAGATAAAAAAAAATACTCCTTAATATGGCCTCTATGATTTTCACTCCAGCCATTCTCTACAAAAGTTCTCCAAGTATGCCATGCTCACTCATGCCAATTAACCCAGTTAGCTGGAATACTCAGGTATTCCACTCTGCATGGAATACCCTCCCCTCCAACCAAGTCTGAATAATTCCCACTGATCTAGATGAAAGACTGAATTCAAGTTCCAAGCAGCACTTTGTTTTATGACTCCAGCTAAGGCTAAGCTAAGGGACTTCTTCCCTGGAGCGTTTTTGTCTAAGCCTGGAACTTTCAGTGTGTGCTTGTACTGTATGACTTATCACTGTATTGTCATCAATGACTTTCTTTCCTTTCTCTTTCTTCTAATAGACTGTAAAGTCCTTGATAGTGGGAGTCCATCTTTAGCACCCATCATCCAGCATGGTGGCGGATTCAGCATGGAGACTCATTGTCATCGAAAGCTGAGTGCAACTAATTATGTTTTTACGGTGCATTCAGAGTTGGTATTTAGCTTTGCAGCATAGCCATGCTGGTTGTCGACAATGCCTATGTTATACCAGTTGCTAAAAATTTTGAATAACACTCCTTAGTACATGGATATTACCCCTGTACATGTTGTTTGACATGCAAGGTTGCTAATGGCATGTATTAACAACTTGTATTAATAGCTAGTCCCAGTGATTGATTCTTGATGATGCCAAACACATTAGGCCTATGGATGTGAGATTTTAATGCAGTCAGAATCGTGCTCTATTATTTCAACTATAACAATCAGCTAGAGTTTACTCTAGTGGAATAATTAACAGTTTGCTAGCATGAGGAAGAGAACTGGTTAACCAATCTGACCAGAAGATGCACTCAAGGAGATCAGAAACACAATCATTACGATCTACATACTCCATTAAGATAACTATTCCTTTAAGATAACTATTAATTTGAGAACATATTTCTGTTAATCCTATTGATACTCATAAGTTAATGATAAAAACAATAAGATTAATAACTAACTAATATTTGTTGTATACCTACTACATGCCAGGCATAGCACTAAACATTTTACATTCAGTATCACTATTATTTCATTGAATTCTCTCAACATGACGGAGTATTCTCATTATCCTTGTTCACCCCATGTATTGATGTTCTATTGCTGTATAACAAATTGCCACAAACTCAGTGGCTTAAAATAACACTGTCTAAGTCAGAATTCTGGGCAAAATGTGGCTGAGTTCCATTTTCAATGTCTCCTAAAGTTGCAGTTGAGTTATCAACATGAACAGCAGTCTCGTCTGAGGCTCAAGTTCCTCTTCCAAGCTCATGTCTTTGAAACTATAGAACTCATGGAGAACAGCAGGAGAACCCCTCTGTCACTTTCAATCTCTCTGATTTCTCTGTCTCTGACCTCTAACTCCACACTTAAAGAGTTAAGATGATTAGGTCTATCCTATCTGCATAATTTCACTTTAACTCAAGATCAACTGATCAATAACCTTAATTACATCATAAAATCTCCTGTGCCATACAATGTAACATAATCGAGGGATTCCTCATTCTATTCACAGGATCTGTCCACACTCAACAGGAAGGAACTACATAAGAGTAAGGGTCATTGAGGGTCATCTTCTAATTCTGCCTACCACAACTAGTAAGGAACCTAGTTAGAGAACTTAGGTCACTCAGGCAAGGCGAAACATATATGAAGTGCACAGCCCAGGATCAAAACTAAGCCTGATATTAACCACTATGATGTTTTTCTGACCCAGAGGAACCACAGCTTTGATAATAAAGTTCAAATATATGACTCTTTACCCCTTCCCACAGTTTACTTTTTTTATTTCTAAAAATGTTATATATTTATTTGTTGAAAGAGAGTGAATGAGAGAGTGAGTGTGTGTACACAAGCCAAGAAATAGGAAGAGGGAGAAACAGACTCCCCACTGAGCAGGGAGCCTGATGTGGGTCTCGATCCAGGACTCTGGGGTCATGACCTGAGTTGAAGGCAGAAGTTTAGCAGACTGAGCCACCCAGGCACCCCAGTTTTCTTACTTTCAGAGGACTAGTTTCATCTTTATTAAGTCTCTTTGAGATCAACATCAACTTAACTTCATTCTATACTCAGTTACTAGAACGTATTTTCAAAAGAGTATAATTTTTATCAGATCAGTCCTCAGCTCAAAACTGTTTAATAGCTTTCCACATCAAACCCAAATAGTCTGGTCCACCTTCCATCTGCATCTTTACTTCAATTCCTTCCTGCCACTCATCTCACTGACCCCTCTCTGCCACATGCATTATAGCCCAATGCAAGTATTCACTGTGTCCTAAAATCTCAGCTCCAGTCTCTCCCAAGAAAAGTTCCCTCAATTCTTTCTAAATACATTGATCTTCCCCTCCTAAGAATTCCTATTAAACTTAAAGTCAGCAGCACATACATTAGCATTCGACTATTCTCTAATTTTTCATGGATATTTGTTCTGTTTTCCTCACTAGTGTAAGTTACTTTGGATAAAACCATGCTATTCTCTTTTGAAAACCCCCACAACATTCCTGAGAACAGGAAGAAAAAAAAAAAAAAACCATTGTAGGCAGTCGACACATATAAGTTGACTGATGGAGTTCTCCCAAGTTGGATTCTTCCTTTTCAACCAAGAGAATTTGCCTAATGTTTAGAAAGCAGCCTTGGCTCATCCAAAGATGCAAACTGTTGTCATTATGCATTCAGTTTGGTTTTGGACATCAGTACCAGGAATCTGTATGGCCACATGCCTTCTCATTCTGGAATAGGCTACTTTTTCCCTGGGGCTAACGGCATCAGCCCAAGCTTACAGAAAAGACTTTTCTGACATTCCATTTGCTTGCATGTTGTTCCCACCAATTACTCCCAGAGCTTTATTTTGATTAGGAATAAGAAGACATGATACTTGAGGATTTAGATTTAAGTTTATGTACAAAGCTAAAATAGGACATCTAAATTTGTTTGTTTTCTCAACAAAAATATTGGGAAATTCAGCAATACAGGATGCTTAAGAGATATAAGAAGTATAAAGGAAAAAAAAAAGCAATGAAAACTACTTCTATACCATGCTGGATCTGAATTGATTCTAGCTTCCTATGAATAAGTTTAGCATCTACAAGGGGGTTCAAGCTCCATTTATCATATGACCCCCAAGAAATCTGGACTTTTACCAATTTAAATCATTTATAATAATGTCAGAAAAAAGAAAACCCTCTTCCATATTTTTTGAGTAAATCACAGCAGTCAGAAGACACTGTCACAAAATGAAAGACTTCTTTCTGGTGTATGGGCTAGGGGGAGAGACCAAGCTATATTGCTGTTGGCTTTCTGAACCTTCCTTAGAAACTCTTCTAGTCCTCCTCTCCAGCAGGGCCGGTGAGAGCATTGGTAGACTAATAAGAAGAAATAAGTTTATTACTCGCCATTCTTCAAGGATTCAGTGTCACTCAGAACTAGAATAATGAAAACAGTTTAATATTTTATTGGTTATCTCTAAAGCCACAAAATCATGCAATTGCATATAGTTCTGGACTCACGTTTAACATCATGAAGGGGAAACACATATCCACACCCTGCCCCAAATGTCAGGTCCAAACCTTCAACTGGATCTTCTCCAGGCATTTCTAGTATTTTTGTTTTACTGGAGAGCATAGTGTGGCTCTTTTACTTCTGAGCTCTTGAATCCTGCTTTCCCCAAGCTAACTGATCTGATGCCTCAGTTCTAATTATGTGTTTTCATACAGATACACCAGGCTGCATCTGTGAAACTCAGATGGAAAGATTCCCACTCTGGACCTCTTAGCATGGAAACTGGTCTTGGTCTTGGTTTTGGTCTTGGAGAGACAGTGGACAGGGTGGCAAACAATAGTAATTCTTAACATTTGTAAGGCAACCATCCTTCAGCAGACACAAAGAAGGTAAGGTGTCTTCTTCCTTCTTCCAGGGCACTCACTTTTCTAAACAAAACTGAACAACTTATATGGTTGTAGACCATGGGAAACAGAATGAACACTTAAATTAACACATAAATGAACACTTATGCAACTTTTATGTACCCAAGCTTTAATTTGGTGTTTTGACCTGCCACAAATGGCTGAGGTAGGTATTAGTATGAACATTTTAGAGATAAGAAGAGTAAGCCTAATGGAAGATTAATAACCTAGGTAATAAAGGCTGGTGCCAAAATTCAAACACTACTCTCTTTCTAACTCCAAAGACTCTACTGTTTCCACCACATCACACTGCCCAATTTTTACTGGCTTACCACTATTTTAATGCTGAGCTGAGCTGAGATAGAAAGAATATCCAGCAAAGCAAAAGCTAAAGCACTATTTTTTAGAGTTAAATAGTCTCAGCATGCTAATGAGCTCCCTTAGTCTAGTGTCAGCAAAATAACACTGTTAGAAAAATTATTCACTAACTCGTCTGTCTGACACAAAGTCCCTTTTTAATTTCCCCCTCACTGAGTTCTTTAAAAAAAAAAAAAAAGAGTGCACAGATACAAGTGTCATTTCTAGTCTTCCCAAGTTTTCATTTTATTTTTTAGCTCTTTTCTGTCTATTTCTATTTATTTCTATGACGCCTATCACCATGGTGTCTAACTATCCAGACAAACACATTAAGCTAAAACAAAACATATGAGAGAATTGAAAAGAAAAGCTTCCCAGATCACTCTCCTCCAGAGCTGAGTTCTGTTGATTTAGAGATAGCTGATTGAGTTGTGAAACCCTGGGGCTATGCTGCCAGTGGTAGGAATGGGCCTTGGTGGCAATTTGCTATTATTTAGCCATGGAAGTGATGATTTACCTACAAACCATTTTTGGAATAAGAGAGAAAAATGAAACCAAAGAGACTAAGACATAGAAAGTAATCCATTTTGATCTGATAAATTATTCACCTCTGAGGATAACATCCCAGAACCCCAAGCATACCAGAGTGAAACCAAGGTGTCCAGAAGACATGTAAGAGCTGTGCTTTTCTGTTCTGTGCTTTCTCTGTTCCATTTCAGTTTGCTTATCCAAGTCATCCCACTATTTATGGCTCTGAAGATGAAGAGCCCACAAAAAGGTTGTCATTACAGAAATAAATAAACTACTCCCAATGATCAGGCCACGTGATTGTAGTCTACATAACTCTGATGCAAACAGCCATTTCTTTTGTAAAATGACAGGAGGAGGAAGGAGAAATAATGGCACTGGAACTTATGGTTGGGAATATGAACATTCTGTAGAAAAAGCAGGTTTGCTATCTAATATTTTACAAATACTTTTCAAGTCTTGTCTTTCAAATGTTCAATATTATCTCCCATCCCACATGCTTCACCACACATGTGCACGCGTGCGCACACGCGCGCGCACACACACACACACACACACACACTACTAAGTTCCTTTTATTTTCTGGGAATCAGAGTCATCACAGTACTCCTTTGGCTGCTTTTTAAAGGTGGATCTACATGATCAAGAAAGAAATGATCAGCACCCTGATTGACACAAACGTGGTGTTTGTGTCAATGGATAGAATAATGATCTTTTTAACACAAAACTTCCTGTGCATTTTCAATGGCTTTTTTTTTTTTAGACCAAAAGCAAAATCTTCAGTGTGGCATTCAAGGTCTTATGTGATCTGGCTGCGGCCCCACAGCCTCTTTGGGGGCCACTCTTTAGCTTTCTTCTGGAACACACTTATGAGCTTATGTACAGATCCTTGAATAGACCAAGCTCTTCTTGACTCACGCCTTCTGCTTAGGAAGTTCTTCCTTTCTCTCCGAAGTTGCCTTTTAAAAGCATTTCAAATATTGTCTATTGACTTTTCTAATTTTAAGTGTAATAAATGCTCTTGGATAAAATACAGAAAATATGAAAAATTTAAAGAAAAGGAAAGTACATTAAGTTTATACCATTTTTAAGGACTTAAAATCACCAACTGGATGTAGAAATGGAGGTACTAATTTAGGAAGCACTATGCTAAGCGGAACAAGTCACACAATCTCTGTAATGCCAGTGTAAATTTAGCAATTAAGTTTTTTAAAAATATTTTATTTATTTATTTTAGAGAGAGAAAGAACATGAGCTGGGGGGTGGGGGTGGAAAGAAAGAGAGAAAGGGAGATGCAGACTCCCTGCTAAGCAGAGAGCCCAGTGCAGGCCATCCCAGGACCCTGAGATTATGACCTGAGCCAAAGATAGATGCTTAGCCAGTTGAGCCACCCAGGCATCCCTAACAATTAGTATTAAACAAGGTCATATCACAACTGGTTTAATGAGTACATACAGGGCACCTAGGTGGCTAAGATGGTCAAGTGTCTGCTTTTTGCTCTGGTCATGGTTCAGGGGTTCTGGGATTGGGTCCTGCATCAGGTTCCCTGCTCCTTGGGGAGCCTTCTTCCCCCTCTGCCTCTCTCTCTCTCTCTGTCTTTCATGAATAATAAATAATATCTTGAAAAAAAAAAAAAGAAGGGTGCCTGGGTGGCTTAGTTGTTAGGCATCTGCCTTCAGCTCAGGTCATCATCCCAACATCCTAGGATTGAGCCCCATATCAGGCTCCCTGCTCAGCCGAAATCCTGCTTCTCCCTCTCAAGTTCCCCTGTGCTTGTGTTCCCTCTCTCACTCTCTCTCTCTGTCATAAATAAATATTTTTTTAAAGAAAAAATAAATACATATAAATTAACAAAATTCAACCTAATAGTTAAAAATTATGTTTAAATAGATACATAAAATTTCCATTTTAGCCATGTTTAAGTGTAACACTGAATAACATTAACTACATTCAGTATTGAATAACCATCACCAGTTTTTATTTCCAATTGTTTTAATCACACCAGAGACTTTGTAAACATTAAGCTATTGCTCCCCATTTCCTTCTCCCCCAAGACCTAGTAAACCTTATTCTACTTTCTGTCCCTACAACTTTTCCTATTCTAGATATTTCATACAAATGGAATCATACATAGAGAAACCAAAATAAAAAAACAATAGAACACACCAATGAAACCAGGAGCCGGTTGCTTTTTTTTTTTTTTTTTTTTTTTTTAATAAAATTGATAGGGGCACATGCCTGGGTGGCTCAGTCATTAAGCACCTGCCTTCAGCTCAGGTCATGATTCCAAGGTCCTGGGATCAAGTCCCACATCAGGCTCCCAGCTCAGCGGGGAGCTTGCTTCTCCCTCTCTCACTCTCCCTGCTTCTGTTCCCTCTCTCACTGTCTCTCTGCCTGTCAAATAAATAAAATATTCTTTAAAAAATAAATAAAATTGACAAACTTATGAAATTTGATATACTTATCAAAAAGAAAAGAGAAAGTACCCAAATAAATAAAATCACAACAGAGAGGAGAAATAACAACAAACACCACAGAAATACAAATAATTATAAGAGAACATTATAAAAAACTGTATGCCAACAAACTGAACAACCTAGAAGAAATGGATAAATTCCTAGAAACATTTAAATTGTCAAAACTGAAACAGGAAGAAAGAAAAATGTGAACAGACCAATAACAGACCCTTGACTATAGAGAACAAACTGATGGATACCAGAAGGGTAGGGAGGGTAGGGAGGGTGGGTGAAATAGATGATGGGGATTGAGGAGTGCACTTGCGATGAGCACTGAATGATGTATGAAATTGCTGAATCACGATATTGTACACCTGAATCTAAATATCACACTGTATGTTAACTAACTGGAATTTAAATAAAAGCTTAAAAAAATTGAATCATATAACATTTGTCTTTCTGTGTCTGGCTTATTCCAATTTCAAGGTTCATCCATATTATCATATTATATTTCATTTTGACATTTTTATAACATTTAATTATGTCATTTTATGATATATTTTCATTGTGATAACTGTTAGGGATAAATATTATAATGAACTCATTTCAAGGATTGAGAATGTGAGGGTCAGAGAGATTAAATGGCTCATTCAGTGTACCTAATTAAAAAAAGACACGAATGTATAAATTCAGGTCTTCAAATTCCAAAGCTAGTACTCCTTGTACCCTGTCAACCTCTTTCTCTTTCTTCTAGATACTCTGTGTGTACACTTAATGCCCTTTTTGGCACACAATTTCTCTTTGTACACTTTCACTTTGTACATTTACTTCCTACTAGATATTTAGTCTACTGTTAAAATTTGCAAGGCTGCTTTATGACTGGTGGTTTCCCTGTTTACAGTCCAAACATGTAACCAAAGTTTGTTTGTTTGTTTTCAGGAATAGAAGAAAAAGACCAGTATATATTTTTATTCAATTCTCTTTAGAAAGTCTGATAGAGATTGGCTGACAAAAGACTTTAAATATTCATCTTAACTGGTACCAGAGTATAAATTTTAAGACACTTTAAAAGGACATGACAAACATTTAAAAACTGCCCTGGTACTAATACATTTTAAGTCAAGTGAGTCAAAAACTATATTATATTATTATTATGTTATAATATATATTTTAAAAAGAAATGTACATGCATGCATGGGACCAGGTCATTGCTTTGAACTTGTCAGGGAAAGGTGACCTCAATGATTTTTTTGAAATCTCACAAGATATTTCTGATTTTAAAATGCCATCTACTAACATTCCATTGAAACAGCTCCAGATTTCTCAATAATATAATTGTTATAATTCAAAAAAGGACAAAACATAAAAGCAGAAATAAAAACTTAAAACTAAGACTGTCAGCAAATCTGTTGCCATAATTTCTTGGACAAATTATCATGGATTACATGGTCAATGGAATGGGTTGGCAAATGTAATTAATGAATCCATTTGAGCTAGGCCCATGAGGAACACAGGATTATGTTGCATCCCACCCCATCAATAGCTTCCTAAAGTATATATATACAATATGCTGTATCTACTAGAAGCTAGAATGTACACACACACACACACACACACACGCGCGCGTTCTACTTACGATGGAGAAGACAGTGTCTTTAATAAATGGTATCAGGAAAACTGGACAGCAACATGCAAAAAAATGAAACTGAACCACTTTCTAACATACACAAACATAAAATGAAAATGGATTAAAGACCCCAGATATGGACCCTTAACTCTATGGTCAATTAATCTTTGACAAAACAGGAAAAAATACACAGTGGAAAAAAGACAGTCTCTTCAATAAATGGTGCTGGGAAAACTGGACAGCTATATGTAGAAGAATGAAACTCGACCATTCTCTTACACACTACACAAAGATAAACTCAAAATGGATAAAAGACCTCAACGTGAGACAGGAATCCATCAGAATCTTAGAGGAGAACATAGGCAGTAATCTCTTCGATATCAGCCACAGCAACTTCTTTCAAGATATGTCTCCAAAGGCAAAGGAAACAAAAGTGAAAATAAACTTTTGGGACTTCATCAAGATCAAAAGCTTCTGCACAGTAAAGGAAACAGTCAAAAAAACAAAGAGGCAACCCACGGAATGGGAGAAGATATATGCAAATGACAGTACAGACAAAAGGTTGATATCCAGGATCTATAAAGAACTCAAACTCAACACATACAAAACAGACAATCATATCAAAAAATGGGCAGAAGATATGAACAGACACTTCTCCAATGAAGACATACAAATGGCTATCAGACACATGAAAAAATGTTCATCATCACTAGCCATCAGGGAGATTCAAATTAAAACCACATTGAGATATCACCTTACACCAGTTAGAATGGCCAAAATTAGCAAGACAGGAAACAACATGTGTTGGAGGGGATGTGGGGAAAGGGGAACCCTCTTACACAGTGAGTGGGAATGCAAGTTGGTACAGCCTCTTTGGAGAACAGTGCAGAGATTCCTCAAGAAATTAAAAATAGAACTGCCCTATGACCCTGCAATTGCACTCCTCAGTATTTACCCCAAAGATACAGATGGTAGTGAAAAGAAGGGCCATCTGTACCCCAATGTTTATAGCAGCAATGGCCACGGTTGCCAAACTGTACCCTACAATGGACGAATGGATAAGGAAGATGTGGTCCATATACACTATGGAGTATTATGCCTTCATCAGAAAGGATGAATACCCAACTTTTGTAGCAACATGGACGGGACTAGAAAAGATTATGCTGAGTGAAATAAGTCAAGCAGAGAGAGTCAATTATCATATGGCTTCACTTATTTGTTGAGCATAACAAATATCATTGAGGACATGGGGAGTTAGAGAGGAGAAGGGAGTTGGGGGAATTTGGAAGGGGAGGTGAACCATGAGAGACTATGGACTCTGAAAAACAATCTGAGGGGTTTGAAGGGGCGGGAGGTGGGAGGTTGGGGTACCAGGTGGTGGGTATTATAGAGGGCACGGATTGCATGGAGCACTGGGTGTGGTGAAAAAATAATGAATACTATTATGCTGAAAATAAATAAAAAATAAATTTAAAAAAAAATAAAGACCTAAACATGAGACCTGAACCCATAAAAATCCTAGAAGAGAACCCAGGCAGTAATTTCTCTGACATCAACCACAGCAACATTTTTATAGATACGTCTCCTGAGGCAAGGGAACAGAAGCAAAAGTAACTGCTGGGACTACATCAGAAAAAAAAGTTCCTGCACCTAAAGGAAATAATCAACAAAATTAAAAAGCAATCTACAGAATGGGAGAAGATATTTGCAAATGACATATCTGATAAAGGGTTAGTATCCATAATCTGTAAAAAACTTATAAAACTCAATATCCCCCCAAGAAATATTACAATTAAAAAATAGGCAGAAGACATGAATAAAGATTTTTTTCCAACGAAGACATACAGATAGCACAACAGAAGCATGAAAAGATACTCAACATCACTTGTCATCAGGGAAATACAAATCAAAACTACAATGAGATATCACCTCACACCTGTCACAATGGCTAAAGTCAAAAAGATAAGAAATAGCAAGTGTTGACAAGGGTGTAGGGTTGTCAAGTGTTGACAAGGATGTAGAGAAAAAGGAACCCTAATGCACTATTGGTAGGAATATAAATTGGTACAGTCACTGTGGAAAACAGAATGGCAATTTCTCAAAAATTAAAAATAGAAGTACCATATGATCTAATAATTCCATTACTGGGCATTTACTCAAAGAAAATGAAAATACTAACTTCAAAAGATAAATGTATCCCTATGTTTATTGCAGCATTATTTACAATAGTCAGGATTTAGAATCAGCCTAAGTATTACTGATAGATGAATGGATAAAGAAGATGTGGTATACACGTATATAATGGAATATTATGCAGCTATCAAAGAGGATGAAATCTTGCCATTTTTCACAATATGGATAGGCCTATAAGGTATTACACTAAGTGAAATATGTCAAATCAAAAAAGACAAATACCATACAACACCATAAAAAAATGAATTAACAAAAAGCAGATTCAGATCTATAAATACAGAGAACAAACTGAGGATTGCCAGAAAGAAGGGTGAAGGGATGAGTAAAATGATGAAGGAGAATGGGAGATACAGGCTTCCAGTTATGAAATAAATAAGTCATGAGAATAAAAGGTACAACATAGAGAATATAGTCAATGATATTGCAACAGTGTTGTATGGTGACAAATGATAGCTACACTTGTGGTGAACACAACATAACATTATAGATGTACTGAATCACTATGTCCTATATCTGATTCTAATGTATCATTGTGTGTCAATTATACTCAAATAAAAAACTTAAAAAAAAAACATATTCAGGCTGGTGTTACAGTGATTGTGACTTTATGAACAAATGAACAAGTCAATTAATTAATATAAATATCATGAAGAAATATTTATGTAATACTCAGGTAAAGGGACTAGTCACCATGGCTGCAAAGATACTTGGGAAACAATCACTCACCTAATTAAAGGATAACCCCAGCTATCTTTTAAAATGAGTGCCTGGGATGCGCCTTAGGAGTCTTCTGCAGTAAGAGGTACGCATGATGACCTACTACATAACAACTCCATATGTGAGTATCCCTTTGATAGCCACAATGAAAATGAATGCTACAACAAGCATTTTCACCACTCAAAAAGCATGAATCATTAGAGTATAAATAAATCTTCCTATTTCAAAAATTTATTCATGATCCCAAGAGTTGTTGCTTCCACCTGAATTCCCCATCAAGTCTGAGGGTTATAGCTTTCCCCTGGTGTTATCAAAGCAGCTGGACCTCATGGAACCTGGGGAGCAATACTCTTGACTTTCTCTATTGGCTGTTCTCCCTCACAATCCAACATCATCCCATTTTCACTTTAGCTTTCATGAAGCAATCTCAGTCCCAATGGGAGTGACTGAGATCACCACCCCATTCCCCATAGCTAAACCTATCAACAGTTTCTTGATAAATGCACTCCCTGCACCAGATACAAAATGAGATGGCTTCAGACTAAGACCATAGAAGAAAAGAGAGTCATAGCTAATTCCCCAAACTCCAATAATTTTCATTTGTTGAATATTTTATCTAAGATGAAACATTTTATTTGTTGTAGTCACTTCCTTCCTAGTTTGATGTTAGTTTAGACTGTGTTAACCCAAATTTGTCTTGAATTATGGTTTTATCTTTTTATAGTTGTTTTCTTTGTTCTAAAATTACATTATGAGTGAAGTCTCTTATACTGAATTCAACAAGTATTTTAGAGGGTCTCATTAGAGAGATAGAGTAAAACCACTCTATGAGATAGTGTTATAGCAAAGCTAGAGATAATAACACTAATCCCTTGACCCCATAGATTTTGAATCTAGAAAGAAAAATCACTCATGTATTTGTATATAACTAAAATCTTAGGAGATTTAAGGTTTCTTTTGAATATATTCATTTTGCAGAATTAGGAAACTCTTAGAGAAAGAGTAGCATTTATGATGGGTTTTGTGGCAAGAAACATCATTTTTACCCATTAAATCTACTAAACTTAAAAGTCATCAAGGATAAAGACTGTTGTAGTTACCTCTGTCCCCTGGAAGCAATAAAGTTGTTGATACAGGATCACAGACATATCCTGAGTAGAACAAAATAATTTGAATTTGTGCTTCTTATTTAGAAATATGTTCCTAAGTCACAAGGATTTTTACAAGCACTTACCGTATGTCATATTTCTCTTACAAAATTGACTCAAGGACTGAAAAGCTGAAATATGATCTGAGTTGGATAGGATTGCATAGTGCAAGTAGATCGAGTTAGAAGAAATGAGTATAAATCCCAGCTCTCCTTGTTAACCAGGTGAACATAAATGAGATATCTAGTTTCTTTGAACTTCCAATACAGGTACTGAGATTAGAAATTCAGGGTTTGAGAAAGATTACATAAAATAATATTAAGACTTTTATAAAGTAGGAATTCAAAACAAGTTAGAGGAAGTTGAATTTGATTCAGCATGACTCATGTTTCCAAAATAATCTTTTATTTATTAATAATAATAGCACACATGTATTGAATATTGACTGTGCATCAATATAAAAAATACCATATTCCATGAATGTTCTCATTAATCTTCAGATCCACAGCAACTCTGAAGGGTAGCAACGAAGAAACTGAGACTTTGTGGTATTTATTTGCCTGAGCTAGGAAACAGAAGAGACAGCATTTAAACTTACTATCTCACTCCAGCAATTTTACAATGAACTGTAATGCAAACTATTTCCTAGTGAAACAAACAATTGCAAACTTCTGAATCTAGTAAGATTACAACTTTTTAAATCTGTTTTCTATTAGGGAAGATGTTTTCACTCCCCCAAGGATACTGCTTATCCCTTAAAGAAGAGCTCTGGCTTTTTCTGAGCTCTTTGAGCTTTGAATGGCGGTATAGACTGGGCTTGTTGATAATGCATTCCGGCCAGGCAGGACTGTCACTGCCCTGCTGCTCTGTGACCAGGTGAGTAAGTTCCACTCAAGAAGAGTCAGAAACTAGGATTTGGCCTTGGTTCTAAGCTATGTGAAATAATTCTAATATGTTGATCTCTATCAAATTCCATGTATATTTATCAGCTGGTTCAACATCTGGAGGAGATAGAGGTATGATTAACAATTAGTTTCGAGTTCCAATACATGTTAAATCTAGCCAGTTATATGGGCATTTTTTTATTTTTTATTTTTTATTTTTTAAAGATTTTATTTATTTATTTGACAGACAGAGATCACAAGTAGGCAGACAGGCAAGCAGAGAGAGGGAGAGAAGGAAGCAGTCTTCCCGCAGAGCAGAGAGCCCGATGTGGGACTCGATCCCAGGACCCTGAGATCATGACCTGAGCTGAAGGCAGCGGCTTAACCCACCATGCCACCCAGGTGCCCTATATGGGCATTTTAAAGTCTACTTGGAGAATAAACCATAAGGGAAGA
Source organism: Mustela nivalis (assembly GCF_964662115.1). Lineage (NCBI taxonomy): Eukaryota > Metazoa > Chordata > Mammalia > Carnivora > Mustelidae > Mustela > Mustela nivalis. Next base: position 22,728,591 of record NC_139021.1, on the reverse strand, counting down.
ATGTACTTTTTGCATCCAGAATCCACTTTTTTGCTCTTTCTCAAGATAAATCTTGTGAAACATAAGTATGGATAAAATGTGGCCTGAGTATAATTAAATTTTATTAAAGAAAAAAATCAAGGGGATGTGTGTTTAATGCCTCTTAAGCATGCATACGTACATGATAGTTTAGTATCTCTTAAGCATGTGTGTGGAGAGAGAAAGAGAATGAAAGGTGAAGAGTCTTTGGAGCTAGTCAAATCCTGATTCTAGCATTGTCAGATGTCTAACCCTCTAATCTTTAAGTCACTAAATAACCCCCAAGTCTCAGTTTCACTTCCGTGAAACTGTAATAATAGTACTTCATTATAGGATTAATCTGAGAATCAAATTTGTTGATGAATAAACAGCTTACCATCTTGTTTAATATATAATAAGCACTCAGAAGTAGCTAATGCTATTATTATTATGCTGTCATTATCATCATAATTTAATAAGTAAAACAGTTTTCTTCTTTCCATAGAAAAATAGGGGGAAAAAAGTAATTAATATAAAATTTGGTAAGAATATCCCCCCTCCAAAAAAAAAAAAAAAGGCTCTCAAGGTATAAAATGTGTTCATATTTTACTGATCCTATTCTAAATGATGTTCATTTACTGATCGCATTCTAAATAGGATATTCATTTAGAATAGGATCAGTAAACCACCAGGATTTTTGTCTTATTTAAGTGTATGTGTATGTTGGGGGTGGGAATTCTAGTCCATGATCTTTTTCATTAGGAAAAGGAATAAGACTTAGGGGAAATTTCTTTTGTTTTGTTTTGTCATATTGATAAAGTAACAATGTCATTTCTAGAACAAAATTTATGTTATATTTGCGTTACAATGAATTTTCGTCCCTTCCTCCAGAAACAGTTTGACAGTGAATACTGTGTTATAAACTTTCTTAACACCAAGTGCCCACTATTATTACTACCCTCTCAGCTGTGGCCAATTTCAAATTTAAAACTTCAGTGACTGTCACAACTTTGGTTTCTAATTACTGAAGATGCTGTGCGAAAATTCAGACTTGGTTGCTAGGAAATAAAGTTTTGAGGAAACATTTCTGATATCTTTTCTGTTTATGTTGACCCTAAAAATCAATGCAAAGCATGATATATTTCCAGTCGGTCACTAAAATAAAATCCAACTGCAAAAGGAAAGCAATCAGAAACTATTCTTGTATTCAGACAGTATCAGGGGAACCTGTGTTTTCCCTTCGTTTCGTGTTAATATGTGTTTGAAGCTGCACAGTGAATTGCATAATTGAGAGACTCAGAACTAGGCATTTTAAATAATAATATGTAGCAGTTGTCAAGGTAACTTGGGAAGGGTATTGAGGAATTTTTTTTAACATAAAAGGAAATAGGAACATTCTCCTTTATTGTTGGTATCAATGTTTGTGCTTTATGCATTGACCCTGCAGAATGCAAAATGCAGTATATTTATAGTCAGTGACTACAACAAAATCTTTTATCAGACTTCAAAGGGAGCAAAATCTGAAAATGTTCTAGCAATCCATAATACTCTGAGACTCTTCTATTAGTATGTGTTTCTGTTAAATTTTAGCTGAATTATAAGTGAGGCAGGTAAAAAATATTGCTAGAAGATACTATAAGGACTGTAAGACAAACTGAGTGACATGGGAATTAACAAACCTATGAAGCATTACACAATCTGAACTTTTATCAAAACCAAACCTTGAACAAATTTCTCAAACTATCTGGAAAGATGTTCGTGAATACTCATATGTCTATGTCACTTTATATTTAAAAAAAAATGTTCTGCACCCACTTAACTCATTTGATTCTCAGAACCATGGTGTGGAGGAGGTCCTATAATTATCTTCATTTTACTAACAGGGAAACTGAGAGAGGGATTAAATAACTCATTCATGATACAAGATAGGAAGCGCCAGGACTACAATTTGAACCAAGTCATATTTCTTTCAAAATCTGGACGCTTGACCCTGTAGTTCCTCTTACTGTGGGGAGGGCTGGGGTATTTTATTTCCTAAGCACAAGTCCAGTGAAAGTAGAAATATATTCTAGTCTCTGACCTGTGCCTTCCCTTCATGAGTTCTGATAACAGAACGCACGTCCTCCCTGCTGGGGGAGTCATGGAAGAAGTGCATTCTTGCCTCCCTGGTTTCGGAATGTGTTCAGTTTCACCCTTTGGAGGTAGAAAAGAAGAAGTGAGCTGACTGGGTCTTTGGGGATATTTTTCTGTTTTACCAGCCTGCGCAGAGCTGGCTTCTACACCTTCAAAAGCATGTCAGACCCTCAGGCAGCCTCCGCTTGGGCGTTTTAAAACTCTCCCTCTGACGTCGGGAAAGACTGTTTGCTATCTACGCTGTCTCTGAGTGAAACAAGATATTTTGGGGCCAGTGACAAATGCATTTGTATAGCATAATAATGCAATTTGGCTGGTCTTACTCAAAGAAAGTTGGACAATGGAACTAATTGTACACATCGGAGTGAAAAATAAAACAGTTCAAATGAAAGAACAAACAAAATAAGAACAAATAAAATGCAAATGAATTTAAGACGACTGTCTTTGTGAGTTTTCCTCATATTCTCTTAAAATAATTGCCAAAGTACAAGGTTTAAAACTGATACAACAAGATTTTGGTGCATAAATTCTAGCATGCTACCCAGAGAACAGGAAACTTTGATAGAAATTCTTCTAAATATAAAGAGCTTCTCCACTCACATTTGTGAGTTTGAATTAAAATATCTGTAGCGTGATCATATATTTAACTCTTTAATCTTTTCCAGGTAGGGTGGAAATATTTAAGCACTGGCAGAAAAATCTGAACTCTCCGTGCAAGTACAAAGGTAGCCTTCGAGGATTTTAACTAAAGCACAACTATGTAGATAATTATAAAATTTGGGTCATGAAAATCCTGAGAGTTTGTTCGACAACCAAGGCTTTCAGATTCTATGAAAGTCCTGTGGGCCGGTAGAAGGGCTTCTGCCTGATTTCCTGGAGATCCCAATGAAGGTAGGGTTTGAGAAAGAGAGGCAGAGCTGTAGGCTTTCAAAGAATCACTAAGATTGGAAGGAGGCAACCAAAACCAAGGCTGGTTTCTAAGACAGACCTGCTTGGCTTCCATCTTAGGGAAGGAATTCATTCTGATGGGTTCTTGCAGCATTTCAGGCTGGTTCCTGGATGTGTCTGTGTGTGCGTATGTACATGTTTGTGTGTCTGTCTGTCTGTCTGTGTGGCAGAGACCCAGAAACAGAAGGAATGAGAGAAGAGACAGAGAACACAGAAGAAAGAAATACCATTTAAATATAAATTTTTACCAAGGAAGTTCCTCTTGGGAACTAGTGTTGAGGACTACATGAGGGCCATGATTTCTCACACTTAGTGAGAGCATATGACTACATTTTCAAATGTGACCACTTTGTGGGACAGGTGTCAAGCATAGGCCAATCAATGATCCCTATGCATTCAAGAACTTGCACATGCCCACAGAGTGAGGGCCTAAGCATTATAAGAGAAAAACCCATACCCCGGTCTGAGGTTTAAATTCCCCTAGCAAGCTTCAGCAGCCTTACTGAACCAGCCCCCAGCACCACACTGGGGACTTTGGCTCCAGATCAGTGGAATGTGTGATGGCAAATGGGTTTTACCGTATGTAGGACTCACTGGGCAGGGAGTGGCTGTTGTCTTCCTAAGAAATCTCTCCAATCTGGAGTGAATTTCAGACATTTACCAAACATGCTCCACATAAATTATTCCAAACCATGTTTACTTACTTGGGTCTAAAATCCTGTAGATGGACAAAGCACACATGGCCACAGAAAGGGAAAAAAAAAAAAAAAAAAAAAGTCCTGATTGGAGCACAGCCCGGTGAACACAACTTTTCCTTCTTCAAGAAGTTAAGTCCAGATTTTAACCCTGTGGCATCAGATGTGGCTACACAACAGAATATATTAAATTACTAGACTTTTTTTTTTCTTTTTGGTCAAAGACATGTAAATAAATGATCAGGAGAAGCAAAGCTAATATAAAAAAGAGATTCACAGATGAATTTATCAAGAACAGAAGGAGAGTTCTATGGTTCTTAAAAATTATGTCCCAAGCTTATTCTTCTACGGGTTTAAACACAAGGACAAGAATGGTAACAACTTTTTCTTACAATCTGACTATAAAAGTTTAGGGATTTCCTTGTTTTTGTGTGTGTTTTGTTTTATTTTTTGTTTTGTTTTTTCCCCTGCCCAAACACTTTCTTAGGGAATTGGTAACAAGAAAAACTTCTCTCCCAGGTGATAAGATGCATTTCTTCTTGATTCCTCACTCATTCAACCTGAGATTTGGGAGGCCAAATTACTAACTCACAGGACTGTGTGAAAAATTAGTTAAGCAGCACTTGCAAGATTCTTCAAGATGTTCACATAAAAGGTGCTAAGGAAGAATCAAATCTGGTATCATAACAGAGGTGCCCCCAACTCTGTCTCCCCAAAGGGAGACCTCCTTCTATTAAATTTTTTCTCTTAATTCTAACCAAAATTCAGAATTTGGTCAATGCTAAGATACTGTCTGGAAATACTTGGACAATGGAATCCTGATGTCTGTGATCTGATTTCTTTCTGGGTTACAGTTGGTACTGGATTCCTATTAGGGCATAATTAACAAAGGACCCCAGGACTAGCATTTTCTTTATAGCTTTTCTCACTTGAGGGAATGTCTTTGTGTGAAGGCAAACAAACAATGCAAGAACCTCACAGGAGTCTGGAGTCTGGAACGTTAAAAAAAAGAAAAAAAATCTATCTTCTTGTTTTGCTCTCACAGAGATTCTAGCTCATTTTCAGTTTTGACTCTTCTTCCTATTTTGTACATCATCAATGAGAGAAGAGTTTCTCTTTTCATTCATTTGGAAGACGTCTGCAACCGTAACCTCTGAAATCCTTCTTGTGAGCCTTCAGGTCTGTTTGAATTATTTATCTCATTGCACAATATCCAATCATTTTGGCTCCGTGTTATGCAGCCCGGCAATATTTGTAAGGTCCATCAATTTCTGGTCTGGTCTTGAGTCACTGAAGCTCCTATTTCACATTACAGGAGTTTAGGAATATGTATCGTATGAGGGGTGATGTGCCGGCTAAGGCTGCAGCCATTAATAATTCCACCTCGTAACATTTGCTAAGGCAGGTGTCAGGCCCTACCATGCAAGGAGCTCTGGCCCCACATGAGAGCAGAAGGGTTTTTTGTCCTACCCACTGCTCGCTATGGAAAACAGGCAGAAATCATATGTGCTTGGCCAAGAAGGCACCACCACATTGAGCTGAGTTTACATGCTGATTTTTACCTCTGCCCTTGTCATGCAGAAAAGGAAAGTGGCACGTGAGTTGGTGCCAAATAAATAAACAACATTCCACTGATGTTTCTGATGATAAGCCGATCGGTCAACAAATCTCGATGAGCACCTACGATATGCCTTTCTCAAAATGACGATACTTCAGCAAGGAAAATAACTAAAGACCCTGCCCTCATGGAACTTACAGTTTTGCACTGGGGAAGGATGAAAAGTGTCCTCAGAACACCATAAGAACAATTGGCCAGTATCAAACCATTTGGTCCAAATGTACCGCAACTTCTCAATAATAAAAGTCTGGGTGTTTCAGCCTTTGTTCTCTGGACAATAGCTGTAATTCTCCTTGACTTTCATCGCAGCCTCACTGTTCTAACAGAGAAGTATCCAAAAACATTTCTGTTGAAAGTCTGCCCAAGGACGCCTAAAGATAGAAGCCCGTACAGCACTTGGTTATGAAGTTAATGGAAAGCATGTCATGGCCCAGACACTGGAGGACCCTCCCTCGGAGTCTGTACTTCTTTACTGAGTCTTCACAACTCTGTCACCAAGGCCATGCAGCAGGTGACTGCCTTGGCACATTCAGGCTTAATGATTACTCCAGTTCTTGTAAACACTTCATCAACTCTTCGCCTAAAGTCAAGATTGATTATGTCATTTGCCCTCCCTGTATCTACTGATTCATTGACTCTTTTTAACAAAAGGAAAAAAATAAGTATGTCTACGAGGATGTATTGTTGGTGACTTTAGTAGCTAACCTCAGCATCCCCACATTCCTCCTTCCTACAGCTTTAAAGACAAACTATCCTTTTGGGGATGCCTCATTGTATGAGGTCTCCTAGATATACATGTGGTTTGATACCCTTGTTAACCAACAGCTCCCCACAAGGTTATGATGCTCAAACTCTCCCCCTCCAGAATCTTCTTACATGTCCCATTGCATTCAACTTAAAGGGAAAACTCTACCTTTTTTTTTTTTTTTAATTTCTTGGGGCTGCTGTGTTTAGCTGAGACTGCATTTTCAATACTATGGAAAGCCACACTGACATATTTTGGGATTAATTTCCTAGTAACAATGGATTTAATACAAAACATACTTCTATTGTAGCAAAGAAAAAAGCCAAAGGGAGCAATATGCATTTTGCAGATTCTGCCAAACAAGGCAATGTTTGTTTATGCTTTAGAGAAAATAAATTAATGTGTTTTGTTTACATTTGCATACATCTTTCTAAAACACATGCATATACAAAACAGTTGTTGCTGTGTTATTATTAATATTTTTGTTATGGGGCCTTTTCCTGGCAGACCATATGGCTTCCTCTGCATGGCTTTACCTTTTACCCTAGGAATTCATCTTGTAGCCCCTTCTAATTTGCCATGACCTGTGTCACCTAGATAAAGACCCTAGAAAGCCCTGACTTCTGCTGCAGATTAACACTGCGATCATATTTCATGGAGATTTTATATATCTCTTTCAGAAAATGTACCCATCAAATGCATCCAATTAAAAAATTGTTGAATTCTTTCTAAGGAGTTGCTCAAACTGGGCACACGACTACTTTCAGGATTTGGAAAATCCAAATTAACAGAAAAAATTCTCATCCCTTTAAAAAATTTGGTCTAACGTGTATATTCAGTACTAGGTTTTATCCAAATGGATATTTTTCTCTGTATACCAAAAGTCTTCTTCCTGATATTTCTTTGCCATTAGAGCCCTTACACTAAAAGATCATGGTTTTGTCCCTATTATTTTCTTAATGGTTTTCCCTCTGTGCAATTCAAGTTTCACAAGTGTGTGACCCAAATTGGTTATTATTTATATTTTACAATCCTGTTTTTCCTTTCCCTTCCTTTTCTTTACCTTCCTTTGCTTCCTCATTTTATAATACAAATGTACATATATATACATATATACATATAAAAATAAATTTCTAGCCCTGTCCACTGAGAGAGCCAGGAATTAACAACACTCCGAGAACACTGATCACACTAAATACCCACTTCTTGGTTTCTAAATATTCCTCTCCACAAAAAGGAACGTGGGTTCTTTGGGAGATCAATGATGTCAGAGATAAGGCAGGGAAAGGACGAAATGAACCTAAAACACCCAGTGATAAAAAAAGTGAAGAAATTTTTACTCACCTCCTACTATGATCCAACATGTTTTGTGCTAAGACCATAGGTAGGCAAGCCCTTAAGGATTTTGTAATTATGATGGAGGATATAGCAAATGAATAGGGCAATTCTAGGAGACGTAGGATGATGTGGGACCATGTAGAAAAGAAACAAACCCTGATGTAGGTATATAGGGAAGGCTTCCCAGAGTAAGTGATGTTTCAGCTGAGATACAAATGAAAAAACAAAGTTTAATGGGGAAAGATCTGTAAAGGGGAAGAGTATTCTTGATAGTGGAAATGCTAACCACAAAGCTAGGAGGCAAGAAATGATACAGTTTGGGAACTGAAAAGAAAACTCAGTAAACCCGGCGAAACGACACATACTAGAGTAGAATGAATGATAGGTACCAGGGGCTGGGGGTGGGGTGGGGGAGCTAGAAGATGTCGGTCAAGGAATACGAAATGGGAGCCTGCCTCTGCGCTGGCAGGTTGGGCCTGCCATGCCCCTAGGCCCTAACCCTAACCCTAGGTTGGGTTTTTAGGCTTCTGTCCCCAGAGGCCAAGCCCTCCAGACTGGGGACCCCTGAGCCACACCCCAGGACTCTGCCTTCCACCCAGGAGGAAACCACGCTGTTTGGAGCTGCGTGGAACCCTCCGAGCGGGAGAAACCTGCATGCCCCGCTGAAGCCACCCCCACCTTCAATGGCCCCTTTGGCCAAAAATTTGATGAGACAATGGATCAAAGTGCTAAACTAATATATTACAAATCCATATTAAAAACTCAAGTTTTCTTTGTTCTAAGACTGCTCTAAGCAACTGCACTCTGCTACCTCCTCCTCAAAAATTAATGGAATATAGAGTATAACATCAGAACACTTTAAAAATAAAGCAGAGGAGGGGCCAGCTATGCTCAGAACAAACTCAGGCAAAGCATGTAATTCAAAACTGAAAAACTGGTATCATTTGGTGGTAAAGGTTAAGATTTATTTTAGGAGGGCTTGTGGGTGGGGGATGGGGTAAATGCTTAAAGGGCCTTGAGAAGGGCACTTGTAACGAGTACTGGGTGTTACATGCAAGTGATGAGTCACTAAATTCTACCCCTAAAACTAATACTATACCATATGTTAACTAAATTGAGTTTAAATTTAAATAAAATTTAAATAAAATCTTGAAAGAAAAAAAGAAGTGAAGAAATGCTCAAAGAATGATGGAAAGATGTCAAAAAGACACAAGAAAGGACTGCCACTGGCCGTATGAGGAAAAGGTTGAGCATCAAAATAATGATAATAATGAAATATAACCTATTGGGTTAAGTTGGAACGTATGAGTCCATACTAATATATCTGCAAGAAAAGCAAAAGGTGTTTCTTAAAATAAAACACCAACAAATAAATGTGGAAGAAAGATAACATTAGATAACTCGCACAATGGCATTTATTCAGGCAGGGGTGGAGGATTGATGAAGCCAGACTAGTGTGTACTCTCAGAATACTTTACTGAAGAATGCTAGCCAATTACAAAGCAGGATGTTGACATTACAATGGGGAAATTTGCCAGATACCACTATGGCCAGATGCTCAAGTTTAACATCACCAGAGATGTGATGGATGGGTATTATGTGCCCCTGATATGATGTACTGCAAAGAACACAGCATCTTTCTCGCAGTGTTTCTGCCAAGAGAGTGTGACCTGAGTCTGGTCATGAGGAAACAACTTAAGAATGTTAAGAATTGTACTCTTTGAGAATTGATCAAGGACATAAAAGAGGAAAGACCAGAGAACTCTTCCAGTTTGGAGGAGAACAAAGAGATGTGACAACTCAATGCAGTGAGTGTTCCTGGATTGGATCCTGAACCAGCAAGGCAGAACTTTATTGGGACAATTGCCAAATTTGATTGAATCTGTTAATTGGATGGTAGTGTCAAATCAGTTGATTTCCTGATTTGGAGGTTTGTATGATGCTACGTAGCAGAGCATCCTTGACTTCGGGAAATATGCACCAGAGTTTTTAGAATTATTAGGGCTTTGTAGTTTGAATATGCTCTCAAATAGTTTAGAGTACCAGTGTTATACATGGAGATATACTCCGTTTGTGTGTGTGTCTGTGTGTGTGATTGTCCTGGAGAGAGAGTGACAATAACAGAGACAGAGACAGACAGAAAGATGATGGAGCAAATGCTTAAATAACAGTTGAGGGAATCTGGTTAAAGGAAATATGGAGAGCTTTGTAAGTTTCTTTTTTAACTCTTCTATCAATTTGAAATTATTATTTTATTGAAGTATAATTAACATACAGTGTTATATTAGTTTTGGGTATATCATATGATTCAGCAATTCTATACATTACTCACTGCTCATCAGGATAAGTATATTCTTAAGCCTCGTCACCTATTTCACCCATCCCCCCAACCACCTCCCCTCTGGTAACCCTCTGTTTGTTTTCTGTATTTTTAAGAGTCTGTTTTGGGGTGTTGCGGGTTTTTTTGGGGGGTCTATCTTTTATTTTGTTTGTTCATTTGTTTTGTTTCTTAAGTTCCATATGTGGGTGAAATCATATGGTATTTATGTCTCTGACTGACTTATTTCACTTAACATTCTATCCTCTATGTCCATCCATGTTGCCGCACATGGTAAGACTTCATTCTCTTTTATGGCTGAGCACAATTCTATTGTGAATATATATATCATGTGTGATATGTATATATATCACACATCTTCTTTACCCATTTATCTATGGATGGACACAGACTGCTCCCATATCTTGGTTATTATAAGTAATGCTGCAATAAACATATGGGTACATATACCTATTTGATTGTTTCCATTTTCTATGGATAAATATCCAGTAGTGAAATTGCTGGATCATATAATAATTCTATTTTTAATTTTTTGAGAAGCTTTCATACTGCTTTCTACAGTAGGTGCACCTGCATGCATTCCCACCAACAGGACATGAGGTTTCTTTTCTCTCCACATCTTCGCCAACACTTGTTATTTCTTGTGTTTTTTTATTTTAACCATTCTGACAAGTGTGAAGTAAAACTGAACCACTTTCTTACACTATACATACAAATAAACTCAAAATGGTTTAAAGACCTAAATGTGAGACTTGAAACCACAAAACTCCTAGAAGAAAATGCAGGCAGTAATTTATTTGAGATCAGCTGTAGAAACATTTTTCTAAATATATCTCCACAGGCCAGGGAAACCAAAGAAAAACTGAACTATTGAGACTACACCAAAATAAAAATCTTTTGGACAGAAAAGGAAACCATCAACAAAATAAAAAGCCAACCTACTGAATGGGAGATGATATTTGCAAATGATTGCAAATAAAGGGTTAATATCCAAAATATGTCAAGAACCACACAACTCAACACCAAAACCCCATGTAATCTAATTAAAAAAGAGCAGGGGACCTGAACAGACATTTGTCCAAAGAAGACATACAAATGGCCAACAGACACATAAAAAGATGCTCTATATCACTAATCATCAAGGAAATGTAAATCAAAACCACGATATAAATTTGAAATTATTCAAAACAAATGGTTTATTTTCTTACTTCAGATCATTTTTCAGTGTTTTATTTTTAGACCTCTTCTCCTAGCTGTGGTGGAAAATAGGTATGACACTTGAGAATTCTTAGATACTCTATTAAACTGAATATGTGTTTGTAATCCACATTTAATGTGGAAACATCCAAGGAAGCATCTTGATCTTTCCTATCTTTCTCTATGGTTCTCTAGATTCCACTAACTTGGGGAAAAGACACTCAACAGATTCTACCAATTCAAGGAAAAGATACTTCACATAGAAGTTTTCCCATGGAGGGAGTATAGGAATATACAAATTAATAAAAAGTAGAAATCTAGGCACTTTAAGGGTTAATAATTAAGAAGTACTGTACCAGATCTTTAAATTTAGTGTCATTTTAGGAAAAAAGAATGAATAACACATCAAAAGAAAAAGGGAAAAGATTATTTTGTATGTTTAGAGATTTTACATTTTTACTCATTGGTGCATTCACATCTTCTTTCTCTCTGTTCCTGTAGAGAGGGACAGTGGAGTCTCTAATATTCTGATTTATCACATCTAGTAACCACTGTGCACTTAGTAAATTTTACACAGTTCTATCTTTTCAGTATTCTGCTGCAGAGTAAAATGAAAACGTGTGGACTTTGACTCAGACAAGATTTCAAATTCTTGCTCTCATCTCTCTCTAGATGTTTCTTAAATTGTCTCAATCTTGGTTCTTTGGTAGGATTGTTGAGAGAATTAAACACATTTAATAAATGATTTGGGAGTGAGGGTGGTGGCTGGACCATAATGGACTCAATGGATAGTGGTGATTCTTATTGCTTTTTAACATGTTATCACCTCTGCTCAAGGATGATAGGCACAATGAACTGGAACAAGTGGAAAACTGTGTAGTATAGCAACCCCCAAAATCAAGCAGTTGGCTTTAGGGAAGGAAGAAGAGAGAGAATGAGTGGGCTAACAATGAACAAACTTCTCTATTCCAATTTCCTTGTTCTCTATCATTGTCTCCATCATTATCATCATCATTAATGACATCCTTATGTCATCCCTAACACTTCTCCCACACTTGCTCTGCACCTGTAACATCTCATGTAATTTTTATCACAACTCTCTACAATGGTGCTTATTATTTTTCCTCACTTACAGAGAGATTAAGTAACTTGTTCAAAGTCACTGGCAGAGCTGGGATTCAAACCTAAACAGTCTGACTCCAAAATTGGCCATTTCAGTATATAATACCCCTAAAGAGCTCTTTTTAGTGTGTCCTCCAAGATCCATAAGGAAATCAGATAGTTACATCCACATCTTGGATCTCATCTTAATTTTCTGGCTATAAGATTCTTAAGCTCATTGGAGAATGTTTAAACATGGAGATCAGCAATGGCTTCCCATCAGATAATAAGACCTAATGACCTAAACAGACGCCTGACAGATGTCTGAGGCATGTCAGGGGTACATTCTAAGCAACGTGCAGCTGGCCATTACATTTGGCTCTAATAGCACTAGCCCTAATATTTGGAAGTAGATTCCAGTATCAAAAGAGCAGAAGTTTTATCTTTTTTCATCAATACCAGGATATGTCCATTATTAAGTATGGTGCCAAACACAAACAAGGTGGGAGCTAAACAGTTGCCAAATGAGTGAATGAAATCTTCTGCCTCATTTAGTGACACTTCTTATGCCTCATAGGACTATTTGAAAATTAAATAAATGTATACATAAGTAGTGCTTATAAAGCAGTACCTGGCACACAGCACACAGGCAATACATGTTGGCTATCATTATTATTATTTACCATAAGACTCTAAAGACTTACAAAGGCTAATAATCAGTATAGTCCTCTTAACAAATGCCTTATTTACTTCCAAAGGGTAGTTTCCATCATGCTGACTTCTAAAGGATTTGCACCTATTTGAAAATGTTTGTGACCCTCTCTCTATTTTACTAAGCACTGATGTCACATCTATAGGGAAAGACCAATATTAACATAGCTACTTTTGCATTCCCCACTCATCTTAGGAAGCTTCTAATCCTCTGGCATGTTTCACAAGTAATTATAAGTAGCTTTATAAGTGATACCAATTCCCTTTCACCCTTGGATTCATGTGGTTTCTAAACTTTCCATATTTCAAGTCTTGGCTGAGAATTTCTGCCAATTACTTTTTCTTTTTCCCAAAAGGTCTTCATTAATTTCTAATTGCAGACTTTCTTATCTCTACTTCTCTTGTTTAAATAAAATTAGAAATAAAAATGTTTGGGAATTTTGCCATTTTATATTCATCATATTGCCTTGGCCTTTCTTCTTTGACTTTAAGAAGGTATTTTCTTAGAGAATTTCTTCCTCCTTAATAACGGTTAACCTAACTCCACTAAAGTTCACTCATTCAGCCCTTGCATCCTTTCCCCACTTATTTTAAATATGCACCTTTTTATCTTACTCAGATAATTTTTTAGCTAACGATAATTTAAATCATTTCTTCATCTAAGACATCTTCTATTTTCCTTAATTCATTTCTCGAGAAATTACAACTATTTTATTTAACCAAAATACTTCTCTTCTAATACTTAGATTGTTTCTCCACTTTTGCATGGCTCATATTTCTTAACTTAAAATTTCCATTCTAAAACTTAAAAAGTAATGCATACCTATTACAACAAACTATAATGAACATATATTAAGAAAAGTTTTTAATAGGCATATAAATAAAAGAGAATGACAAAGAATGATCTCTACAAACTAGGACAAACACAATGGTATATGCCTCAAAGGGCTGTTATAAGAATGAAATTATAGGGGCGCCTGGGTGGCTCAGTCATTAAGCAGCTGCCCTTGGCTCAGGTCATGATCCCAGGGTCCTGGGATCAAGTCCAACATGGAGCCCCGCTTCGAGCCCCGCTTCGAGCCCCGCATCGAGTCCCATATCGAGCCCTGCATTGAGCTCCCTGCTCAATGGGAAGCCAGTTTCTCCCTCTCCCACCACCTTTGCTTGTATTCCCTCTCTCGCTATGTTTCTTTGTTAAATAAATAAATAAAACCTTTTTTAAAAAATGAATGATTTTGTACTCTCTGTCTTTCTCTTCTTTGAAGTCTAGTTATATGCAGAAAAATCATTTTGACAAAATGTAAATTGTGATTTTAATAAAAACTTTCAAAAAAAAAAAAAGTCTGCATCTATACATATTCCCCAAAGCAGATTCTGCCTGAACGATCAATCATTCAGACATTACCTATAAGTTGACCTTACTTCTTTGGATTCTTACACTCTGTCTAGGCAGTGCTGAAAATACCTAAAACACCACAAACTCATACTTCTTATATCAGTTCTCTCCCAAATTTCAGTCATATTAACTTTTCATGCATTAAGTCTTACTGGAAGTTTAATTATTTTTGTGTTAATGTATTAGTTTCCAAGATTATAAACTTCTTGCATGGGCCCTAGGCCTTATTATACACATTGCATCCAATAAATATGACAGCCCATGAGCTCTATGTTGGAAATATTAGAACCTTAATAAATGTACTGTTGATGCATTAATTTTAACAGAAACAACCCTAAACACTCATAGTAGAGAGGAATATTTAATCATACGCTACAGTGATAATTCACTCTATCTGTTATAAAGACATCTGTTATAAAGGTATTTCCATTCTTTTTGCATCCATGTTGTATTTCATTCATGCAGTTTTACTTTTGATTTTGTTTCTTCCATGATGTCCTAAGATTCTGTAATAAATTTCACTCAGACATGGATCTGGAATCTATTTCAAAAATCCTTTTTCACACACTGATACGGGGTCCTCTTTCCTCTAAACAGAGTCTCTCTGGCTTCTATTAAAGAAGCTTCTAAGAAAAGGGGAAAAAGTAAGAAAGAGAAAGAAAAAAGGTATGGGGATAGGGAGAAAGTAAGGAAGCAGGAATAGAAGGTAGGGAAAGGGAGAGAAAAATGGAAGAGAAGGGGGAGGGGAAAAGGAAGCTGGGAAGGAAGGAGGGGAATGAAAAAAGGAGAGAGAAAGACAATAAACGAATACTTATTAGATACGTATAAGTGTACTACGTCCTGGCAATGTTGTTAAGTACTTTGCCTGCATTGCTGAGTTTAATCCTCGTGAGGAATGTGTACGATTTACAGCAGTCATGTATATTACCCAGAGTCACACAACCACTAGGTGGTAAACTTAGAATCCAAATCCAGGTCTACTGACTTCACATTACGTATATGATCATTATATGTTCTTCAATCTTTCCTGCAAAGAATAACTAACTCAAACTTTCTCTTGTATATTATTTCCCTCCAAAAAGAATGATGCTAAAAAAAAAAAAAAAAAAAAAAAAAAAGAATGATGCTAACCTCCCAGTACTTACTAAGAAAAGACCATTGTGAAGGGAAAGGGGACAGATGAAGCTGAAGAGGTAGTCAGGAACCAATTCAAGGAGGACACACGTGACAGCTGAGGAGTTTAGACTTCATCCTGTCAGCAGTGGAGCATCACTGAGAGATTTTAAACAGAAGCAACATCATGGGATTAGTTACAGAACCGTCTCTTTCGTAGAAAGTCCTCTAAAGGGTTGATTACGATGATACAATCTGAAAACAAAAAGAATAGAGAAAGGCATCTACACTGATCTAAGTAACAAGGTGATAACCATCTCTCTAAGGCCAGTTCCATGATAATGGAGGAAGAGGGTCAAATTTTTGCCAGTAGGAGCAGTGAAATCAGTAGGACTCAATGACTCCTTAGATTTAGAGAGGGAAAGAAAATTAAAAATCATCGGTGACTCACAGATTCCCCACCCTGGTGTCCAGATAGGGATGAGGATGCCAACAGCTGAGACAGAGAAATAAGCAGAGAAGCAAACTTGTGGAGAAGACATTCTTTTCTGTCCTCTCACTTTTGCTCATTCACTTCCTTTTGCCATTAATCCCCCAGATATTATCTCCTCTTCCTGAAATCCTACCAAGCGTCCCAGGCCCCAGTTCAAATGCCACCTTCTACAAAAGGACTTCCCTTGATTGTACGAGGGAGAAGTGATACTCACCTCCACTGAACTCCTAGTAAGTTTGCTGGTACAATTCACTTGGTAAGGAGTACTTTCTGCCTTGTGTGAGGGTTGTCTATGAACCTTCCGATAGTTTACAAAATCCCTTAAAACTGAAACTACATCTGTTCTTTGCATTTTTGGATCCTCGATTTATATGCTTGATAAGTAAATGCATTCAAATAACTTTAAATACAATAAATAAAGCCTGATGTTAGATAGTCTTTGAAGAAGGTGGCATCTACCACAAAACCAGAAGCATCTTGGAAACAGACAATTGTATTGTAAAGCTTTTATATACTATTGCCTCATAAGCCACAATTCAATTTTGTGATTATCTCAAGCTAAGCCCCATTAATATTTGTAAAAGCACTTTGATGTAGATGGTACCTCTTCAACTTTATTTTTCTCTTTATCCAATCCCCCTAGGTATTTATCTTTTAAGGATGGCATCTTAGCAATGAACATGATCTCAGCAGATTTTGTTTATCTAAATGTAGTCATAGCCTCCTTCACTCAGATGCACAGTTATCTTCTTGCCAACCTCCTATAGCCCCTGCATTTGTATAAAGACATTTCAGTACTTTCATTTTTTTTCCCCATCTTTCATCATATGCTACAGCAAATTCTATCTTCTGCCTAATTTTTTTGAAAAGCTGCTAGCCTGCCAGTTTTGGCAGAGCAAACTAGGAAATAGAGTCTGGCAACAAAAAGGCACCAGGCAGCAGACAAAACTCAAGGTTTGCAAAGTAATAGTGATGCTCTTCAACCTGTTGTATTGGGTGTGAAATTAGATCCTATCAATGTCATACTCACCCCCAGAGCAAATGTCCTCTTGTGACAACTTCATGCTGTGCTTCAAGCCAAATGATAGAAAAAAATTTCCGAAAATTATGTTTTTGGAGCAGAATCTCTCCACAAGTATCAACATGTTATTGATTGGCCTTTAGCTACTTCCACAGTGTCTCTGGTAATAAGGGGTCACCATCAGCTTAAAAAGCAGATGCTGTAAGATAATTGGAAGTAAAATAAGCATTCAGTGGGGTGATGGTAGAAATCTTCCGGGGTAGAGCACAACACAATATAAAATAGGGAAAACAGGCATGAACCACTCAGATGATAATAGCAGGGGATACAGAAGACCATGATTTTCTCTTTTCCATTCTTCCTTCCCCCTTTCTCCCTCCCTTCTTTTCCCTCCTCAGCCTCACTTACTGATTCCACAGTTGTTTTATTGAACATCTATCAATTCTATGCCAGAAACTGTGTTTAGAACTGAAAATCCAGTGGTGACCAAGTCAAAAAAGGATGAGGAAGAAGGTGAAAACCATTCTATTCCTTTAGAGATCATAAAGATGACAGAACTCGTGAAGAGCCTTAAAAAGCTGTGTCACCCTCAGCTGGGCTCTGCAACTAGCAGATGGCACCTATTTACACACACCCCTTAGACTGACATCCCTCTACATACGCATAAAAAGAATTATCCAAGATAAGATAACTCCATTTCAGAAAAAAAAACACAAAAAGACCTATGGGTAATAACAGCTTCTTCTATGCCTGAGGCTTTTACCTAAAAACCTGATTTTGCGCTTGGAAACAACTGCTCCTTAGAACATTTAGGAAGCTCTGACTCTTGCCAAGAGATTTAATGGGGCTAAATTTCTCTTACAAGAGCTTTAAAGAAGAGATGAATTGACCTTAGAGTGGGCATCAATCATAATGGTTCAGTAAAGTAGGAGGAACAGGGAAGAAACTGCCCTCTTCTGCTTGAAACGGAGATGTGAATATGCAGCATGTATGTAGGGCACGTGTGTGTGTCATGTGTGCACATATCAGAGGGTCTGCAGCAACATCCTGGGGTTGCATTTATTGGAAAAACAGGTCCGTAATACGTCAATAGTGATCAAAAAGAAAAAGTTTTGAACATTTTCTTTGAAACAAAGTGAAGGAGAGGTCTCTATTAGAAGACTTTCAGACTCTGAAGGCCAATGTCATTATGAACGTTTGCAAGAGAAGTATGAAGATGCAATATAATTCCACTCTCAAAAAACCGTACTTTGAACATTGATGTGATATACTACCTATATTTTAAAAACTGCAGTCAGGGTGGTTACGTCACTTGTCCAAAGCCACCAGCCAGCTCTTTGGATTCTGGTCTGTTGTTCTTCCCATTGCCACACAATGGTCACCAAACTACTAACTGGGTCTCTGTTTTTGATGACACCCCTCTTCTCCTGTTTTCATCTCTATGCTTTATTGAAAAAGAAGATCTAATGTGCCCATACTTGCCCTACTTTGAGATGGCTCCACCTATAAAAGAAAAGACATTTTACATATTTTCAGAAGTAGGATGTTAAACTCTTCAACATAAGACTCAAATCCATCTTCCTCTGAAGAAAAATGTTAATATCAAACCTTCTATGACAGACCAATCCAGAGAAGGCCCCCTGTGCCTTTTCCTAACTTCGCTTTGGGGAACTTACCAGTATAAGATGTGTGTGTGCATGTGCATGTGTGTGTGTGGTGGTGGCTCTTCCACTGGCATATTTTGATTCCATATACCCATGTCTGATATCATTTCCAAGAGCTAGAGATTTATTCCATTTATTCATTCAATCATTCATTCACTTACTAATGCATCCAACCAAAATTCGCTGAGCCCTAACTCAGTGCAGGGGGCTTGATCCCAGCCTGCAGCTCCACCAGCTTCCCTGAGTGTATGTGTTCATGTGGTAGGAACTCCGATTGAGGGGTTTCTTCCTAGAACTTGAGATCCTGTTCCTGCAGTTATGCTGAGTGATCTGCTTAACTATGCTTGTCTTAGTGGTGAGATCCCCTCAATATGTTGCCATTTAGCAAAGCAGGGAAGCTCTCGGTAAAGTTACCTCATTGGTTTCCCATAGGCAAATGCAGAGTGCCCTGCCCTCCCCTCATGGAGGGCCAGGGCGTGGGGGAGAGCGGTGGAATTCGCTACAGAGCATGGAAGTGCAATCAGTGTCCGCGTACATGTAACTGAGCCATGAAAATATGATAGGTGCAGAAAATCTAATCAAAAAATCTATGCTTGGTAAGGATTTGGTTAATGAACTCCTCAAACTCGTTCCCATTTGAAATCTACACTAGCAAACACTAGACTGACCGGAAGAACATACCTCCACTTCTTCCCTGACCACTCTATCTCATGTTGTTGTCTCATCCTCCACCCTCTGACTTTATCACATCATCTGTTTACTTTATACTAGTTCTCATTCTTCAAAATCATCTTTTTCTTCCTTTTCTTTCTTTTTTTTATCTCTCTTATTCTCCAGAGTTTATGTTGTTTTAGTATAGAGATTTCACTTGTCTTATTTCTTGTGTTGTCCCCAGCATTAGAACTTCACTAGCACATAGTAGTCAATCAATAAGACTTATTGGATGGATGAATGGATGAATGAATGCATGAAGAAACTAAAGCCCCCTCTTATTCCTCGACCTCATCTTAACATCTCTAATAACCTATTTTGTTCTTTTACTTCCCACTTGAATTGCTGAGGTATTTAGTTGAAACTAAATAGTCCAGAAGTTACTTCAGATTCCTCTGGAACTGTATTTTAAATTTGAAATATATATATATATATATATATATATATATATATATATATATATCATATGTAATTAAGCATAATTCATTAATTAATTGAATTGTCTAATCTGTAAAACTGCCATCAGCTTATTCTGAACACCTCAAAAAAGGAAATATTCAATATAAGTAAATAACAAAATTCTAATATACATATGAGAGTCCTATTTTCATTTTTTTCTCAGAAATCTTCCCCAATTCTAAATTCTTTCAGGCACCAGGCCAGGGGTTCCTTCTGAATTTGGATAATTGACTCCATAAACACCTCATCAGTTTGCTGGCTATTATCTCTTCATAGAAGATTACTATTTCTAAATATTCATCTCTGTAGGTTTGGGTTCCTATTTTATGGTAACAATCAGTTTTCTCTGAAAATAAAGTATGCCTATTGTGCATGTCTTCACTAGCAAGAAAGAAAGGTCCCTAGAAGTAATCTCAGCTTTCTTGAGAAGCAGGGACCACTTCCAAAACCATCACCAAGCACAGAGTCTTTGACCACCAGGCACCTGTTCATTTCCTTTCCCCACAGTCTACATCAAGTCAGCCACAAAGCCCATTATGAATGCAGTTTTGAGTTCGTCTGGATGAAGTGGATAGTAATTAGTTCCTTTTACATTTGGTAATTTTGTTAACACAACTCAGTAGGTGTCTTGTTAATTTGTTCATTACTAGGTGGATGAAAATGTGCATCTCTTCTGTGAATACCAATTATTCCTAAATGAGGTAATTTCACCAAGACAGTGAAATTTCCTCATTCTTCCCTGGTTTAAGAATATCACTGCCAAGAATGAACAATTTGAAACAAAGAAAGCTGTAGGAGGTGGAAATGGTGCTCTTGCATGAAAAAGGGGGATATCCCCTGTTATTTTGCAATATTAAAAGGAAGCCCATTTTCAGGGTGAAGAAGAAGTGAGGAGAAAGAGGCAGAGCATGGCTGGGATCGCAGTGCTGCCTCAGACTCTGTGGCCCCAGACCTTCAGTTGCTCTTTGCAGAAACCAAAGGGACATGTCACTGTGGTGAATGTAGTAAGAGTACATGGTCTGCTTATCATTTCTGGGCAACTCAGTCACACTCCAGGATTCTCACCACCAGCAAAACAGGAAAATCAGTTACAAGATCTTTAAAGGTGTTTTCAAATCCCACTCCTATCTCCTGCTCAAAAGCTCTTCTTTCTCAAAGTAGTTACATAAGTCGCAGTCTTCAGGTAATTGAATTTGGGGGTGGAGACAGAAACTAGATAATGTCATGGAAATATTATCTATAAGGCCAAAGAGTTGAATAAGTGCATCTCTAGGCTGAATGTGGTAGGGAAGAAAAGGATTCAAATTCCATGAGAACAGAGACTGTTCCTTCTTGCATTTATATACCTGGACATTTCTAGAACACTGCAATAAATGTGAAGGTACCCCGTTTCCTGCAAAACAGGTCTTACTGTTTCCCCCTTGTTCATACACAGACTCTATGTGTTGAAAGAGAAAACTGAAGTCTGCCCTTTAGTCAACTGAGTTGATACAAAATGCAAAACGAAAGGGCTGGGCTGCCCTTCCCTGAGAGCCCCAATGTCTTCTACTCTGTCCTTATTTCCAGCCACACAGACAGGCATACCTAACAGTGAGCTTTGAGGACATCTTTGGGGTGATCCACTAGAGAAATGGGGAGAGGTAGTGGCCTGGGGAGCTCAGGAACTGCCAACTGCTCATCTCTGTTTCCCTTCACTGCTCCAGCTGCTCTCAAATAACTTCCCCTATATCAACTATGGCATTTTCTCTAACCCCCTTCTCCTTAAGCCAATATCCAAGATACTCTGTTCTTGGGGGACTGAGAGGGGAGTTAAGGTTTATCTCAACATTGTGTTCTTTGTCTTAAGGAGGAAAGAGTATGTCTTACCAGGCTCTCTCATTTCCTTGCTGTTAGAATTATTCTTTAGGCTACCTTCACTTCACTGAAAGAATAGAAAGGGACATCAACAATACAGCCTATTCCCCACAGACCGATCACTAAGTGATTAACAGTGTCTGATACACAGTAGCTGCACACTGAATACTGATATTCTGGTGATTATTAACAGTTAATAACAAAAGCAATAATAACCAGTAATTCTTGGGTGACTAAAGCATTGCCTTAGGTGTTATACATATCTTAACACATTTAATCCTCAAAATAACCATAAGAAATAGGAAACATTATAGCACTGAGGGATGAGAAAACCGAGGCACATGGAAGTAATGTGTCCAAGATCAAACTACGCAAGTGGCAGCACGATGAATATCTGTTCCCTTTATTACACTAACTCCCAGGGAACAGGAAATATGTCCTCTTTGTCCTGATATCCCCGAAAGTGTCCAGTAAAGAGTCGTGTATTCTAGCAGTGTGGAGCAGCTGTTAAGAACTCAGGACGTTGAGTGAGACTATCTACATTTGAATGCAGACTCCATCACTTGCGGGCTGTGTGTCATTACTTAACACTTTGGAGTGCCGGTGCCGATTTCCTCCCCTTACCGGGGAGATAACCACAGCCCGGTCCTTCAGCATTACGGAAGACTCACACTTAGCCCAGGGCCCCTCTGCAGTGGTTATTCCGTAGGTGTCAGCTGTCATGTCTCAATGGCCAACCTGGTGCACAGCACAAGAGAGCTCGGTAACTATTTGCTGGGCGAATGAAAGAAGGAGTAAATGAATGAATGAGCATGCAATGCCTGCGTTCCGTCGTCTTCTTCCAGGGCCCTAAGCCCCGAGCTCTGCTCACCATCTCTAGTGCTCCCACAGCATGGTTGTCAGCTTATGCTTCCTGCTCGTCTGTTCACACCTTAAAAGCAGTAGAGGGAACATTGAGCAGGAGGTGTCTTATTCCACAGGGCACTGCTAAAAGCAGGACTGATACAATCTGCACTTTTTCAGTCTCAAACCTATGGGGAGGCTCCTCGGCTTAAACATGGAATGGGGACACATAAGGGGGGAAAGAGTCCAGATTGAACTCTTTACAATGTCATACACCACAGATGTAGGAAATCTGCTGAGCCCAATGAAACAGGGACACCTGAGTTAAAGACGGGCTCTGGGAGACATCAACTCAGTAAGTTTTCCACACTGGATAGGAGCCAAGTCCATGAGAAATTCTGCTGTCATTTCCTTTCACAGCCACTGGCAAATGAGTGTGAAATCTGGTGAGCTGAAGAGACAGGCATGGTGGCAGAGATTTAACAGCAGAGTTAAGTAGATGAGACAGAAATATGCTTCAGACCCAAGAGACCTGAAATATGCAAGACAAAGAGCAGAGGCCAGTCCACCCAGAGGCTTGAACATTTAGGAACTGCACTCCTTTCCAAGGAGAGAAGTACGTGAACTAAGTACAGGAGGATGCAGCTGAGATGGACGCCATGTGAGGGCTGCTGGATCCGTTTCTCCTGGGTCCTTTCTTACTTTACCATACTGGAAGCCTACATCTGGCCCTGAATATAAACACCACTTCTTCAGAGGAGCACATGTAGAATGTAACAAATTAATGCTAACACATTCATTTAATTTCCATTTATTGACACATTGTTTTTCATTTTGAGTTTTTTGAATCCCCAAAAGGGCTGTTTCATCAGACAGGGAAGAAGACTATCAACAAAGGAGGACGTCTTTATGATGCTTCTTGGTTGACGCAATAGCTCTGCCAAGACCACGAGGAGGCTTTCATACAGATGGTCTCTGAAACAACGTGGTCCCACCACAGAAGTTGGTTCCCATCCTGCATGGCATCTGGGCCTGCCTGAAGGGTAGCAGTGGGGGGTCTTTGTGGTAGGTGAGAAGATCTCTTTTGCAAACTACCATGTGACACAATCCTAAAGGAAATCATCTGTGCTTACCAGGATTAGAACAAAACTTCAAGGGAACTTGGGTTTCCTTACTGTAGATTTAAAGACCTCCAAGGACGGAAGTCCAGACTCGGAAACAAAACCAACAAAGCCTACTAAAAATTCATAGAGGCTTCTAGCAGGTAAAACCTCTGGGGGTGCTTGCCATCAAACTTATTTGCCATGATTATTAATGCCTAAACCATATAATATCCCATCAGGAAATTGTGTGTTAATTTCCCTAGGTTTTGCAGATGAGTAAATTGGTGCATAAAGAAGATGAGTGAGTTTGCCGCAGGCCCTACAGTGAGTCATTGCCAGACCAAGAATTATAACTCTGAGCTCCTGACTTGCTGTCGGAGCTCACACCTCCAGGATCAATCTCCTTAGATCCACCAGACAATGGCTTCAAAAGCTTTTACAGCAATTAAAGGAGGAACACAGTCTCCTATTAGGACACACCTACCAAGTTCCCTTCTGGACCTTGGCACAGTTGCTGCCAGTGAGCAGGGAGCAGAAGACATAATTTAGTGCTTGAAGTCTTCCATGTCCAAGCAGACTTCTTAATGGCAGAAACCACACCTTATAAGGAGAAAAGTCTGGGGATGGGAATTCTCCCTGGCATAGCTTGTAAGGAGGAGAGCATGGGGTGTGGGGGGAGTGAAGAACCAGGCATCTCATTTGTTTGTTCTTGAACTTGAAACTGACATTAACTGAGTTTAACTAGTATTATGCCATAGCACTGTTTCCAAAGTGTTGACCCACGGCTCTGAGAAAATGTCCTTTTCTTGCTTTAAAATACATAACACATATTAAGAAGCACTTGAGATAAAAAGAGTGGTCTGAGTTTTTAGCTTCAAATGATACCCACAGCCAGGGATATCATGCCAACCACTTTCATAGAGGTTTCACTGTGATCTAGACCAGTTGGGTTCTGGTGAAGGCAGGAATGATCACAAAAATATTTCAAATCTAGTATGTGCCTTCACATTTGTTAAAATAAGTGAATATGAAAAACTCAACTATAAAGCAGAGAGAGAAGACCATGCTAACGGACAGCATATAAACACTACCATGTAGTCCTTTCCTGGCCAGTGGTGGGAATTGGGGTGGATGGGGAGGAAGCTACTCCAGAGTTTAAAGGCTAAATCTGCCGAGCTAAATTACTGATACTCTTTTCAGGGAAGAACACTTTGACCATTCCCTCTAACTCACCTTGTCAACCATACCTCCAAGTCAAATGACAAAGCCCATTTGTGGAGCACCTACTCTTCTGGCAAGGGCTATACTATTTAAGAGTTAGACAGCAGTTCCCACGGCTCTTACTCAACCTTCAACAGATCTGTATGAAGACCTCAGGTGAAAAGCCATTCCCAAAGAGAAAGCCTCAGAGCTTGGACTCAGCTGCAGTGGGCATGTAGCAGTGGGCATTCTATTCTAAGAATAGAAAGGGTTCTTGACCTGAAGACAGGGTGGTCTCTTCCTAGCAATGTGAATTTGCAAACCTTGCTCTTCCAACTGTCCAGATAGCACTCTAATCTCTGATCGTGTTCCTTTAAGCACCAGAGGGGTTTCAGGGAGGGACAGAGACTTCATATCATGCCACAAACAAGGTTGTTTTTTTCTCTATAAGATCCCACTTCTCTTCACGCCAATACTAACTTACGCTAAGACCTCTAGAAAGCAACTGTCCTTGAGACCATTGTATGAAATTGTCTAGCACTGCCTCGCCTCTGGGATTTTTAAGTGGAACAGCCAAGTTTAAGAGTTTTATTTCAAAAGGATTTAAAAGTACTTACATAACCTGAGATGGGGCGTTTTGATTTGGTATTCACAGGGAATAATTTGGGGGAAGAAATACATGACTCAACTCTGGGTCCGCCCCAGGACCACATCACCCTTTGAGCTTTCTGCAGCAGATGGATGCCTTTCTGCTTCGAGGCCTCAGAACCATCCAGCAAGGCCTCCACAATAATAGCTGGGCAAAACTTTATCAAAGGAAGAAGCAAAAAGGCCTGACACATGATGCTGCCAGCATTTCAGCAGCCAGGCTAAGCTTTGTTCTAATGCCATTCTGTCAGGTTTAACAAGCAGATATTAAGAAAAGTTTATAGAGAATCGAGATGAAAGATTGTCGGTGGAGATGAGAGCTGCCAGCGAGCACCTCGAATCACAGCTGGGTGTAGACTCTGCCGCAACTGGCTGAGAGAAAAAGAGGTTTGATATGGCAGCAGCTGCTTCCAAACCCTGCTAGAAGCAGGGCTTAATCATCTGGCACCCAAGAGTCTGGAGCTCCACCTGGAGAGACACACAACTGAGAGGGATCTGGGTGTGAGCCTCATCATTAGATTAGAAACAAATGATGTACTTGCAAAATTGGGTCCTTCGCTGGTCCCGACCTGGTCTGACATTTCATGTCTGGAATGCTTTTACCGAAGCACGGAAGTTCAGGGGAAGCAAGAAATAAGGAAGAGGTTCAAGAGGGAGATTAGCAGTTTTACTGAAGGGCTTGGGGGTGGACTTGAGAAAGGAGGGGAACTGGAAAATGAAAAAGGCTTGTGTGTTGCTCCAGGAAAGGGGCATTTTAGAATAAGGTGATTATGTCCTGATATACAGGGCAAGCTGATTTGAGCTCTCTTTTATCAATTTTCAGTCATGCTGAATTCTTCCGGAGTCCACACTCCTTTCAACGGAGTGCTTTTTGAAATGTGGATGAGTCAAGATGCCTCAGAAGGACTGTGTGTCACCAACACAACGAAGGTCAAGTTTTAATCCGTGTGCAATAATGCTGCAACTCACCTATTTGTGCCTCTTTTTACTAAATCCTATTTCTTCAAGTGAAAATCAATACAAAAATAATTACTATATTAGTTTATTTTTTTTAAAAAACTGAGTTTTTCAAAATAATGACTCCTCTTCTAAATGTGTAGATGTCACTTTTATTTCAGCCACTTATCTTTTTCAATGAAAGCTGTTAATGCCTTCTTTCTGGGAAAAAAATGGAATTATAAATAGCAGCTATTCCATCCAAAATCATTAAAAAACCCTTCCACATATCTGCCAGCAATGATGCAATGATGCTTGCACTAAGTGAGAGATTACCTTCTATCTTGAATTACAAATGTATTTTTCTTTTATTGAGGTGAAATTCACGTAACATAAAATTAACCATTTCAAAGTGGTATTTACTGCATTCACAATATTGTGCAACCACACCTCTATCTAGTTTCAAAAGGTTTTTAATCTCCCAAAAAGGAAACCCTCTTCCCATTAAACTGTTATTCTCCATACTCCCTCCCTCAAACCCTGACATTACTGCATTTTAGAAGACTGTTCATGCATTCTTTGTTGTGGCAGAGTAAGTATTTCTATTCCCATTAGAAAACCAGTCATGTTGGGTTAAGCTCTTTCTCAAGATTTGATCACAATGAAGATCTCAGGTCTTGAAACAAATGCTCTCAAAGTTGATGTCTCCGCCACTCCAGGAATGTATTATGCTGTTCCAAGTCTGGACAGTCAGGAGCCAAGCTTTTGACAAGTCTTTAAAACAATTACCATCATTCCTTTGTGTGGGTAGTGGGTTTCTTCAAAACCCAAAGATAAACCTAAAGTTCATTTCACTGAGACTTCTTTGAGATCACCACTTTACAGGTGACTCCCAGGGTTAAACACTCTTCCGGCCAACAGATTTAAATCGGGGGAACAGACTGAAAATCACAAACCCTGAGCTTCCACTCTGGGCCTCTTCTGCTGCTCTGGGACTCTCACGCATGCACACTGATTTCCATTATAATCCCCCTATTTTTAGTTACACATAACTTTTAAAGAAGTTTCTCTTGGAAAGTGTGAGGGTTTTCAGCAGTTATTTTTGTGATTCCTGAGAAGGAAGACCTAGCTTTTTCCACCTCAGAAATGCCAATTTTTTTTTTCTTTTTACATCTGACTCAAACAGCTGAATTGTAACATGCCCTAATTCCTTCTCATGTGGCTCTTCTTCATTCAAGGAGAGTAGTTTTACTGAATCCAAAAGAAAAAAAAAAACTCATTTAAAAATAATTTTCTCACATGCACAGTGAAAAAAAAAATTGTCTAATAAGGTTCATTTACATTGTTACCTGAGGCCATGAGAGTTGTGCAAAGCACATTGCATAATTCCTCCAGGCTGTTAGTAGGTGTATTTTTTTCCCCATAAGTAGAGAAGAGAGCATTTTCAAAGAGATCAGGATGCCAAAAGAAAAAAAAAATCTTATAAAATGCTCATACTGATGCAATGGAGAGTTTTTCTCTGTCCTCTGTATTTGGATTTCTATTTTTAAAACTCAATTTTTAAAAAATCACTGCTGCAAATATCATAAAATATAACAGTACTGATAAGACCTACTGTACACTGAAAAATCCTGGTTATGTGTATTCTATGAAGATGTCTCCTTCTGAGTTCTCCCCTTTCCCATTTCAACTTAGAGATTACCAGTATTACCCTTAAAAAAAGATGCCAGTGAATATTCTTCCCAGGGGTGAAGAGAAGACCCTGATGCTTTTGCTAATCAGGAGTTCATTCATTCAACAATTATTTTTAACACTTATTCAATTAGTCCTCTTACATCTCAAAACACCCTGTGGAAAAGCTGTACTTAGCCTTTCCCAAGCCAGAAAACACCACCAATACTTTAGCAATAGCAAAAAAAAAGGATTATTTCATAGGTTTAATGACTGATTAACCCATATTGAGGTCCCAGTAGAACTATATGACTGGTTAATTCATTTGTGTGAAAAATGTAGTTCATTTGAAACCCAACATTGCAAGTTCTAGCCCTATTTACACATACCAGTTTTTTTTTTTAATCTTCTTTAACAGAGTCACTGCATGTACCCACAGACCTAATTTCTACTCTGACCCTCAGGTGGTCATAGTGCAGTTGTGAGCGAGAGTGGGAAAACAAGCACTGATCCAAGTCTTCACAGATCCATCATGTACTTGTTGGATGGGAGACCCACAGTACTTTCTGATACCAAAGACAGAAGTCTTCTTAGCATTAGAGTATTACATAAGGAGGAAGAGAAAACTGGAATATAAGGAGACCTACCAAGTAGGTTAGTACTCAAGTATTAACTAAAATCTCTTCACAATGTACAATTCAAAACTCCAATACCTGCATCAACTCTTGTGATATATAATAATCCTAAGGAGGTCACAGTAGGCATTATTATCCTCAGTTTTACTGGGGAAAGATTTAAATGATCTTCCCCTGTCCTAATTCACAGAGGTGATACAAGGCAGAGCATAAACTTGAAGCCAAATCTTCTGAGTGTCAATATTTGAGTTCTTTACCTACATCCTCATCTCTTGCATTTACAAAATAATGTCAAATCACTCATTCCATTCATTCCATAAACATTTATTGAGCAGCCATGAATATTCGCAGTGCTGTGCTAGGCAACGTGATTCCATGAGAAGCAAGTGAGACGAAGTCCTTAACTCAAGGTGAATGTGTCAAGTACACACACACACAAAAAAAAAAAACCCAGAGAAGAGCATCATGATTACCACAGAAGCCCAAAATTCAGTGTTGGATCAGAGAAGGTAAAGACCATGACCATGAGGAGAACATCTCAGGGGAAACTGATCAGATCTGCTGAGTCTCTACGGGGAAGTGAAGATAAAAGAGAAAGATGCAGCAAAGATGCAGTGACAGGAAAATAAAGAGCAGATTCAGGGTCAGTGTGAGATGCTATTGCTTGTGAAAACATTAACTGCTATGAGTGTCTGGCGCTCTGCTGATCTCTCGAACCTTCTCCAACAGTGTTCACTTTCTCCTGAAGCAAAGCAAGGTTGTATCATCTCTAAATCAGCCTTTTGAAGTATCTGCACCCTTAAATATTAGTGTATTTCCCCCAGAACTGATTGCTCACAATTGAAAATTTGGTGTTTTCTTGGTGTGTTTAAGTGTGATATGAGGAACCCAGGAGCATTCATGTTGTTACCTGATAGTTAACATATTAAATGTGCAAAATGCATATAGGGACTTGGCAGGGTGAAGACAGAGACAAGATTATGTTTTCTCCATGTAAGGAAGGAGCCGAGTAGAGACAACACTGCCTGTCTCTTCTCTAGACAGTTTTGGCAGCTGACAGACCATCCTCAAGAACTTTTATCATGGGATGAGAATAAATGCATGACTACACCACCAGATCATGTGGTGACAGCCATCCTGCAATGTGACACACCTGCTTGAACATGCCAGGGATAGATCCTGGGGTGGAAGGAAGAGCCGATCTGGGAACCTTGACTTGGAAGTATGACGTGCAAAATCTCGCAGTCAGACTGAGGACAGAAGGAGGCAGGGACACACACGGAACCAAGAGGACCTGCCAGAGCCCCCAATGTGAGTGAAGGCCCATCCTCAGAGGAGACTAAGCCCCTAGGGATGCCCCTGTAGTTTCGTATGTCTTTAGGGTTATTCAGTCATATCAACTTTCATCCATTTTTCCTTCTTTACCCCCTTCCTTCTCCTCTTGTTTTGATATAGTTATTGTTCACAAAGTAGACATGTAAGATCCCTGGACACGGAATCTTCTTTCTAAACAAGAATCCAATTGCAAATACAAAGAATATTTCTTAGTTCAAAGAATTCTCTAAAAACTTCCTCTCTTTTCCTTTCACCTAAAAAGCATAAAGTTCTGCCCAGTGTGTTCTTTCAGGGTGAACTTTGATGAGATTTCATCAAAAGAGGAATACTACTGCCAATCAACCTGAAAATCAGCACCTCACTGCTGTCAGCATGAGCCGAGGACGCGGAGCTTGTAACAGCGGACGGGATGGCCAAACCGCGGAAGCACTGATTTAGGAGGCGCAAAAGAAAGGGTTTTTCCTCCAAGTTTCCAGATTGCAGCCTAACCAGCCTGCCTGCTGTTCATCTGCCACACCCACTCTGAAGGAGCACATGTAAACACACACAGGCAGAGTCCTGAGAAAACCATAACACAGGAGTCATTCAGCAGGAAGGCAGCCCTTGTCCGGGACCCTTATGCCTCACTCAGATACCCATTTCCAGAGAGAGAGAGAGAGAGAGGAAGAGTTTGACAGCATCAGCCAATCCCCCAGAACGTTCTATGGGGTGGCAGGTTCCACATGGTGTCTGTTGACACACTGGAGTCCCTGAGCTAACACAAAATGTAGCTAGAAATAGCTGAAATTATTATTTTGATAAATAGTATTGCTAAATGTTAAAACTGGAAAGGAAGGAGTTATTTTAGGTTCTCTTTGGATGTGTACCCCAATTATGGTCATCGTGTTTAATATGATGGTAAAGGGTGGAGGGGCACCCAAATCTTTGAAAAGTTTTTTTTAAAGCAGGAAACATATGATTTTCTTGACTCATCTCTATTTTTAAACCCCAAAGTACACAGTACCCATTTGCTGCAAAGATGAATCACTGTGGACATTTCATTTTCAATGAAAGTTCCTGTATCTAAGACAGGATTGGATCATCATCAGAGATAGCACAGTGCTCACAAGTAAAATAAATACCCAGATATAAAAAGGGAAACAAAATGTATTTATAAAACTTGAAAGAGAGGTTTTACTAGTCTTTAGAAAAGAAAGAGAAAAACAAAAGTAGGAAAGAATGAAAAAAAAAGAGAGAAAATAATTTCCTTTTCTGTCTAGACATCAGCAAGTATGCTGAGAACCTATTAAGTATTCAGTATGGCTTTGTTGCCAGAGAGAGCTGAGTTCATACCTTGGCCCTGGGATCTCCCAGTTATGTGACCTTGGGCAAATTACTTCTTCTCACTGAACTGTACTTTCCCTACCTGGGAGATGGGGCAATGATATTGCTTATCCCTTTAATGAGGCTTATTTGAGATCATATTCGAATATAAGCCCAAGGAGAACAAGGTCTCTTGTCCATTGCGGATTCCTCAGCACCAAGAAGCAGACTTGACACATAATAAGCATGATAACTGATACTCAGCAGACATTTACATGTGCCAGAACCTGTTCTAAATGTTTTATACATTTCAACCCCCAAAACCCTCACAACCCACAGGATGGGTGATATTATTGTCCCATTTTACAGGCAAGGAAACTAAGCACTGAGAGATGATTAAGTAAATTACCCACGGTCACACTAAACAGTTGAGCCAGGATTGGAATGTTGCCTCTCAAGTATTATATGAGAAGTAGACACTCAATAAATATTTGTAGAATGAATTGATGAAATGGCATATGCAAAGTACTTGGAAAAGTTCAGCCACAATGCTGGCACTCAAAAAATACTAGTTGACTTTCCTTTTATCTTTGTCTTCGCGTTTGGAAGAACAGAAGACATATTATTGTGTGTGATTTCTGCCTCAGAGACCTGCCATCTTGTTGACGAAATATGAACAAAAAGGACAACTAGACAATTATATAGGAAAACATTTTAAATTAAATTGTTTAGCATAGACCAGTGGTCTCAACTGACAGCCATTTTGCTACCCTAGAATATTCTGATTGTCACAACTAGGGCAGGGTGGGGTGGGGTGGGGGGGCACGGAGTGGGGCAAGGGGTGTGCTACTGGCATCTAGTGGATAGAAGCCAGAGGTACAGCTAAACAGCCGTCAAAGACAGACCGGCCCCCTTAACAATGAATCATCCGGACCAGGTATCAACACAACCGAACTTGAGAAACCCTAGCTTAGTCTACAAGGGCTATAGTCATTTCAAAGTGAAAAGAGAAATGTCCAGAAGCTAGAAGAGTTAGAGCAGACTTTGCTGATATGGTAAGACTTTGTAGTGTAGTATGACTTAAATAGAGGTGGAAAGGCATGCCAGGGGAGGAAGCAAAGCTCCAGCATCTTTTAGCTGTGTTTCTATGCACTAGTAAATATCTACACATATACATTGCCATTCGGATAAAGACCAAGATGAACTGGTTAATCTTAGCATTAGTCAGAAAGGTTTGGCCTGTTTTCACACTTAGAAAAACAGCGATCAAAACCAGAAATTACTAGCATTACAAATGAATGGGTGACACTTTTATAAGCCCAATTAATAAGAAGATACTTCCTTTATTCTTTTTATTCACAGGTTTGACAAGAGGCTTAACCAGGCACAGTGTAGGTACTGATACGTATGTCTTCTCTACTTCGAGTAAATCACTTAGCAAGGATTCCAGCTGGATCCTGAGATGAGATTTAGACATGCCAGATCATGTGTACTCAACAGGCAGGGCTGATCACAATACTAACTTTCCCTAAAAACGTCTTTACATGTGTTACCCAGGATTCTTCTTAAAAAGGGTGTGTCCTAAAGGAGTCTGACCTGACCATCTTGACCCAGAAACAAAGCTTCAGTCTTTGAAAGGCAATAGTGTGTGTTAATGTCCACAATACCTTGCTATCAAATCCAGCCAAAACAAACCCCGTGAAATCACATGTCAATCGTAAATATGGTACCTAGATACATTACCTAGATACGGTAAAGTTAAGAGTACAAGTTCTGGGATCGGGTGCCCAGATTATATTCCAGCACTGCCACTTATTAGCTATGTAAACTTGCACAAGTTACTTAACCTTGCTGAGGCTTCATCGTGAAATCTGGCTAATAGCATATAATAATACAATGTAGATTGACATGAGGATGAATTAATTAATTGACGTAAGAGGCTAATTTTCAGTGCTTGACATATGATAAGCACTCAGTAAAGGCCAGCTAATTTTTGTTGTTCAGGAAAAAAGAGTATATTATCTGATATACTAACATTTCTGTAAAGTACCTCGGCCTAACCTGTACTGACTGAGCGTTCCTCCAATAGGAAGTGACACAAAAGATAATACATAGTTCTTGCTTATCCCACCACTGGTCACTTCCTCGGTCCATTTGGGATGTCTCACAATCCACAAAGGGACTTCTCAGGAAGGTTATGTACTGGAACCCAAGAGGACTTCCAGCAGTTCTTCAGGCTTCTTTCCGGGTACTACAACTTCTTGATAAGTGAATGAATGCAAGAGGGCAGTGCTATTAATATGCCATAATAATGATCTCATCATATTCACAGATTATTCACACAGAACTCAGATCATTAATATGATGCATAAAGCCGTGTTGTTGTTATTTTTCAAAAACAAATAGGGAGATAGTAAATTATTTGCCCAAGGTCATACTAAAATAAGCAGTGGGACTGAGATTCAAATCCTCCTGCTCTAACTCTGAAGATGAGGCTCTTCCCACTATTCTATCTAGTCTAGCTGACCACACACAGGGCTTCAGGAAATGCCTAATTCCATTAAGACCAATATTCTCTCCATTAGCAGAATAAAAATGTGTTAATTATTTTTGTATTCTTGAACACTAACTGAGTGGAGACCACAATCAAAGGAATCAAATGTATTAAGCAGGATGTTTTGACTCCATGCGACAGTAACCCTACTCAAACTGGTTTAAGCATAAGAAGGAATGTATATGGGCTTATATATGTAAAAATCCCAAACACTGAACTTGTTTCAGCAGGCACAGCTTGATACAGCTCCTCCAATTACGCAATCATTTTTCTGCCTCTCCCTCCGTTGCTGATTTTTGCTTTCTCTATATTGGCATGCTCCTCAGTTAAGTATTCACCAAATGATATAAAGACTTCTGTTCACTCATTCATTCATTTGTCCATTCAAGAAAATTTAGTAAGACTAGACATAAAAGGCTACAAAATCTCCAAGTGGAAAGAATGGAGAAATCACTTTGAAGAACAAATCTCAAGGGGAGATGACATAGTTGAAGTTTGTCACCTAAAGACAGAATTATCCTTCCTCTGGTTTCAGATGGCAAACTGGAGAGAAGTTACAGAAAGACTGAAAACATAGGATCCTGGGCCTGTGTCAGCAATTTTACCATCACAAGGTGGAAAGCCTGTCTGTGAATGGGGTCAACACAGAGGAAAAGAGAGCAGAGGTGAAGAAAAAAATCTCCTTGTGAAGCTATTTGAGCTGCTGAATCTAGTCACATCAAAAATCAGATCTATCTGAGATTTTTCACTAATATGGGATTTTATTTACCCTCCTTTTTCTTAAATAATGCATTTGGACTGGTTGGGCTGAGTTTTGTACTTGTAAATAAAAGGATACTGAAGAGTACAAGAACCATAAGGATCCCAGTTCCTCAAACATTCCCTGGAACACAGTAAGCACTTCATAAATATGAATGGCATGAATGATCAAATGGTTTAAACAACATAAATGGGTGAATGATCAAATGTTCCAAACAACATAAATGTGTGAATGATCAAATGTTCCAAACAGAGCGTAAACAGAATTGCAGAGTCTCGGGAAGGTCCCTCCACCACAAGAATTTCTCAGCCAAATGCTGGGAAAACTATAAGTCTTGATTTTTTAAAGAGGTCTCAAACATCAGTAAGAGATTTATAGTCTACTGGGGCACCTGGGTGGCTCAGTCTGTTAAGTCTCTGCCTTTGGCTTAGGTCATGATCTTGGGGTCATGGGATTGAGCCCTATGTCGGGCTCCCTGCTCAACAGAGAGTCTGCTTCCCCCCTCTTCCTTTGCCTCTCCCTCTGTTCTTGTGCACATGTGTGCTCTCTCTCAAATAAAAAATTTTTAAAAAGAGAGAGAGAGTTACAGTCAATGAATTGGAAGGTCCTTTCCAAACCTGGTATTCTATGATTCTGTGTTTTCAGTTCCTATCCAGATGAAATTTGGATAGGTTTGGATTTCCCATTTTCTAAAGGAAAGTAGCTTGCCCCATGGGAAAGAATAGCATATTCCGACTTATCTCCATTACATCACACTGATCCTTGATTTAAGAGAGAATGGCCATCCACTAAATAATTGGGTGATGCAGAAGGACCTGTTACACTCAACAGAGAGTTTTGCCCCCTATTTGCTTCTCTTTTAATACTTTGATGTATGTCATGAGTTTGTCTAAAACATTCCTGCCTGTTATTTGTGCTTTGGGTATTTATATGCAATAAATAGCCTTTAATATGAAAAAATAGCGATTGTGTGAATGAGAACTACTGAGACAGATGGGCCTACAGCAAACACATTTGGCCTGTTGCAACATAGAATTTCAACTTTAAGAAACTGCTATATAACTCCTAAGATGTACTCCACTGTGATATAATACAGATAAAATGGAAGGAAACGCAGTGATGGATGATAGAATAATTGTTCATCTATTCAACATAACATTTGCACCCATCGATTTATCTCCCATTTGAGGAAGGTAATCAGTTCTATCACCATGTTTATCATTTGCCTGGCCCTCGTTAGCTAGCTCCGTGCACAGGTCCACTCCCTCACTCCCAGGCACTTTTGATGTTATCATCCTATATGCAAAGTGGGTTTGACATGTTTCTTAAGCTGCACATGAAAAGGAAAGCAAATATAGTAACCTGGATGGAATCTTGAAGTTGATATTATATCCAATTAATCTGCTGGGTTTTTTTTTTATTATTATGGATTTGGATGTGAATGGATATAAGATAGAACTCCTTTATGAGACTCATAGTGATCCGTGTAGTACCTGTGGATCTTGCCATTAGTTACATTATTAAAAAAAGAATTATTTAATATCATTTTTATTTGATTTTTGCCTTATATGCAAATTGCTTCACT
Source organism: Mustela nivalis (assembly GCF_964662115.1). Taxonomy (NCBI): domain Eukaryota; kingdom Metazoa; phylum Chordata; class Mammalia; order Carnivora; family Mustelidae; genus Mustela; species Mustela nivalis. Next base: position 22,692,487 of record NC_139021.1, on the reverse strand, counting down.
GTATGGTTCCCAGCAGACAACCATGTTTTATCACGGGAAATTGTAGTGTTTAAAGTGCTATAATTAATAAGTCTGAGGATTTGATTTCCTATATCAATTTGAAACAAACTTGAACCTATTTTCTGGAGAAAACAATTGTCTTTTAGGAAAACCCTATAGTGTAGAAGGTATGGTGCCAGCTCTCACAAGAACGCAGATCTATCAAAGCAGTCAATAATACACATCAACTACCTATATCCTCAACAATAAAGCACACCGAGAAGGAAATTTTAAAGAGAAAAATGCACATGGGTAAATAAGGAAGCCTTTATGAATCAGACGGAAGATGAAAAAATTAAGTAAATCTGTTTTCTGTAGATGGAGCTACTTGTTAACAGCCCACTTTCTCAGAATACTGAAAACAAAGAGAAATTCTTATAAAATCTGGGGATAAAAACTATCAGCCAAGCACTTTGTTTTGAATGCTCCCTATGTTCCAGGCATGTGAGATATGAAGATGATTAAGACATTGCTATTTCCTAAAATGAGCTCACAAAGAGGGAAGGCAAAATAAGACCCTAACATATGATAAGTTGATCTGACAATGTTAGGCACTGTTATCTGAAGGTGACACACAGGGGATTAGGATTCAGAATGGCTTTGGCTATGTCCATATCAACACAGAGAAAGTGATTAAAATCCCCAAGATGATGGTGAATGGCAGTGCAGGACTGGTGGCAACAGCTAAGGTAGAAGGCATCCAGTCCAGTCTGTAGCAGGGCAGAAGGCTCTTGGCTAGCACTCCCCAGTGCAAATCAAAGTGTGGTGTGGGGATGGACATCAGCACCACCTGGGAGCCAGTTCCAAATGAAAGTTCTCCAGCGCTACCTCAGAATATATGAATCTTTGAAGTTGGGGCCAAGGAATCTGTATTGTAATGAGTCCTCCAAGTCATTCTGATGACCTTGCAAGCTTGAGAACTACAGCTCTAGGTGATTCTTCCTTAGGGAGATAAAATCACATGCATCTGATGCATGTGAACAACTTATGGAGATAATCAGACAACTGTTAAAGAGGTTGAGGATGAATTAGAGATAAGTACAATGTAAAGGAAATTAAGAAAAGAATAACAAAAGGAAATCCTTCAATCCAGGGGGGAAAAATGTTAAACAGCAAAGGATAAGTAACCATAGTTTACTGTGTAATTCAGATGTAAATCACATACATAGCCATGATTATGTAAACAGTAAATACTGATGTAAACAAAATTACAATATAACTATGTTGGGAGGCAGGTTAGGTGCTTTTGTGAGACAGTTGGGTGTGGGGAAAACATGGAACCTCTATCGTCCACAACAGGAAGTCCTGTGGTAGTACCTGAATTTTTAAAAAATCAATTAGGAGCAATATATATCCAAGTCATTTAGAGATTTTTCAGTTAATCCTAGGCAAATCAACTGAAGGAGATGAAAATGATTGGCTTTCAGAGAGGGAAATAGAGAAACTGAAGTTTTTTCATGGTAAATCTTAGAGACAAAGCTGACTCTTTATAGTTTGTGCATGTTTAACTTGGATAAAAAGTAAAATCAAAACAAAAAAATTTAAACATTCCCTCTCCTATTAGAATACACTCTCCTGGTTCTTTAATAATCATGATCTCTTCTGACTCTTACAGCAGTTACTATCTAGTCCAGGGTCAGTAAATGTAGACCTATACTCCTGTTTTCATAAATAAAATTGTATTAGAACTTAGTCACGGTCATTCCTTTACATATTGTCTATAGATTTCTTTTCATGCTACAACAGCAAATTTGAGTTTTTGTGATAGACTGTATAGGGTGCAATGCTTAAAATATTTACTATCCGGTCCTGTATAGAAAAAGTTTGCCAACTCCCCTGATCTAGTCTACCCATTTACTACCTAAAAAATAGTTGGATTTCTGTATTTTGTTTACTCTAGCAGATATCGCTCAATTCTCACAACAAACACACTAGTTAGGTATTGTCATATGGCCAATGGAACAAAGGGTCAGAATTTAGGAAAGCTGACCAAGGTCAAATAGCTTGGTGGAACGAGGTTTCAAGCTGAGCTCTGTCTGAAACCAAAGCTCATATTCTTTCAGCTAGCACAGTGGCTGGTGTCCGATCAGCTTTTCATGTAAGCATAGCTTGCCTTTCCTAGATATGAACTCTGTTTAGGGCAAGAACCATGTCTTAATCATCTGCATATGCTCTGTGCCTGAAACATAGAAAGCGCTCAGAACAAAGTTATTGATTAATTATCATGAAGATGAAGGCAAAAGGACCATTTGTAATTCTCAAAGCAAATTCCAAGTATTGAATGCAACTGTAGTGATCCTGATTGTTCTATTTTCTGGAGGACTAAAATATGCCCTGAGCTGATTTTTAGTTGAAGCTTTCAGAATAAATAAAGCATTATTGTCTGGGAGAAGTCACATATGAAGGTATCAATGATGCCCATTCATCTTCTTGTGGTAAAGCTCAGGTTTCCTGTTTTGCTTTTGTCTCAATCTAGACTGGAAGCTCTCAGAGGCAGAGGTTTCATGTTTATGTGCCCAGGAAATTCTGGGCACCTGTGTTGTTCCATGACTAATTGCTAAAAATAAATGAGCAATAATGCATTGTTGGTGTGAGGTTTGCTTCATGTCCTGAAATGTATTCTGAAAACACTGATTATGAACTTTCTTTAACCAACTGAGTCTTCCAAAAGCAGAAACCTGGTGAGAATTACTCAAGGGAAAATGACATTATTGTTTTGATTGGAGAATTTCTTATGACTGATATATAACTAGCTACGTACACTGTCAACACGGACTTGAGTAAAAGCAATGCTGTTTTTCTTTAAAGTGAATAGGATTATTGAAAAGAAGAATTCATGGCTTGGAAGGAAGCATAAAGTACATCTATTCTCACCATGTACCCCCATTACAACATTTCCTAGCCGCTATCCAGCTTGTACTGGAATACTTTGCCGAAAAGAGAAATGTCCTACCTGCCATCGGGGTTAATTCCCACTTCCCTTCATTTGTTCCTTCATTCAAACATTTTAAAGTACCCTTTCGATGTTAGAGCCAGATTAGACTCTGTTACAAGTTATTTGTTTATGTAAGGTTGAAAACTGAGTCCTTACAGCTTACATTAGTAAATTCAATTTTTACTTGCTCAGAGCTCAGAAGTCGAATCCATCCTCTCTATATCATCCTTCAAGTATTTGTAGGGAATGTCATCTTACTTGGGCAGTCTTACCTCTGTCCTAAACATCGCCAACTCCTGAATCTGCCACTCATATGACATGGTTTCATGTCTTCTGCTTCTCCATTCCAGTTTTTTTTATACTCCTCTCAGAATGGTATCACCAAAATTATTGCTCTGTGATCTGAGCAGCTGAAAGAAAGTCTAGCTCCTGTTTTCCCCTTTATCCATTATATGTGTTAATACAAATTTAATGAGTACCCATGTTTTGGGCAGTAAAATACTAACATTTGCCCCTTTTAAAGGAATCATTAAATCTAAGGCCCTTAAGTCTTATTCAGGTAGACTGCTTCTAAACCACATTCCTCCCACCTGTATTTATGAGGTTGGTTTTAGGAACCCACTCTCATTGTATTTAGATATATTTACTTCACCTTGTTATATTAACTCCAGTTAATGGTTTAGTTTTTTAAAAATTAGTGACATTCTGGGCTGTAGAGATTATAGACAGTGTTTTTGCCCTTCCAGAATTCAGAGTCAAGTGATGATGATGAATATTTAATAAAAAATCATAAATAAGGGTAAGTGCTGTGGCTGGTGTAAATGCACAGTACATTGATAACATATATAAGGGATGAACAAATTTTTGCCATTATTGTTATTATTGTGAAAATCTGTTAAAGGAGGAAAATAAAAAGACAAAACTATGAAGACTCCTCAAAAGAGGTAATATTTAGTGTGTGCCTTGCAGATGAGTAGAAATTAACCAGGCTAAGAACAGATAAAGAACATTCTATATTATGCTGTTCAATACATTATCCACTAACCACATGTGACTATTGAGCACTTGAAATTTATCCTGTATAAGTTGAGATGTGTTCTAAGTATAAATTTTGAAGATTTAGTAGCAAAAGAATCTCAAATGTCTCATTCATAATTTTTATGTGGCTTCTATGTTGACATCATATTTTGGATATATTTGGATTAAAGCATATTATTTCAATTAATTTTTAATTAAGTTTTTAAATCTTTTTAACATTTGAAATTACTTATATAGGTTACATTATATTTCTATTGGACAGCATTGCTTTAAAAATGTAAGCACAGGCAGAGGAGGATACAAACAAAAAGAAATCTGGAGAAGTGGGACTCCTCTGATCCTAATTCTGGATTCAGTTTATTCATCCAATTTATCAACCAATTTGGATAAATAGACATATTATATTTTCAACTATATAATTTAGTAACTTTTTAAAACTACAGAGTATTAAGAGCTGCTACTGATTACCTTCTCCTAGACTGACATCAATCTGTCTTTCAGATTATTTCAAGTTCACCTAGGTATACTGCTATTTAATCCATCTCTCACAACATTTTCTCTCCAAAACAGAAATCGCTTTCAGGGGCACCTGGGTGGCTCAGTGGGTTAAGCCGCTGCCTTCGGCTCGGGTCATGATCTTAGGGTCCTGGGATCGAGTCCTGCATCGGGCTCTCTGCACAGCAGGGAGCCTGCTTCCCTCTCTCTCTCTGCCTGCCTCTCTGCCTACTTGTGATCTCTGTCAAATAAATAAATAAATAAATTTAAAAAAAGTAAAGAAAAGAAATCGCTTTCAAAACCTATCAGCCTTTCTGATAACGATGCGTTAGTGTGTTCCACTGCTTCTCAGAAAATCGCTCATGAGACCAATCCCCAGTACTCACAGGGGTGACCAGCTTGGTAGGACAGCCTTAGATTGGTCTGCCTGTCTGTCCATCCGTCCATCCTTCCTTCCTTCCCCACATCAATCAACCCGTTTGCCAACTCCATTCTGAGAGATCCCTTCCCACCCCACCCCCCCAAAAATACAGCTGCATATAAACTTTTTCTCTGGCTATGCTTTTTTGGATAATTTAGGCTAAAATAATTGTTATCAGGAGCGACTCTGGAAAATTAGATATCACAAGAGAATTCAGAAATTGGATACCAAAGAAAGAAATGAGATTTCACTCCATAGTAAGATAGCAATAGGGCCTCTTTGATAGTAAACTATAGCATGCTGTAGCATCGATACTATAAGATGTTCACCAGTGAAGAGGTACAGAAGGTCAAACACTGGTTTACATGGTAGCATTAGCATCAGAATAGAATGAGTCATTGAAACTAAATTTATTTGCCTGGTCCCTGGGTACAAAATTGGAATGAATATCTTTAACACCTGGCAGAATCCTCAGGATGGCTCCTTGACCTCTGGAGTGGAGCTATTATGATATGAAAAGCCAAGAAAAAAGCTATTTATCAGTGACTCAAAAAGCTTTCAGGGCTGAGCTCTTTACTAAGAGCAAGAGAGGACTGTATGACAGGTCCAAGCTGTCATGGAATCTCTCTTGCCACTGAAGACATTTGACCCAGAAAACTGATGGGCTGAGATATATACTGTAGATTAGGATGCTTTACAGAATCTCTGACAAGCTCCAATGCAAGTGTCATACAGACACCAAGGGTTCTGCCACAAGGACATGCCATCAGCAGTAGGGAACTTCTTGCCATTTTAAAAGCAGCTCCCGGAATCTTTCTAGGCCCTAGTGGGTTCTGAGTACCCGACCGTTAGCTACTATGTGACAGTATAACTGGATCTGCTATCAAAAACTGGGTATCATCAGATCTATTGAGTCTTAAGTTCAGGTGGGCACAGCAAGAGTCCACTGTATGGTATGAGCAGATCCAGAAAGTACAAGTAAGCTACATCACCAGATAGCCTACACTCCCATATCACCTACATGCACTGTAGTGAAACCCATCCCTTAATTTAAACCAGCAGCCTTACAGGTGATTCCCTAAAACTGGCTAATCCAAAACTCGGGCCTGGATCACAATGTATTAATAATGCTGAACTAAATCAGATAGTCCCTGCACCTCAATGACCTCTAGGGTGGCCCTGGAAGAGAGTAATGATGAGAAATCCTTTCAGTTAGCAGTGTTGCAAATAGTTTTTTCGTTGTTCCCCTTCTATGAAAGTAATGATGGCTTAACATGTGCAGATATATAAGAATTTGGGGCAATGACAAACCACTTAGCTAATTTTGTAAGGTACCTGGAAAGAGTAAGATTTGATCATTTGTGAGGAAGGGAAATTTGGGGAAGAAGCATGTGAATGAACCTATATTAAAGAGCACAAAGAATGAGGATATGTTTGTCTTCTGACAGTGACCACTATAGAATGCCCACTATAAAGGAAAACTCAATAACCAGAACACCTACGGAGGTCAGAGGACCTCTCTTCTTCCATTCCAATGTTAATGCAACCAGTCCATGAACAGAATATTCCTGGTGACAAGAACGGAGACTATATCTGCATCCAACAATCTGTACCAAAAAATTTAGGTACTGCTGTTGATGGATATTTAACAGATCAACAGCTGCACATTCAATACGACAGCATCCCTCAAAGAGATTAGCTAAGCAGTTGGTAGAATGTTGATTATATCAGACTCATTCCACTCTAGAGGGGGCAGCAATCATACTTACTAGAATTTGTATGTATTCTATTTATAAGTTTACCTACATGGCAAAGTGTCTCTGGCAACATGACCACTTGAGGGCTTATTGAATGCTTGGTTTGCCAACTCAGGATCTTTTATAACATAAGACAAGGAGCCCAGGTCATGCTTACAATTTAGCACGACAACCAGCAAGAAGGCAACTTAATAGAAAGATAAACAACCTATAAAAAGCTCAGCTCAAGTGACACATACCCTCTGAGTTTGGGGAACTATCCTGTAGGATGTGGTATAGGAACCAATCAGGCCACACATGGTGCTGCATTCTAGGAGCAATAAAGCATGGGCATGAGAACCAAGAATGGAATTGAGATAGTTTCTACTCACCATCACTGCTGGGGCTATCTGCAGAATGGTTATATAAAATTCTGTGGGTGCTACTGGTTCCACAGGTTCTATCCACTGGATTCCCAGGAGTAAATCCTTTCAACAGAGAACAAAGCAGGAGTTTCATTTAACCTGATGCTAAGAGTACCCTCTGATCATTCTGGGCTCATCATGTAGGTAGACAAGCTGATAAATAAAGAGCTACCACGCAGGCAAGATGATTGGCCCTGGCTACCATGAGGACCTAAAATTGCTGCTATCCATTTGGGACAGGAAGGAGTATGTTCAGAACCCAGAGAATTCAAGTGTATGTTCTCATCCAGGGTCAGTAGCAACCTTAAACGGACAACTACCACAACTATAAATGAATATAAATAAACTGCTAGTACTAGGAATCACTGGGCCCTTCATTAAATGCATCATTAAATTCAAGATATGTAGGCCAAAAAATGAATATCATACAAGTAATAAAACTAGAGACCAAACAAGGAGAAGATATGGATAGTTACACTAAGAAAAAGGTTTTGTTTGAATAAAAACCCTCCCCCAAATTAGACAAGAACAGTAAGTTATCAGTAAAAACTACGATCCTAGGAGAGTCAAAGAATTCTCCCATCTCAACTTTGAAAAGACGCAATGGTTTGAAGCTGTATATGAAATCTGAAGTCCCCAATCCCTGGAGCTTCTGGGGTTAGCCCCTCCTTTCACACTCAAAAACATAACCAGGGCTCCCACCACTCATATGGAAAGAAGGCCAACGTAATCTCTAAAATTTCTGAGAATTCCTGGGAGGTAAAAAAACAAAGCTGACAGCTTTCATTTCTCTAAACTCTCATTCCAAACTTTGCTCTCTATCTAACTAAATCCCCCCTCTCTGTTTGGAGTTCTTTCTTTGCCATCTTCTTTTCTGTACCATATCACACGTTTTGTAGATCAATTTTTATTTCATTCCTTAAAACTTTTGCATTATCACAACACTAAGCTGCTGTTCTGTATATAAAAAATTTTGCTAAAGGTTTAAAAATATCCAATGGTAGTGCAGTGCAGCACAGATGAGAAAAGAACTTTTTAAAGTGTTTTGGTCACTCAAAAAGAAAATGCATCCGTGGCCACGATTCACTTAGGCCCCAGCTTGCTGCCATTTTGCTATTTTTCCCCATGAGCCATCCTTCCAAATGAGAGCTACTGATAATCCAAAGAACATTATTCTAAAAAGATGACAATAGTTAACAGCACATACTTACACAGTTTTGTAAAAATATCCCTACTTGCATTCTTACATGTTTGCCATCAGTGTGAGAAGGACTAGCCAGGGCTAGAACTGACCCAGATAAGCCCAGTTTGAAGTGGAGATGATACCAGATGAACTGCAGATGAAGTGCATGCCCAGCCTAGATTAGCCCAGATTAGTTGATACCTGGCTGACCCACAGCGCTTTGAACTATAGTAATAAATGCTTAGTGTCTTCAGCCAGTGAGTCTAGGGGTAGTTTGTTACACTGTTAAAGCTAAGTGACAGAACTGGTAGCCATTTCTCAATTTGAAACCTAAAGAACCGAGTTTTTATTTTTTCAACCATGGCAGTACCGTAATGGGAAGGGCCTTGAAGCAGAGCATGCTGGGCATTTTAAAGGAATAACAGGAAGGCCAGAATGAATGGAATGGAGGGCATGAGGGAGAGATTCACAGGAAACACATCAAAGAGGCAGCGGTGGAGGAGACAGAGGGGGCCATACAGGCCTTGTAAAGACTTTGACATTTACTCGAAGTAAGACGGGAGACACTTTTAATGATTTGAGCTGAAGACAAACATAACCTGAATTATTTTTAACCACATTATTCTGATTTCTGGTTTGAAAATAAGGGGGCAAGTGTCAGAACTGGCATAGCAGTGAAGAAGCTGTTGCAAACGTTGACAATGGCGTGGACTAAAATTCCCAAGTAGTGAGGAAAGTTGTGAAATATAAAGAGGCCAAACATAGTTTGTGATAGAGAAAAAAAGGATCTGGTAATAGAGTAAATATGGAGGGAAAGAGAAAGAGTGGAGTCCTGGATTAACATCAAAAATTTTGGCAGGAACAACTAGAGAAACCAAGGTGGCATTTTCTGAAATGTAGAAGACCATAAAGGAGTAGGGCTGGAGAATGGTTTATCTTAAGATACTCATAACTTCTATCATGAATTGTTTTTGAAAGATTTGGAAAAAGTCATCCCATTTGGATAAGCAGTCTAATGAGATGAGTATCTGGTTGCTCCGATTAAATGCTGATTTTCGTTCACCATTTTTCTCAGTGTTAGAAGGATCCTAAAACAAGTTATAATGGGACAGTATATAAAATTGGAAGACTATTCCTCAAAGCATTCAGAGGAATATAAGACTATATTTATAGTGTATCATTTATAACTCTGTCATCTGTTCTTTGTGTCTCCCTGATTCTACAGATAGTCTTATGGTTTCATATTATCATCATTAAAAACATCTTTACAGCAAGGCTTTGCTCTGTCCATACACAACAGACTTAAAATCCAACAGTAGCAACTAAAGGATTCCAAAATAGAATTTATATATTTGGAAGGAAAAACCTAACTAATCTACTGCTGAGCTTTTCAATTAGTTTTGTTTTGTTTTGTTTTTAGAGAGAAAGAGTGGAGTGAGGGGCAGGGGGAGAGAAAAAGGAAAGAATCATTAGCAGGCTCCACACTGAGCAAAGAGCCTGACACAGGGCTTGATCTCAGAGTCCTGAAATCATGACCTCAGCCAAAATCAAGAGTCGGATGCTTAGCCAACTGAGCCACCCACGTCCCCTTCAATTGGTTTTGAGTGTTCAATTTCCAGTAACTTCCTGTTAAAATTCACTTTCAAAATATTCTGTCATGTTAGAAGTTTGGGAGGGGGGGTGAGCTTTTTTACAGGATAAGGAAAACTATCACTACCTGTTCCCAATCTCCCTGAACATATCTAACTGACATCTAACTGTTTTTTTTAATGATTTCATTGTTTCCCTCACAGAGTTAGTTGGTTTATATTTCTAGCTTCATCTGATGCTTTTATTAAAAGCAACGTCAGTATGAAATAAGGAGTCAGTGAAAAATTAATTTAATCTGAACAGCCTGAAAGAAGCTCATTTCTAACAGTTCTGGAAAGCACATTTAAAGCATACTAGAATTTTTGTAAAACTTATGTGTATTCTAATGAAAAAAGAAAACTCAAATTCAGACTTTCATTTATATGTATAATCCACCTGAAATAGAAGGAAAAATGTCAAGCAATCAAATTATACATGCCACAGGTAGGAGTAGAAATAAAAAAACATTAGCAGGGTCTTGATAGAAAACATAGTAAAAAGCTGATTTATGTACTATGAGGCATAAAGTGAAGGGTGCCAGAGGGTAACACAAGCAAAGAAAATAAAATACTATGGATGCGAATGAAACAAGATCACTTTCACACACACAAAACAGGTGAAAACAGAGGTCCTGGAGAAAAGGAAAAATAACCTTACTGATAAGAATTCCATGTGGTACCCAAAATAGAGTCAATCTACAAGTAAGTAAGAAAATTTAATTAAACTCAAATTTGGAAGTGGACATTTAATTTCAGTGCTCTATTTTAATTTCTTGCTCTTCAAGTCAAAGGGCTTTTCCTTTTTGGGAGACTATTTCAAGAAAAAGAAAATCCTTGATTGAAACTGAACAAGTAGGAAGAGAGGGTTAGATATTAAAAATAAATAACTAAAGGTGAAGATTAGAAGAATCTAAATAATAAAGCAGGCTGCAGCATAACCAAACATATCAGTCAGCGGTATTTGTGGTTAAGGAAAGAGTAAAAAATATTTTCCAAACCTTCCCTTAAGTTGTCCTTACTATTAACTATTATGGGCAATGATCAAAATAGACTTTTAAATGAAAACATGCTTTCAATGTGCACACCTACTTTGTACGTCTGCTTATTGTTGAAATTTGCATGAGAAAGTAAACCTCACATACTCAGAATAGATAATTAACAACACATTTTTTGGCAGAGTTATTCAAATGCTTTTAAAACTCTTTTGAAGGGCTGAAGATCTCAGCCAACGTTAATCATATCTCTGGTTGATTAAAAGAGGATGTACCTAAGTTTATCTCATATCATCAGAGTCCAAAATATAAGTGCAATTAAAACAGAGTCTAGATTAACCAGTTAACAGAAACAGAAAGAGATAAAAGAGATGTTACATGGACATACCATCTATGGTACTCGGAGAGACAGTTAAGGGTTATGGCACCATTGTAAGGAAACACATCCCTGGCAGAAAAGGAAAGAAGAACTCAAGGATGATAACAGAATAAGGTGATGGATGGAAAGGCTGAAACTTAGCCTTGGTCTTTAGGACTGAATGACATAAAAACTAGGCAGCTCCTAATTAATTCGTGAAACTAAGATCATATAATAGATCGTAGCTATCAAGTTAACATACTCAGCAACCCCCAAAGATTCCATGTGATGTCAAGTATCGCCTTTTTACAGATGGTGAAACCGAGGCACAGTATGCCAAAGGCTGCAAAAAGTGTAGTGGTTCGGTGATCTCTTGAAGAAACAAACTGGCAACACAGAGAAACTCTCCACCACCTCCTTGACAAGCTGCAATTTCCTTTAGCCCTCTGATGTTGGGTCCACATTCCATCCCTTGGAAAGCACACTGAGGCACTGGCTTCAGAATGTAGTAAACCCTAAACTGAAGATATTAGACCCAGATTTTCACTGCCCTCCACCACTCTTTCGCCCTCCCAGCTATGGATATGCTGTACTTTCATAAGCATTATTTTTCATGTGTATGTGGGTTTCCTCAGTGCCTGGTATCCATCCTTTATTATTCATCTTCTCTCCTATTGGCAAAATTAACTCTAAATTGGAAAGCCAGGGGGGAAAATGCTCTAGCAGCAATTTAGTTCTGCCTTTTAAGACTTACTCATCATTAATTTATTAGTAGTAATATTTATTTAATGTTTTCAGTTAAATGGCCAACTAAGACAAATGAAAATTTGAATTCTAAAAGCACTTAAGTACAGCTCTTCTGGGGCTGTTGAACCTAAAAATGAAGAATTAAAAAAGGCCAAGTTAGGAAACAATAAAAACAATCATTCTGGCCATCTTTAGTTTCAATTCTGGGGTCCACAAATGCATGACAGAATTGTTCTTTTTTTCTCCACTGAAAGTAGAAGCCATCAATACCAAGAAACATCAAGTGGCCCATTTCCAAACCAACTAATTAATGTTATTATTATTCAAATCGGTAGCACTTCAGTTTCCAGAATGACAAGACATTGAATTGTCCTGTGGCACCTCCTCCACTTAAGCAATCCTGACTTTAGTTTTGAAAGAAAGAGGCAGAGGAGGCAAGAAATACAGCGCAACTCCAAGAGTACTTAGTCACCCACTAGATTTAGAGAGAGAACACCATCGCATGAATCTAGCACATGTATGCAAAACTAAGGAGAAATTCTTCAAGGAGAAATTCCCCCATGACTAGAAATGGCCCTCACACTCGCTGCCCTCAGCCTTGAATTCCAGGGTCGGGCGCTCTCCTCTGGAAAGCAGCCCCTGCAAAGTCTTTTTTCTTGCCCTGTTGATTTGCAGTTTGATAGTCATCATGACCCCAAGCTATGCATCAACTACAAGTTATTCTAATGGAGACCATGCCAAAGTGCATGGAAAGAAATGGAGCCAAATATTCACATGTTTTTAAAAAAAAAAAAAAAAAAAAGCAAACATTAAAACAAGAAAAACTTCCATGGTTCAGAGGATCACATCTTTGGGGAATTCGTTCTAGAAATGGCATGCCTGCAAACTGAACTAGGGAGAATCAGAGGTTCGTGGAAGGCTGGTTTTATCATCATCCATTTACCATTCTCAGCGGCGTTTACAAACTAGGCACTAGGCACCCAGGAAGAAAACATATGTATGCAGCAGAGCTACTATATGAGACAGTCACATTTCATTTTTCCTTCTTCAATATTAAGAAGGATATTATTTTTCTGGCTGGTTGATTTAAAGAAATGTTTTCTCTAGGTAAATCTTCTCTTGCCTATTAAATCCCAGTGACACTCTGCATGCGAGAGCACATCTGATCAGCTACAGACTCCTACCTCTCTGCTAAATACAGTCAAAAAATAAGAAAAAAAAAAAAGCAAGAAAGAAATTGTAACTAAAAACATTAGTAATAATCCTCAAAATACTGTAAGTTGCCAGCAAATAATGGCTGGTATATTGATTAACAGCTTGAAGTAAACAGTGGGCAGTTAATGCTGTAACAAACCCGTGGGGTTTATTGCACCAATAATTCTGTAAAACTACCAAGTTTTAAGAACCTATTGCTGAAATAAACCATATTCTTTAGCACCCACCGGCAGTGGTATTTATATGCATATATATATATTTCCCTTCTTAAATTAAAGGCTTGCGTGGGAAATTGATCATTTATATTTGCCCAGTCAGAAAACACGGCACAGTTGAAGAGGTTTATCACTAGATGATGTGCTCTTGCACTCTTTTTTTTTTTTTTTAATCTTTTCACCTCGCACTCTAGAACAAATATCAGCAGAACTGAGTTGCAAAACAGCTTAGCACAGTATGGAAAAGAGAGTGCTAATCCAAGAGCATGGACTTGAACCAGGTCTTAGAAGGAGAAGATATTAAGGACTACTAATTAATTAATCTGTTAAGCCTCTGTGTCAGTTGGGGGGAGAGAAAGAAGGAAGGAAGGGAGGGAGGAAGGGGGGTAGGGGGGGAGGAAGAGGAAGAGGAAGAGGGAAGGAGAAAGAGAGAGAGAGGAAGAAAGAGGGGAGGGGACCACAGGAGAGGACAGGAGAGGGCTCTTTAGTAGAGTGCCCTGAATAGGATATACTGGGAACTGAACTTGGGAGGCAGCGCTGATGAAGGGCTTTTGAAGCCAGGAACACAGTGGAGAGCACAGGGAAGCATAATCCGAACTACAAGTAGCCTTTACTAAGGTGTGGAACCCAAGCTGTTTGCATATTCAAGGAAGAGTTATATAGTAATCGGCCATTTTTGCTACATGTACTGAGAACCCTGGAAAGCACTGGAAAATGCAAAAATAACGCCAAATTTGTAGTTACTCCTAAGTAGTAATCCAACCCTCCTTGCCTCTCAGGCTTCCGTATCTTCTCTCCCTAATGTTTGAGCAACTGAGTGCCTTGTGTGGGCTCAGCTCCACTTGTGCTCAATGACAACTGCCATTTTCTGAGTTTCAGCCATTCACCAAGCACTTTCTAGGCTCCTATCTCTAATTTTTGCTCTAACTTTGAAAAATATGGCTCTTAATCTCTCCCCATCTTTTTTTTTTTAACTGGTTAGGCAACCTGAACCTATCACACAGCTAGTGGGAGTATAGAGATTGGCTTTAAACCTAAGGCCAAACCCTATCACTTTTCATGATGGCTCACTGGCACTCAATGCTTTGCTGAAGAAGGATGTGTCGATCAGTGTCCCCAAACTCACTGCCATAGACCAGCAACAAATTACCCTAGCTGCCACCATTCCCTGGTTGGGTCCCTAGTAATTGAATTTCTGCTTCATTTGTGTGTTGTAGATCTATCAATTATGGGAAATTGGGTCTCTCTCTGCCTTGGCCACTGCTCCTCTAACCATCAGAGTATCCCAGACATATTTTCTCTACACCATTGCCTTCTGTTTTTACCGATCCGAGAACTACAACTATCATGAAGGAGAATATTGATTATTGTTTATTCAACTTGCAGCAGGGACTTTAAAAGATATATCTTTTAAAGATATTGTCTCATTTACTCTTCACAATCACCTTACAAATTACATACACATGTGTGTATTATAACCATTTCAGGAAGCAGGAAATAACGGCTCCAACAAATCAAACCGTTTGCCCAAAGTCAAACAGTTGATGAAGTGGTAAAGTGAGGGTACGAATTTAGGTCCACCTGACTCCAAATCCCAAGCTTCCAGTTACCATACTACCTCCTTCTCACCTCTTATCCTAGAGACCAGAAATTCTAAATTCAAAAATGGTGACTTTGCTTAACCACCTGAGTACGCCAAATTGTTATGTTTCAGTCACTTTCTGAGATTTGTGGTTGCCTCCTAGGACTTAGAGCCCTGTGGTCAAGTGTGTGCCAGGACTTGAGCTAACTGATGCCCTACTCATGGTGCAGTGTGCTTCTCTCTGGCACGCTAAGGTATCTGCAGGTAAGACTGAGACCCAGGGCTCTGTCCTACCAAGCATGTAAACCATGGTCATCCACTTCGTATAGTTGTGTCTGAATACACTCAGGTCATTCCTAATATACAGGATTTCTCACTCCTCATCTCTTTCATTCCCACTTAGAAAAGAGGGGACTAAGAGAGTTCTGATGAAAGTTGTGAGCTGCTTCTGTGTCCTGCAGTTTACAGAGAAATGAGGAACGGATCTGTCCATCTCCCTCCTCAGCCCAGGCTCTCCGCTGGCCTACCTGCAGAGCATGGAGCCCTTTCTCCTACAGCACCTGCACATAACAGGTGACCATTGAACAACACAGGGATTAGGGGCACCAACCCCCTTTCCCACAGCTGCAAGTCCATGTATAACTTTTGACTCACCAAAGACTTAACTACTAACAGCCTACTGTTGATCTGAAATCTTATCCATAACATGAATTGTCAATTAGCACATATTTTGTATATTATATATATTATATACAAGATATAAGAAAATGTTAAGAAAATCATACAGAATAAAAAGTACATTGATGGTATGGTATTATATTTATCCCCAAAAAATCCACATGGAAGTGGCTCCAAACAGTTTAAGCCCATGTTGTTCAAAGGCCAACTGCAAGCTTCCTTAAGGCCAGACCAGAGACCTTCCCATTCACCTCTTGCACTTCTAGCTCTCCGGCTCAGAACTAGTGTTCAACAAATTCCTGTGGGAAACAGGAAGTAAGGAATAAGGACAATATGAAATACGGGAAAAAACCACCAGGTACAAACACTGTGATATCTGTAGCTTTTACAATCAGCTTCTGGAAGCAACCATGTAAACTATGCCCTTCCAAAACCCAGTGGAAGACTTAACTCCAAGTATTGAGAGAGCAAGAGAAAGAGAAAGGAAATTGGGAAACAATGAGATATTGATTCTCTTTAATCAAAAAGGTCTATTATGCAATCTCTCTCTTCATAAACTTGCAAAGACATCTGCCAGGACTAAAGACTATTCCCCAACCAGGCTTTGCCCAATGCCCTTACATGACTTACCATCTTTTTCCAGTCATCCTCTTGCTTCTGCATGTTCCTTTCCTTGTCCCTTTTAACTTCTCTCCATTTACCATCTAGATCGGTGCGACAGGCAGCTTTCCTCACACAGTAAATATGATTCCTAAAAAGATCAATAGAAATTAGAGCTCTATCAACTGAACTGTATGTTGACTTATTTTAGGGAGTCCTAATTTTCAGGTTTGGCTTTCTTCAGCCCACATCATTTCTTGCCATTTAAGTTGAAAAGTTCTCTCCTCCAGAGCATCCATGTTTAATAATTAATGATCTGTAAACAAATAGTTCAAAGTTCTGGAGGAGTTCTCTATTTAAAGCAACTACAAGTGGAAACTACATATAAGGTTAAAAATAGAAAATTATCATCCTTCCCATCCTGGATCCTATGGGCAGAACTCTGAAATACTGGGTGGTTGGTAAAGAGGAACTGTGGGAAAGAAAGTACGTGGTTCTAAGGAAGGGCGTGGTGTCAGTAACTGATAACTATGAATTCTGGTAAGCTAAGAATTACCTAGAAAATTCTGTAGGATGTAGATATACAGGCACTTCCATCAGAAGATTCTGATTTAGTTGGCCTGGGGCTGGGCACTGAAACCTACCTCTAAAAACCATTTCCAAGTGACTGATTATAGCCAGAGGACAATACCCTGAGAATCACTAGAGCAGGGTGTTCTAACAGTGTTTCTCAAGCTTTAATATTCCTAAGACTCCCGCAGAGAGCTTGCTAAGACATAAACTCCAAGGGAATTTGTGATTTCAGAAATCTGGAGATATAAGAATTTACCTTTAGAACAAGATCCACGAACCACTCTTTTTAGAATAGCACTAATACAAAATACTGATTTTCAAATTTGGCTGTACACTAGAATCACTAAAAAAGTTAAAAAAAAAAAAAAAAAGATCGATGCCTAAATACCACCCCATAGATACTTCGATTAAACTGGTCTGTAACCTGGGAACACGAGATTTTTTTAAAAAATTTCCCAAGGGATTTTAATGTGAAACACATGAATGTCTCTCACATAACAAGTATTCATTCATTCAGTACCTTCTGTATTGGTCATACAGTTTTGTTCCTGTAACAAACAACTCAAAATCTTAGTGGCTTAACACAATAAAAGATTATTTTTTGCTTCTATAAAATCCAGTGTGGATGTCCATATTGGGAGGGCTTTCTTAGAAGCTTTCCTCAAAGCAGTGAGTCAGAGACCCAGGTGTCTTCCATCTTGTGGCTCTGCCATCTTGTGGTCCCAGGGTCATTCTGCCGTCATCAGGCTGACACACAGGAAAAAGAAAGAATGGGAAAGACATTTCATATTCTAAACCATCTCAGTCTTTCCACTGGCCTGAATAGCCATATGATTGATCTAATTGCAAAGGAAAATGAAGAAAGTCAAGTAGCACTAGATACTAGTGAGCACATATGCTTCTGTCTAGCTGGCTGTGTGTCAAGCATTATGCTAGAAATGGGGAGGGGAGGTAAGGAAGAATGTAAGCCCTGGTATTGAAATTTAAGGTTTTTTTTGTTTTGTTTTTTTGTTTTTTTTTTTACAGCAGTAAGCCTCTTTGATCAATGCAGTAGGTACTGACTGAATAAATCTTATATCAGCTTTGCTTCTGGAAACTGAGAGGTTATCACTCTTACCTCCCTTTGACCCAAATATTCTAAATCGAGGATCAGCGTAGAAAAAGTCCATTTACATAGAGCAACTCAGGTGGCTGGCATACGACATCATTAGATCTACTTCTTTTCGGCACAGGTTATATGGTCTTGAACTAGAAGCTTGGTTTCCAGACCAGTAAAACAGAAATACTGGTATCTTTCAAGGTTGTTTTGAAAATTAGAACATGCTAAGTAGGGCCTTGATAGATGTGTACTGGTCTTATATATTATACTCATACATATTCTTATATTATTACTGATGAATTCTTATAACTGCTTTGTAGGTTTACTTTAATTAGAAAGACTTCCAGTCCTTGAGAGTGTAGACTGTAGCTCACAATTTGTTGATCTGACCCAGAGTCCCTGGCAAGCGACCGACACAGAAAAAATTTCCTTGAAAAGTATTTGTTGAATTTAGGTCCACTAGGCGTGAGTCTGGGGGCCTGAAGCTGGTAGCGGTGTAAAATTTCCCATGAGAATTGTTCCTAATATCAGCATGTCTCTGAAGAGAAATACTACAAGCATCCCCAAGGAACTAATAGGATAAATTGAAACTTTTACAAAACGAGAACAGTTAAATTTCATGGAAATGCCTGCATTTAATCATCATCAAAATGGTCTAGGATTCATACCTCCTTGTTGGTTCTAATCAGCCCTTCCCTCTCAACACTGGACAATTACTCAACAGAAAAGAACCCCAACTGCAGATTCAAAAATCACAACACCCTGCTTTATAGATGAGGATCTACATTCCAAAGGATAAGTGCCCTGCCCAGGTTTAGAGATTCAAATCCAGTTTCCCTGCCTCCAGATCTCAGACTAGGGTTACATGGACTCACTAACAGTAAACAATAACCAGAAGTATGACAGGATAAAAATGGTGCCTCTGTCTGAAATATCAATTAAAGCATTTAGACATTTTCATATATAAGGAAATACAAATTTATTGTGGGGATATGCAAATTTTCTATAACATATGACTACAAAGAATTTTTAAATTTCTGGTGGTCTGCTTCAGATTATGACACTAGGCCCCTGGGGCCACTCATGTTTGCTTCTCAGGAAACATGTAAGAAGCACTGCCTTTCTCCGTGCCATTAAAGGGCCATTGAAATGCCAAATAGAGCCCATTATTTGAGCCCATTACTGGAAATCTGTCTGCAAAACTCTGTTCAGATGCAATAATGATTTAGGCAGGTCAGACTTCCCAGAAATGAAGAAAAGTGCTGAAAATAAATAGGAGACAATAAATCTCTTAATGGTGCAAAGGGGAAAAATAAAGCAAATTATGTTTTATCTGGCAAACATATCATAGCCTTTTTTTTGTAATCCTCATTTTTCCTTTCTATAAAAAGCAGTTAGTTCAAAATTGAAGAAAGTTTAGATAAGTGTCCCAATTGCGCTTAACCCAGGATGCAGAGATTAGCCATTTGCAGAAAAAAATGGACCAGTGACTACTGTTGGGAATTTATTTGTGAGTTCATAGATGTAAACTGTGTGAATTATTAATGGCTTAAAGACATCGGAGTTACGCCTCCTCTATGAGAGCCCTGGAGGAAATATTCACAGAGGAAGCAATGGCAAAGAGCAAAAAAGTTTCACTTTTTCTTTTGAATCTAATCTTAAATTTAGTCCAATGTCCAATGCAGAGTTCTAGTATGTGGCTGGAACTTGCCCTAACAGCTAACGAGTGTCTCTACTACCACTGACTCAATTCAATCTTGCAATCTGACCATTCTTAGGCTGGCTTCACAATACTGGAAATGGAAGAAAAAATAATACACATGCTTGAGAGAATATCTTACGGAAGGAAAAAACAAAAATAAAGGACCTCACAAATGATGATATTTTTAAATAAAGGGTGATCCTATCCTTGTCCTAAAATGAGATGAATCCAAAGGCCAAATCTTCCTCCTAGATGGTGGGAGGAATGAGGTGAAGTAAAAGGGGTGGAGGAAGAAAGCCTTATGAAAGAAGGAATTCAGGGCCCAGGTTTGGACCCTAGGAGCAGAGAAAGGAGAGACAAAGATAATGGGCAGGATTTATCTAGGGGCACTTGCATCCCATTTCCCACTTTTTGCTCTGCGCTCTGGCTTTGAGCTCAGAGAAAGAAATTGGGCAAGAAATTAAAGAAAGTGTTCATTGAAGAGTATGTGAGACTCTGAGCAAAATCAGGATGGGTTTTAGGGGCCAGGGCCTTGAGATAACATGGAATTAGGGAAAGGCAAAAGGAACATTCTCTCCCTGCCCCTACCCTCAAACAGCCAAAATCCACACAGCTCAGCTTTGAGACATTGAGGTTCTAGAACAGTGATTTGTAAAGGGCGGCTATGCCTGGAGGAGCAGCACATTCCCAGAGAAGACAGATGCTAATGCAATGATGAGGCCCTTTGGCAAAGAGGCTACAATGGAGAATTAATGGACTGGTTCCTGAACATAAGTGAAAAGCCTTTGAAAATTAGGAAAAACCACTGAGGGAACCTTTGAGAACTGGTGATGCTGATGAGCATGTGTACATTATTCTGTAATTTATAAATTATTTTCACACAGCTCATTTGTTTCTAACATTGATCCTAATAGGTAGAGATGACAAGCATTACTAGTATCTGTGTTTTGTAGATGAGAAAATGGAGTCTCAGAGTTTAAGCAACCTGCCCAAGGTCATTCATCTGGTAAGTATCAAGGTTAGGAATTCCAAAACAGGACTTCTCACTCTAAATTCAGTTCTTTTCTCACTGGAACATATTACCAGTTGGGAATTGTGACAGTTCAGTTAACCAGTCCTTAAGAAAAAAATTTTAACAAAGATGACTTAACATCAGGGAGCTGAGAGTAATTCAGTACTGGGTCTATATGGAAACAAAGTTGCAAAAATTAGAGGGCTGACTAGGACTTGAGTCCAGAGGAGGAGAAAGATGCCATCTCAGGATTCCTATGGCCTGCTCACTGAGAGTCCAGGAAGGACTGCCAAGACTAGATGACTAAGAGAGGAGTGGATGGCTAGAAGCTGAGCTACCTTCTGAGCAGAGCAAAAAGGAAGAAGTATGTTGCTGAGACAAACAGCACATCTCCCTAATTCAGAATGCAGGATATCTTTGTGTTCTTAGGTTGTTTTTTCTTTGGGTGGTGAAATTCCTGGGTAGGAAGAGTGAGATTACATTTGCTTCCTGAATAAGGACATTGATGAATCATCTTGGCCAAGTGCCTCACCTTGACCATTGTGCCCAAAACAACTTTGGTTTATACTCATAGGTGCTATAAAAGTGAGGGGTGGGATTTAAAAATAGGCCTAGAGTAAACATAAAGTTAATAATTTAAGGAATGATAATTTGGAGAAGGGGATGGCAAACATTTTCTAGAAAGGGCCAGAAAGTAAATACTTTCAGTCTTGTGGGCCATATGGTCTTTATCACAACTACTCAACTCTGCCACTGGTAGCAGGAAAGCAGCCATAGATAATATGCAGACAAATGAGTCTGGCTGTGTTCCAAAAAACTTTATTTGCAAAAACAGGTGGCAGGGTGGATTGGACCCAAGAGCCCTACTTTGCCAACTACAAAGTTAGAGAAAAATTTTGTCTACCTGAAGATCCCTTTATTCTCATTTCTATTCCTGAATCAAGTTGGACCATGGGAAGAGGCAGAATATGTCACATTAGCTGTTTGCTATCAATTTTTATAAAATTAAAATTTTGTTCACTGCCACCATAAGAAATGCATTTCTGTACCTGTTAATATATTATTATCAAGAACACTATTTTCACTATTCCCTATGAAATGCTCTCTGTAAAACTTTCTGACAGTGTTTGGTATTAAGATACAATTTTTTTCCACCATAAACTTGCATGTTTCCTTCTATCAGAGTAGTCAAATATTTATCACACATCCTTCTTCAACCTCACTAGAAAGGTTTGAATGGGGCTTTATGTTGAATCCAATAATTTTATGACCTTCACGGTGACATACTCTTCTTATTTCTACCTTCAAGCATGTGTGCACATGCTTATGTGTGCACGCACACACACACACACACACACACACACACAATTATTTCTATTGCATTATAGTCTTTTTAAAAAAATCTAACTCAAATTTTTGTAAAAAAGAAAGCAAGTTCAAATAAACACATGTTATTACAGAGAAATACTTCAAACCCAAATAAAGAGAGCCAACTGGTAAATGTAAACCCAGTTTTTCACCCAACCTAACATATTGAACCTTGTCAGAGGAACTAAGAAGAGATAAGTTTATTGTAAAGACAAGAAATATGGTGAGAAAACCCCCCCTATATTCTCAAGACATTTCACATTTTAAGTAATTAAAAAGTACTTTTTAATACTTTTAAGTGGCTCTGGAATAGATAAAAGATTAATAGAATGGACAAAGGAGCTTGGAAGCAGATGCAAAAATGAATAGAAATTTGGTTATGACAGAGAAAATGACTGATTCCCCCTCTGGAAAAAAAATTAGGTTCCTACCTTATCAGTACATATAATTAATCCCAAATAAATTAAAAACTAAATGTGAAAAATAAAAGTAGAAGCTTTAAGCTTATAAAAATATATCTTTACAACATCAGGGTAGGTTAAGATTTCTTAACCAAATGTTATGCACAAATTACAAAGGGAAATACTGACATTGACTCCATTGATATTTCAAACTTTTCTCCATCAAAAATATTATAAATGAAGTGAGAGATATCACAGAATAGGAGATGAAGGGAAGAGATTTGCAGTCCATTATTAGAGGATTAGTAGCCAGAATATATAAAGAACTTCTACAAAGCAATAAAATAAACAAATAAATCAGTTGACCTAAGGGGAGGGAAGCAAGGATGTAGAATTTATAGAAAAGAAAAGCAATGAGTATTAAACATAGGAAATTAGGTTTAATCTCACTATTAATCATAAAACCATAAAATGAAACAGATATCATTTGTATTGACAATAATTTTAAAAACTTACAACACCAAGTTTTGTCAAGACAGTGAGAAATAAGGACACATACACTGGTAGTGGAGGCATATATAGATGCAAACACTGTATGTTTAGAAATCCCCAGCAGTTTGGAAATCACTAGGAAATTCACCTGTAGCTCTACCCTAGAGCAGTGATTCTGAAAGTTTGTTACAAATTCAAATTCTTGGGCTCACCTACACCTGCTGAATGAGAAAATTTGGGAGTAGGGCCAAAACATCTTTGTTGTCACAGCCGCCTTTCCTAGTTCTAACGCACACTACTGTGTGAGCATCATTGTGCTAGAGATACCCCACATCTATGCTCCCGAAGACACATGCAGAAAGGTTCACTAAAGTATTGCATGTAATCACAAAAATATATAACCTGCCCAATGGTCCTCTGAGAGAAATGGATACATAAACTCTGATTTATTGTTTCTACCAGATGTTTTACAACTATTAAAATGAATGAACTATTTCTATATATTACTATGGATAAAATTCAAAAACAAAGTTGAATGAAAAAAATCAAGTGATGAAAGATTTCACAATATGGTGGTATTTATATAAATTTTTATATAAATTATTTTATATGAACTCAGAAAAAGATAGATGTATTATTTGTCTTTGATTATTTATTGCAATGTACTAAAACATGTAAGGAAATGTGTGACACCAACATTGGAGGAGAGTTGTTTCTGGAAAGAAAATGAGAGACAGTAATGAGGCAGGGAGAAGTTTAAGAATACCAAAAATATTTTATCTCACGAAAATTCTAAATGGTGAAATGATAGTATCATTTAAAATTGGGTAAGGAATACCTAAGTGTCTCCTATATTATATGTTGCACTTTTAATATTTTTGAAATATTTTCCAATTTTTAGAAATACTGTAAAGAAGTAATAGCCCAGTGTGGGGGGGGCGGGTTTGTTGGGGGGTGTGGGGTGGTACTGTGGTATTGGCAAGCGTTTTCTTAGATACTGCCAGTGCCTCTTTTTATGCATCTCATGGATCTTAAATATCAACAGAGAAAATTATCTCAAACTCCAATTTCACAAGTTAGAGAAATTCTAAATAAAAAGACAGATACATAGTTTATTCAGTTTTCATTTTTTTCTCTTTTTGTTTCTTCATGGAAAATCTCTATTATATATAAATTTAAGTATATATCTCAAGATTCAAGTCAGACTTGCTTCTAAATGGCTTATTTTAGGAAATTTAAATGGACCAACTATGGACTCAGAAGCAACAGATACAATGAAAAGTGAAAGAATACCTGAGAAGCTTCCAAAAAAGAGAGAATCAGATTTAATACAAAGGGTCAAAATATGAAGGGCATCAGACTTCTCATTAGCAATGCTGCCTTCAAAATTCAGAGAGAAATGGAAATTATGAACCAAGCATTCCAAGCCAACCAAGCCATCAGCCAACTGCAGATTAGAATGAACAAATGCAAGTAAACAGAAAATTATTTGAACATGTTCTCTTTTTCAGTAAGTCTATTAAGGAATGTACTCTAGCAATGAAGTAAAGGGGAAGAGGGAAGTATGAATCTAAGAAAAAGTAAAAATCTATTGCAGAAGAATCAAAACCAAATTCTCAGGATAAAGCCAAAGAACAGAAGTAGTCCAGAGTGGAGATGGACAACTAGGGAGTCTTGAAGAGAAGACCCTAGTGAAAAGGGAAATTTGATAGAACAATTGATATGATGAACATTTGAAAATAATTAAAATTTGTGGCTAGCAAATTATGCAAGTAAAAAAATTGACCCAATTAGAAACTCCAAGAAAAACAAGCTTTATAAGAAAAAGATGAAATCCTGATACACTATTGGCTCAGAAGTCAACAATATTTACAAATCATAATGACACAATCACTAATTGTGATTTAACTTAAAACAGAAATGTAACTGCATTGGGGGGTACACAACTAAAATGTCATCTATCATCAGGAAATAAAAAACTATTGTGCAAAATAAATTAGTCAAGACATCAAGCTATATAAATCAAGTCTTGTAAGTGTCTTCTGGTCTGATCCCCAAACTCTCCCATTTCTGATCCATTTTATACAAAATCACCTGACTAGCTTTCCTAAAACACTACTTTGATTTTATTACACCCCTGCTCAAACATCTTCAGTGGCTTCACTTTGTCTAGTGAATAAAGCTCAACCACACTGGGGAGAGAAAGATGCTTTACTCAGTCTATAATTTAAAATGCTAATCTTTTTTGGAAACATTCTGACAGATACACCTAGAAGTAATGTTTAGCCGAATATATGGGCAACCTGTGGCCTAGTCACGTTGACACATAAAATAAACCATCACAGAGGCTGAACTGAATCATACTTGATTCACCTTTGTTATCCAGGTGCCTAATATGTAATAGATATTCAATAAATTGGGAAGTAAATGAATCATAATGTACCCATTAAATGCACTCTGCAAAGCTCTGTCATTAGCACTTCCTACGTGAGAGAAGATTCTTTTATATGAACTTGCCATTCTTAGATGTTATTCTGATTAGGACTACTGAGGTGACACAGTCCTGACAACAGCACACAAAGCAGGGAAATAGGGGATTTTGAAGAAGAGAGCACTTTGAACCAGAGATGTGTGGACCCAGAAGCATTTTGAGATTGGTATCATGTCTTGAACTAGTTTTCAAAGGAATCAGTCTTGGCCAAACCCAAAGAGAACTTTGCCAAGCACTTTTCCCCTTAATTTTTAAACCCATGTGTATTTTAAGGGAAATTCAATCCATATGTTACTGATTCATTTACACTTAACTCATCAAAATGTTTTGTAAGAGTTATTTGATGTCCCAGTCTTTTGAGCTTTTGTGAAGAAATGCTTTCTCCCCTTAGAAATAGAAACCTTTCAGCAAGTCACACACACACGCACACACACACACACACAATCCCCAAAAGTTTCAAAGTCCCTTCAAACCTCAAGCCCCACAAGCTTCCAGTGGTTCTTCACTGAATCTGATGTGACTTCCTTCTTTGTAGAAATCTGAGGGCTTCTGTTGAAGAGACACACAGTTGCACAAAGATGGAGGTCTAACAAGCAAAAAGAGTAAGACAGAGATAATTAAAACCCCAGAATGAGAGAGGAGTCATGTCAAAGCTGGTGTAAAGACGAGAGGAGGCTGTAAGTCAAAGAGCAAAAACAGAGACAAAAAGAGTAAATGGATCCGTCTTCTATGTACGGAAGTTCAAATCTAAGGTAGGAAGAGAGAAAAATGTATGCAAATATATACCAGAGAGCACATATACCCAAGCCTTCAGAATCCTACGTTAGAAAAACAAATACCTTGGCCATTTGGGAAGTGATTATGAGAATGTGTTACTAATTATTTAGATGTGACTGTTTACTTGAGCCATAAAAGTTCTTATCCGCCTTACTTCTATCACCAAAGTTGGTGCTGCTAAGGCTTATTGAACAGGTCTTTCATTTTTCCTTTTGCATAGTCACTGCTGGACTCCCGGGAATGCATTCTCAAAACACTATATTCCATAGTGTCAAAGAGAAGTGGATATTTATAAACACAGATAACCAGAAATTGGGGCAGGTCACTGGAGCTATATATTTTGATCTCCTTGTAATACATGACAGCGTTGTCAGTGAAATAAAGCCAAGAATGTATCTTAGATCTCAAGTTCTTCCTTTGTAGAATGGCCTACCTAAGATGCCATAAAAAATGATAAAACTCAGGAAAACAGTAAGGCACCCTATAAGAATGAGGAGGAATAGGAGTACTCTAACTCTTTAAATGTGAATGGCAATCAGTGCAGGCCTTAACTCTCTTAAAGAGAGTTGATTTTAAATGTCCAGAGAAAATGTGAGTATAATTTCCTGGGTTCACATTCTCAAAGGAAAGAAGGCCCAAGGGGGATAAATGAGAGGTTCTTTAAAAAAAAAAAAAGAGAGAGAGAGAGAAAATCTTGGCAACATAATCACTTGTGTTTTCAAGTGGAAGTGAATGAAGGTGAAGACATCTAAAAAAAAAAAAAAACGATATTTTTTTTTTCTAGTTCTCTTTAATGAGTTTAGGATTTTTTTTTTTTTTTTTTTTTTTTAACATGGGAGTCATGAGAGCAGGAGTCTATAAAGAAGCACAGGCCCAAAAGAGTGGTTTAGACTGGGGAGAATAAAGGAAGTCCCACATGTGTAAAAACATGCTTATGAAAGTACAATAACAGCTATCACAGAGCATGGAAAATAAAGAAATAAGGAACACTGCTAGCTGGGAGCAAATCAGGTAATGCTAGATGATGTCAGTCAGAAAACAGAACTGTTCAATCCCATCCTCGGCCCTGTAAATACGCTTCCATTTCTCAGCTAGAATCAGAGTTCTTGATAACATAGGGTAATCTTTATTCACTTCTTTAGATCCAGAGCAACTAGCATGTGGTTGGCATCTAATTCATATTTTGTAAATATTTTTGGAGTAAGAAGGTGACAACCCTAATTAAGAGAACGCTTACACGAGATGGTCTCCAGCCCTCCTCCAGCAATAGCTATCTTCAAATAGATATAATCTTGGGGAACCTGGGTGGCTCAGTGGGTTAAAGCCTCTGCCTTCAGCTTAGGTCATGATCCTGGGGTCCTGGGATCGAGCCCCGCATCGGGCTCTCTGCTCAGCAGGGAGCCTGCTTCCTCCTCTCTCTCTGCCTGCTTTTCTGCCTACTTGTGATCTCTCTCTGTCAAATAAATAAATAAAATCTTAAAAAAAAATAGATATAATCTTCACCCAGCAATTTGAAAGCCATTTTATCACCCTCTAAAACCAACAGGGCTATGACTTCAGTCTATTTGCCTTCTGTCATTCCAGAGGGCAAGTATCACAAACCTTATCTAATTACTGCACCTTCTTTCTTTCCAGCCCTAACTCCCTCAAGAGGGTGGACCATTAGTTCATCTTCCCAGGCTTTCCATCTTGGATTATACACCAGTCCAGAAGTGAACCACAGTTATGCAGCCCCCATGGGGACATGTCTCATAACTATCTACCTCTTCTAGGAGGATCAGTTTCTGCTTCCCGTTTATGACCAGATACTGTTGCCCCAGTTCTCCCAGCATGCTGTAATCCTGACTGCCTCATGAGAGCCCATGCTGGAAGATGCCTATGAAGCAATGCCCAACATCAGTCATACAGCTGCTCTCTAGGGAAGAGACGCCTCCTGACCCAGAAAAATTACACCCAGGGCCATTAGGAAAGGGAATGGGCAATGTGCAATAGGTCAAGCCAAATTCAGGTTTGGTTTTTTTTTTTTTTTCCTTCTCTAATTAGGGATACCAGAAGGATCTCATGAACAAATCTTGACTTAATCAAGGTATTCAGAATTATAAAACTTTAGAATCAGCTGAGATGTTCTAGAAGCGATGTTCAATACTTAGTTGGAGGGGAACTCCACTGAGAATCTGATGGAATCCAGGAACCCTATTTGCACAAGTTTATCATACAATTTCAGTGGCAGTCATGTAACACATACTAAGAACCCTGTTCTAGCAGTCACAGCCCTAACTGTTATTCTCCGTCAGTGGTGAAAATAAATTATGTTTGAGTAGACGGCTTCTAAGTTGCATTCAAATACTAAGATCCTAGGATTCTAATAAAATATTAATAAAAATAAATGCATTTCTTAATGCCTGCCATATGCAAGGTTCTATCCTAAGTACTTTATCTACATTAACCTATTTAATTCTCAAAACAACCCTATGAATTTAGCATTAGTATAATCTCCCAATGAGATGATAATACAGATGAGGAAGTTGAGGCTTAGAAAGATTAAGTAATGTGTCCAAAGTCAGCCAGTAATATGTGTCAGAAGTAAGATCAAAACACAAAACATGGATTTGCCTGTCTCTGTGTCAGGCTAGGCAAGGTTATGACTTCCCAATTCCCAGTAGCTTAAAATCACAGAGATGTCTTCCCCCTTATGGTAGATGTGCATGGCACCTCAGCAGGGGGGCCCTGCTTTTCTTGATCACGCAGGGTCCCAGCTAACCAATATCTCTAACATCGCCAGTCACTTTACATGAAAGAAAATGGAGGTCTGCAGGTCTCAAAACAGCAATTCAAACGCTGTAGCCCAGATGGAACAAATGTCTCTTCTGCTCACATCTCACTGGCCGGAAGGAGTCACATGGGCAAACACAAGGTTAACAGGAATTACAATCTTACAGTGTACTCAGGAGATGGAATCCTGAAAATACCTGGCAAGTGTCAAAATGTCTAGCTCCCTCCCAAAGCCCATGTATTAACAAATTCTATATACCTTCAACCTAAGAAATAAAATGTTAAGCAGAGAGGTGTATCTAGCTATGTTTTTCCATAATCATGATATAATCATAGAACAGGGAATAATGCGTGCCAAATGTCATTCCTCACCGTCTGGTTCTGTGTACCTCGAGTTTTATATTATGACCTAATTGGAATGTTGGAATTGTACTAAATTCCAGATACCTGCCCATGATCTGTCTTTAAAATGCAATATATTATAATATACATTTTAAATGAAGAAGCAGTTTTAAATATAACCAAATTTGAATCCTAATTTCTTCTGATCCTTACCCTTACTTTCTGGGAAAACTTTTAAACAAGCAAAACATTTGTTGTGCTACCACAGTGATTAAAACAATACTGTCAAATTCCTCTTTTATTTCCCAAATCATTCTATTCTGGGAACTTAAATTAATAGAAATAATTCCTTGATTTTTTTTATGTCTTCAAATCTCTTTATATAGGGCTTTATAGTTTGCAAAACACAGGCACTTTTCACATCAGTGATCTCATTTAATCAGCCTTTCATAGAGACATTATCTTCATTATGGTTCTCCAGAAAGCCCCGGATAGTTTAAAAAAAAAAAAAAAAAAAACCAAAAAACAAAAAGCACTAGCCTAAGGCCAATACAGCTGGAAAGGGGTGTTCAGACTGGGATTCGACCCCTCTCATCTGATCCCAGTCTGTGCTCCTTCCTGTCACACCTCCCAAATGTTTGTGACAATGATCTTTAACTGCTGGTAAAATCAGTCATGGCCCATCCTCTCTTTTGTGCAAGAATATCTGAGACAAAGGGTCCCTTATCCCAAAAGGCTTCTGACCTATGAGTCTCCAATAGTGTAAGGGTCACAAAATTTCAAAGGGAAAACTGCAAAATTAACTTCAATAAGAACATTCCTGGTCAGAAAAGTTTTCATTAGCAGCCAATAAGTAAACAAACAAACCCCTGAACAGGAATATTTTAGAGATAAGAGCACTAAGATTTATGCCACACCTACTATGAACATAAGCACCTTAATTAATATGGTTTATGTTAACAGTGGTTGGTATTTATGGTGGACCTGTAACTCTGGAAAAGTTACAGGGCTAAGAACTATCCGTGAAGTATTACATTTTATCCTCACAACAACCCCATGATGTAGATACGGGCAGAGTGTTGGAGAATGACAGCCAAAATCACACACAGTTGACAAGCAGTTGAACTGGGATTTGAACACAGAATGTGAAGCTCAAAGACTTGCTGTTTTGTGACTTAGTCATCACAGCAACCTTGATATATAAAAATCATTATTGTAATTTTACAAATGTAGGAACAATAGCACAGAGAGGTTAAGTAAGTCCTTCAAAGCTGCATAGCCAACAAGTGACAAAATGAGAGTGAGCTCAGGTTGGTCCCATATCAAAGGCCAGTTTCAAAGGGTACTGGAGAAGCAAGGGTCTTTGTCTGCAGAACTCTGTGCCTTTGAACTAATGGGCTCTCTCAGCAAAGAGAAAACCACAGAGACAGTCACCAGAGGATGCAACACAGTGTAAGAATTGCATCTTTACTCTGGCTCTCAGTCTTACTGATGCCATGCATGGTGTTAATCTTTGGGCTTTAGGATAGCAGGAGTTCCTGCTGGTTCCTGGACGCCTTTGAGGCACTTTCCATTAAAGACTCATGCAGAAAAGATCCAAGTGTTTGCAACTGCTCTTGAGTATCATTCCTTTTTCCTTAGGTCTGAGGCATTAATCTTCCAGTGCTTCTTAAGACATCCTCAGGCACTTCCCCTCACTAAGGTCACCATAGCGCTAATATTCCCATCCATAAAGACAATGTGTACCCCACATTTTTAAAATTAAGTGTGTCACCTCTGAAGGAACGTTCTGCCTATAGTTGTCATTCTCTGTGCCTTTCATCTCACATTAGATGAAGGGACTCCAGACGCCAACTCATTACTTTGGAACATTCACAGTAATCATCTCTCTTAATAACTGATGAACTGTGGAGAAGGGGTGTTGAAACATTTTTCTGACTTAAAAATGATATCTACAGTGTGATGGTACTGCCCAAATCTCCCTCTCGGATAGAAGCATAAGCTGAGAGATCGTGCTTTTACAGTAACATGCAATTGCAGAAACACAGCAAATAAAATAGGTGTCCCATCAGGCTCAAGTCATGGAAAGAAGTGCAGCACTACCTCCCGGCCCACAGAACTGGGCAAAGAGTCACAGCGGACAAACGACTCTGCCATCTGATTTACAACTTCGAGGAGGCAAAGGGAGGAAGTAGAACCAAGAACTGATTAATAAAGCATAAAAATGGACAATCTTAAAAGTTGAGATGCTGTTTCCAGAATTAAAGTACTGAATGTAGGTGCCTCTTACATAAGTGAGAGAGTCTTCAAAGAGGAGGAGGAGAAGGAGGAGGAGGAAGAGGAGGAGGAGGAGAAGGAAGAAGAAAGAAGAAGTGGGAGGAGAAATAATAATAATGATAGAATCTAACAGTGATTTAGGGCCTAATTTCTTATCACCCATAGATTCAGTTCATGTAAATATCTTCTGTCTCTCTCTCGCTCACTCTTTTTTTTTTTTTTTAAGATTTTTTTTTATTTATTTGACAGAGAGAGAACAAGCAAGGGGAGAAGCAGGCTCCTGCTGAGCAGAGAGCCCAATGTGGGGCTAGATCCCAGGACTCTAGAATCACAACCTAAGCTGAAGGCAGACGCCCAACCAACTGAGCAACCCAGTCACCCCTAAATATCCCCTCTTAAAAGACTAATAGTATGAACAACAGCAGCTAAAGCAGCCTCTCATGACTCCCTGCCTCTTCCACCTGCTCCACAAGGAGATTCTCTCTGCTGATACCCTCTAGACCAAGTGAATAAAGAAGTGATGTTGGTCTTCTGTTCCCTCTCCTGATGCACTGGCCATTTCTCTGAGGACCATTACCCCTAACTATGGATCTAGAGTTAAAAGGTTAGAGAAATAAAGCAGAGTAATTCTTTGCTCAGGCTTCATATTCAGGGATAGTGACAAGAACAACCATCCTAGTTTTGAAATCACCTGAACATCTCCTCCAGACTGGAATACAGCCACCGCTTTTCTCATTCACCCAAGTGGTTTGAACTACAGGAATGCAGCCCCTGGGTAAATTGCCAGGGCTGCATTCCCGTAGCCCAAACCACTTAGCCCTTCCCTCAGGATCCTTGAACCTACCCACCATCCACTAACTGAACTGTTAATACCTCCATTTGGGGGAGAAAGTGATGACTCCAGGACCACACTATCTATCGCCTGGGCTCAAACCCATTACTGGTGTATTTCCTTAGGTTTTTTTTTTTCTGAACTGAGATTTGAGTATCACTGATGCCCCATGATGTGTTAAAGATGTATAATAAAGAAGAGCTCTGAGGGAGTCCATTAAGTTTCTGAATCCTGGGGTTAACAAACCAAACAGTTTCTTTGCTAGAGAACATCTTGAAATTTTAAAAATTCTAATAGGTATTATGAATCTTCAAGAGGGATACAGAAAATACAGAATTTCCCCTCAATTATTTGAAAACAAAACCTTTTTCCTGCAAACACTTAATACATTCACTCAGTCATTCAACAAATAGTTACTGAGTGCCTATTATATGTGCCTCAGCACTGTGGATACAACATTGATAAAACCTACTAAGATCTGCATTTTTTGTGTCCTTCACAGAGCTTATACTCTGGGAAAAAAAAAAAAAGAGATGAGAACAAACAGTATATAAAATATAACTGCTATGAAAAACTAAAGCAGAATAAAGCAGTATTTATAACATGGCAATAGGTTATAACCACTCAGTTGGTGGTAAAATCCACTTGAGGGGATGTAGCCAGAACGATGTTTAAAGAAATAATTAGAATGGAATGAGATGAAATGAGTAGAATGGAGTGGGTTCAAATATATTGGAGTGTATCTCCCACAGTAAATACAGGTGGTGTTGTATGAATTTTAGTTGCAGCCATCTGTGTACATCATATGGGGTCATGGTGCAAAATGTATTTCATATCATGGGTAACAGGCAAATGCGTTTGAAAGCCACTGGGGTAAGAGAACAGAGAGTTGCAGTTGAGTCTTATTTTAGACACCGTGGCCAGGGGAAACCTTTCTGAGGAGACGCCATTTGAGCAAAGGCCTGAGTGAAATGAGAGGAAGTAGAGCTTCCAGGCCTAGCTAACGGCAGTTTCAAAGGCACTGTGCTGAAGGCATGCTTGCAGGTGGGAGAGTCGGCCGGAGAGGGGTCTCTGTTATCACTGCTGCGTGGAGCTACCTTTGTGAGGCCGCAATCGAGGGAGCATACAGAAGAGTGGGGGAAATGGGTCACAGAGAAAGCCAGGAAGCACAGCATCCAGGTCTTTGTGGATACGGGGAACAACATTAGATTCAAATCTGGCCGTGACATGATCTGATTGAAGTTTTAAGTGGAACCACCCAGGCCTGTAGGAAAATAGACCCTAGGTGGACAAGAGTAAAAACTGCAAGACCCACGTGTCAGAGGCATTGCTGGTCTAATCATATACGTCACAGGTATTCCCTAGAACCCGATTTGGGAATCGTTGCCAAGATCAATCCCTTAGCACTTGGGTATCTACCCCACAGGGGACTGAATGGCAAGAGGAGTTGTAAGGCAAGTTGTAAGAACACGGGGTGTCAGCCTGTCCAGTAAGCAAAAGCATTCCTACCAGGTAGTTCTAGAAAGATCTCGAGGCTTCCAATCCTACAGTAAACTCGTAAGTCCCACAATCTGCCTTTCTGCCATCAATGTAAAGAGAGACTTTTTCATGTGCCCACTGTCCAACTATGTCTTGATTCCTTCAGACCTGTTTGTGGTGCTCTTTTTAACCTATTCTTTCCAGATAAAAATGAAGGAAGTGGGGGCATGAGGAACCTCCACGGCAATGTGACAGGAACAGGTGTTACTGACGTGGACCTGATTCTCAGATTTTGTATGGGATAGTGCTAACTCCCCAGGTAACTTTTAGAGACTTTTGTTCTACCTCATATATGCAAAAATACAGTATCTGGCATTGCTGAGTATGAAAACCTAAATTTAGAACCATTTCGAATGTGCCTCTGATTCCAGGAAGAATGCCAGAGTGAAAAAGAAATAAAGAAAACTAGAGACATAGGATAAGAAGTTAAACCAAAAGTAAAAGAAGGAAAAAAAGGGAAAGAAAAAAAGAACTTGTCTAACTTGATAAAATGCATCAGCCAATTTCCATTTGTTTTTCTAAATGTGAAGTGCATAGCAGCTCAATGAGGCATTTAAATCAGCAAAAAGGAAGTGAATATTCATGAAGTTTATTTTCCTGAAAGGTCTGTGTTTTAACTATGCAGTGCAAGCAGTCAAACGGAATCATTTAAAAAAATCAGGTTTGAAAATCTGGGTTTCCTTCCAAGGGTTCAGTCTAGTGGGAATTTGTACTTCTGAGATACTGGGGAAAACACTGGCAGATAGAGACTGCTAGGAAAGTGGAGATAGTATCTACTGTTCCATACACAAAGCAGTTACTGTACTGCAGGTAATTTAGCTGTAGGATACAGGTGAGCACTGCACGCTGTGTGTTATCACCCCCCTGTTGGGGACCCTCTAGACTGTTCCACGCCTGAACATGGCTGCTGGATGAAACTGCCCATCAGAACAGGGGGAGAAAGAGAAACTACATGTCCATGATAGGGGGAACACATTCAGAGAAGTAGCTGGCAGCCAGCTTAAATGTGAGTAAAAACAGGGAGAAGAAATGTCTACAGAGAGAAGGGGAGAGAGATAAGGTAAAAGGAGTTTTAAAAGGGCAGGGAGAGCCACAAAAGAGAAGGGAGTGAGTGGGAGAGTCCACTCACTAGACCTACAAAGAGATCAAAGGCGCCCCGGTCTGATACAGACAAGCGTTCTAGAGTTCTGTAACTACGCAGGAGAGCATCAATCGCAGGGGTCTGTGCTATCACTGCTGCGTGGAGCTGCCTTCGTGAAACCAGCTGAGCCAAGATCCTGGAGCCGAAGTCCAGGGCAAAGCACTGAAGGAGAGAAGCTGCAGGGTGAGGCTTCCAGAGGGAGGACAGGAAATTCGAGGCAAGGATGAGTCTTTATTTCCACCAATAGTTCTCCTCATGTTGATGGGATACAGTGGGGGGCCTTTTGGAGTCGCTTAAACAAATCTGTGAAGATTAATATCTTTGGCATTTGTTATCTCTGTCAGCATCCTGGCCTCTCACTTACATTCTGCCTCTTTTAGTGCTCAGCTGGAACAAAGTGTGTAGACACAACCCCAGGCTCTCCATCTACCAGAGTAACCTTGGGCAGGATATTCAGATCTTCACTTTATCTTCTGAATAACGGGGGTATCAATTGTGCTTTATATTTCAAAGGGTTAATGAGGATTAAGAAGATGATACGCATGAGGAGCTCAGCATAGTAGTGGCATACACTAAGTACTCGATGAATATTCATTTGCTGCTATTATCAAGACAATTCTTAACTGATAGCTAAAACTAGTCTGACAAAGCCCTAAGGAATCATTTCTACCCCAGAGTTGACAGAAAATGCTGTTTGAGAAAATGTTTGGTTGAGTTTGGGGGCAGGAAATTTCCGTGGTGCCTTCTCAAAGCGTACCATGTAGGCGTGTTCAAATAAAGAACAAGCATTTATACTATGTCTCTTTGGATCAAGGAACCATGGTAGGCATGGGGGGGGGGGATAATATGACGCCTTCTCTTTAAAAAAAAAAATCTTAAAAAGGAAAACAAATTAATGGGTATATAAAATATACAGTAAATTTTTATCTGGAGAAAAACTAAAAATGTATATTAGAATTAAAGCCTTAAAGGTTTTTCTGGCAGGCTTTTGTTGGCCCATTTTCTTATTTCTGAAGTGATTTCTTCAAGTAGAAAATTTTATTTTCTCATTCCAGGTTTTTGATTGTATAGAAAAAATATGTATCTCTTTAAATGTCTGGTACAAAATGATTATTTCCTTCCTTTAAAGATAATATTTTGGATACACTTTATGCTGACTTGGAACACAAGCACAGATCCACACAGTCTCTACTTTGGTTCTTGTGAAATAAGTATAGGAGAGTGTATTACTAGGAAAACAAATTCTGGGAAATGAGAGGCTTTATGGCCAAAGCTGAAAAAAAACATTCAATAAAGAATTAATCTTCAGAAGGTGAGTGTTCATGAGAATTTGAAATATGTTGTTATCTATATGACATTATGCTTACCTATGGCCTGATTTTCTTCCCCCACTCTATCTCTATTTTTATCACTACCTTAATCAAGGGTATACAGTTTTGTGGCCACAGTGTGAAAGGATCTTTCTAGAAAGGCCCTTATTGATGGGGGTTAAGAGATTAACCTTGTCACTTGACCTCTCACCCAAAAGTCTGATCATTTAATGTCAAAATGAAATATGGAAAAATTAAGAGAATAAACCAAGGCTTTCATAATTATATTTAACACTGCCAAAATCTTTCTGATATCATAAAGAGGCCCTGAGATTACTCAGGGCTAAGTTTTTACTTGGGGAGAAAACAAATCTCATTTTTGGCTTCCTTCTTCCCATCTACTGGATTTGAAAACTTCAATGTGATGGAAAAAGAAAGAAGCAAAAATCCTTATTAATCAGTCAATTCCACTTCACCCCACTTATTTAAAAAAAAAAAGTATTGGAAAAGAAAATTGAAAAGTTTTAAAGACTTTCTATGGATTACAATCACTAATAATGTTACTTTTCTTTATCACATAGAAGGCATTTTCCAAAAATAGATGATAATACAAGTTAAGGTCATTAAAATTTATCTTATTATTTTTGAAATTTAGAATAAAGGGATAAATATAGCCAGTATTTTCATCAAACCTATTCATATTTCTCATTTAAATAACTTCTCAATTCCTATATTATAAGTAGTGGCTCCTCAAAGTTTAGAGTATTGAAATGTCAATGATTTGAATTCACTTGCATAAAAAAGTGGAAGAGTGAGGATTCTACATTTTAAAATATAATTTCATTATTTTTCAACATTTTCTAGGAGAGACCAATGTCCTGACAAGTGGGAATTTTTGGAACTATGTTTTAAAGAATAGCATTTATTTAAATAAACATAATTACTAATAAGACCACCAAAATACGAACTTCTTTTAAAAAGAAAAACTGAACTCATTCATACAAATGGAATTCTTCAAAGCAGCTCAGAAATAGATATTCTTATCCATAACAACATATTTACAAAGCATTTTTTTCACATACTATTTAATTCTTACTATAATCCTGTATGGTAGATTGATGTAATCTTCAGGTTAAAGATGAAATAAATGAAACTTCAAGCAAACAAGTTGCTTAAGGTTTCAGATACAATAGTTGCAGAACTATGACTTGAAACAGGTTCTTACATTCTGTTAAACAACAAATCCAAAATGGAGTCACTTGAGTAAATCCACACCATCAAACCAAGGCTTAATCCCTAATCTAACTGCAGTTTCAAATTCTCCAGGAATGTAATCTTAACCAGTCATTTTAGA
Source organism: Mustela nivalis (assembly GCF_964662115.1). Lineage (NCBI taxonomy): Eukaryota > Metazoa > Chordata > Mammalia > Carnivora > Mustelidae > Mustela > Mustela nivalis. The sequence goes on along the minus strand of NC_139021.1, from coordinate 22,654,718 downwards.
ATTTTCTGATCAGCATCGATGAAGTCATCTGCCACACGGACCCTTCCATCCCCCAAAGAAGGATAAGGTTATCTGCTCCTTCCTTATCTCTTCTCCCTTCTGCCCACAGAAGACTTCCATTTTGTACAACTCCTTGGAACTCCTTTCTATTTGCTAGATGGGATGCTGCCCAATTCATGAGTCATTGAACAAAGCCAATTTGATCTGTAAATTTACTCAGTTGAAACTTTGTTTTATAACAACTCCAAGCCCAAAATGATTTCATCTATATCCCAACAAATACCTTGTGAAGTGTAGTAACAGTATTTTTACTCAAAATATTAGAATTTTGCTTCCGAAATCACCTTTGGAGCCCATTTATAAACCACAGAGGAAAATCAATTTCATTATATTATAGTTGCTACTTAGCTTTTGATCAGATGGGGAAAAAAAAAAAAGTGCCCAAACAGATGACCGTATCATCAGGTTATTCCCTAAAATCAAAACCACTCTCAAATTATGAAAGTTTTCAATCCAAAGGTTATTTCAAAGAATATAACTTGGCTTAGCACAAAACAAAGCAAAAAATAGAGAGAAGAAGAAGAAGAAGAAGAAGAAGAAGAAGAAGAAGAAGAAGAAGAAGAAGAAGAAGAAGAAGGGAAAAGAAAAGAAAAGAAAAGAAAGAAAGAAAGAAAGAAAGAAAGAAAGAAAGAAATCAAAACTTGAAATGTCAGAACTATTTTAATAAAAGCAGGATATTTGAAAGGAGTATATAGCCTCTTATAATTGATACATTTGAGTTGCTTAGAACCTTTTTGTCTCTTCAATGAGAATAAATAACTCTCTATAATTTTCTCTACTTTCTTTGTATTTTTAGTATAATATATGACAGAGTCAGGCAGGAATAGCTCTTATTCAGACAAGTTCTATAGGACTGCTACTTTCTTGTTCTGACCACTCCAGGAACTGGAACTTTGGGAGGGAAAAAAAAAATCAGTTAAGTCCAATTGATTACAATATCTCTTCTTAACAATATTCGAAACACTTTTTAACCAGACCTTTAAAAAAGAGAGTAGGCAAGATAAAATAAGAAGAATTGGACTAAAATGACAGAACTGGACTGTTAGCTTAAGTATATACAGTAAACTACAATTAATAAAGCAACTTTTACTGCAATATTCATCTGACCATAATCCCACTCCGCTTTCCCATTAGGGAATTGATTATATTCAGATTACTTTCCTTTGATTCATATTCCTTTTTCATTGTCTGGGATCCATGCTAGTTCAAGAGATAAAATATTAAACAAAGAATTTGGAATGTTTCTGTGTGCAATTACTTTGAGATGAGTTATTAGCACAGGAGAACCTACCACCCAAATTTCTACAGTTCTACCTTATGCTTTTTGTTTCAATATATGATTAGCAAAGCAAAATAAGGAGAGCACACAGTGCTCAACACCGTCTGACACATCCTACTCTGTACCCTGCAAATAAACTTTATTCCAGTGTACGTAAGAATCAGCTAGGGATCATGTTAAAAATGCAGCTGACAGACTAAAACAATGTTAGAAAAACTGAATTTTAGTCACAAGGATGTTACTGAATATGACTTCACAGGTTTTAATAAAGATGTCATTCTCACATACTATATTATTTCCCTTTTATAGAGTGAAGGTCACTGGACAATTGACTTGGAGACTCAACCTCTGAAAATCATTTATCTGATACTATGGGCAACTGAGTAAGAATCTCTTTGGACTTGCTTCTCTCTTTTCTGTTCATAACTGGGGTTAATTAAAGCCTGGACCTTCCTCAACCTCAAACATAACTGGCTGAGACAATTGATAAGTATACTGTTTTCTTCGATTTTTCAGACTGTCAGTGCTTGGTAAAAGCAGGATGCAGAAGACAAAGAAATCACGAATGAGAACTATCTGTGGGCCTTTCAATCTTAGGCAAGTCTCAAGTAAAGAATTTCTACAGTTAAAGACAATGTATCCTCTCTAAGGTCAAGGGCTTGCTCCAACAAACTGCCCCTGCGGTGATACTTTCTCTGCCTCACATTCTAGAGACTCGGCCATGGGTGCCTTGTCCATCTCTAAGAAGAAAGGCCTCTCAACATGAGAATGTGGGTTTGATGGGGTCTTATTGTAAGAGCTGTATTTTGACTGTCTCTTTAGGTTGTGTTAAATGTGAAAGTATTTGAAGGCCCATGTAAATAAGAATAAACCCCACACCATGCAAGATAAACTCCACTTTTTATCATTATAATTGAAAGCCCAGCATAATGCAGTTTCATAGTACTGTCAGGTTTAATAATTCCCTATGTAACATTCACTCTTTAAAACATTAGACTCAAAACAAAGATTCAAAAGACATTTCCCTATATATGATACTTGAGCCTCAATCCCAGATAACACACACACACACACACACACACACACACACCCCTTCAGGAATTCTGTACTTTATATTCAGTTTTTCATAAACTTAAAACTACTCTACAGACCTACTACAGAATTGACATGGCATATATGAACATGTTAAACTATATCTTGAAATTTTCTCTACTATGAATTACGTAACTTCATCTGGATAGAAACACTGCTCTTGAATCAAAATTTGCCAGGAAAAATCATTGCAAAAGCTTGTCGTCATTTAAATACAGTAGGTCTTCACTGGGTTGACAAGTGCTAAAAATGCATGAATGGAAACAAAAGGGGAAGGGAATGTCTGATTTATTTCACTCCCAAGCACATGGAAGAGTGTAGAATGAGAAACTTCAACATGAGAGCATCATTAAACTAAGAAGCCTGTCAGAAAACTGACAGGTCTACTATACGTTAATTAATTGAATTTAAATAAAAAAAATTTTTTTTATAAAAGGAAAAGAAAACTGATAAGCCAACCATGTGATACCATTCCTCTAAAGCCTCTGGAAATTCTGACCAAAAAAAAATTGAGTGGTGACCCAGAAAAGTTTGAAGTGTCTATGTAAAACACAGATAAATAACAGTGTCAGAAAGCTGAAAGACAATAACCCCTGGAGATACTTTGAGAAATCAGTTGAAGAAAAGATAAGTAATACAGTGTTGATTTATTCATTCATCTGTCAAATGTTCACTAAGCACCTGTTGTTTAAGGTAGTGGTTCTCAAAGGATGCTGCACATTAGAATCACCCGGGGAGTTTTAAAAGCTTCTGATGGATAGCTCACATCCCATACTAATTAACTCAGAATGCCTGGGGCTGGGAGCCAGGTATCAGCATTTTTATCGATTATCAGGTGATTCTGGTGCCCTGTTAAGGTGGACAGTCCTTGGCCACTCTAAAAAAGGTACATTGTGCATAGTTCCTTCTCTCTGGGCAAGTGTATCAGTCACGTACACAAGCAAATGCAAAGCGGAATGCAACACCATGTCATTTTGAGGTTGGCTCAACACGCTATCATTTCTCCAAGCAGCTCTGCGACTCCACAAAGCTCTGGGTGGAATATATGTGCTATGATGCAGTCATTTCTGGGAGCCTCATTTCCAGAAAGAGGCAGACAAACTGGAAAGGGCTCAAAGGAGAGTAACAAAATAATTATAGGCCTGGAGGGATGGACTTAAGGGGAAAGATGAAAAGAACTGAATATGTAAAACCTGACTAAGTGACAATTAAAGGGGGGGGTTATGATAACAGTCCACTAATACCTGAAGGGCGCAAACATCAAGGAAAGAAGCGAATTACTTTGGATAAAGCAAAGGGTGTTAGCTCAGAGTAATAGGACGGTATTATGAAAGAGAAAATGAAGGCACAATGTCAGATAATCTTTGCTGACGGAGCAAGCTACTGGGCGATGGAGCTGGCTTCCAAAGGAGAGGAAGCAGCCACATCACTGTAGTTCCCATAAAACAAGTTTGGACAAAGACTTAGGAAATTGCTCTTAGATTATTAAGAACAATTCTGTGTGACCTGGACAGTGGCAGGAGGTGAGGAAGAATGAAAAGAGGAGAGAGTGTAACTCAAAGCTTTTTCGACACGGATACCAAAATGGCACTATCGCAAGTTCAGAAACAAAATAGAACTTGAGAAGAATCTTTTTCTTTAAATGTGATTGCATATGAGGTTGATCCATTAGCTATTATGAATGTATTCATTATAAACTCAGAAATTCCATTTTGAGCCATACTGTGTATATATTTTATATGATATGTCATCAGCTTTTTCATTTATTTCATTTTAATACAAATATAGTCATTACATGTATCACAAGCTTCTTCAAAGACATTTAAGTATAGAAATTTCTGCTATAGTTTTATAACATTCTTAAACTGGGACACCTCGTTCCCTTAAACCAAGGACACTGCACTTCCTTTATGTCCAGTGCCCCTAAATGCTACAAAATTGGGAATGATAATAATAGCTACTATTTTCGGAGCATTTTCTATGTGCCAGACACTGTGTCACAATGATTTCCACCACCATCTGATCTAAATTAATGATCACCACAACTCTGAATAGGCACTAATATTTTTCCCATTATTCATAGAAAGAAAATAATTTTTTTAAATATGTATTTATTTATTTGAGAGAGAGAGCATGGGGGGGGGCAGAGGGAGAGAGAGAATCTCAAGTGGACTCCCCATGAAGTGTAGAGTCTGATGTGGGGCTTGATCCCAGGATCCTGAAATCATAACCAGAGCAAAAAATCCAGTGTTGGATACTTAACTGACTGAGCCACACAGCACCCCTAAAGAAAATGATTTTTAAGGAGGTTAGGAAATACATTCAAGGTCGCATAAATGGTAATAGTGCCATGGACTGAAAACCCAAACCCACAGGGCTCCAGAGCCCTCGGACTCTGTCCTATTTTTATGGAATGCTACTAAATAATACAAAACTGAAAACCAAGGTAAAAATTGTCATCTTACAAATCCCTTCACAAACCTTATCTATAGTAACAATAATAATACTGAATACAGAATAATAATACTTTTTAGGGTTATTGTGATGAGTAAATAAGATAATTTTAAAAAAAAAAATAGTTGCCACTGATGGTCACTAAGTTCTTAAGAAATGATAGTTTAAAAGAAATAAAACAAATTACAACTTAAACCCCACAAATCATCCATTTTGACACCAAATTGTCTGCATACCTTTTACATAAATCTAGCCATTACCCTCTTCTCTGCTCCCCTCTTCCTGAGTTTATTCCAACCAGGAGGAAAACAAACTGATTAGCTAACTTTCCCTAGGCTTTCATGTCTTAGGAATTGTGTCCTAAAGTTTAAAGGAAGAATCATAAGCTAATAGAAAGAGTAGAAAGGTAGTTGCCAGGGGTTGGGAGATGAGGAGATGATGGTCACAGGGCACAGACTTCTAGTGAATAAGATGAAGGAGTGCTGGGGAGTTAATGTGACTATAGTTAACAATACTGTCTTGCAGGCTTGAAGGTTGCTAAGAGAGTAAATCTTAAATGTTCTCACCACACATACACACCCACAAACACACGAAATATAGTATTACATGATGTGATATATATGGGAACTAAGCTTCCTGCAGTCATCCTTTCACAATGTATACTTTTATTAAATCATCATGTTGTATACCTTAAACTGACACAGTGTTATATATGTCAATTGTATCTCAACAAACTGAACAGATGAGAAAAGGTATTGTCTAAATAATCCATTCATCTAAAAATTACTTATCGAGCACCCATCGGATGCAAAGAGCTAAAATACTGATGAGGCAGGTGGCAGCCAGACCCCCTGGAGCTTACATTCCTGCAGAGAAGACCCCTGTAAGCAACAAAGACTAGATAACCAAACCTCCACATAATAACATAAAATAAAGAACCTGATGTTATCCATGCTATGGAGAGGGGAGGGAAGGTTGTTGTTAGAGAAGGTAGATCACGGAACTATTCTTTAAAGAAATGATTTTAAGCTGGGGTGCCTGGGTGGCTCAGCTACTTAAGCGTCTGCCTTTGGCTCAGGTCATGATCTCTGGGTCCTGCGATGGAGCCCCAGTAGGGCTCTCTGCTCAGCAGGGAGTCTACTTCTCCCTCTCCATCTGTGATCTCTCTCACTCTCTCAAATAAATAAATAAGTAAAATCTTAAAAAAATAATAATAAAGCAATGATTTTAAGCTGATACCTCCTGGACAAGAAGAAGCCAGAGGCACACAAAGTCTAGGAAAAAGCTTTCACATGGAGTTTACCAGCAACTGCCAAGTTTCTACAGCAGGAAAGAGTTTAAAATATTCTTGAAAGTCAAAAAGGCTATGAAACACAGTGAGTGAGGGTGAAGATGGCATGGAATGAAGCCAGATTGCTAGACTGTGGTCATATCATGCCGGAATTCTAGCCCACAGTAAGAAAGTGGACTGGATTGTAAGCATGGTAGAAACCTTGCAAAAGACTTTTAAGTAAGTCTTGATACGCTCTGCTTACTATTTTTAAACGTTAACTCTAGCATGTGCCCTGTACTGCAGGGCAGTGAGGTTGGGGGATTGAGAAAACTGGAAAAGAAAATACTATATACTATAATTTTATAGTATTTATATTCACTTGCTGCCTTTGTTGTTGTTGTTAAATAATTATTGGTTTGTTGTCTGTTGTATCTTCCCTACACAGCGAAGACTGGAAGTTGGAAGATCGGATAAGAGGCATTGATTTAGAGTTACATGGTAGCAGAGGCTCCAAGGAGAGGCAGTAATGTAAGATAACTCTGGAGAAAGAACTGAAAGGAACAGCAGACGGACTAAGCAAGGGAAGTAAGGAAAAGAAAGGTGTTACCCAGGTTTCTAGCTTTATTTTTGGAGGCAGTGTTTCCTGAGCTGGTGAAAAGAGGAGGGCCAGGTTTGGGGATAGACTGGTCCTTAGTTTAGGTGGGTTAATTCTGAAATGCCCTGAGGCTTCTAAGTGATGATGCCCCGTGGCAGCTGGAGAGAGGAATGGCATGAAAGGGAGATCTGGGAAGCAGATCCCAATATGGGGATTGGTCTATTAACTCTGTTTCCGCATTTTCTGTATTCTTGATGCTGTGCTACCTGAAGCGCCAGGGACCAGGGAAAGACTGCCCCTCCCCGGAACAGGTAATTTCTACAGATTGCAGAAGTCTCTCCCTGAGCATGCCTTTCATACGCAAACCAACTAACCCACTGCTCAAACCCCAACCACCTCCTTTAACACAATCTCGCTATCAAAGCAGTTTTCCCCTACCCTAACCAACGCACAGCCAGATACCAGACAACTAGGGAGGATCCCTATAGCCCAGATGGCCCTTCAGTTATTTACACTATTCAATCCTAAACCCGCTTTGCCCGCTGACACCATCTAGCCCTCCCCTCCCTATGAAAACCACAATGAAGCATCCCATGCTCGCTTTCCCCTTGCTCCTCTGCTTCCTGGCAGACTCTGATGCTCCCCCCACCAGTGGGCCCTGTGAAACATGGCATGTCCCTCCTCTTGGGGACTATGAGTAATAAGCCGTCTTTCAACAACTGTCTCCTGACCTGTTGGCTTCACCACACCTGAATAAAAACGAAGTCGTAGGTCCATTTTATAAGGTATTTAAAGCCTTTAGGGTGATTAGAGATGACTTGAAGGGCAGACTGTAATAAAAGAAGAGGGGACAGAGGGACTCTCAAGGTGCCCAAAGGAATAAACACTCATGTTTTGATTCCAAGCTGTGTGGCAACTGGGTGGAAGAATTATTTTCAAGCTTTCTCAGCACCTCACAAATCATGCCACATAAGCCACTGCCTACTCCGCATAAGGGTAAGGCTGATCCTGTTTCGTAATGAGTCATCTTCACTAAGCCTACAAGCATAGCTGAGTTATCTTCCCAGAGAAACAATGTGAAGTTAAAAGCCATCTATAGGAAGACATGCCCATTAGGCAGAGCTCTTGAGATATAAAGCAACCACCTCAGCAAACTGATAAGAAGGAAAAACACAGAAGTAAAACTCCTACACTGACAGGCATCTGTGGTCTGTATTGTTGAAATATCAGGCATCCAAACAAACACTAAGCTATGTCCCCAAATCAGGCGCCCGGTTCAGCCCCAGTACAGAGTTCTCACAGGTCCAGTGCGAAATGAGAATAACAACAAAAGAGTGGATTCACTTAAAAGAACTCTTCTAATCTGAGACTATGACCTTTTGTTTTGTTGTTGTTGTTGGGTTTTTTGTTTGTTTGTGTTTTTTGGTATTTATATGGCCTTCCTTTCGTGAAAGGATGAAATGATGGCAAAAGTAGTAGAGCTTGTTACTTTTCTTAACCGGACAAAAGTAAAAATGGGCGGTCCTAGGAAGACCCCTCAATTTTTTTACTGGACCAAGAATTTAAGAACTTGGGGTCTACTAGTCTAAGAAGAGATGTTTGAAACACTTCCATCATCTAAAACCTTCCAGATCACCACTTTCCATTTTCATCTTGACTGGAGTCACTGGATGTAGCTTGAGTGAGATTTCCCAATCCCACCCGTGATACAGAGTTTCCATTCTGACTGGTTGGCCATGAGTGAGGAAACTCTTATCACAGTGTTGGAGAAAATGAGTAGACATTGTAAACTAAAGTATATGTTTTTTCAGATACTGACAAGCAAGGACAAAGATTCAATAGTGACTAATGAACAAAATGTTAAGGTGGAGACAGGACTTAATTGTTTAAAAGCAGTCACTTGAGGCACGGAGCTGCGTTCAGTCTGAAACCAAATCAAGATATGAATGATAGCCCAATGAAATTATTTATTTGTTCATTTAAGCAATAACAACAAAAACCCCTTAATGCTTCATCAAGGGCCACTCACTGCTTCTATGTGGAATAGCTACTATAAGGAAATAAAGGATGAGCAACTTTGCTCATTCTAGGAGTAATTACAGTATCAAATTTCTGGGCATGTCCTTCAATAAGTAGGTCAGACTCAAAATGTTTGGATAGTATGGTTTAGGAGGAGCTGGTCTTGAAGAAATTGCTAAGAGGTAGTAGAGGGAGACTGCCCAAAGCATAAGAAGTGATGAACTATGCAATAATCAGGCCATTTCTTCCTCTTCCTATTGGGGTTAAGAGAGTAAACTAGTGATCTAGCACTGGGCATTTTATTGGATGAAAAGCAGTGAGAAAGAAAACTTACACTGTGTTCCACAGAGTACGTGATGCAAAGTTTGAGCAGTTGGCTCTAGGATACCCGACTGTCACTTCCACCTTGACCTAAGGTGAGGAAACTGAACCTAGACTATCACAGTCGAAAGGAAGACATATGCTGCTGGGCTCTAGACCTGTGATTTTCCTAACATCTTCACAGGTCAGAATGGAGACTGCTGGCAGAGCTAACAGAGGGCCTGCATATTCTATATAAAGAAAAAAAAGTGACATCACTTCCTAACCCTGTTGGGGCTTTCATTCAATTGTAACTATAAAACATTAACATCATGTCAAAGAAAAAAAATTAAAATATTTTGTTAATATAAGCATATTTGTAATGGCATGTGTAAATCATGTTTACATACGTATGCACGTGTGTGTGTGTGTGTGTGTGTACTTTTTTAGAGGGGCCTGGGGTGAAGAGTAAACATAGTCCTATTAGAAATTCAGAGTAACAAAAAAAAAGAAATACAGAGTAAGAATTATTCTTTTTTGTTACAAAAAATAAAAGGCTCATACGAAAGGTGTTTCGTAAACGGAATGATCCTGCAGCCTGAAGACAAAGGCCTACATACAAGTCCTAAGATACCTTGCTTACCTACCATAAAGTTTGAATGAGAAACAGTTAATGCTTAGTGCTATAAAAATCATGTTGTTTGATCTCATCATGTATTTTAAGCAAACTTGTATAGAGAAGAGAAACTCAGTAAATGGGGTTTTGCCCAAAAATCTCAATCCTAACTGAATCTCTCTTTAATTTGGAATCACCTCTCTTTTCTGTCAGACAGATTTCCTCTTTCTCTCACTGACCCAGCTCTTATATAATTTCAAGTGTCACACTGGGGAGACCCAAAAAGAAAGAAGTCGTCACAGTTGGTTTCCATTATTTCCCAGAAGTTCTGAAGCTTCGGTAGTGGGATGTGGACCTGCTAAAGAAAAGAAAAAGGAGTTGTCCCAGCCCGTATTTGAGGGTGCCACCCTCATTAAAGTCCAGGTGAAAAATACGGAATTAAAGTTCAGAATTCAAATTAAAACTGAAATCTCTATCAGGCACTATCCTAATTTAGAAGTCCAAGAAGCAACCAGCAAATAAAAGGACAAACAAAAGGAACTGCTATCTCTTCTGGCAAACTCCTGGGAGCCCACAGGATTTATGATGACCAATTAAGGGTGTGGTGGCCTGAGAGAACAAAAGTAGTCTTTGCTACATAAAGATGGAAGGAACATTACAGAAACACCCCATTTTTGGAGCTCTCTTTTTATCCCAGCAAAAACATGTGCATACATTTAAACATGCATCTGTGTGTCTGAAGGCCTTCAATTCTCTCACCTTAGAATTAAAAATGAGAGGATTATCAGCATGTTGAATGATAAAGCAGGAATTCATTATGATAACACTAAGAAAATATAAACATTAATGAAATTTTGTTTCTCAAAGAGATAAATGTTATTCTTCCTAGTTAACAGTGACTTCTACAGAAGTCACTGAGAAGTCCAAAGAGACATTAAGAGTTGTCAATCGTTGAAACCAGTTTCAATAACAAATCACTTACAGAATGTTCCTGCTATGTAGAACCTGTAAAAATTACTCATCCCATCTCATTTCTCATCTTAAATCTCTAAATAAACTAGCTAGATATTATTTTAGAACTGCACTGGAGTCCTAAAACTTCCCCTGTTCTTGCATCATTAGGAAATGAGTGACTTCGTTCTCCCACCTCTTTAGACTGTGAGGGTACCACCGACATCCCTACTAACGCAGGTATGCTTTCTGTCCCATGTGCAGGTTTCCCCAGCAGATATGCTACTGACGCTACCGAGGCTGGTCTGCTAAAGCGTTCTATTGTTTGTCAATTGCCACTCCTCTGCAATGGGCTGGAGGACACGTGACAAGTAGAGGATAAAGAAGAGAAATTCCTTTATCCCCCGGAAACAAATGGAAACCTACAGCAGAGTGGGCTGACTCCCTCAAAGAGATTGGCAAGCCTCGACAGCAAAATATATACCACTCAATTTAAAACAACAACAACAACAAAGACATGTGCACCTAAAGAATAAACCCCTTATCATCTTACTAATAGCAACACTTACAACCACACTCAACAATGTGCTGGACACCACATGAAGCATTTTGTTGGCGTCATCTAACTGAACCCTCAAAACCACCCTAAGAAAACTGTAGCTTCGAATATGACAATGACAAAGGCATCTGAACCTAAATTATCTAGATTCTATCACAGTTAGCCAGTTCTGAGTTGTATGACTCTAGAGGAATTAAGTGTTTTTTTCTCAGTTTTAACTCATTCAACCCCTGCCCCCAGAAATGGGCTATAGCCCTTCAAAAAGACACTCATATAAGAATTTATTCGACCTCCAAAATACACCCTAAATATGTCCACTTTTCTCCATCTGTTCAGCCATAATCCAAGTTGAAGGGCAATCCAGGTTTGGTGGAACCTGAAGCTTGTTCAATTAGAGAGGCCATATTTTAAAGAAAGGTCATACAAGCTATGCATACAAAATTAGGTTAAAAAAAGAAGAGGAAGAATATATCTTTTCGAATGAGGAAAAAAGATCATACTTTTTAAGCTGAAAAATAATACAAAGTCTATAAAACTTGGGGAAAATGACATACTATTTTTAAAAATTTTTTAAATTTTTTGTTTTAGATTTTTATTTATTGAGAGAGAGAAGGAATGAGATAGAGAGAGCACGAGCTGGGGGGAGGGAAAGGGAAAAGCAGACTGCCCGCTGAGCAGGGAGCCTGACGCAGGGCTTGATCCAAGAACCCTGGGATCATGACCTGACCCGAAGCCAGACGCTTAACGTACTGAGCCACCCAAGTGCCCCACTATTTTTATTAATTAGCTGTTCACACATCTCTATAATTTTTCCTACATAATTGACTGCATAGTCTTTGGTCACCTCTTCATATGACAACAGTTTTATAAAATAGTTTTTGGTAAAGACAATAAATAATTCAATCTTTTCTCCAGCAAGTTGAGGATAGTTGCTGATAGCTTACCATTTTCATTTCGGCATCAACACACATTATTGTAGTACTATGTAAATGTTTCAGACTCCTGTCAAATTTGGAAAGACCATTTTCTAGTTTATTTTGTAGATCAGCTCTAAGATTTCAGAACATTTCAAGTTTCCACCACATGTAGTGACTAATCTTAAATACTCTTTGGATCATCAAAACTCATTAAGCAGTTTGTTGATGTTCTCATTGAGAATGGCACAGTATTAGTTATTATATTCTCTTCCTTTTGTTGAAACAGCAAGAAATTTAAATCTCTTCCTAATGTGTTCACATGACTCACTCCTCTTCATTAATTGGGTTATCAAATAATCAGTGAACTATCAATTTCTTCTCAAAATTTGTCTCTTTCTCTTAATGAATTAATGAAATTTGAAAATTTGTGGGTTACACAGTTTATTTCTGGATGTCAGAATAACTTCTAGTGATTTTATTGTTAATCCTTCTCACTTTTATTTCTTATCATTAGTGTTTAATCTTTATTTCTTTAGTTCTCCAATAAATGTAAAGACTGTCAAAGAAGCATCCTTCATCTGCTTAATGGAACCATTCCAAAAAACCTTTCCAAACTGTAGTTAAAATGACATATGCCCAACCCAACTTCCCCTTGACAAGATCCTAGAAGTGCCTGTAGCCATCTACTATCACCCCACCCCAATGGTAATAGGGTGGATGGAAGGTCGGAGTGGAAAGAAACAGCTGTCTTAACAGTTAATAGTTAAAATGTTTTACTATTATCAGTATCACAGAGACACAGGATGTCATGAATATGTTGCTCTACCCCAGCTTAAGAAACGGCTTGAGTAAGCAAGCAGCCCTGAAGATTAAGCTTTGTTAGCTTCCAGGTGAATACACCCCAGGTCACCACCACCTCTCAGTGAGGCTCCTTCAGTGGCTTCCCACTGGTCTCTATGCTTTCACCCTCATCCTCCAACAATTTACCTCCATGTGGCAGCCTGGGAGACTTTCTAAAATGTACATTAGTTCATGTTACTCTCTTGCTTAAAACCTTCCAGGGGCTTCCCACTGCATACATACTAAAAGCCAAACTCCTTATCACCAAATACTTGCCCTGCAATGTAGGTGCTGCCTAGCTCACAGGCGCAACCCACACGTCCCCGCCATTACTCACATGCTGGTGTTATGCTGGCTTTGTTCCCAAAGCTAGGTGAAAATTATGCAAGAGTGTTTCATAAACTGTAAAGCACTGTATCCATATTAATTATGATCAAAGTCAGGAGCAGGATGACTGTGATGAGGATGGTTGAGGAGAAAAGTGTGCAGACTGTGTTTCTCGTCAAAGCCTTTCCTGTTTTTCTCTTTCTTACTCCTATAAACACTCTTCTGAACCTGAACAAATGGAACTGCTACAGATACAGGTCCAAGTCTTCCAGCCACATAGCAAGTCAGCATATGTGTGCATATGGTGCACATATATACATACAGTATGCATCAGCAAATGGCAAGGGTATTTAGCTATAGTAGCTTGCCTACATTACAGATATTTTATCAAATTACAGTCTACATTTAGAAACCCAGCTAGTAATTAAAACACAACGTATGGCACAGTGTTGCTTAAATTAAAATAGCAATGGAAAGTTTTAAGATTTTAGTCAATGACTTCTAACAATCCTCCTTTATCCGAAAGAGTCAGTGTTTTTCAACATTATCTAACAGGAATGCGGCTGCTCTCCCCAGGTCAGAGATGAAAAGATGGAAGAATAAAGAGCTAACTCAGGTCATGTGTAATCAATAGAACAGCCAAAAAAAGTCTTGTTATTCCAGGTCTTGAGAGTGTTTGTTCCCTCACCACACTGGATTTATTTCCTGGATACAGCAACATCAAGCGTTTTTCAGCAACATAAAACAACTCAAAGACACACATGAAAATTTGGTGACCAGATGAATATAAAGAGAATTGATAAAAAGAAGAGGAAAAAACACTGCGGAAGACCACACAGGCAGGAGATCGTTATAACCATTCTGTTATCTGCCTAAAGATGAAGGCCATGCGGCTCACAGGACACAACTGACACGAAGTTTGAAAACACCTATAACAACTCTCATATATTATGAATGACAGGCTTATCATCTTTCAAATGTGGTTTGTACAATGTTAAACCACTTTTCATTATCTGATGCTTATTCCTTTAGATGATTCATGATTTTTACAGCACTGGATTTCACACAAGTTCTGGTTTCTCTCTCTCTCTCTCTCTCTCTCTCTCTCTCTCTCTCTGAATTTTGAGGCTTATGGCATCTTTAAAAACTTCCACACTCCAGGGCTGCCTGACTCAAAACGTCCCCCAAATAAGTTTTATTCATAGGTCAAGTCAGTTTCATTATGGTCCTCTTTAAGTGCCATGCATATTCTTTTTCCTCATTGCTCAAATGTCCATTGAAACACCTTTCTGGAACCTCTTGGTTGACCCAAATTCCAAGACAACTTCAAATCCTTTTCCTCTGTGGTCTGTCCCCATATTTCCATAAAATGCCATTACCCAGAAATGCCTATAGCTCTGAACACATGATTTTGTATTGTAACGCATACATTCCTCAGGTGCCTAAGACTTTTTGATAGATATACCCTATATATACAAAAGCTCTTTAGGGCTCTCAAAGATTTTCAAGAGAGTAAAAGCTCTCCAAGACTGAAAAGTGTGGGAAACATTTCTTTAAAATTTCCTTTAAATGGTGGTTTTTGTGGGTTTGGATAGTAAATTTAGTCTTTCAGCTTTTATTTTTCTGAAAATGTCTTTATTTCCCCCTCGTTCTTGAACGATCGTTTGGCTAAGTATGCAGTTAGATGAACAGTTTACTTCCTTCCAACTCTTTGAGGATATTATTCCCTCACCTTCTGCTTTCACTACCACTGTTGAGAAGGACACTATCACTCCACTTACCATTTCAGTTTAATTGCTCTTTCTCTCTGATTGCTTTTAAGGGCTTTTTTGTCTTTGATGTTCTGCAATTTCACAACAATGTGTGAATTTCTTTTTGTTTATCCTCGTCCCAAATCTGCAAATTCACATGGTTTTTCACCAGGTTTAGAAAATTCACATCCATCTATTGCTCTTTAAATATCACCCCTCTTCCATTCTCTACGTCAGAACTTTTCATTCTAGCCTCAGTTCTAATATGCTACCTATAATATTTGACCTTTATTTTATCATTATGTCAACAGTGTTTGCATATTTAGAGTTTTTCTTTTTCCATTTTCCCTTGTTGGTAAACTTTCATAATCCTTTATGTCTTTAATTATTATATACAGAGTTGCTACATGTAACATTTTATGTGATGGTATTCTATATGTATACCCCGTATCTGAAAAAATGCAAGTATATCAAGGTTCTAAATCTATTTTCTGGTCCTAGAAATTTAAGTCAAAGTGGCTGCTTCCCCAAATATGTAAGGATTTTTGATCCGCAGCTCATTTATATCTTATTTGTAGGAGGTCCATTAGCTCTTCATTGAAAATTGGGGAAACTTTTCTGCAGAGAAGATATTCTCCTGCAAATAGCCAGAGGATGCAACTAAACTAGGTCAGGCCCCCTGAGTATCTCAATTCATTGTGGGAGATTCAAGTTCCCTCACTACCAACCATGATACCTGGAAATTTACCATCAGAAAAACTGTATCTCAGGATTGTGAAACCATGTGTATTTTTAGAAAGTCTGTTAAAATGCAAATACCTCTGGGAGGGATAGTACCCTTGAGTTATGAGATGCCTTCTATAAAAGGACCAGTTGGCAGACTAATAAGAGCAATGTCCTGTAAGACCGTTTAAAGCTGGTTTTCAGAGGACTTTCCTATAATGGTAGAAAGATCTTTCTATCTCTATAGGATAGTGATGACAAATTAATTTCACCTCCTGTGCAACTCCAATGTAGTGACAGTGGTTGTCTGGAGTATTATATTGAGAAAGACTCTGATGCCTTCTCAGGCCCAGCAAAAACAAGTGTCATAAAAACTTGGTGATAGAACAATAGCACTGCTTATATGTCAGGTGCTGTCCTAATGGCTTAGCATGCATTAAATAACTAAATCTACACATCAATATTATTAGCAAGTGTTGTAATTCTGCATTTACAGTCAAGGAAATGGGCACTAGTTAAGTAACTTGCCTGAAGTAACACAGATAGTAAATGATGGAGCTAAGCGATAAACATGAAAAGCCTAGCTTCAAGGCTGTCTACATAATCATTAAGCTGTAATGCCCTATAAATTAGAACAGATAAACAAAGTAAAAGGGACAAAGTAACCTTTCTCCTCTCTGTGCATACAATGGTGCATAACTAGGACTTCCAAATGCTTTATCTTTAGATAGCCTTAGAAATAGACTCAGTTTCTTACCCTCTCTGGTGCTCTCTGCTAGTCCGATATCTAGGTCAGAAATAAAAAGCTCCTTAGATGACATGGATGTCAGTCAGGACAGCAAACCCCCATGGTATAACTTTTGATGGATTCTTTGTCTAGAATCTAAGGTTCAAATGGCACCATATCTACAAACAGAACATCTTTTAAAATATTTGTCACACTTTTGGTTTATAATTATGCCTATTCCTCCCCAAGACTGAGTCTATGGCACATTCTTATCTGTACCTCAGCCTGAAAAGTTGCTGGTTGTCAATTATTGTGCATGAAGTGAATGAATGACTGGAGGCATGAGGTACAATCTGGACCCAGAGGATAGTCTATATAAATGCACCATGTCAATATTCATATCCTAAGCTTCCGGTGGAGCTACCTACTACTTTTGGTTTTTAAATAACAAAGGTTAAGGAGAGATACACTCCCGTACATACACACACTTACACACATGCTCATAGTTTGGTTTGGTTCATCCCACAGGCTGGTTAAGAAAAGGAAGAGGAAACTGCAGGGACAAGAGAAACCCTCCAATAAATTTTTTTCCATTTCAGAAGTATTTACATTTCCCATTTATATTTAATTTTGAGAAACTTAAAACATAATTTCTTATTTGAAAAATATAAACAGGTAGAGGGACATATCCATCTTAATTTTTTTAAAGAGCTTGTTATCATCAAGGCATATACCAAAAAAACAAAAAAAAAACCTTAGAAATGGAGAAATACACATCTTGTTTCCCAGGATCACAAAAGTAACCACGTGTTTCCCTGATGTTTCTTTCGAGTTATGTCTCTAGGGCCATATGCGATGTGTTTTCCACACTTACAGCACCTTTATATGTCTCTTTTAAAGTTATTTATAAGGTGTTTTTCTATCTGTAACATACATATTTATATCTCCTCACACCCATTTATATCATTTATTCATAAATGCCTTGAATAATAAATTGGCAGGCATTTTGTTTTCCTCTTACACCTCGTGCATTGTGGCATGTTCTCCTCACTTTCAGTGTGTGTGTGTCTACACACACACACACACACACACACACACACATCGTTTTTTTCCATCCTTACATCACTTGGACGCACAATAAAATTTAATTATCCAGTCACAAGCAAATTAGTGACTTCAATAAAAGCTGGATAACTAATGAAAATTTTAATTAATTTTAAAAAAGGAAAAAAATTTTGAAGATTTTATTCATTTATTTGAGAGAAAGAGAGAGCATGAGTGGGGAAAGGGCCAAGGGAGAGGGAAAAGCAGATTCTCTGCTGAGCAGGGAGCCCCACAGTAGGCTCAATCCCAGGACCCCAAGATCATGACCTTAGACAAAGTCAGACACTTAACCAACTGAGAGGCACCCAGGTATCCAAAAATGAAAATATTCTTAAAAGTAGTATTTTATTTCCTGCCTTCTAAAACCACCTCTAGTAAACATAATTTAATCTTTTGTTGGCAACTTTAGGATGAAATTTTTTATTCTTTAATTTTATGAGATACCTATGACAAAATTTACTCACTCTACCAATGTCTAATGATTGCCTATTGTGTTCAATAGGCAAAGTTAGACTCTGTTCTATAAACAGTATAATAAAAAAAGAATTCTTGTCTCAAGTACCTTACAATCTGGCCGGGAATAGAGCTATATATAACTCCCTAGTTACTTGTAATATGAATGTAACCGACCATAGATTAAAGGAAAAATAATTTTTAAGATTTCATTTATTTATCTGGCAGACAGATCACAAGTAGGCAGAAAGGCAGGCAGGTGGGCATGGGAGGAGAACAGGCCCCCCACTGAGCAGCGAGCCCAATGCGGGGCTCGATCCCAGGACACTGGGATCATGACCTGAGCCAAAGACAGAGGCTTTAACCCACTGAGCCACCCAGGTGCCCCTAAAGAAAAAATTTTTAAAGGACGTGATGTTTCATCATTTCAACTAGTTCTCAAAAAGTTAAAAAAATATATTTTCCAGCAGGTAGAAAAGAAGGCTAAGACATTCTAGGTGGGGAAAACAGCGAATAGCTATAACAACATAAGTTTAAAGGGGTAACAAGAGGGAGAGAGAAAAGGGGAAGATCATAAAGAGGCAATGTGAACGATGGCTAATACCATGGATTTGGAATCAGAAGAACCTCATTCAGAATGCCAACTCTTCCCACTTACTAACTTCATGCTTGAGTAGATGTTACTCTTTCTGAATCTCTTTATTCATCTGCAGCCATTATAAGAATTAAGATAATGCATGTGAAAGGTATAGCTAAGGTCTTGGAACTCAATAAAGAATACTCAAAGTTACTCTTATTGATTTATTATTTGTGTTGCTATTATTAGAAATGACCCATCTTTGTGTCCCAAGGATAGGTCTCTAATGTCCCCATCACAAAGGGCATGCTTGGCTTCCTCACGCAGCATGCTTGCCTCAATGGATCCTGCCTCCTGCCTCATCTTTTCCAGCCTTGTCCACTTAGTGCCACTACAAAGGGCCCATTAGTAATGTCCACTGTGCCTGAATACTGCTGATTTCTTTCCTTGATCAAATAGTCTCCTAATTTACAGTTTGTCAGAACTCTTACTTTCTAAGAAAGAGGGGTTAAGTTAGAAAAAATTTAAAAAGAAAGAAAAACCTAGCTGTGCTAATTTAAAAATAGGCTTCGATTGAATCAATGTTTCAACTGTTACAGGATATTTCTATGCATTTTAAAGGTGCTTTTACTGAAATGATGTCTTAGAGAGTTGAATGTAATGGTGAGAATTTCAGACACGATACCAGGCCTGAGGGAGAGATTTCCACACAGACATTTCCAGAGCCCTCTAACGAATTATGAGTAGATGGTTTCCTCTACCAACATGAAGAGCCATTGCTGCAGAGAACGTTGCAGTTGAGATCTAGTTTTGCATTCCATGCATTTCCAGTTATGTGGGTGGAAGATTTCAAGGCACCATCCAGTTTATTCTTAGCATGTGTGGGTCATGCGTTATTCAGCATGATGAGACATTCTATTTGAATAATAAGGTTAAGTTTTTTTTTAAAGGCCATGGCTAACAGAGCTATAAATAATATTCAAAAGACAGTGTAGATGAAGCCATGAATCCTCACAAGACACAGCAATAAGGTCAAGAAATCTTTATATGAGAGTTAAGAGGAACCAAACTGGTTCCTCTAATCTGGGAAACTCCAAATCTCACTGTGCCTGAAGGCCTTGGAAGGCCCAGTTGTTGCCAACTCATCCTTCCGCAGAACCAGTGGTTATCCTATCTGCCAACATGTTATTCTTCAGTAGCAACATTTCTAAACAACCCAGGAGTTTTCTAGGATCAGATAAATGAAGTTGCACATATCCATTAATAAGAACTTCTTAATATGATTATGGGTCTTGCTTTGGAAAGAGGAAGAGATGCAGTGGAATGATTCTCAGCCTGGATCATTAAAATAATTCAGCTACAAGTGGCTTAACTTTGGAGCTCCCTATCCCACAACTTCTCCAAAGTCAGACTAGGCAGCCAGAGAGTACGGCTGAGTAATAACATGACAGGTGGGGCAGGTTGTCTTTAGGTGCTTTGATAAAAATATGTTTGTGCAAAAGACACTATTCATTATAAGCAACACAGGGTGTGGTGTTTCGATGTTTCCATGTTTAGCAAGTATAAGCTGAAACTATTAAGTGCTTTGAAACCAAGCCAGAAAGCAGACAGACTGAAAAAAAGAAAGAAAGAAAGAAAGAAAAAAAAGCTAGGCTACACCTCTCTTTATGCACATCCTTTTTTCTGATCTTGAGTTATAGCAAAATATCTTCAATCCCTCTTGCCATTGACAAGTCATCATCTCAACATGTAAACCCGAAGCAAAAATAAATATTAAATTTGATAACCACTGCTTCAAAACGTGTGGTATTAAGGTAGAAGAAACAAACTGTTAACACTAGTGAAATTAAATCTGTCCAGAAACCTTTATTTTAGAAAGGTTGGTATTCAAATTTTGATTCCTCATGTTGAAACAGATGGGCATAGCAGGAATAATTCTTACTGTATATCACTTAAAAATACACTATTTATATGAAGGATGTATGTTTTAAAGCACCAGTAAAATGCCTTTACTCTTCTTTTCCCACATGTCCTTGAACATTTCAACCACTTCTGTATCACCCCAAGGTGAATTACTTCTACATCCACATTTCCTCTCCCTCTTGCTTTAGTTTAACAGTGTTTCTGCCTCCTGGTTCTGCCAGCTGTATCTCTCACATTAACCTCAAGCTCAAGCTGGTTGAAATGATTCATCCCCTTATCCAATAATGCAGCAAAACTTCTGAGCTTCTAATTGCTCTAGATGAAATCTCCATGTCTGTTGTCACAGAGACTCAAAATCGCAGTCTCCTTTTTCTTCCTTTTTCCCTCTTTTCTACAGCAGGGTTTCTCTGCACTGTTGCAAAGCTCTTTGCACTCACTGTCTCTGCACTACTGACACTTTGAGCTTGAAAATTCTTTGTCCTAGAGAACAAGATTAGAATCGCTCTGTGCATTTTACAGTTTTTGACAGTATCCCCAGCCTCTCTCTATAGTTGTCAGAAACAGTGCCCACTCCCCAAGTTATAACAACCAAAAATGTCTCCAGACATTGTCAAATATTCCCTGGGTGGAGGGAGCAAAATCACTCCTCCTTACCGCAAATTAGTTGCCCGACAGCCAAGTAGTTCTATCCGTTCTCTTATAGATTCCTCACATCAATCCTCTTGACCTTATTCCTGTGTCAAGCCCTCATGTGGACAATCAGAATGTGTGCTTTTTAGAGTAATTTTTTGAAATGTACTTGACAGTATACCAAGCTTTGTCAAAGTCAACAACCAACAATGAATACAGGGAAATAGAAAACTTCATAAAAGAAATCTGAGAAATATTTCTGGTCATTCCAAAAACGGTTGGGGTCTGAGGGGCTCCTATGTTGATTTCATCTCTAACAGTTTAAAGTCACGATTTAGAACAGAAAGGACCATACAAGAAGTCATCATTTAACTATTGAAAATCTTAAGACATGTTGTTCTGAACAAGGACACTAGGTTATAACAAAGAATGCAAGTACATACAATGGAAAGAACTTGGGTTTTAGATATTAGGTAGACCTCCTTGTTAATCTAACTCTGCAGACTTGCTCTGGACTAGAATAGGTAATTATTATTTCTACATTACATTTTTTTAACTTTTTTAAAAAAGATTTTATTAATTTATTTGACAGAGGGAGATCACAAACAAGTAGGCAGAGAGAGAGAGAGAGAGAGGAGGAAGCAGGTTGCCTGCTGAGCAGAGAGCCCGATGCGGGGCTCGATCCCAGGATCCTTGGGTCATGACATGAGCTGAAGGCAGAGGCTTTACCCCACTGAGCCACCCAGGCGCCCCTCTACATTACTTTTTTGACCAGAATAGATTTGATATCATTACAAGTGTGAAATACCTAGCACATAGCAGGTGGTCACTAATGTAAGCTAATAATAACATGAGTATCAATGGTGCTGTAATACCTTCAAGATGAAATTCTAAGCAATACTGTGAAGGATCCCATTAAGATAAAATGATAATCCTAATGAAGTATTCAGCATTTCCGGGGGAAGAAGAGTAGTTAGAACAGACCTAGAATCAAATGATAGACTCCTATCCCAGGTGCCTACACCACTACAAATTAAACCAATAATATAATGACTTTAAAAGTGATAATCAACAGTTTACTTGCATCCCATAGATTCTGATACTATGTTAACCCTCTATTAGGAAAAAAAATTAAATTATTTACATCAGATCTCTGAGAATCAGACTGAGTTACCTGTCTACGTGCAACAAAGACCAAGAAGGAAGAGCTTATTGAGAGAGGCAGAAATCACCAGGTGGAGTATGAAACAAGGAGGAAAAAAAAAACCTCTAATGGAGAAAATAGTTAGTAGGATCGAGTGGTACTGATTGGTCAGATAAGCAAAGAATAAAAATTGAAAATTAAAAAAAAGTCTTTAATTATATTAAAAATTCAGATGGTAGTGGTAGAGACCAGACTTCAGTGTGCTGAGAAGAATGGGAAGCAACAGAAAGATGACAGGTATAGATGACACTCAAATGAGTTTGGCTATGAAAGATACAGGGGAGTTGAAAGGAATGTGGCATTGAGGAACGTTTTCCTAAAAGTTGAGAAAGACTAGATCACATTTAAATACTGCAAGGAGGAAGTAGGTTGAAGATACCAGAAGAGGAGACATGCAGTAGAATACAGTTCCTAAAGAGGTAAAAGGGTACGTGACAAGGAAGGTGGAAAGGATAGGCTTAAATGGTAGGATGAAACAGACAGACCTGTCTTTCACGGCAACAAGTAGGAAGGAGGAAAGGGTGGCTGCTTGCACATGGAGGAAATCACAGGAAGTTGAAGGAGTTCCCATCTGATGACTTGCATTTCATTCATGAAGAAGTTGTGATTTCATCCATCCCTATCTAATGTGCAAATTAGATAGCATTTTTTCTTTTATCTATTTTTTAATTGAAAGAATAGAGGAACAAAAGCAGTCAACGTTTAAATAACATTGGTTCTTACACTTTGGCATATTTTTTTGGTAACCCCTGGTTCTTTTTCACATTCATGAACCCACCAAAACTCAAAGGCATATGTGCATGTGCAGACATACACACACACACAAATATGTACACAAAACAATTTCTAAGCTGTGCTCTGACTCATTAGTATTTTCTTGAATTGGTAACATTTCTATTTAAGTTACAAACCAGTGTAGGATCCACTCAAATTACACATGATTTTAGAGTTGAAGTTGAGGTAAATGTCTCACGCAAGGTTTAGAGCTTTTCATCATGACACAGTGTATGGGAGAATCACTTGCTAAGAATGCGGCCATTACTGTACAGTTTTCTGGGCAAAACAAAGGTAGTTGATACTGTACCTTGGTGAAGCTGCCTTCCTTGCCTTTGTCACTGCCCAGGTGTTTCCCATGCCTGTGGCAGACTCAGGAGGTGGAGGAGCCTGCCAGACCAGTTGCAAAGTGCAGAACACGCCTCAGGGCCTCCATTCACAATCCAATTCGCCTTCAGTGACTGTGCCCAGCCCTAGCACCGCAAGGCTGACCTTTCGACACAGGTAAGTTCAGCAACAATCACTTGGCTGCAGCCATTGGTTCTGCCTAGTGCCAGCAATTCTGCAGTCTCTTGGGCGGAGGCCACTTGGCAGCAGTTTTCAGGAGATCTGCTCTGGCACAGAATGTGTGTGTGTGTGTGTGTGTGTGTGTGTGTGCGCGCGCGCGCGCGTTCGTTCTCTACAGCTAATGTCCAATGCTTGCTGAAAGAAGGTGAAGAGATATAAAGAGTTTGAATGGAAACAGTGCCTCTCTTCTCTCTTTCTACCATTGTCACAGCACCCTAGCTACGCCCCGACTTCGACAGGAGTTTCTAAGGACATGGAAAAGGGAGGAGGGGAAAAAAAAGGCAGAAAGAGACAGAATGCAAAAACACGGAGGCAAGGGAGGGCAGCAGATGAGAGGCTGAGTTAAAACATCCTCCTGGAATGTGCCTTTGGGTGGAATGTCATTTCATCTCCCCTGCCTCTACTCTCTTCCAATTCAAACTTTGGATTCACTGAAGTAGATAAAATAAATCTTTGTTGTTGTTGCTATAATTTTCAAACCTTCCACATTTATGATGGTGGCCCTTTTTACTCAGGTCTACACAACTCAAAGATAATTGCTTGATTAATATTACCAGTGAGACAGATAACTGGATAACTGGGGCCAAAAATATTCCTTTGTTCAATGTTCACTTAACACTGAGCTGCGAAAGAAACAAAGAGGCAAATACTACTAATAGTCAAAGGCATCTCCTTCGTAAAGATTCTCCTTCCTCATGTAATTTCCAAATGTGGTTTTATAGTAAAGAGAAACTCTACATAACTGACATGACTTTCTTTATGAAAGCAAGCTCCTCTGTACCACCACCACCTCCTCCTCCTCCTCCTCCCCCTTCCCCCTCCCTCTTTTCCCCCTCCCCCTCTTCCCCCTTCCCCTCCCCCTCCTCCTCCTCCTCCAACTACCTCAGCCTCAGCCTCCTCCAACTCCCTCAGCCTAACTTGGAAGGACCCCTTGCTCCAACCTGGACTGGAAAAGAATTTAAAATAGCATCTGATGATACTCCTAGTGTAATATCTGGCACAGAGTAAATGGTCACACAGTGCTTGTGCATATGGAAATATGCAGAGGAAAAAAGGAAAAGCCAATAGCTATTTGTAAGTAATGAATGATTTTTAAAACACTAATGAAGTGCTGAAAATGGAATCCAAATTCCAAGGAATTAGAGAACAGTAAACGGCAAATGTGAGGTGAAAAAGCAGAGTCAAGTGTAAACTACTTTTGAGCGTGTCAGTACAAAGACATGAAAAGTTAATATAATATGATAAAACACTTATATTATCAGGGCAGAGAGTCTGTCATTTGACCAAATAATTATTGTTCAACAATACATTTATTCTTAAATCAGCCAACCCTTTTACTTCAACAAACACGTTCCTCTGCATGCATACATAAATGCATTTGCGTTGTTTATGAATTACCTCAGACACATTTGGTAGAGAGATGACTGGTGAAATTCCAGAGCAAGTAACCATTGCATGAAGTCTCAAAAAACACATGTTTACTGTAATCACTTGTTTTGTTTACTGCCAAGGTCAACTCAAAGATAGCTTGCCGGCTTTTGGATATCACTCCTCTTTCAAAGTCCTAACGGTGGAATATGAATGTTCCATTCACAAGTGGCCAACCACTTCAGCTCAGTATTTCACAACTTACTTAAATAGCCTTCTATCTTCAATTCTTTGAATAGGCTCCTGCTCAGCCAAGTTTCTTTGGGGTAACTTCTGGCTCTGACCCAAATCCTTAGTGTTGATAACCTGCTTTGCTCCTCACTGCTCAGCACAATTCACAGATGAGGCTGGGAGAACTCTTCAAGAAGCTGGGGGTGACTCAGGTGTGCTGTCCTTCATCTCCCCCTTTGCCATGTTGCTGAATTCTTTATCATACCAGGCTTCCACCATCTGTTTTAGCTGCTTTTTTTTCTTTTAACAATTTCTCTATGTAACTGATTACCAAATTTCACTTGTCTACGTGAATTCCAAGCCCATCGAGGTATCTGTTCATATTTGCCTGGCATCCCACACGAATGTTCCTCTCATGCTTTCTTCCCCTCATTTCTTTATTCACAGCTTTGTCATTAACTTCCAACTAGACTTCCTTCGATTTTCTTCTTGTAATTCCATAATTTCCTGTATCTAAATTTCTCTCTGCGGGGTCAGGAGTGAAGTTTTGTATGCAGTAGAATTTACTTTGTAATTATAATTTTTATTATAAAAATAATTAAAACACATTACAAAAGATGAAAAATAGAACAATAACCCCCAAATATATAACTATGTGTAGTTCCTTCAGGCCTATTTTTTTATGCATAACTGTTTTTACTTAGTTTTACTTAGCTTCAAATCTTTTTTAAACAAACATACACATAATAATCATAAATATTTATAATAATAGTATATATATAGTTTTTTATAATTTTTCACTTAACATTATGACATAAGCATTTTTCATGCTGATAAATAGACCCCATAAGTATGATTTTAATAGCCATGTAATATGCTATAATATAAACTACCTTATTGTTGGACATTTAATTTACTTCCAATTGTTTTCTATTATAAATAATGCTGCTATACGTATATTAGTGGGTACAGCTTTTCCTACCATATTCTGGGCTATGTTCTTAAGATAATATTTTAGCAGTAGAATTAGATCATTGGAATCACAAATTTTCAAGTTTTCTTCCAAAAATTGTACCAATTTGCTACCGTTATGGAGGATTCCACTTTTGTTATATCCTCATGAGTGTAGAATAAATTAGTTTCCTTTTTTTAATTCTTAATTTTTATTTCTTTAAATTTTATTTATTTATTTATTTATTTAAGAGAGAGAGAGAGAGAGCACACAAGCAGGGGGAGGGGCAGAGAGAGGGAGAAGCGGGCTCCCCACCGAGCCTGGAACCCCACACAGGGTTCAATCCCACGACCCTGGGACTCAATCCCAGGACCCTGGGACTTCTTACTGCTTGCTATTCCATTACCAAGAAATTTAGTCAAAATTTTTTTACTAGCAGGTCTTTTATGACAAGATTTTGAGCTCTGATAAAATAGTAAATCTATAGATTATAAACAAGGATAGACTTCTTTTATCTTTTTAAGATTTTATTTATTTATTTGACACAGAGAGAGAGAGCACATACAAGCAGGGGTAGTGGCAGGCAGAGGCAGAGGGAAAAGCAGGCTCCCCCACAAAGCAGAGAGCCTGATGTGGGTCTTTTCGTGACCTGAGCCAAAGGCAGACTCTTAATCAACTGAGCCACCCAGGTGCCCCAACAAGGATAGACTTTTAAGTAATATTTAGCTCCAAAACAGCTATGAAATCTTATCCTGAAACGAGTACACATAGACCTTATGGGTGCTTTACCAAGGAAGTATAAGAAGCCATACTTTGTAACCAGAGGTTCAGCTATACTGTTTTTGTGGCAATTTCTCTAGAAGACATTTTCAAGTTTGTCTATTTTCTGGTCAAATTCCTAGGTACAACAATAGAGAGTCTCTGAAGATATGTGGAGACAAAAAAAGACAATCACAAAACCAATGTATTATGTGTCCACTCATCATCTGTGATGTTTTTCTTTTGAGTCTCACAGAAATACAAAGCCTCTAAAAAGCTAAAAACAAAACAAACAAACAAACAAACAAACAAAAAACCCCCAAAACTATTACTTCCCTTGCATCTCTAGAAAGATTTATCCTATTCTCTGGGGGAGTGAATTTCACACTGTATTTAGAAGAATTTGACCCTCACCATAAGTAACAAGATGGATTTACAAAGGCTGCTTTGGTGGTTGGTTATGAAATCTCTGACATTTCTTAAAGTTGACTCATTCTAGGAAAACAATTTGAATGAATTTGTTGACATCACCACTTTGAAGCACCTACACAATTTCAATATTTGAATGACAACTACAATTTAAGATTCCGGTAGTCTCCAAGAAGAAATAAACACTTTTTTTGAACTCATTAATCTCCTGATTTGTTTATACATGTAAGAGTCTTCAATTTAGTGAGTACACTGTTTGCAATTTCAGCTAAGTATTGCTCCACTTCTCATGTTTTAGTTTTAGTCCTTAGGAAGGAGAAGATATCTTGACAACATGTAATACCTACTGAATGGTTCACTTGGTCACCCAGTCTGATACCAGAGGCTCTTCCAGACCCTCTCCTCTTTCACTGGCCTCACTGTTAAGAATATATACCTCTTCTCCCGTGTTCTGTTCTCTAGAAAAAGAGTTGTTACAGGAATGCCTAGATAAATAGAATTCTTATTCTCAATGTAGCTGATACCTCCTTTCTGATTCTCTCATTAACTCTGCCCTATTGATTAGTAGTGTGTTTCATTCTCCAGTAAGTCATTGATCTTAGACAAGGAATAGGAATAGTAGAGCAAACACAGGGAGCAATGTCATTGGCTTCTGTTGCCCAATTTATTTCTATAGCAAAGCCATCATCAAAGACTATAAAGTACTCAACACATTTTCACAAATGGACCACTGCATGAAATAACTAACTTTGTGAAGAGTGTCAGATCAGTCGATAACATTCCTTGGTGAACAGGAAAGGGAATTCTCCAAAAGAGTTCTTTCTTTTAGTAAAGGGATTTAGTTATCATATGCATATTCATTATATACTCAAATCTTAGTAACAGAGCCAAGGATATCCCCATTTAAAAAGCGATAAACTGAAACGCAAAGAGGTAGTACTTCATATCCCAAAGAAAGCCATCAGAAGGAACACATGGACCATGATTTCTTATTTTGCAACTCACTAGATTATTTTCCCTCCCATATGGCTGACTTGGTTGCTATCCAAATGATGCAGGATCTTTTACCTAAAAAACAGCATTTTCCAATTAACCAAATACATAATAGAGAGAAGAGATTCTTTTGAGGAGCGAAGGACTGATCTCTCCTGGAGGCAAGCTACTGGATTTGATGGACCAGAGGCCAAATGGGTAATGACAAATTCCAGGTTTTCATGTTTTGGTTCCTTGAGTGCCTGGAAGCATATGGAATGAGATTCTTTTCTGAGACACTGTAGTGATGACAGAGAACAGAAGTGTTCAAACTCACAGGCTTTTAAGGAATTAAATGTATAGGGAGCTTTGGGGAAGACAATGGTAGAAAAAAGAAAAGAATGTAAGATCTGTCAGAAAATATCCTCAACTTCTACTACACAATTTGCTTTCTAAGAAAAACAATCTTGACTCAAAAAAGCTGGAAAAGAGTAACTGGCATGTAGCATCCATAAAGGAAAATTTATAAGTAAAGTAAACTAAAGTGGAGGAGGGGTAAATTAAGAGAAATACAAAAAACAAAGTGTTAAAGGAAGTTTATGGGTTTCCAAGTAGACAGATCTAAGTGGACACCAGCTCTTGGTTTTCTGTGTGTGGATTTTGGACAAATTATTCAATTTTCATGAGTCTCCTTCTGCCCAATGTGAAAATCAGGTTATTTGAGGAGACAATGTGAGGTAAGTTTTCACAATCACTTCACACAGTGCTTACCTCATAGTGCCCAACAAATACTAATATTTTTAGGATATAAGCCTAATCTATAATCCCATTTAATGAAACATAGCTTATGTTCTTAACGAAACACAGCTTGTACAGCTGAAATATAAAATATGCTAAGAAAGATAAGACAATATTAAAATAATTATGACATCCATTAAGTGGATAATAAATTGATTCCAGGCTCTAGTTCTTGCATTATAAGCCTTGAAACATAGGTAATATATTTATTTTAAATAAAAAAAAACTTTGGATATAAGACAGGACATATTCTTTTCTTACATTATTGTAGCTATAGGAATACAGCTCCTTCAAAGGTTTTCTGTGAAAAATATTCTGACTAATTCATTCATTTAAGAATAAAGAGATAATACAAATAAGACTATTTCGAATTAACCATCTCAGTTCAGAGCTACATTTGGCCAATGAAATGTGGATCAGCCACTACTAGATTATTCAAAAGTATTTTTCAGAATAAGACAAAAACCTTTACTATAGTAGAAAGTCTACTGAATTGAAGATTTCTAAAAATTAGTTAACATTCCATGATATGAAATACCCATATCAGTGCACTGAATGCAGTTTATGGGTCACTACTTTCCAACCTATGGTGTGACATTATTTGAGGAAGGAGGAGTTGTCTGCGTTACAATAAAAATCTAAAATTTTGAATCATTACTATAGATAGAACATGAAGTAACAGCAGTCCTTGAAAATGAAAGGCCAACACAACAAATTGTTTAGATACTCTTGAAAGGAAGTCTCAGCAATTCAGTTTGCTTAGTAACTCAGTGTTAGTTATGTGAACCCTCTTGTTCCCAAGGACCCATCTAAGAATCTACGTTCTGTTTACATAGTTACTCTTAAAATTGTTAAGCTAATAAACTGTAATTACCCCTCACAAAGAGATACCTGGTGTATTAATATGAATCATTTATACATATCAGATCTTTTAAGAGGTATTTTGTAATAGGAAATTGCTATAAAAAGTTAAGTAGGGGCGCCTGGGTAGCTCAATGGGTTAAAGCCTCTGCCTTTGGCTCAGGTCATGATCCCAGTGTCCTGAGATCAAGCCCCACATCGGGCTCTCTGCTCAGCAGGGAGCCTGCTTTCTCATCTCTCTCTGCCTGCCTCTTTGCCTACTTGTGATCTCTGTCTGTCAAATAAATAAATAAAATCTAAAATAAATAAATAGTTAAGTATTCTTACTGCTCTTCTGCAGTTTTCTATGGCCACTCAAGAAGAATAGTCCAAAGGATATCAGAGCACATTCTGCCAACAAATTCTTCACTCAGTTTTCCCCAGTAGTCGCTCCTATCTATGGACATAATAGTTCTAGGGCAACTCACCAAACATCAATTGGCCAAAAGCCTATTCACCAAAAATCAAAGGATTGAATGAAAGATTTGTTAAATTTTCTATGTCTTTATAATAATTGTTAATATCTGATAGAGCAAATCTCTGCTTCCAAAAATATGGAGCAGACAAGTTTTTTCTAACTATCCCACTAATGCAAATAACAATCATAGACTATTATATATAAAGATAATATAAGAAAACAGTTAAAGAAAGAAGAAAGCAGAGTAGCTAAGGGCTTTGGAATAACACTGCAGAATAACAGAGCTCCCTAAGCTATCTATTCACTTCATATATTCCAGATTTGAAACTGAAGATACTGACAACCCAGAAACACCAACAATTTCAGAGAAAAGAGAAGCCCCTCCAAAGCCTGCTCCAACTAGCCAAAGGCCCAGGAAGGGGTAGCCTAGAAAACAGCATAAAACTTTTAAATGATGATCTTTCTTTTGCCAAATACCACAGAAAAAAGAAAAACTATGGCTACACCCCAACCCAAGTCAGCAAGGCCTAGAAGAGATTCTAGACCTCCACCCCAATCTGAGAGTAAGGAGGCACCCCACCTTTTCCCGACTGGAATAGTGTCAGGGGAGGAACAGCAGAATCAGGAATTTCACCACCACCCAGTGGTAATGAGGCTACTAGCACCCCCAAACATGTCAGTGGAAACCATGCAGCAAGCAAAAATGAATCACTCTTACCTCTGCCAGACAGGGAGTTAATGGAGATCTAGTGTAGACCTAGAGGTTTTAATCCCTTTCTGTAATATTTAGGAGACTCCCCATTCCTGCTCGAGTGTCAATGAAGATCAGTGGAGAACCTAGACTTCATATTTCATGCAAGGAAAGAGGTAGCACCTCCTTTCCCTTCCCCTGCTGGAGCAGTGTCAAAATGAGCCAGTTAACATAAGGTTTAAATAAGACTCAGTCTCATATAACATAATACCCCAAATGTCCAGGTTTCAGCTTAAGATCACACAACATATCAATAACCAGGAATATATCAAATGGAATAAAAAAAGATAATCAATAGATGCCAACAGTGAGATGAAAGGGATGTTAGAATTATCTGAAAAAGATTTTAAAGCAGCTATCATAATAATGCTTCAGTGCACAAGTATGAATACACTTGAAACAAACATAAAGTCTAAGTAAGGAAGTAGCTGATTTAATAAGAATCAAATAGAAGTTAAAGAACTGAACAGGTGGGGTGCCTGGGTGACTCAGTCGGTTAAGTGTCTGACTCTTGATTTTGGCTCAGGTCATGATCTCAGTGTTGTGAAACTGAGCAGCACATTGGGCTCCCCACTGGGTGTAGAGCCTGCTTCAGATTTGCTCTTTCCCTCTTCTTCTACCCCTCCCCACCACACTCTCTCTCCTTCTTCAGAAAATTTTATAAATAAAAAAAAGAATTGAAAAATATAAGAACCAAAGTAAAAAACTGAATAGATAAACTCAAGGACAGGATGGAGGAGATAGAGAAAATAAGCAACAAGTTGGAAGACAGAACAACAGCAATTACCCAATTTGGGGGAAAAAAAATAGAAAATAGAAGGGAAAAAAATTAATAGTTTCAAGGAACTCTGGTTCTATAACCAAACGTGTAACATTCATGTCATCAGAATCCCAGAAAGAAAGGAGAAAGAGGGTGCTGCAAAAAGTACTCAAAGAAATAATGGCTAAAACCTCCCAAATTTGGCAAAAGACATAAACTGACAGATTCAAGAAACTAAGTGAATCTTAACAGGACAAATCCCAACAAATCCCAGTTGACATCAAGACATATCATAGTCAAATTTATCATAACTAAAAGAATAAATTTAAAAAGTGTTGAGAGAGAAATATCTTATCAGTACCACGGGTGGTAGGGGGATCTAATAACAGTATATTTTCATCAGAAGCCATGGAAACACCAAAATTTTTTGTGAGCAAGGAAGTCACCAAAATTTTTTCAATTCCTCAATTAAAAGAAATGTTATCCCACAATCCTCTATGCAGTGAAGTATGTACTACAGAACATCATTTCTCAAAAAATAAAACATGTAACTCTAATATGACCCAGCAACTACACTCCTCAAAATTTATCCCAGAGAAATAAAACTTATGTCCACACAAAAACCTGTACACAAATTTCACTGCAGCTTTAATTGTAATAGCCCAAAATTAGAAATAAATCAGATATCCTTCAATGGGTGACTAGTTAAACAAACTGCAGTATATCTGTATCTTGGAATACTACACAATAGTATAGCAATAAAAAAGGAACGAAGTATTGACACAAACAACAACTTGTCTGTATCTCCTGAGAATACTGAGAGACACAGGCCAATGACTATACAATTCTATTTATATGTCACTCATGATTTGAAAAAAAAAAAAAAAAAAAAGATCATGAACTACACAACAGATTAATAGTTGCCAGGAACTCAGGAGGTGGTAGGAGCTGGGAACATGGAAGTGTCTATAGAGAGCAAATAACATGGAGGACATGGGGAGATGGAGAGGAGAAGGGATTTGAGGGAAATTGGAAGGGGAGGTGAACCATGAGAGACTATGGACACTGAAAAACAATCTGAGGGGTTTGAAGGGGTCAGGGGTGGGAGGTTGGGGGAACCAGGTGGTGGGTATTGGGGAGGGCATGGATTGCATGGAGCACTGGGTGTGGTGCAAAGACAATGAATACTGTTACAGTGAAAAGAAATAAAAATAAATAAATAAAAACCTTCAAAAAAATAAAAAATTTAAAATTTTTTTAAAAAAAGAGCAACATGAGAGTCCTTTGTGGTGATAGAAATGTTCTGTATCTTGATTGACTCAGTATCAATATCAATATCTTGGTTGTGATAATGTACAGTATTTTTGTAAGAAGTTATCATTGGAGGAAAGTAGGTAAAGTTTACACAGGACCTCCTGCATTATTTCTTTTAAATACATGTGAAACATCTCCAAATAGTTTAATTTTTAAAAATAAATCTGATAGGGTAAAACTCCTTCACTCTTCTTCATTGACTATTCTTGACTTTTCCTTATACATTTTGCAACAACTTCATGCAAGGGCTTGGCAGATAGCAGTTGTGGATAAATACAAGTCAGAGCAGAAAACAGAAGGGGGGCGGGAGCAAGTGAGAAGTACAGCTGATAAACTGGTTTACTGAGATACATGGGCCATGTCTTTGGGGGAACTCCCCAAAATACCAGGAAACACTCTGATTATGGACTCTTTGGACTAGTAAGGGCTCATTTGATCACTAAAAGTGTGACTTTATTTTAAAACCATGGGCTAATAAAAACTGAAACATCTATGTTTTAACTCTTCCCCATGACTTTCACCAACAGATTCATCTACCTAGTTAAATAAATAAAATTCTTCACGGAGAAAACCTTTTTTTTTTAAAGAATAATATTGGACAAGTATTTTAAGGAGCATTGGATGTGGTGCATAAACAATGAATCTTGGAACACTGAAAAAATAAAATTAAAAAAAAATAAAAATAAAAACAAATTTAAAAGGATAATATTTTAAATTCTCCATGGTGCAGATTAACAGTTTCATTTATTATCCCCACAAGCATTCCCCAGTTCTCTGTGTGTGGTACAAAGTCAGGCACTATACAAAGGGAGTAAAGAATGGCAGTTGCTGCCTTTGAGAATTGACATCCCAAACCAGAAAATAGGCACATGAAGAGATACAAGAAAGAAACAGTCAAGCTGAAACACTGCATTGTGCTCTGACAAGCACAAACCACTACTAACACCACCACTGGCCCATGAAGCTCTAGTCCCTGCCTCTCCATGTTCACCTTGGGCTTAGTTCCTTCCTTTCCTGCATGAGCCAACGGGGCCTGCACCGACTTACATAGCATACCTGAAGCAGTGGTAGGGAGAAGTCATCTGTCCACATGACTGTGACTTCATAAGGGCTTAGGTGTATCACTGTCCATGGCAATATTAGGTTCATAAAAAAGAATAAAACATGGCCTTATTTCTCAAGCCTTTGTATGGAGCAGACATGTCTACAAATAACACAAATCAGAGTAGTTAGTGCAACAGTACACATCTGGACAGGGTCTAACAGAGGTATAAAAAATAGCACAATTCTGGCATGTAAGAAGCAACCAATTTATGGGCATTCTCATTTGTACTTATGCCAATCTCTTACTTTGAAGTAACAAGGCAAAATGGGGCCATCATTGGTATGACATCAGAGTATCTGTCTATTGCTCAGGGAGATTATGAAGTACAAATGTGTGAACTATAAGGGGGCTAAGATATGCCAATTGCCACAAATTTATCTGCAATGCTATGAAAGCCCTCTGGCTTTACTGACCCTCATTTCCCTCATATGTAAAACAAAAGGATGGACTGTGCTCTGAAAAAACCATCCAAGCTGGAATTCTTTGCTTAATCATCATCTCCTATTTGTAAAAGGCAGTCAAAACAATCCCAGCTGCTCCACTTTCTAGCTACGTGAACTTGGGCAACTCATTAATCACTGTGTGCCTCAGTTTCCTCATCTGTAAAGGAGTCGTAATAAAAAACATCTCATAGGATTGTCAGTAAGACGCAATGAGTTCATCTATGTAAAGTGCTTAGAAGAGTGCCTAGCACCTATTAAATGTTGAATAAATATTATCCATTATTGTTATTATTCTTTTTATAATTTTAAATTTCTAATGGTATTTAAGTATTTCATCTAAACCACTGAGACACCTGACTGTAAATGTACAAACTGTTTGCATATTCTATCCAAGAATCACCATTAAGAATTCAAAAATTAATAAACTAATGAGTCAGATTCTGCTAAAAGCATGGTCCTCAGAAATACAGCAGGTTCTTTGGGAAGCCACACATTATCCAATCAGATATAAAATAATTCCCTCCTGACCACAAAAAATGCATACGTACTTCCAAAGTTCTCTAAACTTCAAAATGACCTGAACACCTAATTTAGGATCCACTAGATCTTTGCTGTTCAAGGACAGTTGGTAGACCAGCACTTGATTCAGTAAATCTTATTTGGAGCCCAAGATTCCACATTTGTATAAGTTTCAAGCACTGCCAGTCTGGTCCACAAACAAAACTTTGAGCAGCAAGACACTAAGCTATGGCAATCAGAAACAGACTTCAAAATAACTGAGATGATGGAACTTGTTGTACCAAAGTCCCTGCAATTCACCAAATCTGGAAAATGTCTTATTCAACACATCATACAATCACAATTATGTCTATAAAGTATTTCAGAATTTACGCGGAACTCTGACTCGACTACATATATAAAGACAAGAGGTTCCATGTTGGCAGACATGTTGCCTACGATTTAACTTACATAATACAATTTTCACAGTTTTGGAGATGAGCTGCACAGTCTTCATACGTGGGCACACACGACAGAGGAACTACCCCTGATTTTAATTTGGACAACTGTGGGAAGGTCTTTATTTAAAGACATATTACAATCATTCTGAAAGTGGGATTCAGCCTAAGTATAGATTTAAACTACAGTTGTGGTATAGCTTCTGCTTTTTATAATCCTAGTAGGGTCTGTGTTTTCCTAAGAATGGTATGACTCTTACCCTTAGATCTGTATCTGTTAGAATAGGAATCGTTAGTTGCACAGTATCTAAAGATTTAGGATTAAAATTGTATGTATCTGGTCAAAAAGTGGCCTAATTCCCAGCAGCTTCAACAACACGGTACTGAGAGGCCCCACTTCTTGGGTATACTTGAGGTAGAATTAAGACCTTTTCTTAAAGAAAATGAAAATAGAATTATGCTGAAGTGAAATCATACTGTAATGTGTAAAAGAGGGTTTAGGGAGACGTGGAAAGCAAACTATTTGACGGCCACGGCTCTTTACAACCCGCTTGAGAAGAAAGCCAAACAGTCAGCTGCTTGCTACGAAAGATGCAGCAAGATCCTTGCTTCGCGAGCTGCTGGGCACTGGCGACGCTTGAATAAATCCTCCTCCTAACCTTGGAAGATGTATGACTCTGGGATTGCAGAGGTTTCCAGAAATACACGAAATGCAGAAAACACTTCCCTCCTTTGACAAAACATGCCGGCCCTTTGTTTACATTACATTCCCCCCTTCTATATGTTGGAAATCATAAGATCCCTCATAGCACAGATAAGATTGAACATAGGGTAAGGCAAATGGGAGGCCGCTCAGCCCATTCTGTCTTGAAATCTTCTTTCACACCTCTCTCCGAAATGTAAATATGGACTCAGTCCAGGTTTCCCAGTCCGAATGACTTTGGCTGAGGGCGGTTGGTATGGAAGTCATTTCCCTTCTAGGTGCAGTAGCTGCTTTCCACAGACTCAACAAAGACACGAAATATCATTAACATCTGATTCTGAAAAGGTTGACAACTACTTCTTTGTTTTACCCAGCAGTCTGGGGAAAGCTGCTGCGCATTACTCTATCATGAGCAAAATTATACCTATTAGGCTCTGATATGAGTATTGGAATATTTCTCTCATTTGTGCACAGCACCGAAGCTTGAATATGCCTATTGTTTTCACAGTATCCATTACATATTTTAAATGGCATGGAATGATCATATATGTAAACATTACTTCAGCTGAGGCTGAAGGATGCTTGGCAAGGCAAGAGAGGCTGTCTGATCTCCTTGGGCCTTGGTTTCAGGAAAAGGGTGCCAAGGGACTTTGGGGGGATGGCTGATGGTTACAGAAAGGAGTGAGATGGATTGACCGATGGGTGCTACTACATTAAAGAAGTCTGGACCCCTTCCTTTGATACACACAGAAAGCTGCAGGCCTCAGACTAGCTCCCCTATTTTGTGGCACACAGGAGGAGGATGAAAGGCTTGCCCGAGGGTCTGAAAGAGCAAGAGGGAAGAATAGAAGGGGAGTAGGCTTACTGGTTGCAACTTCAGGAATCATGAATAAGGAAGGAGGGGAAATGCCTCCAAATTTAAAAACACTTCTAAAATAACTATTAATAATCACATTCTCTAAGATAAAAGCAAGAATCCTAAACTGTTTTTTTAAGTACTGATGTTTTTCTTTCAGTCTTCAGAACAGGAAATGGAATTAGCCTAAAAACATGAAATCAACTGATTAAGAATTCCTGAAACTTCCCAGGGTCATGAGATGCACTGCACAGCACTTGCCTCACTGTAGTAAACCTTGTAAGCAGAAACATTTCTGCACACCGGACACTGATGCTTGTAGCAATCTGTAATCTTCATCACTTACAGAACTGAGTATGAGCCTTCATCCCAAGGTCGAAGTCTTGGAACCCTAAACTCAAGTTGGAATGTTTATTGATATTTTTCTAAGAAACACTCTCAAAATTATCCTGGCATTATTCTCACCATTAGTCTGATTTAGAGTGCACTTCCCCCCACCCAGACCCCGCTTTTTAGATTAGACTTTGATTTCCCAGATAATCAGGAACATAAACACAGGGAATAAGAAAAAAGGTCATTATTTGAAGAATTTGGGCCATACAGATAGACAAAAAGTTTCCTCTAGGCCAAATGTACACCAAAATGTTTATTGTGCTAAATAATTCTGTTTCCTTGATAGATAGCTCACACTCACTTTGAGTCTGAAGACCTGGCCTTAGGCAACTCTACAATAACAAACTCGTAGCTGTTTACTGCTTCAGAAAGGAATAAAATTGCTTCTTACTCTACTGAAGTTATTCTACAGCAAATGAAGTCAACAGACACACTTTTGAGCAGCACCCTATGTTCATTAGGCTACACTTAGAAAAAACAAGACACATGAGAGAATGGTCTTATCTCCAACTAAATCTCGAGCTTCTTACCTGCAAAGACAAAGTCAAACTGCAGCAAAGGATTTAAATGATGAGCAAAAATCAGATCAAAACTGGCAAATGAGTGATACAGTCTGGAGACGCCACTGGGACATCAAAGGCAAAAGAGATCCCATCAAGGGGTCAGCGGAGGCTTTATCAAGGAAATAAGACTTGCCCACCAAGGATATCATTGCTACTTAGCAGAATTAAAAGATTAACACAAGGTAGTAGGGTTTTCCAAAACAATACTTTAAATAGCTTTCTTTCAGTCTGGCTGGCTTCTTTTTCTGTTAGGAATTTTTTAAAATACCCATTCTGCTTGTCAGTAGGCTGTCTCTTTTTAAAAACATGAGACATCTTAATGATCGATCAATCCAGTGACATTGAAAAAGATAGGCTATAGCACTAGCCATTTGGGGAAACTCAGCTGTGCTCTCTCCTGCCTATTATGTTGAAATGAGATGGAGACAAGCTGTCCTCACTACAACCAAATACACTCCCCCATGCACATCCGCACCACTGCACTCCAGGTTCCAGGCCCTCCAAGCTTTGTTTATCTTTACAGAACCACATGCCCACTCATCCCCATTCATGCACGTGTGCACGCACACACACACACACACACACACAGCATAATCTCACTCAAGAAATACTCTAGTTATAGCCCTTAGGTATAAGTAGATAGGTTTTCTTAGCAACATAAGAGAGTTTCTATTTCTCTTCAGGCATTACTGAGCATATGCAGAAGTCCAATGGGTAAGCACCATACTTTCCAATGAGGTTAGGATTTTATTAGTCCCAAATAAAGAGCTATTGCGCAGTAATGCTACAATTAGCTCACATCACCCAAAGGACAATGGTGGCAGTGTTTCCCGAGAACTGATGAGGATTCCAGGTGTTTTGAACTGGGGTGATTATTCTCCCAACTCTAGCAACTAGTCAAGTTGCTGTTATAAGTCCCAAGTGCAAAGAATTTGTTTGTAACGTCCAAGGCAGGGCAGTATCTAAATTATTTGGAAAATGTTTTGCAAAGAAAAGAGCTGCAATTTATTAATTCTTAACAGGCGCAAAACAGAAGAGCTCAAAATCACTGATTTGTTATTTAACCCAAGGTGCTTTAAACTGAGAGAACTGTATAAAAATCTACTGCAATTCAGAGGAAATAACCCAAGGAGTTTGTAAATCTTCACTAGTTCTTAAGCAATCTAGTCACATTTAGTAGCTCATAACACTGACTGATCTCTTTTCCATGAAATGAAATCCGAGCTAAATTCCATTAACACCTCTTCCCTAAGTCGACATTTCTCCTGCCCCTTGGCTCTCCCCTCTTCAGAGCTCTTTCTCAAACTTCAGGTAGGAGGAGCACAACCTGGGGGAGCAAAGATGGTACAAGATTCAACTTGGAACAGGATTCTTGCCCAACTTTGTCCCAACAAACAAGCTGCTTTCAGTCCAGTTAAAGGACTTCTTTGTCACTCTGGATTAAAGGATCCCTCAGATCCCTTGCTGTGCTAACACTGTATGTCTCCATACTTCTCCAAAAAGTCTTCTTTCTCCTCTCATCATCCTTTTCCTCATCCTTCTTGGACTTGCCAGGCATCAGAATGGAGCAATCTTACATATCACCTCTTGTACCTGGGAAGACAGACTGGGCTTTCCTCAGGGTCCCACCTTTACTAGGTGCTTAAGTCTGAAATAAAACGCATGGATTCAGAAGGTCAAGCACTACGGATATTCCAAACTCACCCAGTGCTGGCCTACGCAATTAGTATATAAAAGAGCAATAATTAAAGATAAAGGGTAGCTTGTAATGTTTTAAACTGACTAAAGAGGAAAAGCATGTGAACTTTTGAAGACAAGTTGTAACAAAGGTTTGATATATTGCATTGGAATCAAGCAGAGTCTCATGTTTTAGCAGCCTGTAGTTATACACCAGAAAGTTAGAACCAAAGCCCTGAAATGCAGGAGGAGGGTACATGCTTAGTTTATTTTCTCAGATTAAATATCTAGCCCTAAAGTGATGCAATCATAATTGACATTTTAATAACAATCCCGACAGAATACCTTTTGCGCGTTGGATAATATACAGTTACTTGATACCATGGGTAATAAAATTGTATTTTAAATACCATAAATGCCAAAGAAAAAGAAAGCTTCCACTAAAAATAAACCTCTATCAGAAGAAAAAAAAAAAAAAAAAGAAAGAAAGAAAGAAAGAAAGAACACTAATTTTTCCCAAAAAGCTCTCGTGTTTTAAACTCAGGGCAGGGATGACAAGATAAAGTTATCTACTTACAGTGAAATGTTCTACTTTCCTTATATTGATTTAGGTACAAGCTTTGTAGAATTCTGGATACATAATCAAACATGGCACATACACACAAAAAAAGCTACACATGGATACCCATCCCACAAGCTTTGGAAAAGGGAAAGACAATGGTCTTTTAAAGAGAGAGAGAAGAAGAGAAAAACGTAACATCAACATCTTTTACTTCAAATACCTAATATGTAGTAAGCACCTTCATTGAATATTTATAGAATTCAGATGCAAAAACAAAGACATGCAACAATGTACACATGCAAGATCATCATAATGGATGAAATAGTCTTCACTTGATAATCAAAGCACTGCAGAGCACCAGCCTTCTCCCCATTTAAAAGATAGAGCTCAGATAGCCTAGCAATCTCTCTGGCTTCTGTGACTGGTCAACGATGCAGCCATGCTGTCACTCTGACCTTCCAACTCCTGGTGCAATGCTTTTTACACTACACCTTCCTTTTCCCACACCATAAAAATGAAAAATGCATTCCAGGATTCCCAGTCTCTGCCACTGCAGCAGCTCCTAAGAAGATTTCAAAGAGCCGGGCTCTTCCCCCGTATGCCATTTTACTTCTCTCATGTCCAGAGCCTGTCAAGGGTGTGCTCTGTACGAGTAATTGCTTGGTGACAATTTAGGAGATGGAAGGTGTTTTAGGAGCTCTACTCTAGGCAAGTTCAAGTTCCCCTGAAGCCCATTTCCCAAAATGAGGGTTAAATAATACACAGCTCTTAGTTCTTTTTGTCTAATAGGATACCACAGCCATTCTCCAGGGAAAAGAAAGGAAGGAAGGAAGGAAGGAAGGAAGGAGAGAGAAAAGAAAAGAAAAAATCCAAGTCCACATGAGATGTGGAACTCTGGATCTCTTTGCCTACTGTTTGTATTTTCCTTCCCTATTATTTGTGCAACAACAAATGATGCAAAAATGTAGCCACTTCTCCAAAAATCCCATACTATCTTTAGGGTTAGTCAATTTACACAAACCTTTAACTTCTAACCTTTTAACTTACGCCCTGCATCTGCATCCCTGCTCCACCACCATCACCACTACTAATACCACCAAAAAAAAAAAAAAAAAGTTCCTGTTCTTTTACTATCCACCTATCATCAGATCTACCAAATAAAAAATCTCACTCACACCTGAGGTCTCCATCAGCCTCCCTCCCCAACCTCTACCCCATCTAATCAGCCTCCTGGGTTTTGTTTTGTATTTTGCTTTGACAATTCTCCTTCATGGATTTTATTTATTCAGCCCTTCCTCTCCATTTCTGCACCGGGAAACAATCTTCCATGGGTTTCCCATGTTCATACACTGGGCCTCCTGAGCAAAGAGCATGTTAATTAAATAGCAGACAGCTTAGGAAGCTAGAGATTCCGGAAAGATTTAGAGATGCATCTTTCCAGAGACATTTCTTTACATCCAGGGTTATAAACCTAGAGATGCCTTGCCCCTCTCATGTGGAGGAGATTGGCTTATATCACAGATAATACATATTATCTCTCTCTGGAGGGAAGATGGGAAGATATGCTAGTGACACTATAAAAGATCAGAGTGTACTAAAGTTTAGGGTCCAATCCTGGGGAACGCCCCATGTTTACACACATAGGTAACACTCAACACTTATGGAGTCACCCTGTGGGAATTAGGGCACAGGGACTCATGCAGGTTGCTCCTCTAGCTGCTGTTTTTGTTGTGGGTAATAAATCATCTGTCTCTAACCCCAAGTCTTGGGTTTCTCTCAGTATTTCTATGTTCAGCTGTGATAGACTAACTTGTTAGTGCACAAGTAGGAGGAAATTCAGATCCTTCCCAGTTACTACCTACTCCCAGTGCCAGTACCGTAGCTTAGCTCAAAACTACCTGCTCACCTGGTTTGTTTCAGTTCTCCGTGGTGGTATTCCTACTTCATTCCCCTTCCCTTGCTGAATATGTTCCCCTTTTAGTCATCAGAATGATTACCTAAAACTCAACTGTAACACTGAACCTTGCTTGCTGAAAGCCTTCTGGAGGATCACAGGTTTTGGAAAAAGAGGTAACTTTTTAGCATGGCCCTGCCTCTGACCCCATCCTGACATGTCTCCAAATCCTGAGTGTTCTCTGACATTTGCACCAGAGCTCTCCCATGCTCCCTTCCCCTCTCTGCCTGGGATGCCCTCTACCACCTGCTTCCCCAACCCATCACCATTTGTACAGGATGAAAACCTCATTTCAAAACCTAACTGAAATACTACCTCCTCTGGGAAGACTTCCTATACTCCTCAGAATATTAGCTTCTCTTTCTTGCTTATCAGGGACATAGCATAAATGTGCATGTGAGACACTGATTAATGTTCTTTGTTCACAGGTTTGTCCAATCCCCTGGATTGTGAGCTGTCTCAGTGCAACATTGTATTTCCCCCTGTAATACAGAATATACATTCAATTAACATTTGTTGAACAAATGAATGAGCAGAAGAAACACTGAAATCTTTTCAAAGGTCTTGGTTATCCTTTTTTTTTTTTTTTAAATCTCCATGAGCCCTCCATCCAATCTTGTGATGATCTCCAAGGAAGCCACACATGCTGTCTTCGCAGGTTCTGTCGACACATGGAGAACGACAAGCAAGGCTATTGTGCTCTTCATCACAAAGTACATTGCATATTACATACTTTTGCCACCACTTCAACTATAGGCATCCCTCTAAACCCAAACTGAAAGTGGCCTCAGAGATTTGGAAAAGAGCAAGCTCTATAACAGTTGACTTAGATAACTGAGTCATGTTTGAAATAGTTAAGGCTTTTGTTTACTTACATTTTATTTATAAAGATTTAATGGCTTCCTCTTCCACTGAGTCAAGGAAATGAAGCCATTTCATCCAGTCAATCAGTTAATCTAACCTTCAAATCTAGAGTGCCAGTGAGTCTGATGAACCTGATTCTCAAGCTGGAAGACCAGCCTATTGGGTTTTGTTGCTGGCTGCCACAGGAAGAATAATTTCGCTGGAAAAAGGATGAGCAAGGCCACCAATCATGAAGGCAAAAACAGAGCAAAGACTGAAAAACTTAAAATAGGAGAAGGAGAGTATCAGGTAACATTTTCATTGGGACTGAAACTTTAATTGGGAGGATAAGTGTTCATTACAGACTTTGTCCCTGGAATACTTTGGCTAAGAGATTCCAATGAGTGTTAAAATCATTACCGAATGGCCTCAATCTAAACAAACACCCACCTTTTCCATTTCACACTGAGATGAAATTACTTTGCTGTGTACTACTGAAAAAAAAACCTGGGGTTGTCAGTTTCTCCTTTCCCAGAGGGATTGTGAAAGTTTTTTCTCTTTCTCCGTATCCCTCTGCTTTTCAAATTTAGATGTTAGTCTTCTGAAAAAGTTTTCTATCAAGCACTTAGACTAGTGCCTGACTTAAGTGACACCAGCATTTCTGCCCAGTGCGAAGCTGATTTTCCATAAAGCACACACGGGGCCGTACCATCTGAGCAGAGGAAGCTCTGACAAGCATCTGACTTAAGGGAAACACAAGCCCAAGGCTTTTTATAAACAAGAATCATCATGAAGCAGAAGCCAGTTTAGCTGAAGGGAAAAGAGCAGCAGGAATGGACAAAAAAGATGATACCCAAACTTCAAGAAAGGAGTGGTTTCACTGGAAAAATGTCTGTCCTGTATTTTCAGTTACTCTAGTTCTCTGGCTCTTCTTAATTGACAGATCAGGAAATGCAAAGGCTTTCTCCAGTCAGGTTCATTAGCATGCAGGAACCTGAGGCTTTGTGCCTAGAGCAACTTTTTATTATAAAGAAGATAAAAATGATGTATTGCATATTATATTCCATCAGCAGAGATCATGAAGATCATAATACATGAAATACAGCCTTGCCTTGCCCCACCTATCAATAGATAGATTA
This sequence comes from Mustela nivalis, assembly GCF_964662115.1. Classification (NCBI taxonomy): domain Eukaryota; kingdom Metazoa; phylum Chordata; class Mammalia; order Carnivora; family Mustelidae; genus Mustela; species Mustela nivalis. Next base: position 22,610,157 of record NC_139021.1, on the reverse strand, counting down.
CACAGTGTGGTTCCGTGCTTCAGCTTGTCTTCCTTCTGATTTTTTTTTCCCCCACAAGAAATGCACATAATGAAACCTGTAAAGCAAATCACTCAAAAGAGTGATTGGAAACAAATTAAAATGAGTAGTGTTTAAATAATTAACACCTGCCAAATGAGGAAAAGGGGCCTTATTGCTGATATTAAATCACATCCTTTAATGTCTGAAACAGATGACAGTAAGTAATTCCAAACAGTCAAGACAGGAAGCTAATTTTTAGTTCTTGGAAAGTTGAATGAGTTTCAATAAAGTTGACTGAAAAGGGGGGAAAAAAGCTTCATTTTGATTTAGTTAATTCTACTGCACAAAGCTGGGCTTGAATTAAAACTCTTCTCTGGTTTAATATACTATAAATGAACAGCTTTAAGTCATGGTTTAAAATATATGCATTATTCAGGAAGCTAATGATGTAGGTTCCACCTGGTTACCGTGGAATCTTGTAAGTAAAAATTGAGGGTAGTCTTCTTACTGAGAAAAAATCTTAGTCTTGCCAAGTTTCCAGTCAATAAATATAACTCACAATAGTGCTGCCAGATAGGCAAATAAGGATACCCCATGCCTGCCCACCCACCAACAGAAGAAAACCCAAAAGACGAGTATTATCCCAGTCTGGACCAAAACTGAGAATTTTACAAGCACTGAGCAAATAATCCTTAACTCTATTAATGCATGAAGAAGCAAATGGTATAATACAGCTGGGTTTAAAGGGTAATGAAAACTTCAGCAGCTCTGTGCCTTCCTAACTCACTTGGGGTTTTATGTCCAGTCACTGAACTAGACTTGAGTGACGGTCTTCATCGCCAAAGGCTCCTTTCCATCTCAGCCCCTTGGACTGCAAGAATTGGGAACTACAGTGAGGTCCTCAGTTCAGAATTGCATCGCTTTGCACAACCCGGCATACAAACTAGGCAACAGTGTGATCGTCTGTGGTCTTGTTTCATTTCTTATTTTGTTTTGTGGAAGGCGGCAGTTGAGGAAAATAAAGATGGTGATGACATTAGCTCCCCTTCACATTAATGTTACCATTCATTTTAATTGGAGTTAGTGTTGCAACGATCTTCCTATAAATTAGCAAGGCTCTCTGACAACTCAGATGCTTCATATTAAAACACATTCGGAAAGTAACTACTCTGAAACTTAAATGGTCCACTTTAGGGATCTTGGCTATTTAACAGGGTTTAAAAAAAAAAAAAAACCAACTATATAATGACATTATCTCCAATAAGAACTACCTATTTGTAAAATACTATAACCTGTTCAAATCAGGACAATGACAACCTTTATGATATAAGTAATGATCTACTTGTTTTGCTGCACTTCTTTCAAACCACAACCTCATTATTAAAACACCTTTTGCAAAAAGTTATCATCTGATCTAATAACATGTTCCCCAGAAAGTGAGTTGGTACTTATTGGCATATGATCAGAAGTCATTTACTCTGGGGAAAAAAAAAAAAAAATATGATGTGAACTCCTTCCTGTTTATTTTTTATTTCTTCTTTTGTAAAACCTAAACTCTTTAAATAATTATATTTTAACCATTTCGAGATTGTATTTCTGGTAGGTTGACCATAGAGTCTAAGGAAATGCTTCCAGCGGAAGGCTTCTCATTCACCACAGCATCTGAAGAATTGGTTTATCTCCTCAAAAAACCCAAGCATGCCTTTTCCCCGTATGAGGACAAGTTCACAGACACTATACAAATTGCTAGTACCACCTACTGGCAAAAAAAACCAGAACCAACCTAGTAACTCTTAATCAAATGTAGACAAGAAATGACACCCAGTGACAAGCTGCTAGGCCATCTTGAAGTTTTATGGAACCCAAGCTCATCTAATCCCACAAAAACAGGTTTTTAAAATATAATTCTACCTTTATAAAAGAGTTTTAAATCCCTCATATATGAGGATCCATTATTATTCCCATAGTATAGATGAAATATGATGTGCACTACCTAGGTGAAAATAGTAAGTCAGAAAGGACTTTTCAAGCTATCCTTCATTTTCATTTAATAAATGATTATTATTCATTCTATACTGTAAACCAGTGCCAATACAGAACCTGAAATTTTGCTTTGGGATCTGTGAACACATCAAAAAGCACAAGGTACCTAAAGTTATGAAATGTGGGCTTTTTTTTTTTTCCATCTTCACTGCAAAAAGCACAAATTACATAATGTCTGCAATGACTTAGTTTTCCTATGTGTAAAGTGGGTATAATTATGTCTTCACAATCCAAATAAAAGTTACAAGGTTACAATCACAAACTTGAAAATGGAAAAATAAATTTAAGAAAGAAGGGTAAGTGAGAGGGAGAGAGAAAGAAAGGTAGATAAGCAGGGGGAAGGGAAAGAAAGCAAAGAAAAAGGAAAGGAGGAGGGAAGACAAGGCTGGGGAGCAGAGGGGCAGGGAGGGTAGAGAGATGAGAGGAGACCTCCCCACCCATTCAAAGCACTACACTGCATTGGAACAGTATGCTTCAGCAAATTAGAAATGTTGGCAATTTGGATTAACTGAAACCAGGCAGAACTAGCATGAGGGTCGGGGTGCCTGGCTGGCTCAGTGGGTTGAGGCCTCTGCCTTCTGTTCCAGTCAGATCATGGTCCCTATGTCCTGGGATCCAGCCCCACATCAGGCTCTCTGCTCGCAGAGAGCCTGCTTCCCTCTCACTCTCTGCCTGCCGCTCTGCCTACTTGTGATCTCTGTCAAATAAATAAAATCTTAAAAAAAAAAAAACAACAAAAAACAGGGACGCCTGGGTGGCTCAGTTGTTTAAGCAGCTGCCTTCGTTCGGCTCAGGTCATGATCCCAGGGTCCTAGGATCGAGTCCCGAATCAGACTCCTTGCTCGGCAGGGAGCCTGCTTCTCCCTCTGTCTCTGCCTGCCTCTCTGTCTGCCTGTGCTCGCTTGCTCTCTCTCCCTCTATCTCTGACAAATAAATAAAATCTTTAAAAAAAAAAAACAAAAAACTAGAATGAGGGTCATTCTCATATTGATACAATTTCAGTTTCTAACATGGTGCTGTAATTTACAAGCTTCATGTTTGTGATTCCAAGGATGACAAGCTCCAGAGTGGACGGTATGAAATTAGATGCCATCCCACTTAATTTATCATATTGCTGACCAATTATTTCATGAGAGTTAGTCTTTCCAGTCTGCTCTTTTAGAGAGCAGAGAATTGCCATTGTTACAGCCTTCTGTTCAGCCTCAAGAAAGTCTGAGACAAGTTCAGTCATGGAGATCGGCTGCTTTTGCTTGATTAATAGCTTCAGATGAGTTGCTTCTTCCATACTGCTTTTCTTATGTTCAACATTCATGATTCCATCTTTTCCCTCCTCATTCCATTCCAGGTGAATTCACAGTGTAGCACAGTAGTTAAAGCTTTGGAATTACACAGATTGGATTCAAGTCTCAGTTCTGCCACCTGCTAGCTGCATGACTTACAATTCCTTCACTCCTTCACTGAACAAGTATTTGTCATGTACCTACTGTGAACACACAGTGCTCCAGGAAAATTCAGTGAAAATAAAGATAAAATTGCTGTCCCTGTGGTACTCACATATAAGTATGTTCCAGACAACACTAAAACCAAAAACGAGTTTTATAAGATGAAACCTTGGGATTTCACTTAGCTCAGTGCTTAAAACATAGCAAAGGGTCCAAAAACGTCAGTTTAAAAATTATGTCACCAAGGATGACAGCTAAAACAGGGAAGCTCTGTCTCTTCCCTCACCCCTCACCTAACAGCATCAAGAGTTATATAACCATGACTTTCATTTCAAGTGACTGAGTAGATCATATGACCAAAAGAACAACTGCAACTGGTCATTTCAAACAAAAGTCCCAGCCTGAGGTAGAATACACTTTTAATACACTTTTAATAAAAGTGAGAATACACTTTTAAGCCATCAAACAGAAACTACAGGCCTCACCGTCCAGCATATATGCACACAGGTTTTTTCGGGTGACTAGCCTCTGGAGAGACGCAGTGAGAAGGAGTACCGCATAGGGGAATTAGCCAAGTATGTTTAACTTTCATTATTAGCTTGTGACCCGAGCCAAATTCATACTTTCTTTGCAACCTGGATTATAAACATACTAACTGCATACCATGTTCTGTTTATGCTGCCTAGAATGCTCTCCTCTGCTTGCCTTTCTCCTACACTGTTGAAATTTTGCTCATCTTGCAGATCTTCCCGATCAACTCTCTCAAATAGCAGTCCCTCGTGTCCTAGTCTTCCTCTCTCCCTTTATCAGCTCTTATTTATCTTCATAGCTTGTCCTGCCACATAGGATTAGAGGCTTGTTTCTTTGTTTACAGCTTGCCTCTCTGCTCTAGAATACCAGCAAAGATTCTGGCTTTCTAGTCATTACTGAAACCCCAGCACCTAGAACAGACCTTGACCCAAACTGTAGCTCTGTAAATAATTGTTTCAAAAGTCGAATAAATATATTTAAAATTGCCTACCATTTCACTGGGATCATAGATCTAGTGAATTCCACCCCCTAGATGTTTCAGTGGTTAGAAGAGTTCCTTGACCCTAAATTACAAATCTTAGTCTGAATTCCAGCTTATTTGTCTAACATTCCAAATGTTAGGCAATAAAGTAAAACTAAAAAACGTGTCAAATGTTGCTCTTGGATTTTTTTAGTTGAGGTTCTTATACTGAGGAGACCTGTAGCCCCTAACACCTTAAGTAAGGAACACTGAAAATGACAAGGAAACCTGCTTTACCATCTTTCCTTTGTTCTCCACACCCGTGTTTCTCAATCTTGAGCCAGCCTCAGAACCACCTGGAAGGCTTCTGAAAGGCAGATAGTTGGCCCCACTCACAGAGCTTCCGGGTTCAGCAGTCAAGGGTGAAGCCTATGAATTTACATTTCTAACAAGTTCTGCAGTGAAGCTGATGCTGCTGATCAGGGACTCCTTTTCGAGAATCACAGCTGATTTCACAAGGCAAAAGCAAAACCAAAAAAAATCTGCTAGATCCCTTTACACTTTCATCCTAACTTTGCCTCAGTTGACCCTATAAGAAAAGTAATAATTGTATTCACTCCCTGATTTAACAAACTTGAAAGTTATGTTCTGGGAGTGTGGGCAAGTTTTGTGTTTTAGTTCCATAATGAAATCTAGGCTTCAGCATCATTAACCAATCTGCTTCATAATGAAAATTAATTATTATGGTCATTAGACTAAATGGCTTCTGTCATCTGCAAAGACATAATTGGTACAGAAAATTGTTTCACAAGTATGAAATAATCAATCAGCAAAGGCTGGCTGTACCCATGATTTTTTTTTTTTCTCTTACTAGTTTCCAGTGGACCAACCCAGAAGTCACTTAAGAACAGGAAGGGGGTGGGAGATGGCTTGGGTTACTCTGACAAGCAGTGGGGGATGTGTGGCCTATGCATTCTATACTATACAACATCGTCTTGAAAGTCAACTTTCATAATTCAACTTTTCATCATTCCAAGGGAAAGACAAACCTTAAGGAGACTAGGATGGGGCTGAAGAAAAGTACTCACTCCCTAAGGCATATTCTACAAAAATGGCACCCTTTAAACAGATTTAAAGTAATATGGTAACATGATAGTGGGAAAGATGGTGGTAAAAAATCAGCGAACAACGCAATGGGAAATATGCACAAATGAAATACCAGAAATGAAACCATGAAAGGCTTTGAGGAGAAAGTCACAGAAAACAACTGTCTTATGGACTCACCAGTGTAGGCCCCACCTCCTCCACACAGGCTGCTAAGTTTGTGTCATCAGATGACCACACCTCTTGAGAGGAGCTGGTCATCAGTCCTGGGGCATTGCCAGAGGGAGCTTGCTTGGTAATCAACATCCTTCAAAGGTGCAAAACTGCTTTTTCATTTTCATTGGTTTTTAAACTCCACATACTTGAAACAAGGCTCTCTCTAGAAGGCTAGTTTCCTCTCTGAATATACAAATCTACAAAGTCATTTAACGAATATTTATTTCACATCTCCTTCTTCAGGGTGCAAGATTTAAAAAGCATTCATTAGGTGACTGGGATGGGGAAAAAGACAACGTTATAAAGAAATAGAAACCCTGTTCTCTACCCTTAAGAACTGAAAATCTGGTTGTAGAGACAAAAATAAACAAAAGTAATTACATCAGAACAATACATATTAACATATCTCCCAGTAAGAATATAAAAGCAATTTAATTAGAGAGGAAAATTTTCCTTATGGGTTAGCATGAGGCGATATCAAATGCAGACTCAGATGCATCTGTGGGTATAGATGAATATTCTTATGAATGAGAGGCTGATTTTGACCCCAATATATGCACAAAACAAATGGATGTTGACATGTGCAAAGACGACTGGAATCATTTAAGCTGATAAATAAATTACTAAATTAAGCAGCCTCAATCAAGCATTGTTTGTAGGGATACCATACTACCAAAGTTTATCATGTTTGCTTTGAAGAAATGTTCCTCATGCAAAAATGCAGCTAATTGTACATTGTTCTCAATAATATCAGATGTAGAAGGTAGCAATTTAGGGAAGATTGCTCCTAAGATAACAATATTGAACAAATATATAATAATAATGGCCTATCATGAATTCAAAAACAGGGTCAGCTACTCTATGCATGCTTCCCTACCGCCCCTCATCCTCCAGAATAAGGGAGGATGTAGGGAACCAGAGCAAACTGAACCATGCGCTTTCCATTTTGAGCCTACTTCTTCCTCTGATTGCAGTGTAAGCACTTGACTGCTTTTACTGCTTCATCAGTATCAACCAGAAAAGGACCTGAACACAGACAGCCCGTGGACATGCAAAGTCTAACAGTCTTCATTAAAATGAAGAAACTGACGCATCCATCTATCTCAGTGGGAGTTAGTTGCTTACATATATCTGAGGGATTTGGCTGAGTACAACATTTTTTTCCAATCCCCATTGTTTATAACAAGTCTTTTATCATCTTGAAGTCTGAATTAACATTTCTGTCTCTACCAGCTTAGTTGTTTTTCCATTTGGCAAACTCTAGGTTTTTCCTGTTGTCTTCCCTTTGGGGCATGAATTAGCATAGTTGTGCAATGTTTATTGTTTGTTATTCCTTCATTTTTTGATGTCATCCTTGAAGATGTCAAATCCTCTTCCCTGAGTTGTACTGGAAAAGCTGAAGATTTCCATGAAGGGGGGGGGGGGCTTTGGGGAAGATGGAATATTTGATAGGAGTCTGGGACTTTATTGGTGAAGCTGTTTTGTTTTAAGCATATTCAGCAAGCTGTTCTCTTAAGGGCTATTTCAGTAGACTCTCCCACAAACCCTATCCCACCACACACACACATACACACACATACACACACACACACCATTGTTCTAATTGTAGAGTCCAGAGAGTAGTTGCAGATAAGGAGTTCCACAATAGGAAGGCAGTAAGCAATATAACTAGAAGTTCCATCTTTGGAGTGAAATTATCTCCTAGTTTTAAATCCTAGCATTGTACCTTACCACCTGTGATACTGAACCTCTTATTCAACCATGTAGAACTTGAGTTGTTGATTCCATGAAATAAGAGAAAAAATACCACCCAGGAACAGTGTGAGGAATAAACAGTGTATATAAAATGTTTAGTAGAATGCCTGCTAAACACACCACTAAGATACACAAATATCAATAATTATAGCTTTCGAATGATTAAGATAAGAGCTTAGGAATAAGTATCAATTTTTGATGATCAAGGGGTAAATTATTCTGTCTGTAGATTATTTAATAGCCAGATTCCTTATCCCCACAGCCCTCATTTTTCTATTCACACAAGCCATCTCATTTCTTATTCTGACAACCTCCCCTAGACTGTCAAAGGGACAGGAAGTAAAATCATTTCTAGTACTATTTCATAGCTCTAATACAGGTGCATTGGGAAAGCAGTTGAATTAAAAAATGGCACATTAGCTATTAAAGATTCAATTATCTCTATTCTTCCTTCCCCCACTTGAGGAAAGTCAGCAATAAGGGGGAAAAAAGGCATTGCATTAAAGTGCTTTAGGAATGTCTTGGGGAAAATAAATATGCAATCTAAATGCAAGGTATCATTATATTATTATCACACTGCATTCATTTAATAAGAGATTAAAGTGTTCCGGTTCACAGCAACTAAACTTGCTTCAAACTTTCCCACGGTTTCTTTCATATTCTTTATATGAAAGAGGCTCCCATTTAGGACAATTGCTGCAATATGTTGGTTTTAATTTAAGCCCCTTTTGGAGATTGGAAGTATCTTTAATCCAATCATAAAATTAACTGCTCACTTGTTTTCTCAAATTCATTCCTTCCCAAGCTAAGGCAAGCTCACCCCATCATATTAGGCGAATAACAATAAGAAGAAGTCTGCAGGCCCCTATTCCACTATATTCTAGGTTACATTCCCTAACCCCTTCCTTCCAGAACTCCAAGAGGAAAGAGAGCTGGGCAATCTCAGGGATGTTGAGAGATCTGACAAATCTGCATGACACTGTCTGGTATGGGTTGGTTTCTCTAAAGGCAGACACTAAGAAGGAGTTCAGGGTGCAATCTTTTTATCAGAGATCACACTTGGGAACGAGAAGAAAGAGAATGGAGCAGAGGAGGAAATCAAATTGTGTGGTAGATCCCACAAAGCCTTAGTCCACCTAGCAGAGTTCTCAAGCAAGTGTTTTGCCCTCAGAACACCTTTCATAGGGAACGCCTGAATGCCTCAGTGGGTTAAACCTCTGTCTTTGGCTCAGGTCATGATTTTGGGGTCCTGGGATGAAGCCCTACATTGAGCTCTCTGCTCAGCAGGGAGCCTGCATCCCCCCCTCTCTCTCTGCCTGCCTCTCTACCTGTGATCTCTCTGTCAAATAAATAAGTAAAATCTTTAAAAAGAAAAAAAAAAAAAAGAAAGAAAGAAAAGAACACCTCTCACAAGACAGAATGCCTGGATTTTTACATCTCTGTCACGCTTAGTCATTCCCTGAGACTGAGGACTGAGACAACAAGTCCTTCCTTAAGAAGATCTGGGTCCCTCAAGCTCCTCCCCTCAAGACTACCCTCCCTTTCCCAATGTGTAAGATGCAAAAGCAATGTGTAGATGGACGGCCAAAAGGGTCCAACACAGAGTCCCTTCTAGTTAAATATTCTGCCAGTAGGAAGTAAAAGAACTTTAAAAGAGTAGAGACAAACAAGCAATGACCATTCCTGGCACCATCATTATCCCCTTTCCTTCTATTTATTCCTTTTCCATTAACCCTTATGTTACTGAACAGACACCGCCTTCTACCCAGTACCCCAAAGTGGAAATTCAGAGGGCATCCTTGATCCCTTCCTTCCCCATATCTCCACATTCAGCCAGTTGCAATTCCTACAGAATCTATCTTCTCCTACCCTCTTCCCCTTATCTTCTTCATCTGCTCTCACAACCTAAGATCAGGTTTTATTGCTTCTCATTACACCTACTTTCCCTTCAACCCTCCACAAGTGCCTCCTCATTCTGGGAAGGCTTCCCTAATCCCAACCTCTGCAGGCTTCTTAAAGACCTCTTGCCATCCGTTATCCAAGTGTTGGTTTACTCGATCATCTCTCTACTGGACTTATTTGAATTATTATCCCAGCATCTAACATGATGATTCATACCCAAAAAGATCCTTAATATCTGTATGCTGAATGTGTTTATAGTCCAGCTGTTATATGAGAAGCACTGTGCTAACTTGGGCTGTGGGGCCACAAAGGAACAGCCTCTGCCCTCTAGGAGATTAAATGCAATCATATCAAAGGGGAGAAGGAAAGGAAAGCAAGCCTCAGGACACTAGAAAGGAAACCAAAACAGAACAATACCAACAACAAAAATGCATGTGAAAATGAAGCAACTGGGAGAGAAACATGAAAGCAGACCAAGAAGCTATAGAAGGGAAAGAAATGCTGTCAAGACTTATCTCCCAAACTACCAATTGAATGATGGAAAACTACTGTGGAAGAAAACCAGAGGAAGGCACGGCCTGTTCTAGCCATATTTAAAATGGCCAGGGGGCCCCTGGGTGGCTCAGTCACTTAAGCATCCAACTCTTGGTTTAGGCTCAGGTCATGATCTCAGGGTCAAGAAATGGGAGTCCCATGTTCGGCTCCACCCTTAGCACATGGAAACTGCTTAAAGAGTCTGTCCTTCTGCCCCTCCCTCCACGCGCATGCACTCATTTTCTTTCTAAAAAAACAATAAATCTAAAAAATTTTATTTACAAATAAATAAATAAAATGGCCAGAGACCAGGATAAATGAGGGAACAAATAAGTTAATCAATTAATTTATGTTAAATAAAAATTTAAATGACCAGAAAGCATGAATCAATCCTTTATAGATTTTGACATCACCCCTTGTCTTAGTTCCTACTAAGCCAGGCAGGCTTGGAAAATAAATAAAAAGTACTAACCAAAATTTAGCAGAAACCTACTCACAGTTCATATTTCATGAGACAAAATCATAAGGTATAATATAAGATTTTATTGGGCAGGCAACAACAGAAGGAGGCCCCAGCCCTGCACACTGACATTTCTTTCTTCTTTTTTTTTTTTGACTTTTCTTTTTTTTAACAAAATGAAAATCATATATAACTCATTAAGAAGAAAATGAAATAAGGCTCTGACTCCTTGCTAATACAGACACATATAAAATGGACTAGGAAATGCACAATCGTATTTTATATCAGATAGCAATGTTCTCGATCTTATTCTTATACATAACCCCACCTCAACTGAGAGGCAGACACAGAAGAGTGAAACCAAGTAATGAAAGCCTCTTAGGAGAGACAAACCCCAAGGTGACATATAAAAATGGGAAATACAAAGAGAGGAAATATGTTGCATTCCTAGAAGATACAGAAGATATGAATGAACATATCAATAGCATTAAAGATATCTGGGGCACAAAAATACCTTGAAAAGTTTAAACAAAAAAAGGACTTACTAGAATATTCTAGTCCTTCCCCATTTCCTTTAATATATTTTTCCCTCTCAATTCTTAATTGTTCAACATTACTAAATTCTCAGTCCTCAGCTGTCTTTTTTCTCATAACAACCTTAAATTACCTTTAAAATAGTCCTAAATAATCCTAAAATTCTGAGATTTGCTGCTGTGTAGCTTTCTCAAAATCACAAGAATTTCAGTTTGAGTCTATTCATATTAAAGATATCATTTAAATGGTATCGCATTTCACCTTTTTTGTTTCCACAACCATGATCAAATTCAGACTGAGACTACCTCTCCTATGGACCCAAGCCTGAGCCAGGCCACATGCCACTGCTTCATCACTGTGCTTAAAGAACTCTCTTCGTAGGCTGTGCCCTGCTCGGATGTCCCTATTCTTCACCCTAGTCAGGATTCCAGACTTGGGCCTTAAGACTCCAAACTCCTCATAGGTATTCAAGAGCTTCTATTATCTGGCTCTTTCCACTGTCTCACATTGTTAGTTGCTCCTAAAACAACGCCTTCATTCCAACCAGCACACCAGGTCTCCATCCATCCAGTATCTTCAGAGCACACAAAGGATACTGCACTGTGAATAGCAGCACAGAAGCTTAAAGATGTTAGGTACTTCAATAAAGAACATGTTGTTTAAAAGGGGGGGGGGCATTCAAACTCAAGTCTTTCTCATTCCAAAGCTGCCCTCACTGGTTTTTGAATCTTTTGTGTCCAAAAGCTGGTACTCTTCACCACTCTGCCCTGTCTTTCCTACCAACCAAGGCAAGCATAAATTGGGAACAACAAAAAAATTCCATCCCATTAATAACCACATTAGCCAAGACTTACACATGGCGCAATTTTGAAAGACAAGCACATATTTAAAGATTGATGCCTCACTTAAATATATATGCTAAAAATAGCACGAAATGAAAGTATATTTAACTGATCCTAGCTCCTTGATATAAAACAAAAAATTTATGAATCAAAGGCTTCTGTGAAATCAGAAAATACTTCGATGAGCTAATGAAGGCTTTCAAAAAGTATCTCCTGGAAGAAAAAAGAAACAAATAGACTTATAATTCCACATTTCTCTCCTCACAAGACAATGAGCTAGAATTTGATCTCTTTCACGCAAATATATGTGCCTATGAGTTTACATCAGTTTCATTCTCTCCTTATACTGAAATCAAAGCATATGTACAGCAGTTTCTCCTTTCTTAGTAGTGTTGAAGTCCTCGGAGCAGGGATCTATCCAAAGCCTATAATACTATGTTTGTGAGAGGCTGCAAAGTGGTGGCCTGAAGACTCCATCTGGCCTGCATGTGTGTGCCGTTGGCCCATGCAGTAATCTCCTTTAACTGAATTAATCTGAACATTCAAAATTCAAGAAATTTCACATGAAAATCCAGATTTCTAGACTTCCTTGGAATACAGAGATCTGGGAACACTAGGCACACTTTCTTCCTAGACCACTAGCTACTTCCTGTAGTTGGTGACTGGAGTGGGCTCTGTAATTCCATAGTCCCATTTGGCTGGTCCTTCACACAGGGCTCCTGCCTTGTCTTTGAGGTATTTCATTCCATATCCTCAGGTGGTTAAAAGTGATCAGATCTTGGAAAGCATTTGTAGAAAGGGAGAGTACAATGAAAAATGTAGGATGAACAGAAATAGAAAATCAGAAAATAATTCCAGAGTTTTTTTGTTTTGTCTTTTGTTGTGTTTGAAATTGTTCACTGAAATGCTTTTTTCTGTGAAGATGAAAAGTGCAACACAGTTCCTTCCACACTTCCTGATCTTTTTTCTGTCTCATCTGCTACTTGTAAAGTACACCAAAAAAAAAAAAAGGAAGAGAAAAGAAAACTAAGGAGATAGAACTATTTTAATTTCTTTTTCTCACATCTCCCTCCTACCTCTGCTGCCCTCCCCAATCCTCAGTTTAGGAGACAATGATGTTATGAGGTGATCAGATCTTATACTCATATTGAAAAAGTCTGATATTTTAATAGGAACTTACAGGACAAACTAGAAGAATATGACACAATAGTTTGTGAAAACACTAGATTATAGGCATGAAAAGTAAATGACAAAATGGTAACCAAACAGAAATATCCTGTCTTTAGGAAGGATATTTTATTTTGTATGTATACTTTAAAATAAGCAGTCTCAGCAATTTCCAGGGGTTATTATGTCATTCCCTTCTATGCTGCTGAATATAAGTAACCTGTGATTAAGTAGCAATCCATGATTTAAGGAACAGATAGAATTCATTGAACATTTTACAAGAGCATTTCTAGTGGCTTCTCACCTCTGAGGAGCTGGTTTCGATTTATATACTGTAATTAATCAGATAGCCAGAGCTAGAGAGAATTCATCAAAGAAAATGGAAACTTATTTTGGGGTAATTAGCTACTCTGGTGATTGATCAGATAGTTACTTTATTTTTTCTGTTCACTGCCAATTCCAACTATATATTTTATCTTATTATCTAGGAACCTCCAAGTGGAAAATGCCTAATAATTTCTCAAGTCCTGCTTCAGTGTCAATGAAGAAGATAATAGGAGAAAAGCTCTTTGCAAAACTGGTTTTCCAAACTTTGTATGTGGACTCCTTTTGAAATACTGGAATTCTATCCTGAATTTCCCATGGAAGTGGCTCTGTTTGAAAATATAAGGACAGAATAGCAGAAAACATAATGAAGCACAGACTTATGAGATAATCAGGATATTAAAGAGAAAAGGAGATTTTCTGGCTTGAGGTTAGGGCAATCCATTCAGAATCTTCTGGAGAAGAACAAAGAAAAAACATACTAATTTGAAAATTATTGCCATTCTTTTTTTTTTTTTTCCAGAGCTACCACCAATTCATTAATGCCCCTTTTGAAAAATCTCTTAAATTTTTCATTTGGCAAACAGATTTTCTTCATTGTTTTGTACTGATGGGGGGTAAGGGGGAGTGATGTCTTCTTATGTATAAAGTAAACCATATGAATGTGTAAATTTAGACAAATGGAAAATAAATGGATGGTTATTATGCAAATAGCAAAAGCCAAATGGATGTATGAAATGTCTTAGACCACAGTGGCGCCTTCTCAAAGAATGTTCTCTCTGCTTTTGCCTTTGAGCTCTTCAATCCTTAAGAACCAAAATCAGCTTGAGATCTAGCATCCAACCTTTAGCTTTTATTTATTTCCCCTTCTTACTCTAAAATAGACTGGACATCCTACTATATATGGACATCTACAGGGAAGAGGAAAGAATTAAAAAATTCTTAATTGGTTTGTGCTGTTCTTTCTCCGTTTCCCAAACATGAAACTAGTAGTAAAAATGCACCTTGCACCTTTTTATAATATTTACACTCAGCCTCTCCTAGAATGCCAAATACTTTCCAGCTCCGGAATCATTTTCTTTGACAATGAGAGGTATTTAAAAGGTAAGTTAGAGCAATACCGTTCAAAGGAAACTTGGGTTTTTTTTTTTTCTTTGTTTGTTTGTTTGTTTGTTTGCAGTGATTAAATTCTCCAGGGATGGCAACCACTAAAGTTTAAATTCTAAAAATTTTAACATTTTCTAAAAAATTCATACCCTTTTTAAATTTAAACTAACCTGCCCTCTCCTTTCCTGGACACCGTGTCAGAGGAGAGCTGCTCAGGCTATTGGCATGTACATTCCAGTGAAAGCTCCTCCAGGCCTGTGGGTCTAGGATCCTGCATTTCCTGCCCTCTCTCCTTAAATCATATGTGTTACTTCTTATCCTTGAGTCCACCGATGTTGTACTACTGATGGCCATTACTGACCTTTAATAATCAAATCCAAAAGACTTTTCCCAGGCATCATGATTTTATGTCAGGGTATCTCTGCTCTAAATCATTAGTCTCGCGCATCTTCCATGCCCTTTGGTAAGATCTGATGTTTCAATATACCGATGTATATTATAGTATATTACAGCATATGTTAATATTTGGTATTTCCTTTCCCTCACCATTAAGTTATCTTTTTTCTGATCTCAACTACCTGTTACTTAAACAATAAATGGTTCTTTTAACCAATGGGTACTTGTTATAGTCTTATACAGCAAGCTAAGTGAGGTCTCAGCCTCAGGCTCAGGAGACTCCCAAGGATTTCCTTGTTTTCCCTCCCTGGTCCCCCTCTGCCCAGGCTTTATAAGTTTCACATCTCTTCTACCAAACAAATCAGTAGAAGGGAAATCAGAGGCTAGAACCTATGTTAACATTTAGATCTGTGGTCTCTGACCCAAACCATTCAACCAACTTCTTGAATGGGTCAATTTTATGGCTTTTGTGGAGCTGAAAGACACCACAAATGTCCCCTGAACCCAGCAGAGCATGTAACAAAATCATACTTCCCAGTGCCTGGCAACCAGCCACGCAAACTGGTAGAGTCAGTTATTATCCACTATTACTGCTCTCAGCTGTGGGCAATCAGAGGGAGTTAGGATTAAATCAAAGGGGCACCTGGGTGGCTCTGCTGGTTAAGCATCAACTTGATTTCAGCTCAGGTCATGATCTCAGGGTCATGGGATTGAGCCCTGCACTGGGCTCCACACTCAGCGCAGAGTCTGCTTCAGATTCTCTCTCCTTCTGCTCCCCCCACCACATCCATCCATCCATCCATCCATCCATCCATCCATACATACATACATACATACATACATAAAATCGTTTTTTAAAAAGGGGAGGGAATCATCCAAGGAATAGGAAGAGAGACCAAGACCAAAGTTCTTTAGAATGCCTGTGCCACTCTTCAAGGTATCTTTTGTTTGACCCTTCAGATTTACTCTTCAGTCTTCTCCAGCCTGCTCTGTGCTAGAGGGCTGACCAGCATGGACCACATGAATGGAAATCCAGGGCTATTTTCTGACTGGGTTTGATCCATGTGGCACCTTCCAGGAAATTAAGACAGGGGAAAAAACTAAAGTTGACACATTATTCTTCCAGCTCCCTCCCTACAAAGTTCCTTGGATGCATGGCTTCCACACCACCACAGAATGTGGGTGGGCTGCACTGACTCTCTCCTTGTGGATTCTGGTGACCCTTCACTCCCTTACCCTTTGGGCCTAGTGTTGATAGAGCTTCTGCTGCTAGCCCTGGGTTCCTGCATTTCCTTTATGGCTCTCCTAAACCCCACCCACATCTTTCTAATTCATTCTCACCTAAATAAAACTCTGTAAATTATCCTATTTTTAATATACTTTATATTTTCACTTGGAAACTTGACTTGTCAATTGTCAAAAAATAATCTAATAGAGTTTTTGAACAAGACATATGCTAGGCCTCCAATGAAACAGAACCTTTAGAGATGAAGTTTGGGAAATCATTTCCAACAAGATTTTTAGTTGATTTTTAGTGTTTGTGGACCCTTGGTTTTAAGCAGAGACTGGCGAAACTGTCCCACAGTTCAAATCCAACCTGCCTCTGTTTTGGTACAGTCTGTGAGCTAATAATGGTTTTCACATTTTTGAGTGGTTTTAAAAATCCTGAATAATTTGGTGATATGAAAATTATATGAAGTTCTTTCCATAAATAAAGTTTTATTAGAACATAGCCATTTACAGGGTGGCTGGATGGCTCAGTTATTAACTATCTGCCTTTGTCTCAGGTCATGATCCCAGGGTTCTGGGATCCAGCCCCATGGGTTCCCTGCTAGGCAGAAAGCCTGCTTTCCCTCTCACACTCTCCCTACTTGTGTTCCTGCTCTCACTCTCTCTCTCTCTCTCTCTGTCTGTGTCAAATAAAATCTTTAAAAAAAAGAAGAAGAACAACAACAACAACAACACAGCCATTTTCATTTGTTTACACTTGCCGAAACTACTTTGGTACTACAATGGCAGAATTAAATAGTGACAACAGAGATGTATGGCCTACAGAGCCTAAAATACTTCCGGTCTGGCTCTTCACAGAAAATGTCTGTAGACTCCTAGAAGGATATATTCTCATTCTTGATCTCTTTCTGAGACAATTCCCTACTAACTCTTTGGACTGAATACCAAGATAATTCCTCAAGTCATATAGGCCACTAATGATGCAAAGTAATGTTGTCCTCTGCATTTGGAATGACAATTCCAGCTTTTATGTGGTTGTGGATATATTTATTCATATGGATATTTACATGCATACATATGGTGTTTCAAGTATTTGAACCAGAGCTAATGAACACTATAATTTTCTACTTCTAAGCATTCAGACTTAGAATCCCTGTTCTGCTACTTATTTGTTGTGCAACTTTGGGATGTTACTTCTTTCACATTTATGTAATTTAAGATCTGTTCCCCAAGTTGTTTTGAAAAATAAAAGAGAACACTTTATGAAAAAGCGTAGCACAAGATACTTACTAGATTAACCATAGCTATTCATTCCTTTCCTCTTCCTACCTCCTACCTACTTTTCTCTACCTTCATCCTACCTGTACCTTTACACACAAAAAAGTCAAGGGACACGGACATGTCCTTCACTGAGGACCTCCTCCAGTGAACTGAAAGCTTCCAGCTTATTCAGGAAGGCAAAACAGGCCTCAGAAATGCGCTAAAGAGAAAATGAACATCAAAGAGGTATTTATCTTGTCTAACACAATAGCCCACACCCTGTGGGCACTCCATAAACACTAACTGAGTTGGATTTTATTATGCTGTTAGACCACATCCAATTCCTTTGCTGCCTCCATCATCAGAAAAGCTGGCTTAAAGTATATGGAAATAAACAGTTTACCCATTGGTCCATGCTGAAAGGAAAACTTGCATGTCACAGATGAGACATTCTGCTTTGATAGATTCTACCCTTGGGGTCTGCTTTAAAAGTGTAGCTTTAGTTTCTCTTTTATCAGTATACAAAAGTTTTCTAAGAAACATGAAGACTTTAAAGACTTGCCACACAGCATACATCATGTTGTAGAATCACCACAGTACTACCAACTGAAATTGGCTTAAAGACAAATGAAGCCTTGCCACAACCTAAGAATGGAAGATTGGAAACAAGAAGTAAATCTATCACTTAATTCTACTTTTCCACATATGCTGAAAAATAAGAAACTATATATATAATTCCAGAATTGTAAAATACTTCAGGGATGATTTCTTCAAAGGGTTTTCATACTGGAGCCCTGGGGATCTTTGGCAACAACTTAGGGGACAGGGAGATCCAAATTGGATGGATCCCTTCAACCCCAACTACTTCTTCCACCACAGAAACTTTGTTTTGTCTTTTTCATATACCGGAGTTCTGTATGAGATTTAGTTAAAAAAATTAGTCTCACCAATAAAAAAAAAAAAATCTGAAAGCTAATGACTTACCTCCCTTACATTGTAGATCAGAGATCAGCAAGTTTTTTTTCCATAAAGAGCCAGATAGCAAATATTTTAGGCTTTGCCTGCCATACAATCTCTATCACAGCTACTCACCTTGACCATTTTAGGTGAAAGCAACCATGTAAACAGGTAAGAGTAGCTGCGTTCCAATAAAACTTTATTTACAGAAACAGGTGGTAGGCTGATTTTAACCTGTAGGCCATAGTTTGTCTACTCTGTTGCAGATGATAAAAATAAGTTCTGAATAAGTTAAAATGACTAACCCAAATCACTAACCGGATATTAGTGACATCTAGGAGATCAGGATTCTTCCACTACACTGTCATAGAATAAGAAAAATAAAAATGTACAAGATACCTTATCTTTTGAAAAGTAATGGAAAATATGAGGAAAGTTTCCATTCTGGAAATAATTCACAAATGCCTTGCCTGTCGCTAGTACTGCATCTTGCCATAATCTCAATCAATACTTTTCTTATAATAATTTGCCCATCACTCTACTGAAAAAATAATGCCTCAAGGTGAAAAAGAAACTTGTAATGTTCTTATAATCTCACTCATTTGGTTTTGTCAATATTGTTCAGTAAAAGAATATATCACTTAATTAACTATTGATTTCATCTGTCTACCTATAGCAAAATGGTATGTAGTATGTTGTAAATAAAAAATTTATTTAATGTCTGCAACTTAGTGAATAGATCACAATGTGGGCACTCAAGCCTTCAGCACTCCTTAAATGGGGATGAATTCCTCTCTGTCTTCCTCTCCATCTTAGTACACCTCTGGCTGTGATATCAATGTAACAGACCCTGACTGCTAGCATTAGGGTACTTTTAACAAAAGGGAGGCTCATCATTCAGCTATCAAAGTCCAATTCATGAAGGCTCAATACAGGAGATTCAGCTGCTGCTCTTAAGATCCTGCTCCCCATATTCTGGTCTCTTCAGCTGTTATCTAAACATGGGGAGAGAGAAAGCTCAGAGAGCAATGACAATTAATGCAATTCTGACATCGATACCTTCTGACTCTCCTTCTTTATCCCTAAATTCAGAACTATTTTGACCTTTCCCACATCCGGAGATTCAGTTTCTTGTTAAATCCTCCTCCTTCACAGGTTAGTAAAAACCCAACAGCAAGGAGCAGTAAATTAAATCAGAGCATATGGGAAATACCACATACCTCTGTAATTCACAGAACATATGAGGCAGTGAGGAACAGGAGAAACTAAAATTGCTATTATGTACATCCATTCTTATGACAGTTGTAATGAAAATGGAAAATAGTTTTAGCATAACATTCCAGGTAAGTCTCAAGATGGTTGTGTTGCAGTTTTCCTTAGCTGATCTGCCTACAGACAATAGAGAGCTGAGATTTCCTTCAGAAATAATTACAAAGATTCACAACTCTGAATGTCCATGAAACATGCATCAGAATTTTCAAATAATTTAAAGGGACAATTCTTATAAAAAGAGGATTCATGTCATCCTAAGCTACAGAAACTAGGTTTACCTCCTACCTCTCTAACTAAAAAACACAGAAAAATATTTCTAAAAGAAAACTGATCATTTCTTTTTTTTTTTAATAATTTCTTTTTTTAAAAGGTTTTATTTATTTGAGAGAGAGAGAGAGGGTGCATGAGAGGGCAGAAGGTCAGAGGGAGAAGTAGACTCCCCATGGAGTTGGGAACCCAATGTGGGACATGATACTGGGACTCAAGGACCATGACCTAAGTCGAAGACAGTCGCTTAACCAACTGAGCCACCCAGGTGCCCAAAAATTGATCATTTCATCATTTACATTCTATTTACTCTTTAGAAAAAAAAAGAGTAAAAAGGTCTTTAAAGCTAGAAAGGATCTGAAAAATTGTCCATTTAAATACCTTGATCTTATTCCTAATGAAATAAAATTCAGGAATATTAGGTGTTTTCCAAAATCTCATTGGTTGGCATCAAACTCAGGTCTAGTACCCTGGTTCTCAGCCCTATTTGGAAGTTCTGCCTACTACATCATTTGGCCTCTTCCATTCTTATCATATTCACCATGGTTAGTCTTAGATAGAATCTTTTTTTTAAGCATCTTTTGTTTTTAAAACAAAGCAATCAGTAATTACTTTCCAGCTCTTTTCACAGATCAAAGATTGGCAGGACAAAAACCTGGTGAAAATTGTTCAAGATTACTCATGGAGTTTACTGTAAGGCAGAAAATGTAGTTTTTATTTGTTTTTCATTTTTGTTTTCTCCTTGTTTTTAATTCTCTGTCCACATCTTGGGCCCAGCTATCACCTCTCCTCAATGAAGCGGTTGCTGGTTTCCACAAAAATTGTTTGTTTAGCTCATGACTACGAATACAGGTAAAAACGCCAGTGCTTTCCCCCTCACTAGCCTTTTCAACCCACTCCAGAAGACTGGCGTTAACTCTCATACACTTGAAGCTCTGCTGCTTTTAATGTCCTTTTTAGTGTAGGGCTTCTTAAAAATTCTGTTTCCCATGAAACCTAATTAGACGTTCTTCGTTATCACATTTCTACATTCTCTCTTCTTAGCTGTAGCCCTTTGTTAGCACCTAGTTAGTGCTTCATTACTTATCTCTGCCCACCCTCCCCCTCACTGCAGTTAGCTGGCTTCAGGAAAAAAAAAAAAAAAAAAAGAAAGAAAGAAAGAAAGAAAACCCACACACACACTCACAGAAAACACTGAATGGTCTAATCAGGCAACCAGAGAAATGTATGGCTGGAGGGAGAGTGAGCTAAAGCAGGGTCCCATTTCAACTGAACTAATATAAAATAGTTCTTCACTCCCTAGAAATTGAAGATCCTAAATTATTAATCCCCTCCCCCTGCCTATTGTATTTGGTTTTTGAGTTTTGTTTTAATGAAGCATAAAACCTGTGTGGCCTCGTCAACTGCCAAACCCAGCATTTTGTTTTTAATGAAAGGGTGCTCTGGCTTCCAGAGAGAAATTGAGTCAAACTCAGAAGTTAGTTAACTTACAAGAGAAGTTGTTGAGATAGTGGTCAGAGCAAGAGCAATGGAATTAGTATAAGCGCCATTGATTAAAATTACTTGAAAAACATTCAGTGCTCATTGTGTGGAAAGTATTCTCTTTCATACCAAGTGCTGGTGAGGATGTGCAGTAACTAAACTCTCAGATCCTGCTGGTAGGAGGGAAAATGGTAAAGCCACTGTGAAAATGGTGTAGCAGTTTCTCATACAGTTAAACCTGCACTTATCATACGAACCAGAAAAACCATTCCTAGCTATTTACACAAGTGAAATAAATTTGCAATCATACACAAATCTGTACACGAGTGTTTATAGGAGCTTTAATCACAATTTCCAAGAACTAGAGACAAAGAAAATGTCCTTCAGCTGGAAAATGAATAAGCAAACCATGCTACACACATCCACATGATGGAATACTACAGACCAATCAAAAGGGAAAAAACTAGCAATACATGCAACAACATAGGTAAATCCCAATGCATTATGCTAGGTGAAAGAAGCCAGACTCAAAAGGCTGTATGCCAAATGATTCTGTTTATACAACATTCTGGAAAAAGCAAAAGAAAAGGGACAAAGAATGGATCAATGATTACTACAGATCAGAGGCTGGGGGTTGGGGGAGGGACTGACTATAAAGAACCACAGAAGCATGGTGGGGAGGGGGATGGAAGCATTCGATTTTTTGATGTGGTGGTGATCACATGCCATATATTTGTCCAAAACTCATAAAACAACATGCCAAAAAGGGTGACTTTTACTGTATGTATACTTTAAACAACATAAATCTCTGTCTTTGACATGAACAAAAGCCCCCCTCTCTCTCTCCTCACACATTAAAAAATTCATTTGGATGGGGCACCTGACTGGCTCTTTTGGTGGAGCATGTGACTCTTGATCTCAGAGTTGCAAGTTAGAATCCCACATTGGGTGTGAAGATTACTTAAAAATAAAATCTTAAAAAAATCATTTGGAAAGACTGAAAATTTTCCAAAAAAAGATGACAAAGATGTTTTGAAAGCTGTACTAATTCCCAAATAGATATGGGACCTAATTTTAATATTATTTAGGGCTCATGTTAGAAATTGTCCTTCCAGTCTAAGAAAATAGAAAAAATACTTGTGTACATATTGAGTAGCCATCAGGGTTTGAGTTTGGAGCCACAGGTGGTCATTGTAAAAACAGAAGAGTTCAGAAGCAAATCAGGCCCCATAACAGTAGTTAACATTTACTAAGACCCTGTCATATACCAGGTATTTCCTTGTGTGCTCTACATTTCTTATTTCATATAATGCTCTCTGCAATGCTGTGAGGTAGGCATTATTCGCCATCATTTTGTAGATAAGGAAAGAAAGGCCAAAAGAAGTCAGTCTCCTGGGTCACATGGTAAGTGATGGAACTAGGATCACTGTGGGTTGTGAGTTGGGATGTTTGAAGAAAGGGGAACTTCAGTTCTTCAAAGGTATCTTCAAAGATCTGACTAAGGTGCAGAGGTGTGTCCATATATGGCCTAAGAGGGAAAACGAGTAAATCAGCTCGACTCGAAAAGGATATTTTTCTAAAGAAAATAATAGAGGATACCATTAGCAAGTCAGGGAAAGAGTAGCTCATAGAGGACACTAAACAGCAGACTTATAAACCTGAAATTTGTTCTGTCGTTTCCTGACCTCATACCACTAGAGATGTTTGAAGAAAGAGCAGCCAGTCTAGACAGTTAACTTGAAGACTGGAGTGAAATAATCTTTGTTGAAGATCAGCCAGACCATGTATCAGGGATACTCGCTAGGCTCCCTGGTGACAGGAAGAAACCACCATGCTATAGGTTGGTAGCAGGTGCTTTCCCTGCATCATCTCATTTCAAGCCCACCTCAACCCCTGGAGTAGTCCTATTTTTTCCATTCACCAATGAGATGACTGAGGCTGAAAGAGGGTCAATGCTTTGCATTACAGTTCACTGCTAAGTAGAGGCAGATCTGAGACAGAAGCCCAACTGCACATGGCACTTCTTAAATTCACAAGGTTGAGAGCTCTTGGAGGTGAGCAAACCCATCAGGGATATTCATGGTAGTTCAGGACACTTAAGTAATGCTTCCTAAAAAGAAAGGAAGGATCTTACTACGTAATGTGGCAGAAGAACTGGTGGTACTTCCTGACTAGCTGGATATGAGAGAACGGAAAAATCAAAGGTGTCCAAAGAGCCTGGGAAAATTAGAGTCCTTGATGACAGAAACATGCACTGGAATGCTACACAAATAACCCTTAACATAACCTGAAACTCAAGCACAAATTATTTAAGTACTGAATCTCTACTGATTCTACAAATGTGGAATTGCCTCACCTATGTACCCATAGTCTCCATCTTCTTCTCTTCCCCATTCCTAACGCCTCTTGACTATCAAAACAAGAAAGTTAAGAAAAAGCAAGCCCTGCAGACTAGTATGCAGAGACAAGGAACATACAAAGCCAAGTTAGCAACCCAAGTCCTCAGATGTAGTCATTAGACCAGAAAAGGTTGACTTTTATGATTTTTTAGAGTCCCAAGGATCTCCCTGACTCCAGAAACTTACAGTCTGTTGTTAATAAGCTTAATAAAGAAACACCCCTGGAAGTCATTCAAATACTGAAGAAACGAAAAACATTCAGAAATAATATGTCCTTTTTTTTTTTTTTAACTGTGGTCACCTATTTGTTCAACAGTAATTTACTAAGCATTTACTATGGACCAGGCACTCTGTTTGTGTTAGGAATACAATAATAGTTTATCAATCTAGTCATCACAGAGCACAGAGTTTGGTTATGAAAAGGATTGCAAATAAAACCTTTGAAAAACCAAAATCCAAGTCTTCCAGAAACTTAGCACACCCTTCATATTAGAGGTCAGTTTATTAATGTGATAGCTAAGCTTTTAATTCTATTTCTGGTATCCCAGTGTTTCGGTAAGACTATCTGCTGTTGTTTTTATTTACTCCTTACTCTTGAGGAGGTGGAAAAATCAATGTTGTACCATGGCATATACGTGGTGTCCAAGAAAGCATGCCACTCAGATCTCTTGCTGAAGGGAATGTAATTGGCTGTCTTGTCCCAGCTGCTATGCTCTGAACCCACCGCCACATTCATGCTGAGACCATGCTTCCCACAGGCTATTCCCAGCCAGGGTCTAAGCCCTTTGGTTCACTAACACAGACCCCATCCTGTGAGATAGAGGACCCCTCTATGGAAGATTCTGGCTCTAGGGCTTCCCATCATCCAGAATGCAAACTTTCTTATAACTGGACTACAGTCTCGGACTCTTCCTGCCCACCTTTTTCTCTGCCTACCCTCCTTCCTTCCCAGGGGTCAGACCTGCATGGTGCCCTAATGTAAAGGTTCTCCCACCTGCTCCAGCTCCCTACCTGCCCTTTTCCTCCTGCAGCCTTTTCTCCAATCAATCTCTTGTCTGTCTAATCATGTCTTGGTGTCTGCTTCTCAGAGAACTCTAACAAACAGCACACACAAGCAGTAATTTTCAAACTTGCTGTCTACAGTAAACTCTCCTCATTAATACTCCCTAAAGTTACACCCTTAAACTTGTAAATACTCATTCACAGCAACTTGCTGTTTTATTGGTATATAAGTATTTTTGAGGGACTTTAAAGGGTTCATACTTTGTCTTTGGTGCTATGCAGTAAAAAACCTTGTTTTAGTCCATTAAGAGAAAAATCTCCCTATTCCTTGGGTTCTGGTCAAAAATAGAGTTGAGAGGCACTGTGGTTAGTGGACAGCTGTGGGCCATGACCTCGTGCTCTCCAATCCTGCTTCTTCCTCTTACTATTCATAATAGACAAGCCACTTAACCCCTCTGAGACTGTTTCTTCTCTAATATGCAGATAATAATATCCTCCCTTGCTGACTTCAAAAGACTGTTTAAAGGATCAAATGATTTAATCATGCGAAAGTGCCTCGCAAACTAGAGTACTATACAAAAGCAAGGTACTATAATTATTGTCTAATAGTAAATGAGATTAGCCAACTTTCTTCATATTTGCTGAGGACAAGCACTGGATATAAAACATACCTATATCAATAGCAGAGTGGGGACAGTTATTACACTGTGACAGTGTTACATACCAAGTTATGTAAGCCAATCTCCCAGCACTGAAGTAGGCTACAAAATTATAAACCAAGAGCTTTACTGATATTACCTTAATGCCTATGGATGAAAGTGAATATAAGATGCTGGTTTAAGTGGAAATAAAGAAAGTCAAGTTTAAGATGATTTCCAAACCACTGTGATTTGGCGAACCTTGGAAACAAATGTAACACTTCCAACGTACTTGAATTCGAATAGTAATAATGAATCTCACCACACCAGTGACTTGAGGTTTTCCCTGGTTTAGTTATAAATAACTTTTTAGAGTAATAAAAGAAGAAAAATATTCTCAAGGGTCCATGTGCGTCTGTGAATATATGTCCGTTTTCACCCCCAGTATGACAGTTGAATTCAGGTATTTCTGTGTGATGATGAAGTTGGCATAAAAAAAAAAAAAAAAAAAAAAAGCACAAACCTATAGGTGTATAGGTTAACCTTTGTGTAACTATAAACCATTACAAACTTTACATAAGGAAAACCTATGAGATCTCTTTATAATGCTCTTAAATCCTGAAAGCAGTAGCTTCCATTTAAATTAGAAGTCTTCAATCAAAAAAAAATTTCTTTCAGAAAAATTCCCTTCTTCCTGGTTAATTGCAAAAAAAAAAAAAAAATAGATATCCTGAAGGAGAAGGAGGCTGACTTCTTTGCTGACTGACTTGAAATGAAGGCAATAGTTGGGGAGTGTTTGGGACTGTGAGAAACTATTTCCTTCCTTCAGTGTTTGCTCTGGGTTTCCTATTTCATTACCTATGCCACACAAATCTCTCTACATAAGAAACCTGCAAGGTATACACTCATCCATTAAAGACAGACACCATGAACATTGCTGAATATGAGAAAACAATTTATTTCTTCTTGTTTTTTCTTCCTAAATCTTCTACCAACAAAGGGAATACCTATAACACAACAGACTAAGGATGGGCTGCCTCACTCTGGATGCAGGCAACTTTGCATCAAAGCAAAACTGAACCTCTTGCTCCACCCATCATATTTATGACATTTTTGAGAAAATCAGTCCCTTGAGGCAGCATGAAATTACCTTGATGGATTGACTGAAGTTGACCTGAAGGAGTGATAGTTAATCCTTAACTATTAGAAACCGGGACATATTTGTCCTTGGAAACTCCTCTCAAATATACCCCCACCCCAACCACCAACCAGCTCCCTTCAAACCTACTCCACCTAAACACCAGAAGACTCACCTCAAACGCCAAAGACATATATGATCAGTCTATAAAATCAACAGGAAACAAACAAACAAACAAACAAATACCTTAAGAGATCTAGGAGTTTCTACTTGTAGAATGTTCTGGAACAAGAACAAAAGAGGACTGAAGTTTACTAAAGGTCACATTTTTTTCATCCCAAATCCATTCTCCAAGAGAGAACCATCTTTCATCAGCTTTTTCAGGCTTCCATATCCTAGATCACCTCCATGTGCCCATCCAAAAAAAAAAAAGCTTTTAAATAAATCTAAATAAATATAAACAAATGCATTCTTAGTGGGATTGCACTTTCAAATTAAACACTATGAACTTGCTTATGTGCATGCAAATAAAATGTCATGCTCATCAGGGGAGCATACTTTGGCATCAAGTAGTATATGGTAAATGGCACATAATCCGGTTGAGGGAAAACATCTCTATGCCTGAGGAGAGTCAATTTGGCTGGAACTGCTTATGATAGAATTGAAGTGTACACAGACACCACAGGCAGAGACGACCTTTCACATGCAGTAAGTAACACAGGCCTAACTCTACCACCAAAAGCAGGCCTACCTGTGTTTTCATCCATTAAAAACATATGAGCACCTTCTAAGAACCAGGCACTATCAAAGATACAACGTAAACATAAGTGAATAAAACACTGTTTCTTCCTTCTAGGAGTTAAAGTCTGGTCAGAACTTCACAATCTACACAAAGAAGCAACTAAAAGCAAAACCATCCACAACGCAGGGGAATGTGTCTAGCACAAAGCCCACCAAATAGTAGCTGCTCAACAGATTTTAAGTGAATAAGATTTTGAATAATTATTAAAAAAGAGACATGAAGGAGGCACCTGGGTGGCTCAGTTGGGTAAGCATCTGACCTGATTTTGGCTCAGGTCATAATCTCAGAGTGGTGGGATCAAGTCCTGCACTGGGCTCCACACTCAGTAGGGAGTCTGCCTGAGATTCTCTCCCCCTCCTGGCCTCCCTGTTCACACTCTCTGTCTCTCTCAAGTAAATAAATAAATCTTTTTTTTTTTTTAAGAAGAACATGAAAGTGCTGGAATAGACAAAGCTTAAAATTATTCCTACTACATAACAGTTCGCAATAGATATTGATTGATTGAATAAATGAAATAATAAATGCTATGAGCACCTATAAGAAAAGTGATCCAACCTAGGTAATGACTCCTCTATGGAGGCTAGATAAGAAAAGTGTGAAAAAAATTCTACACAGGGAGAATAATAATAGTTGGCCAGTTAGACAACATATTGATTCAAATGAGCTGACGTATTAACTTCAGAAACTGTCTGCGTTTACTTCACGCTAGTGATTTGTGACTGTCCAGTGTTCTGAATCATGACCATTTAGTAAGTTTCACTGAAGCCAAGAAGAGGATCCAAGACTGTACCTTCAAATAGGGTGATAATTAATAAGCCTGTAACACCTTTCTTACTGTGAAAGCCCATTTGTAAATGGTGAAATTCAGGGTACATCAAAAGGAACAGGATTGTGCATTTTCTAGAAAAAACACCAACTAACTCACCAAACAGGAAGAAGGTAAAAGACACGGACAATAAAAGGTAAGAAAGAACTGAAGGAAAATACATGTCTTGAGTGGTTCTATGAACAACCGAAAACCAGAAAAAAAAAAAAAATAGAGCCACCTATATTGAACCAAAATATTTGACAGCATAAAATCATTTTACAGCACTTCAAATACTTCAATTCAAGGATATGCTCCTGTCAAGAAAGCTCTACAAAAAGAAAATTGGTTTCATCAAAATGAATGCTCAGATTTTCAAAGGGCATATTTAATGTGGAATAGAAACAAGGTTGTAGAAGAGGTATTTCTTTGGATTCTGTGGGATGAATGTTATAAGAAAGGGATATGCAATGTATAGTCAGAAGAGGCTTTTCTATAAGCAAAGTTTTAGGCTATGACACATTACTACGATATTTGCTGAAGATTTATCTCTGAGGATTTATATTATATATAAATATATAATGGAAACAAATGGAAAAATTCAACTTACCAAAATATGCTTTACAGACAATCATTCAGGTAAGTATTAACTACTACACAAAATTAAACCTGCTCTGCTTTTCTGAAAGGAGTAGCAATTCTCAGTAGATAACTCAGCTATGTGACATTTTGACAAGTTAAATTAGCTCCGAAGTCACACGACTGTTCACCCCTCAGTGACACCATTTCCTCACAATAACCCAGTCTCTGACAGATGTGCTGATGAAACAGGGAGTGTATCTACATTAACACAAAAACAACACTCTCCATGCCTTAATTCAAAAGAAACAGTGCTCATTTAGACATATTTTCCATGTACTTCCTGTTTACCAAGCAATTTGAAGCAAATATTGGTCTTTGTGGTATTGGCTCATTTATGCTAATGGAATTTGTTTCCTTTTGTGCTACCCCACCATGACTATTCCACTTCACAAGCATTAACTCCAATAAAGTCAAATGCGAAAACACAACAAAAACAATCTAAAGCCACTATCATTAGTAACAAGTACAAGATTTCCTAGTTTCCATATTATTTTTAAAAATGATGGAAAAGGAATAATTTGTTACATTTATTTTCTGCTTTACAGTTTAAAATAATTTCTCTATCACTTCCTTTTCAACCTTCATTAAGTACCCCAAATATAGGTGCTGCAGATTACAATAAAAATAATAAAAATTACTGTTTAACTTCAGTTTTAACAAGATGGACATAGTTTTCCCTGCTCTTCCCATTAAGGAGAGTTAAAAGCCATGAGCATGGGGCAACTGGGTGGCTCAGCTAGTTAAGCACTGGACTCTTGGTTTAAGCTCAAGTCATGATCTCATGGGTTGTGAGATCCATCCCCATGTCAGGTTCTGTGCTCAGTGGACAGTCTGCTTAAAGATTCTCTTCCTCTATCCCTCCCCTCACTCTCTCAAATAAAGAAATAAATCTTTTTTTTTTTTAAATTAACATGTAATGTATTATTTGTTTCAGGGGTACAGGTCTGTGAACCATCAGTTATACACAACTCACAGCACTCACCATAGCACATACCCTCCCTAATGTCCATCACCCAACCACCCCATCACCCCAATTCCCCTCCAGGAACCATCAGATTGTTTCCTGATATTAAGAGTCTTTTACGGTTTGTCTCCCTCCCTGGTCCCATCATAAATAAATCTTAAAAACAACAATAACAACAACAAAAACAAAGCCCTGGGCATTATATATAAGACAAAGATTATGTAAGTTAGAAGGAATAAAGCAGATCAGCCAGGAAACTCAGAACACAAGGAAGGACATAGCAGTAAATTCCTTAGGCTTTTATTTTTCCTCATATACCCCACACCTAGAGCTACATAAGATTTCAGTGTGGAAATATCAACAGGTTGAGAAAGAAATAAAAACATCAAAAACTTATTCCCTCTAGACAAAGAAGCATTCTAGTAAGAGAGAAAACTTTTAGACAATAACCATTCTATTCTGGGGTGCCTGGGTGGCTCAGTCAGTTAAGCATCTGCCTTTGGCTCAGGGCATTATCCTAGAGTCCCAGGATCAAGTCTCACATCAGGCTCCTTGCTCAGTGGAGAGTCTGCTTCTCCTTTTCCTTCTGCCCCCCCACCCAAGCTCATGTTCTCTCTCTCCTCACTCACTTTCTCTCTCTCTCTCAAACAAATAAATAAAACCTTAAAAACAAAATAACCAAACACCTCTAAAAAAGAAAAAAAGTGGACCCACCTCCACCCATGGCAACAAAGGTCGAGCAGGAAGCCCTATACCCTCATCTGGCTATAACATGCAGCCCATCCCTCACAACCACTCTCTTGCCATAGTGCTATGAAAGATGGCAGAATATGGGGCCAAGGATTTCATCCCCATCAGGTCCCTGCCAAAGTGTCAGTAGAAACTAGGTAGGGAGTTTGGATTTCCAACTTTCCTGGGGAGTAATGACAGAGAAAGAAATAAAAATTAGCAATCTCAGAAATGAAAAAAGGGGACTAAAGGCAAAATCTGCATACATGGAAAGGATAATAAGGGAATACTACAAATTCTACACACCTATATTTGGCAACTTAGATAAAATGAACCAATTCTTTGAAAAATACAAATGACCACACCTCAACTATATGAATTAATTTGAATAGTTCTATACCTACCAAGGAAATTAAGTTCATAATTTAAAGATTGCAAAAAAGAAATCAATTCCAGAAGCTTTCACTGAAATATATGCCAAATATTCCAGAAGTCTTAAAAGTCAATGAAATATCTTCTAGGAAGTAGAAGACAACTCTTCCCAATTCATTTTGGGAAGCTAATATTATCAGGATAACAAAACCAAAGATAATAAAAATATTACTAATAAAAATATATGCAAAAACTCTAAACAAAATGTCAGCAAAAAAAATTTAGCAATATATAAAAAGAATTATAGACCATGACCAATTAGAGTTTATTCAAAGATATGACTGTTTCAATATTTGAAAAGCAATCAATACCATCCACTATATACACTCACTAAAACAGAAAAATCACATGATCATATCAATTGATGCAGAAAAAGCATTTGATAAAATTCAACATTGGATCATGACAAAAACTCTCAGAAAAATAGGATTGGGGGAAACTCCTCAATCTGATAATGTGCATCTACAAAAAAACTGACAACTAACATCATACTTAATAGTAAAATTCTGAATATTCTCCCCCTAAGATAAAGAACAAGCTAAGAATGTCTGTTCCCACTGTTTTTTTTCTACATACTGCTGTAAGTTTTAAGCAATATAAGACAGGAAAAGAAAAGAAATGCATGGTAATCAGAAGAGAACAATATAAAGCTGCCCCTGCTTATAAATGGCATAATTATCTACATAGAAAATCCCCAAAAAGGGGGAGGAGTAAAGATGGTGGAGAAGTAGCAGGCTGAGACTACTTCAGCTAGCAGGAGATCAGCTAGATAGCTTATCTAAAGATTGCAAACACCTACAAATCCATCGGCCAATCGAAGAGAAGAAGAACAGCAATTCTGGAAACAGAAAAACAAACACTTTCTGAAAGGTAGGGCTGGCGGAGAAGTGAATCCAAAGCGACGGGAAGATAGACCCCGGGGGGAAAGGCTGGCTCCCGGCAAGCGGCGGAGCAATGGAGCACAAAATCAGGACTTTTAAAAGTCTGTTCCACTGAGGGACATCACTCCAGAGGCTAAACCGGGATGAAGCCCATGCGGAGTCAGCGTGGCCTCAGGTCCCGCAGGGTCACAGAAGGATCGGGGGTGTCTGTGCGTCGCAAAGCTTGCGGATATTGGAATGGGAAAGCCGGCTACAGAGACAGAACCAACAGTAAGCTCACAGCTCGGGGTTACCTTGAACTGGTCGCAGGCTCGGTGAGCTCGGAGCGCGGCCGGAGGTCAGGCAGACGGGAGTTACTGGGCACTGTTCTCTGAGGGCGCACTGAGGAGTGGGGCCCTGGGCTCTCGGCTCCTCCGGGCCAGAGACCAGGAGGCCGCCATTTGTATTCCCATTCTCTGGAACTCTATAGAAAGCACTAAGGGAACAAAAGCTCCTGAAAGCAAACCTGAGCGGATTACTCAGCCCCTGGTAAGGGCAGTGCAATTCCGCCTGGCACAAAGACACTTGAGAATCACAACACCAGGCCCCACCCCCAGAAGATCAACAAGAAACCCAGCCAAGACCAAGTTCACCTACCAAGGAGTGCGGTTTCAATACCAAGGAGAGCAGCAGAATTCCAGAGGAGGAGAAAGCAAAGCACGGAACTCATGGCTTTCTCCCTGTGGTTTTTTTAGTCTTGCAGTTAATTTAATTTTTTTCTTTTTCATTTTTTTTCTCTTCTTCTGCTAAAATTTTTTTCAACTTTTACCCTTTTCTTTTTTAATGTTTTTTAACTAGTTTATCTAATATATATATTTTTTCTTTTTTATATTTTTCTTTATTTGTATTCTTTTTTTAATTCTTTTCTTTTTTTTTTCTTTTTTTTCTTTCTTTCTTTTTGAACCTCTTTTTACTCCCCTTTCTCCCCCCTCACGATTTGGGATCTCTTCTGATTTGGTTAAAGCATATTTTCCTGGGGTTGTTGCCACCCTTTTAGTATTTTACTTGCTCCTTCATATACTCTTATCTGGACAAAATGACAAGGCGGAAAAATTCACCACAAAAAAAAGAACAAGAGGCAGTACCGAAGGCTAAGGACCTAATCAATACAGACATTGGTAATATGTCAGATCTAGAGTTCGGAATGACAATTCTCAATGTTCTAGCCGGGCTCGAAAAAGGCATGGAAGATATTAGAGAAACCCTCTCGGGAGATATAAAAGCCCTTTCTGGAGAAATAAAAGAACTAAAATCTAACCAAGTTGAAATCAAAAAAGCTATTAATGAGGTGCAATCAAAAATGGAGGCTCTCACTGCTAGGATAAATGAGGCAGAAGAAAGAATTAGTGATATAGAAGACCAAATGATAGAGAATAAAGAAGCTGAGCAAAAGAGGGACAAACAGCTACTGGACCACGAGGGGAGAATTCCAGAGATAAGTGACACCATAAGATGAAACAACATTAGGGACGCCTGCGTGGCTCATTTGGTTAAGTAGCTGCCTTCGGTTCAGGTCATGATCCCAGTGTCCTGGGATCGAGTCCCACATTGGGCTCCTTGCTCGGCAGGGAGGCTGCTTCTCCCTGGGCCTCTGTCTGCCTCTCTGTCTGCCTGTGCTTGCTTGCTCTCTCTCCCTCTATCCCTGACAAATAAAGAAAATAAAATCTTTAAAAAAAAAAAAAAAGACAAAACAACATTAAAATAATTGGGATTCCAGAAGAAGAAAGAGAGAGGGGAGCAGAAGGTATACTGGAGAGAATTATTGAGAGAATTTCCCCAATATGGCAAAGGGAATGAGCATCAAAATTCAGGAGGTTCAGAGAATGCCCCTCAAAATCAATAAGAATAGGCCCATACCCCGTCACCTAATAGTAAAATTTATAAGTCTCAGTGACAAAGAGAAAATCCTGAAAGCAGCCCGGGAAAAGAAGTCTGTAACATACAATGGTAAAAATATTAGATTGGCAGCTGACTTATCCACAGAGACCTGGCAGGCCAGAAAGAGCTGGCATGATATTTTCAGAGCACTAAACGAGAAAAACATGCAGCCAAGAATACTATATCCAGCTAGGCTATCATTGAAAATAGAAGGAGAGATTAAAAGCTTCCAGGACAAACAAAAACTGAAAGAATTTGCAAACACCAAACCAGCTCTACAGGAAATACTGAAAGGGGTCCTCTAAGCAAAGAGAGAAACTACAAGTAGTAGATCAGTAAGGAACAGAGACAATATACAGTAACAGTCACCTTACAGGCAATACAATGGCAC
The DNA here is from genome assembly GCF_964662115.1 of Mustela nivalis. NCBI lineage: Eukaryota > Metazoa > Chordata > Mammalia > Carnivora > Mustelidae > Mustela > Mustela nivalis. The sequence goes on along the minus strand of NC_139021.1, from coordinate 22,576,132 downwards.
TAAATTCATATCTCTCAATAGTTACCCTGAATGTTAATGGGCTAAATGCCCCAATCAAAAGACACAGGGTATCAGAATGGATAAAAAAACAAAACCCATCTATATGTTGCCTCCAAGAAACTCATTTTAAGCCCGAAGACACCTCCAGATTTAAAGTGAGGGGGTGGAAAAGAATTTACCATGCTAATGAACGTCAGAAGAAAGCAGGAGTGGCAATCCTTATATCAGATCAATTAGATTTTAAGCCAAAGACTATAATAAGAGATGAGGAAGGACACTATATCATACTCAAAGGGTCTGTCCAACAAGAAGATCTAACAACTTTAAATATCTATGCCCCCAACGTGGGAGCAGCCAACTATATAAACCAATTAATAACAAAATTAAAGAAACACATAAACAATAATACAATAATAGTAGGGGACTTTAACACTCCCCTCACTGAAATGGACAGATCATCCAAGCAAAAGATCAACAAGGAAATAAAGGCCTTAAACAACACACTGGACCAGATGGATATCACAGATATATTCAGAACATTTCATCCAAAAGCAACAGAATACACATTCTTCTCTAGTGCACATGGAACAGTCTCCAGAATAGATCACATCCTCGGTCCTAAATCAGGACTCAACTGGTATCAAAAGATTGGGATCATTCCCTGCATATTTTCAGACCACTCAATTGGTATCAAAAGATTGGGATCATTCCCTGCATATTTTCAGACCACAATGCTCTGAAGCTAGAACTCAACCACAAACAGAAGTTTGAAAAGAACCAAAATACATGGAGACTAAACAGCATCCTTCTAAAGAATGAATGGGTCAACCGGGAAATTAAAGAAGAATTGAAAAAAATCATGGAAACAAATGATAATGAAAATACAACGGTTCAAAAATCTGTGGGACACAACAAAGGCAGTCCTGAGAGGAAAATATATAGCGGTACAAGCCTTTCTCAAGAAACAAGAAAGGTCTCAGGTACACAACCTAACCCTACACCTAAAGGAGCTGGAGAAAGAACAAGAAAGAAATCCTAAGCCCAGCAGGAGAAGAGAAATCATAAAGATCAGAGCAGAAATCAATGAAATAGAAACCAAAAAAACAATAGAGCAAATCAATGAAACTAGGAGCTGGTTCTTTGAACGAATTAATAAAATTGATAAGCCCCTGACCAGACTTATCAAAAAGAAAAGAGAAAGGACCCAAATAAATAAAATCATGAATGAAAGAGGAGAGATCACAACTAACACCAAAGAAATACAAACTATTATAAGAACATACTATGAGCAACTCTACGCCAACAAAATTGACAATCTGGAAGAAATGGATGCATTCCTAGAAACATATAAACTATCACAACTGAACCAGGAAGAAATAGAAAACCTGAACAGACCCATAACCAGTAAGGAGATTGAAACAGTCATTAAAAATCTCCAAACAAACAAAAGCCCAGGGCCAGACGGCTTCCTGGGGGAATTCTACCAAACATTTAAAGAAGAACTAATTCCTATTCTCCTGAAACTGTTCCAAAAATAGAAATGGAAGGAAAACTTCCAAACTCATTTTATGAGGCCAGCATCACCTTGATCCCAAAACCAGACAAGGATCCCATAAAAAAAAAAGAGCTATAGACCAATATCCTTGATGAATACAGATGCGAAAATTCTCACCAAAATACTAGCCAATAGGATTCAACAGTACATTAAAAGGATTATTCACCACTACCAAGTGGGATTTATTCCAGGGCTGCAAGGTTGGTTCAACATCCACATATCAGTCAATGTGATACAACACATCAATAAAAGAAAGAACAAGAACCATATGATACTCTCAATAGATGCTGAAAAAGCATTTGACAAAGTACAGCATCCCTTCCTGATCAAAACACTTCAAAGTGTAGTGATAGAGGGCACATACCTCAACATCATCAAAGCCATCTATGAAAAACCCAAATATCATTCTCAATGGAGAAAAACTGAAAGCTTTTCCGCTAAGGTCAGGAACACAGCAAGGATGCCCATTATCACCACTGCTATTCAACATAGTACTAGAAGTCCTAGCCTCAGCAATCAGACAACAAAAGGAAATTAAAGGCATCCAAATCAGCAAAGAAGAAGTCAAATTATCACTCTTCGCAGATGATATGATACTATATGTGGAAAACTCAAAAGACTCCACTCCAAAACTGCTAGAATTTGTACAGGAATTCAGTAAAGTGTCGGGATATAAAATCAATGCACAGAAATCAGTTGCATTTCTCTACACCAACAACAAGACAGAAGAAAGAAATTAAGGAGTCAATCCCATTTACAATTGCACCCAAAACCATAAGATACCTAGGAATAAACCTAACCAAAGAGGCACAGAATCTATACTCAGAAAACTATAAAGTACTCATGAAAGAAATTGAGGAAGACACAAAGAAATGGAAAAATGTTCCATGCTCCTGGATTGGAAGAATAAATATTGTGAAAATGTCTATGCTACCTAAAGCAATCTACACATTTAATGCAATTCCTATCAAAGTACCATCCATCTTTTTCAAAGAAATGGAACAAATAATGCTAAAATTTATATGGAACCAGAAAAGACCTCGAATAGCCAAAGGGATATTGAAAAAGAAAGCCAAAGTTGGTGGCATCACAATTCCGGACTTCAAGCTCTATTACAAAGCTGTCATCATCAAGACAACATGGTCCTGGCACAAAAACAGACACATAGATCAATGGAACAGAGTAGAGAGCCCAGAAATAGACCCTCAACTCTATGGTCAACTCATCTTCAACAAAGCAGGAAAGAATGTCCAATGGAAAAAAGACAGCCTCTTCAATAAATGGTGTTTGGAAAATTGGACAGCCACATGCAGAAAAATGAAATTGGACCATTTCCTTACACCACACACGAAAATAGACTCAAAATGGATGAAGGACCTCAATGTGCGAAAGGAATCCATCAAAATCCTTGAGGAGAACACAGGCAGCAACCTCCTCGACCTCAGCCGCAGCAACATCTTCCTAGGAACATCGTCAAAGGCAAGGGAAGCAAGGGCAAAAATGAACTATTGGGATTTCATCAAGATCAAAAGCTTTTGCACAGCAAAGGAAACAGTTAACAAAATTAAAAGACAACTGACAGAATGGGAGAAGATATTTGCAAACGACATATCAGATAAAGGACTAGTGTCCAAAATCTATAAAGAACTTAGCAAACTCAACACCCAAAGAACAAATAATCCAATCAAGAAATGGGCAGAGGACATGAACAGACATTTCTGCAAAGAAGACATCCAGATGGCCAACAGACATATGAAAAAGTGCTCCATATCACTCTGCATCAGGGAAATACAAATCAAAACCACAATGAGATATCACCTCACACCAGTCATAATGGCTAAAATCAACAAGTCAGGAAATGACAGATGCTGGTGAGGATGCGGAGAAAGGGGAACCCTCCTACACTGTTGGTGGGAATGCAAGCTCGTGCAACCACTCTGGAAAACAGCATGGAGGTTGCTCAAAATGTTGAAAATAGAACTGCCCTATGACCCAGCAATTGCACTACTGGGTATTTATCCTAAAGATACAAACGTAGTGATCCAAAGGGGCACATGCATCCGAGTGTTTATAGCAGCAATGTCCACAATAGCCAAACTATGGAAAGAACCTAGATGTCCATCAACAGATGAATGGATCAAGAAGATGTGGTGTATATATACACAATGGAATACTATGCAGCCATCAAAAGAAATGAAATCTTGCCATTTGTGACAAAATGGATGGAACTAGAGCGTGTCATGCTTAGCGAAATAAGTCAAGCAGAGAAAGACAACTATCATATGATCTCCCTGATATGAGGAAGTGGTGAGGCAACATGGGGGCTTAAGTGGGTAGGAGAAGAATCAATGAAACAAGATGGGATTGGGAGGGAGACAAACCATAAGTGACTCTTAATCTCACAAAACAAACTGAGGGTTGCTGGGGGTAGGAGGTTTGGGAAAAGGGGGGTGGGGTTATGGACACTGGGGAGGGTATGTGCTTTGGTGAGTGCTGTGAAGTGTGTAAACCTAGCAATTCACAGACCTGTACCCCTGGGGATAAAAATACATGTTTATAAAAAATAAAAAATTTAAAAAAAAATAAGGAAAATCCCCAAAAATTTATTGATGAAAACTCAGGTAAACTAATAAACAGCTTCAGCAAGGTAGCAAGAAAACAAGATATACATAAAAATATTCATTATATTTTTATATACTAGCCACAAAAACATGAAAACTGAAAATAAAAATATAATAATACTTATAATCACTCAAAAAATAAATTCTTAGTCATAAATCTACCCAAGTATGTTTAGGACTTACATGCTAAAATGATAAAATGCTAATGAAATAAACCAAGGAAGATCTAAGTAAATGGAGATACAATATTCATGCATTAGAAGACAACCCAGTAAAGATGTAATTCTCCCTAAAAGATAAATAGATTTAATATAACCCCACCCAATATCCCAGCATATTGTAGACATGGACAAGATTATTTTAAAATTTATATGGAAAAGCAGAGAAATTAGAATTGTTAATTTTTTAAAAAAAATAAGATAGTGTAATGAGACCATTTACCCACTATCAAGACCAATTATTTAGATAGAATAATCAAGCCTTTAACATCATCACTGGGATACATATAGTAGTGGAACAGAATACAGAACTCAGAAATAGACCCATACAAAAAGCTTTATATAGAAAATAGAGAAGCCAGAAATAGGCCCATATAATAGGCCCAAGTGATTTCTCACAAAGGTATAAAAGCAACTTACTAAGGAAAACTCTTTCAGCAAATGGTGTTGGAAGAATTAAATATCCATAGGCAAAAAAGAAAGAAAGAAAGAAAGAAAAGAAAAAGAAACTCAACAGTTAATAAACATCCAATTAGAAAATGAGCAAGACATGAAGAAACATTTTACTAAAGATAATACACAGATGTCATATAGTTATACAGCATATGAAATGACATTTGACATCATGGCACATTAGAGAAGTGATCATTAAAACAACAATGATATATCACTACATACTTATTAGAATGGCTAAAATAAAAAATAGTGAGAACACCAGATGCTGGGAAAGATGAGGAGAAACTGGATCACTTATATGTTGCTGGCAAAAATGTAAAATGACACATCCACTTTGGAAAATAATTTGAAAGTTTCTGAAATAATAAACATGCAACTACCATATGACAGCATAACACTCTAGCATTTATCCCAGAAATGATTTATGTTCACTCAAAATTCTACACAAATGGGGGTGTCTGGGTGGCTCAGTGGGTTAAGGCCTCTGCCTTCAGCTCAGGTCATGATCCCAGGGTTCTGGGATGGAGCCCAGCATCAGGCTCTCTGCTCAGCAGAGAGCCTGCTTCCCTCCTCTCTCTCTCTGCCTGCCTCTCTGCCTGCTTGTGATCTCTGTCTGTCAAATAAATAAATAAAATCTTTAAAAATTCTACAGAAATGTTTATATCATATTCTATTCACACTAGCCCCAAACTGGGGGCAATCCAGATACCCTTCAATGGAGAAATAGTTAAGCAAATTCTAATACATTCATATCATGGAATACCACTCAGCAACAAAAGACAGTAAAATATTTACAGCTACTTGGGTGAATCTCTGGAGAATTATACCCAATGAAAAAAGCCAATGCCAAAAGGTAATATTCTCTATGATTTCATTTATATATCTTTCTTGAAATGACAACATTATAGAAATGATGAGTAGATTTATGGTCACCAGGAAGTGACAAGTAAGTCCACTGGGAGGGATGCAGGTGTTGCTGTAAAAGGGCAACATGAGGGATCCTGGTGGTGATGGAAATGTTCTTATCTTGGCTGCTGAGGTCAATATCTTGGTTGTAATTTGGTACTACAATGTTGTGAGATTACCTTTGAGAGAACTATGTAAAGAATACTTGGAATTTTCTGTTTTATTTCTTATAAGATTTGAATATATAATTATCTCAAAATTAAAAAGTTTAATTAAAAAATCACCCACACATCTCTCAAGTAAAGGAAACAGAAGTACAAACAAATAAATGTATTATAAATATGTGCAATAGTTGACACAGAGATGAAGTTCCTTGCACGAACAGTACGGTCACCATGGGAGTTACCATAGCCTTCATGAAGGAGCTGAAATTTGGGCTCCATCTAGAAAGATGGGAGTAGTTTAGCAGCTTTCCTTTAATCCTTGCAATTTTATGGGACAGATGTTATAACACCTCCTTTTGAGAGGTTTGGAAATATTAAATCAATAGGTCAATGTGACACAGTTAGTTCTCAATTGTAAGTTTATTCTCTTCCCACTTTTCCCATAAGGTTTAATTTTCAAAATATAACATAATAGGAACAAAATGCCAGAGAAGCAATAAATTACAAAATATTAATTTTTTAAAAAAGGGCATTCATTTTTCAAGCATAGTTAATTACTGATAATATTCCTGATACAGGTTAGGCATGCAGATACGTGCTAATCATAAGACAAATTCATATGCCTCAGAAAGGAAAAAGGGAACCATTCAGTATCCACCATGATTTAGAGCCAATGGTTCTCAAACCATTTCCTGGCTGCATGCTATTCCTTGCACAAGAAACTCCCATTTGTAACATTTCTTAATGTGTGTAGCAACTTGGAATGAGAAAGAGTAAAGAAGTCAAATTCAGGATCATGTAAGGAAAGTGGAAGCATATATGTAGTTTATAGAAAGTTCTCCAAATAATTTAGAGAGTCCTCTCAAAAAGGAATTATGACCTCTCCCACAGAATTTAAAGCACTACATAGACCATTTCACATTCTTCCTAACAATTTTATTAGTCTATTGAAGGATTTCTCAACTTCGGCCCTACAGACACTTTGGGCCACATAATTCCTTATGGGGGGCTGCCCTACACATTATATTTTGGCAGCATCTCCAGTATCTCTGTATGAGATGACATCCCCACCCTGAATTGGGACAATCAAAATACCTTCAGGCATTACCAAATGTCCCCTGGGGGTTGTGAAATTGCTCCCTTTGAGAACCACTTGTCTAGTAGTGTTATTGTCATTTTGTCAATAAGAACTGTTGTTTTGAGTTCAGTAGGCTGCCAAAATTATACACTGATTAACTGGTAGAACCAGGACTAGAACATAGGTCTCCTTGATTCTAAAGGAATCCCAATGTTTTCTACTACACCTAGCTTCTATAAAGAGCTCACATCCTTACAAAGAGTTTGTGGAAAGACAGAGCCATAACTCAACATTACAGAATAAGGTGACTGGGGCTCTTAACTAAGGAGAGATTAGAAGGCTATAAGAACCAAAAGGATGAAACAACTAGTTCTGCCTGAAGTAGACAAGGAAGAATAAGTATGTTCATTTTCTGATATTGCAGAACAAAATTAGCAGCTAAAAACACAAATTTATTATCTCACATATTCTTGGGTCAGGAGTCTTGGTACAGGTTAGCTAGGACCTACGGGTCTCATGAGGCTGAAATCAAGGTGTTTTCTAGAGCTATCATTTCATGTGTGACTCAGGACCCTCCTAAAAGGTCACTGATTGTTGATAAAATTCATTTCCTCATGACTCTATAACCAAAGTCCTTATTTTCTTGCAGGCTATCAGCCAGGGACCATTGTTAACTCCTAGAGGCCACTCTCAGGTCCTTGTCACATGGCAACTCATCTCAAAAGGTGATGACCTACTTCTTCAAAGACAGTTGGAGATTCTGCTGCTGTTTTTTCATCTCTTTTAGGGGCTCACCTGGTTTGTTCAGTACCACCCAGGATATTTCTCTTCTGATCAACTCATAACCAACTGACTAGTTGACTTTATTATGTCTGTAAAACCCCTTTTCCCATATAATACAGCATAATTATGAAAAAGATATCCTATGTTTGCCCGTCACATCCACACTCAAGGGGAGGGGATAAAGGGGCATGGGTTAATGGGGGGCCTATCTTAGAATTCTGCCTACCACAATAATGCATAAATAGGTTTTCTTCCTGGCCAGCCCAGACAGTGCCCTACTTGGTATCTGCCCTGTCATCATATGTCAGGTTACCTCCACAAACACCTCCCAGTCCCCTAAAGTGATGGCTCCATCTTGCTTACCTTATTTTCACATAATGTTGCCTCTTAGATCCTGGACAAAATTATTGCATACTTGAATCTTCCTTTGAAAACTTGGCTCTCCTCTAAATATTTCCTCTAACCCTTAGGCATGTAACAATTCCTATGTATTCTGAGCCCTGACATTGAAACAAATAGTCATAATATTAGGCAATTTTGCATGAGTCATGTTAATTCACAACTGATCTTATGTAATGATAACCTAATAAAGTATGTCTTAACCCAGTTTTTTAAGTAAGAAAATTTAGGATCAGGGTGACTAAGCAGGTTTCTTCCCACAGCTTTTTTTCAAGGATATGACAGAGTCACAAATTCATGTGACTTCAAGTTCATACTCCTTCCAGTGTAAACTTTCATTTTATGGAGGGCAGCAGCAGAGCACTGACTGAGAAATTTATAATTATTTTGCCCTGTTACCAAATAGAATCTCAACTATTCAGCACTTCTCATCTCAATTATCATAACCATCTAAATAACTCCTGTTTTGACTCTTTTTATAACTGATACTTTTATTAAAATCTCATCTTCTCAACCTTTTAGAATTTGGGGAGGCAGGAAGCCTGTCCCTTTGAAGTCTCTTTGATGCTTATTGAGCCTTGCCTAAGGACAGCACTTAAAAATTATGTGTATACATGACTAATGAATTCTCTTATCACCCAACTAAGTACCACAATTCAGAAAAAAATCTGTAAACTGGGAAGAGGAAAGAAACGTGTGCACAAAACATTCTTTCCACTCTGCCTGCGTTCCCTGCACTTCTTTCCAAAATTGGCTTGTTCTCTACAAGAAGCCGTACATCAGTTCTGCTCCATTTCCACTACCCGCAGATGAGAGATGGAACTTCATGCTCTAATATCTCTTAATAACATTTCATTAAATCACAATAATCCAGGTTCCCAGTGGCATTTCTATAAGAAACCTTTCCTATGCCCAACACAGACTCAGATATATAGACAAGCCTATATCAGGGTCTGGTGTTTAATTATAGGGAAAGGGAGCAGAAGATTTAAGATCATATATTGATTTAACAGATATTCTTTGAACAGTGAATATGTGCCACTCTGCTAGGTACTAGAGTTATTCCCTGCTCTGAGGAGTTTACAGTCAGCAGGTGATGTGGATGAGGAAATACAAATTGGACTTCACATGAGGAATCCTGTGCAGAAACTGGTTCAGGAAAGAAAGCAGCTTAAAGATTTCATCATGGCTAAAGAATGGAAGAGTGGAGTAGGCCAAGTCTGTGTCAGGAAGGAAATTAGGGAGACTACAGTGACTAGCAAGCAAGACATGAGGACAAAGCAGTGCTAGATACGTGAGAGCAACTTTAGAAGTAAGTAGTCTTGGTCATCAATTACACACAGAAATGAAGATAAGAGAAGGAAATGAATTAAGAATGACACCACGGCCCTGGCACAGTCCCCCGAGTAGATGTTGGTGCCATTATCTGAGTTGTGGAAACCAAGAGAAGAGCAGATTTAGGATCTCTGAAGTTCAATGTTGAACATGTTGCATTTCAAGGGCTGATTCGGAGTCACTTCTACCAGGTAACCCAAGATGATGGTGGTAACAGTACACAAGTCTTTCTTTTTCCTTGTCAGGTGTTCCAGGACAGACTTTAAAACGAGGGTGCTATCTCCACAACTACCAAGGCCCATTTGCCTAATTGTTTATTATGACTTCATGTTAAATGTACTTGGGTTCAAAAGACCTTACCTTTCAATCAAAATGTGAAATCAAAGCATTGCATAAGTTAAGTGTGTCAGTCTGCACAGATGTTGGACCCCACATCAAAGGCATTTTGCACTTGCCATAGGGGATGGCTTCATGATCTTGGAAGTAAATTTGAAGTGTATGGGCTCCCTGAGACCACAGGGTTGACTGAATATGACTTGAATTATGGTAATGCATTACATTCACCATGGGGGAAACCCAGTGCAAATTGTTGAATTTGAGGATTTTTAACAAAAGAAAGAAGAGACCTATAATCAAAATTATTAGATGGCAAAGTAGACCATTTTCAAATCCTCAAATAACAAATGATAGATAGATAGACAGATAATTGAAAAATGATAGATAGATAGATAGATAGATAGATAGAGACATATAAATAGGTATATAGATATATACAAGTCTACAAAAATGTTGACTCGGACCCTAACATTTTTTACTAGCTTTCCTCATATTTGTCAGTATTGGTCCCACTTCTTTATCATATCCATACTCTTCTACTGGAATAACAGTTGTGAAAAATGATTTGAACACTATAATGCACTGAATCAAACTAAGTTTACCTATAACATCAACACAAGACCATAACTACTTATTGGTAGATTAAATAATTTTTTTTAAAGTCTTATTTCTTCTAAACATAGTATTAAGTTAACCAGGTACAATGTTTAACTTTGCTTTTCTTTCTGGAATAGTTTTTGGGAGCTGAGAAATGCACTGAAACAACAAGTGAACAATGCCATCCAGTCATGAAAATGACCAAAAAGATCCCATTGTCTACACAGAAATTAGATCCATTCCGCTAACCACCTTGTCAGAACTATTTGTATATTTACACGATTTCTTTGTATGGAATAACCCTGTAAATATTTCTGTTCTCTGATGAAATTATAGTTTCAAACCCTGCATAACTTTTTAAATAACAGATATATTTATGCAGATTATACCATGTGATAGGCACCATTGCAAGCATTTTATGCATTATCTTGTTTAATCCCTACAACAATTGTATAGTAGATATTACTTACATTTCCTAGATGGGGAAACCTAGGAACACAGAGGCTGAGTCTGAGGTCACACAGCTAGCAAAAAAGAAAGCTACAAATCAGGCCCACGTTTGCCTAACCCCAAAAGCTTGCTCTCAACGAATTATTACCACCTTGTTTTGTGAGTCTCTGGGATAGATGGGCAATTCTAAAAATACATAAATTTGCTTATTGTGTGTTTGTATGTATGAGTACATAGATCTAATTCACAGTAACAGTGAGTATGAAAGTTTTAAAAAATGATATATATTAAATATTTTAATATTTTAAAATCTGATATTAAGTAAATGATATTTTAATAAAATAAAGATGAAATAGATCTATATTTTCCTTCAGATTGAGAGGATTCTACAGTTTAATCTGTTAAAAACTTTAAAAATGCTACCTTTAAAAAGGTTAATTCACTATACACGCACCACCCACTACTACAGTCAATTCAAACATGCACAAAAGTTGAAAATGTGAAAATACTAAACCTACTCTATCAGCTTTAACCTCTAACTTGACCCTAAGAGTATGAATTTTACAAGATACATATCATAGCAAAGACTAAATAATAACAACAATGATATCAGTTGTTCTTTAGAGTATATAGATATATGAAGATAAATATATTTTAAAACTTTCCCTTTATTATCATTTCTAATCTTTATGAAGCCTTAATAAGAAAGGTATTATCTCCATTTTAAAGATAAGAAAAGTTAGGCTCAGTACAATTATGTAGGTTGCATAAGGTTACTCAGCCAATAAAAAATGACCTTAGCATTTGAAGGTAGAGATTTCTGATTGTGTGGACTTGTTCTCACAAAATCCAATGCCATAGCATGGCCCCCCAAAAACATTTTATAAAGGTCAAGCACTTCCCTGAGATATTGTTGAAAATCCTAGGTAGCTGAAAGTCCGTTTTATGCCTTCCATGTGTTAGCAACACTATAAAAGTTAAATTCATCGACATCTGTAATATAAGAACTAATGGGATCAGTACTCTTTGAAAATTATGCTTTTTTTCCAAATGTCACCTTATGTTCCACACATATTTTCAAAAATGAATGCTCAGTTTTTAAAGAGGGACTAAACAAAATTGACAATGTAATTTTACCCAGGTACAAAAAAAAATACATTCTCTTGCCTTATGGGTTACTCTACCAGTCAGGCGGTGATAATAATTTACTATTCTGGAATACAGTTATTCTTCCAATTTTGACATAACTGCCATGTTATTTCACTCACATAATCCTCTGTCTATCCCAGTAGTCAGGGGCCATTTTTCATGCAGTTCATTTGCATCAGAAATTATAGGTTTTGATACCACTGCCATAGCCTGTGTTTTAACTTTGAAATATATTGTAGCTAAACCTCTAATGTGGCTAATCTAGTTCATGATTCAATATGACTGCAGTCATGGTTCTCTGAAAGGGCTGCCACTGACAAAAATACCGCCCCTGGGCTTAAGCTGGAGGACTCCAAGGGCTCAGCTCCCCCAGCTCAGGTTGAAAGATTTCCCTTAGTAAACAGTTGTCTGAGGCTCTTCCTATCCTGGTCACTGGTCACCAATATATTCTATGACCCTGGCACTGTTGAGCCTCCTCTTTATGTCTCTTTCTCTCTCCCTTTCTCTTTTAACTGACCGTAAATCAAAAAGGCACAGCATGGTTTTCTTAATTTATTTCTCCTTTCTACCATTCAGACTCTCACAGATGTGAAGAGCTCTTTCCCTGGGCTCAGAGCAAAGGAAGCATTGACAGCCCTCTCACCACTAGCTCCATGGCAGGGCTGGGGCTTTCCTCTGGTGCTCACACAGCACATCTCAGTCATCCAAGAGGAAGGGTATAAGCAGAAACTGACCAAGGTGGGAAGAGTTGCAGGCTGATAAGTTGGAAGGAACTTGAAATCACTGGTCTACTGCTCATTTTCCAGAGTCCCCAAGAGCTCACCTGAGCTACTAAAGGTTACCCAACGTGTTCCCAACTAGTTAATTCATGAGTTCCTTCATGCACCAAACACCCAAGCATCCACTGTGTCCTAAACCCTGTATAAGATGCTGGGGATCTTGCGATGAGTGAGACATGATCTGCCTCGGAAAGAACACAATCTGGTGGGAAAGTTAGACTTGTAAACAAAGTGCCATCAAGAGGCACTGTAGCCATACAACCTGACTGGTCCAGAAAAATCCCAGTTTGTCCCTGTTGTTCTGGTTTCATTGCCAGTAGCAACCCCTTTCAGTCTCGAAAGTGTCTCTGTTTGGATACTGATGATAAATTAAACAAGCCCTTCAGCTGTAGGCGGTAAGAGAGAAAAATGTGAACTGATGGCACAAAGGAGAAGATAACTGCTTCTAACTTTCATTCTCTAATAAACCTTTGCATGATGTTGTTCCATGGAGGGAGCGATCCAGTCAGTGTCAAGGAGTCTTTTTGTTGTCTTTGAGAACAAAGGAGGAAAGCATTGTTAAATAGACTTCAGAGGACAGAGGTTTCTGAACTGGCTGGGCCTAATCTGGTACTTGGACTTGGCTGTTGTTCATCATCACACAACCAGTTTGCAACAGAGCCAGGCAATAAATCTAGCATTATTGACTCCCTCTTCAGTGCTCTTGCTATTATGTACAATGCAAATGAATACCCAGGATGTGAATTTGTGACTAAATGGACCTCACTAATAAGACTCCATGCAGCCTCTATTGGCTGCCTCTCACTCACCTGCTTTGCTGCCTGCTTCTGTCAGTCTTACCAACATTCCTCACTAACCATGACATAAAACACAAATACACAGAGATAACCCATTTTAACAGAACCTGACACTGTCCCTACAAAAGTTATGTCATAAAAAATCCTATTGGCAACCCACTATGATACATAATAATAATTATAAAAGAGCTATCATTTTCTAAGGACACATTTTGGGTCCTATTATTTTATCCTGCAAGATAATACTATCCTCATAATTATTCTGCAAGGTAACACTATCATGCCATTTCACAAATAAGAAATGTTATTTTCTGGGAACAGTCTGGGAACTATATGACTTGTCATGCAAGTGATGAATGGCAGAACCAGAGCTAAAACACAGGTCTGTCAAGTCTTAATGCGCCACGTTTTCCACAATCATATACCATCTATCCTGCTTCATTCCATTCCTCAAGGGAAAAAAATTGTTAAAAGATCCTGAAAAACAATCATAGTAAGGCTCAGTAGGTATTAGTAATTAATTGAGATGTTTATAGAGAAACAGAAGCATGAGACACAGACCCACTATCAAGAGTTGAAAGCCCTTGGGGTACCTGGCTAGCTCAGTAAGTTAAGCATCTGTCTCCAGCTAAGGTCATGATCCCAGGGTCCTGGGATTGAGCTCTGCATCAGGCTCCCAGCTCAGTGGGGAATCTGCGTGTCCCTCTCCCTTTGCCCCTCCCCCTGCCCCCTCATGCACTCTCACTCCCTCTCCCTCACTCTCTCAAATTAATAAATAAAATCTTAAAAAAAAAAAATTCGTAGGCTCTTTGGGGAAATAAAGCACACACACATGTGCATCCATTCACACATGCACAAAAGTACTAACAACATGGAACAGAAGGTATGAGTACAACAGAGCAGATTATAAGCACTACGAGACTCCAAGGCAGAGGAGACCGACATGGTGGTCAAGGAGAGCCACCAAGAAGAGGCAGGGTTTGAATCACAAATGAAAATGAGGAAGGTTCCAGGTAGCCAAAATCTGAGGTAGAATACTCCTTCCCAGGGTTTGCCATGGTCAAATCCAGGAGGAGTGATTAGAGAGGGACAGTGCACAGAATGGAAATGATGAAGTACTCGAGGTGTTACCGAACAATGGTTAGGAGTAGTGAGGGTTGCAAATCACTCACCTCGTGGATCTCAAGTTCCTCATATGGGAAATGGGAACCGGAATACACACGCCTGCCTTACAAGGTGGTCAGAAGAACTGAAGGAGCTGATGGACGAGAATCACCTCAGCATAGTAGTTACACACAGCATTCACCTGACAAACTGTAGCTCTTATTATTACCTTATGAATGTAATAGCCATCTCACTGACTTCCAGTGTCTCACTGGTGCTATAGGTAAAATGATAATAATCTTGAGGAGGACACTTTTGTCAAGAAATACCCAGCAGCTCTTACAAACTCTCCAGCCTTCCAGGAACAAAAAGTCACTGCTGTGTGCCACCAGATAACGACACCTCAGACTTGGCAGCAGCTGGGTTGCAGCCTCAGTTATTCACTCCAACGTGCAGACCCAACATCATTTTCTCAGTGTACCATGACATAAAAACAGGTAGAGAAGCACTGCGTGAAGGACCAAAACAAGGTGACAAAGCTTTATGCAAGGCTGGTATGTGCTTAATTGCACACGTAGGTCTCCATTAATTATCCATAATTTTAAGGGGGGAAATAAGGATTTATTAAAGCACTAACTTCTTGTCAGACATACTTAATGCTATCTTTTTTCACTCCTCAGAGCATTCACAGAAATACTGTAAGCAGCATCCCGTGGATACGCTTCTGTCTGAAATCCCCAAGATGCATTTCCATTTGATTTGAGAAAATTACAGCCCATAACTACTCTCCCTTTACATTTCTTGTTTTCTTCCTCTTCCTATTCTGTAAAGCAGAGCTTATTAACTCTGGCTACACATTAAAATTATCTGAATGGCTTTTTAAAAATTCTGGCATCTGGGTGCCACCCAAAATTTTTTATAATCTTTGGGAGTTTTGTGAAGGCATCAGTGTTTTCCAAAAGTCTGCTTTACCTCCCAGATGGCTCCAAGGTTGGGATCTCTGCAAAAGGATCCTACCACCTTCTAGGGTGTGCACAATCAATTCTTCCAATTTAAAACCACCTTCAAAGGTTGATTATTTGAGACTGGTCAGTACCTGCTTCAGACTCAAAGGAACACTCAAACAGAGATGCCACTTTGCAACATAAGGAGATGGCAGCCCCCATTAATTCTCCTGGGAATTTTTACATCTCTATCTATTCCTCCGCCACCCTCAACTCACACACACAAACACCATTACCAAATGCAAGAGTATGCAGTACAGCCATAGTTTACATGCCTCTAAGTAGTAATGTCTTGATTTATAGTTTGCACAAATTGCAATAAATGGCATTTTCTGTTATGTGGGAGGCTAATAGATTGTTCTAGAGTGAATACAAATCCATAATTCATTCAAGGGCTATACTGATGCTATAAACTAAGGCTCACAATTTAAGCAGTTAATCCATGGTAGTTTAATGCTGAGAATGGTTTTTGGGGTGGTATTCAATTGGTGATCATCTATTATTTTAGTTGAAGCATAATTAACTTGACAGATACAAGAAGCAAGAGGAACGTTTTCAGAGACTTTTCTCCTTTCTACCTTCTTAAAGTCTTGCTACATCTCCACATTGCTCTCCAGGATGGCCATACCTTGTGCAGACAGGGAAGAAGAACTGTGGTTGTCTCAGGGACCAATGGCATTGTGTGGTTTCCATAGCTCAGCAATGTTAGGGTTAGAGTTAGAGAGAATAGCCCAGAAACTTGAATCTGCCATACTCCAACAAATCATCAATTTATCAGAAGTGCAACAGAACTGAGGGAACAAAACTTAGGGTTGCTAGAGGAAGAAAATAAATCTTTCTTGGGTCATGGTTTCCCTCACTTACACAATCTCCTCTTTCTTTCTGTTCATCTTTTTTGACCTTCTATGTCACAGACAGATACCCTCTCTACTAGAAACTGTATCTGTT
The DNA here is from genome assembly GCF_964662115.1 of Mustela nivalis. NCBI lineage: Eukaryota > Metazoa > Chordata > Mammalia > Carnivora > Mustelidae > Mustela > Mustela nivalis. Next base: position 22,559,453 of record NC_139021.1, on the reverse strand, counting down.
TTCTCACAGGCAGAGATGAAGTACAACCAAGTAGAAGTAGAATAAGTGCTTGGACAAGGATCCTTGAAGCAGTCTACATCCACTTGATGAATGTAAACTAAAATTAAGCCTTTTAAAAACAGACAATTACTACCATATAGCTTTAGAGAAAATTGGCCCTAGCAAATACCTGTGACTTCACTGGACTGAAAGTTTTTCAATGACAAGCTCTTCTAACTTTTCTCTTTAAGAAAGAACCAAACAGGTGATATTGGTTCAACTAACATTAAAAGAGTCCAGACCTTTACAAATTAGCATTATAGAAAAAACATAATTTAATCAGGACTAAGTCTACATTCAAGAATCCATAATACTCTAGATGTATTTTTCTCAGATTCCATACACAAGTGAAAAAATTAAGTTAAATCATTCACCTAAAGAGACATTAAATAGTGATAAAAGTGTTAATTCACCAAAAAGACATAACAATTCTAACTATGCATGCTTCTAACAACAGAGTTCCAAAATACATGAAGCAAAAACTGGCAGAACTAAAAGGAGAAACAGACAAGTCTATAGTTATATCTAGACACTTCAACACTCTTCTCTCTGTAGTAAATAGAACTAGCAGGAAGAAAATGAAAAAGGATAGCAACTGAACTATACCATCAACCATCTCAATCTAGCTGTATACAGAGCTCCACCCAAGAGTGGCAGATAATCTAACCAGAAATACCTTGGAAAAACAGACATTTTTTTCCAAGTGCACATGGAACATTTACCAAGATAGAAAATACCTGGTGTCAAAAACAAACCTTAACAAACTTAAGTGACCTGGGGTCATACAAAGTATGTCCTCATATCATAACTGAATTAAACTAGAAATTAATTATGGAACTACAACAAGAAAGTCTCTATGCACATGGAAATTAAAATTAAATTTCTAAGCAAAGCATAGGTCAAAAAGGAGACTAAAGGAATATTAGAAAATATTTTGAAGTGAGCAAAAATGAAAATACAATATAAAAAATTTGTGTGATATGTTTAAGGCACATTTAAAGAGAAATTAATAGCATTAAATCTTGTGTTAGAAAAAGAATAAAGATCACAAATAAATAATCTGAGATTCTACCTTAAAACAATGGAAAGCAAAGAAGAATGAAGGAATTAATAAAAACAACAGCATAGCAATGGAACTGAAAACAGAAAACCAACAGAGAAAATAAATGAAACCAAGAGCTGGCCATTTGAAAGACCAATAAGATTGGTAAATCTCTACCTGGACTGACTAAGAAAAAGAGAAAGAAGTCACAAATCACCAATATTAGGAAGAAACTAAAGGACTGCAATTAGGTTAGAATCTTCCCACCATGCCTAAACTCCATAAACCGCTGCGCTAACTATGTGTCAAATTTGCTACAAGGAAGAATAGCTGTGTGGTAGATTTTGTTTTGGGTGGAAAGCCCCCAGAAGTATAAATGTGGAGCGAGACCTTACCTTACAGACCTAGATAAAGAGAAGTTGCATAGATTCCAGCACTGTCAAGAAAGTGGATCAAATATCCTCTTTTAAAAAAACTTCAAAGCTCTTAAAGAGGTAACTGCAAACTTCTAACAGTAAGTCATGACTATGTCTGAACCGGTTTATGATGTATTCCTTTGGGGGAAATTGAAGAATTAGAGTTAGAAAAATGGGATAGAACAGGGAAAGATCATTTTGAAGCACTGAATACAGCTTCTGGATAGCACTGCTAAATGGATTTTTTTTTTTAAGATTTTATTTATTTGACAGAGAGAGACACAGCGAAGAGAAGGAACACAAGCAAGGGAAGTAGGAGAGGGAGAAGCAGGCTTCCTGCCAAGCATGGAGCCTGATGTGGGGCTTGATCCCAGGACCCTGGCATCACAACTCTTGCTGAAGGCAGATGCTCAATGACTGAGCCACTGAGGTGCCCACATTTTTTTTTTTTTAAGATTTTATTCTACAGCTAAAATAATCAAGACAGACAGATAACTTAGTAAGGAGAAAAACATGGGCAGAAGACAATAAATACTTCACAAAACATTCAAATGGCCAATAAATATATGAAAGAGTGTTCAACCTCAATAGTCATTAAGAAAAAGCAAATTAAAACCACAAAAAGATACTACTACATACCAGAATTTCTAAATGAGAAAAGCAAACTTTAAATGTGAAGTAACCAAAATTTTCATCACTTCTAGTGCAGAATATACACAGGTATAACCACTTTGGAAATATATTTGACATTACCAACTAAAGCTGAAAACGCATATCCTATGACTCAGCAATCTCCTCCCAAAGGGTGGATATTCTAAAGCAATGTGCTTGTATGTTCACCAAAATATAGGCACTAAAATGTTCATAGTGGCTTTACCCATAATAGGTCTGTATTAGTTTACTATCGTTGCTGTAACAAATTACCACAAACTTCATGGGTTAAACAACATCAATCTGCTATCTCAGCATTCTGTAGGTCAAAAGTCCACAGGGGTCCTATAGGATAAAAATAAGGTGTTGGCATAGCTACATTTCCTCTGGAGGAGCTAGGTATAAGTCTGTTTCTTTGCCTTTTCCTGCTCCGAGAAGCCAGCTGTCATCCTTAGATTGTGTCTTAAAAAAGCAACCCTCCAACCTTTGCTGCCATCACATCTGCTCTCTGACTTTGACTCTCTCGCCTCTCTCTTTTAAGGACTCTTTCAGTTACTTTGGGCCTGCCTGTATAATCTAGAAAAATCTCCCCATCTCAAGATCATGAACTTAATCACAACTGAAACTCCCTCTTGCCATGGAAAGTAACCTATTCACAGAGATAAGGATGTGGACATCTTTGGGGAACCATTATTCTGTCTACTAAAAACACCAGAAAGGATTCAATTTCCCAGCAACTAGAGAATGGATAATTGTGCTTTATTCATATACTGGAATACTATATATCAATGAGAATGAAATTTTTCAATGACTTGCAATATTATGACTGAATCTCACAAACATAATACTGAGTGAAAGTAGGCAGAAACAGATTATATGAGTCTAGATATAATGAACAGAAAGAGGTAAAATTAATGTATGATAGAAGTCAGGAGAGTGGTTATTCTGGAGGTGGGGGATTCATGACTGGGCAGGTACATAAGGAACTCTTGAGGATGCCAATGATCCTTCATGTTGATCTGGGAGCTAGTTTATGGATGTGCTCAGTCTGTGAAAACTCCATCAAACTATACCCTTTAAGATACATGTGCATTTTTCTGGGTGTATATTTTAATTCAAAGAAGAACATGACACTTTTATTGACAAAAAGGAAACACAGTGTCCTGTGAGCAGAAGTAACTCCCAAACTTTTATAACTTGGTACAACAGGAAAGTTGAAGCTTTAGAATCAAAGAGGCAAGACCTAGACTTGTGACTCTTACTAATTCTGTGCTATTCTACAATTATTCAATCTTTTTGGTTTCCTCCTCTAGAAAATAAGGATAGTAACACTTCCTGCCTCACTAGGTATGTTACATATGTAAAGTCACATATGTGAAAACAAATGGAACACAACAGGAACTGAGTAAATACTTCTTCCTCTCAGTTTTGCTCTTATGTCTGTCTATCTGTCAACAGAACAAATATGCAACAGAAAAAAAAATTTCAAAAGCTGTATTTTTCTTTTCATTTTCATTGCCATGTTTAGAGTTATTTGCCAAGAACTCTATGAAACATTACTCCACACCCTGTAAAATTAGTAAAGAAGTAGTTTTGTTTCTTTATAAACACTGCCTATTTCTTTATAAAACTGCCAGCTTCACTGTGAAAATGTGTTACAAAGATGAGCTACTTGAGATCATGAAAGCATCAGGTATCACTTATACAAGCTATGACATCTGTAGGAAAAATTCAAGGAACAAGGTAGAAATACCGCCACCTCAGACTGACCGACAAAGCAAACACAGCCTAGAGCACTGCACATCTATCCTTGTGACTAGAAGGGATATCTAGAGAGCAAACCAAACTTACACTTCAATAGGCACCTCTAGCCCTCACTGCCCTACAGCAGGGCATAAAGAACAAAGAGAAAAATAAACATAGGTAGAAAGTGAGTTCCCTTGAAATACAAGAACATGGCGTATTTGAAATCAGGACTGAGATCTGGAGCCTTAGAGATGGTTTAAAGACGTTAAGGCGCTTGGAATTACTGAGCTTGGTCAAGGTCACTCAGACCCACACATAGTCTGGTTTACAGTCCTCTTCCCAGGGGTTTGTAAGTCATGGTTTACATTTCCCATTCCCAGCCAGAACATTTTATTTGTAGTGCTTACTTCTTAGCTGTATTTTCTCACCCCCATTTTTATTGCCACTGGTATTATTTCAACATCATTTAATTTTTGATCCCAACCTGACCTACTTTTCTTGCCCTATCTTGTGCCCTCCCCTCTTCTGACTCTTGCTCCCCAAATCTTCCCACTCTCTCTCTCTCCCTGAATGCCTTTCCACTCCCGCTCCTCCACACGGGGCAGACTCCTCTCGGGTGCTGCTCTGTCAGCCCCTCCACTGAGATGCCTGCCTGGCTCCTTGAGTCTGTACCATTTTGTCGCACCTGCAGGGAAACCTGAATCACTGTGTTTATCACACATACACTGTTTGTTTATCCATGTGTCTCATACTCTAGACTGTGTGCTTCTTTAGAACAAGAGAGGTATTATTCACTCCAGCCTTCTAAGTGTCTTGTTTAGAAAGTATTCCAGAAATGTTTGTTGAATGAATAAATGTCTATCTGGTGGTCACCAGCTAGAGGAAGCAGTTGAAGCTCTCTTTCTCTGTCTCTTTAGATCAACAGTCTCTTATTACAAATTCTTCAAATTTTATTTTAACCTAATGGTGCTTTATTTACCCAAAGAACTACTACCATGAACTGTTACTGGCCCTTTTTTCTTACTTCTCTCTTCCCTCAATCAGAGCACATTCTTTATTGTACAATAATCTCTAATAATATATTTAGACTTCTCTTACCTATCAAATCAGTGATTTTAAACCAAGTATAAAAAAGAAACACTTATAAGACCTTCAGGTAACTAGTGAATGAAGCAATATTGCTTTGTTCTTATCTCAAAGTCTAACAAAAACCACTTCCCCACAGACCAAGTGATTATTTGATTCTGTGTGCACAGAGATTTTTAATAGAAGAGGCCAAAGAGCTATAAATGGTAGCCGACCATTATGTATAGATAGACTTTTCAGTTTACGGCGGTTGTTGATCTTGTTTTCCTCATTTTATTAGAAAAAAAATCTAAATGTTAAAAATGGAAGTTATTCTACTTAAAACTAACTGAGCTCAACTGAATTTCATAGGAAAGACAAGACTTCATGTCAGACATGAGGTCAAACTTGAAAATCAAAGCAAATGAGCTTTCTCTCCAAGCAGAGCCATTGTAAACTGCAGAATGGTGTAAATCAGCACTTGCAAAGACAGTATTAAAGCAGTAATCACTTTTTTTCCAGTGAACAGCAGAGTGGTGATAAGGCCAGTCCTGTGCTCGTTGGAGTTGAACCCAGGCAGTCTGATTCCAACCCTTCTGCTACCTCTCAGGAAAACAAGGGCAGTCCAAACGATTTTTACAAATAGCCTGTAAGCACAGGCCACAGGCCACTCTTTTCAGAAATTTAGCAATCACAGGAAGAGAGAGAGAGATAGGGAAGTTGCATGAAAAAAAGCAGGGCCAAGGAAAAGTATTTTTAGGGAAGGAGAGTTTTGAGCCTGGTTTCAGCTTGACAGGAAAGAGCCAAGGAGAGATTAAGATATGAGAGAGCCGGCGGCAGGTGGCAGAGAGCTCCCCACCCCTGCCAGAAAGCTATCATGCATGGAATCCAGAACAGAGATTGGCAGACTCCACTTTTCAAGGCGAAGAGACTCTGAAACAAGGAAGAGGAATGAACAGAAAATGGGTGAAGATAAAAATAAATTTTGAGTCAGAGAGGAGGGAGGTTGAGAGTTCACCGTATATGGCTTCAAGGATCTCTCTGAATAGGAGGTAATTTCATCTGCTGAGAGGGAGGAAAGGAAAGGGCTGGGGTTTGAACAGTGTAAGAAGGGCTCAGAACACCTGATCTGAGGACCAAGTCGTGAGGGTAAGAGACATATGGATGAGGCTTGCTGAAATTCACTCAAGACTGTAATGCAAGAGCAATCTTACTTGTGCTTTGGTGAGCAAGGCCCTGAGAAAAAGGAGTTCAGGGCTTGACACTTTATTCTTTTCTATAATTGCTGCTTGATATGACAGAGTTTATTAAAGTTCTCTTGCTTCATTTCCCCTATAAAACAAGTTAATAATCATTGCCCCCTTCCTATCCCATAGGACTTTAACAGGCATTAATTAATATCTTCAAAGTGTCCAAAATGCCTTAGGAAAGCGCTATATAAGGACTTTTTTTCATCACTTTTATTACTCTTGCAATTGCATTTCCTCACTTCGTTTAGAAGAGAGTCAAAATGCAATCTTAATAACTTCCTTCACTTGTTTCCAAAATTTATTTACTAAGTCCACCTAAAATCAGCCATTGAAGCATCAGATACAAAAAAGGAACAAAATCTAAAATGCTGTCCAGATGCTATTAAACCAAAAAAAGAATTATCTGAAGTTAAACCACATCAAAATGTGTAGTCTTTTTAGAACTCATTGTTCAATCCAACCTAATGAACTCAAGCAAAAGATTTCAAACTGGCCCTTCCCTCAAAATGCCAATGACCTGGAAGAAAAAACATAACCCTAGTGAAAAAGACAGCATACTAATAATATATTTTTTTAAGGTTTATTATTTATCTTAGAGAGAGCAAGAGGGAGAGAGAGTGAGCACAAGCTGGAGAGGCAGAGGGAGAAGCAGAGGGAATCTCAAACGGACTCCACGCTAAGCACAGAGCCCAACTCTGGGCTCCATCTCACAATCCTGAGATTATGACCCTCAGATCACAACCCGAGCCAAAACCAACAGTCGGATGCTTAACTGACAATGCCACCCAGGTGCCCAATAATAATGAATATCTTAATGCTTAATGTAGCAGTGGCCCAATGCTAAGACGTCCATTATTCTGCATAGTTTTTCTATTTTCTTTTTTGATACACAATCCCAATTCCTTCTTCCTTCCTTCATCTTGTCATTCAGGTGATATATTTTGATCATTTGTATGTTCAGGCACTGTTTTAGGCCTGAGAGTATGCTAGCATCTACCCTGACACACACACATTTCCCCCTTCAGATAGTAGTTCTCTCATTATCTAAAATACTGTAGTACCTTTACTTCCATTTCTTTTTGATTAGAGCATAGATAAATAGAGCTGAAATTCTATACCATCTCTACATTGACTAGGTCGACATTATTTATTGGTATGAAGACATAAAGAGTACTGAGCAATACTCTAATATCAATAATTTGCTGATCTTCATCCAAATAACTGCTTTCAAGTGCTAATTAGCCCATGGGTATCATGGGCTATGAAATCACTTGTATGAAACCATCAGAACTTCATTTAACAGGTAAAGGTTACTTTTCCAAGTTTATTTCTGATAACAGCAGCTACTTGTTATAGGATGTGGTTGCTATGGTGATGCGGGAGCAGGGAAAATTTTTACTTTACATAAAGTTTTATCCAAGTTTGCTCCTTTGAACTTAACTTGAGACACTACATGATCCAGCTGATTCCCATGATACAGGGTTGAGTTTTGAAGTCAGTAGAGTTTCTTCAGATTCTACAAAATGACGTATCTTTTATTCTTCCACATTATCTGAGGACCCCCATCGAGGCTATAGTTGGCTGAATGTAGGGATTGGGGTGGGGAGAATTAAAAGGAGAGTCCTGGTATAAGGAACAAAAAGAACTTCTCAAAGCTAGAGTCACAGAACTGTCAATACCGTATTTCTAGTCCACAGATTTAGCATATCTATGAATTAGGTTTTATACTGTAGGGCCTCCCTTGAACCCCCAAGACAATGTGGAGAAAACTCAAAATTCTTGTGGCCATCCCCTAATTAGAACCATCTAGAAGGCTGCATGTGTGGCTATGTGGCATGCTCACAATTCCTTTGACAACTCCTCAAATTTGTATCACCTAAAATTATCAAGAACCCAGTATTCTTTGTGTGTTACATTTGCATCATCATGTTGTCATTATGATCATCATCATTATGTTTGGGACAATTCCACAATCACTTTAACCCTGCTGGAAATCAAGTTCAGACTTTTTCCCAAAACATTTCACAAAATAAAATTATCACCAGTATCCAGGAATTTTGCCCCCAAAATAATGAGAGGGAAGTAAAAGTACTTCATCAAAATCAAAAGCTTCTGCACAGCAAAGGAAACAGTCAAGAAAACAAAGAGGCAACCCACGGAATGGGAGAAGATATTTGCAAATGACAGTACAGACAAAAGGTTGATATATCCAGGATCTATAATGAACTCCTCAAATTCAACACACATGAAACAGGCAAACATATCAAAAAATGGGCAGAAGATATGAACAGACACTCCTCTAATCAAGACATACAAATGGCTATCAGACACATGAAAAAATGTTCATCATCACTAGCCGTCAGGGAGATTCAAATTAAAACCACATTAAGATATCACCTTACACCAGTTAGAATGGCCAAAATTAACAAAACAGGAAACAACATGTGTTGGAGAGGATGTGGAGAAAGGGGAACCCTCTTACACTGTTGGTGGGAATGCAAGTTGGTGCAGCCTCTTTGGAAAACAGTGTGGAGATTCCTCAAGAAATTAAAAATAGAACTTCCCTCTGACCCTGCAATTGCACTCCTGGGTATTTACCCCAAAGATACAGATGTCATGAAAAGAAGGGCCATCTGTACCCCAATGTTTATAGCAGCAATGGCCACGGTGGCCAAACTAACGAACGACGAATGGATAAGGAAGATGTGGTCCATATACACTATGGAGTATTATGCCTCCATCAGAAAGGATGAATACCCAACTTTTGTAGCAACATGGACAGGACTGGAAGAGATTATGCTGAGTGAAATAAGTCAATCAGAGAGAGTCAATTATCATATGGTTTCACTTATTTGTGGAGCATAACAAATATCATCGAGGACAAGGGGTGTTAGAGAGGAGAAGGGAGTTGGGGTAAATTGGAAGGGGAGGTGAATCATGAGAGACTATGGACTCTGAAAAACAATCTGAGGGGTTTGAAGTGGCGGGGGGTGGGAGGTTGGGGTATCAGGTGGTGGGTATTATAGAGGACACGGATTGCATGGAGCACTGGGTGTGGTGAAAAAATAATGAATACTGTTTTTCTGAAAATAAATTAATTAATAAAATAAATAAATAAATAAATAATTTTTTTTAAAAAGTAAGTGTAAAGTGAGAGGTCACTGGCCAATATGAGAACCAATCCCAGAACCCCGGGAAGCAAAGCCAATTACAGCCAATACAGCTTGTCTATGGAGAGGGTAAGAACTTCCCAAGTCCAGATTGCGGCAGATGATTTTCCTATGAGAATAGCAGCATACATTCCTATCCCCCATCGCAAATGCTTTCTTAGAACTTCGCCATTCTCTGAGCAAGGGGTAAGTCTATGTCCCATTCCCCTGAGCCCAAGCAGGTCTTTATGACCACCTTGACCAACAGACTATGTCAGAAATGACACTGTATGACTTCTGAGACTAGGTCATACAAATGTCACGTAGGTCCACCTTGTGCTCTTAGGATGCTCACTCTTGGAACCCAGACACTACATTCTGAGAAAGACTAAGCAGGTCCACATGGGGAAGAACTAAGTTGCTTGTTCATACTCTTACTCTCCTCACATAATTTTTCTATATTAAGTTTCCCATTCTGTTTTAATGACCTATTGGTCTTTTTGCTTTAATTATCATTGCTTTCTAAAATGTTTTAAAACCTGTTAAGGCAAGATGCCACTCAAGTTTTTCTATCAAATTAAATTAGCTAGCTTTAACACTTCAGTGTCCAAATCAACCATTAAAAACATTATAATTATATTCATACATACATATATGTAAATACATATAGTGTTAGTTTCATAGGACTGCTGTAAGAAAATTTCATCTTTTTAGAGAACACGAGTCAATCTAGAACATTTACATGTACACACACACTTTCTAGTAACGTTGCTTTCTAGAAACGTTGCTACCAAAGTGATGCAACTCTCAATTACTTTTTTCTAAATGTTAAATCAAATTTTCCTAAATAATATATTAATTAAATAAGTCCTCTCTATCTCATTAGGATTATCTGTTTTACCACATACTAAGTTTTCATATACTCTATAGTTCGGATTTGAACACTACATTATAAGCTATTTTTCTGTCTCCCTGTCCAAATACCATATTGTTTTACTTATTACAGTTTAATAATATGTTTTATTGGGGTGCTTGGGTGGCTCAGTCAGTTAAGCGTCTGCCTTTAGCCTAGCTCATGATCTCAGGATACTGGGATCAAGTCCCCCAGGCTCCTTGCTGGGCAAGAAGCCTGTTTCTCCCTGTCCCTTACCTTCTGCCCACTCATGCTCTCTTTCTCCCTCAAATAAGTATAATAATAATAAATAATATAATAATAATAATTAATAATATAATAATAATAATAATATAATAATAATAAATAATAATAAAAATCTATACTATGTTTTATTAACTTTCAGAATAAGCATCTTCATTACTCTTATTTTTCAAAATTGCCTTAGCTATTCTTACCTGTTTATTATTCCACATAATTTCAGAGACATTTTCTTAAGTTCCATCAAAAATTGGGATTGGGGGCGTCTGGGTGGCTCAGTGAGTTGAAGCCTCTGCCTGCAGCTCAGGTCATGATCCCGGGGTCCTGGGATCAGACTCTGCATCTGGCTCTCTGCTCAGCAGGGAGCCTGCTACCCCCACCCCCACCTGCCTCTGCCTACTTGTGATCTCTGTCGAATAAATAAATAAAATCTTTTTTTAAAATTTGGGATTATATTAAAACTGTATTAAAGGAATAACCTAGAGAAGGTATAAATTCTCATTTAACCTGAAAAAAACAACTGTCCAGACAGGTAGGGCTGAGCAGATGAGCCTGAGCTTTTCATTCCCTTTAGACACTGGAAACCTACCCCCACGTCCTGCCCCAGACCCTTGCTGGATTAACAGGTGGCATTGACAGCTCCTGTCGGCAGTTCACGTGGGTGCCAGGGAGCCTACAGGGCAAATGCTTTATCTTTGACTTTTGTGCAAGGATTCCCATTGAGAGGGTACCAAAGGTTCCCTTTTCTCCACAACCTCACCAACATTTTGCTATCTGTTATTTTTTTAATAATTAACCATCCTAACAGGTATGAGATGATACCTCATTGTGATTTTGATCTACACTTCCTTGTTGACTAGTGATGTTGAGCATTTTTCATATACCTGTTAGCCATTTGTATGTCTTATTTGGAGAAATATTTATTCAGGTCCTTCACTCACTTTTTAATTAAATATTCTTTTTTTTTTTTTTTTTTTTTTTTTTTTTTGCTATTGAGTTTAGGAGTCCCTTACATATTCTGGATATTAACCCCTAGTCAGATATATGGTTTATAAATATTTTCTCCTATTCTGTAGGTAACTTTTCCTTTTGTTGTATAGAATTTTGTTGTCCTCTGCTGTACAGAAGCTTATTTAATGTAATCCTACTTGTTTATTTTTGCTTTTGTTGCCTGTGATTTTGGTGTCATATCTGAAAAGTTATTTCTGAGATTAATGTCAAGGAGTTTTCTCCTAAAGTTTTACAGTTTCAGGTCTCACATTCAAGTCTTTAATCCATTTCCAGTTGATTTCTGTTTGTAATGGGAGACAAGAGTACAATTTTATTATTTTGCACGTGGATACTGAATTTTCCCAACATTGTTTACTGAACAGACTGTCCTTTTCTCATTGTGCAATTTTGGTGCCCCAGGTGAAAATTAGTTGATAGTATGTATCTGGATTTATTTCTGGGCTCTCTATTCTGTTCACTGATATGTCTGTTTTTATTTTAGTACCATACTGTTTTGACTACCATAGCTTTGTAATATAGTTTGAAAGCAGGAACTGTGATGTCTCTGGCTTTGATCTTCTTGCTAAAGACTGCTCAGGTAATTTGGGGTCTTTTGTGGTTCCATGTGAATTTTAGGACTGTTTTCCTCTTTACGTGATATATCTATGGCATCCTTTCTTAACCATGTGATGACAAAGGATTGCTGGGAACAAATGCCAAGTGCCTATCATTTCACCCTTCCTATCACTGCTTAAGGAAAAAAAAAAAAAAAAAAAGGTAAGAAAGAAATCCTATCAGTCTCCAAACCATCCTCCTTTCCTTTCAGAGTCTGTTTCCTTATCCCAGAAACAGACTAATGAGTTGTTAGCTTTCTCTCCTGCCTACAGAACAGTATGGACAACTGGTCACCCCAGACAAGATATTTTTCTTTTCCATCTCTTTCTTCTGCCTTCCTCTTCTCCTTTGTTCTTTTGATTTAGAGTCCTGTGATGCTTAATGAACAATGCACTTCCCAGCAGCCATAAAGCAAGAAAAATTCAGTTAGGATTATAATCACAATTTCAATTATTTACACATGTTAGAAAATATTGCCATTGGGTTCTCAGAGTTATTTACTTTGGTGTTTTCTTCTATCTCGAAGTGCTAAAATATTAGCTCTATTCATTACCAACTGATTGTTTTTAACATGATTCTTCCCCTCCCCTCACAGTGTCTGAAATCCAATTTACAGCCTGCTAAAGGCCTCATAAGTTTTTTATGGATTATTTCCTGGGGTCACATTAATCTGGCTCCTTGTTACTTTACACTAATTTCACTTTGCCACAGTAAAGTAACGAGATTCGATCTCTTGGGAATTAATCCATAGAGACCTCTTAATGAGCCAAAGCCAGAACAGAGCGCATCTACTGTATTTAATTCCCCCAAGCACAACAGAGAAGAAGGAAGAGGTCGTCCTGCCCTTCTGTGTAGTGTAACCTGGGGCCCCAGTCTGGGAAGAAAGCAGGGTAGGGGCAGAAGCAAGCAGAGAAGACACACAGGGGAAGCGGTCAGAAACTGGGTATGGCACCAGGCTGAGCGCTTCCCCCTGCCTCTAGTGTGCGAGAACCAGGATCACTGTGCCTGCAAATCCTGTGGAGAGGAGGGAGGGAGGCAGGGCAAAAAGAAACATCAAAAGGGCTAGATGGAAGGGAAACGAATTTTCTTTGCTTTTACTTAGCATATGTTGGCATACAGGACGTAACTTCTCTCCTCCAGCCTGCTTGCTATCTGAACCCAATTTCTGCACCCTTTACTGACACTTGTTTTTAGTCAATGCCTTGGTGTTGAGAAGATTTAAAGTAAAATTCTGTCCCCCTTTTCTCTTGTGTAGGATGTCTAGAGTTGTTAAGATTTCCTTTCCCAAGAAGCAAAAACAATAGACTCTTACAAAGTTTTGCAGAGTTAGGGTGAAAAACTTTACATTTATTTGAGAGGAAAATAAGCAGTTCTCTCAAGTTGTAAACTGAGGATAAGAATAACTTGGGGTTAAAATTTTTATGAAGAATTGATATAGAAAATAGAATAAGCATTTAAAGAGAATATGTTTTGAGAAAATACATGTAGAGCCCCCAACACAGTGGCCTGATATGAAAAGAAATACATAAAGGGTGGCTGTTATTATTCGCATTACTATTCTAATCTCCAAGCAGATTTTTATCATTTAGGAAAAAATTGGCCACTAGAAACACATTTAAGAATAACTTGCTTCTTCATAAAGCATATTCATATATATTATTTTTCATTGATTTTTGGTAAGAAGAACAGGGAGTATTTTTCGTGTTTCACAAATAAGGAAATAGGCTATGGAGGTTAAATAACCCATGGTAATTAGTTGCCCAGGGACAGAACTAGTATGCTTCTCTGGGTCCTTTCCTAGCTCTTCTCTTCCTAATTACCTTCCTCACCAAATGTAAGGGGATTCCATCTAGGGAAAACCTGCATTTTTCCTGCTTTGTCAGAGACAAAAGGACAGTGGATATAAAGTCTTGTCTATTCAGGATTAAAGTAGTAGCAAATTCCCTTGGCCAAAAAATATATGTCACATGCTCCAACTTACTTTATCAGTTATAGAACCGAAACAATCCAGTGATGTCCATCTATCTTACAACTGGATCCAACTTCCCATCTAGAAGGGCAAGAAAGGTGTATTATGTACTGACACCTATTCTCAAAAAAAGCCAACCTGTAAAATATCAGTGAAAATAAGGCATCACTGGGGAACTGGACTCTGTTAGGTAGATGGAGAAAATTGCAAACTGATGAATATGGACAATAAAATGAAGCCAGTATCCAAGCTGGGACAATTGCATTACTCCAACTGTTATCTCAGAAGATAATTTCATTTTGTAGAGACCTTAAAAGGGCAAAATACAATCTCTGGATTTATGAAGAAGATTGTTAAACTGTCAGCTATGGATATGAACAAAATCTATCACGAGTTCAAATCATTGTGTAAGAAAAAAGTTAGTGACTAATATGATAACAAATTTAAAAGTCATTATTATAATGATAATAATGTTCATATGCAACATAAGGGCAGCTTTGAGCAATGATAATCCAGTGACTCATTCTATACCAAAAAATCCACTAGTATCCCTCAGATAAGGTTTAGGACAATACTTGAATTGTAAAAGTACAGTTTGTAAAGTTCCCAGTTCTCCTCAGTTCATTCATCAGTTCTTCCAAAAGATTTTAACAGCAGATCATTCATTAATCACTCTTTAATATGTTGGATGCATTACATGATATATTTTCATCACTCATTTAGGCTTAGTTGCCAACTTATTTTTGGAACTAAAATAAAATTTTTTTTTAAATAGTTGATTTATTTGTTTGAGAGAGAGAGTGAGAAAGCACAAGAGGAGGTAGGGTCAGAAGGAAAAGCAGACTCCCTGCTGAGCAGGGAGCCTGATGCAGGACCTGATCCTGGGACCCTGGGATCCTGACCTGAGCCAAAGTCTATGGTTTAACCAACTGAGCCACCCAGTCACGCTGAAACTAAAATAAATTTTAAAACCAAGTCAGTAATTAGGTATTATTCCTGGCATTTGATCTTGAATGGTAAGGTGATGGGGGGAAAAAATCAATAACTGATATATTTTTCTATCATTAACTATCTCAAACTAAAACAAAAATCTCTCCAAAAAGATTTCAAGGCATAAAAGTCCTTCATCTGAAAAAAACGAAATCCTCATTTGCTAGAGAGCGAGCGAGCACTGGAACTTTGGCATGACCAACTGTCCCACAAATTTATTCAAACTACAGTAGGCACTAAAGTTTTCAATGTGGAGTCTCTGAGACAGAGAAAAAGCAATACAAAATTGAAAATGGATAGTGTCTACTCTTGTAAAAGGAAATATAAGCAGTATATGCTTGGAGAAATTCAACCTCACTAGTAGTCAAAGAAATAAAAATAAAAACAAATTTTTATTTTTACCTATCAAATTATTATACATTTTTTAAAAAATAGGCAATTGTCCAAAATCCACCCACAACAAAGGATCTAAGGCTTTTTAAAGAAGTCAGAATGAAGATCTGGCATCTAGAATAAGTGAATGGATCCTCAGCTAAAATAATCAGAGATAAAGGGTCAGAAAGGTGAGCCAAGTTAGAATCTATGCAGAAAATATAAACTTAAATACAAAACAAACAAACAAACAACAACAATAACAACAAAACCAGAGAAGAGAGTAATAAATCCTAGCAGGGCTAGAGGTGGGGATCAGAGGCAGAGCACAGAGCCGGGAGTTTGTGAAAATGCAGTTCTGATACAAATAGGTGTCAAGGTTAGTGAACAAAGTTCTATTCCCAGGCAAGAAGGAGTAACAAGAACTGAATTTAATCTCTCACCTTAAACAATTTAAAAATCCAATAAAATATGTGAAATAATAGTTTTTGATCCCTGGCATCACAAGATAGTAATGTCTGGGGGAAAGTAAATAAATGTAGTGAGCTCTGCAAGTGACCTAGCTTAATACCTAAGAAGAATTTCCTGACCACAGCATAGAGACTGGGGACCCAAACAGACCTTAGTAGTATCCCTGAATTGAGTAGACAGAGTTCTGGCTTTAGAGAGCCCAAGATGAATAAAATTCTGGAACAGAGTACTAGAGAGGAGAATCTTCACTGGAAAAGCTCTGGATATTCAGAGGGTTACCCTGGAATCTTCAGCAAACTATTGATTACTGTATACATGTGAGGACACTATAAAGGCCAAAGAAAGTACCAATGGAAAGAAGTAGGCAAAACAATCCTCAGGGAAAATACAGGGTGAAATAAAGTTGCTACCCTCACCAACCAAAGTAGAAAAAACTCCTATTACACAGGGCATTGAATAGAGTCCTTGGAAGAATACTGCCTCAGTAGTAGCATCAAATTAACCCTGTACTAAAGGCTGTTATAGATTTCTCTTAACAAAACTGTCAACAACTAATGTGTCCCAGGAAAAAGAAAATTCCCACAATTATTTAAAGGAATAAAAAAGCTAACAACTAACAATAAAAAATTCACAGTATCAAAAAAAAATTCACAGTATCTACAGTGAATCAAAAATTACCAGACATGCAAAGAGACAGAAAAATATGGCTCATAATGAGGAAAATTGTCAATCAATAGCAACAGACCCAGAAATGACACAAATGATAGAATTAGTAAAAATCAAGGATACTAACCAGCCATAATAAATATACTTCATATGTGTCAGAAAGTAGAAAAAAGTCTAATTTTAAGATGAGCTGATGTGGAAAGTATGAAAAGATACAAATCCAACTTGTAGGAATGAAAACACAGTATCTGAAATGAAAAATAGCCCTGGGTAGGATTACCACAGAAACAGTAGATGCAAGATGGAGCAACAGAACTTCACAACATGAAACACAGAAAAGATACCATGGCAGAACAGGAATAAACAGAGAATTGGCGAGCTGTGAAACAATGTCAAGTGAGCTAGTAAGTGCATAACTGAAGCCTCAGAAGGAGGAGGAGATAGCAAAAAAATATCTGAAGAAATAATCGCTTAATTGAATGAAATTATAAACACCAGGTTGAAGAATCTGAATGACCGCCAGCAAAAGAAGCAAAGAAAATCACATCAACATAAATGATAACTAAATCTCTGAAAACCAATACCAAAGAGAAAATTATAAATGCATAAAGTTACATAAAGAAGAAGAAAACTAAGAACAACAGACTTCTCATCAAAAATAATGCAATACAGAAGACAGTACAGTTATATGAAGATAATATTGGCAGGGACAGGGGAGGACTGTCAACCTAGAATTCTATAATCAGTGAAACTATTTTCAAAATGGAAGTGAAATAAAGAGTTAAGGGAAAGAGACAAGAAACAAACATGTCCTCTTTCATGAGTCACTATGTAAGAACATGAGACAAAGGGATGGATGAATGAAAGTGCGAGGAAAAGATTCTCACTTATATAAGTGGTTCAGGAAAAGACCCCCTGAAGAGGTAACATTTGAAAAGTCCTGAAGGAGGCAGTCATGAAAATATCAGAATAAAAAGGAATCCAAGGGTGCCTGGGTGGCTCAGTCGTTAAGCATCTTCCTTCGGCTCAGGTCATGATCCCAGAGTCCTACGATCGACCCCTGCATCAGGCTTCTCCTTCTCCCACTCCCCCTGCTTGTGCTCCCTCTCTCGCTGTCAAATGAATAAAAAAATCTTAAAAAAAAAAAAAAAAAAGGAATGCAAGCAGAGAGAAACAGCAAGTACAAGGGCCAGAGCAGTAGTATGCTTGGTGTGTTCAAAGAAAGAGAGGAGGTTATATCAGGTTATGTATGTGGTTGTATCAGAGGGAAAGCATGGGAGAAATCACAAAGGGCAAAGGTGGTAGAACAAGGGTGCACAAAGTGAAACCATTTAGGAACCAGATGCCACTGTTCAGTATAGAAATGGTGGGCTTAAAGCAGATTGGTAGATGTGATAGGTAGAATAAGAGCCACTCCAAAATAACACAACCCAATCCTAGGAATTGTGGGTTGTGATATATTACCTTACCTGGCAAAAGTAACTCTGCAGATGTGATTAAGTTAAAGACCGTGAGGTGAGATTATCCTGGATTGTCTGCAGGGTTCCAGTCTAACCACATGGGTCCTTAAAAACAGAGACCCTTTCCCAGCTGTGGGAAGAGGAAGATGAGACTATGCAAGCATGGTCGGAGAGATGCAACATTGCTCCTTTGAAGATGGAAGAAGGGGTTATGAGCTACAGAACACAGACAGCCTCCAGAAGCTGGAAAGAACAGGGTAATGTTTCTCCCCTAGACCTTCCATAAAGGAACACAGCCCTGCCGATACCTTGATCTTAGCCCACTGAGACCCACATCAGACTTCTGACCTACAAAACTGTGAGTAAATTTGTGTTGTTATAAGCTGATGAGTCTGTGGTAACTAGTTATAGCAGCAACAGAAAATTAACTTAGTAGGAACAGAGGTGGAAATATCACTCTAGCTGTAGTGGAAAGAACTGACTAGGAACAAGCAGGGGGAAAAGTGAAGGCAGGAAAACAACAACAACCAGCTTCACGTTTTCTGGATCCAGGGTTCAGCTCTGCATTTAGCCCTTTCTAAGAAAGAGTTATACTAATGTGCCAATCAAAAACAGAAATTTTTACCATCCGTATACATTTACAAGGAAAAAACATGCTTATCAAAAGATTTTAATGGAAGGCTGAGCAGGCTGTCAAAAGTCCAGCCAGAAAAGAAACCAACCATACAGGCTGATTAAAGTAAGGTGATTATAGTAATAACCACTGTAGTTAGGAACCCATCAAAATAGCTTTAATAACACTAAATAAAAGCCACTAGAGGTGATTTCTGCATAGGCAGAAATCTCAAATCACTCCCACTGAAGTATCTCCCCTGGTTTTTGCTGAGCCCTCTTCTGGGGGTGGCACAGGGCAAGGCATGTGAAGTAGGTATCCATCACTGGAGCAGGCTGTCATCTACGGAAACTCTTTTGCTCAACTGGGAGGATTGTCAAGACCACCCCTTGAGTCCCAGCCTCCTACACCCATGTTTCCAGAGCCCTGAAGTCACTCTTAATAATCTGAGTGAGATCAGTCAATATTCTTCATGCCCACATGGATGAAAGTCATGGCATAACAGTCCTTTCATTGAGCCTTACGTGTCTCTACAGATTTCAGCATCTGGCCGGCATCTGGGCCTCCTCAGGAGGGTGTCGCTGATCGCCAGATTCTTTTCTTCTTGGAGCCGCCTTCTCTAGCCCATAAACTTCCAATGTCTCCAGCTCTTGTTCTTCTTTTGTGGAAACAGATTTGTTTTTCTGTGGAAGCAAGATACTGAGGACATTTAGGAAATGGTTCCTCCTCGTTTACAAATAGGACATACAGGACATAACCAATGCAGCAGAGGACATGGGCTTATGACACAAATAATCAATCAGTGCCTCCTCTTAGGGAAAGCGGAATCACAGAGAACAGTAACTGATGCCAAATTTTGAGCACGAATATACACACCAAGTATGGGGTGAAGCACTCTACATAGGGTAGAGGATTTAATCCTAACAACACCACTTTGAAGGTTTTATTATCTCTGCTTTAAAGATGAAGAAATTAAGGGGTACCTGAGTGGCTTAGTCAGTAAGCGTCCAGCTCTTGGTTTTGGCTCAGGTCACTGTCTCAGAGTCCTGGGTCAACCCGGCATCATACTCCATGCTCAGCGGACAGTCTGCTTGAGGTTTCTCTCCCTCTGCCCCTCCCCCTGCCCGAGGGCACACTCCCTCTCCCTCTCTAAAATAAATCTTTAGGGCGCCTGGGTGGCTCAGTGGGTTGGGCCACTGCCTTCGGCTCAGGTCATGATCTCGGGGTCCCGGGATCGAGTCCCGCATCGGGCTCTCTGCTCGGAAGGGAGCCTGCTTCCTCCTCTCTCTCTCTGTCTGCCTCTCTGCCTACTTGTGATCTCTGCCAAATAAATAAATAAAATCTTTAAAAAAAATAAAATAAAATAAAAATAAAATAAATCTTTAAACAGATAAATAGAAAGACACAAGTACACAGATAGGTAGATAAGAAGAAATTAAGATTTGAAAAGCTTCAATAACTTGCCAAAGTTATCATAGCTAATACATAGCAGAGTCAGGATTCAAACCCAAGTCTATTTGACTGTACTAGGCCAAAGCACTCTGGCAGTTAATAAAGAGAACTCCAGAATCCCTTGACATCTCCGTGTCTTATGTTCAAGCACTGGAACATACGCCTGAGCCTCATACATCCATTATAGTGGGACTCAAATGCCCTAAACAACAACTGCAGCCTCCAACAGTCTCATCCAAAAAGTATTCAATATATATTTGCTACCTAGAGCTATAGGTTATAATGAGACCCAATTACCTAGAAATAAAAAAGGACCCAGATTTGGTTGAAGAGTTTCATTTTCAACTGCATCAGCCTATGTGTATTTCTATAAACCTGGCTATTTTCCTCTCATATATGCACACCCAACCTTTTGGTCTGTGCACCTAATGACTCTTCCCATTTGGGTCGCTTCTAGTGATGGAAAGCCACCCAGATCACTATCAGCAATCTAAGCACTAATTCTCCTGGCAGGAGAACACAGCAGTACAGAATGAGTGATCTGGTGGAGAACAGACTTGGGTTCAAATCCCAGCTGTGCCACGAACTAGCCCTACACCCATGGGTAAGTCACAGCTTTCCACACCTCAGTTTTCCCATTTGTAAAACAAGGATAGCAAAATTTCAGAGCTGTAATGAGAATAATGAGGTAATATGAATAAATCTGTTAGCACAGTGGCACATAGTAAGCAGTCAACAAATGTTAGTTATTAGTCCTATTGCCACATAGCTTGGGACACAAGTGGCAATTAAAACCAAGGACAAACAATGCAGACCAAAGCAATGAGGCCTTCACTCTGAACCTCCAGAGAGATCTTAGCAGTGTGTGTGCCTTGAGCTGAAGCTGGGCAACGCAGAGAGGAAAACATATCATCAGCACTTGTAAGATGTTTCCATACGTTGCCCAGGTGTTGTACCCCAACCAGTCTTTCCTGCCCGTGTTCTCCTTTTCAGTGGTCCCTCCAGTGGAAGGATAAGGAGATAATTCATGAAGATGACTCACTGGAGCGAGAGGAGAAAATATTAGGACTTCCACTTCTAGTATTACAGTCTTTTAAATTTTAATTTAAAGTCTTTTAAACTTAAAATTTATATTTTAAAACAGAGTAATCCACATGAATATTAGTATTAAATCTAAAAATACACAAACAAAATATTTGGGACACATGCTCAAGTTTTGTTTTTGTTTTTGTTTTTATGTAAAAGGGAGTGAAATCTGAAAAAACTTGAGCTTAAAGTTAAAAAACTTGAGATTAGAGTTCTGTCCATTTCTTAAAGTCATACAAAGTTAGAAGCACAAGTGCCTTTAGGCTGTGCAGGTGAGTGATATCCAAAGGGGAAAGGGTGTGGTGAAGAAAGTAGAGAACCAGACAGTTCCTGTCCTGCCTCCAGGTGTTCAAAATAAAAACCAATTTGAAGATCTGTAATTATTATTTTTTTTTTTAATAAAATTTGCTGAGCAAGTCAAGGTGGCAGGCATCATTTGGCCCACAAGGTCCAGGTGGGTAAGCTCCACTTCTGCCTTCAGTGGATCGCTCATTGGTCCCTATTAAAGTGTTCCTTTTAGAAGTCAGCTCAGAGCTCTAATCCTCCAGATGCTCAAGGTAGCTTGGACTAGGCCTGGGAGTCAGAATACCTGAATTCAAATCCTGACTCTGCCCTTTACTCCTGTAGCATGTAACTGGGGGACTCGGGGACTCAGCTTTCTTGTCTCTTTGTGGAATAATGATGCATACCTCAAAGGGTCATTGTGACCTCTAAGTGAGGATGATGTATGTCCAGGGGGTTCAATGGTTTCAATGACAACTAAATCATTCATCTCGGTGGCAGTTTAGCTGAGAATAGTGATGTTTTATGGGTTAATACTAGCTGATTGTCTGCTGTATGGGAGGAGAAAGAGAACTGTTCCGTGTCTTCCTGAAAGGGAAAATTAAATAAAAGGAAGAATTTGGGGAAGAGAACTAAAAATCTAAATGGCCTTGTCAAATGCTGGATTCTCCATCACAGACTTGTCCAATCTGAGGCTATATGTCTAGAGATTCTGTAAAGCAGACTCATTTTAAATGAGAAGTTTGAAGTATACAACTTTGACATTATCTTCAAAAACTAAAATTTTATCATTCTAACCCAAATAAAATGGGAACCAGTTAAAAAGCAACATGATGACCAGCAATTTTAGGCTCTCTGGCAGGTCCAGAGAGAGAATACAGATATTTGCATACTGACGTAACTTTTGCTATCCTTTAAATTATACAACTCCCTGATTCATCCACATGAGATCTGAACCTGCCTCCCAAAGTCCCTCAAACCCCTGCCATAGAAAATAAGTTATTTAACAATTCACTTAACATAGTATCCAAGACCAATGGATTTAACCCTACTTATAGAGGTGTTCTTCTGTAAAGATACTGAGGAAGAAGAGATCATATCAGTATCAAAACTATAAGCAATTCATTCACAAATATTTTCTCCCCAGTCCAAACCTTGCCTTTGAGGATCAGACCCATATAGTCAACCGAAAACTTACCATCTAACTTCAACCTTCTTAAAATAAACTTATCATCTTCCCCTCTAACCCCAGCTTCCAACATTCTGTCTCGGTGAATGGCACCACCATTCATCTATTTTTTTCACTCAGAAATAGGGTCATCAGTATCTCCACTTACTCCCTTCCTCCCATATAATTTTTATATTCTAAGTAACTCTTGAATATATTTACTCCTTTTCCTCTCTTCTTCCCCTCACTAGTTTAGACCAAGCACTCATTGTCTGTTGTCTGGACTACTGCAGTAGTCCTCAGTGGCCTTCTCTACCACTCTTGCCTCCTCCCATTGCTTACTATATGGACTTCCATTACCCCTAAAACAAAGCTTCAAAATGAGCAAAAGCGTTCTGCAGTGTTTGGTTCTGACTCACTGCTCAGCCCATCTCTTTCCTGCTCACCCTCCCCTTCACTCTAGCCACACTGACTCTTTTTGAGTTTGTTATACTCTCATGCTGACATCCACCACAGGGTCTTCTCTCGTGTCCTTCCCTCTGCCAGAGATGCCTCTGTCCTTGATATACCTTGCTGGCTTTTACTCATTCTTCAGATCACTGCTTAGGCATTATTTCCTCAAGGGAACCTTCTGTTACCTCTCTGACCAACTCATATTAGCATATTTTAGGCTCTAAGGGCATCATGTAGCATTTGTCATGGATGAAGTTGTATATTTCTGCATGATTATGTTTATTGTTGTATCTTTCCCTAATAAACTATAAAACACATGAAGGGCAAGAACTGACATTTTTGTTCACCACCAGGTTCTAGAATGTTGCACAGTTCCCAGAATATAAGTCCTCAATAAATAAATAAATAAATAAATAAATAAACAGACAAATCAATAATAAGGGATGAAAATAATAATAAATGCTATATGCTTTTGTACTAGTGACTTCATCTCTCTAGTTCTGATTTTAACTCTGTGAAATTTGGGGGTGGCAAGGGGAACAAATGAAGAATGAACACAAGAAGGAATTCAGAAGGCACCTAGAATTGCCAATGACTCAAATTCCTTGGCTCCAAAATGCAAAAAATTTTTAATTATAATGAAATAATATCCACAAAGAAAGTTATGCTCATGCTGAGCTCACAAATACATGCCTTTTCCACCATAAATAGAACAAACAGATGCTATCTGCAAGGCCTACAGCACATCTGCGCAGATAAAGCAGCAGTGCTCAAAGTGTCCTGGGAAAGAAGTGATTTACATGTTTGCTCTCTGACAGGGCACATGCTCACACGTTGCTTCCAGAAAGCACTGACCTGGCCACACTCAGAGAATCCAGATTGTGGTTCTGGATGCATTCTTCGGGTTCACCTTCAGTCAGTGTGTTTAAGAAACAGTCATGTTAAAAAAAAAAAAAAAAATTAAAGAAAGAATTGCTGGCTGGAGGGCTTCTTCCCTCTCTGTCACCCTCCCTTTCTCAAGCTTTCCCATTTGAGTGTTGTCAAGTTATCATGTACTAACTAATCAAAACAAAGGGAATATGAGACATGACTAAAAGTTTTATGCCAAGTATGAAAGCCGCCTGAAGGATGTGGTGGCACCAGCCACTCAAAAGACTCAACTTCTTTCTGACAAAATAAGACTTTGATATGCTTACAGTATTTTCTTCTAAGGATTCTGAAATCCTTTTTTTTTTTTTTTAAGTATTTAAAAAGGTTATCTAGTAACGAGTTTTCTTAAGCAAGGTGGACAAACTGACATATAATAGGCATATAATGTACTTTTTTAAAACAAGGCAGTAGCTGACATAAATTGAAAGTGATTTCTTTATTCCCACAAGAGACAATGCTAAGAGGTGGGAATGGGAATTATTTGCTCTGGGAGCCCTGGCCACAGAGCAGTTTAATCTAATTTGCATGTGAGACTGGGAGTTCCTGGAATTGCATTCCCTTGTGGCCCCTACACTCCCATCCCTATTTCCACCACTGACTACGTGCTTTTTATGGTAACTGGACATGAAGCTTAGTAAAAGCAGTAATACAGCCAATCACTTAGAAATCCCAGCAAATATACTATAAAATGGTGACATCTTCAAGAACCTTTGGAAGTTCTTGAAGGGAATACTGTATCTACTGAATACAGGGAATACTGTATCTACTGACAGTTAAGCCAAAAAAAAAAGTTAATGTTTCCCACTCAATATATTTTCTCCTTTCAAGCTTCGGACAACTTCACCCTGCCACACCCAACTACTCGTGACTGGTTCCAAACAGTGACACCAGCTGATGAAAGATGACATTCTTGCAACTCCTTCCCTCAAAAGACTCCTGGTGAGATGGCCCTTCTCCAGTAGACTATATACTTCATCATCTGTGTCCATCTTTCTGTCCCCGGAGAGACAAGTTCCAAGGGGAAGTCATCTTTCCGAGGCAGCTCTGGATCAAACCTTGGGATTTAAAACCAGGATGTGCAGACCAGCTTGGACTGCTGGCTACCCCCTCGGAAGCTGAGTCACTGACCTGGCGGTTCATTTAATCACTTGGAAAGTGGTTAGACTGAACAGGACATGTAGTGATTAGTAATTCAGACTGGTCTCAGAGCTTCATGTTTTTCACTGTAGGACGCCAACTGCGCCTTTCTCTTGGAGTCAACAGGAAGTAAGAATGGCAAGCCAAATTTGACACCACTTGACGTAACCAGGGATAGACTTCAGCCTTATTTCTCAACCCAATAACACAGAGATTTTCAAAGTGAGTCCTTCTAGCTAAACACATCAACCAAGTACCAGGTCAGAATAAAGAATAAAGAATTGAAGAAAACCTGTGTTGATAACTCAGATTTAACCCTTTCTTGTTACTTGGCTTTCATTTACAAAAAAGTAAATTTAAGAAATTCCTAAAGTCTCAGATCTGAAGGTGCTATGAATAAAGAGAAATAATATTTATTAAGTAAGCTATTCCTCACACCAATGAAAAAAAGACTGTGATGAAGCAAGTATGAAATCTACTTTCCTGATTATTTTTTTCATCATGCTGCATTTGTGGAACATCCTAAACTGGGCATGGTAAGACATGGCCAGACAGGGGTGCCTGGGTGGCTCAGTGGGTTAAGTCTCTGCCTTCAGCTCAGGTCATGATCCCGGGGTCCTGGGATCGAGCCCCACATCAGGCTCTCTGCTCAGTGGGGGGCCTGCTCCCCTCCTCTCTCTGCCTGCCTCTCTGCCTGCTTGTGATTTCTGTCTGTCAAATAAATAAATAAAGTCTTAAAAAAAAAAAAAAAAAAAAAAAAAAGACATGGCCAGACAGTCAAAGGGAAACAAATAGGATTTTTAAGAAACATTTCCTACCTCTGGTTATAATAACTGGTGCAATGACCGGTTTCATGTTCAGCTATTTCCAACTATAGTTGTGGTGCTAGCAATGAGACTTAAAATTTGATCATTTCACAGGGAGAGTTTGGTAAAGGAAACAAATTTGTGTGTCTTTGGACTCACCCCTAATTTTTCTTTGTTTTCTGTCTTCCTCTCCAATTCATCCCACACCTAGATAGACCCCAGCTTACTTTTACTAAAATATAACTTCTGTGCATTTATTCACTTGAAATTGGCTGGACCTGACCACATGTCAACGATCACTTAGCAAAGCACAGAAAAGATGATGATGGCCTCACACTTGAAGAATTTATGGGCAGTGGTGCTTCTCCAGTCAAGAGTCCTCTCTGGGACTGTGAGACTCAGTTTGAACTTTAACCTGATATTCTTTTTTTTTTTTTTTTTCTTTCAGAGAGAGAGAAATCACAAGTAGGCAGAGAGGGAGAGCTGAGAGAGAGGAGGAAGCAGGCTCCCTGCTGAGCAGAAAGCCCGACATGGGGTTCGATCCCAGGACCCTGAGATCATGACCTGAGCCGAAGGCAGAGGCTTAACCCACTGAGCCACCCAGGTGCTCCAACCTGATATTCTTAAACTCCTAAACTAAGCCTTTATCAGATGTATGGTCTCTGAAAGTACCCAATGTCAACCTCACACTTCTGACACTCCATCCCATAGCCTCAAATGCCCCTTCCTTTGCATATCCAGATTCCCAGAGAACCCAACACACTTACCTGTAACAAAACCATCTCTGATCTCCCAGTCTTTCCGCCTTTCCAAATTCCAATAGCCCAGATTATCTATACTAATTTTTCAGCTTGACACCATCCCACATACCCTGTCCCAACCAAAATGCAGCCATAAATGCATAAATACAATATGTACATACAAGTATACATATCTACATACCTGTGTGTTAAAGAAAAGGGGGGGTAGAGCTGGACTTGGGACATTCATTCTATAATGAAATGTGGGCCAAGTGCTTCACTGGTGTCATGAAACTGGATTTTTATTTAACCAAAAAAAAAAAAAAAAAAAAACCAAAAGGGGTGAGGGGTCCTAAGCCGTTTTGTTAGAAAGAATATAAATTTCTCATGTAACCCAGACAGGATGATCTTTAGGAGAAAATTAATTCTTACCATAGGAAGCTTCACTTATTTCAGATTCCTTATGAGAAAACAGTAAAATGGAAGGCCTGGCTCTTTCTCCATATTCCTCTGCAAGGCCCCAGAGTTTCTCCTTCCTGCTCCTTCACTCTGACCCTCCACCACTCACACCTTGACGTCACCCCAAGGAGACATCAAACATAGCACTTCCCCCTTTTTTCAAGTCAACAAAGGTTGAGTGGAAGGAACAGTCTACCAGGGCTTTTTTTGACAAGGCCAAGAGAGCAACCTCAGGAAGGAGAATATCAAAATGTGGAAGAATCAAACTGGAGAGGTCTCCCTGGATTGAAAGAAAGGAAGAGTAGGAGTGCTCATGTGAAAAACCCTTGAAAGACCTAAGCAACATGGCCCCATCTCCTCATGTGGGACAAAGGATTAAACTGTCTAGTGACCTGGTTCCTGATTCTCTCTTCTCTTCCTCATGACCTAGAATTCTAAGGAAATTAGTTACCCAAACTTTTCAGTAAAAAAGAAAAAAAGAAAATAAAAAGACCAGTAGTTACAAGTGTGGACTAAACCACCAAGGGCTGTCCCTGTACATCACTACTCATTATAAATTACTAGAAAAGACATTCTTGACAGTGACTAGGAATCTAGCAAACTCTAAAGCCAAATGTCACCCTTCTCCCCATCCCCTCACCCAACTCCAGTTTCCATCACCTCCTGAGGGCTGAAGTATACACCCAGGTTCTAACACTGGAGGAGCAAAGACATCCTTTGATTGTGGGAAACTAGGACATTTAAAAAGAAGGCTTCCTTTGACTCTCCTACTGTGTCTTTCCACCTGACCACTGATGTTTCAATCACAATTTAAACACTCTTTCATCTGATGAGTCATCTTCAGTCTTATGAATTATTGTGTGAAAAAAGTTTCTCAAAATAGGTTCTTAAAAGTGTCACTTTGGGAAAAGTACTCATGGGCAGCTACTCTATCCCAGCTATATTTCTACCTATGGATCACAAAGTCCAGCCTGACCTTGCAATAATTTTAATTTCCTCTTTCTATGTTCCCTACAACTTTGAAGCCAACTGTCATTCATTTTGTTATGCAAACCAAACAGTATCAAGCACACGGTACATCAATATTTACAGCCTTTGTCACGTGTGCCTACTATACTCATTTAATACATGTGCCAGGATTCACTGTGTTCTTAATCAATTTCTTAATCTATAAAACAAATAATAATAATACATACCCATAACCATAGAGTTGTAAGGACTGAATGATTTAGTATAACTGTATGTAATTAGACCAGGCATTACAAAACTTCTCTGTTAAAAAACCAAGTAGAAATATTTTAAGCTTTGTAGGTGAGAGTCTCTGTCTCTGTTCACCTCTGTCATTGATGAGCAAAATCAGGCAGTGACCAATGAGTGTGTTTGTTTCAATAAAACTTTATTTACAAAAGAGTTGGTAAGCTGGATATGGTCCACGGGCAATAGTTTGATGGCCCCAGACTTAAAGGAGAAGCATTCAATAAATATGTTGTTCATACATGTATAATCCTAATCACTAATGACAGTTCTTCATTTTCACATTTTATCTTTCCTAATAATATCTATAATTGAATTCTAAATACCTTAATTTACCTATTACCACTGTGGCCATTGATGAAGACAAGAAAGTAGTATTTTTTTTTTATCTTGCTTATACATGCATATCATCTAGTGGTAGAAAAGTGTAATTGCAAGATTTTTTTTTCCCCCCAAATGCCCTGATTGTGTTCTAGTACATTCTTGGTAAGAGGGTTGCTTCCTTGGTCTGTCCACAGTGGACATCTGCAACTAAACATCCAGGACCAGTTAAACCCACCTGGTTACAAGGAACTTTCTAACAGACCTTTGATGGGGGTTCTTATAACTCAAGGTTTTGTGCAGACAGCCGAAAGTATTCACTTAGGGAGAAAGAAAGAAAATGAACCTGTTTAAGAAGTAAACTATTATTTACTAACCAACTAACTATGTTATATGTGTATGTGTGTGTGTCTGTGTGTGTGTTTAATGATACTAACAAGTACTTCAGAGAAACAATACAGTTTAGGTATACTTTATCTTAAAATTAGCCTTATACTAGTATTATTCAATACTACAGTATTGAATGAACGCTTAGCATGAAGTAGAGGCAATTCTTTGAACCCAGGTCATAATTTTCTCTATAAACTTTAGTCTCTAGTGTCTTGTGATCACCTTCTATACCCCGTACTTAGCTACATTCCATGATGACCCATACACATTTGCTACGCCTTATATCACTGCCAGTAGTACTTACCATTGAGAATTCTGTCTCTCTTTCTGCAACTATGCACAGGTTAGAAGTTGGATAGTGGTTTCATAAAAGCCACCATTCTAGAAATCTGGCTCTTGGTTTTTAATATTTTCTGCAGAGATCCTGTCTATCAGCATATTCTGAGACTTTTTTTGATAATGAAGATATCTAAAGATGATTTTTGGCTATGTGTTATTATAATGCAGTGGGGAGATCAGGAGACAAATGTTTTAAATGCTAAGTGAGGGAAAAAATTTTCTAGCTCCTTATTTCTTTGATGTATCTCCCTCACTAAACAAAAGTCTTTTATAGGCATTTTGGGTGTTACTTCATAAAAAGAACCCTGACTTGTAAAACTCCCGATTTTTCTTCCTTCCTATGGAATCAGTAAGAAATCTTTGGGTCCATATCCCATTAGCAAGTTCATATCCCACCACTGGGTGTGACTGAGGGATTAAGTTGCAATGTTTTGTCAGTATTCTGAGAGACAGTCTCTTGCTTCTGCAACCCACCCCACCCCCAGATGGCTCCATCTGTTCTCATTCTTCCTGTGAGTCTCAAGCCCTCTCTTACTGTCACCACCATTACCACCACCACCAGACCATCTATAGCAGCTAGCCAGCCTGGGACTTGCTTCCCTGTTTTTCTTTTGGTAGTTTCACTTCCTGGACATCTGAGCTCTTTTCCCTTCATTCCCATTGCCTTGACTTGGAAGAATCTTCCTCCTCTGCTTTTGAGGAAATTCTCAACTCCATTCTCCATTTCCAAACAAAAATCCCTGTTTTGTTTCCCCCAGATCTTGATGCTGACCAGAATAAAAACTGGACTGAATTGGCCACAGGACTATTTGGACTCTCTTTGTGATTTTTGGCTATCTGCTGTTCCTGATAGTTTACACTGACATGTCAGATTTTCCACAGTGGTCACGTAACATGCCCACTCCTCCTTCCTCCTACCTTGGGACTCACCAGCTAAGCTTTAAGATGTTTGGGGGATTTGTGTATAAAGAAAGGGCTAAGCATTAAAATGACCCAGACAAAGCTCTTACAAGACCATAATTCTGCCCTAGGCTCTGATAGAAATTAGCTAAGAGATCACCGGACATCAATTTCCTCATTAAATATTAGAAGGCTGGCCTCAATGTGCAATCAAGTCCTTCTCAGCTCAAATAATCTATCATTTTAGATGTACCTCAGATTATTCTGAAAAAGGCCACCTGGGATCTAATTACAACCCACTGGTCCTCACTTAGGTAAAAGTTGGAAAACAGGACTTTGGAATGCCTGATCCTATCCACCTTCTGCCCTCTGTTACTAGTATCTTGAAACTCTGAAGTTCTTACTGTCATTATCTGGGTTGAGATAAATTCTTCACTTTTGGCATTGTTTACCATTTCTTTCAGAAATGCCCTTAACACTGAAGGAGCATCCAACATGGATTTGCAACTATCTAGTTATTAATCCTGAGCCTGTTTCCTATTGGAATTGTCTTCCCTCCCATATCAAATTCCTCAGGGCCCCGACTTGGGGGTATCTGGATTTAACATGGACTTCACTGCCCTCCATCATAGAAAGGATCTGGGGATCCTTCTGATGCTATGTAGGTTTCCTTGAATTTCAGAATTTCTGTTCCCAAGTTCTACAAGAAAGAGATATTTTTGAATTTTTATTTGTGGCATATATCCTGCTTATGCCAGCAGATGCGTCAAAGATACCGCAACAAAAATAGAGTTTTTATAGAAAAACAGAATTTAGGGCCTTAATTAATTGCTGACATCATATGTACTCCTTCAGAAAACTAGCTATTCAAAAATGACTCTATCCCCTTCTACCATAATCTACCTCCCACCCCTTCATTATTATTAAGGACATATGTACAGAAACAGGATCTGTGCCTTGTCAGACTTCTTCCATGCCAGCCACTCATACCCCAGTTGATGTTATAACCCTCCCTTTTTCACATCACAATTGGTTATTGTGCAAATGAGTATATTCTTCCAGGAACAGACTGTGACTTTAGGTGGTGCAAGAACAGGCATCGGAAGCAGATGAACTCTTAGCTAGCCAAGACTGGGATCTTACCACAAATGTCCTCAATAAGACACAAGAAAAAAATAATAATAAACACAAAGAGAAACAAAATAACAGAATAAAAGGTGAGGTAAAATTACTTTAAAAGAAATTTGAAGCCAAGTTTTCAAAGAGATGTCAGCTATTTTATAGGATGTACATAAATTTTCCAAGTTTTCATTCTCAAGATTAGAACCTATAAAGAGGACCTTTGTAGATTCAGCCTAAATTTTGAGACTTATTTCTCTACATTTCTTGCACATACAACCTGTGTTCCAACAAAACAACTATTTTACTACTTTTTATTCCTAAATATATTTGTATACCATTATGTATATTAATCCCACCACCTGAATGCCTATTCTCAGCCATAAAAAAAAAAAAACCTATGCATTCTTCAACATCTTTCTCACCTACCACTCTGCTCATCAAGTCTTAAATTGTAAAGTAAAAATAATAAGCAAGGCATTGAGAGATCAGATTAGATATTGCAGATGGACTCCCCCTGGTAATTTTTTTGGTGGTTCTAATTTTGGAAGCAGAGACACAGAGGACTTCAGAATTAACCTAGAAGAGAAGAGACTTGATAAGCCTATCAGAGAACTTTCCAGAACTGTGTTGTTCCTTTCCAGAACTGTTTAGTGGACTACTTCCTAAAAATCACTTTATATCATATACCCAAAATTATGCACTTCTCATAATCAGTCAGTGTGATGGTCTTTGAGTATGCACTGGGAAGAATGCCAGGTACGATGGGAAACACAAACATACACAAATAAAAATGAAAGGAAACTACAAAAAGAAAATTCAGTATCTCAACTGGTAGAGCTCCACTTTATTGATGCCTCCCACGTTCAGGCAGTTTTTTAAGCACTTTATACAGTACCTTAATACAATGAGCCTCCATTAAAAACAAAAACAAATTAAAAAAAAAAAAAAAACCTATGAGATAAGCATGGAGTATCTTCACTTAAACATTTGGGGAAGAGGGTTCAGAAACTTGCCCAAGGTTCCACAGTTGGTGTATGAAATCCCAAACTGATCCAATTTTAGAGCCTAAATTCTTAGCTCTTCCTCACAGGCTTTTCCATCACTTTCCAGAAGCAGGCCAGCTGTTGTCTTACCTCACCTGGCAGGTTCTCTCAACCTTTACATACCCAAGAGTTAGCTGCAAATTCATGAATTTGAGCCAGCCATGAGTCAAGAGTGCTTCAGGAACACTGGTCCAACAGAAAAAGCTCTAAAGACAGTTAAGAGCTTTCAAGTTCCTTCCCTATCTCCTCCTATGTTGCCTGACTTCAGCCAAACATTTAATTCTCACCTTCAAAAACTACACGTGCTCTTCACATTGCCTGAAATCCTTCATGGAGAATGGCTACTCTTGTATATTTCCTCTGTAAGCCTTTCTGCCTTGCCAGGCACAATTTCCTATTCTGAATTCATCTGAAACATCCTTTTATACATGGCTCTTTCAGCTTTAGCAGTTCACAGTACTTTAATTTCTCTTGTTCACATTTCATGTCTCCCACTAGCCTAGGAACTCTTCGAAACCTAAGTACTCTTATTTATCCCAGCTCATCAATGCTTAATAACATGCACTGAATAAGTGAACATATTAAAAGATGGAAGTTTTACATATATATATATATATATATATATATATATATATATATATATTATATACAAACATATATCTGTTCCGAACTTTGAATGTCAGAAAAAGTTTGATGTGCCAATTCAGTGCATAATTTTTGGAAATTTGTTATCTGAATTTAACAGTTTTTTTAAAATATATGTTCTCAAAAAATGGGATAAATTCAAGTATCCCTGCCCTCCTATTTGGGAAACATGGTTCTCACCACTCTCATGGGAAACACAATCAGAAATCAAGGTAGAGAAGCAGTTGACTAAACATGTATTGCATTGAATTGTATGTAACTGAACTGAATTAAACGAAAAAGCAGTCTTAGCTTCCACTGACGGAGATCAGGGAGCTATTTGGGTGGAAAATCAACCCAGATGAAAGAAAAGAGCTGTTTGTGGTATCAAGAGCTCTGGGTCAGAATTCTTGGACCCTGGCTCCACATTACCATCATCTGGGGAGCTCTAAAAAAATTTTGGATACATGGTTCCCACCTTTAGGACATCTAATTTAATAGGCTTAAAGTGCAGCCTTGGCATCAAGATTTTTTAAAGCTCCCTAAATGTTTTTAATGTGCAACCAGCTCTGAGGTGACTCCTCCAAAGAAAAGGGTACTCAAGCATATCTGTGATTTTTGTGGCGAGGTAAAAGGGGGAAGGAGGGGACAGAAGTCTCTGGTACTGAGTCTACTTGCACCTCCCTTCACTCCGTGAGGCAAGATTTTACACCTTCCAACAATCATCACAGCAGTAAACGTGCCTGCATCCTGAACTTCCAGAACTTGTGTGATGGAAGGAGCAGAGGGAGGATCACTTATAAGCATATCAGACACACCCTGTGCTACAAATTCAGCATGTTGACTACGATTTGGTTCCAGTCAAGCAGCTCTCTTCTACTTCTGTTGTATATGGTTGGCACCAGGTAAAAAGATCCAAAGAAAAACACTTGGGAAAGGCTGTGATACAGCCACAGCTGTGCCTCAATAGGGGGGAAAAAAAAACTGCCTGAGGCTTCCCCTTCTCTGCAAGGCTTCTTCAGCACTTTGTTTTCCTGTTTGGAAACAAATGAAACTGAAAAGTTTCAAGATGCTTTGTTACAATTACACAATCTTTCCCCCTTCCTTCTCATCCACAGCCTGCAAAACGGCAGCCCCTCATCTTCCAGCCAGAGCCACTGGACGTTCCCCAGAAGGTCATTCTCCCCCAAAGCTGCCGCTTCACAGCGAACTCGAAAACCACTTGGCTTCTCTCGCTTAAGTGTTGTGTTTTTCTGCTGTATTTCCAAAAGGCTCTTGGAGATTTTATGTTTGTATTTTCCCCTTTTCTGGCTTCATGTTCTCCTATGTAAATGAAGAAAGCTCTTCCAGTAGGGAAGAACGGCACAGTTGGAGAGTTTGCTGATTTCATACACATTTGCTCTCATTTAAAGTAACTTTGCATATCGGCATTCTGTACTGCTTAACGGAAATCCAGAACAATTTAAGAAAAAGCCCTTTTTAAAAATCAATTCCAATTAAGGACAAAGCAAATTAAAGTGGAGCCATACAAATTCATCTAAGAAATAAACATTGTAGCCATACTGCTGAATGTTATTAAATTTTGTTTATTTCAATCTTTTTTGTTATTAAGTATGCAACATTTTCCCTGCTAAATCTTTTCTCCTATAGATTACTAAGATTTAAAAACTGCTTCCTTTATTTTATGATTATGTTTATACATTTACCTTTTAGTACTACCTGAAGCCCATTCACCTTCCCCCCAATACAGAAAGGGGAAAAAAAAAAAATCAAATGGTGTAAATCCAGGGAGCCATGGCCAAAGAGACTTCCTATCAGTTTTGTCTTTTCCCAGGCCAAGATTAGGTGAGGAAAGTAAAGCAATGAAGTACTATCTGAATGTAAAAGGAAAATTAAGAACACCAAAAATGTCTTTATTTACACTTTTGATAATTTTGTTCATCGTGAAACACTTGCATTAATTCTGATTTTTTAGATTTTTTAGAATACTACATTAAAATTATTTAGCTTGATTGCTGAGTGTTTTGGTGCCCCCTTAAATTTTGTGCCCAAGTCTCAGTTTTGGTCCTCCTCGAAAGACTAGGAACCAATCACAGAGGTTGACACAGCAGAGGATTCGAGGAGTGGATGTACTCATTGGGGAATTTACATTGGGGAATTGAGAGATGTGGGCCTAGGTATTCCTGCATATTGGCAATGGAGTTCTGCTAACAGGGTTAGCAGGACTAATTTCTCAGGGATCTTGGAGGCCCTTGAAAACTCCATTTGAGTCTACAGATCGTGTCTGGGCGGGTGGGGGTGGGGCTAGGTCACATGACTTAGGAGGTGTCATCTGAACAAAACCAGAACTCAACCCAGAATGCCTGCAGTCCCTTGCCTGCCTTAAGAATCAAACTCACTCGGGGTGCCTGGGTGGCTCAGTGGTTTAGGCCTCTGCCTTCAGCTCAGGTCATGATCTCAGGATCCTGGGATCAAGCCCCGTATCAGGCTCTCCGCTCAGCGGGGGGCCTGCTTCCCCCTCTCTCTCTGCCTGCCTCTCTGCCTACTTGTGATCTATCAAAGAAATAAATAAAAATCTTAAAAAAAAAAAAGAATCAAACTCACTCAGTTCAATTCAACAAGATATTTGCTGAGCCCCTCCTATGAGTCGGACACTGTGCTTACTGCTCTGATACAACTGTGAATAACATAACCTCAATCCTGTTCCTGCAGACTTCCCAACCTAGTGAAAAAGTCAAAACAGGTTAAAAAAATTAAAAACCAATGATATCAGTGCTATAATAAAAGCAGTAAAAGGAGAGCCTCAGCACAGAAGCAGTCTCCTGATCTTGAGAAGACCCTCCAAGTGGTGGCATAGAAAAGGAGGAATTAGTACACGTGGGACCCTTCAACTCATGTACAAACTAAGATTCTAGAACTCTGAAAACGTTTGTGTGGCTAAGACCTCCTGCAAAGCACAACTTGAAAACATACCTCAGACCGTCTGTATTGTGCAAATACTGCCTGCCATCTCCACACCCCTGTCAGTAGGACATGTGCTTTGAGTTGTTTTAACAGTAGTAATTATCATTCATACTCAGCTATCTACACCCTCTAGTCTGGTTCTCTGGTTCCATTGGTGACCAGGAACAAACATTTGTTAAACAGCTGGACAAGAGGAAGGGTGCCAAGTCTTATAATAAAACAATCTACCTCTATTTAAAGCTAAAGCCTATCGGAATTGAACCTTGACTTCCTTATCAATGGTATGGCTGTTAATACCGTCCCATCAGTCACTTTAGTATGAAGACTCTGAAGCCGTTTATTTAAGATTCACTGTTGGGGTCATAAATTGGATAAGTAGTTGGGGAAAGATGGAGGAGAGCATAGCTGAGGGAAGATCCTTTACTCAATTCCTACCTTTATCCATGGATACTAAGTTCCTAGGATTCTGTGGATTTAGAAGAAAAGACTGAGCTCACTGATATATGAACCTGTTTAACTTGCATCTGAATGTTTAACTAAAACATCTGACTCTATTTCCACAAACTGTGTCTTCACAGAGTGAAACCTGGGCTGCGGATTTCTTGAGCTCTATAGACACTGAAGTAGACAGTCCTGTCCTGTCAGGGGAGCACTCATTCCCATTCTTGACATTTCCTTCCAGGTGGAGGGTGATCAATGGCAGATGCTCCCGCCTCCAGTCGAGCCCCTTACTCCCTTCCCTCCTAGACTGGCAATGGAACTGAGCTCTGTCGTGTCCTATTGAGAGCAAGCTGTCAGGAGGAAACACATGTCCTTTGCTCCTCTAGAATGAGGCCAGTGCCCCAGGCCACTTGGAAGGGTGGAACCCCTGGCTCCTGCAGGGGTTCTCTGTGAAGAAGCCATAGACACAGGCCCCCGTCTTCACTTTCAGCTTCAGTTGTCATAAGAGTGACATTTTGGTCTCTCGGCTGGTTTAGATCTTAAGCAGAGAGGAGGTTTGCTATTTACTGTCCTTCTGCCCTATGACCCAAGAATTCTCCTTTAGTGCCTAATTGTTTAGATACCTAATCTAGCAATGTCACAATAAAATGCTAAAGCTGGAAAGAATCTCAAAGCCTTTGAAATCAACCTTTTGTCTTTCAACACAACAGGGTAACATAGACCTGAGGAACATGTCCTCCTTTGCTCATCAATTGCTTAATATGCCTTGTATCTTGAACAGTTTCTACAGCCAGTAAGAAAGCATAACATTAGCCCATTTTACAGATGAGGAAAGTTTTCAAAACTGGCCCTGTTATATAACTGGTGGTGGAATCAGATTGAAAATCTTATCTGTTTAAATCCAGAGGCCCCTGGATTAACCTAGATGATAGTACTTACCATCCCATCAAAGGGATGGCCACATTGTGCTTAAAGATCAAACACAAAAGTTGATTTAAAGAATACTAAAAAGTAAAGTTCACAACATCATACTTGAGGATGCAGAGTGTCTTGCCTAGCCTGTGCAGGACACCAAAACCTTGAGACTTGTCAGTACAAAGCATTGTTCCAGGCTTTATTTATTTTTTTTATTGTTCCAGCCTTTAATGCAGAAAAAAACACAAGCTCTGCTGGGCAGATTGACTAGGAAAATGTGGTGCTTCTATCAGAAGTTTGTAGTTTTAAGATTCCCTTGTGTTTTAGTGGCACCAACACACAAAGGGAATTAAGCCATTTTGATCTCCAATAATGAAAAACATGGCTGACGTTCAGACCTGAAACTATTTAACGCAAGTTAATCCTTGAAACAAATCTGGAATGAAATGAGGGAGAAAAAAAATCTTATTATGGTAGACATCAACTAATGGGCTGCATTTCTTTCTTCTCAATTAGAAATGGCAGAGGGGTTTTAATTATTTTTCCTTAGCAAGCACATCAAAACATATCTACACAAAAACACAGCAAATATGTTATAAACTTATTTAAGCCAAAGAGCTCGTCAACACTGTTTGCAATTATGAAATCATTTGGGGATATGGTATTTTTTTGGAAAGAATTGTTTTTCTCTTAGATGCAAACCACATCACAGTCCATCAGGCATAAATCTATTATTGTATCTTCAAGAGCAAAAATGGAAATTGTGCAACAAAGGCGCCACTGATAAATGCAACTAGCCCCCCAGAATCATTGGGATGATCTCATTAGTTATGGGAGATAACAGAGAATGTCATGGTTTCAAAAATGCTCTTTTAGGGGAAAATATTGTTGAAAATAAATGTTCCCAGATTTCCAAAGAGGAATTTGGGGGAACTTTATTCCCCCATCTCCATAGGTTATCATACATTAAAAGAAAAGGAGGCTTTTTCAGAGGTTTTTTTGTCACTTGGTCAGCAGCAGAGGGCATGGTAGAGATGGAATCGAACAATGAAATGCACCTGATGAGATCACAGCACCAGGAGTGGGACAGCCTGCATCTCAATTCTGTCTCTTTGCCAGTAGATAGATAGATAGATAGATAGATCAATTGACTGATCTAACCTATCTATATAACTCTATATAACTCTAACCTATCTATATAACTCTAACCTATTTGTGTGTTAGTTTATTTAAAAGACTGGATAAGAATAGTACCTACGTTCTATGTTTGCTGTAGGTATTAAATGACATAGTGAATGTAAAATGTATAATATGTACTCTATAGCTATTTATTAGTATTATTATTATCACCCTAATTATCATTACATCAGTTATCAGTAGAAATACATGACAGAATAATCAGACTTAGATCATAATCTAGAAGTGGTGCAGGGTCAGGCCAAGGAGTCAGAATTGGGATTTTACAGATTTAAAAACCAGAATTACGAAACCAAAAATAAGGATAAAATGAGTTAGGAACCCAAAAGGTTATATGAATAATGAAGAAAAATTCAAGATAACAAATTCAGGAAAGGTGCCAATAGTTGAATTACTTTGTTTCTAGCTCAACTTTGTCACAGCAGAGATGCCCCACCAAATCAGATATTCTTTCTCTGTCCCCTTCACCTAACACTTACTGCCCCTTATCTTATTCTGCCTTCAGAAATCACTATTTAAAATGAGTACATAAAACATGAACCCAGCTGTAACTGACTGGGATTCAACACCAAGGCCCCACCAAGGCCCAGTTTCTGAGAGATGTGGGGAGGGAGTGGTTATAAGGCAAGAGTCAACACTGGGGTCGGTCAAAGGCAACTATGTTCTCACAAAGAAGAAATAAAAGCCCTAAGTCTAAATCCAAGAAGGTGGCCATTTCCGAACCCACAGTAAGGCTATTTTCATGTTAATAACCGAAGGGTTCTTAAATTTTCCGTATTTGCATACTTCTCAAAATGATGATCTTATGAGAGGACTGTCATTTTACAAAATCAATTCTGACGCTCCATAGGAATTAGAGAGCTGTAGGACTGCAAAATATTCCTCAGGATTCTTATGGACACTAAACTTGGAGGACAAATAGACTAGAGCCTAAGTTAGCCTAGGGCATTGGTCCCAACTGAGGCAATAAGAGGTGTAGAAAGACAGGGAACCAGTCAGTCATTGTTTGTATGATCTGATCCTCCAAGTTCCCCCAATGCAACCTTTATTATATTTAATAGCTGCAACCATTCACCATCCAATGAAGATTATTAAAAACTGTGAGGACCAAAAAATAACTTGTGACATAATTCTGCTTCCCTCATCATAGAACAAAAATTTCAGGGTGGTAGTATTTTAGAATCAACCGGGGTGACTGTCAAACTTTGAAGGCATGTCCTCTACCATTATCTAAGGGCTATAGGACAAGACTAAAGAACTGGAAGATGCAATCCCTACATTGGGATAGTTGTTGCAGTGTAGGAAAATTATTAGATAAACACAGTAAGCATTCAGTGGGTATTTGCT
Organism: Mustela nivalis; assembly: GCF_964662115.1. Classification (NCBI taxonomy): domain Eukaryota; kingdom Metazoa; phylum Chordata; class Mammalia; order Carnivora; family Mustelidae; genus Mustela; species Mustela nivalis. The sequence goes on along the minus strand of NC_139021.1, from coordinate 22,519,426 downwards.
GAAGGGAACTGAGTGACAGCTGTCCATAAGAACTTGAAAGGCTTGCAAGTGGAATAAGAAAAAATTCAAATGTACTAATATTTATTGAGCACTTATATTCCAAACCAGGTGTGGATACCAGACAGGATTCTTTTACTGTTACTGCCATGTCTGCAGCCCTCTTCTGAAGGTGACTGCAACACAGGCAGTCTCTAATTAAGTACACCTATAATACTCTTAAAATAGGACATTCTACTATGTAACTCCTGGCCCTTGGGCACAAAAAGGCACCTGAGACAAGGTAAGGCAAGCTACCTCCTGCCTATGAAGTCACTGCTTCAAACTTTTTACCCTTAAAGTAGCAATTAACCAACCTACTCATATTCCCCTGGAAATGTGAGCCTCTCTTTTAAACTGAATTTTGACCCCCACACTATTAGAGATTTTCTTCCCCGTTTTAATAATGAGCAAAACTGGACAGAAGCAAGAATAAACAATATTCCAAGTTAAATCTTTGTGATGTATAAGCTTGTACAGATGACTGAACTAGAAACTCTAAAATAAATACTACTTAAAAAAAAAAAAGAAGAAGAAAATCAATAAAAAGGAAAAATTCTCTAACAACTAGAGCTATGTCAAAGCAAGCCATTGCAGGATCAGTGGTATTTCTATACAATGGCTGAACAACCTCTGCTTGAGGAGGCCAATCTGGGAAGAAAAATCTGGACAAGATGGTTTCTACAATCTCTTCCAACCTAAGATATTATAATTTATTGGCAAACAGTTGGGCACTATATTAAGTTAATTCCTTTTCTGTGTTGGCAAATGTAAAATGTATTCTTACAGAAACTTCTATTGGCAGTGTGGTTGTCTTGTAAAAGTAGAAAAGAAACTGGGAAAACTTTATTTTCTTCTCAGGATTTTCAGAGATGGCTTATGGTAAAACAGGATTCAAAGGATATGTGAAGTATAGCACAGTGGTTAAAAACATTAGTAAAAGAGGGTTTGAATCCTAGCTCTGCCACTTACGAGGTATATGAGCTTGGACATGTTGTTTAGCCTTTCAGAAATGCATTTTCCTCATTCAAAACAACTTACCTCACAAGGTTATTGAGAGAATAAAATAAAGCATGTGATGTAATTAGCACAGAGCATATATCAAACTGTCAATAAATGATAACCATTAACTGATACACAGTAAAGTTGGTTGATAGAACATCCATGTATTTTTCAGCTTCTGTGTTACCCTGGTACTTGACTTGGCAGTTTCTGAAAATTCCTGCAAGGAGGAGGAACGAATGAAATAATGTCCATTAGGTGAGGAAGAGAAAAGATACTTTCTTCAACTTGTTTTTCATCAGAAACAGAAACCGGGTTTCAAATTCCAACAGACCTCATTTTGCCTCCCTGCTCAATATGAGAAAGACATTGAATAAATGATTTGGACCCCCTACACTTCAGTGACCTAACCTATAAAATGGTAATACATGATTAGGATCCTTTTGGCTGCAAGTAACTGAATGCCTGAGTACAACTGTCTCAAATAACTTTGGCTTATTTTTCAAATATATCATTTGGTCCAGAGATAGTTCCAGAGTTGATTCTGTAGCTCAATTATTCAGAAACTAAATTAGTTTCTCTGCAATTGCCTTGGTTCCCCACGACGATCTCAAGATGGCTACGTTGGTTCCAAGAATTATATTCCCACATGAAAATGCCCAAAGCTGGAAGGAACTGAAAAGCACTTTCTCTTGTGTAACACTTTCTCTTGTGTAACACATTCGCCTTTTCACCAAGAGAAAAATCTTAACCAAGAAGCCTCCAGCAGATGTCTCCTTAGGTCCCATGGTCAGAACTTGGATATATGTCCACCTCTAAACCAATCACTGTTAGGACATGATACTAAGGTTCAGTCATCATTCATCATCCATAACGAGGAAAGGGGTCTATGCCACCACACATCTGAACAAAGCAGAGTTTTTTTTAGTGAGGAGGAGTGTAGAGGATAGGTAGACAAACAGTAGTAACTGCTCCTTGTACTTCCCAAGCATGTTGAAAAGCTTGAATGATACTATAATGTATCAAGCATGTGGTAAGTGCTCAATATACATTTGTTCCTCCTTAGTAATTAAAAGATCTTAAAGCCATAATCCTCTGAGTTTAAACTATCCCCAAACTGGAAGTATTGACTTGCACAGATATATAAGGAATCACTATTTAGTATACCAAAAAAAGTATTCCCTTTAAAATGATTCAATATCATATTCATGCATGGAAATATGAGGTCTCCACTACATTTAAGCTGTATCTTAGTAAATGTAAATTAAACAAGATATGCATAATCAACTTTTTGACGCACCTCTGCTGCTTCCAATACACTTGAATTAATGTGTCATCATAAACTTCATCATTTACTGATGGTTTATTGAACCTACAGAAATCATGTTTGGGGAAAGGAAAATGGAGTCATACATAGTTGTTCAGTTCAAAAGTTTATAGGACTAAAATGGAGTGTGGGTATTGATTTGAAGCAATAGGTCTGAACATCAGATTGGCCCAAAGCAGGGTTTTCAGACAGCCCTTATTTTAAGTTTCTTTGCTGATGACTCTTTACATAGTGTTTAAATACCACAAGCCTTTCTGTGCAACCTTGCCTTGCAGTTTCCTCTACCCTTTAGAAAGCTTATTCCCATCTTGTGAAATCCAACTCGATTTTTTTCTCCCCTGCAAAGACTTTCTGGTCTGCCCCAAGCAATTATTTCCTCATCTGGTCTCCCAAAGCTATACCTCTTTTATCCCACTTAACACTGTAATTATTTACTCATGTGTCTCTTTCTCTCACTAAACTAAGAGCTCTTGGGGGCAAAGAACTGGGTCATATTCACACTGATAGCCCCAGCGCCTAGTGAATTGTTCAGCATCTATTAACACAGCACAGGCAATAAATCTTTGTTGAAGGAGTGGTTCCAATGTTCTCCACATCTACTATGTATCAGGCACTTGTTAGAGAAGCTTTATATACATCTCAAGTCTCCCGACAATCCAATGAATGAAGAGAATGAAACTCAGGGTGATTAAGCAATTTACCTAAACTGAACAGTTTACTGAGGCACAATCTCCATTTGAACCTATTTCTTTCCTTCTCCAAAGCCTGATATTCTCCAATGTTATATGTTACGAAGGTTTCATGGAGGCTTCATGGCTGAACCAATCTCAACATTAGCCAAAAGTACCGTTTATATGTTTACTTTGACTTCTCTTGTTTTCTTTTTTACAATATACAACCAGGAGTCATACCCTTCATTTATTAGAAAGAAAAAAATAACCAAAGCATATAAATTATTATTTTCATTTCCTTCTTCTAGACAAACTCAGTCCTACAGGGCTATAATGAAAAGCTTGAGTAAATGTGTGATTGTTCTATAAATAAACCATCTAAAGCTGGTATTAATAAGAGTAAAGTTTGGTTGCCTACTGCTGGGGTTTTAAAGTGGTAATCACATCTCTTTTCTCAAAAATGAATATTAGGTATGGGGATCAAATGGAAGATAGAAATATTTATTTCTGTTAAAACTAAATTTGAAAACAGAGCTTGGTACCACATCCAGATGCCTTTCAGGGCTCAGGGCACACACCTTCAACTGCTGTGAGTGTTGACTGCTAAATACCTCATAGATGACCCCCCAAGAGTTGTCCTCAGCTGATGGGGTCGCTTCAATTGAGAAGTTACAAGTCCATCATTCCCTCCCTCCAGCTTACCCCAGGCCTCCTCTCTCAAGGAGTTGTAATTTTGCTGTGGTCTCTATGTGCTTGGCCCTTCCCCTGCGGTGCAGGTGAACCTGACTTGAGGCCACATCTTTCCTTGGTCAGCTCCTTTCCTTTCCCTATTCTGCTTCCCTGCTCCCTTTCCTGAAGAGCACTCTCTCAGTAAACCTTATTTACTCAAACCCCTGCCTCGGGCTGTTCTACTAGTGAACTCAATCAAAGACACTTTGCTTAGGTGTGAGGCCACAATTAGGCTTTCTAAATCCACAACCCATACACACACCATGATAACTTTATCATCACCACCCAATCACAGGAATAGCTGGACATTTTAGTGCAAAGATGCACTAAAATGGCTTCCCCAGAGAAAGGGAGCCAGAAAGAGACCTAAAATGTTTTTCCTGTACTTTTCCCTCCCAGGAAAGCAGAGTAAGAGTTCCCTTCTAACCAGCACTAACCTATAAAAAGCCTTGGGATGACACTGAGAGGCACATTTCAGATGGTAGAGCCCACAGTGTAGACACGGCTTGGTGAACTTATAACAGCTCAATTTCAGCTGCTTTCAGTCTCCTGTCCTGGCTCCTTTGTATAGTACCAACCTGCACAGTGACAATGAAGGCCTTGCCTACAGAAACATGACTAGAGATAAGCTCCCCTCCCCACTACCCATACAGAAGGGACCAAGAGCAACCAACTGACAAACAAATATCTATGTCTGGGGTTCAAATCCTGGATGGCCTGTGTATTATCATGACCCTAGGCAAACTACTTCACCTCTCTTCAAATTCATTTTTCTCACCTTTGATGTAGGGATAATAAAAGTACATTCCTCATATGGTTGTGGTGAATATGAAATGTTTATACACACAAGATGCCTAGAGTAACTTCTGATGTATAATAAGCTCTAAATAAATGTGAGATACCATTACTTATCATAACTGCACAAGAAAAACTACAAAAATGCAACTCACTCAATTTGGGGTATAAGATGAGGGAAAATGCCACCCTCTGGAATTGAAGAAAGTACGAGAATCTGTAGTAGAAGACACTTCCCATCAGAGAACTAGCCTCATCTTGAGGAGATGATTTGTAAGCTGTTTGCAAATGAGAAAACACAGATTCCCAAATCTCCATCTAGGAAATCAAGTTACCAACCAAAGTACAGCACCTAAGGAATGTGCTCAGAAGAGCATAACTGGGATCTAATAATTATTAAACAGAGTTATGACCATCTCAACGATGCTGTAATGTACCTAGCAAGTAGCACATCACAAGGGTTTGTCTTATGGCTGATGTAGAAAGGGTACTGGTTAATAACAGTTCATTTGTGTTTCTCAAGTATTGTCTGGGGTGAAAAATAATTACATTTGGTGGACACAAGTCTCCTTTCATTGGAAAATTACGCTGTATGACAAAGATGAAATAATTCACAGAGCTGTAATACAGCTTAAGCAACATATTATTACAGAGAACAGTAGTCCTAAAAGGGAAACTCCAGACCACAGCATCAGCATCACCTGGGAATTTGTTAGAAATGCAAATTCTCAGGTTCTTCTCCTGACCTACTAAATCAGAAACTCGGGATGGGGTGCCTGGGTGGCTCAGTGGGTTAAGCCTCTGCCTTCGGCTAAGGTCATGATCTTGGGGTCCTGGGATCGAGCCCCGCATCGGGCTCTTTGCTCAGCAGAGAGCCTGCTTCTCCTTCTCTCTCTCTGCCTGCCTCTCTGCCTCCTTGTGATCTCTCTCTCTGTCAAATAAATAAATAAAATCTTTAAAAAAAAAAAAAAGATACTCTGGAGATAAGACCCAGTAATATATGTTTACAGGCCCACTAGGTAATTCCAAGACACACTAAAGTTAAGAATCATAGTGGAGACCATGTATATTTCTGTGCTTTGATTCTATGCTCATAAGCAACCTGGAGATGATGAATTTGATTTGACAGCCTAGTGTTCAAGAGGAATCTACTTACTAGAAAACTGTATCTTGTTCCTTAACCAATTGGCATTCCAATGCACAATAATTTCTTGAAATTTTTAGTGTGCAACAAATTCCAAAAGCTTGACAACCCTAATGTACTGACGAGCTTCCTTTTCCACCTACTAAATCTCCTGACAGTATCTCTCTCTCTGTTCAGCCCTTACCCATAATGATTCTTTCTGTTGAAATGAAGAAAAAAAAAAATCAACTAAGGGAATATACGTAAAGACTTAAAGATGTACATCTCACCACTACTGCCATCACCCACAAACACACATACCCACCCCCAGAAGAAATAAGACTCTGACCAAGAAGAATCCAAACTAACTATATTCCCTACACCTCTTTCCAAACTCACAGCACACAATAAAATTAATGGGAAAGGATTCAGCTTGACTAAAAACATGCCCATGATCCAACATTGAAACTACATTTACACTGGACATAAATTAGTCTTCCCTAAATTAGAATGAGACATACACCGTGCTTCTCTTCCAAGTGAAAGTCTAAAGTGTGCATGTGTATGTACACGTGTGTGTGTATAACAAGGTATTATTTCAGGGAAGCAATATTCTTTCCTAATATACCAAATAAAAACAAATAGTCTCAAGATCACAATTATAAATAACTTCTAATTATCCTTACAAACAAATAAGTGGCTTCTTTGTATGCTATTTTTATTGATAAGAAGGTGATGGAGGAGAGTGGCAGAGGATGTCAAAAAAAGCACTATTTTAACTAAATCTGTTGCATCACAGTGGTTTACCTCCCTTTGAACTGTGTTTTTTTAATCAAAGCAGGTTGATTTCCACTTCGTGGAAATGTTTCATTTCAAGCCACTGGAGTTTTATGAGTTTTTCTACCACATTTTACTGGAGCCTTGTAAATCTTATGAAATTCTGGAATGTCTAGACCATAAAAACCTGTCACTTGAACATGTTTTCTACAGAGATGTTTCTGCCATATGCAGACTTACATGCTTTGCAAAGATTCATGGAAGGGAGAAAAAAAAAAGCCCTTTAAGATATATCCCATAGTATGTGAGTCAGAAGATCACCTTTTCAGTTGACTGGAATTTCACCTGTCACAGAAAAACCTTTTATAGAACTATCTAAAAGACTGAAGCCATTCATAGTCATGATCTTAAAAGTTTATTACCTTTACCCTGTATGCTTCTTGCATTCAATCTTGTTAAAGATACATAGTGAACGAACATTCATTGCCATTATTAAAGGAGGTAAGTGCGCCACTGAGAACCAGCTTCCCAGATTGCTGAAAAGAAGCCCTCCAAAATACAAATACTGCAACAAGGAAAAAGTACTACACGCTTTTCATGAAATACTACCAACTCCTGAATGCTGCTAAATGAATCACTCCTTACTGCCCATGAAGTTTATCAATTTGGCCTTAATGTAAACAGAAACAAATTAGCATTATTTTCTAGTTATTTGTCTAAAACATTGAGAACTGCTAATCATGCATGAGAGTTCCCATATTGTGATTCCTAAAGCTATTTGCTTCAAATTCCTCAGTCACCCATGTAAACAGTTTCAATGCCTGGGCAGATGCTGGATGAACCCAAATATTTGCTTCATGCTAATTTTAGGAATTCTATGTGAAACCACTTTTTTATCCTAAGTTTGAAGAGAAAGGTGCTAATTGCTTGCATCTTCAGATGGTTGGTGTCTGGGTTTAGAAAAGTCTTTTATATCAGGAATTGATTCTCTTCCTGGAGAGGAAGGAGTACTTGAAACCCTGCCACTGAGGTGGTAAGCTGGAAATAGTTACATCAGCTAAGAGTGGACCAGAATGTCTAGGTTAAGACAATTGGAAAGTTGTTTTAGTCTCTAAAGAACAACCTTACAGATGGGATACCTGTGAGTCCCCACCCTGGAAATAAGTATAAAATCACTAAAAATAAATATGTTAATTGAGTTATCTCTGAACTGGGATACACACTTAGTACCATGTGATTTCCACTAAGGATGTGGTCCACCCATTTGGAACAGGAAGACCTAAGTTTGTTTGTTTTCTCTCACTGAACTTGCTCTGTGTCTTCAAATTATTTACTACCACTTCTCTGAGCTTGGTTTCTTCATTTGAATTAAAATATGGTGAGTAGTTTTTAAGGTATTAGTCAACTAATTTAATAGCCTCTGATCCCTCCAAGCCAAAGACCAAAAGCTCTGGAGTGATATTTGATCTTGGAGTGACACAATGAATGGCTCTGTGATAAACATAAAAATTGTTCATATGATGTAACATATGTTACTTATGTTACTACCCCATAAGTAACATATAATCTGAATGCAATAATATCACATGTGATATATATGGCACATTCCATCGCATTTTGAATGCTGTATGAAATCCTCACGTCCATTCACTGTAGTATTATACCAAATGAGGAAAACAAGTTCAGAAAAGTTATGAAAGATCACAGGAAGACAGAGACTATAATTCCTCTGATCTTTACTATATCAAAACCAAACAAAGGGGGAGGAGAAATTAAGAAGTGCTTAATCTCAAGACTAGAGAGGCAAGGGGCACCTGGGTGGCTCAATCTGTTGGGCATCTGCTTTTGGTTCAGGTTGTGATCCCAAGGTCCTGGGATCGAGCCCTGTGTCAGGCTCCCTGCTCCTTGGGCAATCTGCTTCTCCCTCTCTCTCTGTCCCTCCTCCTCTCCCCTGCTCCTGCTCATGCACTCTCTCGCTCAAATTAAAATAAATAAAATCTTAAAAAAAAAAAAAAGACCTAGAGAGACACTGTCATAACTCCTAAAGAGGATAACCATATATCCACTTAGTATCACATGCAATGCAAGCCCCAAAATGAATCTTACGTTTTTATTAAATAGGGAGTCTCAGATAAATGAGTGATCTTGATCTCATAGTTTATAAGATTCACCTATTTTTACCTATACAAAAATAGAGTCTAACTCTCAGAAAAACATTGTGGCTTATTGGGGAAAAAATATTCTGAAGTTAGAAGATCCAGCTTGACATTACTACCCTGCTATTTACCAGTAATCTCTCACTTGGTGTCATTTCTCAATCTGCTGAATGGATATAATAATGTTGAAGACAAAAGCACTTGCGAACTATATCTTCTATTATGAATATTGGTGATTATTCTTAATAACAGCAAACACTAATAAAATATATGGAGTAATAATGTAATAATGATCTCTTTTAACATATATATACATGTCATCAAAGCACATATAAAATAAATTGTATTAACTTAAATGAAAGGGAGGGTGAGGACAAGAACCATGTAGGAATTAGAAAAGGTCCAAATTATAAAAGCACATTCAGAAAAATGAACTTATTAGTTTTAAGTACTTCTTCAAGTCTGTAAACTGCAGAAAAATTACTGTTACTCAATTTTCAAAGAATCAAAATAAAGGAAATTCTGTTGGACATTTTTAAATTTATGGCCCTTCAAATGCATAAAATAATTCTAAAATGGCTATTTGGGCAGGGAGTAAAGAACACATCTTGGCATAGTAAAATAAATAAAGCATCCTTAATATAGTATTAAACTAGGTTATAAAACACACAGGCAACAATGAGGTTACTAAAGTAGCTTCTTTAACTGCTCAATAATGTTCTTTTTGTAACGCATGATCTAAAGTCATCACAGACCCAAAGTAAGATGTGTGCCAAGACAGATGTCAGAAAGGAACGAATACTTGACACCACTGAAAATGAATATACATATAAGATAAATGGGAGGCACAGCAGCATGGCAACTAGAATATGACACAGGGTGAACAATGGAGAACAGGAAAAGAAAGGTTGAATTTCATTCTCTGACATTAAAAAATAAATAAATAAAGAAGTCTGGTCCAAAGCAAAGTAACAGGAAATCTATATCGGTCTCTGCCACTCTCTGTTTCCTGATACAGAGCTCTTAAAACCCTTGGGAACAGGTGCTAATGCAGAGCTTCTAAATCTCTTATAATTTCCTCACTGGCAGTAGCATTTTTTGTCCTAATGAGGTGACTGTTGTTGGGCCCCTGGATGGCTCCTGGATGTGTGCTGGTCATCAGAAGGACCTTTAGAGAGGGGAGAGGAACTGAAAATGGGAGTTAATAAGCAATCATGCCTACAAAATGAAGTGTCCATAAAAATCCCAACAGTATGGGGTTTGAGGAGCTTCCAGATTGGTGAACAAACCCATGTACGGAGAGGATGGCCCACACTGTCTCTACAGGGGCAGAAGTTCCAGGGCTCAGGACCCTTCCAGATCTCAGCCTCATACCTATGTATCTCTTCATCTGTACCCTTGATTATACAATAAACTGAGATAGGCAAGAAAGGTGTTTCAGAGTGTTCTAGCAAATAATCAAATTCAAGGAAGGTAGTCATGGAGCCTCCAATTTGCAGCTAAGTAGGACAGATGCTGTGCCTGACCTGGGGATCTACCACCATAGTCCCCTCTTATCTGCAAGGGATAAGTCCAAGACCCTCAGTGGGTGCCTGAAACTGTAGACAGTACCAAACCCTATACATACGATGTTTTTTTCCTACACAAACATACCTACAATAAAGTTGAATGTATATATTGGGCACAGTAAGAGATTAACAATAATAACTAATAATGAAATGGAACAATTGTAACAATAGACAGGCATACCGCAGCAATTTCGCAGGTTCGGTTCCAAACCACCACAATAAAGCAAATACCGCAATAAGGGAAGTCAAATGAATTTTTTGGCTTCTCAGTGCATATGAAAGTTAACGTCTACACTATTCTATAGTCTATTAAGTGCACAATAGCATTACGTCTTTTTTTTTAAATGGGGTGTTTTTACACACCTTAATTTAGAAATTCTTTATTGCTAAAAAAATGGTAAACGATCATCTGAGCTTTCCGCGAGTTATAATCACTGATCACAGAAAACCGTAACCAAATAGAATACGAATGAAAAAGTGTGCAGTGTTGCGAGAATTACCAAAACGTGACACACAGGACACTCGGTGTCGGAAAACCCAGTGACAGGAGATTCGCCCACACCAGGCTTCCCTGCACCTCCTGCTGGTAAAGAACGCGATACCCGCAAAGGGCAATAAAACAAGGTACGACTGTACCGGAAGAGAAGTTGGGTAAACGCGGGCTCTCTCCTTCTCTCTCGCTTTCAAAGTTCTCTTTTTGTACGGTACTCACCCTTCCTGTGACGACACGACGTGATAACGTGCCCACGGGAGGAGATGAAGTGACGCAAGAGAGGAAGCGACGAAATGACGCAGGCGTGGTGACGTCGAGCTAGCCTGCAATTGACTTTCTGATGATTCGACAGACGGAGGCTCCGCGGCTCCCTGGCCGCCCGGGAAGGCGGGCATTATTGGAAACTGCCGAAAGCAAAACCACAGATAAGGGGGATGGCTGCCCCTTGTGACTGGCATCTGAAGCAGCGGGCAGTTTTGTGTGACTGAGCCTTTACCCTGTGGGGTCTATGCCAACTCCGGTTAGTTGTCAAAATTAAACAGACTTGGAGGCCTGGGTGTGAAAGACCCCTGCCCTGGAAAGCCCCCTCCCTTAGAAGATACATAGGATAACTAACCGCTTGTTTGCTTTTCTGTGAACCGCTGGCTTTTAGGTATAAGATTAGGTTATTAATTGTGTGATTAATTGCTCTCTTGCCCTTCTGTAACTGCTTGGCTTATAGAAATAATAGGGACGCCATGATGGCATTCCTACCTTCCCCCTTCTTGTTCCCCTTTCCCACCTCTCTCCTCCCGCTCGCGGGTCCTCAGAACCAATCCGCAAACTCCAAGTATGCCTTTTTCAAAGTTCAAACTGTCAACCAATCAGTTGCACCCCACCCAAAACTTGTTTGTACCTTCCTATAAAAGACCCTGCTTCACTCCGGTCGGGGTGTTCGGTTAGCCGGAGCTACCGACCACCCGCCGGTACCTGTGTGACAATAAACCTCTTGCTGTTTGCATCCAGTGGCAGTGTTGGATTCTTGGGTAAGGGGATTCGCGGGTCTTTCAGGTGGTTCATTCGGTTGAACGGGTCATGATCCCAAGTTCCTAGCATCGCGTCCTGCCTCTGGTCTGTGGGGCAGGGCGGTTTACTTCGTCCACTCCCCCTGCTTGTGCATTCTCTCTCTCTCTCTCTGCCAAGTAAATAAATAAAATCTTTAAAAAAAAAAAAAAAGGGGGGGGTGGGATTGAGCAGACTTTTAGGACACCTAGCTGATTTCACAGAGAACTGCCTTGTGGGGGGTGGGGGGGGGTGGAAACACTATACATCTGGTATCCGACTTATCGCTCTTCTTCCCCAGGTTATTCCACATCTCATGCTGAAATTTGTTTCCAAATTTGACCAAACATAAAGAGAGAGAGAATATTCTCTGTAGAACATTCTCAAGTCACATGTCTGGTCATAAATTAGGACATTCTCTTAAATGCTCTGGTCACCATAGTTGTCCGACCTAAATATAAGACCTGCATTGCCTCATTAGAGCCAAATCTAATCCTACTTTTACAAAGTGATATTTGGGCTCCTGAATCTGGCAGCCCTCCGCCAAAATACAACAGGGCATCCTCACCTAAATGGTCTCCTTCAGTATGCAGAGTCCAAGTAATTTACTTAGTAACTACACAAACTGCTATTTAGAGAATATCTACCAGGTGCACTATTATACTTTAGAAAGGTCAATAGTATGAAACCACAGTAATCAAAAGGCTTTCATTGTATCACCAGGAAATAGTGTCACTAGCAGATAAGGGCCTACCACGAATTTAGCTCTCAGATAAGCCTGGAGGGAAAGCCAACTTCTACTACTTGCTGCCTATGCTACCTTCAACCTCTTAGAGCTTCAGTATTCATACCAAAGGTTAATAAGACCCATCTCTCAGATAATACAGATAAAACACTTTTTTGTACCAAAGACTGATATTTTAAAAAGATCTGTTGTTTGGCATTATTATAAATGTGCTCTTTCTATATAATCTCTTAAATATTCTTTCAAAAAATAGTTAAAAAGAGATTAAGTAGTCCTAACGAATTTCCAAAGGTATCTTTACTATAACAAGCATTTTATGTTTTATGAGAATAGGCTAAAGGAAAGTACTCTGCAAAGAGATTATTTTACTTCTTCAAAAACAGTGATAATTTAAATCTTCCACTCTGTAAATCTATCCGGGACACAAGTACTCCCTAATATGCCAGGTTTGGTATAATTTAGTTATCCAATGCCATCACACATTTCTTGACCCTGTATACTGTATTTCCACAAAATAAAAAAGGAAAACATTGCATCCTAACAAACCTGGTATCCTATGCATTGGCTATGGGCATTTCTAGAGCAAGCTGTGTCTCTTTAAATATATAAGTCTTACATTTAAACATGCCCACCAAGTATCATGATGCTGAGACTTCACCAGTTTACCTCTGAATATCAAGACAAGATTCTCCAAATCAGGTAAGACACAAACTGTACTCCCCCCCCCCACCCTTGGTATTTGTCCACTAGTTGGTTTCCTCCGGGCAACAGAAAAGGCTTAAGTGGCTGACATTCACTACACAGTTAGAACAAAACAGTGGGGAGTCTCATTTCCTTCTAAGCATCATTCAGAAAATACAGAACAGGATTCTAAGCTCCACACCCCCCCCCAAAAAAAAACCCCACAAAACAAAACAAAATAATACAAACAAAAAAACCACAAACACAAAAAATACAAAAGAGTACTATAACTGACATCAAAGCTTACATGTTTCAAGAACACCTCTATTAGCATTCAGGTTAAAAGAAAAGTGTTCACTTGTTTAGAAAATATTTACTGAGCATTTAGTGTAAAAATATCAGACTCTATTCCCGACTCTGGGAATGCGGTGGTGAATGAGACAGACAGTAAGTGCTGTCCTTCTATTTAAAATGGCTTCTCCTTTGGAGCATTGGCTTTGTGAATTGCCAACTGCAAAATCAGACCAGGCCAGGGAGGCAAATTATGGCAATGGTAAGGCATGAACTTTGGAGTCTTAATGGCCAGAGTTCAATTCCTGGCATCCCATTATTATAACCTTAGCCAGACTGCTTAATGTCTCTGAGCTTGAGTGTCCTCTGTTGTCAAATCAGAAGAGTGAAGAGCAAGCACGCCTGCCTCAAAGGACTATTGTGAACACCAGCAGGTTCAGACCGTCGGAAGTGCCTAGAACAGAGACGACACTAAACAAAAAGCAATTTCTTCCATTCCCTCATTCAAGCCCAAATATCCTCTGTGGATAGTGAAAACACATAAAGGCAAAACATTGATATAACAACTTTGGTTTGTCTCAGAAATCAAAGTGGGGCTCACCTTAGATTGGGTACTATTTTGTTTGAGTCTTCTATCAGCAGTGTGGGAGAATGCAAAAGAAGAGTAGCACACGGCCTTCTTCTATCATTCTTTATTTTAATCAGTGGTGCCTTAAGAAGCTTAAAGGAGAAAGAAGGAAATCACAAAACTCTGATGCCTGAATCTGTAAGTGCTCACCAAAAAAAAGAAACTTCCATCATCTACTAGAGACCTACATGAGAGCTGAAATACTACTTTCTTCTCACCAACCTTTTTCAGTTTTGAAAATAAAGCTCAAACACTTTGCCTCCATTTAGCTCAGCAAAGGTAGCGGCTTAAACATAAAAGTGCAAACACTGCAAAGGGGAAGAAAAAAAAAAAAAAAACCACCCGTGGCTGGCTGCCAGCTCTTGGCCAATCAGTCCTCACAAGGAAGGTTGCGTCAGAGGCTTCCAGCCTGCTGGAACTTCTGCAGCTGCCTGCAACGCAAGCTTGGACCACCCAGGCCGAAGTGGACTGGCATCTGGAGAAACACACAAACAATGGAGAACGTTAGAGCCTTGCATTTCCGAGCCAGAGATTCTGTCACTAGGCTGAGCCTGGTCTTTGAGAAGTCCTAGGCAAAGAAGAAATCTAGGATATGCTAAATGACTCTACTATTAAATCACTGTCTCGGGTTAGCAGCATAACCTCCAGGATGGAAAAATATTTTTTCAGTGGAAAATCACCCGTATTAGCGTTCATGGATCTAGTTTTCAACTGGTGTTGGGCTCTCACCCAGTGTAATTAACATCTTACCTGTGGGTGGCTGGTAGAATTGCTTTACACCTCTCTCATCATCCCAGCCCCAATACTTCCTGAAATGCATTATACAAACAGATAGGAGGTGATGTTTCTAAAGATAGACTATTTGGTCGAGGGCTCTATCATAGCCCCTCCATTCTGCTCTCGGCAAATTTATTTTTCTAATTTAATATCAGAAGGCAGGCCTACGTCACTCAAAGGTTTGCTCAAACGCAAGTCATGCCAACTTGTTATAATCACAGGGAGGTACAATAGCGGATGTGGGGGACGCTAATTAATGAGTTGGACCTCGAATCCCAGATGGAAAGCCAAGGACGCGGACTTCTATCAGATCTGAATGGAAACTCTGCCCCACTGATGATGGATGTCTCTGGGAAATACGCACCCTCCTCGCACCCAAAGTACAGATACTTGGGAAGGTGTAGGAGAGAAACAGCCCGCTAAGACTGAAATTGAAACTAAAACCTGGGGAAAAGCACTAATCCCATCCAGACACTTGGATTTAACTGGTCCAGAGGCAGCCTGAGCATCAAGACTGTCTCTATTCACCAGGTGACACTAATGACAGCCAAGGTTGAGAAATCCTACAAAAATTCCTTAGATAATACTGACCGCCTTCATGGAAAAGTTAACTAGGAAATTAGTGTATCACAGCATACTGATTTACCAGACCTATCAGAACAAAACATAGCAATGATTCACTAGGTTGCACTACAAATGTTCACTTGGCCTTCTGCACTAGACTGGAGGCTTCAAGAGGGGGTTTTATTTGAGCTTCTGAGAGAGATCTCTAGACATGGTAAATGCTCAATCATTGAACGGATGCTCAGAAAATACCATATTGTGTGTTTCAAAGGAAAGACAAAGACTTTATAGAAACATGTTTTCTGCCATCCTCTAAAGCATTTATTTTCAAATTTCAGTGTGCATGAGAATCTTATTCAATATGTAGTTTCTATGCCTCCCCCACAACCTAATGTCAGACCAAGGAAATTCAGGTTGTTTCAGCAGCAACTTTATACGAATTCCTCCAGTTACCTGCTACAACACAGGAATAAAACAACGAAATGGTACAACCTATACACCTGAGATGAGAATCCACAGCCAGCTAAACGCAGGTAAGAAAGGGCTTCTTTTTTTTTTTTTTTAAGATTTTATTTATTTATTTGACAGAGAGAGATCACAGTAGACAGATAGGCAGGCAGAGAAAGAGAGAGGGAAGCAGGCTCCCTGCTGAGCAGAGAGCCCGATACGGGACTCGATCCCAGGACCCTGAGATCATGACCCGAGCCGAAGGCAGCGGCTTAACCCACTGAGCCACCCAGGTGCCCAAGAAAGGGCTTCTTTCATCTAAGCTCTTGACACCAAAGGAAGATCAGAAGTTAATGGTACCAAGAACATAGTGAGTTGTGTAGTTCACGACAATTCAACATACAGATGAAGCTGCTCTTACCAATTTAAGATTAATAGTGGAGAGTTGACGGACTGAATATTCTGGATAATGTGTGGGTCCTTGGCAGTCAAAAGCAGTGTTTTTGGCTGAGAGCTACACTTGCTACCTGGTGAAGGGAATCCAGATGAGTTCTCTTCTAGAATGCATTGCGGAGTCTAACTGAGGCTGTACTTCTTGTTATCTTAGGAAGTTCTGCAAGAGTCGGGTTTCAGGAAAATCTAGAAAGCAAGTTATATTATCAGGAGAAACTGGGCAAATACACTGTGGCATAAAGTTGTTATATTGTTATATTTGTTTTGCAAAACAGAAAGTTTCCTATTTGCTGTTCTCCCTCTAGACTTAGTAGGGCCCAAGGTTTAAAAAGTTTTATCTTCTTCAAGTCACTGGCTTAGAACTTAATGATGCCTTTATAAGGACTCCATTCAAATCCTGGTCTATCCATATATTGGCTGTGTACCCCTGGATGAGTTACTTAACTCTCTGAATCTGTTTAATCATTTTTATCACAGGGAAACCATATGGTTACCTCATAGAGTTATTGTGAGGATCAAATATAATGTGCCCTGCACAGTGACTATACATGTTAGCTGATAATAATATTTATCATTATTATTTTTTGTTTTCCTTGCCTCCCTGTGGTTCTTGGCAAAATAAAGTTCTTCATGGCCTTGTCCAGGCATAATCTCTGTGCTTACCTATATTATTTCTATGTGACGTCTGATCTATTTTTTCTATCCTTTTTTGTACAGAGAACGGCCCAAAATCAGACCAGATGAAAGCTTTAGGTTACCTTCTGTAACAAATAAACCCCCGAATGTTAACAGCTTAACACCTTAAAAACTGATTTCTCACATAACAGTCCAAAACCAGTGTTCCTGATTGTAGATAGTTTGCCTCAATGACTGGTGATTAAGGGATCTGCTCCTGTCCATCTCTAGCTCACCGTCCCCCAAGGCTTCAAAGGATTCTGCACCCAACAGGCAGACAGGGAAATGGAGAAAGAAGAGTTTCAGCCTGTACCTTAAGAGCCCTCCCCAGAAGTGAGTCTCTTCCCTGCCTGGCTGGTTCCAGGGGTGAGAGGTAACATAAGGCCACACCTAGAAAGGGAATAGAAAACAGAGCCACTTGCCAAGATGCTCACCCCCAAGCAACCGCTCCAGATCACGCAAGGAAAATTCAAATGCTTGTTGGGTTATCATCCATCTATACCCAAGAGCTTTTATTTCAGTTTGCATGAAGGTGAGGTCCTGGAAACCTAAATTGAAAGGAAAGTTAGAGATCTCCTACTGCAGGTGCTACCAAGGCAGACATGCCTCAAATACCCCAGAATGGTCACCCAGCTAGAGCAAGATCCTTGTGAGAAGCTTTCATTAGGAAAGTGTTCCTTTCGTGGTCCCAACTGAGCCATCTGGTGTTTCACAGAGTAAGTGTATGCACATATTTCACCAGACCTCAAATGAAATAAATGTAGCTGGCTGTAGGATTCTTTTTCCCAGTAAGTACCCATAGCTCTTCAAATGTTCTTAATATACCATGGTTTTCAGACTCTTCACCATCATGTCTTCTTCTCTCCACTGAAAGCGCGTCATTTGTCATGGTCCCAAAAGTATTTGACCCCTGCCAGATGCACACAATATTCCAGACACGTGACTGGATATCCTATTTGGTATCATCTTTTCTAAATTATACTAACCAGTGTCACAGTTCTTCCTTCACCTTTGGTTTCTTCTTTCTCCCACATTTTAATTTCTCTCGTCATGCTTCCTTAACCAATGGATATCTTTAGCTTCAATTTGTCTGTTCCCATTGTCATTTAAATTCCTACCAGTCACTTTCTGGCCTCTCACCAAATTAGCATTCTTGCATCAGACACACTAGGGCTGTTCAGAAAGTAAATTTACAAGGTGTTTTTATGAAACTGATTTTAGGAGATGGCAACTAATCCCTACAAGTATTTAAACAGCAGCTGATTGCTACTTTCCCACATAATCCAATAGATTCACACATTTCTTACACCACAGAACCTGCTTTTTTTCCTGCCAGCTGAGTAAATTGCAGGGTCCTTGGTTATTAAATCAACTTCATATCACATCAGTGAACACAAACTTTATTGAGTTCCAGGCTTGTTGCAAATAATGTCTCCTAGAGACAGAATGAATTTTGCTTGAAACTGGGGCACACTTTTCCACGTCTTCGAGTATTGATTTGTTCAGTGATTTGTCCTCTGTGTGTTTGCAGGTCCTCAGATTACATGGCTTTGCTCCCTGCTGGTCCACTTCCTCTCCAGGACTGGGCATGTCATTCTGATACACTTTCAATTAAAAATGTTCTTGCCATAAATTCAAACAAGTTGACCATGAAATTCTGCAGCAGAAACCACTCTTTTTTTTTTTTTTTTCATTAAAAAAATGGAAACACATGTTATAAAAGAACATTTAATGACATGGAAAAATATTCAAGATATATTGGTAGAGAGAAAAAGCAGATTTCTTAAAATGCAAACACAATATGAATCCATATTTGAAAAAATAGAATATATATAGTGTGTGTGTGTGTGTGTGTGTGCATGTGTATGTCTGCATAGGAAAATGGAAGGATATTCACCAAAGTATTAGCAGATCCTCTTTGGGTGGTGAGTTTTCTAAAGATAATTTCTTTGTTCTTAGCTATGTTTTTGAAATTTCTATAATAATAGTAGAACTTTAATAAAGACAAAACATCATGTTACATATTTCTTTTAAAGATTAATAAAGGTAGACACATAACTCTAAACAATTAAATGCCATACCACAAGTCCAGAAAAATAATTTTTTTATATTCAGAATCCATACCACTATCTCTTTTCTTCTGAACCTTTGGTTCCTAAAGAAACATTGTTTTAGACAGAACATTTGTGTCCCCTGCCTTCAAATTTATATGTTGAAGCCCCCAGTGTGACTCTATTGGCAATAGGGCCTTTGCAGAGTTAACTAGGGTGAAATGAGATCTTAAGGTTGGGACCCCAGTCTGAAAGGGGTCCTTAAAGGAAGAGACAGGAAAGGGCACTCTCCCTCTCCATCACCCTCCCACTCCTCTTTCCATCATGTAAGGACACAGCAACAAGTCAGGAAGAAAGTCCTCATCAGGCACCAAATCTACAGACTCCATGATCTTGGACTTCCCAGCCTCCAGAACTGTGAGAAAACAAAGCTCTGTTGTTAAGACACCTCTCTGTGGCATTTTGTTAGAGCAGCCTGCGCCAACTGATACAAACACCACAGTGAAACCAGTTCATTTTTCTCATTATGCATAAACATTTAATCTCATAGGTCATTTCTTGAGCAATCGCAACACTTCGATAATCCTCACCCATTGTTATCGAGATGTGGAAGAGGCAGAAATACTCTTCCACATACTCAGGTGAATTCCAAAGTTTCCTGAGCTACTTCTCTCTCCAGGCCTTCTGATTCTTCTCTATCCCCAGCCCGTGACATCTTTGGGGTCCTGGTGGTTCACACACAGTCACTCAAGAATTCAGGAGGCAAGGAATTTAGCAAGCATAGACAGAACTGAGGACACACAGATGGTGGGGGTGGTGGGAGAGGTTTTTTTTTTTTTTTTTATCATGTAACTGATGTCAAGGTAGAAATCAAAAAGGCAGATGGAAATAAAGAAAGGAATGTAGAAGGGTCTTGCTGAGCACATCTTAATTTATGAAACCCAACGATATTTGCTGTAGGCCCAGCATGTAAACTCAAATTAAATTAAGCCCAAACGGGGCACCTGGGTGGCTCAGTGGGTTAAAGCCTCTGCTTTCAGCTCAGGTCGTGATCCCAGGGTCCTGGGATCGAGCCCCACATCCGGCTCTCCGCTCCGCGGGAAGCCCGCTTCCTCCTCTCTCTCCCTGCCTAGTCTCTTTGCCTACTTGTAATCTCTTGTCTGTCAAAAAGATAAATAAAACCTTTAAAAAAAAAATAAAAAAATAAAATAAAATAAATTAAGCCCAACCACCCAAAGCGAAAAGCCCTCCTATATGATCGTTCACTGACCTCAACGTTAGACTCGGGCTGCAGCAAAGAGGTCACGAATTGTTCCTGAAGCTATGCTTAGAGTCAACAGAGTTTCAGAATTAAAGTTCTGAAATCCTGGAGGTTGTGACCCCAGAGGACAGAGCAGACAGCTCCCCACCCCAACGTCAGCATCCCGCAAAGGTTGGCTGGAATGCGCATCGCTGGCTATGCTCCCCTGTCCGAGGACTCCAGATGCATCCGTGGAAACAAAGCTGGCTACAGAGCATACTCTCTCCCTCCCATTTCAGGAACACATTTCAAAATGCCACTTTATTAGCAGCTAAACAAAAACACCTCTCCGACAGGGATGAGGGAGCGTGGCATAAACATGTCATCCCCACCTATTGTTCTGCAGACTTGAAATTCTCCTATGACTGATTATAAAAGGCAGTTATAGAGGAAACTGTTTGAGTCTGCTGAATGAAAAACAAACAGAAAGGCATTCAATGACGAACAGATCTGATGGATTAAAATGCACCGAAGAAAGACATCTCAGGCGATGCCTGAATAGGCCGAGTCGGAATGAGAGGAAATTCGGCCTGCAATTTCCAATCAAGAGAAAACTGGCAAAGCAACAGAATTTGAGGCTCCCTCAGATTTACACTTTATCTGCTAATTAGCATTAACATGCGTGGTAGAGGTATCTCACCAGCTTGTGGCACAATAAAAAACGAAATGTGTTATCACCACAGAATGTGTAATTACTTTAAGCTCTGGCTGAAAATTGCAGGGTACTTCATTTCAGAATTTGTATATATTTATTGTTAGAGATAAACTTGTTGAAGTATATCTAATCTAATTTTATGTTATAATTCCTGTTTAAGATAATTTTAGTGTCAGCAAGCCAAGGACTGAAGTAAATACTACCATAAATTGTAATACATTAAAATACCAGCGCATTACATCCATTTGGCCGTGACTTGATTCGCTTATTGTTTAAAGACAAAAAAAAAAAAAAAAAAAAAATCTCAGATTACATCAAAACTAGAAATATATCCTGTGGGGTGTTTTGTACCCATGTCAGGTCATGCCGTCGATGGAGTCTGCCAACAGAGACTCCCTACCTCAGCTCCTTGGAAATGTGAATCACTGTTAAAAGAATTGTAGATTTCCGTTTCCCTTAGGTAGAATTTATTATTTTTGTAAAATCTCCTTCAATTGCCCTGTACCTCCCCACAAGGGAAATGCATTAGGACAGATTATTTGGCTTTAAATCATAACTAGGTTAATATTTGTTTTAAGTTTGAGTTAAGACCTAGTTTAAATTCCTCCTTAAATTGTTAAACAAGACAATTTGGGGCTATGGGAAGGAAACTATAGCGTGTTTTTCAGTCATACGATATTATGGCAGAGGCTACCAAATCATGCAAAAGCAATTTCTTATTTTCCTACTAAATAGGGGATTATAGCGAAAGTGTTGCCTGCATACAGACTGTTCATTTTTGAGCAGCATTCTGTCAAGGCTGCTATACTTGGAAAGACATGGGGTAACACTGCCTCCGAAAACGGAAGGCTGGATCTAACACTATTTCTGTTCAGCAACTAGCGATTTCTCTGCCTTTTTATGCCCTTGTTTCTCCAGAAGAGAAACAAAGGAGGGAATAAGGAAGGAAGGACAAATAGACAAGGTTGTATAGCTCACAATGTCAATGCTTTTATTCGTGTAGTTTGTGTTTGTAAGATACAAAAGCTTTTGCAAATTTACTCTCAGTTTTCTACCTACTATTCCCTTAGGAAAGCATTGAATTCAAGGACCCCATGGGATAAATCTTACCATGATTCTTTTGGAAAAAGCCCCGAGGATTTTAATGTCTGCCCACTGGCCTCCCTGTTGTGTGAAAAATGGTGGGAGCTAATGAGGCCTTGAATGACTTGGCCCATCTCATAACACTGATGTATTGGTTCTCCAAGAGCCTTTCTACATGTTGCAATAATTAAATCATATAGATTGGAAGTCTTGAAACTTTGAAATTCTTTGCCTGGGGAAGCAACTTCACTCGGCACATTCAAAACACAACTGGATTTTCTTTTATGGCTGCCTTTCAACTTGGGAAATTGATATTTTATATTTAATGATTCCTAGTGATATCTTTGCACCAAGCTTGGCATATGAAACAAGAGGCCAGTATGTAAACAAAATCCAAGCTTCCCTGTAATGTAATGGGAATGAACAGAACAGAATGATTCCTTGGAACAAGGGACCAGGGCAGGGCAAGAAGCAGCAATTCGCCTGGTTTACCCCCAAAGACCAAAAGCACTGAACAGACATGTTGTCCCTGCTGCTCTGCCTAACGACTGGTTAAGTATCTCTAAGCCTCTGCCTCTGATTCCTTCTCAGGCTTTCAGAAGGTTGGCGGAAGAGGGGACCTTTCTTCCAAAGTCTCATCCTTGCCTGCTGAGCAGAACTGTGAGTTTCCCTGGAAGGAACTCTCCTTGTTTCTAAAGCTGTTTCAACTCCAAAGATCCGTGATCCCCCTCCTCTCTCCCTGTATATGGAAAGTAGTTTGGAGTCTTACCAAATGAAAGCAGCTAAAGACAATCTGAAGCCATGATAGTCCATACCATGTGAATATGAACTCTCTTCTCCAACCAACAGCTTCAACGAGGAGTTACCTTGAGTGTGTTGACCTGATGCTGATACAAAATTTTAAGGCCAAGTCTAGTGATGCATTCAGATGAAAAATGTTTCCAAAGTAAGACTTTCTCTGAGTGCACAGGAACTTAGCCCAATTTACAAGAAGAAGCATGAGCCATTTGCAGTAAGTAGTGCTTTTTTCATCCAGAATCTTACCTGCTACCTTGTCTCATAACATGGCCTAGAAGCCTAACACGGAGCCTCTCTCGGCCAACTCAACATTAATCTATGAGAGCAGAACAAAAGGGAAAAGGCAAAGTCTGCCTTTGGACAGGTGCCAGGGTGTCCTGTGATTGTCTGTTCTACAGACTTTAATGTAAACCCACATGGCTTTGTTTCCATCTCATTCAAGACAGTTTCCATATTTGCATTTTGACCAATAATATTTTTATAACATTTTTTAGAGTAATTTATTATCTGAAAATTTACTTAAAATCTTTTCTGTAGGCTCTTAGAAGGGCTCTGTAAAGTAGCTTGACCTGAGCCACTACACAAAGGTCAAAGTTGAAGTTCAGTGATTTAGCAGTCAGGAAACAGAGGACACACTCAAAGAGGGAATTTAAGGAGAGCCTTTATAAAGGGGCAAGATACAAAGATGCAGGAAGAATCTGCTGCCCACTGGAGCTATCCAACACTAGGAGCTCTTGCCATCCTTGGATGGTTGCATGAACTCATCCAGAGCTGCAAGAAAGTACATGCCCAGGAACTGGGGCCCTTGGTAGAGAACCAAAGACACTGAAAGCCCAGGAGGGAGAATTAACTTCCAACCACACTCTTCTTCTGCCCTCTTCTCCCCTGCTACCGCCTCCATTAGCCAAGTGCGGGTAGAAGTGCAAGGGCAAGGGAATCCTGTTGGTGTCATTACTACAGGTCAGCAATCCAGGGCGTGGAGGAGAATAAAGAACATCAGAAGCTGATCTGGAGGGGCAAACAGGGACTACCCAGCGCGAGTGGGTTACTCAGGTCACTCAACTTATCAGAAGAAATGCTTGATGTAAAACAGGCTTCTCACAAGTTCCTGTACTACTATAAAGCCCACCAGTAAAACAAATTTGTTACCACTTTTCACTTCTTATGGATTTTCATAATAGTCCTCAGAGACCAACAAATACTGTTAACTACTGTTGTCACCAACATCTTAATAGAAACACACATTCCTGTTTTACATATGTTCAAACACACTCAGTGGTCTTTTAACCACCTTTTATCAAGAGCTCCTTTTATAGGCTCTTAATTATTTCCTAATTATTTACATTTTCCTTTATGACAGTGCCTTGTTAACCACACATTAAAAGAAAGTTCTCTATCTTTGTGATTTCAGAAATAATTAATTTTGTCATCCTATGGACTTATTAATGGGACTTCCTTGTTTCCTGCCCCTCACTTCTTTATTTCTCCCCTGCTTTGTTTGTAAGACATCCTCTCCCCTCCCCTACACTGGTGTTCAGCTGTATGATTAACTAACTCTCTCATTCTCTCTCTCTCCCTGGCAACCTACACTAGATCATAGGCCCTTTATTTTTTTCCATCCTTAATATCTCTTTGGTGGCTTCACTGAAAAGAGATTTCTGCAGTCGAAGCTGTGACACATGTCTTCTGCTGCTGCAGCTGTTACCTTTGCCTTTAAGCTAAAAGTCAGGAATATACTATTGATGTTATCTATAATTTTTAGCCTGGAATGGCCCATGTTGTATAGGCTGAGCAGCCTTTACTCAGACTCACCTGGATCTGCTGTCTGGCCTGTATTTCTACATTTGAGGGGTTAATGTTCCTAGTGACTAAAAGTAACTCTGACTTCCTCACTGGCAATCCTCTATTCAATAAAATGGGTAATTTACACCACAATAATACACATTTTTTCTATAGTACATGGTAAAACTATTTTAAGTTTAGGTGAAAAAGTATGTGACCAAGAAGTATTTTAATTTTCTCCAGAACCGGACTTGATACAAAAACAAAGACAAAAACCATCATGACAACCAGTGTGGTAGGAAAGTGAAAAAAGTTTGGCTTCAGGAGTCCCATAGCCCTGGGCTTCAGACTCCAGTCTTTGGTTAGTACTCATCATCTTGGGCAAATCATTTAATCTCCAAACCTCCCCTTCCTGACTATAAATTCATTGTAAGAATGCCCCTTGGTGGCAGATTTTAGGTTTATTAAATGGGGTACTGAGGTTAATGGGAATGGAATACCTAACAGAGATCAATAACATCCTCCTCTCGCTCCTTCCTCTCCCTGCCCCTCGTGCTCCCATGTTGCTCTTAGTGGACTTCCGCTCCAGGGTAAGTCCTCCACCTGGTGCTTCCCATCCTTTGCATTCTATGCAGTTCTAGCCCTCTCTTTTACTATCTCTATTTGTTCCTACTCCTCTTTTTCCCTCCCATGTCTGTCAGCTGACCAAGTTGAAGACCCAGAGGCCAGTCAACCAATGTAAACATGTGAATTTAACAGGAATAAGATAAGAGTGAGTGATAAAGACTGTAGAAAACTAGAGAATGTTTGTTCTGTCTACAAACACGTGAAATACAATACACACACACACAAACACACACTGTCTGCCAAGCAAAATACATCAGCAAGTTGGATTTGGCTTTTGAGCAGCCATTTTGTGTGCCGGCCTTCCGATGGGGTCCAGAGACAGTCACTGTTCCCAAATCTCGGGAGTCACCATGCTGCTGATGCTTAAATTTTAGTTGTAACTTTGAGCAATTTTCCAATAAAACTCTCTTCTGAAAGCATTCACACATGATATATAAGAAATCCCAGACCACTTTGCAGATATACAGATATAAAATCTAGGTTTATATGCTTTTTTTTCTCTACCAAAAAAGCTGTTGTTACAGCCAAAGATTTTCCTAGACACACAGAACCATATTTTCAAAAGTCGAGGAAGCAAGCGGAACTCTCAAGAAACAGACACACACAAGGCAGCTAGCTATGAAGTATTCATTCCAAGTATCTCTATAGGATGTCAACATTGCCAAGACAACAATGCCATGAAGTAGGAATTGCAATTATTATTATGTTTTCTTCACCTCAGATCCCAAGTATTTGATCTGGGTTCATGATCAAGTTTTTCATAAACAGGTGCTTTGCACGGTGCCTGGCAATGGTAATCATTCTATAATTATTTCTGAGTGAATAAAGTCAAAGAATCATTAGCGGATTCCTTCCAGGGGCAACATCAAATTCTTGGATAAATGGATTTGGACTGTGATTCCTAGAAATGGGGTAGTCTCTTGCTCAGAGAATTAGTGCACCCTGGAATGTCGTGAAATGATGTCAGGCTCTATAAGCAGCATCTATAATCACAAACCCAGAGTCAGAGTCTTACATGTGTGCCATGTGGAAAGGGATGTGGGTCTTAACACCTGTGGTGTTTGCTTTTTTTCAGACAAATATGCAAACTGATACCAAGACCATCTGGTTCTTCATCCTCAGATATAAAAGATGACTACACGTGCGGAGAACTAATCATTTTGTTCCCTCTCGCTGCTTGTCTGATTTCATAAATATCTTTATACAGTTCGTTTTAATAACGATTGCTTCAGAGTTTTCTGGTCCTCGGCTTTGTTTATATATCCTTAACTTCCCAAGAATGAAAAACTATCAAGTATCTTCAATTACCATATCAACAACAACAAAACTGCCTTCTTGGAATTGAAATCCAAATTTCTATATTTCCAGTGTGCTGCTTTCCAGGAATTATAGGGCCTACTATTTGAAGGTTTCAAATGAAAATAGGTGAACAAGGGTGAATGGAGGATTTCTGACAAAGTAATAAGAGCCTGAGAGAGAAAATCTTGTTGCTACCTCTTGTTTCACTCCTTTGCCTGGGCTTTTCCTGTTTGGGTTGGCTCCAATTCTAGCTACGATTCCCAGACCCGAAGTCAAAATGGCTGCAGCTACCAGCACAGCTGATGTCTCTGACCTTCTGCTTATCCCCAACCAATCATGGTATAAGAAATTCCCTTTCCTATTAGTTTCAATAAGACTATACTGGACTCTTTCAAAAGGGGATCTTAACAGGAAACCAGGAATAAAGAAAACAGATAGAAAAGTATAGACCTCAAAACACATGCAGAGCCCATGAGTGTTATTCAAAAGTCTGCTATCCACAGGTGCAGCTGGTGCAGTGGATAAGATTCCCCCCCCTCCCCCACCCACCGCCTATGTTTTTTCCCCACCTCCACCCTATTCCTCAAAGAGCCTGAGATGCAGAAAGGAAATAGAGTGCTGGAATCCTGTAAACTACCCCAGCCAAGGTAGATGTGCTGGGCTTTGGTTAAGTCAGGTTAGGAGCTTATATGTTTTCCTTTGTCTTTTTTCACTTAGTTTCCAAGCCAATACTACTTGGAAAATAAATGTAACCTTACGTTTGTGAAACAAAGGAAGACAGGAGCTCCTAGTTCAGATAAGAGGAACAATAGGAACTGTCTAGGGTTGTGGTCTCCAAAATAGATCCATTCACCCTAGATAGTAATGCCGTAGGAAAATACTAGAACTTGCATGTTTATGTTCTCTTACCCTTTTAAAATATTTCCTTAGCTTTTACTTCAGTAACAAGACATATGTAATATGCAATCCAGTGGAATATGTATGCAATGCTCAAATAAAGGCCCACATGTTGTTTTGAAGACCACCGCCCACAAAGATTAATACTGTAATGGTAGCTTCCATGGCCACTCGGGATTTGGGGAAAATCAGGCAGAGATAGAGCAGATCAGAAGTGAAAACCCAGGCAGGAACGAGCCAAAACATCCGATATGCTGATCACTTCCTTTCTAGTGTTTCCCATATACCACATTTTTGGCTTCCTACAGAACACTGTGTGAAGTGGCCAGGCTCTGTAATCAGACAAATCCCCTCTACTTTCTGTGTAAACTTGGGCAAGTTCCACAACTTTTAACACCTCAATTCTGTTTCTGTAAAATGGGATTTGTGATACTTACATCATACGAGTTATTGCAAAGACTAAATGAGATCATGTATATCAAGTACTTCAGTGATCTCTCAGTAAACGGTGGCTATTATTACTCCTACTTGTTCCTTTACACGAAGACCCCCACCCAGCCCCACAGGTCTAGGCAAGAGGAATTCCAAAATTTTAGCTTGAGATTTACAGGGTAGTAATACCTTACTTCCCAAATAAGGGTAGGGGACTTGTCAGGGACAGCTCTGCCTTCTCATGAATTAACCATTCAATCCCTATGAGTTAAGTAATATTTTCATTTCGCTTATAACAGAACTAAGGCACAAAGAAGCTGAGTAGGACCTTACCAAAGATTACGTAGCTGCTTTGTGGTGGAGCTGGTAGGTGGATCCAGAGTAACCCAGCTCCAGAGATGTATTTATCTGCAACCTAAGGCTTTCTCAACCTTGGCACTATTGCCTTTTGGGGCTGATTAATTCATTGTTTTTGAGATGGGCTGTCCTGTGCATTGGAGGATTCCCTGCTCTCTGCCCGTTTGATGCCATTAGCATTCCTTCTTCATTTGTGACATCAAAAATATCTTCAGACACTGCCAAGTGTCCCCTTGGGGGCAAAATCACCCCTGGCCAATAACCCTGCCCCGCATCAATCAACCCTTTTATTCTTCTAAAGATCATTCTGTTAACTGTGAGTTAGGCAATGTTTTACTATTATTTTACTCAGGACAAAACACAGGCACAAAGTTCATTCTTGTTCTTGGTTATACAGTAGTATCACTTGGGGAGTTTTTGAAAACCTTGATTCCCACACTGCCCCCAAGGTTCCTTGGATCAGGATCTTTGGGGCAGTTATGGAAGAGGGGGGAGGAGAACCAGGCATTTCTGCTTTCAAAGCTCCCCAGGTGATTCCTGTGTGCAGCCAATGTTTAGAAACAAAACTCTAGTCATTCTTTTAAAAGAATCAGTTCACAGAACTATATATTTACTGTGTAATTGGGAGCCTAACTCCTTTATTACAGTATACCTGTAATGTCCCCCATTTCCTTGAGTCCTCTCCCCTAAATGCTCCCACTCAGGGTCTCCCTTTCCAGGTACCTCGCTTGAACATGTCCTTTTTCCACCACAGACCCCTCCCCTGTGTATGCCTCCCTATTTTATCAAGATGGCCCTTCTGAAATGCCCTTCCCTTGTTTTTTCCTTCCCCAGACTCTACCACTGTTGGGTCCATGGTCAAAGGAGCAAGACTGATACAAAGCAAAGGTCAAGCAAAGCTTTATTTCGCACCAAGCATCGAGAATCAAACCGACTGGCCAGGGCTGTCTCTTGCAAAGAGGCAACCCCTCTCTGCCTTATAGACTAGAGTTTAAGGGCAAAGGCCATGAGGTTGGGCCTGGCCACGCACAGGTGGCCAACGAGATTGTAACACACAGAGAAAGCCTGCAGAGTCATGCTAGGTCACACATAAGTGACCAATTGAATTACATTTTACCCTCTAGTAGATATTTGAACGAGCCTATCACCTTGGTCAGAATTGGCACCCAAAAGGCGCCCAAAGGGCGGAACCCATACTCCTTGGTAGCTAGGGAGATAGTATGCGCCCCCACGGATTGGATACGTCCACCTGGCCTGACCCACCCTTGTATTTGGGCTTTGTTACCTGGGACTGGTTTCTGGGACTTGTTTTTATGGAAGTCCCCTGGGGGGAGGTGGGCAGAGTCAGTTTAAGTTTTACTGCAAAAACAACAAAATCACTGTTTAACCGGATGGAGTCGCTCTGGCTAAACAGGCCCTTACACCACCATCAGCCTTCCTCTGACTTCAGCTCAAGTCAGCTTAGACAGCACCCCTTTTGGAAACCAGCTTTGATCTACCCATCAGCTTTGGTCTTCTACACTGCCTTAAAAAGCCATAGTATAGCTCCTATCCATATGTCAGTGTCATCTTTGATATTTCTCAGCCCCTCTCCCCCGACCTCCTCACTTCTAACATCAAATCTCCCAGATAGATCTCCACAAGGGCTAGCTCTGTGTCCTTTATCTCTGACCCCCTAGAACAGAACTGTGTCTGATACCTTACACACAACTTAATGTATATTTGCTGAATTAGTAGGTGAGCTACCCTCATCTTTTTCTCACCGTTCACCAATCCGTGTGGATCACCAATCCACTCCTTTGCTAGCTTCTCCCTGCACATTTCATCACTGCCAAACCTCCTTCCTAGTTCTGAGCCATCTGTTCACTGGTGAGAGCGGTGGCTGACCTGTTTTCACTCCCTGGGACTCAGGAGAAGAGCCAGGCAGCTGTGGCTGGAACTCATCTCTGGCTTTGAAACCTAAATGAAGCGATCATCAGCAAGCTCCAAGTTGTGGTGAGCCTTGTTCATGCTTGGATCATCGTCTGTCTTTACCACAATTCCAGGCTTGCACGTTAAAATACAAGAGTGATAGCAAAACTGCCATGTTCTCTCTGCACTCCATAACTGAGGGCAATCCAATTTGTTTCCCATAATGAAGCTGCGCCATTACCCACTGGCTTTACTCTGTAAAAAATTTCCTTCTGCCGGATTCCTATCATTCAGAGTATTTTTAAAGATGCACTAGTAATGTGTGGGAAAACACTCAACCTAAGTGTTTTTCTTATAATTTTATAATTATAATCAATTCTTATAATCAATTCTTAGGGCAAAGTAGAGCATGCAAAACATCTGTGCAGAGGACGGACTCACCCATATGAAGAAACTCCTCCTTGTAGGTTCAGAGGCCAAGAAAGGAATGGTGTAGGGGAACTAGTCATGTCAGTACAGTGAACAGGCAAGTGTCCATCTCCTAGACTCCCCTCCTCTGCCATTCTGACCCTGGCCCCTGACCAAATGACTCTAAAACTGGATAAAGATTGATCCAAACTACAATGGGGCTCTGAGGATGGTTAATTCCTAAGTCTTGCTTAGTCAGGAACACCTCACAAACCTAAGTTTCTACAATAGTCCTCCCCATTATTGATTAGGTGTCCCTGAGCCCATAACACTTTAATCCTCAAAAAAAAAAAAAAAAAAGTGATTTCTCCCCAAGTGGAGAAAAACTTTACTCCAGACTTATCAAGTATCATGTTGATCATAATCTAGTCATATTATTTAACAGATATGTTGAAAGAAACCAGAATTAAAGTTACCATTCATTACCTAAGGTAAAATTATTCTAGCTAATATTTTTGGTAGGATTGATAATTCTAATAATGCTTGTTTCATTGGTCACCCTTTGACTAAAGATATTTTTATCAAAAACAGTTGATGAAACTGGTGATTTTAAAATAAGGTAACATTTACAAGAAAGAAAGGGAAAGATTAAATCATAAGTAAAACCCTTCACGTTTTTTTTTTTTTTACTGTTTAAATGGAAACTATTTTGTGAAGATTAGATAAATATCAGTTTAAATAAAATCAACAATAAGTAATATATCAAGTGAAAGTTTCTTCACTTTATAGAGAAGTCACAAAACCCCTCCATCAGATAACTCCCAAATTCCTCCCCAACTTTTCCCAAAGCTAATACACTATAACCTCCTAGGTATTTCAAAACTGTAAACTAAGGAACTAATGTGACTATTTCTTTCTTTCTTTTTTTTTTTCTAAAGTGACTCTTTCTATCTTTTATGCATTTGTTCCTTGGGCTCCCTTCCTCTCTAAGGCATGATTGTTCTGGTCATCCTGAACACATTTCAATGTTTTTTAACCCAAAGAGAGAACTAGCTGCTTTTGTACAGATTCGTTCAAGAATAAACATTAGCTGGCATTAAAATACTGCTCTTAGAGTATATTATGTATACTACTACTTGCCAGAATAAAGTTTCAGTTATTACACGTACATTTATAGATATACACATATGTGTGTCTATATACAGACAAGTAGAATTTTATATAGAGAGACTCTGTGTATATGAAAATGAGACCTTTATTTGCCTGTGCAATGTGCCAAAATATTAAAATTAGATAATTCAGCCAAGTTCTTCATGGTTTTGCTTGAAAATACCTTTTAAAATTCATATAAAGTTGATTCACTTTCTTGGGACTTTCAAAAGAATCTAAGTAATCTTAGGGTTAATCTAAGTTTCACAAATAATCTATTTGATCCTCAAGAACAAAGGACGAAAAAGAGGAAGAGGAAGAAGAGATGGAGGTGGAGGAAAAAAGAAAAGGGGTGGGTAGGGGAGGAAAATGAGTCACAGAGGAAAGAAAAAATAGAAACTCATCGGTGCCAATTTACAGTAGAAGGAAATCACTCTTAAACAGTCATGATTCCTCTTTGATCATAGAAGTGGGGACCAGATTTTTCTGGCTCCCTAAAATTCTCCCACCTTCCTAAAACAAACCTTTATCAAAGGAACTGATGATGTCCAGCCGTTAACAGAGTCTCGAACGAGACTAGATGGATTAAACTCCCAGAAAAGTCGTGCCTCAAATCACTCCCTTGAAAACTTCCCTGGGCCCTTTCCTCTCATCTTTCCTCTCCAGATTTTCATCACATACCTTCACCTGCTTTGTGATGTTTCCCATCTCAACAGATGTAAATTGTTTATGTATATGTTACTCCAACCAGACTAAGAGTAACAATCCTACAGGCAAAATCTGGGTCAGGCCAGCTTTATAAAAAGACTTAAAACAGTGTCTGCTTCCTTGCAGGAGCTAAATGTATGCCTACTGTGTTAAGAGATTCCTACTGGAAGAAAACTGGCAATAGAGCTGGAGTCTGCATCTTCAGATGCATGGTTCACTGCCATTAACCACTGCTATTAGCACCTGTAGTCCCAGGACACTGAAAGGCGTGCCAAGGGTTGGTCATTATTTCAATCCTGACTAACTCATTTTCAGAAGAGTAGAAACTGCCCTATTATTTTAATTGCAACATCCTTCCTCATTCCAGTATCTCCCTAAGTTTGCTCTCACCTGTTCCAAATAAATTACACCAGGAAAGAACTTTGTCATGAGATCAACCCATAGAGTAAAAAACTGCCGTGCTACAAGAGAGAATAACGTAGAGAGAGCACCCATCTGCCCACTCATTCATTCCATTGTCCCTTCTTCCACTTGTTGATTTCTTTGTTTCTTCATTTGTTTTGCTAATAATCAGATACATAGACTTGCACTAATCCTAATCTTAAATTCACACATGTCATCGTCCTTGCTTCAGGCAAGGCTCTAGTCCATCTTCTCTTATTGTTGGTTTGCTCTAACAATTTACAAATTCTCTTGATTCCAGCACCCAACTACAGAACCAGAATATTGACAATGACTTACATCTAAGTAGTCCCTCCTATTTTGGTCCCCTTCTCTCCCATGTGAGGAAATCACTTGGCAGAATTTTTTATCCTCTTTTTTAATTTTTATCTCAATTTATGTATTTGAAACAATGCCTTCATTGTTATCTATTCAAAAAGTACTTCTATCCATGTTTCCATGTCATAAAATAGCAATAGCAATGATTTTATTTTATAGAGATACTCAGGAGCTTTGGTCAGCATACACATGGCACATAGTCATGGTTCAGCAATCTCTGGGTGAAGATTTTAGGCTTGGGGAAGGTAAAACCACTCTGCACTTTGGCTGGTCCCTTGTCCCCATGCTACAGCCTCACGTGTCCAGGAGCATGGTGGGAGCCAGCATCTCTCACAAAATGGGAACTGCCCTCTGCTTTGTCATTGGCCAGTCCTCTCAGACAGATGACTTTTTTTTTTTTAAGTTTATTTATTTAACTAATCTCTGCACCCAACGTGGGGCTCAAACTCACAACCCGGAGATCAAGAGTCGCATGCTCTTCTGGCTAAGCCAGCCAGGTGCCCCTCAGGTGGAAGACTACTAATAAGAGCTAAATAAACATATTTGTCATGCAAATGCCTCTTCCACAGAACCACACTCAAGTCAATATTACTTCCTCCCTTGGCCCCTTTTTATATGACAAAGCCTCCAAGCATGCTAGTATTTAATCTTACAGTTGAAAATGATGATACCTCGTGACCCACGGGAGCAGAAGTGTTCCAAATGATGTAAACAAATGCTCAAAGAAGGACTAATGCACTATGGGGCTGTCAGTAATACCACACCACTCTTCATCCTGTTTCTTTTCTTCTTGGACCTGTCAACCCAGTCCTGGTCAGGCTCTGGCGGCCATCTCAGGCTCCAATGGCTCAGGTCCCTGCCCTGTCTTGTTTCTCTTCCTGTCTGTGGTTCTACTTGGATAAACATTACCTTCAAGTTACACAGCAAGAGGCAAGAGCTGATTGGCGTCCAAACCATATGAACAATATTGTTCTCCCTTGTATTTGAATCTCACTTTACAACTTTTCGGTGTCTTTCACAAATAGTACATTATTTGAAGTTCACAAAAGTCTCTGAGACATGTGGATATGTAAAATGTCAGGTATTTTGTAGAAGACAAAACTGAAGCTCAGGGCAGTGAAGACATTTGACCAAGGTCACACTGTAACAGAAGTAGGTGGGATCTAGACTTTCTGACTCCCATAGAAACTCTTTTCCTTCTACCCTCTTCTCCACCTGCTCCAAGCCCGCACCCACAAAACACTGATAGTCATCTACCTACAGCCCTCTCATGGAGGATTGGAATTGTGCCTTCCTTGTTCATCTATTGTTGTCACAACATTTACAAGAGAAATGCTACAGGGCAAAACAATCTTTGGAAAACTATCTCGGCTTATTTGCAATTTCAGTCCTGGCTCTTTTACATCAGTTGTGTAAAGACATCTTAGAGACATGCTGCTAAGTTAATTCTCAAATGTCTTTGTAGGCACTTTCTTTAAAATGGAACACGTCTTTACATCGTCCTTAATTATGTCAGTCTTCCCATCGCCACCTGTATTATTTGAAAGCCCCTCCTTAAAATGATGTTAACAAACAGTCCTAAGAGGCAGTTTAAAGCTGTCTATTCCTTTAGAACCAAAGGAAATCGAATTTGTTCTATTAATCCAGCCTTTGGGGGTTAATGGAGTCCCTTCATTCATCTTATCACAGCTAGAAAGCTTCATGATGGGGTCCCCGTGCGCAGATAACAAAACCACTTTCTCAGCTTCCCCTCGGCCCTCTGCCACCACAGTCAGTGTTTGGTTCATAGAGTCATTCACCAAGAACAGTACTCCTTAATTACTCTCCACAATTCATAACTAATCACTGGCATTGTACAAAGGAATGAAATAAAAAGATTCATTTGAAAACATGGGCTATTACGAACCGTTATATTTCTGTACCTTGAACATCATCAACATTCTGGATTCATTTCACTTGGGTTTCCATTTGTAATACTAGCATGGCACGTACAGGAGGCATAAAAGTCTGCCGTTAAACGCGGCATTAATCTGCATTTGCTGCGTGCATAGCCCAGCCCACTCCCAGCTGACTCAATCTGGGGCATTACCTGGGTCCACTGACATTCAGCTATGTGTCCTTCTGGCCGCCGCAGGTTGTGGAAGCCCCCACAAGGCACCTGCACTCTCCTAGCATCTGTGCAACTGCCCTGGATTCCCCAGGGCTTTTCAGGCTCATGTGGGCCTGGGTAAATGGGGCAGGAGGGTGTGCCAAGCAGCCGGTTTTTATTCCGGCATTTGCCAGAAGGGAAATTGCTAAAATGTTTTAAGGCCCCCTCAGGAGAATAAAAATGTCACACTGCCTTTAGCTTTTATCCCTCAGCTAAAATCAATGTTTTCTAAAAGAGAGGAGCTTTTAATACTCTTCTAAGAGTATTGCTTCAGATCCAGCTTATATTAATTAAGCACATACTTTTGGCAAGAGTTTTAAATAACTTCATTCCCATAACAATCAGCTATTAATCGTCTTCACCTCACATTTGTGGAAACTGAGCCCGAGGGACCAAGTGGCTCCTGAAGGTCACACAGCCTAAGGGGCAGAAGCAGAATTCGCACCTGGCTCCTGGAAGGCTGGTCGGTGTTCCGTCCTATGTCGTTTCATCCCGCCATACCCTGATCACGCTCTACAGAGGGAGGGGGTAAGCGGAAATGAAATATGCTATGGCTGAGTCCTATATGGGACTGTCATGATTCACTTACTCATTCTTTCAACAAATATTAATTGAGGAACTACCATACACCAGGCCCTCTTTGAGGTGCCAAAGATACAGCTGGGATTGAAAGAGACAAAACTCCCTGCCCTCGAAGAGTTTACACCTACTGTCGGTCACAGTCAACAAACAAGATGAGAAAAGTCAAATGTAGAGCATGTTTGTGAGCTTTAAGTACTAAGGAGATAACATATATTAGGGAAGAGAGATGAAAGGCCACACACAGGTTGGAAGGGGTGGAAATTTCCAGCATAATGGACTAGGAAGACCTCCTCCCTGAGAAGGAAACTTCTAAAAATTTTTTTGGTATTTCAGTTGTATTCAATTATTTCATTGGTATTTGCCTTTCAGTGTTGTTGGAAGGAATCCCGTCGTTGCATTCCT
Source organism: Mustela nivalis (assembly GCF_964662115.1). Taxonomy (NCBI): domain Eukaryota; kingdom Metazoa; phylum Chordata; class Mammalia; order Carnivora; family Mustelidae; genus Mustela; species Mustela nivalis. The sequence continues at coordinate 22,483,077 of NC_139021.1, read as the reverse complement.
GAGATATATTGTAAGAATCAACTTGATAATATTGATCAACTGTCCAATTATTTGCATATTAATTTGGCCCCACCTGGTGACTTAGGACCCATGTAAGGACCAGAAATTTTAGTTGTGTTTTGGAGAGTTCTTGGCCATTGCGGAGAACACAGAGCAGACAAACATGAGTTTATGTCTCATGCTTTCTGCGGTCATATTCCAATCCCTCTGCTACCAGCTTGTAACTTTCAGCATGTGACACAACATCTCTTAGAAAAGTCTGTAAGAGAGAGATATGATGGGTACTTGCCACATAGGACTGCTATGAGGGTTCCGTGAGATCAATCCCTTCCAAGTCTGTACTCAGATGGGAGTCTATATCATCTACATGTACATGTAATGTACATGCATAATGACTAGTTAATGTAAGAGACATTACTCTTGATGACATATTCACTAAAAACAAAGAATAAAGCTACCCAAACACTCCTATCTATGGCTTTCAAAGAACATCGATGTGAGTATGAATGTGGTATGGCAAATATCCCACACTGAGGAAATGTTTTTAATTTAAGGTGTGAATATAAACTAAAAAGGCAGGGTTTCTTTAAAGAGTCTTGAAGGCAATGCCACAAGCATCCTGAAGCATAATTGACCTCAGATAAAGATGTTGAAAAGTAACATGCATGGGGACACAGGTACAACTGCGGAGGTGATTATTTTTCATTGGTTAAAAAAAAAAAAAAAGCGAACCCATCAGCAGTAGGGACTGCATATGGCCATCATCTGTATCTCCCTGGTCACCAGAACAGTGCTCAGCAGACAAGCATGAGGAGACCCAGGAAGTGTCTGATGACAGCCAGTATCTGAGCATGGCGAGCCAAAGCTTAGCTGTAGGTCTGTGGTTGCACGCTCTGTTCCAGACTGCCCCAGGGTTTCCCAGGGATGCCTGAGGACTATAACTGACCAAGGCACTGAGAGCAGTCTTCCAGCATCCGCCTGTGCCTAGACTCCCCCTGCACCTCCACTTTCATTGATTTTATATACCAGAACCCAGGTCAGAATTTATTATTTTTTTAAAGTCTTACTACTTTAAAAAAAAAAAAAAAAGGTTTGAAACCTCTGAAAACCATTATTTTATAACTAGCATGTGGTTTCCATACTGTCGTACTTTCAGGATCCAGCCCAGTACCTGCTCCATGATAGTTATTCCAAGACTATTTGCTCAGTGGCTGGATTACACTGGGAAAACTGGGAGAAGCACACAAACACAGCTAACGCAGCCCCATCCGACCGGAACTCGTACAAGCAACTCTGGATATAAATATTGTATCAAGTAGTAAGATGGCGAAGGATAAGGGGTTAGCAGATTTCATTTATTTTTTAAGTTACTGAAACCGCTCAGAATTTTAATATGAGAGAGGCAAGGTAACAGCAGATGAACAGAGAATTAGCTAAGAGAGGAGAGACAAGTAAGATTCTGAAGTCTGCCAACTCTGGCCTGAAATTTCTCATTAGCTGGGTAACATTGGACAAGTGACTTAATCTTGCTAAACCTCAGTCCAGTTGTAAAATGAGGACAGTAAGAGTATGTGTGTTTTCTTGGGGTGTTGTGTGGATGAGATAAGGTATTTCACGGAAGGTTTCTAGTACAATTTGGGGCACATAGAGAACATTCAGTAAACGTTAGCTGCATACACACACATACACATACACACACACACTATTTGGGTATATATACACACATGCTATATATATGTGTGTCAATATATACATATATACTACATATGTACACACTAAGGGGATATATGTATACATATTTGTGTTTATTAAAATTCTTAAACTATGATATAAAAAATAATATAATCCTGGGTTTTAACATGAGTTTATTAGCAGCAGAACCAATTGTTCAAATACATGGGAAAATCCCAAAGTATGGGTTCTCTGGCTAAACCAAAAGCTTAGAAAGCCCATTTCCCCTCACACACACACATGTGCATGTGCCCACACATGCATACACACATTTACACACAGGCATGTATGCACACACATATGCATACACACACTTGGCTAGCCCAGCAAGCACCCTATGTCTTATTTCTCTTACAATCACCCAGCAGGACTTTAAGGCTCTTTGGAAAAGACTGAACCATTAAGAAGGTCTAATTCTCTCACACATCAACAGCCCAAACAGGCCCAGAATAATGAAGGTATTTGTCTGATGCATATGGACTATCCAAAAACAATAGCCAGTATTTATTAAGAACTAACTATGCATCAGGCACCACGCTGAGCAGTTTACCTACATCACCCTAATCAACAGCTTCCTGAATTAAGTATTATTATCATTACCATTTCACACACGCTTGCGCGCACGCGCAGGGATTAAATAAGTTGGCCAAAGTCTTAATGCTAGTAAGTGCAAGAGCCTGGATTTAAACCAGGTTTGTATGATTCCAAAGCCTTAGCTCTATTACCTTCTTACTTGTAACCCAGGCAACCTGATTCCCCATTTCATCAGCTGAAGTCCTGCCCCAGATTGTTCCAGAACCTCTAATTGATGTACTTCTTTTCCTTTCAGAATATGAAACTGCATCTCTGATTCATAAAACACCCAAGACACATTTTCCAGAAATCTGATGTCCCTGCCAGAGAATTTGAGCTATGTCTACACAGCAGTCCTATTGGAGTCAACCTGATCAGTCTATGTTAAGGATGATGTTTTTAAAAAATTCGTTTTTGGAGAAAATTAAGCAACAAGAGGGTTGCCTAAAGTTTTCCACTTTCTCCTGGTTATTTTGGTTTCATTTCAGAATAACTCCTCCACCCCTGCCCCCACCACACCCCCTCGCCCCCAACTTACAGAAAACACTTCTGTGATCAAATTCACAGTGAGCAGCCCTGGCAGTCTTGAAGATGGAGTCATCTGGTAGATTTCTGTGTGTGCTCCCTTCCTGTGAGCCCCAATAAAATAGGCATTTGCTACCATACTTAAAATTCATTACTGATCATGGGAGCCAGTGCCAGCATAAGTGATTTTAAAGTAAGAGTATCACTGTGATATTGGGTTTTCCTGAATGAATGAGTAACACTGCTGGCAATGTGTTTCCTTGACCCTTTGTGTTTCATAACTCTCGCAGGGAGCTATGACAACTAAACATTTCAGTCATTCATGTACTAGGAATTTATAAGCACTTCCTCTATACCTGGCACTGAGTAAGAAACTGAATATTAATTTTTTAAATAAAAATATCTTTCTTACTTGAGTGTCTTCCAGGGTCCAGGTACTATGCTGAGAGTTTTTCAGACATTGTTTCATTTCACTCTCAAAACAGGGAGCTTGAAACCGTTACTACCCCTGGCTTACAGATGAGGAAACGGAGACTTACCAAGTTAAGTCATTTGCTCCGAGTCCCGTAGCCATGTAGTAATGGAGCTGGGAAACTTTGAGTCAGAATGGGGTTCCTGGCATTTACTGAATGACCTCAGCGACAGAGGCATCCACGGGGTTTTTCTGAGATACCGATAGAGATTTTGTCCTCCAAGAAGCTTTCAGATTAATTGTGTAGAGCAGTGGGGAGATTTGCCTCCAAGGGGGCATTCAGCAATGTCTAAAACCAATTTTTATTTTCACAGTTGGGGTAGGGGGAGATGCTACTCGTATCTGGTGGGTTGAATCCAGAGAAGCTAGTAAACATCCTACAATCTGGAGGGAGCCCTCACCTCTCCCCCACCCCTACCACAAAGATTCACTTGCAGCAAAATGTCATTATTTCTAATGTTGAGAAACATGGACATAGAAAAGACAACCTGTAGAGAACTAAAATTAAAATCAATAATGTATAGCTATGCTAAGTCACTGAAGAGAATAGAAAGGTTAGATTGTGGAGAATGTTTCAAAGAGAAAAACTTTGGAGTACAAAGTCTAGAATACAAGTTTTGGCATTGGATAAACCCATATCCCAAGTCTGCCCTTAACAAATCACAAAACTGGACAGAGTTTCAATGTCCTCATCTTTAAATGGAGATAAAAAATACTGACCTTACAAGAATATTATAACAATTGATATGAAGCCTTGAACTTGCTACCCTAAAAGTGATAACCACTCTGAAAGGCTTTACTTTCCATAGTTACAGATAATGTCAAAGTACCTAAAATAGTTGGACTGGGTTTACTATAGTGTGATTACTTCAACTCTTTTAATGACATTACAAGTCACTACGTCATCTCTCAAGCTGGTTGTTGCACAAACCATTACATTCCTGGATGAACCCGGAATAAGAGTCAAGATTCCAGCTCTCTCACCAGTATTTTTGGTTCCTTCATGTTCCTGGTAAATAACTGCTCTAGACTGGATGTCTAGATGCTTGATCCCTCCACCCCAGATTCATTTCTGAAAACCGAATTCTCTACGGGATAACATTTGGAGGTGGGATGTGATTAGGTCATGAGGGTGGAGTCCTCATGAATGAGATTGGTGCCCTGATAAGAGAGCTCCAAGAGCCCCTTCCCCCACTTCCACCATGTGAAGGTATAGCGAGAAGACAGCCCTCTGTGAGCCAGCAAGCAGGTCTTCACCAGACACTGAATGTGTTGGCACCTTGCTCTTTGACTTTCTAGCCTCCAGAGCGATGAGAAATAAATGTCTGCTGTTGAGGACCCACCCAGCCACCTAGGCTAAGGTACTAACTTCTCTATCTTAAGCCACTACACAATTCCTGAGCTGTACTATCCAAGTGAATCCCCAGTGATTTAAAAAGTGGGTGACATCCTGACAATTTTAGTGGCCGCACTTCAGCCTACACATTTTTATGAGAAGAGTCAGTTCCTACCTGTCCTTCTTCTTATTTTTCCCTTCCCCACATGCCATACAACATGTCTTTATGCCACCCAGGGGCCAAACTTGCCAACAACTTCCATCAAGGAGATCTGTATCTTCAAAGGATGTAGCAGAATGACCCTGAACCCAAGCAGGATGAGCACAGAACTCTCTGGACAGATTCAGGCCCAGATTAGTCTGAGCCCAAAAAGTGAGAAGGTACTAGGTCCTGGGGCTAAGGATGAGTCTTAGGGTGCCTGAAGGTCTGGCAAAAGCCAACACAGCTAGTACGCTAGGTGACAGCATGGCCCAACAAGTCAAGAGTCCATGTATTTTTCTTTTCTTTTTAAATTTTATTTATTTATTTGACAGAGAAAGAGATCACAAGTAGGCGGAGAGGCAGGCAGAGGGATAGCGGAAAGCAGACTCCCCACTGAGCAGAGAACCCAATGCGGGGCTAGATCCCAAGACCTTGACATCATGACCTGAGCCAAAGGCAGAGGCTTACCCCACTGAGCTACACAGGTGCCCTCAATTTTTTTTTTCTGAGAACGTTTAAATAGTCCCCTTTTCTTGAGGAAAGGGAACTGGAATGTGTGGAAATTGCTCATGAGGAACTTTGAAAATAGTTCTCCTAGGCAAGTCTGAGCATTTTGTTCTGCTAATGAAGAAATGGTGGCTGGCCCTTGATAAAGCAGTGGATGGGTTTCCATAGCTCTCAGCTGCCCACACGCAGGGCTCATCAGGGCCTTGCTTCATCGATGCAGAACCTGCTCAGGCTGGGTTTCACACACAAGGACCTGCTCCTTTGCTCAGGACTCAGCCAACTTGGCTTGGAGCATGTTTGGTCCCTTTGCATGAAACACTTTCTGAGACTTACCATTTCTCTGCGCTACAACATTTCTGTCGTATCAAAAGTGGATTGTGCCTCTCTTTCTATTAAAAAGGAAAATTTCCTATATTACATGTGCTCCTGACATAGCCTTGCTCTCTCATTCTCTACAGTGAAAAGAACAGTAAAATCAGACAAGTAAGTTTCCCTCTAGGAATGAACGAGCTTGACCACGTTAGAGCATTTTTCTCTGTGAAGTGTAGAAAAATGTGCCTACCTCAGAGGTTTGCTCTGAAGATTAAATAAAGAAGTGAAATGACATTTTTCAAGTTCCTTGCTTAATGTCTGGCATTCAATAAATGGCGGTTGCAGTTGTTACTATTTTGATTATTACTGTGGTTGTTCAGTTTCCTTATCTGTAAAGCTACACATTTGATCATTCAGTCAACACCAAACTACACTCCAGGGATACAATGGTGAATAAGACAGATGCGGTTCTTGTTGTCATGGAACCTCTTTCCAACAGTAGAGAAATGGACAATAATCAGGTGTCTGAGCAACATAATTTTAGAGAATGGGATGCGCTATGAAGAAAAACATGGCAGTGAATCAGGGAATGACTGTTAGAAATGGGAAACTACTCTAAATTCTATAATCAGAGGCAGTTTTGCTAAAAAAAAAAAAAGTGCTGAAAACTGAATAATTAGGAATCAGAGGGTTCTAGGCAAGAAGAATAGGAAGTGCAAATGTCCTGCAGTAGGAAAACACCTGAGGGGTTAAAGACAGGAAAGAATATCAGGGTGACTGGGGCACAGTGAGCAAGGGAGAGAATGGCTGGGATCAAGCCAGAGGAGCAGGAAAGACGTCCAGTAGAGCAGGCTGGTAAGTCACAGCAAGGAATTTGGATTTTATTCCAAGTGTGGTAGAAAGCCACCGGGAGTGTTGAAGCAGGGAAGCGAGGAGCTTTGAATCACAATTTTAAAAGATAATTTGAGCCTTAGCCTCAACCAGAAGAGGGCAAAAGTAAAGGCAGAGGAAGACAATTAGACAGCTAATAACTCAGTAACCACAGGTAAGACGATGATGGCTGGGACACAAGTCTTTCCTTCTCTAGGTCACTGCGAAGAATAAAGGAAAGAACATAAGTGCACCTGGAACAATTCTTTACACAAAGGAGATGCTAACTAAAAATATTTTAATTCTCTTCTTTCAACTCTGTTCTTTAGCAGAAACCCTATTTCCACAAAGAGCTCTAAGAGGCAGACATAACGCACGTAACTGTGAATGCCAGAGACTTGAAATCTCATCAACTGAATGTTGATACAGCAACATTATAATAAGGCCGAGCAAATGCCAATTTAAGCCTGGTACATATTGCCTTGTGTTGCCATTTTGTTAGAAGTCCAAAAACTATTATGCTGGAACACTGTAAACTCATTTTTAAAAAAGTAGCGGAGGGACCATAATGTGTTTTGAATTCACAATCTAGGATCACCATTCTCCTCCAGCCCAAAGAGAAGATTAAAAAATTTCCAATTTAAAACCATACCAGATTTGTCTTGCAATTAATGCTGAAGGCACAATCCGGCTGTCTTGAATTAAAGCTGCATGCTTTGCTGCTATCAGCTAATGGATACTATAAAGGGTCTGTTATAAAATAAGTGCAAGGAATACACTTAATTGTAATTCAGATGAGGGATAAGAAACGCAAGTGGAGCTGGGAAGCTCTGGATTAGAGCATTCGCAGGGAGTCAGGAAAGAGGAGGCAGCATCACGTCATCCTTAAGAATCCGGGTTCTAAGGAATGACTTCTGGGAGTGGATCTGTCCTTCCTTCTGTATTCTCCTGGGTGTGCCACCTTGGGGGAGTCTTTCCATCTCCCTAACCCCCAGTCTCTGCCCCCCGTGGAGTCTGAAAAAGAATAATACCTCTGTCAACAGACGGTGGTCAAAATCACACATGAGCATCTATTTAAAGGGTGGAGCATGATGTTTGCATCAGGTTTAAAGAAATATCAGTTATCTTTATTACCCTCCAGTACCCTGAGGCTCAGGTGAAGGGACTGGAATTATTTATTCTGGAACTGAGAAGGCTGAGTGTATAATTTAGATTTTTACGATGAAAATCGCCACAGTGTATTGAATCCTCAGGGGACTAGATGCTGTGCCAAGGGTGTAGGTTTGAAAAGGAGAAAAAAAAGGGGGAGGGGTGGTAACTGGGTGGCTCAGTCATTAGGGGTCTGCCTTCAGCTCAGGTCATGATCCCGGGGTCCTGGGATCGAGCCCCGCACCAGGCTCCCTGCTCAGCGGGAAGCCTGCCTCTCCCTCTCCCCCTTCCCCTGCTTGTGTTCCCTCTCTGGCTGTCTCTCTTCTCTGTAAAATAAATAAATAAAATCTTTTGAAAAAATAAAAAAATAAAAATAGGAAACGAAAAACAAAATCAGCCCCCAACATTCAGAAGCTGGCTGGGCACTCCCAGCTAGACCTTGTTAGTCTCCTATTAGACATAAAGCATCTCACAAAATACTGACCTCAGACAAGGTTGCTCTGAGACCAGAATAAAATGACACAAAGCAATGTCACTTTATAACCCTGTCCCAGCACAGACACAAGCGAATGCCACACAGCTCCTAGCTCCCCACATGAATGACTGCTATGGGTTTACCGGTTACCTCTTTATACTCAGCTGGTTCCACCCCCATAGGTAAGTTTCATTGAGATACGCAACCATAGAGTTGCCTCTGCTTACTGACAGTAGCTAATCTAGAGCAAACCCTCTCCATATCACCTACTCGGAGCCCAAATTCTCTAACAGGTTCTTTCTAACACCCTCTTACAAGACATTCCCACAGTTGCCATAGGGTATGTCTTCCTCCACTGCAACAAATAATAAAGCCAATTTGTTTAACTACAAGTGTTTTCCCAGGGATCTTTGACTGAAGTGCATTAATCCTTAAACAACCCTGTAAGGCATGTACCTCTATTCAACAGCAGAGGAAATTGAGGTTCAAAGCAATTAAGTGACTTCCCCAAGATCCTCCACACAGCAAATGTCAGAGAATAGACTTCAGGTCAGGTCTGTCCCACTGCAAAGTCCAGGTTCATCAATGCCTCAATTTCATCCTAGTCTTAAAGGCTGATCGCACTTTGGGTACAGTCCAATGGATGACAAAGCAAGAAAAAATTGTCAAGAAGCAACAGGAGGGCCTTCTTAATAGGAAGAGGCATGAGATGTGTTGGAAAGGGGAGCTAATTTTCCCACCAATGGAAGAGTATTCTTCTTAACTGAACTATAGTGAGGCGATATAAAGGTAAAGGCAGATACATTATGACTAGAAAATGTCGAGCAGGGCGCCTGGGTGGCTCAGTGGGTTAAGCCACTGCCTTCGGCTCAGGTCATGGTCTCAGGGTCCTGGGATCGAGTCCCGCATCGGGCTCTCTGCTCAGCAGGGAGCCTGCTCCCCTCTCTCTCTCTCTGCCTGCCTCTCCGACTACTTGTGATTTCTCTCTGTCAAATAAATAAAATCTTAAAAAAAAAAAAAAAAAGAAAATGTCGAGCAACTTAGCAGGACAGGTTGGGGGCGAGAGAGGACGCCGTCACACCCTACAACTCTGTTCTGTTACAGAAATAGCAGTCTATAACTGAATGGTACTTATGTTCGGAACAAAGATACAGAAGCCGTTAGGAGTAATATTATCCTCCAAATGATTGGAAATATTTCAAATAAATGAGAAATAATTATTTTTACATTTCAAATTTATCTTAGTAATTGGATAATATAAGATTTAGTTTAATTATTTTCAGGCAGAAAGGGAAAAACTGGCAAGTGAACATTTAATGGGGAAAATATATAGCTTGCACAATTTAAAAATAAAATCTGACAGTTTGCATGCTTAGCACCTTTCATGCAAGAATTTCAGAGTGTTTTGTAAAATGAATTATACCTCCTTCCCTTCCCCCACCATCCCTAAAGAAGCTTTATTTTACAACTGCAAGAAAAGGCTCGTGAAAGCATGACAAATCTCACGTGCCAGAGACGTGTGGCATGCTCTGAGTTCAAAGGAGGCCTTGGGTTGATCTTCTGAATAGGAGCCCACTCACATATGTTAGCCAGTATCCGGGGAAGCTAAATCCCTCCTTTTGGACCTGCTCTCCTCCTCAGTCACTTTAACCCCCTTGTCCTCCTCCTGGAGGACCCCATATCTTCCTTCCTTCGATTCAGAAAGTTGGTCTTTCTGTTCTATCTGGTTTCCTTTGAATATTCCCTGAGAAATGATGAGGAAGGAGAAGTTTCACAGGGGAAGCAGGCCTTGACAATCAGGCCTTTGGAGAGGGCCTCTGCAAGAAAATAAGGCTTTTCTGTGGCCATGTAGGCTTCGTCTTGGCGGTCAAGGAAGACTTCCTTTAGAAGGTGATGTTTGAGCAATCTGAAGAAGTTAGGAAGCAAGTGAAGGAAAGGAATATTCCTAGGCAGATGGAATACAAGAATGAAGGTCTTGAACCAGGAGGATATCTAGAGTGCTGAGGCATGGCTGAAGAGGAGAGAGTTGGGGTAGAAGAGCAGCAGTCAGAGAGGTCAGTGTGGACCAGGAGAGAACAGGTTGGGTAGGGTCTTGTGGGTCACTATAAGGACCCTGGCTTTTCTTCTGCAACAGATGCATACACTGGAATTTTTTAGAATAAGAGTAACATCACCTTAAATTTTAAAGGAATCTGAATGGTATTTTCAAGCATAGACTAAAGGGAGGCCAATGTGGAAGTAGAGAGTTCAGTGAGACGTTTATTGCAACTGTCTCTGTAAAAGATGATCATGGCCTGGACAACCATCTTCGGAGGGGAAGGTGGAAAAAGTCTCAGGAGTCTCAATATATTTTGAAGGAAGAGCCAATGATATTTGCTGACAGAATGGATGTGGGGCATGAAAGAGCTGAAGGTGACTCCAAGCATTTTGGCCTGAGCAACTCGGAGGATAGAATTGTCATTGACCAAGATGGGAGAGACTGAAAGTACAACACTTTAGGGAGGAAGGATCAGAGGTGCACTCATAGGGATGTTCCATTTGAGATGTCTGTAAGACATCCAAGGAGAGATGCCCAGGAGGCATTTGGATATACAAATCTGGAGTTTGTAGACAGGTTGACATTGCAAATAAAAAATTAAGCACTGCCAGCATATTGGCAATAGTGGAGTCACGGAACTAGATGAGAGCACCAAGGAAAAGGGTGCAGGTGACAGAGGTAAGAGAACAAAGAGCTAAGCCCATGATATTTGGGAGAAGTGCAGAGGAATTTACAGAGGAAGCAGGAGGAGGTGAAAGTAATGACAGGAAAAGACCCAGAATATGAGTATTCTGGAAGCCAAGTGGAAAAAAAAAATTCAAGGAGAAGCAAGGGATTGTTGTGTCCAATGTTTCTGATGAGTCAAGTGTAGTCACTAAAAGTTGGTCAATGGATTTAGTGATGTAGGGTCACAGGCATCCTTGAGGAAAACAGTTTCTTTGATGTGAGGGAGGGTTTTTTCAGAGAAGTAACAGTCTATTTACATGCTGGAGAGAATAACCCAGGAGAATGAAGAAATTACTGCTATGAGAAAGACCATTGCTGAAGCATGTCTTTGAGCAGTAGGAAAGGAAACAGAATTCAGCACTCACATGGAGTGGCTGTCCTTTGATAGGGGCATGGGCATTTTCTTTCTACAGTAACAGAAGGGAAGGGAGAATGTATCACTACAGATGCTGAGAGGCAGGTAAATGTGGTGGCGGTCTGTGGGAAGTTAGCTTCTGTTTCTCTGTTTTCGGTAAAAATAGGAATCGAAGCCATTTCTAGTGACACAGACATACTAGAGATTTGAAAAGAAAAGTTGTAGTTTGCTTGTCCAGAAAAGCAGAATGAATAAATGAAGAAAATGTAATTTGATTTCTGGGAAGCATTAGATATGCACGTAAGGTTCAAGGTCATTATGTCTGTGTGTGTGTTTTTCAGCCACATCAATGCATGGGTACAGGCATAGAACAGGCAGAGAGTTCTATTTAACCGAGGTTGGGGTTTGGCCATGTCAGTACAAATAAGGAGGGCAAGAGAATTGAGAGTACATGCAAGATAATGATTATAAGGACTGACTGTGGTATTTGAGTTGGTTAGGGAGGCATGTGCTTAGAAGGGAGGGTGAGGAATACGGTGATAAGATGGATGGCTTGTAGAATGAGCTGGGAACAGAAGCGGGGGACAAGGAAAAGGTAGTAGGATCAATAGGTTGCAGATCCCAAAGAGTTCAAGGAGCAATGGTATCGGGGCTGTTAGGGAAAGTAAGCTGGAGAGGTAAGAAGTGGGGGTCAGATGGAAGGATACTTGAAACTGAAATTATGGGTGGGCTGTATGGCATCTAGACTCTAGAACATATAGTGGTTGGGGATTGGGTCAGAGGAATTGTGCTGGCATGAGATCATGGGAGGAAAGGTGATCAGGGAACGGAAGGGCCAGGATATTGGAAGTACCATCTGATATTAAACAAGGGAGGATCAAGAAAGGGGAGAATGACATTGAGCCAGGGTGAAAGTCTTCAACAAGTAGATAGGAGAGACCCAGGGCATCTACAAAAGACTACAACAAAGACAGTGACAGTTGAGATTGTCTGATGACAAGAGAGTCAAAGCGGCAGGGTTTTAGGGAAGAGGGAGGAAGAATGAATGGTCTCGAAATGGAAATGGTGAACTAGGAAGACACCAGCTGCCCCTCTCAGCCCCAGTGCACAAGAGGCGAGTAGGGGAGGAGCTACCACCAGAGGGAGCTGCAGGGAGAGCAGGGTGTTTGAGGAAGTCCAGGTTAGGTCAGTCCGGTGTTACACACTCCTGTACATACACTGCTCATACACACAAAAAACACAACCAAGGAAACATACAGATGGGTGCACGCTTGCATGGATAGATGTTATGGTATGCAAAATATAGCTCAATAAAGCCTTTTTTTTTTTTTTTAAGGAAGCATATAGAGATCTTTAACAGCAAGGAAATCAGACCCATTTTAGGGGAAGTAAAAAAACAAGTCTTTTTAAGAAAGTATCTGATGGAGATGTCTCAATATAAAAAAAAATCTTATATTCTTAGCACATAATGATATTACCTTTCCCTTGTTTGTTTGTTTTTTTTTAAGATTTTATTTATTTATTTGTCAGAGAAAGAAAGAGCATAAGCAGCAGGAGCAGCAGGCACAGGGAGAAGCAGGCTCCCCACTGAGCAAGGAGCCTGATGTGCGACCCAATCTCAGGACCCTGGGATCATGACCTGAGCCAAAGGTAGACACTTAACCAACTGAGCCACCCAGGCACCCCAGGACAGGACTTTTAAAGACCACCCCTGCCCTGAAGATGTAGTACAGAAGTATTCTGTCCAAAGTATAAGAGAAGAGCAGAAGCTAAAAAAAAAAGTATCTGATGGGCATGTCTCAATGTGAAAAAAACACTTATATTCTTAGCATATGATGATACTACCTTTCTCTCCTTTTTTTTTTTTAAGATTTTATTTATTTATTTGTCAGAGAGAGAGCGCACGCACAAGCAGGGAGAGCAGCAGGCAGAGGGAGAAGCAGGCTCCCCACTGAGCAAAGAGCCCGATGTGGGACTTGATCCCAGGACCCTGGGATCACAACCTGACCTGAAGGCAGCCCTTAACTGACTGAGCCACCCAGGCATCCTATACCTTTCCCTTCTTTGAATTCACAGAGTTCTCTTTGAATTTCACTCATGGCCCTTCCACCATACTTCATCTGAGTATCTGCCCTGAATTATCTACAAGATTGGAAGGCCCCTGAGAGCCTTGAGTATGTCTCCCCCAGTTTGACACCCTCTATATGATGTGGCGCCATTTCTAACACACTGGAGACCCAAATAATGTTTCTTTAAATGTGCTGAATTAATTTAAATATTTATTACTTCAAAGCATCGAAGTAACACCTACTCTATTCATATAAAAAGTAAATCAGAGTATTTTATTAATTGTCATTAGCTAATAATCATCTTAAAGTCAGAGAGTCAGAAAGAAATGGTCAAATAAATGTGAAGAATGTGTCCGACATGCAACTTTCAGAATTATATGGTGAAAAAAACCAGTATATAATTGCCAGGAAAGTTATTTAAAGCAGAAATATGAGATTAAAAACGCCAAAGGTGTAAATAACTATAATCTGCTGATTTATTACACGTGTCTCTTAGAGCCAAGTTTTATTTTAAGATTAGATCTTGGATATTTTCACCATGTTGCCGCAAACGAAGCTAAAATTTTCTAAACTCAGATGCTATGCATTTTTCATCTCTTAGATGTCACTTCATCTCTTCTCAAACCAAGTTCATTTCTGTAACTTAAGTATTGTGAAATATATATATAAAATCTTTTAGGGAGGTTTTTTTTTTTTTTTTTTAAGTCTAAAAGGCACTCTAACAATGCTCACCCCTGTCTACATTTCATCAACAGACCACATTAGGGAACAGGCTGGCTCTAGAAATAAATAAAGGTTACTTTTTTATCATTAGAACTGCAAACATGGCTTTAACTATCAGTGATGATTCAGGGCCACTTGCTGAGGAAAATCATCCTTTCAATCATAGGCAGAGGTGTGAAAGTGTATTATGGATCCCATATTGCACACCGGACCCAATTACCTGCAACTCTTTCCTCTCTTACAAGCCACATTCTACTTGGGTTTCTATACATATCTAATTCTGACTGCTAACTTAATCCTCTAGCTATATAAGGGAGCAGCCCACAATAAAAATGCGAGGTGTAATCAGTTGTTTAAGAAATGATTCACTACCAAAGTTAGTGGCTTCTGAATGCATCTATGTTCTCAAACTTTCCAGCAAGGCTTTGCTACTTCTATTTCTAAGAAACAGTTCTCCAATTACACCACCATGAAATGTGACCTTTCTCTCCAGCTGGCACTGAGGGTTAGCCAAAATCATTAAAAAAGTACAGGTGTGCTGACAATTCAAGCCAACTCAACAGTGGCATGGTATGAGGCTGAGTGGATGAGAAGGGGAAATTTACAGGAAGGCTTGCACAAAATTGAATCCTTAATATAATCTTAATAATGTGAGCTGCTTAAGCCAAATATTTGGCCTCCACACCTCCCCCATGAAATATGATTGACTGAGAACTTATATGAAACTGCAGTTTAGGGATATTGTAAGTTTTTAATGTATGAAGTACAAGTATTTGCTGTATATATGGCTTGTCCAATTTGACTCTGCTTTATCTCCTTCAGCGTTTTGTCCCCAAATGGACTGGGGAGGGTTGGTGTCAATGGCCAGTGACCTTTAACCACTGGAGAAGCTTCAAATTGTCCCGGTGACCAAAAAAGGGCAGAATAAGGACCAGTGATAAGGAACAGAGGTGGATTTCTTTTCCTCCTACGGAAGGACTTCATTAGGGGTGCTAAAAGAACAACAGGCTTTCTTGGGAAGCTTCTCATCTCTAGAAGTGCTCCAGAGACAATGGGTCGTAAGACATCTTGGGTAGCTTAGACTAGATAACCTGGAAGACTTATTCAAGTTCCAAGGTTTTATTCCAGATTCCCGGCCAAGGCACCATACTGGGGTTGGTATGGTTCCCATTGTCTGATGGTGCCATCCTTCCTCTAACCTCTGAACCTTTGTGTATCCCATTCCCTTTGCTTGGGCACACTTCCACTCCCTTACCCCTTCAGATTTGAGCTTCTAAGCCACCTGCTTCTTCCTCTACTTCCTCCTAGGAAGTCTTTGCTTTCCTAACAAATTTGGGCCAGGTATTTTTCTTTGGGCCAGGTATCCTTTCTTTAGGGCACTCCTTACCTCCCCTATCACAGCACTTGCTCTACCCGATTGGAACTCTTTAGAGGTAGGGAACATACCTGTATCATAATGGCATGACCTCACTGCACAAGACCTACACCAGAGCCAGCTCTCAATGAATGTATGTGCAATGACTAAATTACTGTATTATTGAAATCCTGCTCTGTCTTCTCCAGAAATCCATTGCACCTAGAAATAGTTGAAGCAAAGATACTTCACCTTGCTTAGTCATACTATTTTATGGGCCTCAAGTCCTTTTCCTACCTAAGAAGTGCTCCTAATAGAACACAGTTACCATTCATGTGCTGTAGGAATACTTGTGTGCTATCAGATCACAAAGGAATCTTCAAGCTAAAGCAGTTAATTAATACTTGCTAAGGCTGCACATGTTTTAAAAGCCACTTCAAGAAGTGAATAAGTCCATTCACAGCAAAACTGTTTGTCAGGCCACCATCTATGTGACCCAAATTCTCATTTTGGGTGGGGCGAACTCCGTTCTAATTAAGAATCCTGATGATGCCAGTCCCAGGGAGAACCTTGCCAGGGCCAGTCCCCACAAGCAAAACTGTGGATGTTCCAATCTTGTTAGAAAATGCTCTGAATAACTGGGAGGTACAAGACACCTTGCTCAGCTACTTCCTGCAACTGCCTACCAGGGCTAATGGGCATAAATCAGAAACTGTGATGAGGATGTACCCATCGATCTAAGATGCATAATTAAAAGAAGATAGTTCAATCCACTTTTCCGCATGATGTGAAACCCATCCACTAACCTAACTGATTTAAGAGGGAAAGAACACACTCAGTATTGAATAGTTTAAGTGATGAAGAACAGTCAACTCTACAATTTCATCACTTCCCATCTACTGTCATTTTTTGAACTATGACTTTTGTTTGACGGCTGTGTGCAAACTGCTTTAGTCATTCGAAACCCAATAAGTAGAGGTTGTTGATGAGAAGAATCAGACTAACCTATGCCAGTTATCCCCTGCATCATGACCGAAGATGAGACATGTCCACAGTTAACAATCCTATAGCCAGCCTCTAGCCATCACCTGACTTCCTGACAAATCTTCCTACTCAACCACAATTTTCCCTATGTTTACCCTCTACCTCTTCAACATCCCTCATAAGAAAAGATCCTACTCTCATTCCTACTTGACTGTTGCTTACCTCAATCAATGTTTCTCAAACTTTAATGTGTTTAAGAATCATCTGGAGATTTTATAAAATGCAGATCCTAGGGGCACCTGGGTGACTCAGTCAGTTAAGCATCTGCCTTGGGTTCAGGTCATGATCCCAGGTTCCTGGGATTGAGCCCCATCTCGGGTGTCTCTGCCTGACACTCTGCCTGCTTGTTTTCAATCTGTATCAAATAAATGAATAAAATCTTTTTTAAAAATAAAATAAAGTAAAATACAGATCCTAATTTGATATGTCTGTGGTGGGCTTTCAGAGATTGCTGATGCTGCTGGTCTGTGAACAATGATCTAGAATAGTAAGAATGGATGCCCAAGACTCAGCATAGGAGCCATCAATCTAAACAGCTTTAGCCAGTCTGCAAATTCCTAAAATTTTTAGCAAATGATTATGTGTATGGAATTTTCTAGGGAGAGGGTCTGTAACTCCCATCAGATTCTCAAAGGACCCCGTGCAAAAGTTAGGAACAATTGGCCAAAGCTACCAGTTTCAACTCCTAGCTATGCCATGTCTCCTTCTTCCCCAACTGTGTCTTTCCAGCTGTTCTTGAAGTATTCACCCAGCAATCCCATCAACAACTGGTTTTCTATGCCCAACCAGATTTATGTTATTCAAAGTACCTGGTAGGCTGGTCATAACTGATTTTAAGAATTGGCACCACCGGCAAAAACAGATCCAAGATTAATGACCCAGAGACATGAGGGATTAAACAGCATGATGTTGGGCAAAGAAAATTGTTTGGGGAAGCAGAAAGACCTCAGATTGAATCCTAGCTCAATATCCACCTGAGTCTACAACCTTAAATAAATTGGTGAGCTCCTCTAAGCTTTGATGTTCTCCCCTCTAATAAGATCTACTTGTAGGCTTTTTGTGAAGATAAAATAATAAGGACAAACTTCTCACCACAGAGGGCTTACACAATTAATTAATTACTCTTCTCCTCCTCTTTTTCATAGATGAAAAACTATGAAAGATAAATTAGGAACTAAATTATTAATAAACAATTTAAAACTAAGATCTAATAGGTTAATATAACAATAAAAGAAGTGCCCTTCTAGACTTGGATTCTGAATAATAAGAAAAAATATCAGACTGGGTGTGGTGCATAAACAATGAATTTTGGAACACACACACACACAAAAATTAAATTTAAAAAAATACCCATTTTTATATTACATTTAGGTAGTTTTTCTTTAGGACCTAAAATAAAACTAGAACTGAAAATTTGGGAGGAATTTTTAAGGGAAATAAGGAATTCTTACACCACATTTCAACCTTGTTTGGTTTAAGGAAATTGTGTTAGAAAATGCCTGCTAACTAAGAACTCACAGCAAATATGTAGCCAATTTTAATACAACACTGTAAAACTGTTCTGGAAAGTTAAAACTAGTTATTAACAGAGTCTGGGTGGGAAAAATATTCTCTAGGGGTGAAATGATTTCCCATGTGAAGACTCAGGCTCAGAGGACTCTTGATCATAAGCCGTTCCAATATTACATAGTAAAAATGTCATTGGTTCCTTATCGAAGAGTAACTTGGTCCTCACAGGCACATTTTCATCAAACCTCATGCAGCTAATTATTGCAGAAATAATGTTAAACAACCCGCATTTCATGCTCAGTGTGATATTATACCTTTAGTTGTTTGTCCCAGAAACTTCAGCATTTAAGATATTTCATGGCCCCAACACACACTTTTAAGGGAATACTTCTTATTCGATCACATTCTGTTTTTAAAAACTACTGAAGAATTTGAAAGAAAAGCTATCTCTTTGGACCAATTTGTCAAATAATGAGAGTTCAAAGCTCTATTATCTCTTATTCTAAAATACTCTGTTATCCCTTGAGGATAAATTGTTCCATTTCTGATAAGGTCCTTGTCCAATCCAAATTACAAGCAGAGGAAGTCTTGGGGGAGAAATGTGTTTACTTATTTTTCCACGTAACATCTTCAAAGAAACTTTAAGGAAGAAAGAACTCCTAAGGATATCTTCCAAAAGTAAAAAATTCAGTAAGACATTCTCCTCATCCTCCTAAAACAATCTTTATCTCCAAGGAAATTGAACCAGTACTCAAGATCCTACCTCTCAATGTTTTCCAAAAGAGTTGTCCTTATTCATCTAATATAAATATCATCTGTGGACTCATTCTTTATACCCCCAAGATTCACATTAAAGCTAGTTTAAAAATAATTTGCCATTTACATATGTTTTCACTAGATTGAAAGTCAAAAGCTCTTCAACCCTTGCCATTCCGGCAACAAAAGACAGATCCTCATTATCTTAAGGGTTTTATGCAGCAAGATAGAGTGCTGGGCTTCTGAAAGAGATACGTTTCTCGTGGTGAAGGGTTAAAAGAGGACACCAAACCACCCTCTGGAAGTCATTAAGTTACAAAGCCCCAAGAAGATAAAAGTTTCCATTTTCTAAAATGTAAATCAAAAACATATTCATTAGTATTGCAAAACAAACATGCAAATCTTCACCACTTGAAAAGCTCGGCTAAATATGTACAAGGGCTAAACCCAAAAATACATCTGGTCCTCGGTTACAGAACTTGCTTTTTTGGTTTTATCTAAAGAGTTTGTCTGTCTTCCATGGTTGGCTTCTTGGATTATTGCAATTCATAATAAGCCTTTTAGCTAAGGATGAAATAAACAAAGATAAAGTCTATGTCCTCGTTTTAAATGGTCCAGATGGGATGATTTTTCCATATGTTTAGCACACCCACTGTTTATTAATCATTGCTAGCAGAGCTTAGAGGATTACTGGGTTTAGTGCCTGGGCCAGGGTTGAAATTTACAGTTTGTATAATCTCTGCACACCTTTTTAATGGTCCATCCTTTCTGGATTGTTCTTTGTGCCTAATTCAGGTTGGGTGTGTTTGTCCAAACCTGTGTGTGTGTATGTGTGTGTGTCATCGTGTGTGTGTGTGTGTGTGACATATTATAGGGTAGAGAGTCTCAGCCAACTGATCAAGATGAGGCTTTTGTGCCCAAATTTGGATACAATATCAGTCTCAAGGAATGTGTTACATCATAACAATGACAATGTGGGTAAAACTGGCAATACTTAACTCACTACCCTTTATAGTGATTTACTTAGTGTCTGGCAATCTGTTTTTCATATGATGTTTGTTTCTCATAAACAGTTTCAACATGGGAAAGTATGGTGTCAAGATAACAGTCATATCATTCGTCATTGCAGAACTTCTATGAGCTTGCCAAAAAAAATCAGATTCTTTTATCTTGGGCTTCGTACAAGTGCTTGCATTCTGGTGATTGTTTCTTCTCAATGTGCTATATTGTGTCTTGAAACCTGACCATCACTGCCTTGGTTATGTTGTCATTTCAATTTATCATAAGTGGGAAATAAAGTCTGCGGAAGGGTCAGCCTCAGGGACGGTGAAGGAAAAAACTTACAAGAGGCGGGAGGTGACCCTCAGACACAGTGCCGCCGCAGAAAGGGGAGAATCCCAGTGAGTTAATATAGCAACGAAGACACCCGGATTATTTCCTGTAGTTGTTTTTTTTTACTTTTTTTTCTATGGATATGGTCTTAGATAAAGTATACTACTTCTATTCTTGTAAGTGTACCAAGCTTTAAGCATATTTTTAGTTGTACCATGCTTAAAACAACAATTTGGGAGGAATAAAGGAGAAACCTCTCTCTTTTTATATCATGATCATAAAGCCACCTTGTCGATCTGAGGGAATTCTGACAGAAGGCTTCCATATTCGGAACACCCCCTAAAACTTGGAAAGAGAAAAAAGGGGGGGAGATATTCTTTAAAATTTCTTTTAATAGAACTGGTTAAGACAGTTAATGTAGAAAATGTTCTATTAATCATGTATGCTTTTTATAGTATTTTAACATGGGTTTTGAGATGTGGTTTTATATCTTCGACAAATGGAAGAACGGAAAGCCTCCATAAAGCATAAGAATAGACAGCTGCGGGCACAGCAAACTGAATATTCAGTCATTCAAAAAGCCTTTGAAATCACTCTGCTGGAGTCTTGTGTACCATAATTAAACTCGGAGCAAAGATCTTTTATGCTCTCTTACCCTATGCTGTGGGTGCATAACATTTGCCCTAGAAAAGAAAGAATCCTTGCTCAGAAACCAGCATTTTTTCAAATGAATTACCTAAAGGAGTAGAATTTAACTTATGTCCCGAATGAAAATGATCTAACCTGCACTTGGAATGTCCATTCTATGACCCCGACAATGCTCCTAGATATTCTGGGAAATCTACACGAAAGAATATCCTTCTGGATCTACTTCGGAGTGGGTGTGGCCAGGAAAGCTGCTCCATTTAAAGCATTGTTGGCAGGCAGCTTGGTACCTCAGCCTCCACTATGGTGATAACCCAAGCCCATTTTCCTACACAAAGAAAAAAAATTGGTAAAATGACTAACCAAGGGAGGAAAATATTCTTTTTAGGCAGCTAGTACGTGTAGAGCTTATCTGGCCAACTACCTTACAGACTTCTGGCTTCATTGTCCCTCAACATTGCCGTATCAATTTCTTAGTTTTGATCTCTCCTCTTCCTTCTCTTCCCACCCCATCAGTGAACCTCAGTCTTTGTTCAGGTCCTTCTGCTGAATGGGACCTCTTCCATTGCCGAAGTCCATATTGCTGTCTACCTTCTCTGGACCACTAACACTCACACTGACCACCTATACTGTACATATAGATACACTACCGTGTGCTGCCATGCACCATTAATAATAGTTTCCTGTCTCAGGATGCCTGGGTGGCTCAGTCAGTTAAGCATCTGCCTTCAGCTCAGGTCATGATACCAGGGTCCTGGGATTGAGCCCTGCGTCAGGCTCCCTGCTCAGCAGGGAGTCTTCTTCTCCCTCTGCCTGCTGTTCCCCCTGCCTATGCTCTCTCTCTCTCTGACAAAGAAATAAATAAAACCTTAAAATTAATAATAATATAGTAATAGTTTCATGTCTTTTTTCTTCTTCACTTGACTATATGCTCCTGGATAACAAGGGTTTTTTCTAAAATGGACCAATAATGACTTCACTGAGCATATGCTATATGCCAAGCACCATGTTATGTTATGTTATGTTCGTTATGTCACTAACTCTAGAATATAGAGTCCATGAAAACACAGTTTTGCCCACACGGTGCTGGTAAAATGAACAGGTACTACAATTCTCCAGTGCCAATATCAACACTGAATGCCCAGTTTTGAGAATAATTCAAATGCAATATAGAAAACCCAAACCCCATAGACATTTTAGAGGGTCACCGTCAATGGCCAGAAAAATTATTCCAGTAGAATGAAAATATTCTCTCATCTCAGAACTGGCTCACCGGTTTCATTGGTTCACTTTGTGTTACTTAAATGAACTTTGATGACACTTCATTATTTCGCCTAGATTTTCCATGGCTATGCCAGTGAGTTTTAGTCATTAGTTAGAACTCCCTGAGAGGACTGGCTAGAAATCAACATTTCTGAGTGGTTATTTTTGTCTTTTGAAAATACCTGACTAGATTATACCACATAGTAACAGCTATATTCATTTTCCACACATTCAGTAGTTCAGTTAAATTGGACAAGAAAAGAAGTTTCCCAAAACCATTTCGACTACTTTGCACCTCACTTGTAGATTCTATTCCTTTTGGTCTTGAAAGCAACTTCATACCCCTGTAGCAAGGCAAGAGGAGCCCAGCAGAAACAGTCAAGCTGCTCCCTGACAAGGAAAAGGAAAGGAGAGCTAAAGCTCAAAGCCCCTTTGAATTAAAATGGAAGTTCAGAGGGAGGGGTGATGCAGAATGTATACCCACACCGGAGAGATTAGCCACATAAACGCCACCCGGCACTGTACTTAACATTTTTCAAAACAGTGAAAGCCCTGGGTGCCAACTGAGATGCGAAATTATAAAGCCAACCTTGGCCCAGTGGGGAGATATATTTTATCCTACCACATTTTTACATTTGCATACATGGCACCCTTCAAAGCCAGGAGTTTATATTTTCCCACCAAGGCTCAGCATGTGTGAAAAATGCTTTCCAAGAAACAGGACTGGCTAAGATGCAAATGCAAATGTGCATTTGTGGGCAAGCAAATGCAGTTTAACCTGGACTGTGAGCGTCCCTCCATACCTTGAGTTTGGAAATAACCCAAACCTCATCCCGACAAGAACTTTGAACCTTGAAATTAAAAAAAAAAAAAAAAAAAAAGGCACAAGGAGAGAACCACTGGAAAAGCAAATGCATTTCTCAATAAAAACTACATAACTTGAAAAAAAGGGAAGCAGGGTGGGGGGGTGGATTCGGGACGAGATAAGCATGCTCAAGGCTGGAAATTATTTGCTAGCTCATTCTTCCTATGAAAAGGATTATCTCTGTGGCCACAAATAAATTCCAAAGCCTCTGGTTCCATAAGAGCTTTTTTTCCCCTTGGAAAAGGGACGGGACTAGAATTCTACTCTACTGACTGACAACTCGAAAAGGATTCTCATTGTAAAGGTTTGGACAGAGAGTCATGCTTCAAGGTGGGGGTCAGACTTACCTATTGCTTTCTTTTTCCACCACCCTAAAGAAGAAGATTCTCTATAGGTTGCCAAACATAGATACAGGTTTAGGTCTTAGAAGCAATAAGCTTACAAGTACATATCAGAACCAGAAGGAAGTAGTTTACGTGGGCTGGCGACAGGGAGGAAGTTGGTCAAGCCTGAGATTCCCGCTCTGTTGGATTTCATCTTGCCAGGACCTTGACCCACATTAGGTCACCCCTGAGCAACTTGAGATGATTTATGCTCAGTGGCACTGGCTCTTTCATTTTGTGTTTTTGGAAACAAAAGAAAAAAGATGTCCAAGAGAGATTACTTAGAGATTTGAAATTTTATTTAATGCATGATTATTTGCCTACATATGGCCTAGGCCTGTTTGGCATAAACTGCCAAGTATCTTAAATAGTTCCCAGGAAACTCCCAGCTTCAGCTCCACTGCCATGACTTTTCTGGACCATTTTAATTGTTCCAATAAGATGCTGCTAGTGAAGAGCCAAGCACTGATAAACCAGTAATTTGCCAATCTGGACGTGAAGACCAAACAAGGAGTACAGAGATATTCCCTCTTCAAAGAAGAATGCCTTTCCAGTGGTCATTTTGTGTTTAATTCTTTTGCGAAGAACATTTTATTTGGATCAGCTTCAATTGCCAAACATGAAAAATGACAAAAGTAGGCAATGGAGAGTGGCATCGTGCCCCAGCACGGGGTCCTAAGAAGTAAACAAATTTTCTATGGTGTGGTCCAGTGCCAGCTCACGAAGGAGAGGCCAAAATCCTAAATGATGCCTGAGCTCATAAAACTGTTCTTTCCCTTATCAAGATCAGGTTTTAGGCTCTCAGATTTCAAGAGTTTGCTTTGATTTTTATTTTTCTTAGACCAGCACATGAAGCTCTCACATGTTGTGCCTTGGGCATTAATTAATATGGGCAAATAAACACCTCACGTAGGAAAAAGCAAAATCAATTAACAAACAGGACCTATTAACTACTCATTATATATGAGGTTCTAGTCTAGATGCTCGAAGAACACAAAAGAAGAGCCAATGTGGCTCCATCTTGAGTTTTTGTAGGGCTAACTGAAGAACAGAGATGAGAAATAACAATACAATACACATTAAGTGCCAAAATATGGTCAGACAAGCCAGTATTTTAAGACTTGGAGAAGAGCCTGGGTCAGTTAACAAAGGCACAAGAAAACAGTTGAGATTTGAGTTGAACCCAAGGAAGAAGAAAACTCAAGCAAAGGGAAAAGAGAGGAGACACCTTCATGGCAACAGGTAAAAGTATAGAAGAAAATTCTTGCCGGTTCTGACACTGTAGTAATTAGAGTTTATACATTATTTCTCTTTTCTTAAACCTACTGGAAAACTATATACATATGTTTGCTCCTTACAAAAGGAAAAAGCCTTCAGGCAAATCAATAATCAGTTTGAGACTGATCCGGTAAACAATTCTGCAGATACTAATGGGCCCTGTGAGAACACTAATGTGAAGGGGGAAAAAGTGAAATAGTGAATAATCAGTAATGAGAAGAAGTATAGTACCTGTGCTATAAATTTGGCCTGAAATCTATGTTCTTTCAGAAGCACATTTAGGGTAAAACGTGTCATTCTTCATTCCTGTGAATAAAGCTTCTGATGAGTTCTTTGAAGACTGAGCCTCATTCAGCTATTAGCACTTATCTAATACCTAGTGTGTTTTCTAGGTTTATAGTAAGTGCTCAGAGAGTATTTGTTAAACTGAACTGTCTAAATCACATCTCAAGCCGATCAAATTGTAGACATTGTGAGCTATATATTTTTTTCCAGTATTAATTGGTATACAGTAAACTATGCGTGGAATAACCTCAGAAAGTATTTCCTTACACTGTTACACTTTTCATCTCTTTCTGTACATTATAAATGAGACCTTTTGGTTCAACCCATCTCTACCATCTTTGAACACAGAGAAAGGGGTGAGGATTTGCGTAATTCCCCTTATCCTGGTCCCTAATGTGTTTCTTAAGTTCTTGTGTAAAAATGAGCACAGTCCATGCAGCAAGGTGAAGCTGACCTCAGTATGATGACATTGATTTAAAAAAAAAATCTTAGGTCAGGAATTAGTGTGTGTTATCACGGGGGCACTAGCTTACAGAGGAGTTACATGCAAATGAGTTCCGGTCTATCTCTCAAAGCAATAACAATTCACAGTAGAAAGTATATGACGTTCTGAGGACTAATTGAGTCAGTCAGAAATTAAAAGAACTATGTGTACAAAACATAATGAGCAGATTTATTAGGGGAAAACACACAGCTGAAGAGGGAACTATTGGGCCAGCAAAGAAACTATGGAAAAAGTTGCCCAACACAGTTGCAAGGCTTCCCATTGACTTCTGGACAGCCTTCTTGATCCTCCAAAGATATAAACTATGGCAAATCTGCTTTTGGCTGCTCAACTCTTTTTTTTTCTTCAAAGAACTTATAGATCCCACTATAAATAAAGATCCGATATAGGCTACCAGTTGAAATGAGGGTCCTGTCAATAATAAGGGAATCCAAAGCAAAGCAGAAACTCATCTTAATTCATCACTAGCCCTGCACACATGTGACCACTTTGAATTTTCATCTGGGTCATTAACAAACACATTCGTGATTCATGACCATTATGTTTTACTTTCCTGGCACATATATAAGCCTGGCATTATTCAATCTCCTATCCTCCAAATCTTTATTGAACAACAGCCATGTGTGGTTGGTACCAGAGTAGTAACTCCATTTCTAGGTCCCATGGACATAATCATGAATAAGTTTTGTCACTCTCCTCAAGATGCTCATTATGATAGATACAATCAAATCAAAGGTGATCTTCATGGCTGTGAACTTATAATTGAAGACAGAAGATATTAGCTCAATACACAAATGGATGCAGAAACAACACAACAAATCATGGCAACGTGAGTGCCTTAATGTCAAGAGAAGTTTAGCCTTTGGGACCAACCAAGAAGAGAGATTATCTTGTGAGAATAGTGGATACAGAGAGCCTAGAGGGGAACAAAAGCTTGGATAAGGAAGCATTGAGACATACTTACTCCCTCTGGGTCCGGTTGAGCCTTCAATGACTTTCCCACAGGTGTTTTTCTCCTGCCATTGGAAGAATCACCTGGGAGACAGCCAGCAGTAATGTTCGTCTTTGTCTTTGCAAACCACACCCAAACCCACAATGAGAGAACTCCCAGGCAGAGATGCCAACCTTAGACACAAAGCATAATACAGCAGATACAGAAAAATGACTCAGTTTTAGAAAGAGGAAAAGGCTGATCAGACAGACGGGACCAGGACACACTATAATGGAGCCCATAATGCCTAGTCCAGAGCTTCCTGGAGTGACTGTCATCAAAAGTTAAACCACTCCTGGGTTGCCTTGAGAATGAGAGGAACACTTAAGCAACTAACTCTTTCACATGTTGAACCTCACTGTAAACTAAAAACATATTTACATGACTTTACAGTTTCCCAAAATCACCAGATCTTCCAAATACATACTTGGCCCTCAAATACAGTTGGAGCTCAGCCAACAAAAAAGGGGTGGGTGGGAGCTTTCTCAACTCTCCCATTGTCTCCCTTATCCCTAGCTGGATAGAACATAAGAGCTTACCTTAGCTAACGGACCTATAATTCTTCTTCACACTTCCATGAGGATCAGGCATTTGGTTCTTTCAAATCTTCAAGTTATTAACTTTTATTTGGCACTTCTGGGTTTTAAGTCTGGTGTTTTCAAGGCAGTGCTGTTGTTCCTGATCAGTTTAGATGCAGCTTGGCGTCCATGAAAGAAGGCAGTCATATTCTCAGCACCTTCATTTGGCCTCTTAGCTATTTCTCTCCTGTAAGTCCTTGTAGGAAAAGATGGCGGTTGTCATCCCAAACCTCTGATATCACTTTCCTCTCTATTACTATGCATCCATCTATCTATCTACCAATGTACATACTATATTTCCTCTATATTACTCTCTCCTCCACCTCTACATGTCCCCAACCTCCCCAGTCTCTGAAGGGTCCCCTCCTTATTGCCCTAAGTTTGTCAGAGCTGACAAAGAGAGATTGCTCTCAGTTTAAGGCTGGTTCATCTATCAGGGTACTGATTCAATACTTCAGTTATTTTATTTAAGTGCCCCTGTTAGGTACTGTGACATAAAAAAGAAAAACTGATCATCTCTAGCTTCCTGCTTTTAAAGGGTGAGCAGCAGCAGGAATATCTAAATTTAAGTATAAAAAGAGATGCTCCCATAATTTGTAAGTCGCTTTGTGATTTGACAAGTATTTCCTCATTTAATATTTTGCTTAATCCTTAGACAAATGCTACAAGATAAGGTTATCCATCATCTCCATTTTACTGGGATAGAACCCTGAAGTTCAGTGCAGTCCAGTGACTTTTCCTGAGGGTACTCGACAGTAAGGGAACAGCAACACAACTTGAATCCAGGAATTCCAACCCCATAACCCTTTGCTCTTTCCCAAGTGTGGTGATGTAAGAAAAGTACAAAGAAGGTGCTATTGGAATTCAGAGGAGACAACACCATGAAAAAACGGGATGTTCTCGAAACCACATCACAGATGAGTTTCTCCTCCAGGCATCTGGCTGCAACGTCTCCAGGAACCAGTTTATCAAACAGTTGCTGCAAGTCCAGCCAACAGGGTCCTTTCCTGGAGCCGCTTCTCTGTCACACAGAAGAGGCCATTGTGGTCGCCCCATTGTTTTCAACTGCTTTGGAACATCAAGTTTATCTTTATAATTGCACAGGTGTTAAGGTTGCCAGATTCCTGTATTGAACAATAAAAGGACAGTAAATTATCAGATTTTTAGTAGGAGACTTGAGTCAAAAGGAGAGGCTCAAAGTCCTTAAGCTGAGTTAGCCATCTCTAAACCAGGACATTGCAACATCAGAACTTTAATAACTTTAGTAATTTTTTCATCCAACAAATATCATGGAGTTTCTACTTCATGCAACCCACTGTGCTAAGTGTGGGTGTTACAAAATTGAATGAGCTAATGGTGTAAGGCACATGCATTGAGCATGAGTGCCTACTTCTGAATTATATGTTATACATTGGAGACATTTTGCTTTTCTGGACAGTGGGAAAAGCCAATGACACACCATTCCAATTTAATATAACACTGTCTGTAATAGACTTCTCCCACGTTGAGTCTTATTGTCCAGTCAAAAGACTTTTATAATCAAATTCTCCACACAAAACTTCATCCTCAAGTATTTCCTGATGATGCACTTGGGGAATCCTATTTTGACGGACTTTAAGTCATTTGGGTCTTCCTTGGGAAGGAGTGACAACCATGTGAGATCTGTCCCTATCTCTGCCCCAAGCTGCTTTCTCTCTGACCTTCTTAGAGTTATGGCAATCACTCATTTGAAAACTAAAAAACTAAACCAAATCTCACTGTAGCCTCCCAAAGCAACTGCTGATAGCAAAGTTGAAAAGCCAATATTTCTGGCTCGTCCTTCCTCTGCCAAGAAAGAAGTTTACACTGGGATGGCCTCCCACCTAGCAGGAGTGGAACAGAACTCTCTCTTTCAGCCTGGCATTTTCCATCATGCAGGTGAAAACTTTCCTGGTCTTCAAGTCTCAGCAGCTGGGCTATGGAAAAAGTGGGATCATTATTCGGAGGAGCCCAGCCTTCCTGTGATCTTCTCCTCTTCCTCTTCTTTGATCTCTTCTTCCTCCTTCTCCCCTTCTTCTTCCTCCTCCTTCTTTTCCTCCCTCTCCTCCTCCCTCTCTTTCTCCTCTTCCTCCTCCTCCTCAACATTTCAGTTTCTGCATTGCTCAAGAGGCAAAAGGAATTAAGGCTACACAAACAAACAAAACCATTTTCTCAGAGCTCCTCCATAAGATCAAAAATGTTTCAGGAATGAGCATCACTTTCGCTGAGTTTACACAAAGGCACTTAGATCTCTGGGTCAGACTGGCTCTTGGGAAGAGACGTTTTCCACCAAGATGATGTGAATGCCCTAAGGAAGGAAATGACAACATGATTTTGGATAAATTATTTGACCTACCTGGATGTTCATTTCTTCAAGTTCCAAATAATATTTAGATTTATCTAAATTAACCATGCTGTTAACTATTACGGAACTACTCATTCTGATAAATGCCAAGAAGACAAGCATGGTAGAAAAGTTCTCAGGAAAATTTAATTCTCAAGATAGGAAAAAGAATTTTTTTGTTTGTTTGTTTTAAGACAGGAAAACTTTTACCCACGGAAGCCAAGGAGACAATCAAATCACAAATGCACCAAAAGATCATTTCCAAAGGTGTGTCTCTCAGAATTAGAAACCTCTGACAAACTCCCCCACAAAAACTACTCTATAAGATTGGAATACTCAACAAACAGTAGCTGCTCTTGGAAATTCCCAAAGAACACTCCCATAGCAAAGACGAAGAAAGGTACCATTTTTTGGTGTCAAATCCTTCCTTTTAAATATGTATTTGACGGGTGCCTGGGTGGCTCAGTTCGGCTCAGGTCATGATCCCAGTTTCTGGAATTGAGCCCCATGTCAGGCTCTCTGCTCAGCAAGAAGCCTGCTTCTCCCTCTCCCTCTGCCCTGGCTCCCCTACTTGTGTTCTCTCTCTTGCTGTCTTTCTCTCTCAACTGAGTAAATAAAATGTTTTTAAAAAACAATGAAAATAAATTTAAAAAATAAAAATGTATTTGACCACAGAGATTGGGCTTTTTAAAAAGCATTTATTAAAAAAAAAAAAAAAAAGAAAGAAAGAAAGAAAGAAAGAAAGCATTTATTAACATTTCTTTGGTGGGAAACACCAATGAAAAGAGGGGGAAACAATCCACTTTGAAAGAAGAATGCCTTCCCAAAACCAAACTGAGCTCCTCAGCACATACCTGGCTTACGGGTACAGCAATGTCATTATATGTGTCTGTCTAGAGTCTACCAGACTGAAGAAACAGCAAATGCATTTTCCCTTCAGTAATTGGCATTCTAAGCCTTGGCACCTGGTCCTTAATCTGAATCCCAAGACCCCACCTCTCTCCAATAAAGTAGCCTGACTGAAGCTGCTTCTCCCTTTTGCACACCGTCAGCCTCCCGAGTGTCTTTAATATCCTTCCACGCCTTTAGTCCGCCCCAGAGACGGGGGACCACTTCTCCAACCATATTTCATAGAAACCAGTATTTGTCCAGAACACATGAGCCCCACGTCAGGTAGGGAGGCAGTCAATAAAAATATAACTGCCTGGGAAGTGAGCAGCCATCTGAAGGAGCCGTTGTTTAAAAGACAGCTCATCGAATATGCAGCTGCCTGGAGTGGAATCAGAATGGGAAATAGGGCTGAACAGAAAAAAATCAGGGGTGCCTCTCTCCCGCCCTGGAAATGAGCCTCTTAAAATCCCAGGAAAGGGGCGCCTGGGTGGCTCAGTGGTTTAGCCTCTGCCTTCGGCTCAGGTCATGATCCCAGGGTCCTGGGATCGAGCCCCACATCGGGCTCTCTGCTCGGCAGGGAGCCTGCTTCCCCCTCTCTCTCTGCCTGCCTCTCTGCCTACTTGTGATCTCTGTCAAATAAATAAATAACATCTTAAAAAAAAAAAATCCCAAGAAGGTGGCCAGTGTAGTCTGCTAGGCTTGGTAAAAACTATTGTAGGGCCTGCAGTGGGCATTAGACACTCCTGGGGATGGGTAATTTGTCTGTTCCCACCTCGGTGCACTGACATCTCACCCAGTTTACCACCAGAAGAAAAGCAGTACACTTTGTATTTCTGAGGAATGTCATAGTTGTTTTGTTTTTTTTTTAAAAATTTTATGTATTTATTTGACAGACAGAGATCACAAGTAGGCAGAGAGGCAGGCAGAGAGAGAGGGAAGCAGGCTCCCTGCTGAGCAGAGAGCCCGACGAGGGACTTGATCCCAGGACCCCGGGATCATGACCTGAGCCGAAGGCAGAGGCTTAACTCACTGAGCCACCCAGGCGCCCAAATGTCATAGTTTTAAAACACTTAACTTCCCTTGTGGTTTTTTATTGTACCTTAGCCGTGCAACTTTTTTTTGTTGTTGTTAATTATTTTTATTAACATACAATGTATTATTTGCCCCAGGTCTGTGAGTTGTCAGGCTGACACATGTCACAGCACTCACCATATCACGTGTCCATAACCCCATCACCTCCCCTCCCACCCCCCTCGCCCCAGCAGCCCTCAGCTTGTTTTGTAAGATTAAGAGTCTCTTACGCTTTGTCTCCTTCTGATCCTATCTTGTTTCATTTTTTCTTACCCTACCCCCCAAACCCCCCACTCTGCCTCTCAAATTCCTCATATCAGGGAGATCATATGATAATTGTCTTTCTCTGATTGACTTATTTCACTCAGTGTAATACCCTCTAGTTCCATCCACATTGTTGCAAATGGCAAGATTTCATTTCTTTTGATGGCTGCATAGTATTCCATTGTGTATATATACCACAACGTCTTTATCCATTCATCTGTGGATGGACATCTAGGTTCTTTCCATAGTTTGGCTATTGTGGACATTGCTGCTATAAACATTCGGATGCACGTGCCCCTTCGGATCACTACATTTGTATCTTTAGGGTAAATACCCAGCAGTGTGATTGATGGATCGTAAGGTAGTTCCATTTTCAACTTTTTGAGGAACCTCCATGCTGTTTTCCAGCGTGGCTGCACCAGCTTGCATTCCCAACAACAATGTGGGAGGGGTCCCCTAGCCCTGCAACCTTTAAGAAGTTGTTTTCCTCATTGAGCTCTAGTTTTCCTCATCTAGCTCTAGTTTTCCTCATCTGAGCTCTAGTTTTCCTCATCTAGCATTGTCAGTGTTTGCTCCTTCCACGCAAGGATTTGCTGAGCATTCTTTAAGTGCCGGGTAGGATGCTGGGCCCAGAGTGGTGGCCCTTATAGTCAGTAAGGGAGGTCTATGATTGAGAAGGTGAATTAAAGGACAAACACAATAGCACCCAATCAAAATCGCTTTAAGTAAGACAAAGAGGAACTTTTAAGAGGAGGTAAGAGGGGAGCCTGGGTGGCTCAGAGGGGTAAGCCTCTGCCTTTGGCTCAGGTCATGATCTTAGGGTCCTGGGATTGAGTCCCACATTGGACTCTCTGTTCAGCAGAAAGCCTGCTTACCCTCCTCTCTCTGCCTGCCTCTCTGCCTACTTGTGATCTCTGCCTGTCAAATAAATAAATAAGAGGAAGGAAGAATGGTACGTGTAATTCCACAATGCTTCCCATACTCACAGGTAGTAAACAGACGGGTACTGGGAATCGAGGGGACGTCAGCCATGCAGCGAGCTCAGGCTCCTGTGTCCCAGGCTGTCACTTCCCCGTCCATGCAGGGAGATGAGCCGCTGCTTGTAGCCCAGCAGGGAACACCTCCAGTTTCTGAGACGGGGCAGCTGCAAGCACTGTGATTTACAGGGGAGAAAAAAGAAGTGGGGGAAAGGAAGCGGTGAAAAAAAGGCAAGAAAAAGTAAAAGAAAATGGCCAAGCCCCCCCCCCAAAACCCTCAAAAAACAAAAACCAAAAAACCCCTCCTCCATCTACAATTCAGTTTGGCCTGACAGCCAGATTGAAAATCTAGGGCAGAACACAGGGGACCTCCCACCAAGAACTATAGCTGATTATTCCATTCTACATTTTAAAAAAGAAAGGGGGGGGGGTGTTACTTCTCGGAAGTGCAAATGAGGATTGAGTTGCAGCAGAGCGCAAAAGGCCAGCATCTCTGAGCAATGGGGATTTCGTGCTCTGTGTGGAGGTGCCGTCTGACAAGACAAGTTCACGGCAGTTCACATCGCCGCCGAACCCGAGGGCCCAGGAGGCTCCCATGGAGGACTCCCGGCACACAAGCTCTATCACCGTCACAGCTGTGGGTAATTATTAGTAATAATAATAGAGAAGATTTACATAGCCGGTTTCGACGAAGGGTCCCAGGGCAGATGACAATACCTACACATTTAGGGATGCACAGCGGCCCTCAGCAACCTGCGGAGGGACGGCTTTCCCACCCCTGCCGCGCAGAGGAAATGCAGCAAATTATCACCGGGCGCTCGCATCCTGCAGCCACTCAGGACAGAAAGCTACAGGAGTGAAATTTAAATATTAATTTAGAGGGGGTTTTTTTGGAAGCATGCATTCTGTCCTTAAGGAAAAGCAGAGAGGACGGTAGATGCATGTCATTACCCATTTCTCCAAACCCCCAGAATGAATGAGCAACACCAAGGAGGAACTCTCGGGTAAACTCTGGACTTGGGGACATGAAGATACGTCCATGCAGTTTTGTCCGTTGTAACAAATGTCCTGCTCGGATATGAGCTACTGATCGTGGGGGAGACGTGCCTGTGGGGCACAGGGTATATAAGAACCATCCATACGTTCCGTGCAAATTTGCTATGAACCTGGAAACACTCTAACCAAGTCTAGAAGAAAGAAAAGAAAGGCAGAGAGCTGCCTCTTGACAAGCTGAGGCTGGTTCAATATTACTCAGATGTATTCTGCTTGAATCCCAGTATCAGTTCAGAAATTTTTCCCAAGGATTTCTGGATTCCTCGAGGGGCAGATTATGAGATTCAAGGGCGGGAATCACCAGTCTGGAGTTCGAGAAACGTTGCGGGGAAGGAAGAAGCATAAAGGGGGCTTTATATAGCCGGTTAGCACCTGAAGCTAACTCCCTCCAGGGAAGCTGGGAATTCTCCACACTGAGCTATCCTGAAGAGCAAGGAAGCTGTGGCTTTTATCCACCTAATCTTCATCCTTCATTGGTGGAGGCTGCTTCAGGGAATTAACTCAATAGACCTTCTGGTTTGCCCCACAGACCCTAAGAGCACTTCACAGCCAGGGGAAAAAAAAAAAAAAAAAGTCCTTGAGCAGAGAGCCCCTGGGTGACCCAAGAAGTGGCCTCTCAGCGTGCAGGTGAATGGAGGTGTGGACAGGATGCCCACTCCTACTCCAGCCCCACATGGGATTATCTACGCCCCAACTCTGGCTAATAAATTGGGCAGAGGGATAAAATGTCAGTAAAAGACTAGAATATTCAGTCCCCTTCTGTTTTTTAGAGAAGGAAAAAGAAACATCTAAAATCGTAAATGCAGTTTCCAATATCCGTAATTACATACCCCCATGCCTATCCAAAAGAGGTGGTAAATCATTTGTTTTAGTAATTAACAGAGACCTCGGGTAAATAATTAATCTCATTCTGTGACTAGAGCAGGCTTTGGCAGATCTGCACATGGAAATCCAAATATTTGGATGTGTTTAAAGCATTTCAGATTTCTAGAAGATATGTGAGCCGCCATGGTGGTTCACAATGAGATCGGTCTCACAATGTCCCCTTAAAACAACCGTTTCCTTCAAGGGGGTAAGCAGTAATGCAAAACATGTTGTTTTGTGCTGGAAAGTTTTAAAGAACTGTGTTAACCACAATAAGACTGAGGCTTTTCCCTTCATTAATATTCTAGTTAAATATATGCCAGTGACAGGCAGCCCCACCTTATGATGTCCTGGGACAACTTTTTAAAAACATTTTTACATTGTCTGTTCCATTGATTATGTGTTGGGTATGAAAAAATAAAGAAAAGGTTTTTGTGATTAAGGAACATAATTAAAGAAATTTTTAAAGATTCTTCAGGGGCGCCTGGGTGGCTCAGTGCGTTAAAGCCTCTGCCTTCGGCTCAGGTCATGATCCCAGGGTTCTGGGATCGAGCCCCGCATCAGGCTCTCTGCTTGGCAGGGAGCCTACTTCCCTTCCTCTCTCTCTCTCTCTCTGCGTGCCTCTCTGCCTACTTGTGATCTCTGTCTATCAAATAAATTTTAAAAAGTCTTAAAAATTTAAAAATAAAGATTCTTCAATTTATAATACACACTTGAAGTATTAAGGTCCTACTCATGAACACCATTGTATATTAAAGATAAGACCCCAGGTTGAAAGCGAGAGGGTAAAAGGTAAGATAAACTGGCCAACAAGTTCTTGCATTCCAAAAAATCTTTTCCATCCCTTCATCTCCCACTTTCCCAACCACCTCACTCCAAACCCACCATGCTGATGCATGTGTAAGAAATAGTGACAGACCAAGGAGACATTAAACATAAATGCAGTTTAAGAAATGGCGGCCAATGTTAAGTAGCCTAGAGGAAGAGAGACTCTTGGGAATTAACATGGAATTTGGCTCTTCTTAATGCAATTAGACATGTCTGGGCTTCTAGACTACAGTTGGTACAAATGCAGAAGAAATCCCCAGTAAAGATATGCATTTCAATAGGTTTAGCTCTTTTCTTTCCTCTTTTTGCCAGTTCAATGGAATCATTTCTGGCTTTGTTAAAGACTACTGCTCCCACTCAAAGATTTAAATTTGCAATGAGCGTTTTTTGTTTTTGTTTTTGCTTTTGTTTTCCTACTGTGCAGGTCAAGGATGCAACAGGGGAGGGGGGGGAAACCAGTTTATCAGAGCCTGTCTTACAAACTGAAGCTTAAAAAGAGACAATAAACCTCATACCTACATTACGCTTCTGTTTGAGGCCATAGGAGACATCACTCCTTGTTTTCTTACCTCCCTCAACAGTAGTAAGCAGGGTGCCCACCACACGAACAAGCAGCACATGCAGTCCTTTTGTCCTGGGCCAGTGCCTTCCTCCATTTCACAATTATGGTCTTTAGAGAAAATGTTTTAATTGTTCATTCGTTTGTATATGCAACAATTGTTTAGTGGGCACCCATTATTGACCAAGTGCACAGCTCAGAGCATGAAAAGACAAAGCTTCCACCTTTATGGAGCCACATGTTAGTGGCTGAGGTCCTACAGGAACACCTCCTCTAGACACCTGACTGACATTGGTTCTCCATTCATATTGGAGCAGAGAGGTATCCTGGACGTGCTCAGATTCTTTCCCACCTGCCTCCAGGCCATTTTGCCCTGACTGCCATTTCTGCCCCTCCCCGTCATATCCTTCCCCCTCTGGCTCTCACCGTTTGCTTATCTTGGATCCTGACCTTGCTGTCCCAGACCCAGGGGAATCTGCTCACCTGGGGAAACTCTCTTAGGAACGGACAACCCGCAAAAAAGCCTCAAATCTTCCCACACCCCTACTTCAAAATTAGAGATTTTGAAGTTACATCTGGATCAAATGTGAGCTCAGCTACTGTTCTCGTTGGATATGCTTTGGGAAAAGTCATTGAACTTCATTGTGCTTACTTTCTTCTTCAAAAAGAATGATGCCAGGGCACCTGGTGGCTTAATAGGTTGAGTGTCTGACTCTTGATTTCATCTCAGGTCATGATCTCAAGATGGTGAGATCCAGCCCCCTGTCAGCCTCCGCACTCAGTGGAGAGTCTGCTTCTCTCTCTCTCTCTGGCCAATCCTACCTCCAGCACCCCCCCCCATGCACTCTCTCTCTCTAATTTTTTTATAAATAAATAAATCTTAAGAGAAAAGAATAATAATACCAACCTCATAGGTACATGATGAAAATTAAAGAAGATAACATTTGTATATGTATTACACAACTCTAGTCCCTCAGATTTCCCTGTTAGTGCTGCTATTATTAACATGTAAATTACAGAATGAAATCAATTCATATGTTTGACTGGCCCCTCAACCTAGATAAATAATTTTCACAATATATAGAAGACATTTTTGATCAATACATACATAGCTTTCATCATAGGTGCTGGCCACTCATCTATCATTTGACAATTATTCATTGTTAAGTTTAAGTTTTTGTGACTGAGCTAAACTTTAAAATCTACATTATAAAGCATGTGTTCTATGCTAGGTATTGTGTAAATACAGCCATCATGTCACTTAAATCACATAAATCATGATTATCCTCATTTCACAGAGGAGCAAACTGAGTCTCAGATGAGGAAACTCGCCCAAAGCCAGGTCTATGGTTAGAAATGACACAGCCAGAATTTCAGCCCAAAGCTGCTTGACTTCCCAATAAGAAGGTCAAGCTAACCACGGTGAAATTGCAAATTCACATTCCTTTGCTCATGGTCCGAGCAAGCTCAACCCAAAAGAATGGATATGGAGAGAAGTTTCAACAGTAGCCTAAGTCCACAGGCATCAGTTTGAAAGAAATTGAGCTGAACTGGAAGAAATGAGGCTTTGACCAGGAGAAAACTTTATTTTAAATTGAAAGGCATTAGTTTTAGATTTTTTTTTCAGACCACTTTTCTTTAGGATCTTTGTTTATGATACAGGTAAGGGGTAGAAGGAGCTGCTAGACACAAGCTCCCCTTAACAATGATATCTAATTGTTCTGCAATAAACTCCAAGCATATGTGTACAGGATTTTGTAGCACTTGCTGAAGGCAACTTTTGCTCTTCTGCAGGCTTTCCAAGTGACTTAGACTCACGTACTTTGGGAAGAGGATAGGATCATGAAGAACCACAAAGTCATTTCATATTATCAAAGGCCACATCTATTTCCCACTAAGAAGCAGGCCGGGCAAGTAACAAAAGGTAGTGTTGTTCTCTTGGATGATGATATCTTGTCTAGCCTCCAGAAAGCTGCCCCTTCCCTGATTCTGTAGAGTCTCTTTGACGCCGACTCTTACCCTTTGTCCTATCCAATCCCCTTTCTCTGGAATTCACCCCACTATTTGCCATCATCTTAAGTATTAGACTCTAATCTTCTACTAATTTTTTTTCTCAGATTTTTTTTCACCCTTCTTCTGTGGCAACCTCCTGGCACCAAATCCCTCCTAATTAATGATCTCTGTTTTTGAACTTTATTTTGTTACCGGCCCTTGCATGACTTTGACATAGCTGGCTTCCTATTGTGTTTTTTTTTTCTTAAGATTTTATTTATTTATTAGAAAGAGAGAGAGAGAGACCATGAGTGGGGCAGAGGGGCAGTAGAAGAGGGAGGGGCAGGGATAGAGGAAGATGCAGACTCCCCACTGAGCAGGGAGCCTGATATGGGGCTCCATCCCCAGACCCTGAGATCACACCTGAGCCAAAGGCAGATGCATGTTCACCAACTGAGCCACCCAGATGTCCCCACATTGTGTTTTAAGACATCATCTGTAACCTCATTCCAGACTCAAGATGGGTCATATCTTTAGCTAAAGTTAAAGAAATATGAGAAACATGTGAAGGAACTGAGATATACTACCTAAAGAAAGGAAGATCTGGGGAGCCTATACCAAATATCTTTAGGTAATCAAGAGGTTGCTAATGGCAGAAATTCTAGATTTATTCTGTGGCTCTAGACAGGAAATTAGAACAAATGGAAAGACTGATTTTTACTCAATATTAAGAATTTTCTAACAATTATTGTGTCTAACAATGGAATAAGCTGCTCTCATAAGTAACATTTCCTTATAATGAGATAGTCAAGCAAAAGTTTAAAAACCACTTCTTGGGGAGGTAGAAGGGATTCGCAAAATGAGAGCTGGTCTAAGACAGCTAAGTCCCTGCCAACCTTTGCAATATCATAATTTGAGATGGTGAAATTATTTTTCTCAACCTATGGATAAAAGTACAATTCTCAATAAAATCCCTTAATGGAGCAATATTTCTTGATCATGTCTTCATTCTCTTTTTCACTCTATGAAGTGGGTTCAGAATGCTGCTCACCCTACACATTTCTAAAGAGAGATGCTATTGTGAAATAGGTAGAAACTCACACTGGTCTCCCAAATACAATGTTTTCAGTGTCACTTTCAAGAAAGGGAGCAAAGGAGTCTTGCAGGGTATCCTGTTAGACTCTCAGGAGAAGGCTTTGAATGTCAAAAACGGAATCCTAGCTATTGTGGAAGAACACAGTTTTTTCTTTGCCTGTTTCTCATTTCCAATGGAAAATGTTTTGGATTTCAAGTTACAATCATTGAAAATGTCAAAACTTCCTTCACAGCACATAACCTGAGGCTATATTTGAAACCAAATGAAATTCCATGGAAACCACTTAGACTGCTCGGTGGACTGTGAAGCCTTTCTCAACTGCTCCTCGCTCAGGAAATTTAGAACCCGAGTAGAGACACTTCTCTTAGGTCAGTCACTGAACTTCACTGCCTCCACTCCAACTGAAACATAAAATGGGGAACCCACAGCACTCCAACACCTCTGCCTTAAGATGCTTTGAATGATTCCTCAAACTGTAAAGTGAGATATTTCATGGCAAAGGTTTTTATCACTGTAAATTATCTCCTTAAAGAATGACCACATTTACATTTGATGGAATATTACACAGCCATTAGACATTATGCTCATAAGGAGTTTCTAATTGCATGGAACAATACTGATGTTGCCTTTGTCAAGTAGGAAAAAAAGCAACTACATTCAGTTTAACCAATGAACAAAAGCCACTTCTGGCCAGGATGCCATAGAAAGTTTCATCATTCATTCCTTGTGCTCTGAATGGGAAAAAACATTGATAAAATTTGAGAAAGCAAAACCAAAAGATACTTGGTTCAACTGTAAGATAAGCACATGTGTGGACTGCTGATGGGACAGAAGAGCAAAATGCTAGATGGGACTGAAATCTCAGGACTGGCAGAATCTCAGTTCAATCTTGGCAGCAACAGTTAGGTATTTGTCTCATTCAAGGTACAGAAGATGGGGTCATAAGCCAGACTCACTCAGGGTAACAGGGGATTGGGGTCATAAGTCAGGCTCACGCTTGAAGTCATGGGCTAGAGTGGCTTTGGTCAGTCACATTTATAGGTACCAGGGTTAGGATTTCAACATATCTTCTCAGAGGACACAGTCCTACCCTCAACACACCCCAAGGCAGGAATCCCTACAATTGCCTTTACTGGACCTGGCTCTGACTCGGGGACCCAGAGAGCTGAATGAAGGAAACTGCAAAACCACTAGAGAAATGCAAACAAAATGAAAGCCCCTTCTAATCAAAATGAGTATAGAAATAAAAATTGCAAATGCATGGGGAAATAAGCCAAAAAGACAGCAAAAAACAAACCTAAAACCAAAACCAAAAACCCACAAACACATCTTTCCCCCATATGAAACTTATTTTATAAGAATATCAGTTGAAGACTATTAAATAAAGTACATTAAAGAGGATAAAGCTGTCACATCCATTAAAGAGTACAAGGAATTAATAAGCAGAAATCAAACAAGAATAAGAGGCTATGAAAAATGATCAATTAAGCCTGAAAAATACATTAGGGTTATTGAAATAAAATGCTGCGACAGGATAAATTCTGGACTATTCCCAGCTAAGGAGAGAATTCATCCTGAGGACGTCATCCTGAATATGACACAGAAAGACAAAATTACTTTAAAAAATAGGACAGCTACAGAATATGTAAAAGAGAATTAAGTCTCTGATATTTGACAAGTAGGAATTGACAAAGTACAGAATGAAGGAACTAACAAAGAATCAATATCCAAAATGATATTTGTTGAGCATTTCAAAGTGAAAGAGATATGTGAGTTCTCAGAGCAATGAAGTTCTCCAATAAATAAGAATAAGCCCATGTTAGCAGGACATGGAGGATAAGGAAATAATCTCAAAAAGGGCCAGAGAGAAGACACAGATTACACACAAATAACCAAGAAGTAACACCTGAGATCATTTCCAAGCTATGGCAGTGCTGACGTGCGCGCCAAGTGCCAAGGGAAAATAAGTATCAATCTAGAATTTTATACCCAGTTAATCACTTGTTCTAGCATAAGGGTAAAGTAAATATTTTTCCAATCATAGAAGAACAAGAATGCATTCCCCCCACCCCATAGACACTCTCTAAAACAACTATTAAAGAATACACTTTGGGGTGCCGGGTGACTCAGTCATTAAGCATCTGCCTTTGGTTCAGGGCATGATCCCAGGGTCCTGGAATCGAGCCCCTCATCAGGCTCCCTGCTCAGCAGGAAGCCTTCTTCTCCCTCTTCCACTCCCCCTGTTTGTGTTCCCTCTCTTGCTGTGTTTCTCTCTGTCAAATTCATAAATAAAATCTTTAAAAAAAAATGTACTTTAACAAAGAGAAAGATGAACCCACAGGAAGAACATGAAATAAAAGTAAAAAAAGAAACAAACAAACAAACAAAAAACCCAACAGTGAATAATACACACAAAAGATGTGTTAATAACCATAAATGAAATTAACTATTGCTATAACAATAATTACTACTGACTATAAACTATAACAAAACAATAACAATAACTGGTTTAGATTATAAGGGGGTAAAACTACAACTCCAAGCAACTATAGCAGGAAGGTGGGATGTTTGTGAGTAGTTATACCGTGGTAGGACACTGAGAAGAGACCAGAAATACCAAAGACACTTAGAATCATTAAGTCTACATGGAAAAAAGACTGAAAAGAAATACAATAAAATGTTAACAATGGCTGTCTCTGAAAATAATAAAGTCTTTTTTTTCTTTTCTTCTCATTCACTTCTGTATTAAATTTCCTAGAACAAATATATTGTCCTTTTGTAAAGAGAAAATTTAGCCCCCTCTAAGAAATCACTTCACATGACCTCTTTTGTCTTCTCCTTGCCCATAAAGATGCCCATTCCTTAAAGATAGAGACAACAGTATTGGCAATACTAGCTCTTCAGGTTCAGATGGGCATCCAGAACTTTCTCAAGATAATCTGATCATTTCACATTGTTGTTGTGGTGAACCAGTTAGCTTAGTTGGCTCAGGCTGCCATAACAAAATACCATAGACTGGGTGGCTTAAAAAGGAGAAATTTATTTTTCAAAGTCTGGGGTTTGGGAAGTCCAAAATCAAGGAGACAGATGATTCAGTTTCTAGTAAGATGTCTCTGGTTTGCAGACCTCCTCCTCCTATGTCCTCACATAGCCTTTCCTTGGTGCATGCACATGGGCAGACCTCCTAAAACTCTATTTCCAAATACAATCACATTGGGTGTTAGGGCCCCAAAAAATGAATTATAAAATGACACGATTCCAGTCCATAGCAACTGATATTCTGGAGATTTGCCAAACTCCAATCATCTAATATATCCCCAAGAACCTACACAGAAAGCCCTCGCTTATTTAAAATAACTTCCCCTCATATCCACCCTGGATTGAAGGAATGTTACAGTCTTTATTTAAAATAAAGAAATGCAGTTTTATGACATTCAAATGCATTTATAACCTAAGCTAGCAAATAACAACCTTGTCAAGAGGTCCTTATAGGAATGGATGCAACGGGAGCTTCCCTGGTAAGCATATCTGTACAACACAAAAATAAATGCCTATGTATGTCAAGTAGTGATTGTTCTTTAATACACAATAAAGCAGAGTATTTCAATGTCATGTCTGAAGTTCTGATCAGCAGAGGTCCAAAGCAGGTGAGGGACACAGAGCAATTTATATGGTTATGCCATGGAAGAACATTCTAAGCAAAAGGAAC
The DNA here is from genome assembly GCF_964662115.1 of Mustela nivalis. NCBI lineage: Eukaryota > Metazoa > Chordata > Mammalia > Carnivora > Mustelidae > Mustela > Mustela nivalis. Next base: position 22,440,560 of record NC_139021.1, on the reverse strand, counting down.
CTTAAGAGGAAAGTCTCTCCTTGGCATGTTTGAGACAGAGCCAGGAGCCCTGTGTGGCTGGAATGATGTGCTTAAGGGAGATGGGATGAGAAAGAAGATGAAGCCAGATCCTGTAGGGTTCTGAAGACCTTTAAAGGATTTGGCTTTTACTCTGAGTGAACTGGGGAGCCATTAAGGGGGGGGGGGGCATGATCTGAACTAGCATATCACTCTGTGTGCCTAGAATAGACTCTACCAGGCACAGTGGAAGCAGAGAGACCAGCTGAGGGACTCTGCAATGATCTAGGGGCAAATGGTGGTGGCTCCGGCCCAGGACTAGTGTTCATAGACACCTTCCTCCTCCACAGACTGTACTCTAGGCAAGGGCAGCCCTGTCTATGGGCCTCTGGAATTCAGAGTCTGGTTGCCCCTGTTCCAGTCCTGACTGAGGAGTAAGCCAAAAACAAACTCTGGTGGGGGAGAAACCTTGAAGAAGTCCACATTTTTACTTGAGGAATGCCATCTGCTGAATGTGAGAGCAAGCATTAGAAGTCATCTCTCTCCAATTGCTTTATTGAAACCCACAGAGGTTCTGAAGACAAACTGATATCTGAAGGGCCCAGCAAAATCCTCCCCACCTCCTTTCCCTGTGTGATAATCAAATATTTGCTGAGATAAAGGAGAGAATTATGCAACAAAGTACAATATACTCTTTGAAAACTTCATCCCTCCCTGTCTGCGTCTGAAGGAAGCCATTGCACACGTCTGCCTTACCGAGTCTATTCATAGGCAGTAATTACTTTGGCATTATAAATTACATTAAAAAAAAAAAAAAAAAGCCTGGCTCCATACCTATCTGGTTTGTGCCTCATAGTTTCTTTGTCAATAGTAAACATGCTGCTTAGCTGAGGAAGGGAATCTTTTACTCCAAACCCTAACCATACCTCAATAGTTTAAATGTAGGTTGGATCCTGAAGAAGAGGGAAGAAAAATCACACCATTACGTTGTATCTTTTTCATATGAAAGTATATTCTAAAATAGATCGACCAGCCAGTTTAATATTTCAGGGGGAAAAAAAAGACAAAGAGCCATTCTAGATAAGGGGGGAGGACACAGTACTGACTATAGTTTGTTGGCAGATCGCCATGTTGTACACATTTTTACATTTTTAAACAGTACTTACCCAGCGTTCTCCTAAATCCCATTAAATGAAAACTTTCTCTAATTTTAAAATTAAATTTCCTGTATTTCCTGATGGGCTTCCAAGTTCTTCTTTTCCCTCCTCCTCTTTGAATCCCATGGTATTTCTACAAGAAGAGAGGTATTAGCCTCCTGGACAGACTCCAGTTGGCATAATTGCCCTCAGCCTCACTTTACCCCCTTGGGATTTTCCATTGGGCATAGATTGTTTCCTTACTTCCTGTCCTGAAGTAGTGGAAGGACTGCCCTAAAGCCTGTGGCTTACAGCTATGACCAGTCCTCTCATGGGGGCATGCTTCATTTACTCTTCAAGAATCCAAGCATTGTACTCCAAACACCTTTAATTACTTTCCCCAAACATAACTAGATTTTTGAGCACTCAAGTTCAACATGCACATATTTATTTATAAACTACATCCTTGCAATATTACACAGATTCACTGCATAATTTCTAAAAATATAACAAAATAAGAATTCAGTGAATATCTTATAGTGTATATTTTTATAATGAAACAAAATTTTAAAATTATCATTAATAATATTTTATGACAAGCAGAAAGACTGAATGTCTGGCATGACTTTTGGAAATCTTGGGGATACCTGAACTCAAGGCTGTGTTCTTCAGATCCCTGTATTTGAGTACTTCATTTTATGGGCATTCAGAGCTGAAACGGATGCCTACCACAGATTCACATACCCCAGTGGGGGGCAGGGGAGACACGTCATTGGCTGTACGTACATGGCTGTGCTTATTTGTTAAACGTTAATTTTGCAAAAGTCTTGGTGGAAATTCAGCAGGTAAGTTTCTGTCTTCCCTTATGCCACTCATTTTTGTTCATAAACTAATTGGAAAATGCTACATTTCTGTGTTTCAAAAATGGGTTAAAAAACCACGGGAATTCTAGACATTAAAACAGGTTAGAAAAGTCTGCTCCTGTGTTTTTATAATACACAGATATAAAAGTTTTTGTAGACAAAACATGTAATCATTTGGGGAGGCAAAAGGACACAAGGTGTAATCTAGTTTCAAAACTGTATCTTTAAAATTCTTTCTCCATAGCAAGATTTTATTTGGGAAGAAAACTATTTATTTATTTTCAAAACATCATATGTATGTGAAGGGACAGATTAAATATATTTTTAAAAATGTCCTTAAGTAGCATTCTAAGGAGGACTACTTGATACCAATTTGAAATACTTGTGATTTTGTAAAAAAAAAAAAAAAAAAAATTAAAATTAGCAACTTATCTTTAAGTTTGATAATTCAAAAAAAAATTGTAATAAGATCACTGCTGAAACTCTGTGCTGTGCAAAATATGGCCACTCACCACCCCAATACAAAATGATAAATTTCTAGTGTGTGGTATTCGTCAAGGTTTTCCAGAGAAACAGAACCAATAAAGTATATTTAAAGAGAGATTTATTTTAAGGAATTGGCTCCCACAAATGTGGGGCCTGGCAAGTTCAAAATTCATAGAACAGGCCAACAGTCTGGAAATTCAGATAAGGGTTCAAGTTGCAGTGTGGAGTCAGAATTCTCCAGGCCACTCCGTTGGAAACCCACGCAGGTTTCCATGCTGCAGTCTTGAGGAGAACGCCTCCTTTGGAAAACCTCAATCTTTGTTCTAATTTAAGGCCTTCTGCTGATCAGATAAGGCCCACCCACATTATGAGGGGTAATCTGCTTTATTGAAAGTCTACTGGTTTAAATTTGAATCACATCTACAAAACGCCCCACATAGCAACTTCTAGACTGGTGTTTGCCCAAACAGCTGGGCACCAGAGCCTAGCCAAACTGACACATCTCATGTGTAATGCTCTTTTTTAAATAAATGCGTGTGTGCGTGTACACAGAGTTTTATAAAATTAAACACTTTGATGCAACCCTTTGCATTAAAGTATGTTCTGTGGCAATACCGTGAGCCACTAAAGCCAGCACTGTGGATGGTCCACACTAAGGCACTTCTGGTCCCACTCGGGGCACCATGATGGCAAGGGTAACCCACACACTAAGTGTAGGGAGTGTTTATTTTCCTTTCTAATTTTTTAAATTAAAAAGTATAAACAAAAATTGAAATATTTTCTGGCCACCTGTCCATCTGGAATCCACCAGTCTACAGCATTAGGAACCTAGGAGGAAGGTCTCTGAGCAATGACTTCAAACATTAAGACACTAAAAAAATCACCTAAAATGGTATTAATAGGGGCGCCCGGGTGGCTCAGTCGGTTAAGCGTCTGCCTTCAGCTTAGGTCATAATCCCAGGATGCTGGGATGGAGCCCCACGTCTGGCTCCCTGCTCAGTGGGAATCTTCTTCTCTCTCTCCCTTTGCCTCTCCACCCTGCTCATGCTCTCTTCCCCTATCTGTCTCTCTCTCTCTCTCAAATAAATAAAATCGTTAAAAATTTTAAAAGTAAAAAAAAAAAAAATAAAAAGGTGTTAATAATGTATATTGCTAGGTAAAAGCCACTGAATCCAGGACTCCGTGGAACTGGGCTCCAGCCCAGAGATCAGTGGTTGTTGCCCTGCATCCGGGGATTCTGACACGAGTGCTTGTTGCAGACATCACCCCAGCCTGCCCTGTCAGAGCCCAAGCACCAGGCAGTCGCTGGCTAAGTGTCCACCACGGACCGGGCGCTGTGCCAAAAATCTACACCTCTCCAAAAGCACAGATCGGAACCGGTCTCGAAGAATTAAGTTTTCTAGAAGCTTGTCTTTTTAAAAAGTACAAGCCATTATGATAAAAAAAAAAAAAACAGTCAATAATCTTTGGTCCGTAAGTCTATAAGGAAGCAACTGTTTAGTAAAAATGTTTTTCATGTGCACGCCCTTAGATGGCAGGTGGGAGAAAGTGCCCTGTGAGGGCAGAAAACCTGACCTCCGGCCGCAGCCCTGCCACTAACTAAGAATAGGACCTGCAGCAAGTTATTAAATCTTTTTATATCTCCACTTCGCTAAATATAAAGCGAGGGGGTTGGACTAGATTTGTAGAGTCTGTTCCAAATCAAACATTGTGTGATTCTGCCTGCACCTGGGAAATCAGCATAGGTCTTTCTTCTTAACAAAAGCAGGATGCTTTTCCAAATAACCAAAAAAAGATAGATATCTTCAGCTGAAATTTGTAGTGTTCTTTCATTCACTCAATTACATTTCATCTGGTTGATATAAAATGAACCAGGCTGGTGAAGCAGGTCTGGCCTATTTCAGTAGAGCCCGTATTCTCCAGAGATCAGCCATGTCTCAACCAAGTGGAAGAAGAAACTGGAAAGTGAAACAACCCAAGACCCATTTAATTCTGAAGCCTAAAATAAATGTGGTTTGCTCTCAGTCTGCCCATGCCAAAACAAATGAACTTTATCAAATTCATGGAGGAAGAATAATCACCCAAACTGTCAGCATCCTAGAAATAAAGCAAGCCACCTTATACATTACATTTATTTTTAATAAAGAAATAAGAACTTTTCACTAATGGGTTCATTTGTACCATTCTCCACATGCACTTGAACCTTCCTGCTATTGTTTGCACGATAATATAAAACTCTCCATATAGATAAGGGTTCATCAGCTAGTCTTTGCATCTATAAGATGCAAACTCAGAGTAAAATCATAAAGTAAGCAATTTGTCTCCAGTGCCTCTCTGTTTTTCAGCACACTTCAATAGTAATTATTATTATTATTAGATAAATATAACACGATAGTCCCTTAAGTAATATAAGGCACTTTTACATACAGCATTGTATTCTGTCCCCACAATCAGCCTGTGAGTTAAGCCAAGGAGATACTATCACCATGTTACAGAAAGGAAAACTAAGTTGCAGAGAAATGAAGCCACCTATCCAACATTGTGTAGTAAAAAAACAGCAACAGGTGACCTGTACCCAGATTTTCCGACTCTAAGAATGAATAAATAAGGTCCCATGATTATGGTGGCTGACCAGTATACTCATCTATCTTCCTCGGCATTTCTCCTGGGTGTGAAATCCTGCCTCCACGTCCAGACTCACCTTTCCTTTATCCCATTCTTTAGAGGCCTTCTTTCTGAGGCCTGATAACTAATAAGTGAGCTTTTACTAAAATGTGAATGGATGCCACTGAGTTTGTATTCTCGAACTTCTAGATAGCGTAGAAATAATCTGCAGAGATGTCTGAAGGCAGTGACTTAATTCAAAGACTATATATTAATGGTGGTGAACTATCAAGCCAGTTAGGAGCTAGAAATGCTCTTCATATTTTAGATCAAGAGAGCTGCTACTACTATTTGAGTCATAGTCACAAAGGTACATGGCTTGCCCTAAAGTTCTCTCATGAAGGCAAAACTACAAAGAAAACACCAGGTCAGATAATATCCCACACCACTCAAATCCCAGTTGAAGGTAAGTCAACAATTATTGAGCACCAACTACTTATAAACAATGGCCCCCATGATATTAAAAGTCAAGTAGCTAAAGAGTAAAATCCTCAATTAGCTACCAGGGAGTCCACGAAGGGAGATGAGAAACTACAGGCCTCAAGGGAGAGGCCCCCTTCTGGGAAAGAAAGAAGTAGTAATAGCATTAAATGGAGAAAAGAAGAAAAGATGGCTCCTTTTAACAGAATTAAACTTAAAACACCAACTTTGAGCAATGGTAAAACAATTAACTGACAGTTGTTCTAATGATCCCAATTCGAAAAGTAAACTAAACACAATAATATATATAGAAGATGGTCTGTAGAATTTGGACCCCAAAGAAAAGAGATCAAGACTTGTAGGGTGCCTGGGTGGCTCAGTGGGTTAAGCAACTGCCTTCAGCTCAGGTCATGATCCTGGAGTCCTGTGATCGAGTCCTGCATCGGGCTCCCAGCTCCACAGGAAGTCTGCTTCTCCCTCTGACCTTCTCCTCGCTCATGCTCTCTCTCACTGTCTCTCTCTCAAATAAATAAATAAAATATTAAAAAAAAAAGACTTGTAACAGGACAGACACACTCTTAGAAGAATTGTCTAAGGATTCAAGGGCTTTTGCTAGAGTCACAGGAGAAATTTCCACCAATTGTATTTAATTATGTCTGAGCTAAAATACAGTGAACTGTTTATATTCTCTATTATGTGATATAGTTCAATTTATCTCAGTTTTCTCCTCAGATGCCTTTATATGCCCTTCTATTAAAAAAGGTTTTTAAGCAATGTTATTGACATTATCCTGGACTGAGTGGATCTTACCTTTTTAACATAGTTCTGAGCCTAAGACCTAAAAAAACATAAATGGGCACTTCACACAAAAGAGAATGTCAGAATACCCAATCAACATAAGAAAAGATTCTCAACTTTATCAGTCACCAGGGGAAAAAAGCTAATTAAGACCATAGCAAGCTACCACAACACCATCCCCAAATAGTCGACCTGTAATAGACTGATCGTACCAAGGCTGAGCAAGAACATGGAGCAACTGGAATTAATATATTGATGATAGGCATGGGAACTGGTACATCTACTTGGGAACAGATTCATAGAACTTACTAGAGCTAAATATACACAATGACCCTTGACTCAGCAACTCTCCTGGATATAGTGTTAATGACCGATAAAGCATGTACATGTGTAAGGATGTTCATAGATGCTTTATTTCTAAGAACTAAAGCCCTGAAACATCCAGATGTCCATAAAAAGTAGAAATGTAGATAAATTGTGGTATATTTATACTGTGGAATACTGCTCAGGAATAAAAAGTAACAAAAGCCACGGATAAATGGAACAACATAGATAAATCTCACAGACACAATGTTGAGTGAAAAATGTCAGAAACAAATGAGTGTATACTATATAATCCTATTATATGAAGTTCAAAATAGGCAAAACTAATATATGGTGATAGAAGTGAGGATAGTAGGGGCACAGGGTGGGTCAGTTGGTGAAGCCACTGCCTTTGGCTCAGTCATGATCCCAGGGTCCTGGGACCTATCCCCACACTGGGCTCCTTGTTCAGTGGGGACCCTGCTTCTCCCTCTCCCCCATTTGCTACCCCATCTGCTTGAGCATGTTCACTCTCTCTCTCTCTGTAAAATAAATAAACAAAAGAAGAAGAAGAAGAAGAATAGTGGATGCCTCAGGTGGATAAGGTGAGAGGGGTCCAAGGGAGACTTTGTGGATTCTTATGTTCTGAATACCTTTATTTGGATGGTGGAAGAGACCGATAGAGAAAGAGAGAGAGAGTGATGCATAAGTATATATGAAAATTAATCAATCTATACACTTAAGATCTATGCACTTTTCAGTATGTAAGATGGAAAAAAACAGATGAGAGCACCCTTAAGGAAGTGCTTCTCTGGCTGGGTTTTCTTGGTCCAGGTGGATCTCACACCACTGTCCTCAAAGAGCTCACAATCTAATATTGGTGGGGAGGGAATGAGTCAGTTCATGTAGGACTGTGATATGTACACAAAGGGCTACTGAAGAGAGTGATTAATCCTCACTGTGGACACAGGAAAGATTTCAGAGGAGGTTACATTGCAGCTGGGTCCAGAATGATGGATAGAAATAACCAGTAGAGAAGGCAAGGATGCATGGGGGACATTCCAACCAGTGAACACAACATAAGTAAAGATGTGGAGGTGAAATATAACTGGCTTCCTCCAAGGGGAAAAAAATATAATTTGTCATTATGGAAGTGTGGCTTGTGAGGCAAATCAGAGAGATGTAGGAGAAAATGTCAATTAGGTAGAGACACAGTGGTTCTTGAATACTGTGGTTAGGTCTTTGGGACTTAGAGCCTGCAGCTAGGAGTTGGTTTATGGACAGAGTATGGAGTAGAGACAGGTAATACACATACACAAGTCTGGGAAAGGAGGTACCTGGTTTAGCTTTAAACCAGCTAGTTCAAACCAAAAATGTCTGCCATCTCTGAACTCAAACAGGACTCAGAAGTCTGTCCTGAAGCAGGCACAGTCTGTCTACCCATCCCATGCTTCCATGGTAAGTGTTAAACCCATCCTTAAGCCAGTTGTGGGAGCACTGAGTTTGGCTCTGAGAGTGATCTCTTTGACTCTACCATATACCCAAGGTGATATCTTTGACTCCATCATATACCCAAGGTTCTAGACCTAAAGAAATGACCCATCAAATACAAAATTAGCCTCATGGGGTTAACATCAGATCTAGTGGAAGCCCCAGTTCCAAGCACACTCATTAATTATGTCTATAGAGAAAAATGAACAAAGATGCTTTTAGTGATTCAGCCCAAATACTGGAATTATTTTCATTGAGAAGAAAAGACTTCGCTAAGACTTTGCTACTACAGTGCATTTTGAGCAATTTCTCTTATTCAGAGTACACTGTATTCAGAGTTTTAGCACATAGTAATTAGCATACTCTTTAATACATGTTTTATTTAAAAAATTTCAGAGATAGCAATTTTCTAATATTGGCCAGTAAGTCTTTCTTCATAGAAAAAAAATATGGATTTCCAGCTTTAATAAAGCTCTGAAAATTATTTGCTGCTATTTTGGGGACAAAGTTATAACAGTAATTTGTTATCATATGGTCCCTTCCATACCAACATAGTTAAAATGTGCAATAATACTGTGGCATATATTATGCCCATTTACGAAACATAGCACTTTTACATGAAATATGTCATGGAAACTGTTCACTGAAAAAATACATGACATGAAGCTAATGCTCTGAGAGTTTAACTCCTGACCCAAGATCAGAGAGATATTTAAAAAAAAAAAAAAAAAAAAAAGACCTTGGAGGAGCCACCTGGGTGGCTCAGTTGATTAAGTATTTACTCTTGGTTTTGGCTAAGGTCATGATCTGAGGGTCAGGAGATGGAGCCCCACCTTGGGCTCCAAGCTCAACCAGGATCAGCTGTCCAAAGTCAGCTCCCAGAGGTTACCAGTGGCGTGGCCAGTGAGCTTAGGACTAGTATTAATTAATGACGCCTGAGACAGGCGATCAGGAGGAGCAAGATGGTAGAGGAGTAGGAGACCCAGTATCATTGTGTCCCAGGAGCTCAGCTAGACAGTTATCAAACCATTCTGAACAGCTACAAACTCAACAGAAGATCGAAGACAAGAAGAGCAGCAATTCCAGGAACAGAAAATCCACCTAGAAAATCTACATTTCTGGAAGGTAGGACGTGCAGAGAAGTGAATCCGAGGCAATATATGGAAGACAGACTGTGGGGGGAGGGGCCAGCTCCTGGCAAGTAGCGGAACAACAGAGCACAAAAATCAGAACTTTTAGAAGTCTGCTCCACTGAGGGATATCGCTCCAGAGGCTGACAGGGAGTGGAGTCCTCGTGGAGACAGTGTGGTCTCAAGACCCACAGGGTCACAAAAAGACCAGGGGGTGTCTGAGTGTGGCATAGCCCCCAGGTGTCGGAGTGGGGAAGCCAACTACAGAGAGGGAGCCAAGGAGTGAGTTCTCAGTTCGGGGTTACCCTAAACCGTGATCTGAGGCATAGTCAGGCCACTGCTCTTCAAGCAGGGACCCAAACGCGGCAGACCCCCTCCTTCTTCCTCTCGGAGAAGTGGCGGAGGAGCACACTGCAGGAATCTGCTGGGTTTGGAGACTCCAAATGGGGCCTCGCGCGCCAGAGATAGAAACGTGGGTCACAGGCAGGGTGAGCTCAGAGTGCAGCGGGAGACCAGGGAGATGGGAGTGATTGACTGCTTTTCTCTGAGGGCACACTGAAGAGTGGGACCCCAAGCTATCGCTTCCTTGGCATAGGAGATCAGGAGGCCGCCATCTTCATTCTCCTCCTCCAAAACTGTATGGAAAGCTTCAGGGAACAAACGCTCCCAAGAGGGAACCCAAGCGGCTTACTTAGCCCCGCCCTTGGCAAGGGCGGGGCAATTCCGCCTCCAGCAAAGGCATTTGAGAATCACTGCAACAGGCCCCTCCCCCAGAAGATCAGCGCTAACATCCAGCCAAGACGAAGTTCACCAATCAATGAGAATGGCAAAACCTCAGAAATACTGGAATACAGCATATGGAATTCATGGCTTTTCCCCATGATTCTTTAGTCTTTCAAAGTTAATTTTAAAAAAATTTTTTTTCTTATTCTATTTTTAAAATTTTTTCCTCTTTCCTATTTTAACATTGTTAAACTATTTTATCCTATCAATACCTTTTAAGAAACCTTTTTAAATTTTCATTTTTATAGTTGTATTCTATCCCTTCATTGTATTTAGCGTTATCTTTTGTATACATATAGGTTTTTCTTTCTTTATAATTTTGGGATACAGTTTCTTCTCACAGATCAAAATTTACCCTAAATCTAGTATATGGCTTTGTTCTAGTCTCCAGCCTGATAACATTCCTCCCTCTTTTTCTTTTTTCAATCAACTTCTTATAAATCCCTTTTTTAGAATCTTTTAAAATTTTCCTCTTTACAGTCATATTCCATTCCTTCATCATGTTTACCCTTATTTACCCTTATTTTTGTGTGTGTGTGTATATATATACATATATATATGTATATATATACATATATATATATATGTTTATCTTTCTTTAAAACTTTGGGAGGCAGTTTCTTCTAACAGACAAAAATACACCCAAAATCAACTGTGTGGCTCTGTTCTATGCACCAATCTAATCATATATATATATATATATATATATATATATATATACACACATATGATATATATATATATATCCCTGAATGTTTATAGCAGCAATGTCCACAATAGCCAAACTATGGAAAGAACCTAGATGTCCAACAACAGATGAATGGATAAGGAAGATGCGGTGTATATATATACATATACATATATATGATGGAATACTATGCAACCATCAAAAAAGCAAAATCTTGCCTTCTGCAATGACGTGGGTGGAACTAGAGGGTATTACTCAGAACGAAATAAGTCAATCAAAGAAAGACAAATATATGATCTCTCTGATATGAGCAATTTGAGGGGCAGACTGGGGGTTTTGAGGGATAGGGAAAGAAAAAAATGAAACAAGATGGGAGGGAGACAAAGCACAAGAGACTCTTAATCCCAGGAAACAAACTCAGGGTTTCTGGGGGATAGAAGGGGAGGGATAGGGTGGCTGGGTTATGGACACTGGGGAGGGTACGTGCTATGGCGAGTGCTGTGAAATGTGTAAGACTGATGATTTACAGACCTGTACCCCTGAAGCAAATATATATTATATTTTAATTTTTTAAAATGCCTGAGACAAAATTACAAGTCCCAGTAGTCATCTTTTGTCTCCCCCCTCCTCTGGACTCCCTTTCTCTGACCATCCAAGGTACCAGAGCACGTTCTACGTGGTACCATCCAAAGCCATCGGGAGATCTGAAAGCCACATCTTCACTCAAGTCCTCTGAGAAAGCGGGGCTGGAGGGGGTTTCTCTGAGTATAAGACAGAGCCAGAGACACGCAATGGGACCACCACAGAGTAGAGATTCAGCTGCCCTTCTTCCCTCTTGTTTGAAGTCTGTACCTTCTTCTTCTCCAATGTAATAACACTTTCTTGGGCTTTGCCCTCATCCTGTGAATTACTGCACGATAGTACAAATCACCCTATCACTGTTTCCTTGACCGTCTTCTCCAGGAGATACTTCCCTTCCAAAAGAGTTTAAAACAAAGAAAACTCTAACTTATTGCATTTCTCCATTCCAGCCGCATCCTTCTTCTGAATTATCACCCTCCAGTTAAGAAATACAGTCGCAATTGTCCACGATACATGAGTTTCTGTTCCATGGGATCCTACTTCATATTCTCTTTAGAAGGCATGTGGCACAAAGAACACACAGCTTCATGACCCAGGACCACTAAATCAGCAAAGAGAAAGTGAGAGTGGGTGAGAGACAGAGTTGAACAGGGAATGAGGTGACAGGGACAGCCAGGGAAGAGACAGCAGAAAGGAGGAAATCGCCTCTGTGGAGGCTAACCCCTGACTTCATCCTGATGCACAAAGACACAGGACTTCATAGCCCACCACACAACCCACTCGCACCAAGAATATTAGTGCATAACACAAATTATAACACAGAATTCCTGGGGCACAGGGAGAGAGGTAGGGGTAGAAAGGTTTACAGTGTGCACCCCAAAACCCATAGCCTCATACGCTCCACGGGCCATATCTCCCAAGCCTCCATGCTATACCACACCACAGATGTCTTTCCTGGTTCCAGAACTCCCATGACCACCCCAGACCCAGACATCTTTCCTTCCTTCTAGAGCAATATGGCTTTACCAATACGGTATACATTGTAGGACACAGACCCTCAGCAAAGAGCCTTCCAGCTCTAAGATCTACCCTCCCTAGAAGGTCAGAGGAGATAATAAACAGGATTTTTCCTTCCCATAACTGATAGACAATAGCTTCAGCAATTAGGGAAGGGAAAGAGAAACTGGCATTTTTAAGCACTTCTTACATATCAGTAACGTGCGGGGTTTTTTAACATATGTCTGGCCCAAGAGCAACACTTGAGACTCTTACACTTGGAGAAATGGATGCAACAAAGGAAAGAGATTATTCATGTTCTCATCCCTGAAGCGGGATTTCCAGCTCCACCCCTCTGCGAGATGCGGAATATGCCTAAAATGAGACAGTAAGTAGCACTCATGTAAAGGATGGTGTTGACAGAGAGATCAGGAATGCAGCATGAGGTCCAGGCAACTCAGGCCATCTTTTGAGGCTTTAAGATAATTGGGGACAGGCTTCCAGTTAGATGTGAAATGTTGCGTAGCAGAAAAGCGAATGGGTGGGGAGCCGGGCAGGAGGAAGACGCCGTATCAGAATGTATCATTTTCCAGTGCCAAACAAGGTTTTGTTTCTGGCTCCAAATGCCAACTAATCCCTTCCACTTAAATTCTATAATTTGCCTGTGACCGTCCTCCACGTCGACATTGGGCAGAGCCTGGGGAATCACGGCAGCGCTGGCTGGGTGGGCAAGGGCTGGGACTCCAGGACCACAGACAGGATGACCTCATTTGCAGAAGGCTTTGGTGGACGGGAATAAAGACGGGCTCTCTAAAGCTGGGGTGGGAAGTGCCGCCTCGGAGACTCAAGGTTATTTTATCAGGGAATAAATCAGAGGCCTCTCGCATGACCACTTTTTTCCAGGCACATCTTGGTGATTAGGAGGGTGTGTGTTCAGACCACAGGAATCTCCAAACCACCCCGCCGCCCCATCGGCTCCCTGGGACACAAGGCGCACGGCTGGTGGGAGCCCCCGAAAGGAGCGTTCTTGAGTTTTTGCTTTCTGTCTCTCGGAGTGTGCGTGGTTTCTTCTGTCTGCATTCCTATTTGGCGTTGTCTGTTTGTTTGCGTGGACAGTCTCAAGCAGAGGTTGGGGGTGGCCGTCCTTCCCTTGCTGTGGCGCAGCTGTCAAAACACCCAGGGTCTGGGGCACCTGGGTGGCTCAGTGGGTTAAAGCCTCTGCCTTCGGCTCAGGTCATGATCTCGGGGCCCTGGGATCGAGCCCCGCATCGGGCTCTCTGCTCAGTAGGGAGCCTGCTTCCCTTCCTCTCTCTCTCTGCCTGCCTCTCTGCCCACTTGTGATCTCTGTCAAATTAAAAAAAAAGAAAAAAAAATCTTTAAAAAAAAAAAAGAAAGAAAGAAAGAGAAAGAAACCCAGGGTCTGCTGTGCTCTGTTTCAGACTCCCTGGCCAGGCTGCGGGTGTGGACCAGCGCTTCTGTGGGCCGGCCTCACAGAGTCCATGCTAGTGGGCACCGGGAAGGCAAGGAGGGGAAGGCTTCAGGGCAGGGAGCAAGGCGGGGTCCACCCACCTGTGAGCCCTCCCAGGGAGGGCAGCAAGTGTCTGTCCTAGAAACGACCACGGAGAGTGAAAATACTGAGAATCCGACTCATGAAAATCCACAGAGGCAGGGGACCCCAAGCTCCGACTGGCAGGCCACACGCCCTTTTCAATAACAGAAACACAAGTTCTTTTGGCAGGGAGCACCGAGGGGAGTTTGGGGTCCTCGTGGACATCTGTGAAAGGACAAAAACGGGGGTGGGGGAGAAACTGGCCAAGGCAGTTGGACACGATCCGTCGCTGTGGCCTGGAGGTGCGTCCTGCCTCAAAACCTGAAATCAACTCCAGCACCCCACCTTCGGAGAAGGCGGAGTTATTTTGAAAAATGCAGGCTTTCACTTTGAAGCTATTTCAAAAGTCTAAGATGTAATTTAGTTTTGGGGGGGAAAGCTACAAGAAAGAAAAAGAAATAAAAACACAGTTATATATAAAAAAAAAAAAAAAACAACAACACAGAAACAAAAATAAAGTCCTAGAATTAAATTTTGCGAGCGAAACATAGGCCTCCGCATCCCTCATCAATCACAGCTCTGTGTTGCTGTTTTGGTGATTTGGTGATTCAGATTTCTGAATTTTATTTTGAATAGTATAATTTTCGGATTAAGATTTTAAAAGGACAGGCTCAAAGGGAAAGGAAAAAAAAAAAAGGAAACTGCTCCTTACAACTACGGCATACAGCTGAGGGCGTGGACAGATGTGCCTGAAGGAATGTTTTTTTCAAATTTTCCACTATTCCTCTGTCCCTGGCTCTCTCTGCGCTTTGAGAGTTGGCCTTGCCCCGGGAGCTGGGCCATATATCGTCAGAGACATCAGCCCCACGCTTCCATTATGGATTCCGTTTTCAGAAACGTAACTCAGGTATAAAATGGTATGGGACTCAAACTTGGCAGGGGACATCTCAAACCAGCAGTTAATTCTCTAACGTGTTTTCAAGGACAGACTTTTTTTTTTTTTTTAAGATTTTATTTATTTATTGGTGAGGAGGGGGAGCAACAGAGGAAGAGGGAAAAGCAGACTTCCCACTGAGCAGGGAGCCCCACGTGAGGGGTCAATCCCAGGACCCCAAGATCATGACCCAAACTGAAGGCAGCCGCCCAACCGACTGAGCCACCCAGGTGCCCCAAGGGCAAACATTTTTACTGATCTCAAAGTGCAAATACACAGAAGGCCATACGTTGAAATTATCCATTAAAGTCCCCAGAGCCCGTGGGCCCCGACTAATTGGATCCCAGGAAGGCAGTAGGTAGACCAATGCTACTTTTTTAAAAGGGACATCCTTTTAGGGATACATTTGCCAAGGAGAGAAGGGAGGCTGGGGGTTGGAGTGGGGAGCGGGGAGCTGTTTTAAACATTTCTTATAGTTTCAAGAAGAAACCTGAAAGGGGCCTCTGGGTGCCTCAGAGGGTTAAGTGTCTGTCTTCAGCTCAGGTCATGATGCTGGGGTCCTGGGATCGAACCCACTGAGTGGGGAGTCTGCTCTTCCCTCTCTCTCTGCTGCTCGCCCTACTTGTGCTCTTTCTCTCTCTCTCTCTCAAATAAATAAACCTTTGAAAAAAAAGGAAAAAAGAAAAAGAAGAAGAAACCTCAAAGATGGAGAAAGCCCAGCTTCTTCTTCATTCTTCCTTCCTAAAACTTGTTTAAGTTATTATTGTCTTCATGTCTAGAATGGTCTGATTTTTAAACATACAGAATTTGGTATCGTGACCATTCACCACCCCTACCTTAGGCGTTTTGACTGGGGCTGGGGTGACTTCAAGATAAAAGGCAGAGCTACTGGCTTCGCGATGTCAGGTGGAGGGTAGGGAACAAATAAATAAATTAAAGGATGTGATGGCCCCAGCCACATCCTAGCTGCATTGGTGATACGTGCCCTGGCACGGTGAGGTGGAAAGAATGGAATTGGTCTCAAACGCCAGGCTTGCTCAATGAGGTACTCTCATGAACTTCGGAGCCAGACATCCAGGATTTAAACTTGACTCCGCCTTGAACAATTTCCTTAACCTCTCTATGCCTCAGTTTCCTCCTATGTAAAATGAGGTGAAATATAATCCTAGAGCACCTGGGTGGCTGGCTTGGTCAGTTAAGCATCTGCCTCCAGCTCAGGTCAGGATCTCAGGGTCCGGGCACCCAGGGTGGAACACCCTGCTCGGTAGAGAGTCTACTTTCTCCCTCTCCCTCCGCCCCTCCCCCACTCATGCACACGCACGCGTGCATGTGCTCTCTCTCATAAATAAATAAAATCTTTTTAGAAAATAAAAACAAAATAAAATAAATATAATCCTGGCCTCAGTGTGCTCCGAAAGAACTTGGAACAGTGACTGGCACACAGGAAGTGCTAAATGGGTAAACTGGTATATTATTATAAGGGAGCACTTCGTGTTGGGGAAACCAGAAAACAAGGGACTAGCGGTGAAAGGTGCAGTGGCTGAACTACTATGCTCTTTATTTTTCCTTCTTGAGTCTTCAGTTACCCACGACCTATGGAGGACCCCACAGTTCCTCAAAGAGCACTGGCAGAGCGCCCTGCCCCCCACCTCACATCTATAGTTCTTATCAAGTGCTCCCCTAAGGAGAGGACCGCGGGAGACAAGCCTTGCTCTGCTCCCTCTGTCTCGCCCTCCTTCATGCAGATCTGCAAGCACAGGGCAATGAGGCTCCCCAAACTCTAGCTTTGCTGCTCCCCTGTTTCCAAGCATTTCACTTGGCCCAGATTCTTTTAGGTGCAAGCAGCAAAACTGGAACTCAAACCAGCTTTTGCAGAAGGGAGTAGCTGAAGATGGCAAGTAGCCCCCAGATGTGAAGCCTGGGAAGGCAGGGAGGGGGAGGGGGGAGAGGGGAGCTCCAAGCCTCAAGCTGTGAGGATTTTCTTCACTTCCTTCTACTTGTCTCTGCTTGCTGACTTCAGTCCCTCAGTCTGGTTTGCTCAGGAGGCAGGAAGCTGGGTCACCAGCAGCTTCTGGCTCACATCTTCTTTTTTTGTATGAGAGAGAAAAGGGCCTTATTCTCTTGAGTTTTGAGCTGAAGGAATCCCAGAGAATGACTCTGGTTGGGCTTGGATGGCACGGCCACCCCTGCTAATCCCTGTGGCGGGAAGTAGGGTTGAGATACTGTGGTTGGGCCCGCTGTGTTCTCTAGAACAATTTCTGTGGCCAGGTACATGGCGTCCAGGAAGTTCACGCCAGCCCCGTCACACTGAGACACGCTGGCGTCAGGAGAGGCGATGCTCTTCCTTGATTCTCCACAAATGGGTGCCCAAGAGACAAGCGCGTTGGCACCTCCAACATAAAGAACCACATGGAGGAGATTTGGCAGAACTAGGTGTAATATATCATTGCCTGCTTTCCAGATTCTTCCTCTCTCCACCTTTCATGATAAATCAATCCCGTGTTTTTTATTTCATAAAGGCAAAACACATTTGTGTGGGGACCTTACCTCCCACGACTCCAAAAGCCTCTGTTCTCTTTACCTTCTAGAAGTTGGAATGTCAAGTCCAGCCGAAGACCTCTCAGTGTCTTGTGAAGGGGTAGCTACTCAGTAAGTGCTTGCTGCTTGAACATATGAATGAATGATTATAATACAGTTTTCTTTCCCAGATGCAACAGTGCAATTATAGGCAGATCAATTGTACACCTATGTTAAAATACCATAGCCTAAGGCAAGTCATTTAATCAGCATAAATCCCAGTTTCTCGTTTTTAAGATACAAAAATACTAATACGTCTCTCAGAGGATTGTCATAAGAGTTAAACACCACAATATGACAGTGAATACTTATTCTTACAACCCTCTTCCCCTGCGAACTTTGTTCTCTTTGTTTCTCCCTTAGCAGCACCCCGGCTCTTTGAGGGGAGAAAGGTAGCCTTTTGGTACCGGAAGAGGAATTTTAAATAATTTAGCTCAGTGTTCTCATGTACAAACCACTGACTCCTCATAGGCTGTAGAATGTATTTTCAGGGGCTCTTGAGAACTATGAGAAATTTTCAATTTGGGTCATTTTTGAGAAAAATGTTTAAACTAATATAAGCATATTTTGGACAAATTAGATGACTATCTTAATAGCAAATACTGCCTCCAACCTCCTGCTGGCACTTGGGAATTTTTGGTGATAAATAATTATCTAAAGAGGCGAATTTGTGGGGCGCCTGGGTGGCTCAGTGGGTTAAAGCCTCTGCTTTCGGCTCAGGTCATGATCCCAGGGTCCTGGGATCGAGCCCCACATCGGGCTCTCTGCTCAGCAGGGAGCCTGCTTCCTCCTCTCTCTGTGCCTGCCTCTCTGCCTACTTGTGATCTCTGTCTGTCAAATAAATAAATAAATCTTTAAAAAAAAACGGGGGGGGGGGCTAATTTGTACTCAAATCTCATAGCAGATAGATAGACAGACAGAATAACTGACATTCAAACCTTGTCCAGCTCGCTCTTAGGAACACCACCAACATATTAACTCAGTCATCCCCACAACACTATAGGTAGTACTGTCGCCCAGCTTCAGCTGTACAAGGAAATTGAGTCTCAGAGAGTTAAGTGACTTGCCAATGGCTTCAAAACCAGAGAGTAGGAAGTCAGGACAAACCTCATCGCAGAAACCCTTCGTCTCCCATTGCACAGGGTCAGCTCTGTGCCCCTCCAGAGTCGTCCAGCCAGCCTTCTTTCCAAAGTCTTAAAAAAAAAAAAAAAAAAAGATTTTATTTATTTATTTGACAGAGATCACAAGTAGGCAGAGAGGTGGGGAGCGGGGAGCAGGCTCCCTGCTGAGCAGAGAGCCTAATGCAGGGGTCAATCCCAGGACCCTGAGATCATGACCTAAGCCGAAGGCAGAGGCTTAACCCACTAAGCCACCCAGCCGCCCCTTCTGAAAGTCTTTTCCTCAGTCTTTCAAAAATCTCATCTAACATAAAGAAGAAAGTTCCAGTAAAGAAAAAAAAGAGAAAGAGTTATATGTGAGTGTATGCGTATGTGTCTCCCTGCTGGATGGATGGAAGATGGACAGATGAATGGATGGACAGATGGATGAGAAAGCCAACAAACTTCTCTGCCTGGTTACTTCCTACTTTTCTCTCTAGGACTCCTAATCCAGTAAAAAAAAAAAAAAAAAAAAAAAAGTCTTGAATTATCTCTTTGACTTAAAACTACAAAAATGCAGAGACTTCTAAGAACTAGTAACTTCTTAGCAACCCAAGTACTTTTAAAAAATGCTTCAGAAGGTTGGCAATTATGGTACAGAACAAAGCATTTTCAAAGGAAACTAGCATTCCCTAATAACATACCATACACCTTCGCACCATGAACCAAATGTGCTCATATGTGTTCTTGCGTTTCATCTTTCCATCCTGCGCTGCCACACAGACCCGGTTACCTCCTGATACTCTTACCCCCTTAGTTTCAAACAAGAAAGCTGAGACTCCGAATAGACACCTCCCCTAGACTGGCTATCGAACATTTGACAAAGGCAGGATTTAAACTGCTTCTGCCTGTCTGTAGAGCCCATGCCCTTCCTTTCTTTCTTTTTTCTTTCTCTTTTTCTTCCTGTTCTGTTCTTTCTTTTTTGTAGGTGTGGTAACACCTTAATTTGAGACTACTCTTTTTTAATTATCTCTCTTAATGAACTTTTCAGTGCACAGCACAGTATCATTTAGCATAGGCATGACGTTGCCCAGCAGATCTCCAGAACTGACACGTTATACCCATTGAACAACTCCCCGTTGCTTTCTCCTCTCAGCTTCTGGTTACCACCAACCTACTCTCTGCTTCTGTGAGTTTGTTTTTTTTCAGATACTTCATATAAATGGGACCATGTTGTATTTGTCCTTCTGTGACTGTAATTCACTTAGCATAGGTCCTCCATGTTAATCCATGTTGTTGGTTATGACAAGGTTTCCTTCTTTCTTTAAGGCTGGATAATACCCTGCCCTACGAATCTACCACGTTTTCTTTATCTAGTCATCTGTTGAGGGACATTTTGGTTCTATCTCTTCTTAGCTATTGTGAATAATGCTTCAGTGAACATGGGAAGGCAGATACTGCTTTGAGATCCTGATTCCAATTCTTTTGGATATATGTCCAGGACAGCTAGATATAGTTATATATTTTAATAGTAGTTATATTTTTCAATTTTTTTGAGCACTCTCCATCCTATTTTTCCAAAGTGGCTGCACCATTTTACATTCCCACCAACAGTATACATTCCATTTTAAAACCAACCTTTTCTTTTGTCTCAATCACCGTGATAGTCTATGGAATTCATATAAACTTCATTTCTTTCACAAAGAAAGCCAAAGATAATTCTGAATCAAGAAGGCCACTAAAGGGGCGCCTGGGTGGCTCAGTGGGTTAAGCCTCTGCCTTCGGCTCAGGTCATGATCTCAAGGTCCTGGGATCGAGTCCCACATCAGGCTCTCTGCTCAGCAGGGGGCCTGCTTCCCTTCCTCTCTCTCGGCCTGCCTCTCTGTCTACTCGTAATCTCTGTCTGTCAAATAAATAAATAAAATCTTTAAAAAAAAAAAAAAGAAGGCCACTAAAAAAGATGATGATGCACATGGCCGCACAGGCAACATATGAAGGAATTTTTATCTTGGAAGAAGATGGACAAATTGATTTTTGAGTATTTTCTGATAGCACAATACGGGGAAAAGATAGTGGATTCGATCAGCTTGTAGAAGTTAAATACCTGCTTTAGAAAAAGCACAGATTGAAACTCTTTGTCAGACTTTTCCTTTTGGCCCCTCCCTTCCTTCCAATATTCATCTTTTGATATTCTCCAATTTATACTCTGTTCCAACATCTATTATATTTTCTGAGACATTCCATGCTGATCTATGATTCTATGCCTTTCTTTACCCTGTTAACTCTGTCTAGAACAAGTTTTTCACATACCACATAACCTATATTCCCTTGTCTACCTGGAAAACTTCCAGAAAACCCAAGGAGATGAGTCTGGGCCTTTCCAGACCCTCTATTCCCTCCACTGCAGTCATGTTGTCCTCTCCACTAACTCTAAGCCTTGAATAGCTTGTGAAGAGCTAATGATGGTGTCCTATAATTATTTGCCACATACTTGTCCATTCTGCTGGGTCCTATGAGGACAGATGCAGATTTTACTTTTTTAAAATATCCCCGTGTAGTGTAAATGCCTGACTTAAGTTTGTGGATTGCTGAGGTGTCCATTTCTAAGATAACCATCTTAAAGAAATTGACCGCCGGCCATGTGACACAGCTACTGGCAAATCAGATAGGTACAAGACGTAGGCCGCCCCTGTCCATGAATTCCTCTTTTAGAACACCCTGGAGAAACCTAGATAACTGACTGCTTGAGTAACCTGGCTTGTCCCTTCTCACTTCCTTAATTCCTACTCTTATGTTCTAAATTCTCCAATAAAGAATGAACCTGCTAGGGGCACCTCAGTAGCTCTGTTAGTTAAGCTCGGGTCACGATCTCAGGGTCCTGAGACCCTGCTCAGTGGGGAGTCTGTTTCTCCCTCTCCCTCTGCCCCTTCTCCCACTTATTCTCCAATTTATACTCCCCTCAAATAAATAAATAAAAATCTTAGAAAAAAAATGAATGAACCTGCTAAACCCTAGATACCCCATACTCAGACACTAATAAAGGCAGAGCCCTAGATCTCCATGCTTTCTCTCTACTCATGACCTTGCTGTGGGGCCCTGGGCATGCCATGTACCCTCTAGAACCTGAGTAACAAATCTTGTTCTTCAAAGTTCCCTGGCAGTTCTTGCTGAGCTGTGTCCTACAGTCATATAATAAAAACCATAAAGGCTGGTCCAGCCACAACATTGGCTCCAGACAGTGGGAGAAAATTCTATAGGGCTTGTCACAAATAATACAGGACCAGGAGTGCCCCCAAGTGCCCCCAAGGTCCTCCCCGCCAATAGCATCACTGTTTATAGGCTGAGACCAACACAGCATCCCCACACAGTGCCAGATCACAAATGATGTCTAAAACATGACATTAAAAAAAAATAAAATTAAATAAAACATGACATTAGATTTAAATCAAACTGAATTGCTGAGAATGTATAAACTTGAGATTTTCAAGACTTTAGCTCCCTGTAGCTTCTTTCTCATGTCTTTGGTTCTAGGGTTTGTCTTCTATTTGTATTCTGGAGAGCTTCCCTCTGAATAAGTTCTCCTTGCAAATAGTCTTTCCTTCCCAGTTCTGTTCCTTCATTCAACAAGCGTTGATTCATGCCTATTGTGTGCCAGGTACTGTGTTCGCGCTACAGATAGAAAGACGGATGAGCCAGAGAACTGACAATATAGCGAAGTTTCTAAGGCATGTTGGGAAAAAAAAAAAAAGAAAACAAACTTGAAACTCCAGAGAGAGGGGCCGTTACCCTGTAATAGATGCGACGAAGTGCCCTGAGAGGTCAGAGAAAAGAAAAAGCATCCAGAGTGCAGCCCCAGGGAGCACTCTCCCAGGGAAAGGATGCTTGAATGAGGTCATAAGGGGAAGGGCTTCGAAAGCACGCATGCATTCTCTAAATTACCCCTTAAAACAAGATCTTTGCCTGCCGTTCTTTACAAGCAAAATCGCATCTTATTTCAGGGCGTTTTGCCCCCAGTACTGCTGAGTTTCTTCCCCGTGTCTTCATCAACTGGACTGAAGTCCTGGAAGACATTTTCTGCCAACTTTGACAGATCCATGTAAATAAGCTGTAAGGGCCTTGAGAACAAAGAAATGCCATTATTGTGCTGCTAATAGTGTTTTGGTTATGATTAATGATCTTATAATAACACTGCCAGAGAACATAGTCAGAATGAACTAAACCTAGGAACAAATGTTCAAGAAAACAAAAAAGGGTTTTCTCATCACATTCGAGGGAAATAGAGAAACAGCGAAGGCTCAAACCTGCCCAATGGGAGAGACGGTGTCATTGGACAGTAAGAAACGTGAAACTCTATGGTTATGGTGTTGCTTTTACCTTCTCTATTTAAAAAGGGGAGAGGGCAGTTGGTTAACAAAGCAAATCGCAGGGCGCCTGGGCAGCTCCAAGGGTTGGGCCTCTGCCTTCGGCTCAGGTCATGATCTCAGGGTCCTGGGATCCAGCCCCGCATCAGGCTCTCTTCTCAGCAGGGAGTCTGCTTCCCCCCCCACTCTCTGCCTGCCTCTCTGCCTACTTCTGATCTCTGTCTGTTAAATAAATAAATAAAATCTTTAAAAAAAAAAAAAAAGCAAATCGTTGTTCTGAGTGATTCAAGTCTCCGTGCCTCAGTGAATTTCATGAGGAAACCAAGAGACTCCTTGAGTGAATGCTACCGGAATTTCTGAGAAAAACGGGAGTGCAACTAAATCATCAGAAATTTGCTAAATGTTGTGTTTTTCAAACACAATGTTGTGTTTGAAAACAAACAAATGTTGTGTTTTCCAAACTGAGCATCAGAATGCTCAGCTAAAGCCATGTCCACCAAGCTCAATGTGGCCGGTGAGGTGGACCTATCAGGAAGGTATACGGAACGAGAGCCTTCTAGAAAGGGATTCACAGTAAGGGAAGGAGTCAGACTGACAGCTCAGCCCCATCAAATGCTCTGATTATTGGAGGGAATGAACAATGTCAAGTGTGAACATGTCACTTAGACTTGTCAGGAAACGAGCAATCTCATGTATTTGTGGAAACTGAGCAGGTCCTACTACCAGTCTGAAATCTATGTTCCCTTTGGAAGGAGGAGCAGTGTCCAGGGAAAGAGCAGAACTGAGAGACATATTTTGTTCTGTTTTGTTTTGTTGTTTTAAATCGCTTTCCGAGCTTGAACTGCATGCTAGCCAAAAGATAAGGATTGGAACTCTCAACACTAAAGGGAATTAAGAAGGGCTAGTTGTTCTAGCTTCTAAATTTATAAAGAATGGCAAAAAAAAAATATTCTAGGGAAAATAATCTATTTTTTTTCCCATTTTTAATTGGATTTTATTTTTTTTCAGTGTTCCAAAATTCATTGTTTATGCACCACACCCAGTGCTCTGTGCAATCCTTATGCTTGTTCTAGATGTGTTTAATTTATTTTTTATCGTTTCTCTCCTGATAGACATATGTTCTAGTTTTACATTTGTAGTATCTCTCAAAAGCCCATCACTGAGCAGAGATTCTGCTTATTGTTTTAGTGTATTATACTGAGGGACCTGAACAACTGAGTTATAGGAGTTGTTTTGCTCCTTTTTGGAAACCAGGCTCATTTGGAAGTCTGTTCCCCACCTTTTTCCCTTGTTCTCGAAAGAAGAGAAAATCTGTCACACTCAACAGCTGTAAGTGGAGCTGATGTTTGTCAGATACACCTTAACATGACATCTGTTGTGTTTCTTTAAACCCAATGTCTTTAAGTGAATACAGAAAGAAGGTGCTAGCATTTGAGCTTTGCCTACAGGGTTAGAATTAATGACCTTTGAGATTCCTTCCAGTTCTGCGTTTGTTTACACTGAGAGTTGTATAACCTCCAATGAGATATAGAGTCATCACAGAAGGATTCACAACCATTTACAAATTTGTGGTGAAAATGGTAGACCAAAGAATGTAGGCACTCTTATTGGTAATGTGGGAGTAAATAGTTGAGCTCTGCTTTTAAGTTTTTAAGAATGAGTGAAGTCTTTAAAATATGCCTTTGACATAGCAACTCCACTTCTAGAAATTTATCCTAGGAAACTATTTAAGAATGGTGGAGTGTTTTCCAATACCACCAAGCAACTGTCCAATTCTCAGCAGATACTGATTAGATACCCTATGAATTGAACTGAATTCTGACACTATCTGCCTGGAATTAGCATCAGATCTCACAGGTTATAGCCTCAGTCCCACAAGACTGTCCCCACCCCCACTTCAGATGCCAATCAAGAGTCCAAGTTTTACCTGTGTTTCTGACCAACTGGCTATAAATTAGAGGTTCCCACAATCCCCTCCTCTGACTCAATTAATTTGCCAAAGCAGCTCCCACCACTCAGGGAAAAACAGATTGCTTAATAGATTGCCAGTTTATAATGCAAAAAGATATGATACAGGATACAGAGGAACAGCGAGATGAAAAGATTACATAGGGGAAAGTTCCCAAAGGGTCTGGAGCACAGGAATCTCTATATCTATAGAACCGGGGTGCACTACCCTCCTGGCACATGGATACCCTCCCTAACCAAGATGTTCATCAAATATCATTGTTCAAAAGTTTTATAGGGTTTAGTCTGTAGTCCTCTCCAAAGGACTCCCTTCCCTTACCCTTTCCAGGGGTTGATGGGCAGGGCTGAAAGTTCCAGCCTTCTGAGTACTTGGCCTTTCTGGTGAACGGCCCCATTATGAAGCTATGTAGGATCCCACCCCATGTCACTTAATTAGTATAAACTCAAGTGTGCTTCATGGAGTTCCTTATGAACAGTGAAAGATACTCCAGTCATTCAGGAAATTGGGAGGGTTTTAGGAGCTCTACGCCAGGAACCGGGGACAAAGACCAAATATATTCCTTAATATGCCACAGATATATTCAAAGAACTTAGGTTAAATGTTTATATGATGTTTTTTAAAAATAACTTTTTTTTAAAAGATTTTATTTATTTATTTGACAGAGTTCATAAGTAGGCAGAGAGAGAGAGAGGAGGAAGCAGGCTCCCTGCTGAGCAGAGAGCCCGATGTGGGGCTCGATCCCAGGACTCTGGGATCATGACCTGAGCTGAAGGCAGAGGCTTTAACCCACTGAGCCACCCAGGCACCCCTAAAAATAACTTTTAAAAGCAAGAAAATATTTAAGCGCCTAACGGTGGGCATGGGTTGGGCTGGGAGATGGGATGAGTAAACTGTGGCCCATGTGTGCACTAGAATACTGTGCAGTCACTAAAAATGAGGGAGTATAGTGTATTTATCAAAGCAAAAGAGCAGATTATAAAAACAGTATGACAGTATGATCTTATGTTTGTTTGCAGCAGACCATATACAGCTAAAAAAATTCTTGAAGGAACTACTCCAAAAAATAAACAGTTGTACATTATTACCTCTGATGATGGAGTAAAATATGACTTCTCTTTTCCTCTCTTTATATTCCTTTTCTAAATTTCTGCTGTGAGTAGAAGTTTGTATTGCAAAGAAAAGTTTAAAGGACCTAAGTATATATTCATACATGTATTGATTTTTTGTGTTTAGTGTTGTTTACTGAATGCCCCTTATCCACCAGGTCTTGTGGATACCTGAATTTCTCTCTAAAATTCTTCACTGATTGTTTTCTTAGTAATATATAAGCAAAAGGAGCCTAGTACAGCAATTTAAAATCAACAAGAAGGTTGAAAAACTTACTGAAAGTCACATAATGAATTCAGAACAGCCAGCCAGAACTTGTAACCTCAGAGTCTTACAGCCGAAGTCCAAAAAACAGATGCTATTCTACCAGACCTGACTTCTTCTCATTGTTTATGGGGGGCTGAAAGGTACCTCGGTGTAGTGGTTTAAAGAAAATATTGGCCCCAATATTTTGCAGCTGCTCCCATAGAGAAGCAAAGTCTTTTTCTCCACCCTCTGACCTGAGCTGGTGTGTCACTGGGTCCTGCCAGCTCCATCCCTAGCCTCCAAAGACCTCGCAGTTTCCACTCTTTTAGAACCTTTGACCACCACGTGAGTCAGCCTGGGCTGACCCGCCCAAGGATGCGTGAACTCGTGAAGAAAGGCTCCAGTCATCCCAATGTCCGGGCGTGGCCATCATAAACCAGTCGGCCCCAGCTGCCCTACCAGCTGACCGCAGACACATGAGCAAGCCCAGCTGAGGTCAGCAAGGCCCCGGCCCAACCATCAAAACCACCCAGAAGAGTTCAATCCCAAATGCCAACCCACCGAACCGTGAACTAAATAAATGTTGGCTCTTCGAAGCCACAAAGCTTTGGGGTGGTTTGTCATGCAGCAAAAGCTAACTGATACATCTTGGCTCCTCTAGTCCCCCTCATTTTTCAAATGAGGAAACCAGGGAGGTGAACCCAGTACCCCACTTAGGTTCACAGACCTGGAGAAGGACACGGTTCTCTTGGCTGCCAGGCCTGTGTCTGAGCCACTGGATGTTTCAGAAAGGAAAAGGTTAACAGAGTTCACATACACAGAATTAAAATCTTGGCAAAACAAGTGCCATGAATGGGCTTCAGGTCACCATGTGCTCCATGTCTTTCTGCCAGCTCAGGAGACTGGTTCAGGAGAAAGGCAAAAAGACTGTGGTGTGCTCTCCCCTGATCTCATCCCAGTCAACGCCAAACACCCAGAGACCACCTCGGAGCTGGGCCCTCAGACAACCCCAGAAGTGTCCACTCTCTCTTCTCTTCACTTCTTTTCCCTTCTCTCCCTCCCTTATTCCTCCTCCTCTCCCTTCCTCAATCTCTCTCTCTCTCTCAGAAAGTCAAGGAACCATGTCCCCTGACGCACCCCCATCTCTTTCCCTGGCTTCACCCACCTCCTCTGTGCCCTGAAGGGGTCACGATGACAGAAAAACGACTCGAAATCACAACCTAAACCGAGCCTCAGCCTCGCCCTACCAGGAATCATAAGACATTCCACGTCAAGGTGCCTGGCCAATTAATCCTTGCAGCCACCTTGCGTGTTAATTAGGCCTCGTTATTCACCAGTCACAGACCCGGAAAGCGAAACCAGAGCGAGTGGCGGCTGGGCACAGGGCCTCGGAGGCAGGAGGCAAAGACCGGCGCTCCCGGCCCCGGGGCGGAGGCCGGGCACAGACCACTAAGCCACAGCGCTCCCCCCGGTGTGGGCCCGGAGGCCCGTGCCAAGGGGCGGCTCCAACTTTCCCTTTTCCATTAGCCACAGGTGTGTTTTACCACAGCCTAACTAGCAGCTACTATTTATTCTCTGGGATTTTCTAAAAATGTGCTTTTGCAGACCTTCAAGCCAAAGGCATTCCCAGCATCACTCTTTATTAAATCGAGCCACAGAAATGTATTGAAAATCATGAGCATTTTGAAACATACTGAGTCCTTTATGGCTGAAATAATCTAATAGACAAGCTGTTGTTAATTTACAACCTTAATTTTCAGACACACTTCTTGAGTCAAAAGTACTTCCTGCTCTGCAATTCCTGTAGGGATACAGGTGGCCCAGGACTAAGTACACATCTACTGTACATTAAAGTGTATTTCTTACTTAAACATTTCTGAAATCTCAAGTTTATGTCTAGACTATTTTAATCAGCTAAATGTCATAATAAGCCATATGTGGGTCTTGATCGGTTACATACACCAGCCCCACTCATAAAGTATCAAAAGGTGTTTTTAAAGAGAAGTCTGTGTTTGTTTTACCAAGAAAATGGTGCTTTCAGTCTATCATATCAGACATGTTGGCAGGCCGAGAAGGACCTTACGTAACTCGTTGAAAAAAAAATGGCGTTTTTCTTCCCCTTCCTCCCCCCGCCCCCAACGTACTAGTCCATCAATGGCACTTTCAAACTGCAGAGTTTCGAAGCAATATGCTTATCTTGGTCTAAAATGTCACTTGACCACTATCCTCAAACTCTCAACACTTAGAGAAAGCAGGTTGGTGTTGAGCAGGTAGGTTTACTTCTGCTGTTCTCACTGTTCTCATTTTACCAGGGGTTCCCTGCTGTCAGTTCCTTCCTTCTGAGTTGGCTTGCCCCTCTCAACCCCCCAAAAATTCATCAGGCCATAAGGAACATGGAAAGTAATGTCATTGGTGACTCAGGAGATAGCCTAGTAGCTACTGAGTACCCGTCATGGCTCAGGGGTTGTGTTAGAACTTACAGCCCCGGTAATGAACGTGAAAATCCTGGTGCCTGCTTTCATGGGGCTTACACTTTCATTGGGGGTGAGATATTAAGCCAATAACTCCACAAGTGATCATAGAAGTGCATTTTCATTAGGGCTCTGAAGAGGAAGTACTTGGTACTATAGATGTTCATCCCAAGGATGAAATTGGCTTTGAAGGACAAGGAAGGTTTCCCTAAGGAAATGACGTTAGGCATTGACCTTAGGGATGAGTAGGTTTGATCGGATAGAAGGTTGCTGTGGAGCTGGTAAAACGACAATGACATAGAAAAATAGGAAGGGAAGAGAGGGCTAGAGGGGGAAATGGAGAGAGGGGACAGGTAGGGGGAAGCAAGGAGGCCAGGACAGAAAGGTCAGGGAGGAGAAGGGAAAGGAAGGGAAGAAGAATTCAAATCTGTGACCTCCAGGCTTTTATGACAAGTGAGGAAGTCTCAGGAAGCATCTAAAGGAACTTCGTTTCTAATCGAAAGAAGCATAATTGAAAAAGAATTCATTAATCAAATTGGAAAATAACAGCTTTCTTATCAGCCCGAAGAGGATGCTTAGCTCAACTTTGAAGAGAAAAAAAAAAAAAAAAAGAAACGCAAAATGATACTTAAAAGAGAAACAAGTAAATTAGGTTTTAATGTTGGCACTTGATAAAATTTTATGAACTGTGGATTATGAATGAGAGCTCTTGCATGTAGACTATTCTGGAGATGAAAATGGCCATGAAGTTCGTTCTTACCAAGCCCGGACCAAGATTGCTCCGCGTGATACCACACAACCACATAACCAGATGGTAGGAAATACTTTCTCTATGATAATAATTTAAAATAATTTAAAATGATGATGTTTTCTCTGGGCATCCCAGTGCATTTTTCTGTCTTCTTGCCCTGGAATGAGCAACTGCTGAGGGGGAAAGAATGTGGAGGTTCCATTTGTGTGTCTTCCTTGAGTCTGCAGACTGCATTACACTCCGTGTGTCCCTTCCCAGGACTGAATCGGGACCAACACTCCGCTTGAGCTTCTCTAGGCACGAGGTTAGTTTGGGTGTGGCTCATCAACTATTCTTGGTTCTTCCGCTTCCAGAAAAGTGGTATGGCTCCACTTCTCCACTCCCCACCCCACCCCGAACTGAGGCTTGGCAACATGACTGGTTTTGTCCAGTGAAATGTTACCAGAAGTGATGCGAGTCGTTCTCAGGGAGACACTCTTTACCCCTTTGTCTTCACCTATTATAGCAGCCTCGTAAGTGCTTATCAAGAAGGAGCTCTGTCGGGGCGC
This sequence comes from Mustela nivalis, assembly GCF_964662115.1. Lineage (NCBI taxonomy): Eukaryota > Metazoa > Chordata > Mammalia > Carnivora > Mustelidae > Mustela > Mustela nivalis. The sequence goes on along the minus strand of NC_139021.1, from coordinate 22,410,613 downwards.
CTGGGTGGCTCAGTGGGTTAAAGCCTCGGCCTTGGGCGCCTGGGTGGCTCAGTGGGTTAAGCCGCTGCCTTCGGCTCAGGTCATGATCTCAGGGTCCTGGGATCGAGTCCCGCATCGGGCTCTCTGCTCAGCGGGGAGCCTGCTTCCTCCTCTCTCTCTGCCTTCCTCTCTGCCTACTTGTGATCTCTCTCTGTCGCATAAATAAATAAAATCTTAAAAATAAAAGCCTCTGCCTTCAGCTCTGGTCATGATCCCAGGGTCCTGGGATCGAGCCCCGCATCAGGCTCTTTACTCAGCAGGGAGCCTGCTTCCCCCTCTCTCTGCTTGCCTCTCTGCCTACTTGTGATCTCTCTCTCTGTGTCAAATAAATAAATAAAATCTAAAAAAAAAAAAAAAGAAGAAGGAGCTCTGTCATTCTGAAATCCTGCTGGCCTGCACTGCACAGGTTGTGTGAGAAATAGAGCGTACATACTCTATCGAGCCGCTGAGATCGAGGGATGGCATGTAACTTACTATTCCCTCACCTGTCCTAGGTCCATAAGGTCTGATGTTTTTCATGCTTCCCTTGCCACCTTCCCTTGTGCTGCTCTCTGAGTCAAGAGGATGAGCCTACCTCCTAATGCATTTGGAAATCAAGAAACTACCAAATGTATATTTGCTGTGACTCCAAAGCTGGAGTTTCCAAAATACCTCCTCCTAGAAAGTGGGGACCCCGCAGGGACCAGCATAACCTCTGCTTTGGACCTTTGCCAGAGAGAGGAGTATGGACCATAAAGCAGGACCCTCTGCCTGAAGCTGGAGACAAGAGTGATTAAAAGCACATATTCTACAAACAGTCTGGGTGGGCTCAAATCCTGGTTCAGCCATTTATCCTCTTTAACCTTGAATACATAATTTATTCCCTCTTTGCCTCAACTTCCTCCTCTGTGGTGCTTGTGTCTTCTGTAAGTTTATTGAAGGGATCCAAGGAGATGGTGCAGGTAAACCAGGAAAAGTGCCTAGTAAATGCTGGAGAGCTTTGGGTATTCTCACAGTAATATTAAAAAGCCAGAAATGACTTTCCTGCCCCTTGTCATCCTTGCTACCCTAGCATATCACACAGACCATTATGTGGCTCAAATACACTTTTTCAAAGCCAGTATAAAGTGCTCCGGCATTCTTGAACTCATTCGAGTGCCCGAAAGCCAAGTTGCTTCCAAGTTGCTTCCCGAGCCTTCCCCAACTGCTTTCACCAGCATTTCCAGGATAATCTCACTCTGCTACAACTATGACCACATCCCCCACCTCCAACACACGCCTGTCTTCTAAGAGAAGGCAGCGGTTATCAGGTGCCACCTACGGACAGGCTGCACTGGGAGAAGGGATGGAAGCAAGAAGAACCAGATGCCGCCTGTGAGCCTGTACCAGGAAGTTTAGAAAGGCAACCACACTCCGACCAGTAGGACTCTGACAGGAGTACACGGGCTGGAAAGAATGCCCTGTGATCCCCTTTCTGATTACTGGAGACTGAAGTAAAGATTTTTATTGTTTGTCAGCATTCGATATCAAATTATTTTTTTCCGGATGCAACACCATGGCTTGGACTGTGCATAGAGAAAACCTGCTTTGTAGGAGCTAGGCATACACTCAGCAAGGCTCCCGCAAGCCTCTCTCTCTCTCTCTAGGGGCCCGCTGGTTCTCCTTTCATCCCGACACTCCATAAATTTTTGAAGGACCTCTCATTTCTAATATACCTTTGTACCTTAGTCTGCTCGGGCTGCTATCACAAAACACCACAGATTGGGGCAGGGGTGCTTAAAAAGCAGACATTCATGGGATGCCTGGGTGGCTCAGTTGGTTGAGCCACTGCCTTTGGCTCAGGTCATGATCCCAGCGTCCTGGGATCGGGTCCCACATCGGGCTCCTTGCTCAGTGGGGAGCCTGCTTCTCCCTCTGCCTCTGCCTGCCACTCTGTCTGCCTGTGCTTGCTCTCTCTCTCTCTCTCTCTGACAAATAAATAAATAAAATCCTTAAAAAAAAATTCATTTTCATAGTTCTGGAGGCTAGAAGCCTAAGATCAAGGTGCCCACCAATTGGTTCCCAGTGAGAGATTTCTTCCTGGTTTGCAGACAGTCTTCTCACCATGTCCTCACACGGCAATGAAAAAGACACCTCTCTCTCCTCCGTCCATCATCCTCTTCTTATAAGGCCAATAATCCCATCAGCAGTGTTTTACCCTCATGATCTCTTCTAACTGTAACTACTTCTCAAAGTCCCCATCTCCAAATGCCATCACATCTGTGAGTTAGGCCTTCAATATATGACACAAAAATTTAGTCTATAACAGTCCGTGTGAGCTGATAGACTATTACTCATTCTGACCTTCAAGATTTGGGAAATCCATTTAGTTCTACACAATCTATTTTACTTTTACTTCTTCAGGAAGTACTTCCTAATTATGCAAAAGACACTGAGCTAGAAACCAAAGGAGAATACTTCGAAGACATGATCTTTGTCCTCAAAGGGCTCCATGGTCCAATTGAAAATCAGAGAAAATTGCAGTATAAACATGAAAAAATATGAAAATATATTTTTAATTGAAAGGAAGTCCTTTTCAGTAACAGAGTTGTGAAATAAAAGAGTGCTATGAGAGGGTTGGGGAAACAAAATAATAATACAGTGGGTAAGAACTCAGTTTCTGGAATCAGATGGGTTGTTTCTGCCATTCCTTGCTATAATGATCTTGAAAAAATTAAATAGCCATTCAAAACTTGTTTCTCTATCTGTAAAACGGGGCTAATAACATTACCTACCTCATAGTCTTTTTATGATAATGCCTGTAAAATTCTTAGCCCAGTGAATGGCCTGGAGTAATCACTCAATAAGCATTAATTTTTTTTTAAGATTTTATTTATTTATTTGACAGATAGAGATCACAAGTAGGCAGAGAGGCAGGCAGAGAGAGGAGGAAGCAGGCTCCCTACAGAGCAGACAGCCCGATGTGGGGCTCGATCCCAGGACCCTGGGATCATGACCGGAGCCGAAGGCAGCGGCTTAACCCACTGAGCCACCCAGGCGCCCCTCAATAAGCATTAATTTAAATAGAAGTGTGGGAGGAGGAATCATTTCCACATGGGACCTAGAGAGAGAGGAAAATACTTCCCAGGGGATGGTAGGATGTTTTCTGAATGGTAAATCCTGGCACTGGGGGAAGAATTTGGTGGGCTGTGAGGGGTAGTGGTGAGAGGCTGGGAAGTACGTGAGTTTGGAGACATGTAAGTAGATGTGTCTGCATGGAACTGAGGGTATGGTTAGGGAGACAGAGGCAGAGAGACCAGAAGAGTGGGTTGAACTGGACACTGGATGCCGTTAAAAGTCAGATCAAGAAGAACTGGGTTTTGTCCCACGTTCTACCTCATTCAGTAAAATGGGGGCACCTTGTCTTCAGTTCTTATGAAAAATGTTTTAACTCCAAGTACATTTTCCTAATAAACCCAGATATAATCATGAAAAAAACATCTGTTTTTCCCTTCATTCTGTTCAAGAGCAAATCCCAGTTTGATTTTATATTCAGAAGCTTGTTCGGCCCTAATGTAAAAAATACATAATAGGACTCAAGCGGTACGTAAAACTATTTCAAAGAAATTTTAATTAAAAAAAGTTTAATGAAGCCCCTTTTAACCCTAAAAACACCAAAGGGAAGTGAATTCTTAGACTTTTCCCTTCTTCCTTTCTAAGATAAAAGCTTTCCTAAAAGAGTAAATATGTACATCACACTAATTTAATCTAATTGGTAAGGTCATTCAGAGCTGGTGAAACTTCTGAATTATTCAATATGTTTTAAGTTATCTTAATACTCTCTAGAACAATACAAATCATAGATTAACAAGGTATTTGCCAGGTAGACATCTTAATGAACAGATAATCACTGGTAATTTTGCCATAATGAGTTCTGTGTAAATGCATTCTGTTAAAATGGCTTAAAGAATGAATGGGAGAGTTCTTCTCCTTTTAAATATAATCAGACATCCAATTAGTAAGTATTAGGCACAAAAACAAATGAGAGAGACTCCTTGCCTTCTGGTAGCTCATAGTCTAATGTAGGCAGATGTTACTGTGGAATAGTATGCTACTGTAGAAGTATGCTTCAGATGCCACTTTAGAAGTATAACTCGAGTCTTAGCAGAGCACCAAATGGACAGTCCCCTTGGTCCTTTTTATTGCTTTTATAAGTCAACCCCATTTTTATGAATAGCAGAAGTGATGCTACTATTCCATCTCACAAAGACTTAATTCCACTTTCATCGACTCCAAATTAGTGGATTCCAAACCCATTACATTCATCTTCTAAAAGTTTATCAACAGAAACAATGCGTTTGCTCCAAATTTATTTCTTTGCCCTTTTCTTATTTGAAACCCGAACCTTGACACTTTGAGGGGAGGGTGAGAAATGTGTCTGTTCATGTGTCACGAGGTTGAGAGTTTCTTGATGATGAGTTTTGCAGCTGTAGTCTTCTTTTATTCCCTAGACCCTGGAACAAATTAATAGAAAGTAAGAAAGGAAATGAGTGGATGAATGAATGAGTAAATGAGTGGGTGAGTGAGTGAATGAATGACTGAGTGAGTGAATGAATTAATGAATAACTAAGTGAATGAGTAAGGGAACGAGTGAATAGGTGAGTAAGTAAATGAAGGCTTCAGGAAAAAAGGCTTTGTCTAGAGAACGGTCATTTAGTTGAGGAAATTTCATCCAATATCATAATAATCATAACCGTAATAGTTAACAATCATCGATCGCTTGCCATGTGTTATGTTTTATTCTGAGCACTCTGTGTTTTCCCATTTAATCTTCACTGTACAAAGGTTGTCTTTACAAATAAGAAAAATGGGCACAGACAGGATACACACATAAATTTGTCTGTTAATTTTTTGCTCATTTTTCTGGGAAGAACCATATTTTATTTTGTGTATTTTTCTGAGAAGAATCATACTTTATTTTGTGTATTTTCCTGGGGGGGAAGAATCATACTGTGACATGCCTTCTCCCAGAAAGTTAAGATACTTTACACATTTCAGTCTCAACTTAAAAATTACTATTTAAGGAATGAAGTAGTCACTACACCAAATTGACTATAAATCTAGCAATAATATTTTAAAATAAGGATTTCTTACACTCCAACTCAATTTCCTCCAGGTTTTCTCTTAAAAATAAATGAGCAAGCCAAAAGACCCTTCAAGAAACTAATTCCATCAAGCTTCCCTAAGTGTCCCATCCGATATTTCCGTAAAAGAGAAGAACCAATAATGAAATCAGGAAAGCTCAACAGTGGCCATCTGTTTGCCATCCCGGCAACATTTTCTCAGGTGTCCTTCATGTTTTGGTAGCTACTACAGACTTCCCCACCTGCCCGGAAACCGGCTCCCTCCTCCCTGGCCTAGCTCCCCTTCTGGCTCTGATTGTTCCTCTGTCTCCTTGGCTGGCTTCTCTCTGAATGGTGGGGAGTCTCCACATCTCATACCTTCACCCTCTGCCATCCCTTTTCTCCCATTTTGTCAAAGCTCACGTTCAGGCTCATCACCTGAGCACGAACTTCTCACCAGGCAACTCCCTCTAACCAAGCAAAAGGTCACTCATGACCTTTTCCTAAGGGTTGGTTGCACACTTTTGACTGCACCCTGGGCATTTCCAATAGATGTCCCAGTCCCACCTCAAATTCAACAGATTTAAAACCTAACTCAGCATCTCTACCATTTGATGAACCCCCTCTATTGTCTTCTGGTTCCATCAATGATACCACTGTCATGGAAGCTGTTTATGTTTAAAATCAAGAAACCACCTGGTGGTTTTTCTCTCTCATTTCCCTATATCCAAGATTTTTCATTTTTCATCTGTCTCATCTGCCCCATCTTTTCTTTTTCTTTTTTTTTTTTTTTAAGATTTTATTTATTTATTTGACAGAGAGAGATCACAAGTAGATGGAGAGGGAGGCAGAGAGAGAGAGGGAAGCGGGCTCCTTGCTGAGCAGAGAGCCCAATGTGGGACTCGATCCCAGGACCCTGGGACCATGACCTGAGCTGAAGGCAGAGGCTTTAACCCACTGAGCCACCCAGGCGCCCTGCCCCGTCTTTTCAATTCCACCCACCTCCATCCCAGCTCGGAACCTCTTCATCGCTTCTTCCTCTCCAAATGGCTCTAGTCTCCTGGATTTGTAGGTTGTTTTTCCCTTGCTAGTATTCCCTATGCATCCTTTGGGACTCTGGCCCCATCTCTTCCATGAAGCCTTCTCTAAGAACTGAGCAATGCCACTTTCCTCTGCCAAGTAAACAAATGACTTATTTCACACTCACCATAAAAACTCAACAAAGCTTAGGAAAGGATGGGGTCATGGTGTATGACCTCTTATTTTACAAATGGGGAAACTAAACTTAAAAAAAAAAAAAAGGTCAGTGACTTGCCCAAGGTCATACCACTGATCTAGGACAAAGAAGTTCTGGAACCAAGTACTCTACTCCCAGCTCAGGTTACAGTCTCCAAAAGCAGGCCCTCGGCCGCTTGGAGAGTAAAAGCATGCCTTTCACTTCTTTGTAGCCTCCTAAATGTCCAGCACAATATTCCATGCATAGTAAATCCTCAACTGATGAAAATAAGACGGAAGGAGAAAGAGAGAGATACCCAGAATGACAGAAAGGTGAGAGTACGAGGAATGCCCAGCTAACCTGCAAAGCTAAGAGATGCACACCAGTCCCTGGTTGGCTGAGCAGCCAGGACCCACTGGCCACACTAGCACTCTCCGAAGAGGAGGGAAGCCGACGTCTGGATCACACCTGGAGACCACAGGAACACCGAGTTCCAGCCTCCAAGTTGCTGCCTGCCTTGACCCAGCCCTGAGAGACGTTCCCAAACCTCTAGCCTGCTATGTGGTCGGTGACTCAAAACGGTTCCTGTTGTTGGAGGTATCATCTGTAAAGTGCTTTCTTGGAAGAGAAAATGTTTGGGACATCTGGAAGGGGAGCTCCCTGTGCTAGAGCCACAAGGAGCCTTGTTGTGCGCTGTATGAGAACACAGACTTCTTATTCCCCTCCGTCTTCCCCTAAGCTGTGTTTATTTAAAGCTCCCACCGCGGCTGTGGGGGTGCAAGCCCAGGACTTAAGGCAGGGCCCTTGGAACCACCAGGGAGCAGGCCTGGCACTTAGTTACAGGGACCGCAGTAGCCATGAGCACAGGCCTCAGGGCCCAGGCTCCAGGGAGTCCGGCCAGGACAGTGGGAGGCATTGGGAAAGAGTTGTGACTGTGTCTTTGGCAATCCTGTAATTATTGTTTGCTGTTATGATTTCTGTCTCTATTGCTATTTCTCTTGGTAAATCTATTCCCACTTGTGTCTTCTACAGAGAGACCTTAAAATAATAAATAAATAAGTAAGTAAGTAAATAAATAAGATAGCCAGGCTACTGGGTCGATCCGTCAGGGGACCTCAGGAGCCGTGAGAGGTTTGTGTTCTTGCGATAGATCAGGAGAGGCCCGAAGACAAGACGGAGGTCTCTAGGGAAGGCTTGCATTCATCAGGAAGACAAAGACCACAGGGGGGCTGTCCCTCCCTATCTCCTGCCCCGTTTCCCTCCGCAAGTGCCACCCAGTGAAGTTACTGCCACCGACATTCCACAGGCCAGGAGGTGTCCAGATGCGCTCTGAATCCTCCCCACTACCAACCGCACGCTAATAGCTTCTGCACAATCAAGAAATGAGGAGGCCAGAATGGGGCCCAGAGTCTTACTCCCCCCAACCAAAAGGGCCCAAGCATTGCACCTCACGCGTCTTAAGACAAGGGGTGCACCAACAACGATGTCTGTGACTTACAAGACGCAGCCAGACTATTCTTTCCCCGTCAGAGTCTTGTGCACATATACAAATCGCAGCGTAAATTTATCAAATCCTCGCCCGGCTTCCTTCCGGGGGAACCTATGTTTGCCAACGGCAAACATTAGTGAGGCCGGGTTTTACTTTAATCTGTCTTTTTTTCTGTCCCCCCCAGAGCATCTCCAAAGGCAAGCAGGGTGGAGGCTTTTCAGAGTTAGGAAAATTGCCCTAATAATGACCACAGTGGGCTTCAAGACTAGGAAGAGAGAAAGAAACATGGTTACATCTACAAAGATGATCTGATCCCACAGGGGTAAGCAGATAGTCAATTATAGCCATGCCCTGCCTCGGCTTTTCCTCACCAATTTAAAGCAAAATTCTATTTTTCAGTTCTTACCCTACCAGTGGCTGGTGAGACACTGGTATTTATAAAAAGAAGAGGACTCTCATTAAAGATAATTACTATGTATTTGCAAACTTAGCACCAATTTTTTCCTATTAAGATGAATAATGCAATGAATATATCCTTACAAATAGCTTTTCTTTCAAGCTGAATTCTTTCCTTGAAATAGTCCTAGGGTCAATATTTCTGGGCCAAGGAATAGGAACATTTCTATGACTCCTGATACACATATTTAAAGAGAGATCTCACACTGCTTTCGGAAAGAGTTGTACCAAATGATGTTGTACCGCCAATGACATCTGAGCTTATTCATGTTTCTAGAAGGTCACCGGCACTGGCCATTACCAGTTGGTGTTATATGGCATCTCAGTGGCGAGGTATGATTTTATATCCTTATCTCATACCTGGTGGAAACAGATTCCCCACCTTAACTGTTCTTCCTGCTCAAAGCTGTCTCTGGATGTATGCTCCATTATTTTTCCAAATGAGTTTTTGGGGAAATTTTGGTAATTTCCAGGACAAGAATTCTACAGTTATTTTTTTTTAAAGATTTTATTTATTTATTTGACAGAGAGTCAGAGAGAGAGCACGAGAGGGGAGAAGGTAAGAGGGAGAAGCAGACTCCTTGCTGAGCAGGGAGCTTGATGCGGGACTCAGTCCTGGGACTAGGATCATGATTCAAAGGCCGTTGCTTAACCAACTGAGTCACCCAGGTGCCCTAGAATTATTTTTATTAGAATTGTGTATCCATACTTTAGGATCCATGGATTAACTTTAAAAATAGACATAGAGAAACCTTCTGTGTTCCCATTCAAAAATAACCACCACTTATTCTGCCATTTCTTTACTCACCACTCCCCCTTATCACGTTGACATGATAAGCTACATAGACAGTTTTAAGGGTATGTCAGAGAAAGCTGGTGCTCTCCAATATTTGTGTTTCTCCTCTCCTTTCTGGACTCTTCCAAGAAGATTCCACACTCAGTGTCCTTACGGTGAGGAAAGCCAAGCGCTGGAGCTCTGAGTCATGGAATATAGATGAAAGTGTGACCCACATGCACGCCTGACCCCAACACACTCACTCCCCTCCTCTCCCAGCCAGATGCAGAGGATTGGGAATGGACATCAGAAACATCAGAAAGTTGGCAGAACCAGTGGGTAGAAGCCCAGCTCCCTCATCACCACGGAGAAAACCAACCTGCCAATACTCTATTGGATCATAATATGCAGGAAATAAAATTTTTATTGTGTCAACCCACTGAGATTTGGAAGTTGTTTGGTAGCAGCAAAGAACTTGCTCTGACACCCTGGAAGACTTCCCACCTTCCAAGCTGAAGACTTGAGTTTAATTAAAGACTCTACTAGCTGGGGTTCTCCTGAGAAACAAAACCAATAGAACTTGTATAGAAAGAATGAGATTTAAAGAATTGGGTGACACAGTTGTGAGGGCTGGCAAGTCCAAAATCTGTAGGGCAGGCCAGGAAGTCGGAAATTCAGGTGAAAGTTGATCTGGCCGTCGTAAGACAGGATGTATCCTTCTTAGGAAAACCTCCATCTTTGCTCTAAGGCTTTCAACTGATTGAATGAGGCCCATCCAATCGGAGGGCAGTCTTTGTTTTACTCAAATTCTATTGATTATAAATGTTAATCATATCTAAAAAGCCCTTTCACAGCAACTTCTGGACAGGCTAAACAACCAAGCAAATAATTTCTTGTTGACTAAACAAGTAGATGATAAAACCAAGCCAGTTGGCATAAAAAGCTAGCCATTGTAGGGACTAAAGCAGTAATGTTTCAAAAAAAGAAATTAGAGGCATCATGGTGTCATAAAAACAATATGGAGTTTGGATACAGGCAGACCTATTTGAATCACAAATTCTTATAATTACCATGTCTTGTTTACTTTTTTTTTTTTTTAAGATTTATTGATTTATTTTAGAGAAAGAACAAGGGGAGGGGTAAAGGAAGAAGGGGAGAGAGAGAATCTCCAGCAGACTCCCCACTGAGAGCACAGCCCAACATGGGGCTCATTCTCACAACCCTGAGATCACGATCTAGCCAAAACCAAGTGTCTGACACTTAAACAAATGAGCCACACAGGTACCTTGTTTTCTTATCTATAAAACAGAGCTAATGGGGCACCTGGGTGGCTCAGTGGGTTAAGCCGCTGCTCAGGTCATGATCTCAGGGTCCTGGGATCGAGCCCCACATCAGGCTCTCTGCTGAGCAGGGAGCCTACTTCCCCCTTTCTCCTCTGCCTGCTTCTCTGCCTACTTGTGATCTCTCTCTCTCTGTCAAATAAATAAATAAAATCTTAAAAAAAAAAACAAAACAGAGCTAATACACTGTAAAGTTGTGGCAAAAATGAAAGGACACCCGTGTATGGAAAGCTCACAGTACAATGTCCCATGAGTGAGAACAGTGGTTTTCTTCTTGCCCTCCATTCAAATGGGAGGGGTGCCCTGTCTTTCAGCAGCAGCCTTAGAAGGCTTAGCTCTGCTCCTTGGGCCTCCATGGCCCGTTCTTCAGAGGTGATTCATTGGAATTTCCAACCACTTAGTACACTCAGTCCATTTTGGCTACAAAAGCTACTTCATTATAATGTGGAGAATCACAACAATTCAAGAATAGGAAATCTATTTCCAGGTACATAAATTACCAGGGACCGTAAAATTAATGAGCTCTTGAACTTGACCCACTTACCAAAAATGTATGTCATTTATTTCAAAAGTCCACTCTGTTTTATCCACTTTCCACCTGAATGAGGTTCTTATGGCTGCTGTAACAAAGCACCACAGACTGGCTGGCTTAAACAACAGAAATTTATTTCCTCGCCATTCTGAGGGCTGGAAGTCTGAGATTAAGATGTTGGCAGGTGAGTTTCTTCACCAGGCTTGGTGGTCGTTCTCTCCTTGTGCCTTCACAGTCTTCTCTCTGTGTCTGTGCTCTGATCTCATCCTGGAAGGACACCAGTCACGGTCTCCTCATTTTAATTTAATGACTGCTTTAAAGACCCTATTTCCAAATAGTCACATTGTGAGATACTAAGGGCTAGAACTTCGACATACGAATTTTGGGGTACATAATTCAGTCAATAACACCACCTCCAACCCCACCCCCCTCACATGGTGATATACACAGATTGTGTTTTACCCCCTGGCACCGAAAGGGACCTGACCCTGCCTGGCCTATTATCTATTCAGACCACAGGAAATGGTGTAAGATTTAAAGGGCCGCGCGCGTGCGCATCCACACACACACACACACACACACACACACACACGCACACACACTTTGTGACCAGCATTCCACATCTCAAAATCAGAGCACAGACTTTGACCATGGAACTGAGCCATCTAGGGATTGAATTAGTGACCTTGTTAGCAGGATTTGCTAACTACTCACAAATGGAAAGGTACCATATTGCAAAATAAGCACAATGGGTCAGGGTATTTCTCTTAGCTCACTTATCTAGGGATGCCAACCATATTGCATTTTACTAGAAATAGCCAATACCTAAATTAAATGGTCCAGAGTGCATGAACTATATCGATAATGAACATGCATTTTAGATGAAAGAACCATAAGCATTTAATTATCCCAAAAAGCATCCCAAGACTATGCTAACAAAGAGGCAGACACCACGCTGCATTTCGAACAGGTTTCTAAATCAAAAAGGGCAGTAAATCATGTTACTTATCATTTAAAAATAACTAGGTTTTAAGAAATGAAATTAGACAAGTGATTAATGCGTCAACTTCAGCCAGGGTTCTTTGATAGTTGGAAGAAAATAAAAGCCAGCCAAGAAATAAACATTTCAAATTCAGGTGCTTTGCAATCTGTGCTCCAAATGTTTCCCCTAAGCTTGTGAAGAGGTGGCTTTGCTCTGCATACACAGCAGCCAGATTGCTGGCTCAAGTCAATTCTGTTCAAAATAAAAGCGTTGGCACAAAAGAGAAGAAGCTATAGTTGCAATGGTCAGAAGTCCGCTTGAGAGGATTGATCCTGATGGGCACAGGGCAGGGGTGGAGGGAATGCCGCTGGCTGAAGGAGGGGGCATTGTCAAGGTGCTCTTGAGAGCTGTTGGGGTTTTTTCCTTGCCGTTTTCATTCACATCTAGCATCCAAAGGTGGGTGGAGTTCTCCATATTGAAACTGAAAAATGCCCATGACAGAGTAAGGAAAATATGTCGGCAAACGGACACCGTGCTCAAGGAGAGACAGAGAATTCGTTGTAGGTTAGAGCACACACCGTAGCAGTCCCACTGTGTAAGTTCAAATCCCCACTCCGCCCCTCACGAGCCATGAGGCCTTGGGCACTTTCACTCCCGAAGTCTCAGTTTGTCCATCTGCAAAGTGGAAATGATATAAATCGGTACCTACCTCATTGGGCTGCTGGAAAAATGGAGTGAACGCATACACAGTACAAAGAACAGTGATTCTATAGAAATAAATAGTAATTGCCATAGAAGTGTAAACTCTTATTACAGTATGATTTTTTCAATGTTGTAAAATAAGCTGAAAATAAAACCCTTTTTAATGGTCATGTATGTATTCCCAGGCCAGGGCAAGCATGACACAATGACACAGGAGAACAGAATTCCCCTCAGTATTCAATTTAGGGGGCACCAAAAAATTCAGTAACATCATATTTCAATGTAGTGTCTGAAAAATCAAAGTAATGTAAAAAAAAAAATCCATGATGAACAAAATATCAAAATTTTAAATAAAGAAAAGATCAGTATTGTTGACATCTGGGTTGTTTTTGTTGTTGTTTTCCTCGTTTCAGACTTTTGTATAGTTTCGCATGGGGTGAATTCATTTATATCACAGCAAAGCATTTGAAAGGTTATATTCTAAACTTTGATTTCTGGAGTGAGAAATTATGTGGAATTTCATTTTGTTTCACATTTTTGTATATGTTTAATTTTCTACCATGAATATATAAATATTCTATATTTCCATATATATGAATATAAATATATTCTATATTTCATGGTAGAAATATAGAATATATATGTGAACATAATATATTTATATATTGAATATATATGAATATAAATATATTCATATATATTCACTTATATTCATATATATAAATATATATATTTATATATATTCAATATATAAATATATTATGTTCACATATATATTCTATATTTCTACCATGAACATATATATATTTATATTTACATATAATAAAATAAGTGAGGATTTCCAAACTTTCATTTCTTAATGAAATCTTGATAGGAAAACCCCGGATGAGATCAACTCCGACTGATAGAAAGGAATGAGGCCACACAGCCCACAGAGAATCCCCCAGCAAACCAGCTCCTGGCACCGCAGAACCTGCTACTTTGTTCTTTAAATCTACAAAAAAAAAAAAAAAAGAAGAAGAAATTGGGAATACAAGAAATCAGAGTAAAATTCACTTAACCTTTCTGGGCTTCGTTTTCCCCCTCGTGTAAAAAGAAGGAATTAGTGGAAACGCCTCCAGCAGCATTGTTCTGCCTTCAAACTAGGGCCTCCCTTGGTGACTGCTCCCTGAAGTGAGAATTCTTGCATGGTCCTGTTTCAGAGAAACCCAGGCCTCGGACCTGCTGTTCTGTTCTGTGTCACCAACCCCTGAAGCCCGGAGCCACAGAGCCCCCCAGAACCCTTGTATGGACAGAGGCAGGGCTGAACACAGGCTTCCAAACGCAAAGACCCGGGTAATGGATTTTGGTTCCACCCAAACCCCAGTTGCTAGATTCTGAAATTCTTCCTTAACCTTCTGATTCTGTTTCCTCATCTGCAAATGGGAAGTAATTATACTCATTTCATAGCTGTGAAGGTCAAATGAGAAAATATATGTAAAGTATTTGGTACGGGGTGGGCCCTTGATAAAAGTCATTTCCTCTTCTCTTTCCCCATGGGTCAAATCTGTTAAAATATTCCCATTCAAAGGCTCTGAGCTATTAGAGGGAAGCAGTAGCTGTCAATACCCAGCAGCAAGCGATGAAACATTACGGAGATTTCGCTTTGGAGACAGGTCGTGTAGTTTCTGCTTTGTGGCCCACTTCCCTCCCAATCACATTTCCTTTGAACAAACGGTAAAATTCTTTGACATTTAATGAACACACTGCTGATCTGAGAAGGAGACCCAGGAGCCTACTGGTAACAGAAGGTGGGCAATGATTAATAATTTGCTATGCTTAATCCTTAAAGCAGATCAATAGAATGGAGATAGTCAAAAGTTGATAGTAATGTCTTTTTTTCTTGTTGGACAGTTTCCAGGGAAAAGAAGGCACAACACTTTCCTAATACAGCTTAACCTTCAAGAAATCTTCATAAATTGAAATAATATGAAAAATGGGAGAGGACCATGGGTTAGGAAACCTTATAGAAGTTCCTTTCAGAGCCCATCAGTAGGGAATCTGGGTGGCTGAGTCAGTTAAGCATCTGCCTTCAGCTGGGTTCATGATCCCAGGGTCTTGGGATCGAGTCCCTCAGCAGGGAGCCTGCTTCTCCCTCTACCTCTCTCTCTGTATCACTCATGAATAAATAAACAAAATCTTTAAAACACAACAACAAAGTCCATCAATATATCACAACACATTAAAAACAATGGAAGGAAGGATAAACCAGTAATCTCTCCACCTACATTCTGCCCATTTCCCCCTTGGTTTTCTTGTTTTTCCTTTCTAAGAATATATACTTTTTATTTTAATAAGATCTATGAAGTTTTTTGACAAAAATGAAAATGATGCATCACCCGTCTCTCCGCGTAAGAGACACTGGAACAGTAAATAAAGCAATGCTTCCACATGATGAGAATATTAGATACAGAAAGAAAAGTAAAACAGGCATTTACCCTCAACCACTCTCCAGGGTCATGTAGTGTTTTGCCCCCCAAGTAAGACTGCTTCCAAGTTCCTTGGAGAGCTTTACAAAAAAAAAAAAAAAAAAAAAAAAAGTCAATGCGTATACAGCCTTTATGTATCTGTCTAAATTACACATAAAAGATTATACTAATTACAAGATTATCCGTCTTTCTTTTTCACTTATCTTATGGATGAATTGTGTCCCCTAAAATTCTTGTTGGAGTCCCAACTCCCATTAATGTGACTATATTTGGAGATAGGGGAATCTTTATTTTTCGAAGATATTTATTTATTTTTTTTATCCTTTTAGAGACTTTATTTGTCAGAGAGAGAGGGAAACAGAGCACGAACAGGGGGAGCAGCTGGCAGAGAGAGAAGCAGACTCCCTGTTCAGGGAGCCCCATGTGGGACTAGATCCCAGGATCCTGGGATCATGACCCGAGCCGAAGGCAGATGCTTAACTGACTGAGCCACCCAAGCACCCAGAAATAGGATCTTTAAAGAGGTAATGAAGGTAAAAGGGGCCCTTAGTATGGACCGTAATCCAACATGACTGATGTCTTTATAAGAAGAGAAAATTAAGACGTATGAAGGGACATGAGGGCTGCACACATAGGAAAACCACGAGAAGAGGCAGTGAAAGGGGGGCCATCCACAAGCCAAGGAGAGAGATCTCCAGGACCTCAAGGCTCCACAACCATAAGAAAATTAATTTCTGTTGTTTATGCCACCCAGTCTGCAATAATTCATTGTGGCAATGCTAACGAAGTTCTACGAATTATTGGTATATGTTTGTGATATACCCATATCAGTGCTCCCAGATCCACATTTTATCGAATTATCACAGTTTATTTAAACCCTGCCCCACTGGTTGACATTTACATTGACTCCAGGTTTTTGACTAATTCACACCAAAGGAGCAGTGAATATTCTTGCACTATCTTGTCATAATTTTGTAAGCATCTCTATAAAGTAAGTTTCCAGAAGTTGAATTACTGGTTCAAAGGATAAATGCACACAAACTTAATTTAGATAGTTATCGTCAACTTGCCTTTCAAAAGTTTCCACTTCCACCCCAGGTATGTAAAGATGTCATTTTCCCCACCCTCTTGCCAGCATTGGCTATTTCAATTGCTTTTCGATTTGTATCAACCCAGTGGTTAAAGTTAGTGTATTGTTCCGGTTTGTATCTATGAGTAAGTCTGAGCATCTTAGAGAGTTGTCAGGAACATGGGCTCAGGGGTGCCTGGGTGGCTCAGTCAGTGAAGTGTCTGCCTTCGGTTCAGGTCCTGACCCCAGGATCCTAGGATGAAGCCCCGCATCAGGCTCTCAGCCCAGCAAGGAGCCTGCTTCTCCCTCTCCCTCTGCCATTCCCCCACTTGCGCTCTCCGGCTCTCTCTCTCTTTCTCTGTGCCAAATAAATAAATAAGATCTTTAAAAAAAAAAAAAAAAAAAAAAAAAAAGCACGGGTTCAGAAGCCAGATCTTGAGCTTGAGTTCCACTGCTGCCATTTTCTAGCTGTGTGACCCTGGACAAGTTGCCCAACCTCTCTGTGCATTAGGCTCCTCTTCTGTCAGATAAGATAGCAATGGAAACTACCAAGCCAATGAAGTCTTCTAAGAATACCATGAGTGAAGGAACACCAAATGCTTACAACAACATTTAGGATCCAGTAATCTCCACATTAACATTAGCTCTCACCAATGTTGTTGAAAGTACAATAATGCCTGTATTCTGATCACATGTATTACTGCTTTTGTGAATGCCCTGTGTGATAGACTGAATGTCTGTGTCCCCCCAGAATTCATATGTTGAAGCACTAACCTTCTTCCAGTGTGGCTGAATTTGATCTGAGGCCTCTAAGGAAGTAATTAAGGTTAAATGAGGTCAGAAGGGTGGAGCCTTAGTCCAATAGGATTAGTGTCCTAATAAGAGAGACTAGAAAGATGGCTCACTCCCTCTCCCTGCACTCAAGCAAAGGAGAAGTCATATGAGCACAAGGGAGGTGGGAGCCACTACAAGCCAAGAGAAGGGTTAGACCAACCCTGCTGGCACTGTGATCTTGGACTTCCCAACCTCCTGAACTTTGAGCAATAAATTTCTGTTGTTTCAGCTCCCAAGTTCATGGTGTTTTGTTATGACAGCCCTAGCAAATGATTATACCCTATTTAGATCTTTTCTTCATCTTTCTATCCAATTAGTCTTTTTCTGATTGATTTCTGTGAGTTCCACCAAACCATGCCACCTTCGTTGGATTCATAAGGACAGACGCCCTGACCAAAGGACTCTGAGCGCGTGCGGTATCAGCTTCTGTGTGGCTCTCCTAACCAGGACCTGGGCTCGATGCCACGGAGAAGGGCCTGCTACAGCCACTGTAGACTGAGAATGGCAATCAGGAAGTGCTTGGGGTAAAATCTTAAGGCTAACCAATCTAGATTTAGGGACGTCAGTTCTGGTCTTCAACATCAGCACGAGTATGACATTCTACAATGTCTTCCAAAGACTAAGGACAAACACCAGGGCACCTTCCCTTGACTTGGAATTTTTTTATACATCTCCTCTATTAAAGAAAAATATGGAGGGTATCCATTACTTCCTACCCTTGTTCATTTCCACATCAAAGTCTTGGTACTGAAATGTACTTTTTCAAATTTAAATCCAAAATTGTAATTTAATGCAGAGCAATTATAAGTAACAGATGCTGGAAGGTTTGCACTTTTTTTGCTTCCATAAGAAATATACACATTGGATCCAAATTTTTGGATATGATATCCAAACTAAGTTAGGGGCTGGGAACGAGAGATGGCTAAATTTAAACCCAAGCATATTAGCTTTAGAACTGGAAAGTAGGGGGAAATTGGGAAACCAGACACATAAAAACTGCACTCTATCTGATGGGCAGCCGCCCCTTGGTGGGTGGAATGAACTGCAAAGCCAAGGCAAGGGGGCAGCAGGGTAGAGACACAAACATCAGAGCTGAAGACCCATGGACTTGAAACCCAGGCTTCACTCACCATATGACCTTGACCAGGGCAACTGGCCCTCTAAGACTGTTTCCCCAGCTACAAATTAACAATGATGTCACCTACCTTACTGAGTTGTAACAACCGACTAAGTCAATGTCTAGAGCCCCATGCCTGACATGTACCAAGAGTTCCACAAAGGACTTACTACTCCTAAGACTTCCTCTCAGTACCTGAACAACTTATTTGATTTTGGGGATCTGGTCAACCCAGTTCCGTATTCATCAATCAACTGTGAAGTGCGTGTTGAGTTCGAGGTGCCCCATACCACCCATACCAGGAATGAAAGAGAAGAAGAAGACCTTCAAGAAACATCCAGCCCCCTGAAGAAAGTCGAACGGGCACAGAGGAGACAGTGAGCGATAAAAGGCAAAGAAAACCAAGGAAGGAAGATGATTCAGTGCCCCTGGAGCTTGAACCTGGAACTGTTTGTGCGGAGTGGGAAAGAGAATGGTTTCAAATGGTCAGAGTGGAAGCCGGTCACCAGTGCGGCAGCGCAAACAAGCAGACGGCAGCCAGCTGCTCTACTGACCATCTTCAGAGGCCACAGAGCAGGCCCCGGCCTCACAGAGAGCAGCGTCCCAGGCACAGAGTGTGGTGGCGTGGACTCAGCCCCGTTAAATCCCCTCAAGATTTCTCTTGCGTGTGGCCTTAGGAGAGGGATGGTGGCAGTTTCCTTTCCTTTGAAGGACTTCATAGCTACCTTTCCTGAGGCATTCCTGTGTGGTATCACTCACTGTTCCTCTGCGTGTCTCCCTGACTAGTGGCGCGTCTCACAGGGGCAGGGAAAGTGCTTCCTTTTCTTTGACCCCCGCCATGGCCAGCAGTCCTGGGCTCTCAGTAACTGTCCCCTCCGTGACCAAATGACTGAAATAAATACATGAATACACGAAGTTCATAGGTTCTCATGCATCTTCCGTCAAAGAGCAGGACAGGCGGAAACAAGGTAAAATGAGAAGTGAGGAAATACAAAGCAAAAACCAGCTCGTGAGAAACGTGAACACCGCACACCAGGAATCTATTACAATGACATTTCTATCACAGCCTACATTCTTCGTCTCCTCAACGGCCCTAGTTCCTGGCAATGAAGTTGCAAGAAGCGAAAGAACGTTCAGTTTGAAAACATGGGATTTTGTTCTCGACGTACGTGGCAGGATCCGGGGAGGGTATTTTGGGTATCACTGCTATACAACAACGTGCCCCAAAACTCAGTGGTTTACAATAGGAGTGTCCTCGCCACTCATGATTCTGTGTGGCCTGACTGGACACAGCTGAGCATGTCGTCTAGTTTGGGAGCTTTTGTGTGGCTGCAGCCGGATGACAGCTAGGACAGGGGGGTCATTTGAGGGCTCACCGGGTCTCTGAGACGGCTCCTTCACAAGGTGCCTGCACCTTCCTCTCCTGCCTCCCCACGTGGGTTTCTCACAACCTGGTGGTCACGGGGGAGTCTCAAGGTCTCCGTGGATGCCGGCCTCTGCAAGGCTGAGAGTGGGGGCCACCAGGACGTGGAGGGGCTAGGGAAATGCCGGTGTCACCTCAACCACCCTCTACTGGTCAAAGCACTCATGGGACCCAAGGGAGTAGAGAAGTGGACTCCATCTTCTGCTGAGAAGTGGCAAGTTCACGTTTTAGAAGAATGGGGTTGGGGGGGGTGAAGATATTCCCGCGGTCACCTCCAGAAAATACAGTCGGCCGCTGTCCCTTGACCCCACTGATGCTGCTAGCATCATTCTCAAGAATCCCTGCTTAGCGAGACTAAGATCAGAAGATGCACAAAACCCCTCAGGCCCTAGGCCCCACCCGCACAGCATCTGATGGCTAAATGGCAGCGAGACGCAGCTGTTCCCTGAGACAAAATCTCTCCCGAGGGTGCTCAGGGCTCCTAACCAGGCTCTTCAGTAGCTGAGGAAGCTCCTCTGTGTACCTGAGACAAAGGTGCCCTTTCTTCCAGGTGGATGCTGTGGGGAAGGAAACCTTTTCTCTTTTCCCTTCTGGTTTCTCTGACTGGTCTAGTAATTAAATTGACATAAGACAGAGTAACGGGAGAAAAACCAATTTCAGACATGCAGGAGCCCCAAAGACACGAGGCCCAAAGACAGGCCCTTGAGGCTCAGATGCCGTCCCGAGCTGAGGACAAGGGGGTATGCATTTGAGGCTTGGAAGGGATGGAAGATCGTTCACAGGAGGATGAGAAGAGCAAATGTTTGGGAGACAAATGTTTGCCGTACCATGCAGACAACTCTGTGATAAAAAGCTACTGTGGTATTAGTTCTCTCCAGGGGCAGGCCCGGTATCTACACTCTTTCAAAGCAATTAAGCCCTTTACACGATTTTTATCTCATTCCTTCTCACATGACCCGTGAGGCGGGCACTCACAGTAACAGTATCAACAATAAGAGCAAACAGTCACGCAGCCCTTGCCACATGCCAGGCCCTAGCGGGGAAGGAAAACAAACAGCCCCTCCGGAGTCTGCTGGGCCATGACTGTCTTCAGCTCCAAAGAACCCACAGGCCAACGCGGCCCATTTGGGGCTGGTGTATTCTGCTCCCCCTCGATGCACACCTAGGGGAGCCCCCTCTGGACTCATCTTCGGGCTCTCCAGCCTCCCTCCTAGCACAACGCTCTGCAGGTAGGAGGCCTTCGGGGGCAAGCGGATAACTGAGTGAAGGAAGGGCCAAGAAACACCTGTGCTTTCCTCCCAACAGCGTGGCCTCTGGAGTAGATACGGGAAAGCAGCAAGGGCAACCTGGATCGGAACGAAGGCTCCCCAAGGCACTCGGCTCCCACAGGGGCGGCGGGAACCCGTGCCCCACACATCTCCTTGAGGTGACAGTGAGGAGGAATGACAGCGCTTGCAGCTGAACAGAATGGAATTCTGTTCAATTACAGCCAGGAAACCGGAGCTGGTGGCAACTAGCTAATCTAGGGAAATAAAAGTAGAAAGGGCTAGGTTATTTATAACCTTAGTGAGGCAACACGGCCAAAAAAATATTGTCTACAGTATTACCGAAGAACATAATTTTTCAGATACATAGTTACTTTTTCAGAAACATATAATTCACTGGGGTGATTTTAAAACACTGCCCTTTGCAGCCATAAATTACCATTTGTGGGCGTTTGACTTATCTGTCGTCTTATTAAATCGGATCCCCCCCCCAACCCCTGCCCAAGCTACAGCTATCAGTTTATGATTAAACTTTGGCAGGGTGTTAGCTCTGTCTCCGTGGTGGCTCAGAAAACTAACCAGCTGTAAGTCAAAATTTTTAGATTGCATGTCTTTAAAATTCCTTTGCATGTAAACAGAAAATTTAATTATATATTTACATATATATCAATGTTCCCACTTATCAAAAACTTGAGTGACTGTTCATTCAAGTACCGCAGCAGCCTCGATTCGGGCTCTCTTCTGCAGCCGATAGGGTCTCCAGCCCCCCCACTAAGAATCACTTAAGCAGAAAAAACGTGCTTTCCGGAGAACCCAGGGAGTATCGGTTTGCATCAGGTGAAGCAAAACCAGAATCCCCCAAGCTCCGTGGATTTGGAAATCTACCAAGTCACTTCAGTCTACCCACCCAGTACTTCTAGGTATGTAAAAATGTAAATATTTTATTTTATAGTTTATATGGGGTGTTTTATAGAGCAGAGAAATCAGAACACCCCTAACGTGACACCGTAAACCCACCATGCTCTAGTATGGTGCGGCCGTGTTCCTCTCTCTCGTTCCTTCCCTTATCAGTGACGAAAGACAGCTCCTCCACGCATGAAAGCTTTTGCCATTCCTCACGGAAGATGCTGGAGAAAACTGGGTCGTTGGAGGGAGTGTGTGGAAGTGAAAAACAAGTCTCCCTCCCTCTCCTATACTTGTAAATGTCACGTCAAGGAGTTCATGCAGAGTTGAGCACAGGCGCCGCACACACTGAGGGCGCCGCGTTGTTGTTACCCCAGTAAAAGCCCTGGCCGAGATGCACTCGGGGCCGGGCGGGCTCTCTCCCGGCTTTCTACCTCATTCAGCCTGTGTGGTCGGCGCTGGCAGCGATGACATCCCCAAGAATGGCCGAGAGTCGTGCAGCGCTTACTCTGCACCAGACACTGTTCTAAGGGCTTCCTGGGGGACGCCTATGACAGCCTGATAAGGCAGGTGTCCTGACTGTCGGGAAACTGAGGCCCAGAGAGATAAGATAACTTGCTGAAGTTCACATAGTAAGGGATGGAGGCTGACTGAGGTCAGTGCTCCTATTGCTGCACCCATTTCACAGATGAGGAAAGCAAGGCACAGGGAGACAATGTGATCCAGGTTCATCAACCCTGTAAGTGATCAAGTGGGATTCTCACCAAGTATGCCGGCTCCAACGCCCGAGTCTTGTTGTGATGGTTAATTGACAGAGCAAACCAAACTCCTTTCAGCTTGAGAGTGACTCACAGCATTGTTGCTCACTGAGCACAGCCACGGCCGTTCCCCTGCGGTAGGCAGCACCAAGCACAATACCCTGAAAGAACAGCTGTAAGCAAGGACAAGACAGAGGGATGCCCCTGTTACGTGATTTCAAAAACACCTCCCTCCATGTCAGGAGTGACTCTCTCGAATTTCCGCTTGGCCTCTAGCAGACGTGAAACATCATGTTGCATCAACAACCCATATCTCAAATGCCTTCACCAGACTTTTCCTCAAGAGGGAAAAGACAGTTAAGGCTTTTGAGGAAGGAGGAGGAGAAGAGAAGGCAGCCTCAGACCTACCGGGGATCCCAGCCTGAGGCTAAGCTGTGTCTACCTCTGGGATTCCTGTATGGCTAAACATATTTAATGAGCTGGTGGAGCGGGGCTGCCAGCAGGACATTTGCATAAGGGACTGAGAAGCCTTCTGAGACGGCTATCACCCTAACTGGGAAGGGGGTCAGCAGAGAAGCTTGGACCTGTGACAAAGCCTTAGTCACCAGGAAACAGATGCTGTTCTGAGTGAAGTACTGGGGGTTCTGTCACTCACATTTGTTTCCACCTTCTACCTCAGAAAAGTTGTTGTGCAGAGAAACTAAGAGGAGCTTTATGTAAGTGGTGGCCAGACATAGGCAGAATTGTTACTCATGGAAGAAGGCAATTTGGGTCCCTGGAGACCCCAGGGCATTGGTCCTGCCATTGGGCAAGAGAGACAAACCAGACTGGCAGTTATGGTGGTGTTGAGAGGGGGCAGCAAGAGTAATGGTGTCCCGTGATGTGGCAGCCCCGTCCCGGGGAAGCAAGCCCCCAGCACAGGGAACTGGGGTGGAGTGAGGCGAGCCAACAAAACTCATCTGTGGGGTGTTCTCCACGTCGCCCAGCCCATTAGACTAGGTCTGTGTGCCACAGTCTGCTGGACAGGGGTAAGAAGCCAAAGAAAAGTACCACGGGGAATTCTCACCCTGTCATTGCCCAGCTCTTAGTTGAGACCCAGGACCAATTCCAATCCTCCAATTATGCATTCATTCATTCCTTCATTCAACGAGTACTTATTAGGCACCTATTATATGCCTGACACAAAGAGGGTTCCGCTATTTACAAGACGGGCATGTCCCCACATACATCTCTCCATGCTTCTTCTTGCTCTCTGCCTTATCATATTAGCTTTCCTTCAGCTCTTTCTTTCACTAGGGCTCTGGATTCATCACTCTCAATGCTTAAAACACTACATCCAACTTTCACGTGGTTGGCCTCCCTTGGTCTTCAGTCTCGGGTTGGAAACCACCTCCTAGGAGAGGCCAGTGGGTCCCCCTGTTATTCCCTCTCACATCACATACCACAGTTGCATAAATAGGGACGCAGTTGTGTGCTTGCCTGTTTGTTCACCCTCAGTGAGTTCCCAGTGGGAACTCTGCTTCAACCCTCATGCCAGCGTTGTGCCTGGCAGACAGGAGAAGCTCTGTAAATATTTGTAGAACAAGTGTTATTGAATGGACCCCATTTTATACAAAGTCACATGATGGTAAATAACGGAGCTCAGGATTCAAAATGCAGACACGCTGAAGACACGCTACAAGCAGATCTCTCCTACCGCACCACCTCAAGGACCTCCCAGCTTAGTTGCGAAAGAGACCCGACAAGCAGTAAGATAGGACTCATGCTCCAGGAAAAGTCTATCCAGGGGGCTGTGGAAGCACCGAAGACAGCCTGATGAATCTGGCTACGAAATAATGAAAAGCTTCCAAGGAGATGATGTCCAGACAGAGCTTTGTAGGAGGAGTGGGGCTCCAGAGAACCTTCACGGCCGAGGTGTGAGACGGCATGGCAGAATCTTCAATCTCACCCCCAGCAAAAAGGGTTGCTTATTCTGGGCAGCCACACGAAGTTTCCTCATTCATTCATCTGGTAGGACTTGAATGGCACTGAGTGCAACAGGCACCGTCCCTGCCTTCTGAGGGGAACAGACAGATGAGGATGAGTGGCCGACAGGATTCATGGACAAAATACTGAAAAGGTAAAGAGGCCAGATCATGAGGACTATACTGAGAAAAACCAAGGTGCCCCCTTTTACAGATGGCCAGTAGCCAACGCATGTGTTGCCATCCCAGATCACCAGTTGTCAGTCTGCCTGCCTGCTGTCCGCGGACATTCGAGAGAGCCCAGCAAAGATCACCTGCCCTTGCCTAAACCAGAGGAACCAGCCAGACAACCCACAGAAACACAAACTAAACATGAGCTTTATTGTTTTAAGCCACTAAGTTTTGGGGATGGTTTATATGTGGGCACAGCGCTAGACACTTTTGGAGAGGCACCAAAAATTAAGACCTTGCCTTTGCTTACTTGGGTCTGTCTTATCTCCTAATTACACACGTACAGCTCTGTGTGCTTATAGGAGTACATATACAGCTAGAAATAGGAGACAGGATGGACGCAAATAAGCTCTCCGGAGACGCACCACATCTGCTTTGAGAGTGCAGAGGATGATGAGATGAACTATGCCTGAGGTGGGGAAGGGCTCGGGGTGCACAGGCACAGGTACAAGGTCATCAGGCAGGGCACGGGGGATGGGAACCTCCAGGTATGAGAAAATGCTGCTTAAAAACCCAGGAATTAAGAAAATAGGAAGTAATCTGGGGTACTCAGCTGGAACATTTCTCTACTCCTGCCTCCATTTTTCCTTAAGCCAATCTATGCTCCCCCCACTCCAAAAAAACTCCTTCAGGAGATCTGAGCTTAGATCTCACCTCTTCCAGGAAGCCTCTGCTACGGACTGAACTGGGTCCCCCCAAAAGGCATATGTGGAAGCCCTAAGCTGCCATGTGACGGTCTTTTGAGATTCGCGCATGAGGGTGGGGCCCTCGTATTGGGATTAGCGCCCTTCTAAGGGGAGACACCTGAGACCTTGCCCACTCTCTCGCTCTTTGCCACGTGAGGACACAGTGAGAAGGCAGCCTTCCACAAGCCAGGAAGAAGGCTCTCACCAGGAACCCAAGGGGCCAGCACCTTTATCTGGGACTTCGTGCTTCCAGAACTGTGAGAAAATACACTCCTGCTGTTTAAGCCACCTGGCTCTGGTATTTAGTTACGGCAGCCCAAACGGACTAAGATACCTCCCTGGACATGCTCGCCTCCACATCGGTACTAGGCTCCCTCTTCTGCATTTCCTCTCTGGAAGCACTTCCCACACTGCATGGTGACTCTCCTGCCCTGTCTGTACCTCCCATTAGACTATTTTCTCTATGAGGCAGGGACATCGTGCAGCTTCTGATGTCTGCTCTGATCTCTAGTGCCGAGCACAGTGGTGCATAATAAGTGCTCAGTAAGTGTTTGCGGACTATGTGCTCCGAATATGTCAATCTGCCTGGCGTCCCAGAGAACACGTGCAAATATAATATTAGCTGACTCTAGATTTGACTGCAGAAATAACTCGAACTCCTGCCCTTTTGCAAAATTTGCTGTTTCTCTGTTATTTTGATTAAAAGATTTGGTTTGGGGGCGTCTCATTTGTTGTTTATAAAGATAATTAGAGCTTGCAACCTAACCCAACTTGCTGATGGGGTATTTTGTCTGACGAGCTCCAGGACAGCCTGATATGTGCATGCTCCAGGTGTTTATCCACATTCCTTATAAACGTCCCCTGTCTACTCATTTGTGCACACAGATTTCACAGAGCCCTCCCAGGATTGCTCCTTCTAGAATATTCACTAATCTTCACCTCAAACTTCATCTGTCCCCTGCTGTTTTTACTGATGAAGAACCCGAGACTCAGTAAAGCTAAATGACTTGCCCAAGATCATCAGAGAGCAAGAGAGAAAAGGCTAGAACCCAAGTCACCTACTGATGAGTCTAGAATTTGTTGGGATCTTTAAAAAAAAAAATGGAAAATATGCAGGATTCAGAGAACCCTTGATCTAAAACATAGAACACATGTATCTTCCTGTTTACATGGCTAAATATATACAAATATAAATATTTTAAGGGTTTAGATAAGAAAAGAAAGCAGGGTAGAGGGGAAGCCCAGTATTTATTACCAGCAGCTCTCCATCTACACTTAAGCATGTTCTTAAAAGAGACAGAAAGCGAGTGTCAATGCCTATCCTCTAACATCCTACTGATGTCAGCACATGACCACTCTGGTTGTACCAAAAAGGATGACTCATGTATCTCATGTGCTGGAGTGATTACTGTGTAGGTCTCTTACAGGGAAAATTGCCAACCTCACTACTAACCTACACCCCTAAGACTCCAAGGTGATTTGCTCCACAATTTCTGATCTATGGAATTAGCCTAGGGCAGAGTTATGCATTTATATCCACAGGCATGATATTGATTCTGGGGGTGAGGGGGCAGGCAGAAAGTGGAGGTAAGATGAGGAAAGACAAAATTCCTCCACCTTTGTAACTGCCACACCATGTTGCTGCGATCTTTTGTCTCTACACTGGTATAAGACCAGTGACTGGATTGGTCAAAATTTCAGAACAAGGCAGCCTGTCCCTAATATTCCTGGCAGCAACAGTATTCCTGGCTTTCATTTATTCACAGAGCTGGGTTCATGGGCGAGCACTAATGTCGGGTAGGGTGAGGAGACCTCTTAGTCGGATGCCACCCTCCCTCTCCTCCCCCAGCTGACCGTCTTGTTTCTTTCTTCTTACAGTAAGTTCCAGGAAGCACCTCTCTTGTGTGAGAACTCACAGTCAGAGGGATTCGTCCTGGGTCCAATTCAGCCAACAGTTATTACTCCTAGTGCCATGTGGACTAGATTATCCAATTTTGGTCAGATTTGAGAAGCAAAGCATAGCAACGACCAGTAATACTCTGGAACAAACTGAGACTAAGTGGTCGAATAAAATGATACATGGTCAAGCACCAGCCCATGGCCTGGTGCACTTTCAACATGCTTGTCTCCACTCCAAAAGTCAGCACAGCCAGCTCTGGCACAGCCTCACCTCTTTGCCTACACTGTCTCTTCACTGGTGATCCCATCCAGGTCTGGGCTCTAAATGGCCCCCAGGTCTTCATGCTGCCCCAATTTTCTGTCTAGCCCTGACCTCTCCTCGGAGCTAGACAGTCATAGATAGAATTGCCTACCTGATGAGAGCTTGGCTTGGGTCTCTTGCAGGCAACACCAACTTCTGCATTTCCAAAAGAAAGCTCATGATTTCCTGCTCTGCTTCCAAAACAGGCCCCTCCTTCATCCCAGTAAAAGGAAATACCATCCATCCAAAAAACCAAAGAGACATCCCCAA
Source organism: Mustela nivalis (assembly GCF_964662115.1). Taxonomy (NCBI): domain Eukaryota; kingdom Metazoa; phylum Chordata; class Mammalia; order Carnivora; family Mustelidae; genus Mustela; species Mustela nivalis. Next base: position 22,382,813 of record NC_139021.1, on the reverse strand, counting down.
TCACTCCTTTTCTCTCCCCCTCCCTGCCCTTTGCATACACACATCCAATTTGTCACCTAGACCCACAGGCGCATTCTCCAAAACAGGTCAAGGGTTGGATAATTTATATCCATCTCTCTGGACACTCTTCTATCCAGACCACCATTATCTTTTCCCTGGACTACGATAAACTAGCAGGATGGGTCTCCCTGCTCCCATTCTTGCCTTCCCATGATCCACTCTCCACAGAGCAGCCAGTGCAATATTTTAAAACAAAACTCAGATCCTCTCACTCCCCTGTGTAAAATATCCCAGTGGCTTCCCACTGCACTTGAAATAGAGTTCAAGCTCCTCGTTCTGCCTCTGTATCCTCTAAGCCCCGACACTGACCTGCCGCTTGCTTCTCTCTCGCACCCACTGTCCTGCTTTTGCAGTAGCCCTAGCCTCTGTAGCTACTTGGTCTCCTTTCTATCTCTCCAACATCCTAGGCTCCTTCTCGCTTGTGGCTTTTTGCACTTGCTGTCTCCTCTGCCTGGAAGACTGATACTAGATCTCCAGCTCCTCAAGTAATTGACTCTTTTTCAGCCATCAGGCCGTGACTGATGCTCAGGGAGGCCTTCCCTGGTTACCTTAGTCAACATGATGACATCTCAGGTCACTCTCTACCACCCATTAGACTCATTTCTTTCACAGAACATAATCACCATCTGACTTGTTGTGGTTTATGTCTCCTTTCATGGCTGACTGGCTCTCCTCCCTAATAGAATGAAACCCCAGGAGGGCAGGAGCCACAGCTGTCTGCATTGTTCCATCCCCAGGGTCTAGAACAGTACCTGGGGTATAGTAGAAACTTAATAAATAGTGTTAGATAAATGCATAAATTAATCTACAAATGTTCTCAGTACTTATCACTTTATTATTAAGATGAACTAATACAAGATAGAAATGTAAACAACTCTGGGTAATGGAGTAAAATCTGAGAGGACACAGGGCTCCAAACTGCCTACCTTTGGTTACCACACTGAATACACACTTGCAACACAAAGAGATCTCACCTACTAGATTTCGCGAAGAGGTAACTATTAATAAGCAGAGACAGACTAGTAGGCATCCTCTAGAGAAACTGAGCTCAGATCTAAGGTTATTCTAGAGGGCGATTTGAGGCTGTCAGAGTTGACAGAGTTAGGATATGGGTGTATTAGTTCCCTATCATTGCTGTAACAAATTACCACACATTTCGAGCCTTTAAACCACACGAATTTATTACCTTACAGTTCTGGAGGTCAAAAATTTGAAAATCAAGATGGCAACAGGGCTGCATTCTTTTTGGAGTCTCCAAGAAGAACGAATTTCCTTGCCTTGTGTCTATTCCTCCTTCTGCAAAGACCACCACTCTGATCTGTTTCCATCATCGCATTTCTTCTCTCTGAGTTTGACCCTCTAGCTTCCCTCTAATAAGAACCCTTATGACTACCTTGGGCCCTCACAGAAAATCCAGGATAATATCTCCATCTCACCATCCTTAATCACACAAAGTCCTTCTTGCAATGTAATGCAACCGCTCTATCATCTTAAAAAAAAAAAGTTAAGGATTCCAAAGACCTACTATTTATATGAATTATATCTATCTATTCATATCTATGTATTAGAACTTTAAAACTTTTTAAAACATTTTATTAATTTATTTAAACTAATAGAACACATGACATGTTAAACAGAATAACATATTTCATGAAAAGTAACTCTGTTTTTCAAAACAAAAAAAAAACAAAGGGAGTGAAAAGAGTGACATTGTTTTACATGTTCATAAATCTCTTACCTATCTGCTTCTGTATTTAATCTGTAGTAATATCACACTTAATATAGCATTTGGAAAACTCTGTGGTAAAACCATGAGAGAATGAGACCTCCTGACCCTCTTGAAAAGATCTTGGGAACCCCCCGTGGCCATAGGACCACACTTTGAGAGTTATTGTTCAAGCAACACAAACTGCCCATGATTTACTCCACACACAGTGCTGCTGTTCACAAGGCTGGGGGTTCCCCCCCACCCCTTGCATCCTTTACTGGTGAACTTCGGCTTTTCTTGTAAGATTTAGATATTGCTTCTTCCAGGCTGAGCAGCTGCTCTTCCTCTGGTTTCTGGGGCCACTTTTTCTCCTCTCACTGGCTCTTGTTCTCATTATGCTTACATTGCCCCATCACACTGGATTTAATTCTGTCCAGGAGACCATCAACCTACCACATTGGGAGCTACCTGAAGATGAAAACTGTGCTGTATTCGTCTCTGTGGCCCCATATAAGTGGTATGCTATAAATGTTTATTGAAGGTAAAGTAAATGAATGTCTCCTTCTGGCAATGTGAGCACCAGCATGAGAGCACAGAAAACAGGGAGTTAGGTAGGCAGCACCTGCTCTTACAGACTTTGCTTCTTGCCACGTGGACCAGTCCCAAAAGCCCTTACCACTCTGTAGGGCACGCACGCTCAACCTTTAGGATTTCTGGTTCTGGAGAGCGCTGAGTAGTCACTAAGCAGAAGAAATGCTTGTAGTCCCTTTGAACTTGAGCCTCCAGGTCTTTCCAGGTGTGTGCAGTGCTCTCTGGATTACATATGAGGGTCAAGAGTTCTCAGTATACAACACATATTTATGTCCCCCTGTCTGCCTTGCAGCCCTGGCTTAAAGGAGCAAGCAGAGAAACATATGGAAATCCAATGATGAAAAATTAGCCAAATGTCTATAGTTGGAACTTGTGTGAGGCTTCAATACAATTTTCTAGAAAATGTCTGTGAGCTTAACCAGCAATCTCGTTGACAGACAAATGTGGAAAAGAAAGATACTGTAATTGCTTTGTTCCCATGGTTTACATTTAGGGCTGTGTTTATCAGGTTCAGAGACTGGACCTCTCCCCATCCAAAGGCAGCTCAACTGCTTCAACTGCATGTGAAAATCCACTGTTAAGTCATAAGAAATGGAAGACTCAGTCACATCAGTTCCCACACAAAGAATGTACCTATCTGTGCTTGTCCATAAAGACACTTAATTGGCTGCACACAAATGTGCATTATATTACAAATATAAAAGTGTTGGCAGAGGAGGAGTTGCCGGGATAGCAGGCCCGAGACTAAGACCACTAACTACAGAAATCATAACTCTGAAACCCATCGCTGCATCTGGGCTAAGGCTACGCTTCCCATGGGCTGCTCTCATGTCAAGGACATTAAAGTCAACATATCTTTGAGGACTAACTATCAAAGACTCACCACGGGCCTTGCTAGGGACTCCTGAGGTCGCTCAGCAGTCCACGACATTTTGACCCAACCTTTCCCTCCTTTCTCCTTCACTTGGAGTCGGACTTGCATCATGGTCTGCCAACTCTCCCAAGCTCTTCCAGCTCCCTCCCCATTTTCTCTAACAGGCATTTCTCCTAGAAAAATTCTAGCACATTTAATCCTGTCTTAGCATCGACTTCTTGGGGAATCTGGACTAAACTACCAGGCAACATCAGGCACCATGTTCAAGAAATAACACCAAACTGGCGAGTAGGAGACCCAGATCTTGTCCCAGCCCTATTTCTTCCTAGCTGTGTCATTTCCTCATCTGCCAAAAAGAATTCGCTGGATTCTATAGCTCTAAATCCTCTCCTGACTTCAACACCTTGGATTCCATAGCTCCTGTCCAGCCATTTATGACCACAGTGTTTCTAGCATCTGAGGAGAGTGTCTCCCAACAGGGTGACATCTCAGATGAGGAGTCACATTTCCACACACTGCCCTTGACCAAGAGAAAACTAAAGGTGGCCAGGCCCTCAGCAGGTAGTGTTGGGCTGTGCCCTCCTAGAGAACTAAGTGCAATACACATTTTGTAGACAAAGTTGTTGTGTGCCTAGGAGCGCATCTTGCAAATGGAACCTTCATATGGTACTCAGCTTAAAGGGACGTTTCTGAGCTTGAAGAGAGTCTACCCACCTCAGGGAGAGGTGAGATGTGCCCCCTTCTGAGTCCCAGAACCCCGCATCAGACTCTCTCCAAACACTTAGCACATGGCCCTCACGAAGACCCTAGGGTAGGCCAACTGTAAGTTAAAATCATTGGTGGGCCAGTGAGAAGTGATATCATTTAGGACTAGTTTGGCCACCTATGAGAATAGATTTTGGCCACTCAAGATTTTGTTCTCTCACCAAAAAGAGTAGGACTGATGGGGAGATCCAGGTCCTCGAGTCCAGGGTATCTAACCAGCAGGGGGGAAACATGAGGGTACCATGTCCTGAAAGAAGTGGGGAAGAATTTGAGGGGAGAAGAGGTAACAGGAAGATGCAGGGCACTGCAGAGATCCCTTGCCCTCCTTCACTATCGGCTCAAGAGTACTTCAGAAGGCAGAGCCCTTCCATCAACATGGTCGTACCAACACATGAACGCACCGATGAGCGTCTCCTCCGGACTGATGCGAAGGGATGCAGAACTCTATTGCCTCTTGTCTAGCCAGCTTAGTTCTATTCCCTTCGAAGTGACACTTGTTAATAAGTTGGCATTCATCTTAATCTTGTGAGTTTATTTTATCACAGACTCAGTGAGGAAAAAAAAAAATCGCAACTTACCACAGTAAAGTAAATATCACAAGATAAATGACAATGTTGGAATGGAAACCACTTAGGGCCTCAGAACGGTCAGTCACAAACAGCTTCTCGACTATTAGCTGTTAAAGGTTATGCCTTATGTCACCCAAAAGGGTTTTCCCCTAGATTTATAGCATGGTCTCAAGGAAGATTTATTGCCAACTTAATTTTTTTCCCCATTTTAGCTTTGTGAACCGTCAGCCTGGAATTCCTCCTAAGTTATTTAAGAATGAGGAGTCACTGGATTTTAAGAATGCTTGTGGTACATTTTCTACGATGTGAGTATCCTTCTTATGAACCAGATTATGATGCCCTTGAGTAGGGACCAAACCATCCTCCTTTTCCCCTCCAGCTTCACTCTATGACATTTTCCATCTTGCTTCCTGGTCCAAGAAACTGACCTGGAAATACACAGAAGCAGCTCTCTTGACCTCGGCTTCCATGCTTCCTTGGTATCCAGGTGGATACAGGCCCCGGGAGAAGTGGCCAGATGCTGAAAGTTGGGAAGATCTGGGCTTGAGGCATTTATTCCCCCAAATCCCTCCTCCATGCTCCATGGCTGGCTGTACCCCGGATGCAAGGTGGCGTGTCCTGCCAGGCAGCCCTCGCCTCACAGCTCTGTCTCTGGGTTCCAGGAACCACTCCCTCTCTTTTGTATCATGTGTTCACTGATTCCCATTTTCTCTCTCCAGGCAGATTATAACCCTCCACCCCACCGATTTTGGACTTGGCTGTTGGACTTGCTTTGACCACTGGAACACAGGCAGGTGGGCTGCTCTCTTCTGAGAGCTCTTGCACACTTGGGTTCTGGCCCTCTTCTTCTGCCCTCCATCGTGAGAACAGCATGTCTCCATGAGAAACAGTGGTGGGCCTGGGTTCTCCAACGAGAAGGTATGTGCTGCGTAGCCACGTCCACCGTACCTGGCTAAGCCCACTTGAGCCCAACTGAACCAGCTGAGCCCAGCAGAGTCAAGTAGAAACACAGGACAAGTAGGCACGGGAAATGCATGTCCGTTGCCATAAGCCACTGAGATATTGCAATTATCACAGCAAAAATCAACCCATATGCCCTCATCTCCCCTTCAGATCTAGGGACATTACTGGCATCTGCTTCCTCTAGGTTCTTAAGGCTTTATCAAAAGCTCCTTTATTAAAGAAGCCTTGACAATGCCCTCTATTTCTTGCTGAGACCCTGATTGATACATGTCCTGTTTAGAGCTGAGAGGAAACCACAAAGAGGCTTGATATAAGGGTAATGTCGACCAAACTCCACGAATAAATAATTCTAAGGAAAAAAAGAACAGGAGGAGGGAAAGGAGAAGAAGAGGCAGAGAAATAATGGAGAGAGGGGAGGGGGATAGGAAGGAGGAAGAGGGAGAAGCAGCAGTTACCTGGGGTCCCCTCTGTGCCAGACACCGGGCTGAGAACTTACAGATGGTCTCATTTCAGCCTTGCGACAGCCCTGCTACTATTAATGATGTTCTTTTTGTAAAGAAAGAAGAAAAAGAGAGTAAACAGCTTCTTCAAGTTTACCCTCCGCAAAGTCCAGATAAAATGTCCCACAGGCTCAAGAGAGAAAACATCTGGTAACAGGTGGTGGGCAGACCTCGTGGTGACAGCATCCGAGAGGGCCTTCCAGGATGGTGGCGTTATGCAGGGTACTCACAGCTCTTGGACAATGCATGCCAGAAAGCTATGCTAGCGCCGGGAAGTATGTCACTACGGTTTGCAAAATACCAGCAAAGCAACTCGGGCTCTTGCTTCTCATAAAGTTTGAGTCTCTGTGCAAATCCAGAATTCAAAGGTTCTGTGAAGGAAACTCCACGGAACTGCCAGATGGGTATGTGCCCAGGATGAGGGGCTTGTGACGCAGGGACACCCCACTGCCGTGCAAACTAAAGTGGACCCCGGCGCTCTCCTCTGAGTTAGGAATTCGCAGACAAGCTCCCCCTGTCCCTTGCGGCTTTATTTCTGCTTCAAGGTTGTTCTCGCAAAAGTGACAGTTTAAAAGAGGCCTCCACCGTCAACCCCCAGTCCCAGGCTGTCCATTCACCAGTCCTGCGTGCATGTCTGTCCCTGCAAGTATGGGCAGGTGCGCCATCACCAGGTCTAAAGAGCCTGTCGGAGGAAGCCCCGCACCATCAGCATGGCCACTGACAAACACCCAGGGTGCCGCAGACTCCCCTGCTGGGAAGACGTGAATCCTTGATCCCTTTCCGTTTTGCATCCTTGCCTGTCCAGGCTTCCAGTCACTGGCACATCTGCCACACGCCTGCACCTCCCAAGGGCCACCCAAGCCTCCCCGGAGAAGTCCTTACTGAGCACTGAACGGTGGCTGAGCATCAACATTTTCTTGGCTCAAGCTCCTGGGTTGAACCCCAGCCCTGCGACTGACCTGCTATGTGGCCAGGGGCAGGTCATTGCCCTCCCGTTTGGCTCAGTTTCTTCATTTGTCTAATTCATTGTAAATATCGATGACCAAGCCAAAGAGCGTTAAAGCCCGCTGGACCCAGCAGAGCAATAATGCCCACCTCACAGGGTTGTAAGAAATAAAGGTCCCTCTATGTGCAGAGCTCCGAACAGGGCCGGGCACAGGCTGAGTGCCACCGAAATGCGTGCTAGGATCTGCATTCATCCCAGCTCCTAAAAACTGTGCTCTTTCTAGGGAGACTTCAGGGAGGGTCTTACTCATCTCCATTTCCCGAGCTCCTCGCCTGGTATGTGGTCGGTTTGCAGGGAATCGTTCACGACCGCTGGTTATTTTGAGCCTCGTGCAGCCTCTCCCCCTGCCCCGCACTTGGGCTGGCCCCACCGGCCTCCTGGGGAAACAGACCGCGTCGGGCCCCTTTGAGGTATGACAGGCCACGCTGATGTGATGACAGCTGACCCACCCAAGCACAGTCTTCTCTTTTTGAGACAAATCATCACCCCCCCTGCTCTAGCTGCTCCTGGATGGACCACGTGTGCTGTGTCTCCAACTCAGAGGCCTGCCGGGGCCTGGAAGGAAACAGGCCGCCGAGCAACAGGACGGACGAGGACCAAGACAGCAAGCGGGCGAGTGGGTGCCCGCCCGGAGAAGGCAGCTCCCACTCACCTCCCACTCATCACTGCCAGGAAAGTCTCCCGGTCCGATGGTGTCGTATCCTGCTGCTTCAAGAGAAGCCACGTTTATGGGCCAACTCCGGATGTTTACGTATGTGTGACGAGGTCAGAAAGTTTAAACGTATTTTGGGGATCAAATAACACACATCTGGAAAAAAAAATAAATCTGTGAGATGACAGATGGGTTACTTAACTAGAGGGAGGGAATCCTTTTATAATATATATGTATATCAAATCACCACAATGTATGCTTTAAATAGCTTACAACTTTGTCAATTATACCTCAGTAAAGCTGGAAAAAATTTTTAGCATACATCTGTACTGGTTAGCAACTTGTGATTGAGTAGCGGTCCTCTGTCCCGGGGCATACAGCCCTTCCCAGCAAACGCCAGTGATTTTATTTGCCTTTGTTCACAGTCCCATTTTCCTCACACTTTCTATTTTACTCAGTATTTACTGAGCAACTACTGCATGCTGGATTTTAGAAACTAGGAATGTGGCAGTGTACAGATGATCTCTGCCCTCAGAGAGCTGGGAGTTTTGTCTCGTTCCTGATTTTTAAATATTGATAACTAAATAAAAAAAAGATTAAAAGCCTTCTATGAACCAAATGTATTTTTAAAATCTACACTCCCCCAAATATTTCCTGAAATCCAAATACATGAACATGGTGGAAAGATAGATTTTTCCATGGAAAACATATTTATAAACATCCTGGAAATTCTCAGTACAGGTTAGCATAAAAAGCCCACGAAAAGGGTTAGAGAAAAGAAATAGGTTTTGCTTTATCTAATCCAGCATTTTACTTGTCCAGGGAACTCTTCTTCCCTTGAATGCCAGTTAGCTTTTGATGCATAACATAGCATCCCCGAAGTGAGATTTTTAAACAATAACTATTGATTTGGTGGATGAATCTGCACATTAATAATTTGGGCTGGGCTCACGTGAACAGTTCCTGTCTCAGCTGAGCTTGTTCATGAGTCTGGGTTACCTGCCAGGTGGGCAGGTGGCTGACTGCTCTAGGATGACCTTGGTGGGAACAACTTCCCTTTGTTCCATGTGGTCTCTCATCTCCTGGCAAGCGAGTGCCGGTGGTTGGGCAGGGTTCCGTAGAGCAAGTGGGAGTGTGCAAGGTCTACTCTTGAGACGTAATTCAGGAGTGGGACAATGTCATTTCTCCATTCTTAGGGACCAAAGCAAAGGAGGAAAAATACATCTCATCTCTTGATGGGAGAAGCTGCCAAGTCACATTGCAAAGGACATGCTATGGGGAGGAGCAAAGAATGACGGCCATGTTCACCCCCCACCGTGTCACGCCACACCTACAGATGGGCCTAATACCTACAGATTACCTTATGTGGAACCCATGTAGGGAAACCCTCATCTAATTCATTTTCAAAGGAAGTTTTGACACATAATTATTCTGCTTGGGACAATGGTTTTTCAACCACATCCCAATAACAGCTTAAACACTCTCCCACCATGTCTGCTCCAAAATACAAATGAAATAACTCTGCACCAAGGAACTATATAATCCTCAATTCTTTTCTGCTGAAAAACACTTGGGCACAGCTGACAGCATTCCAGCTAAGCAAACCTGTAACTAAGGAAAGGTGCAATGAAGAAACGTAAGAGCTTATTTTCACCTTGTGTGTTTTTCTCTTTAAAGATTTATTTATCTATTTGAGAGACAGTGAGAGAGAGAGAGAGAGAGAGAGAGCAGGAGGACGGGTAGAAGGAGAAGGAGAGGGACAGAATGTCCAGCAGATGCCCTGCTGAGCATGGAGCCCGATGTAGAATGGATCCCACGACCCTGAGACTGTGACCCCAGCTGAAACCAAGAGTTAGACACTGAACTGACGAAGCCACCCAGGCACCCCACCTTGTGGTTATTTTTTAAAAAGTTTTGTTTTGTTTTTAATGGAACAGAGCTCCAGTTCATAACTAGATCATTTCTCTTAACAGTTTTATCCAAATTGAATATCTGTTCTGAAAATTGAGAAAAGTAGAGCTCTGATTTGGGAGGAGGGGAAGCAACATACCGTTTATCGACTGTTGTGTATGTAACATCGCCCTTGATCCTCAACAACCCGGGGAGGAAGAGATTATTGATGTGTGACATTTCCAAGCAGAAAAGCCAGCTTAGAGTTCACCGTACAAGCAACACAACTTTCAAGGTCAAAGCTGTCCCATCAGCCTGGGTCATGGAGTGATGCCGCCCACAAGGAACACGAAGCGTGACGACAAGAGAAGCCACTGGCTCCTGTGACGGGGTCATTCGTCACTGGAGCATGACTATGCACTGGAGCATAGACTATTCAGAGCTCCGAAACCCCAACAGGCCGATCCACTGCCCGACTTTGGTCAGTCATCTTTCTAATTTCTGCTAAACACTAGAGTGGCCCAGGCTCTACCGTCAGGTTTAGCTGGGTCGGAGTCCTGACCTTGCCATCCTTGCCCTGCACCACCTTGGCCAGCTGTGCGCCTTCATTTTCTTGTGTATAAAAATGAGAGGAACAATGCCGAGCACATACACATTGGAGGTGAAGTCTAATAGAGTTAACAAAGGGAGAGGCCCTTGCTCTGGCTCTGGTGCTCTGGAAACATCCCCTCGACCTTTCTCCATCCCTAAGTGCCCCCCCAACACACACACCCATGTGCACACGTGCACACAGGCCTACCCTCTCCCAGTTCTCACAGCCCCTCCCTTTCCCTGTGAGCCCTTTCTTGCCTGTCCTGTCCTGTCCTAATGACCAGGGCTCAGGCCATCCCTATCTGCCTCTACAGCTGTGCACCTTCTCTCTCTTTGCCAGCACACCCGGACTCTCCTCTTCCTTCTGACGCCTTCCCTTCCTCCCTCCTCCGGCAACAACTGTCTGACTTGAGAGCCTCGACCTCCTTCCCTGCATCTGTAATCATCAGTGAAATGCTGAGCACAGCTGGATTTTCAAAGCCAACGGTTAATTGCAGGGAGCTGAGGATGACCCAGTGGCAGTTTCAAGTATTTGGAGTGTGAAATAATGAAGACGCTGGTGAGCAGACAGCCTAAAAATCAGCGTATAAGCCCCCTGAACAGCTTCCAAGGGTTCTGATGAAAGCCGCCTCTCCCCAGCTGCTGAGGCTTGTGCTCGAGCTGGGAGGTAGACAAGAGCCAGAGACCACCCCAGGGAGATGCACGGCAGGAAAGTGCGTCCTCAGACCTGCAGAAGGCTTCTGGAAACTTCCCAGTTACCATGGCAGCTGGGCTCGGAAAGGACTACACAGGAACTAAGCAGCAGATTCTTTAATGAGGTGGTGACCGTGAGGACCTAGGTCTCCCCTAACCACAACAGTGATCTCTTGATCCCATCACCGTTAATGAGTGACCCTCACCAAGACCCTCCACGCAAAGGACAGGACCTCCTGCATCATGGATGACGAGGGAGCCTGATCAATTACATCATTACCTGGGCTCTGTTCTCGCAAAACAGGGAGGACAGTCCGTCTGTGCCCGCCATCACATCTTCCTTTGCCCAGTCCATAATCCAGATTGGCACTAGGCAGACAAATACCCCAAAAGACCACTCTACAGGCCATCACGTGGTCCCATGAGTTTATATAGAGAGATGGAGTTTCCTAGAGAGTCTTCAACTTCTAAGACACAGCATTTTGTTAAGCTATTTATTCTGCACCGGGGGCAAAGCAATGAAAACCTCTAGGTCCCTGCTATCAAGGGGTTTATAGTCAAAGGGGGTGAAACACAAACCAATAAGCAATTTTAATAGTGAGGTAAGCCCTGCGTGTTGAGTGTGGAGAGAGGCAAAAAGTGCCAATCATATACATGCTCGGTAAATGGAATCAACGTACTAAGCACCTCCTACTATGTAATATTTATACCAGCTATTCCTCTGTCTGAAATATCCTCCCCCATTACCTGGGTATGTATGGGCTTCCTATAGTCGCTTTACCAGCCCCTAGCGGCCATCTATAGTCCTTGACTCCTGGCTGGTCCTCACATCACTTCAACTTCTTACTTTGGTCACATGTCCTACCTCTGACTCTGACTCTTTTGTTTTCCTCTTATAAACACTCTTGTGATGACCCTGGGTCCATCAAAGAGAATCCAAAATAATCTGACCATCTCGAATCTTTCATCTAATCACATCTGCAAAGTCCCTTTATGATGTAAGGTAATAGTCACAGGTTGTGGCGATTGGGATGTGGACACATTTGGGGGGCCAGTATTCGGTGTGCAGCAACCACCATGACTCCTGTCCTTAAAATCTCTGCCTAGACACTACTTATTTCTGAGGCCTTTGGGCCAAACTAGCATAAAATACAGACACACCACCCATTCCTCTGGCACTCCCTATCTTCCCCTCCTTGATTTATTTTCTGCACTTTTTTACATCCCTACCTGCAGTACTATTATTTGCTCATTTATTTATTGTTGACCCCTATCTCCCCAGCTGGAATGTAAGTTCCATGAAGGTAGGTACTTGGCTGGCTCTATGTCATCAGAGCCTAAAACAGTGCCTGGCAGTTAAAACGAAAGAAACTAACCTACAGATATGATGGCATTGACGAGAACTCAGCCAGGCAAAAGGATGGTAAAGAGGAAAAGGGGGTGGGGAGGGCCACAGGCCAAGAGAAAACATGAACATTCAAGAAACATGGTTAGTTCCAAAGACAGAAAGAGATTCAGCATCATTCTGAGGTGGACACTTTTGGTTGCCCAACCACTGTCCATTTCCCCACCGCCCCTTCTAGCAGAAGGCCAATTGTGAACATGAACACACTCTTGTACACACGTACCCAACGCAACTCAACCCAACAATGACCCCATGCTTTATCTTTATCACACAGATCCTGACCTCTGGGGGCTCCATTTCCCAGCTTCCTGTATCAACCATTGGTTTGACCCATGGGAGGTCCGGGGAGGAGACAGGAAGTGTTATGGACTGGAGTGTTCCCCTCAAAATTCAGACGTTGAAGCCCTAACCCCCAGTGTGATTGTATCTGGAGATAGGACCTTAAGATAGAGCAGTGAGGCCTTAATCTGAAAGGACTGGTGTTCTTATAGGAGTTAGAAACACCAGAGCATTCATTCTCTCTCTGTCTCTCTCTGTGCACACACGGGGGAAAGGCCATGTGGTCTTGGACATCCAATCTCTAGCACTGTGAGAAAATAAACATGTGTTGTGTAAGCCACCTTGTCTGTGATATTCTGTTATGGCAACCTGAGCTAATCGACACAGGAAGAAAGAAAAAGCCAGAATCAATCTCTCTCTCTCTCTCTCTCTCTCTCTCCCCTTCCCTGACTCAGGCAGCTCTGTCCCATCAGAGACTTCAGCTGGACAGGCTTACTTACGTGGTTCCGACCTCTGCCAGGTGACCAAGGCCCCATCTGTGACCTTAGTCCCTTTCTGTTTGCGAATCTCTTGAGAGCCACGTCATCCTCCTGTTGGTGCCTCAGCCCTCCTTTACCTGACGAATTCCCTGTATTCAACGCCTCCTGTTGTTAGAACCCACAGAGCTCCGATTCCGCTGGTTGGACCCCGCTCGAGCCCTCATATGGCACAGGAGGTGTGCGGTGAGGGGAGGCGGCACCAGAGGATGGTGAATGGCACCCCAGGGGGGCAGTTCACGTGTTCCCTGCACCTCAGATTGCAGGGGGCAATGTCAGAGCTCAAAGTGGGGCGTATCCAGGCGGCAGTGGGGAAGACAACACAATGTCTTCAGCAGGAGGAGGGCCATTTTGAAGGCTCCATCTCAGAAAGGTCATGTCATAAAAGGCATCTACCTATACCACCTGGAGAATTATTCTGTGGGGCTTCCATTTTCCACGGCTTCTCTAATGCTGTATAGACACCAGCTGAGACTTCTCTCCCAGAAGGAATGGTAGCGGGAGGGAGAAAAGAGACAACAAAGTGAGCAGAGGGGAGAGCTGGCCTTCCCACCCTCTCTGGATCTACACTGTGTCTGAGCCACCGTTCCCATGGCGGGGCACGCCACAGCAACGCAGGCGTCCCCATGCCCACCCCCGGCCCCCTTTCAAGCCCCAGATTCTTGTGCTTCGAAACCAAGCAGGGACTGAGAAAATGCAAGCCAGAAACCCCGCAGTCAGCACTTTAAATACAGACTTTCTCTGTTCCAAATGCGGGTGTCAAATAGGTGATGCAGCGAGCGCCAGCCGGCAGCGTGTAACTCAGAAGGCCGGCGTCCTGGTCTGGCCAGTCAGTCACACGCAGCAGGCAGAGGCCGACTTGGTCCCTGTCATTCTTCAACAAAACTTCTCTCTCCCTCTCTCTTACTTGCAGTGCTTTTCTCCCTTTCTTTCCTCTTCCCCTTCATTCTTTTTTCTTTTTTAAAATATTCTTGGAAACACTCTCCTGCCAATCACTGTCAGCGGCTCCTCAGGCCCGGGGAAAGCAACAGCAGATGCACCAAGAGGCGCGCAGCCTTGGAGACGCGCCCTGGAGGCTGCGTGGGAGGGAGTGGGCCTCTCTCACCGGCGAGAGCGGACAACGCACTAGTCGCTAGCACGGCCCGAGACAGGTTCTGATCTAGTAAGGATCATTCCTCAGGTGCACGGGCGGGCGGAAAACCGAACCGAATGCTTCGTCACACAGAGCTGATGTCTTTTAAGTGATATTAAAAATGTTAGTCTCCTACGAAAGAAGGCTGCTGAGATTTATCCAGATTGCTAATAGATTTAAGGCAAGAGAGGAAAAGACAACGGTCCCCCGCAGGGGCACAGGGCACACACCTTGAGTGTGAGGACTCAAGGTCGGACCTCCTGTCCCGAAGGGCCCGGAATCATCTGGGACTCTCTTAGGACCAGAGTCTTTGACATCCAGGTCAGAGGGTCTGGGTGGGGTGTTTAGGTGAAGGAAACAGGTTTTAAGAGAACCAGCCTATTTTAGAAATCAGCTAAGCTTTCTAGGGCTCAAGAAAAGCCAAGGCTTTCAGAGAAGGGCTCACAGCAAAGTCGGGACATCTCCGCCTCTCCCGGCCCCTCTCACAAACACCCGCCTGCGTGAACCTGGGTTGGTGCACACGAGCCACTCTCTGTCACCTCCGTGACCTGTGCAGAGCCCCCCACACAGGGAGGACCCGACAGAGCCTGTGGCTGGGAGGCCGCGTGGGGTCGGGTGGACAGGACACCATCAACCTCATGCTTAGACTCTTGCCGTCCGTCGTCAAACATTAAAGTGACATATTGTGTCCTTGAGACACACTCACAGGACTCATTTTATAACCTATTTCTGCACTTCATCATTTTTCAGTACAGGGGAGAGGACTGGGGTCTCTCCTCAACAGCAAGAGCTTCCTGCTAACAGCGGCCTGGTAAATTCCTCATCCGTAAGGCCAGCATGTCCCAGTCCCCCAAGAAGTGGATAAACCCAGACTTCTGAGATATTGTATGTATATAACAACCATGTTTGCTGGGTGGGGAAGAGGACTGTTCTTTTTCCCAGGAAAAAATGCCACCGTTAAATCCCAAAGGAAAGAACATTAGGAAAGCAGAGAAAGGATCCTTTTTTAAGCCCCCAGAATTTCTAGGACAGTTTGTCAAGCATCAATTCTATTGTCTTCCCGGAATGCCTCTTACTCTCTCTGGAATCTGTCTCCAGCCCCTCTTCACCTGGCCAACTTCTGCTTGTCTTTCTAACCTCAGCTCCAGGAAACCCCTTCCTCCAGGAAGTCCTCCCAACCTTTCATAAGACCAGGCTCTCTGTGAAACCATCTCATGGTCTCCTGGGCTTCTCTTCCGTGGTTCTAACCACAATTGCAAATCATGCATTGTTTCTGCGACTATTTAAGGCCTATCTCCCTCAACTATAAAGTCCATGAAGACAGTGGGGCAGCCCTACAAATGGGCCCCTCAGGTCTCCCACGGCCCCAGCTGCTGTGCTTCAAATTGGCCAAGGTGTGCCACGGCCTCCCTTCCCGCAGGCTACCCCCAGCCACTGACTTAGCAAGCAGGGGAAGCAGGTCGTTCCTGCCACATGCGGGACTCCACTGCCAGGCCAAAACGGCCTTAGAACTGGGCAGCCGTCTGGGCCTCTTCGACCCATGGTCCTTCCTGCTCTCTCTCCTTCACAGGGCTCTCTGCAGGCTCTCTGCGTCCCTCCCCGTCCCGCCCCTGCTTCTCTCAAAGGGCATCTGCTTCCCTGAGCACCCAGAGGACTCACAGTGATGCAGCCAGTAATTCCCACTTATTCCCCCAGTTTTTCCTGGGCCCGTCACAAGGCCTGGAGTGGAAGAGGTCCTCAGTTAAGATGGATAAAGGGAATATATGCTTGCAGACACGGTGAAGCCTGGTTGAGAGAGTGTGGATTAATTAGAGCAAATCTAACTCTTCCCCTGGGAATTCAACGCCCTACGGAATCGAAACAAAATGCCCCCTTCTTTAGAGCTTTCGCAAGTGACCATACCAATGGCTGAAAGAAAAAGCTGTTTTCGACACTGTAACATGGTATCAGCACAGTATCAACATGGCTACCTTTTATTGAGCCTCCTGTACACAGAAGGCCCTGACTACACAATTTATAAACATTAATTCATTGAAGTCTCACAACAGCCATATGAGGTTCCTCTTACTCCCATTTTGCAGATGAGAAAACTGAGGATTAGTAAATCAGAGCAGCTTAAGTTTTGCTGTCATGACAACAAACCCCAAGTCTTGGTGGCTTTAAACTATTGTATGTAAATAGGAGTTCTCCACCTCCTGCTAACCTTTCAAAGTAAAAAAACAAAAAAACAAACAAAAAAAAACTTGTGAACAGCACTAGGTGCTACATGGGACCTCTCCATCCTCAGTTGGTAAGGCCCTGCTTCACTTGGACCTCGGTCACCCAGGAACATCTCTAACCTCCTTGCTGGAGTTAAGTTTCGGAGACCTGAGGTCCTAGCAACAGACCTGCTCTGACACTCCCTGCTCTCACCAGGTCTGCCAACACAGAGCAGCAGGCTTTCCAAACGCAACGCAAGGCCCACTCACTAACCACTCTTGTCCCTGCTGAAAGCTGGAACAGCCCTTTCAAGACATGGCATTTCATCATTTTTAGTCTTCACGGTATTGCTGTGACTGTGTCCACGATCCCCAGTTCTGGACTGTTGTTTCAACCAGGCAACTAGAAAAGAGTCTATTTTTATTTCAGTCTTCTTCTTCTTCTTTTTTTCCCTCTTAATAAACATTAAAATATCCCAGTCTCCCAACAATTTTTAGAACGACTGGTTATCCCAAGTGGCCAAAAACTTTTGAGTGAGCTTCACTTTTGGTAGTTCACTGAGGTAAATGCCAAATGGGCAAATCACAAAACCAACAGATTCTTCTTATAATGTCCAATGTACAAAAGTAAACTATACTATTACACAAGCTTGTTTAAACTATACCGTATACTCCCAACTCCCCCGCCCCCTATCCCAGGGCCCCTTCGGGAGGTTCTGACGTGCCCTCCTGGTTGACGACCACCACCACAGACTGGGGCGAAATGGTGGGATATTTTGCTCCACCTCAGGATGGGCTTAGTGAGACTGAGTGTGACAAATGATATCACAGCCATCTAGGCAGGAATCTGCTTTGGTTTCAGGATCTGTCTCCACTGAGAGGCAACCTCGATATGGGCCACTCAAGGGACATTAGAAACCAGCTAGCCGAAGGAAGAAGAGAGACCCCGTTTCTGCACGTCCACTCGTCCCTGACAGACTGCAGCCCGGGACTCACGGCTCTGACGGTGCCGGGGCTCTTGCGGCCTGAAGCAACATCTGGTTTCCTGATTCAAGCCTGTCTTTGTCAAAACGGGTTCTCTCCCGGCAGGGTCTCTAGTCCCTCTAATATTTCTTAAGCCTAATTGGAGACGGGGGGTCTGAGAAGCCTCAGCCATTCTTGAGAGTCAGGGAGTCCCAGGGAGGGAGACCTTGGTCCCATTCCTAGGACCCACCAGTTGTGTTGGCCAGAGTCCTACATCCAGCGAATTGTGATCTGAGCCAATCCCATAACCAATTTCAGTACCTCAGTTTCCCTACCCATAAAACTTAGCTCTGGGACTCGGGAGCCTTAATGAGCATTGGCCTTTCCGGGATAAATTAACCAGGTGCCGGAAACATCTGTGGCTAGAGGCAGAGTCTGCTATATAAACAGAATATAGTATTCTTATACACAAGACTGCAGCTAGAGCTCAAATACCAACTAAGCCTGACTTCATCCTAAGTCCCATTCAGTCAGTATCTTGGGAAAAGCCAGTCCCTTCTCTAGACTAACACTATAGTTGAAGAACTCACTTTCTCATTTTCCTTGCTCTGTTCTTCTCAGGACAAAGGATTTTCTGTAACAAGTGAAGAGTCAATACTTCTTATAGCACCATTTTCCATTTAAATCATAACTACACTCTAAAAATAAATAGCCCAAGAGAACACGTGCTCTGTATGGGTAAGGGCAATATCTCATTCGCAAACATCTCCACAAAGCCCTGGTCCATCGAGGGTGCTAAAAAAGAACTTCTGGACAAATGAATAAGTGAATCGATAACAGCCCTAGAAAACTACTGTACAGGTTTTAGTGCACAGGTTTCTGGCTTCTCCTCCCATGATCTCCTTTGTTTATGACTATTAGGGAAGAAAATACAAAATCACTTGATAAACCAGGTAAGGCTCAAAGAAGTCAACCTGACAGGCAGTAGCAGATTCAGAAACAAAACATAGGTCTCCAAGCACCCAATTCAGTCTTATCTTCACAAGTCACTGCTTTCCTTTGCCTAAAGTCAGGGTCAGAAAACTGTAGATCGGGGGCCAAATACAGACCATCGCCTGATTTTTATAAATAAAGTTTTACTGGAACACAGCCACACCCATCTTCTTGCATACGGCTGTTTTCCCACTACGACAGCAGAAATGAGTCGTTGCCATAGAGACCTTCTGGCCCACAAAGCCTAAAATATTTACTACGAGGTTCTTTATAGAAAGCATGGCGACCCCAGCTCTCTAGAAACCCTCCCTGGAAACCACAGCCATCCTTGCGGCTACTGCTAGAGACTAGGGCTGCCTGGTCACTCTGTTTGGCCCCAGAGTCCACACACCACCAGTCCACGAATGCTTGCTGCTGTGAGCATGAAGAGCTTTACACCCAAAACCCTGTGTCATTCTCCCAACAATCTTGTAAGCTGGGCATCACAACACACATACACAGTGGGCAAACAGAACTGGGCTGAATCAGGTGAAATTGCCATATTTTGTTGGTTGGATCCTAGCAATTTCCATTTTGAAGATATGAAAACATCGGCACAGTTAAGTGAAAGTACTCAGATGCTAACCAGCTCTGCACCTCGGGCAGCCGCGAGCTATACTGCTGCTTCTTGAAACTTTACACTTCACTTTTTGTATTAAACGTTGTGCAAATCCTGAAGAACCCAATCTAATGCTGTTTAAGCAAGCCCTTCCCAAGTTAACGTAACCAGAAAAGTTCTCAGGATTTCCGCCCCAGGTAGCACCTATAAATATCCCACAAAACTAATCTTCCTTGGGACACATTAGGGAAATACCTCCAGTCCCAACATCCCCATCTAAGAGGCTGCAACATTTCACAGGCACTGCGGTCCCCCCCCCCCCCGCCCCAACACCCAATGCCACCATCTCCTGCCCCCTTCAGCACGCCCACACAAGTGCTCTGGGCATGCCCGATTTGAGACACACTGCACCTTGCTCCACGGGCAAATGGAACTCTATTTTCACTAAAATAACCTGAATAGTCCATTCTGTTGCTGCAGGCTAATTCCATTTACAGGAATAATGAAACTCCATCCTTGTGTGGCTTCGGATGCTCATTTAATACATTTTACCCATCCCATACCTCCCATTTGTAATGCAAATAAACTGCATCTTCCATCAGAACTGCTCACTCTCCCTCTAAGTCCAAGTTCTTAGGATTTATGTGCCGAATCAGTCGCAGGCTTTTTTCCAAAGGTAGTATCCAAAATCCGAGGCTGCCTTTTAGTCCAGGTCAATTAAACAATGTGCTTGGCTGTTTTCCCCCCACTTTTTTAAAAGAGAGTAATTGCTAGTATATGTAAAGTTTACAGGCAGGGCCTAATTTATTACAAATTTTATCCAGGAAAAATATTTAAGTCCATAACTTATCATAAGCATCCTCCCCTACCCCCTCCTAAAATATTAACTTGGTAGGGAGCTTGGAAATCTATCATAACCAATGACAGACATCCATGCACAAAAATAGCAAGTCTCAAGTTTAATATTTTATTGCCATATTTTGAAACAACTGGTTAGGCAGCTGCTACCGTTATCTTCCAATTATTTCTCATTTTTCCAGAGTTTTAAATGCAAGCTGTAACAAATTAAATCTAAATTTCTATATGCTCCTTAAGGGGGAAAAAAAAAAAAAAGACAGTTTCAGAAAACACTACAAAAAAAAGTTGAAGTGGAGAGAAGAAAGGGATATTGGCAGCAAGAGAGAGAACTCTATTTTTAATGTCTTCAGTGATTTGTTTCAATCGCCTCTAGGTATGTGGCTACGCCTTCCCCCAGGTGGTCCACGAAGCCTCCATTCTGAATAGGCTCTTGGGCTGAGACTTTGCAGTTTGCTAAAAATGCACTTTCCCCTGCCAGTTCTGTAAGTGCTTAAGAAATCCTTTCACTGAATGCTGAATATTTTGCATACTCTGGTGTAACACTACCAATGGTGCTCAAATACCCAAGAAATTTCTCCCAAGATTAAATGGGTCATGTTTTGGCGATATCAGGGCAAACAAAATTGCATGTGATTTTGACTGAACACAAACGCAGAGAACAGTGTGATTATTTTTTCTTCCAACATCAACATGCTTTCATCATAAATTACGGGATTTGGGTCTAACAATTACATTTTTGAAAAAAAAAATAATTCATACCTATTTGAATTTTGTTTCTTTTTGAAAAAATCGGGCTCTTTGATCCTAATTAGGGGAAACCGAGGGTGAACCCAGGAGGCAGACTGTCACAGTACCTCTCCCTCCCGCTGCCAAGATTCAACCCAGATTTCATGTCACTGCAGCTTTGCTGGGCACGGGGCTGTGGAGCAGAACACACTTGCTGTCCTTTTTGCTGTCGCACATGACACAGCCACGTGCAGGTGGCCCCTGGGATCACCGTTGGGTAAACAAAGCCCTGCTAATGTAGCAGGGTCCTTGTGGTTTCCAATGCTGGTGACTCTCAAGGAAGGTCCCCAGGCACAGCTCGCAAGTCTCAGGACCTGTGACTCCTTCCAGCCTTTGTCTCCTCCCCCTCAGGCCTGAGTTCTTTCTGCCTGGCATCCTCTTCCTTCTCCGTGACCTGGCCCATTACCCTTCAATTCCAACAGAAGGGGCTACTCTCTGCTTTATTGCAACGTTTTCCCCAAATCATCTCTGGCAACTTGAAAAAACAAAACAGAAAAATAAACAAAGATTCCCAGGCCTTATTTCAGGACCCGACTTTTATAAAACCCTGTGGGCATTTATGACACGAAGTCAGATTCAGGAACCCCTGTTCCACAGCAAACTCCAGCAAGCCCCGGATGACCCAGGGTGGCTGGGAAAGTGCAGGTTTGAGGCACAAGAAGGTGCATTTTGGACAAGCTCTGGGTGATGCTCCTTCAGGGGCCACACTTAGAGAACCCCTTGCCCTTGGGTAAGCCCCCTGAGGGGCAGGACGCATAGGACCCTATCATTCCCAGCGCCGGATGAGTATCCGGCTCATTTGTCTGAATGAATGCCGGAAGCTGCTCTAACATTAATACAGAACACAGGAAAACCCAGGGAGGTCACCTTGTTTTTTTTTTTTTAAGATTATTTATTTATTTATTTCACAGAGAGAGAGAGAGAGAGAGATCACAAGCAGGCAGAGAGAAGGGGAAGCAGGCTCACTGCTGAGCAGAGAGCCTGAGGCGGGGCTCGATCCCAGGACCCTGAGATCATGACCTGAGCTGAAGGCAGAGGCTTAACCCACTGAGCCACCCAGGCGCCCCAGGTCACCATTTTTTAAGGGTTAAGTCAATGATTCTACTTTCATCCCACAATGATGCTCCACTTGCAGAGCTAAAACCCAGCTGCCAATTTAGACATACATAGAGACTCAAAGGTGCTAACTGGTCAGGGTAAGCAACACTCGGTTCTCTTTAAGGAGAAAAGCCACTCCTATTGGCGGGCTGGTAGGTTGGTTGACTTTTCTTCTGAGAGGTAATGAGAGGCAAGCATCTAGTACATGAGATCATCAGGAGAAAATAATCATTTTGTCCAAGTGTGCTTTAAATCGGAAGCAATGATCTACTGCTAACACTGAATTTATTCAGAATCCATGGAGGACGTGCATGGCCAGCCTCTAATCACCTTCAGCAGAGAGCCCCACGACTGCCACAGTCCGTTGACACAAGATGAGAGATTGTCATCTGAGATTTGCCACATCAGGGTCTCATGAAAATACAAAATCGACACCTTCCCTTTCTCCCTCTCCTACCCCAGATGAATTCTGAGTTTCCGTACGTTTGTGAATTCACAGAAGCATGAACAGAACGACGTGAACATCACAAATGCAAATGTCTTTGTTCCTAACAAACTGCTCTATCTTCCCTCCTTCCCTAAGTTCTGGAGTGGGAGGGAATGGACTCCACACAGCATTTCATCCTAAGTTCAGAAGGCAAAGGCAAAGTGAGTTCTACTTCTCCAACTGTTTTGTTAGGAATAGTAGCTCTTACACACACATACACACACCCTCAACTTATGCAATGCAGCTTTGTACTCGGGTAAAACTGACATCTGCATCTCTAAAGAAATCCTTTACTGTCAAAAGAATCTAGCTTAGTTTTCATTTGCTTGAAATGTTTTCATCTCAGACCAAATTTAGAATACCCTACCACCTGTTTACACCACCAATCTCCAGCAAAGAAACAAGAATTCACCTCTCTTCCATCCACTTCCCAGATGACACAGTCAAGGTGACCCAGATATCCAAGAGGTGTTTAATCAACCCCTAACTCCTTCTGGACAGTGTGCAACCTTTGTGCTCCAAACATTGCAGAAACACACATCAGCGCCTCACTGCATCAGAGAGCATTTCCCTAACGGAAAGAGTCAGCATCTCCTGCGCAGCATGTGAGCTCTTTATGAAATGCCGATGGGGGGGTGCACGTGAGCAAAATGGGCATAAGGGGTCAAAAGGTACAAACTTCCAGTTATAAAATAAGCCACGGGGATGTCCCATACCGCACGGAGGCTAGAGTTCATACTATATTGCATATTTCAAAGATGCGGAGAGAACAGATCTTAAAAGTTCTCACCACAAGAGAAGAATTTTCTAACTATGTATGGTGACAAATGTTAACTAGACTTACTCATTTTGATCATCTGGCCATACATACAAATATCAAATCAATAAAAAGAAAAAGAAATACCAAGACACAGAATACTACTAAAAAAGAGCGCACAATCTAGGCTATTTTGGAAACCATATTTAACACTCTTCGTGCCTGTTTCCACATCTGTGAAGGGGAGGTTTGTAGTGGCCAAGAAATCTGGCTAGGTCCCTCCTGCTCTAAAATTCTATTAAAGTATTTGCAAAGTAACCTTTCTTCTCCTATTACCTCTTAAGGCTGCACCTTCTCAAATCTGTTAGGCCTCATAGCAAATAAGCCTTGGAATATGCACGAGTTGGGTTAGGTATTTTTGAGGTCGAAAGCAACAGAAACCAACTCAATGGTGCTGAAGGGGAAAAAAAAAAGTGTTATTAAGAAAATTCAAATATGCTTTTATGAGAACCAAAGGCAGGAAGAGAAATGGACAGAGTGGGACTAGAAATGGAAAATCCAGTGTAAAGAACCTGGATGCAGGCTTTCCTTTTCTCTGCTTCTTCCCCTGTTCTCCGCTGCGCTACTCAGCCCTGTTAGTGCAAATGGTTACGAGGTTAGATATTCATTCTCTACTCAAGATATGAGCCTGAATGGACACTAGCACCCCTGAATCTCATTCTTGTGCATCAATCAGCAAAGGGCCCCATGACACAGACCCTGGGAGCCTATGAATTTAGAGGCTGCAGTCAATCACTGCAATGAAGAGGGTGAAGTGATTCCGAAATTGGTGAGGGACAGGAGAGAGTGGCTCACCACAGAGAAGATACAATGGGAATCTGTGTGGTGTGGCTTTTTTTTTTTTTTAAGGATTTTACTTATTTGACAGAGAGAGAGAAATCATAAGTAGGCAGAGAGGTAGGCAGAGTGGGGGGGTAGGAGCAGGCTCTCCATCAAGCAGAGAGCCTGATGCAGGGCTCGATCCATGGACCCTGAGATCATGACCTGAGCCTAAGGCAGAGACTTGACCCACTGAGCCCCCCAAGCGCCCCGAATCTACATTTAAATAAGAACTATTTTCCTCGAGCTGCTGTGTTGTGAAAGGGAAGTTGTGCCAAGTCCTGGTAAGAGGACTCAAGACTTGAGCTCCAGTCCACGTCCAGCCACCTAGGAATATGTTTGCTTTCATCAATCACCTTCTTGAAGTCTCGTTTCATCATCTTTGAGCAGGAATGACATGTTTCTCACTCCCTTAGTATTCTTAGTACCAAGCACTCTGGCTTCGTAATGTATTTGTCCTCCTTCCCGTTCTAAATGAGAAAATATACGAGCAAGGATTTGTAAAATAATATATGAATGTAGGAGATCATTCTTAAAAGCGGATTCAAGTGCATTATAACTAGTCTACTCACTTGTTTCAAGTATCTGGGTCTTTTGCCTCCATAATAAAGGTCCCCTCAGCAGGTACGGAATACCAGAGACTATAAGCCAAAACAATACCACCCGGCCATTAAGACCAGACTAGATATTTTATGTAGGCAACACATGCATTCTGTATTTCTTTGGCCCATTGCCTCTTCAGAGTGCATTTCTGTTATAGTACAGTGGGCTAGAAGTGGAAATCATCAGCTGCAATTCCTCTCTGTATCTCATTAGAGGTCTAGTTTCCCCTTAATGCACATGAAGACCTTTCATTAGCAATAATGGGAGCTGCACGCATCAAAGAGAAAAATAGACCCTCACCATTGTGATCTAGGAGATGAGGTTACTGGGACACTTGCCTGCCTGATTGGAGAATTATGACATTGAGATGCATGATCAGATCAAGGAAAAATTCAAATCTTTGTGACTGTTTAAAAAAATAAAATGCAATTTAAAAAACCTCAAACTGGAGAAGGGCAACAATCAAAACTAAAAAAAATCACAGGCAGATTGAATCTAGGAATGAGTTAAGCAAGTGGAAGCCAAATGACAAGATAAACAAAGGTGGGGAAAGATTACTCGGGGGATCTGACAAAATACAAGCTGTTTCCAATACACACAAAGTAAAACACTGGCAAGAGAGACTATGGTCCAAGTAGAAAAGGCAAGGACCATTTACCGTCAGAAGCGGTAAACACTGCTGAAAAGTTAAACAAATCCTTTGCCTCCATGTCCACAAAGGAAGACAGAAGATGCCAGAAATGGCTGTGCCCTGGAGAAAGGTCAATGAAAAAGAATATTACTGAAGGAAACAGAAGTGACACCTCAGTTTATGTCCTGAGGTTGACACAAATGCCAGAAGCGGTATTTTCCTACTGCAATCAAATAAACTTTAAATAAGGGGAAATGGGCCGCCCTGTACTGTTACAGGTCTGAGGAAGAAGTGGTAGAGTCCTTCACGTTTGTCCAAATGCAAAAATAATAAATTGGGGATTAGAAGAAGAGAAAGCCATTTTTACCTTTCTTTGAAGTATAACACTAGTGGATTAGGATTTTTTTTATAGTTCCCCCCCCACCCCACCGAAGGGAAGATACCTATAGAAAGACTAAAGATGTATCTGCAACCTATTGAAAAAGGCTTCCAGCAAGTCCTACAATAAGCTCGGACTCAGTCAGTACCCTGTCCCCTAGGCCCTCACCTCATGAAGGCTCCAGGGAATACTTGAGTTAATACGACCCTGAGACGACATCCAATTTTTTCAATTAAAGAACTGAAAATGGGTTGCCCAAGTCACAGTTCTAAGAAAACGCAACTGATGTCAACATCAATCCTATGGAATCAAACTGACTCCGATAAACTGACCATATGGTGACGGATCTGAGGGCCTAGCAGCCTCTGAGAACAACGCCGGTTATCAAAGAATTCTCTGGGACAGACCAAAGCCCTATGGATCGGCCCAAACTTCCCAAGCTGGGGACGGTGGCTCCCGAGAACCATCTCTGCATCTATGGATTTTATCCCTAAAATCACTACTGAGGCTTCAGTATAGCCATTGTGGGTTCTACTCTAGGGCCAACCAGGCTTAAGGTACATTAGAGTCTTTTTTCTACATAAAAAGAAAGCTCAAGGCAATGGGTATTAGGTCACAGCTGTTTGCTCTCGCAAACAATAAATTCCCAGTAGCTCTGGCTCCCCAGCCCCTCCCTCCCTGTCTCAAGTAATCTGGCGCCAGATCAATCCGAGTTCCCAACCATGCAAAGAGGTTCAGACTCTAATTTGGGAGTCACCACACGGTAAGCCAGCTCTAAGTCCTCCGCTGCAGTCTTGGCTATGCGATGCAGAAACCACCCACTGCTTCTCTCCTCTTTGTAAACACTTAAGCAACTCAGGATCTTCATCCCTCCCCTCATTATTTATCTACTAACTGCTGTCACAACAGAAGGAATCCTCGGTTAGGACAGACCAAAGCTATGTCCAAGACACAAGGGACTCGATCAGCTCTCTGCAGATGGGCACTTGAATCATTTGCTAAAAGAGAACCCAAAGGCCTTTGACTGGACCCAAGTTTAGTATTACCTCTTTAAATACCCTTGGCCCATTTCTATGCCTGGACTATCACAGAAAAAGTTGCCAATGAGAAGATTAGGGGAAAAATTAATAAATGTCATATACTTAACATGAATGAGAAATGTTTACTATAAAAATGGAGTTTAAAAATCAAATAGTTCTTTCATAACACACCAGAGTTCAATGCCTACAAGGTTTGGAAGTGAAGGATTCACTTGGGTTTTTCAAAGACTGTTACAAAAATACAGTGTGAATAATGTAGCAACATTTTAGAAGACACTAAAATTGGAAATTTCAAAGTAAGTAAGTTAATATTAGATAACCACATCTCAATTTCCAAGCTTCTAAAAATGGAGAAAAAAGTTCTTTTAGTTTACCTCAGTATTTAAAAATCAGATTATCTGGAGCAGCCTACAGATTCTCTCAGGTATTTTCAATTAAGAATAATGCTATGTCGTCCAGAACCTTATAAAGCATTACTAGTGATTACGGGGTCAATTTCAAGTATGTTTTACTGGTCCAGTTTGTCACATTTCATTTTCCATTAGATTAACATGTTAGCTTTTTCTGTGTTTTTGTTCTTGGATAAGTGAATGATTTATTAGACCCAGTACTCAGTTTATGAGCTTTTCTCATTTCAACTTGAAGAAACTGCAAATATTTATAGAAGATGAACCATACATATTTGTTCCTGAAAAATGTCAGAATATAGCACTCAAATCAAATGCCGAACAGAAGCTATTCCCTAACACTACATACTGTGCATTTAATTTCCATTGACATGTTTCCCTAAACAGTTTTTCCCACTACAGTAATTCCTAACCCCAAAACTCCTGAAATCTTCCATTAAGTGTGCACTCGCATCTTACTCTGAATTACGGGTACCTCAACAGTCATATGGAACTTAATAAGTAACCACCACTTTAAAAAATATAATTGAATCCTGTTATATTCATCTTACACACCATGAGGAAATAGCAATGATGTTTGAACTGATTTCCTTTCTATTTTGCTCTTTGATACTTCAATGGTGTTTTGTTTAACTCACAATAGAATTCCAAATCCAGGCAATTAGAATGCAAGGAAATAAACCAACAGAGTATACAATCCACAAGGACAGAGACCAAGACTGGTTCTGTTTATCAATACATCTCATCGGTGTAACATAGTCACACTCAAATTTGTGTTGACTCAAATAAGGAAGCACTATGAATGGGAGTGCAAATCAGTGTAACCTTGAAGGCAACTTAGCAATAATGGTAAAAAGCCTTAGAACTTTATATACTCTTTGACTTCTATTTCTAGGAATTTATCCTAGAAAAATTAATTCATGTGAGTGAGTACCTGAATTCTAGAATGGTCAAAAGCCACAGCTTTTTAAAAGCAAACCCTACTAACAACCCAATATCCTGAATAAGAACTCAAGAGTGAACCTCTCACCGTAGTACGTTACATATCAACCACTGTTCTAGTGCTTTACCCCAATCTTCAATAAACTGCAACACTCATACCCACCCTACAGGATAATACACTTGTCCCCTTTTCCCATCTCATTTGGAAGACGGAAGTGAAGCACAGGGAGGTTAAGCAACTAGTTTAAGGATACCCTAGAGGGAAAAGAGTCAGGTTTCAATCCAGAACCCTGATCCCAGAGCCCCTGTAATACTTCCAAAACAAGGTGTGTATGGGGTGGGGGGGGGGATTTCTCAACTCCCCACACCCCTTATCCATTCCTTCTGATCTTCCTATGGGCCATGTCTTTAAGGTAAAAATCACAAAATAAAAGTCTCACAGCCATAATCCACAGCTACAGATCTCACTGATTCTGGTGTCACAAAGAGCAGGATTTTTCATTAACTTTTTAAAGATTTTATTTATTTGAGGCAGAGACCAAGAGAGAGAACACAAGAAGGGAAGAAG
Organism: Mustela nivalis; assembly: GCF_964662115.1. Lineage (NCBI taxonomy): Eukaryota > Metazoa > Chordata > Mammalia > Carnivora > Mustelidae > Mustela > Mustela nivalis. The sequence goes on along the minus strand of NC_139021.1, from coordinate 22,354,412 downwards.
CAGATTCTGCACTAAGCAGACATACACAGGGCTCGGTCCCAGAACCCTGGGATCAAGACCTGAGCTAAAGGCAGATGCTCAAACAACTGGGCCACCCAGGGGCCCCTTGACTGCCTTTCAAATACGAAAAATTAAAAAGGTTTTTCTCCCTTCAGTGTAGCACTGCTCTTAAACTGTTCTTTCCCTAGTTACAAAACTTGATGTCAGAATTGTATTTCAATGTATGGAAAAGATAAACTAGAAGTTCTAAATTAAAAGACACACACACACACACACACACACAATTTCATTTTCAAATAAAATATGGCCTTTTTGATGAAAAAAATTTTTTTTAAAATTCTAGTGGCTGATTAATGACCTATGAGCTTGGGGACTGGCTGACCATCACCTGTGGAAACAAAAAGGCAGACAAGGAGCATGTTACATGATTCCAGGCCTGGGATGAGGGCTGCCTGGGCAAGTGCATGAAACTTGGGTTTCCGCGGGCACTAATCTGGGAGCAATGAAGTGAAGAATTCCCTGTAGGTGCCAGGGCCATTCGATCCAGGGTTAGGACAAGCAGGACTGTATGCTGAAAAATGCGGTGCCTCACAGGGAGCAACAAAGGTGATGGAACCTGTAGGTCTGATGTAGCTTCTGGTCAAATCTGTTTAATCTTTTGTAGGTAAACAGTATAAGCAAAACAAAAATAAAAAGCTAGACACAATATGTATAAAATCAAATGAGCAAGCAGTCAAGGTTGTTTTATTTTTATTTCATTATTAGCTAGAAAGACTTTCCAATTGGCAAGTGTTTCTTCCAAGAATTGCCCCACTGTGATCTCAAAAGTCCATGTTAACTCCTTTCTGGAAACTTCCTTTTCTCAGTTGTTGTATTCCTGAAGAGCCTGGGCCATGAAGAGTTTGCCTAAGTTTTGGGCAGTGAACTCCTTGATGTTCTGGCAGTAAGTGTTAATCTGGCCTGTGCATTTGGGAAAGTGAGAAAGAGAGTCACAATGTTCCACAAATTATAAAATGACCTAGAACATTAGGCAAGCAAGAAAATCCGCATAATACACATTCACCAGAATTTTATTTTCTTTTGTTTTGAATCAAGAGTTTATAGGAGTCAATTCTGTTATCCATACCCTTATAATAAAGAATGCAAATTCTTTGGAAAATAAGCTATCTTTCGCTCTTGGATACATGGAGACAGAAGAAAAACAATAGCAGATAATTACGTATTAGCTATCAATCAAAAGGTACTGGCCGTGGAGCTCTGACACACGCCGTACTAAGTGAGAAGCAGTGCTGGCTCTCTTCAGCCAGGTACAAAGGAGATAACCAAATCAAAGAACTGCAAACAAAATGACCCACTTGACCCTGATGTGCACCGCCCAGTAGTTTTCACGCTGTGCTCTGGAGATATTAAATGTTCCGGTTCCTTTTCTGACCCAAGACAGAGCAGAGGCAGAGAGTCCCCATGAAGAATGGCATCCATCACTGCTTTTTAAGTCTTAAAACTAATGATCTAACCTGATGCAACATTTATGCAAGGTATTTTGTATATATAATACAATTCTGCTTGAATTGGACCTTAAGTAAGGAATATGTCTCGGTTACCCAAATGTAATTGATATGTTCTAGAATTTGTGTTAAGAATTTGGAATCTGACCCCTCTCCCCGCCCATTCACACAACACACACACACACACTGAAAATGTGTAAATAGAATTGAGAAATGATGGAATATTACCTTTTGTTTGAGTGGGATTTTCATTCTAAAAAATCTCTCACAGGCAACCAGCTGATTTAATCAAACAGTATTTAACATTTATAAAGAAATAAGGTTATCACAGCTAAATAAGAGCAAAATCAAGTCCTAGCATAGGAAACAAGACTCCACCACTGAAAGGCAGTGTTAAATGGCAGATACTCCCAGACAAAGTATATCCAGAACTGCATCCCTATTGCTACAATAGAAGTCAAAGTAAGGGAAATCCTTTTCCTCCAGTCAGAAAACCCAGTTCAATTCCAACACCCACATACAGACGTGGGCTCAGTGCTGGGCTGGAACACGAAAAGTACGCAGCTTGAGCTGAATGATCTTCTGCATTATGGAACGTAAACATTTCTCCCGGGCTTCTCTGAAAGATGACTCGAATAAAACCTTCCCACTTTAGAAAGTTTATGATGCCATCTCAAAAATGTTTAGATAAACACAGAGTGAAGAAGCACTGAAAGGACCTTAGAAATAACAAAGACTGACAAATTCTTAAATTTCAAAATTACAGGTGCTAGATTCAAATTCATCATTCAACCATTTTAAATACACTAGCTTTTATGATGTATTTTTCTGTTTATGAATCTCTCCTTGTCTTCTGCTTCCTACGGAACAGAGGAAACTAGCCACACTCGCACTGGCCAAAGATACCTGCAATGAGCAGAGAATCCATCCTGGCAGGAGGCTGAGGGGGTTTGAAAAGTTTGGACAGATCCTCCTCGGGCAGCGGGGGCTCCCCTCGACTCTGGCGCTGCATGTTCTCCTGCTGGCGACGCTGCTGATACTAAGATTCAGAGAAGAAATGATTTGGTTATTTTTCCCTACCTGAAGAGAAAAAACAAGACCTCCATCAATTACGCAATCAGCAAAACCCCACTGCCCTGAATTCCAACAATTTTATTCCAACAATTTTATAAATGGTAACCCACGTAACTCCTCCTTCTAAGAAGTTAATAAATATGGCAACAAAAACCCTTTCTTTGTTGGAAACTCAGTGTCACTCTGAGCTCTAAGATACGAAAAAAGCAAACTGGTTATGTGGGAAACTGAGGGTTTAAAGGGCAAAGAAGCTCCTGATTAGTGAGTGAAAGGGATGATTTTACCATTTATGACAACAGGGTAGATGACAACATTACAAGTATGACTCACCTGAACTGTAGTAAGGAAGTAATTAACCACCACACTGGTGAATTTTTTCAACTTTATCCCTACTGACCAAAATGACAATAATGCTGATCATGTTGATATTGTAACATCATCAACATCATCATCACTATCATTATTATAGTAGTAAATACTTCTAATCAGCAGTGCTATTAGCTCTATAGCTAAGAATGAATATTAGCTTAGATAATGCTTCAAAAACTGTCAAACTGTGGCTTCCTAGGATTCTCAGAAGAAAAGGTGGGGATACATCCATAGGTATGGATCAACTACAAACTTACTGAGCAAATTACAATCAAGAGGTAACACTTATGGGTCGCTTACAACGGCAGAGGGAAAATACCACACACAGAGCCTTAAAAAGTCAGGTAATGAGATGCCAAAGTAGGCTGTAAAAAATTTAAGTCCTTGGGTTCCTAAAGAAGGAGATTACCTTGCTTTTTGCAAAGATCTCTATACGCATTATAGGGTTTGAGGGTAGAAGCTGGACATATCTAAAAAGGGTTATAAATGGTGTTGGTACATATAAACATCAAATGCAAAATTTTGAGACATGTAACACTAGTTTCCAGAAACAAATGTCTCACAGGTGACAGATTTTCAATTTGCTACTCCAGGCTGCACCCTTTCCCTATGGGAAGAACCAGCAGGAAAATGGAATCAAGCAAGGTCCTTCTGTCCTTTCCCCCACCATCCTTTTTAAGTCTTTCATTATTGCCATCTTTACCACCCATGCTCTTTTCAGTTAAAAAGTATATACTTTATAGATCTATATGTGTTTTTTAAATCCTAAGTATGGTAACAACGAAGTATTCTAAATGATGAACATTGATATTTTAAAAAAAGTTTAGATATAATAGTCTCAGAGCCGCTTAAATTGTAGTTACACTGAGAACTGTAGAGTTAACACCACCTACTTTAAAGTACATTTTCATGAACACACAGTAGTCATATACAAATGCTTTCACAGGTAAACATTCTGGAATCAACCTATCTATGAATCAAATGCTGGAAGAACACTTTAGAGCAATGCAGTCCAAAAACAATATTCCAGGAACTGTGAAAATCATGTGGCCTTCAAGAAACATGAATAAAGAAAAGGTTAAATGGCCACAGCCATATATATGTGCCTATGAGAATATTCAGGTAGTTCTAGGGTTTTTATCTGTATTATACTATCTATTTCACAGCAGTTGGTCTATTATTTCCTATCAAAATTGCTTGCTCTTAATCACAATTGCTCAGTTTTTCAAATGAACTGAAGATTGCTAACTACGCTGCAATGAGCCACTACCAAACCAATTATAGTTAGTAAAGAAATGAGCTGTGACACTCCAGAATCTCTTTTGCCCCTGATTTTCTCAATAAATGTATCTCTTATTTGCATAACACTGCCATCGCAATCTGAGCTTAATATACTGGCTCTCTTTAAAAAAGGTATTTTTAAGTACAACTTAGAAAGAATATGTGGTAATAAATACGATAGAGTTACTAGTTAACAGTCAATGCTTTATCAAATAGGACTTTGATCATTTTGAAGAAAACTCTAGAAGCACCATACTTAGAAATGAATTCTCTGACAAATTTTCTGGTAACACAAACCTGATGTTTCTGCTGCTGCTGTTTACTCGTGTTCCTCATGTATGTGTTATATTTAACTATATCTTGGCTCATTTCATCCACTCTGTCCATCAGCAACTGTAGATTCTTCCCCAAATGGTTGCTGAAATGTAAAGTAAATATACTGACATGTCATACTTTAAAGCTATAGATCTGCCACTGCTCTAAACTCTTCTGAGATATTAAACTGATTTGCCATTGGCTACAAGAATGGGAGCACACGATCCACATAAATGCAAGGGGACAGGAACGAATGTGAGTCAGCTTGTTATCAAACTTTTCATTCTGAACCCACACCTGTAGCCACCAGAGTATCCAAAAGAGCTGAGCTTCTTATTATCAGAGCACACATATATCGGAGTAGAAGCTGTTAAACATATCTAGCAGGTTTTCTGTAATGTGTATTTTCTCAACAACGAAGTTTAATCCAAGCTCGGTACTCCTGCACCCTTGTCCTTAGCACCATCCCCTCCCCAGCTGTGCTCCAGAGTATTTAAATCAGGAGCCTCGGAAAGGAGGAACCATGCAAAGACACTAAGACTTCTGGTACCTGATTCCTCTATCCAGCAGTTTCTAAAAGAATAATAATAGCATTTTTTCTGCAAAGTCAAATGAAGAAAAAGAGAAAATTAAAAAATCTCCTTTCCTCTTGCCCTTCCTAGAATCTACAGTACAGTCATTCACACGTCTTTTCCTCTCCAGAAATTTCTCTTGCAACTCATTTACCAAAATCATTTTATAAAGGGATGTTCACAGGTAGTGCAATGACCACCATATTCATTGATTTCTGCCTGCAACTATCTCCTACCATGGTCAAACCTGCTACTACAAATATGTACTCTAAAAAGAACTAGTAAACAAACAGTATTCACTCATTCATTTCAAGTAAGTATTAAGCACCTCTTATGTTCTGACTTTAGTGATTAGCAAACAGAGAAACAATAATGAATGAGACATTCATAGCCTCTATCTTCACTGAGCTTACAAATGATCAGGAGTGGGGCACCTGGGTGGCTCAGTGGGTTAAGTCCCTGCCTTCGGCTCAGGTCATGATCTCAGGGTCCTGGGATCGAGTCCTGCATCGGGCTCTCTGTTCAGCAGGGAGCCTGCTTCTCCCTCTCTCTCTGCTTGCCTCTCTGCCTACTTGTGATCTCTCTCTCTGTGTTGAATAAATAAGTAAATAAAATCTTAAAATAAAAAAAGATTGGGAGTGGGGAGGAGAAAAAAGGTAGAAACACTTTAGGTAGTACAGCTGCCCTATCTCTTTCCCTTATGGAGAGGACAGGCTGAATGCAAATAATTAGAAGAAATCAGCCAAGCAAAAAAGTATTCTAGGCAGAAGACAGGATCAGCATCAGCATTGAATGTCTGAGATGGGTAAGATAAAAAGAAAACGTCCGGTATGGCTGGAGCACAGTGATAGGTCACAGAAGTCAGACAAACACAGATGGCAAACCATTAGCTACACCACAAAATGCCCCAATAACAGTGTGAATGAGATCCCTCAACTCCAACATAAATGGTGTCTTTGAGTTGTATGTGTTTGTGATATATTTTGTCTTAAATTTTAAAAAAATGACCACTCTGGCTGCTACGCACAGAACAGACTGGAGAACAGAAACCAGGGGATTAGTTAAGAGTCTACTGTAAGTGCTGGCAAGGATGTGGAGAAACTGAACACCCAGACACTGTAGTGGGAATGTGAAATAACGGTTAAGATGGTAGACTTTATATTATGTAAATTTTAGCTCTACTTTAAAAACTACAGACACACACACATTCCCAAGCACACGGAATCTGCTGTGGTACTACAGAGAGAACAGCGGTGGCTTGGATGAGGACGGTGGCAGTCAGCATGGGAAAGCACGAGAAAAACGGGCAGAAAGGAGACAGAAATCAAGGCTGACTCCCACTTTCCTGGCTTGAGCATGCCAGAAGTTGGTTCTGGCATTTACAGAGAAGGGACAGGCTGAGGAAGGAACAGACTGGGAACGTTGGGAATAATGAAAGTAAATCCAGTTAAGTATGATCCTATACAGACAGTATCTGTAACCTGGAGAAAATTAGCAAGTTTTGGCTCTTTCTTAACTAGCAGAAGATACAGAAATGGGGTATGTGTGTAAATAAATGTACCCCCTAACCTCAGGTCTGGCACTATCTTTATAACCTTGGCCCAGTGATTTGGCCTAATTTTAATCTTTTCTTCAAATGTTTCACTTCAAATTCAGTTTTCATATTTTTCTTATTCCATTTTAATTTTGTGAATCATTTTTTAACTTCGAAATATTTCTTTTTCTTTGGAAACAAGATTAAGTATTGTTTCCGTTTTCTTCTAATTTCTTTTTTTTTTTCCCTCCTAATTTCTTAACAGCTTGATTTTAACTCACCTCTAATTAAGTGTCTGGGCCTATGGTAAAGGTAAGCAAATAAAACGATTCTTTCTACCAAGTAGCTAGTCAAATGTCCAGATCCACTGATTATATAGTGACACTGTGTTCTAAACACCTTCTACATTAACATTTAACAATACTCTGTGGTCTAAATGCACTCTTTCAATACACTCTATTGAGTACATACGTACTTTGCTAGTCACTGCGTCTGACACTAAGGATTAAACTATGTGAGACATTGCTGCACTCCACCCGTCCTAGTGAGAAGACAGGAATGCACACAGATCAACACCACACAATGGTGTCACTGCTCTAACAGAATGGAAGCATGAAATATAATGTGGCAGAGCCAGATGAGTTTCCAGATTATCTGACTGCTGAATTTAGAGTTTCTGAAGAGAAGCTAGAGACAGGGAAGGTAGGAGGGACATTGCCAGACACTGGGTGAAGGCAGTGTGTTTGGACACTTTGGCATGAAAAGCATAATGCCTTTGAAGAATTGCACAGAAGGGCAGGACTGGGAAAAAAGAGAGCAGTGAAACTAAGAGGCAGACAACAGTCATAGCACAGAGAATCCTGGAAGCCAGGTCTAGAAGTTTGGATTCTATTCTAAGGCCAACGGGGAACCGGCCAAAAAGTTAAGCAAAGGAGTAATATGATCATACAATTTGCATTTAGCAAGATCACTATAACGAAAGAGGAAAAGGTTAAAAGCAGGAAGTAAGGAGACTGTGAAAGTAATCAGGAATATAAATAATGAAGCCCTTGCCCTAAGGTACCAAAAGACACAGAAATAAAATGAAATCACCCCAGAAATGTACACATGAGAAGACAGACACTGAGGAACACTGATCTTCAGGGATGAGCAAAGAGCAAAGAGGAACCTAACAGAGTTGCAGTTGCACAGACTCCAAAACAAGATATTTCAGAAAAAGAGTCATCAACATAACAAATGTTTAAGTGTCTACAATACCCAGTAACACAGTGATAAAGTCATCCTTTGTGACTTCAGTGAGAGCTCTCTAACAACACAGAGTAGATGAAACACTAGGAAGCCTGACTATAAAAACAGATAAATGCAGGGTGCCTACAAGGCTCAGTCGGTTAGCCACCCAACACTTGATTTCTGCTCAGGTCATGGATCTCGGGGTTGTGAGACTGACTGGGTGCTGCATCACGCTCTGCCCTCAGTAAAGTCTGCTTAAGACTCTCTCTCCTTCTTCCTCTGCTCCATAACCCCACGCCACACTCACTCGCATGCACTCTCTCTCTCTCTCTCAAATAAATAAATGAATCTTTAAAAAAAAAAAAAAGTGAATATGAACGAAAAAGGTGAGAGGAAATGGATAATAATGGCATGAGGTCAAAAAGTGCCTTTTTTGGTAACTTTGTTTTTTAAGATGAGGGAGACTTACATTTAAACATCCTCATTCTTGAGAGATGGGTGTTCAAATATTTAGGGGTTAAAAGTCATGTCAGGAATTTACTTTCAAATGCTTCAGGGAAAAAAAAAAAAGTTACGCACTTATGTGCAAAGTTAGAGAGCAGGTACAAACGTGGCAAGACAGACCACTGGTGAATCTAGGCAAGAGGTTTATGTGTGTTCATCAGATTATTCTCTTTCAACCTTTCTGAGGAGTTGAACATTTTCATTTTTTTTTTTTAACGGGAAAAACGAGTCCAAAAACCTGAAAGAAAAGAACCAGTATGGAGAGCAAATGAAGGTATCTTAGGAAAGAGAGTGTAGAAGAAGCCAGCTGTATCCTAAGATGGCATGATGGACAGGAAAGGGACAGTCTTAAGGAGGGGCACCGACCCTTTCATTTCTACCAATGGAAGAACTGAGGCCCAGAGAGCAAGCAAGAAATGCTATCATTACTAAGCAATTACTTGTTAAATAAGTCATTTATATGCTTAAGTGCAGAAGGAATTCAGAGAAGAGAAAGATCACCACAAACCCTATAAATGCACGATTGGGTTGGGGAGAGGGGAAGGTAGTGACACTGGAGAAAAATCACAAAGGAGAGTTAGTTACTCCATACACAAAGAGAGATCGATCTATTATTTGGTCCCACACCTTAACTCCTAGAGACTGACTACAATGATGACAGCAATGAGAAAGGCCTACTAGAATAGACCCTGTCGATCTATACCCAAAATGTCCTTAATATATAGTACTATCGTTATATATTATTAAATATATGTAATTAGTGAAAGAACACAAGCACAAGATAGGTGGCCTTTAAACATTTTGTAACATTTTTATTACTACAAAGTTCTTCAAAAATATACCCAATAAGGAATACTCAAAAATTTGTACAACAGATCTTGAAGGGCAAAAGGAATTAAAATAATACCTATTTCAGAGATAAGATTCATAAATGGACCAACCTTATGGGGATCTTTTCAGTGCCAATTCAGTCAGAATTCTGAACTAGGGAGTTACTATTAGGAGTCTCAATAACACAGCCTTTTCTTTTATTGTCAAGGAAACAAAGAACTGAAAAGCAGCTCACTAATACAGATGTGAATCAAGACATGCAGTGAGAAGTCTGCTCTGGCTGCAGTATCAATTTATCCTTAATGTAGAATGCCCACCCTCAGTTTACTTGTTTAGAGAGGAAATAAAAAGGAATTGTTTCTTCATGTGTGAAAAGCTGAAGGCTTGGATAAAACACTTTAAAAAATTGATAAAGCTGTTATGAAACAGCCATCGCTTAGAACTTCCATTCAATAAAATTAAAACTAAAAATTAAAAATTTTTTTAAATGAAAGGAAATGTAGTATGTTTTATTCACAGCCTAGAACAAATATATCAGGTAAACCAAAAAAGTGGTATCCACATACGGGTTATAAGAAGTAAAACCAAGCAAAACTTGAGGAGCTTCTTGGGCATGGTTTCTGATGTGGCTGCTTAGAAAAAATTTTATGGCGCCAGGCCTGACTACCATCATGCTATTGATGTAAGAATTTAAAATCTGAAGTGCGCCTGGGTGGTTCAGTGGGTTAAGCGTCTGCCTCCGGCTTGAGTCATGATCCCACCATCAATGAGATGGAGCCCTGCGTCAGGCTCCACCCTCAGTGGGGAGTCTGCCTGAGGTTCTCTCCCTCCCCTGCTTCCTTAGCCCCCTCCCCCGCTTGCATGCTCGCACGCTCGCTAACAAATAAATAAATCTTAAAAATTAATTAAAATTTGAGATGTACAAAGGTGATATTTCCATCTTTTAGACGAGGGCTATCAGTCTGGATGAATGTAACAGCCCTTCAGTATGCGTACTGCTTCAGGGGCTGCTGCATTTTTTTCCTTCCAGCAGGAACACAAATTTACCTTTTAAATTTCACATGAAAAAGAAAGGGCCCCTCTTTCTGTTTCACAGAAAATACAGAAGAATATAAAAACCGTAATAAAATATTTGTCTAAATCTTAATTGCTATCGCAAACTGGGAACATCTTCGTGGTTATTATAAATGATGTTTTGGACAAACAGACACTACAGACCAGCTCACTGGTAACTGAAAGCACAAAAGGGCTACACTTGTTTTGTATGCTCAATAAGCCTGGGAAAAGCTGAAGGCATAAATTATATAAGCAAATGCTTTCAGGTAGTAAATTTAAAATTATTGTATAACTATATATACTTAATATATCAAATTGTAACCTTGCGTGCTAAAGAATGTTCTTAGTGCAATGCTTTAAATACAGGTGTGCTGAGTGTTTGTAAAAGCAATAAAGAAAAGTATGACCTTCTAAGAGACAAATTAAAGGACTATTATGAATATATGTTTGCAGTCAACAGTACACTCTTCAGTGCCAAATTAGCCTCGCAAGCTGGCTATATCACTTAGCACTCTGCTTACCATGCAGCTTCCGTCTCCTTCCTCTGCACAGACTTTCCAGTGGCCCTATGATGGAGTCATGCAATACAAAGGGGCACTTCAAGCACGGTCCTACCCATCCCAGAGCAGGGAGAACAATACTGGGCTCTCTGGTCTTCCTGGGTTTACCCTACTTGTCTTATAACAAAGAAGTACAAAGTCTGTATGTTCTTTTGTGCAAGCTTCTCTCTGCATTTAAAGAAATCTGATAAACAACTGAGCCTCTATTCCAAACTGGTTGCATAAGAAAATATACCTTGTTTTTTTCAGTCATCCAAAAAATGCATATAGACTGACTACCTACTTCATTCTATAGGTCTGCTGCTAGCACTCTCCCACTACAAAGCAATCACTAAGATCAAGCTTAAAGGGCACTTAAGAAGAGCTATACAGACGATTCTGCCTACATTTTTATTAAGAGAAATAAATGCTAGGAAAGGAAACATTAATTCCATAAAGGAAATGATCTGTTTGGAACACCTCAGTCACTTTACCAATACAGTAAATAATACCCAGCAACAAGATAGCTAAAGCAGTCACAATGGACTAAGTTATGTCAGCCCTGTCTAAGATAGCAAAAGCCAGTGTCAGGTTCAGAAAATTCTGATTTCAGTTAAAAATCCACGCTGGAAATTCACTACTAATAGAATCTGCACCTGAACAAGGCAAATGCCACCAGTAAAACAAAGAAGCATTTTCGTATTTTTCCTGAGCATTACTAAATATCCGGACATGATACTATAAAGCTTCCAGGGACAGTATACAATAAATAAAGCTAAGCCCCCCATGAAAAAACCCTCCTCCATGGGCATTTGCCCTATCAAAGCAAAAAATAATACAGCAAAGACATCAGAGGGTTCTTATAACAGGAATTATTAGTATTCAAATACTGTTCCACTTTGTCAGTCTGGTCTTTTTCCTGGGATCTTAGCAGGGCTGGACAAATACTACATGTCATTATGTATGTCTAAAGAACCTAAAAATGTACTTGGGTAATTCTTTTCTTGATCTATGGGTTAAATTCTAAGTGAAAGAATCTTTTGCAGAGAGTGATTTAAAAAGGACTTTACATTAGGGCCACTTACCTGCTAGCAAGACTGAGCAATTCATGTTTATCTGCGACAGCTGACTTCTTCTCAAGCTCCCACATTAGGACGTTGATCAGATGTGAATTTTTAATTACAATCGGCACTTCTTCAAACATGTGCTCAAAGGTGATATTTCCCTTTTTCAATCTGTGAAGCATGTTAAAAATACTTTAGTCTGGTGGTCAGAAATAAGTGTTAAATGGACTATTTCATACATTTTCCCTAATTACAGGCCCTCTCCAGGATCTTTGTTTCAGTAGCACTCTTTAAAAAAGAGAAAGAAACTAGTTTTACAGAGTCAAGCATAAGTCGAATGATTTGAATAATACTGAAAACAATCCAAGTTTGAGCTATAAAGCCCAGAAAACAAGATTCTTGGCAGAAGAAACTATTCTTCCTTTCTAATCAGGTATCTTCAATATTTCCCTGATACTAAAATGTAAATGTCGTGGGAAGTTATGCTATATAATCTATTTCTAAAACATTTAAAGTAAAGAGCTATAACAGAGATGTACTTCGATTCTTGGAAAATTCATTTTAAAAGTCTACCAAATGAAAGAAATTAACAACTAGCAGAACACTCACAGGATATCCTATATACAATGGTTCGGAAGACAGCAAGAATGCAATTTCTCGTTAATTTAGTTGTAACTATCATACCCAGGAATTGTTCATGAGTTAGCATTTAAAATCTTTTGCACCTTAATTTCTTTAGAAGCTATTGGGAAACTAGCAAAAAACTGTCTGCCCTACCAACACCAAAGCCAATAACTTTAATTTAATAAGAAATCAAAATTCCCATAATTAACAGAAAATGAAAGAATTCTGAACTTTTAAAAATTTAATGTAAATATTCCAATGCCATCATGTAAGATCATAAAACAGCTTTACCAATTAATTCTCTGCATACCTATCACCCATAAAATTTCCAAAATGCCACATTCCTTACTGATACCTTAAAAGGTTTACCTCCTTCCCATCCCCACCCCCATGAAACAGGCGCTCAGAAAGACAGACATACAGCTCACAATCATCCTGACACAGAGCTCTTTCAGTCTGACAGCCGCCGGTCACTCATCCCACCTCCCTCTATCTGATCATTTTTTTCCCCCTCAAATTCAGCAGCTAATTAATTCCCACTCCAACTGAATTCAACCCTAGTGAGAACAACAGATGAGACATTCCATAAAGAACAGTTTAAACATGGAAAGGGAGAAATCAAGTGGCACTCAGCCATGCGAAAGACTTCTACCGTCCACATGGCAAAAGCATTACTACACCACCAGCACCAAGGATTCAATAAATGTGGCAAACTAAAATCTTAAAAGGAAAACAGTCAATGCATTACCATACGCCTCATAGGCCCCCAAACACTTACGCTTCAGGAGAAAAATCTTTCTCTTTACAAACTTCCATCAGTTTAGGAGTCAGTCTGTATGCTTTCAGCGAGAGAGACCCTTGAGCAGTTTTTATGGGATCTCAAATAAAGAAAAAAGAGAAAGAATTTACTAACAATTTGGTTACTGCCCATACTTTGCTTGAATGAGACTGGTTCTAGGCATACTGACACTTACCATACAATCGTTACAAAATGAAGATCAAAATAAAAGATCAGAACTCAATTTGAAGCAGATTAAAACCAGTACAGCATATAGTTAAGTGAAAATGTAGGAACCCTATCACCCTATTCGAAATTGATAGAATAACTTCCTCCCTAACATAAAAAAAGAAGATTCAAAATGCAGTTATTTTCAAATCTATTTGTCAGCCTGAACCAGAAATCTTGATGAAAATTAAATATCTCGTATGTTCTAAACACCTTATATTCATCTTGTATAATTAGAAAAAAAATACTAATGAATATTAAATGTGAAAATACACTGCATGCATTTGTGTAGTTCAGTCAGCTAATTTAAATAAATAGCCCTGCAAACAAAATTTACCCATCCTAGTAATCACTGTCCAAACTTTTTAGTTAAAACGGCTTCTACAAACGAAATGACTAAAAAGAGCTATCACAAAAGTGTCTTTTTCGTTTCAGAGAAATTCATTTTGTCAAAACTAGCTGCTTACACACTCCATGAGTAAGGGAGCTCAGCACTCGCGGCATGATAACGGCTCCGGCGTGCCAATACTCGCCTAAAACCTGTGTTAACATTCATGTTGTCTGAAACTTAACACAGTGAAACTTTTAGCAATAGGTGATAAAATGAAAACCAAAATAGATTGAAGCAAGTGGAAAATTCATCAAGGTCTGATGATGCAATGTTTCCAGCCAATATAAGTACACTTTAACAACTTGTTCTTTACTGTAATCCAATTGTTAACATACTGAAACAATTTTGGGGCAGCTCATAAGATTGATCGTATTCATTAGTATTTTTTCTGACAGATACTCAGGACGTTACATTTACTTCTCAGCTGGAAACTATATGCGAGTCTGCCAGATATGGCAAACTGTGAGTGTTTGGGGAGGGGGAAGGCTATAAAGCTGTTAAATTGCCTACAGTTCTGATACAGCACAGAACATCTGGTCTGGAGAGCTTGAGGAAACACCATTAAACAGGCCGAAAAGAAAAAAATCTTTGTGCTAAGAAACAGTCCAGGTTTTGTACGCTGCTGTCAGAGGTACAAAAAAAAACTTGGCACACTGTGTTATGATTGGTCAGTCACGTACAGAGCCAGACACTCTAGCAATTGGGGTTTGTTAGACATCTGGTCTAGTTCCACCAGCCCCTTCAAATGAGGGAGGGGAGATGGAGGAATAAAAATGAAGCAGCTACTCCAGCATTCCAAAATGTACACATCAGGGCTCTGATAGCAAGAAAAATAAACAGAAAGAAGGAAACCCTGTCTAGACGTAGCTGCTGCGGAGGCTGCTGCAGAAACAGGGTTGGTATTTACTTGGAAAGGCCTGCCAGGCCGCTCGTAGAGGCAAAAAGACAGAAAGCAAAAATAGTAGTAATAACATTAAAGGAAGAAAAGAATAATAAAGGAAACTCCTACTAACCGTAAATGAGAACGACAGATTCTTCAATGGCATGCTGGTAACTGAACTGAGAATCCAGGAGGGCTCGGGTGACGAACGAGCCATAGTACGTGGACTGGTACCAGCCCACGTGGAGGTGGTCGATGTTGACATGGCGGAGGCTGCGCATCATTTCCATCTGATATTGAACTAGATGACAGGGAGGAGGGGGTAAAAAAAAAACTATTCAATGATGCCACAAATAGTAAAAGCGAGCCTTTTGGGAAACAACTTTTTACACAACTATTTATTAGCTAAAGGGAAGAGGTTTCCAAATTTAAAATTCATTCAGTTCACATGTACTGAAAACGAATTTAAGCTTTCAAATCATTTCAAATCACTGAAACTTTCCTTTATTCATTAATGAAGTAACATACTGTAGAAAAGTTACTAAAAACACAGTAATAATCCCTGTTCTAAATAAGAAATTATTTATTGAATGTGGTTACCCTCCCTTCTTTATACTCTTAAAAATAGTAAGTGTTTAAGAAAAAATTTATATAATTGCTAAACTAGTTGCTTTTAGACATTTCATTTGAATTAAAAAAGTAAGAATACTTATCAATGTTTTCATCAACAGTTTTTAGAACTGAGAAGTTAAAATCACCAAGAAAATGAATAGGAAAACAATTAACTACCACATTATTTAAATATGAACAGAATATAAGCTGTAGCTGATTTAAAACTTAAGAATTCATTTTTGCCTTCATCTGGTGCCCCCTGCTGCATATGCTAAATTTTAAAAAGAGTTCTTTTTTCTTGTTTGTGTGCTCTTTTCTGTTAAGTAACAGATATTAATTTTTCACTGGAGTTATAGGTTAATCACCATGAAAAGGTTGAAAGACTTTTACTTTCATCAAGTTAATGACTATAATGTATATTAACTTAAAGCAATATTACTAGAATGGGTGCAAACTGAGACTATGATAAGTAAAAGATTTTAAAAAGCAATACAGCCCAATAATGAGTAGCAAATATGTAACAGAGGAGAAAATTCATAGTCAACATAATATCCAAATTATTTCTATTATAATGAATGTACAATTATGTGGAGTGAATATATTTGCTTAACTTGGAATCTAACCTTCCCTTTTTAAAACTCTTGATCAGGTTTTAGCAAAAGTAAAGTTATATGCCTGTCGTTTTCCTTGGTTGGTTATAGCACTATGGTTTTATAAAGCAAACAAGATTCAGGATCATAAAGCACAAAAGAACCTCACTCAAATGGTCACAATCTTATTTTTAAACATTTGTTACTAGGCAAAAATATTATAAATCTGCTTATTCCAAGGAAGGTTATATTTATCATAATAAATGTGATAGCCAACTTTTCAGATACTTAAGAATTTGGTTTTTTTTAGTTTTTCTTCTTATATACAATATGATGGCCTCAAGAAGCAGCAGTAGAAAAATAGTATGATAATCTTTTATCAATTACCTTTTATCTTGAATTTTTGTCTCTCTAGGACATAACAGACCTCCTTCCCACCTAGCTTAACAGATTCCTACATATCAACCACATAAATATAGTTTAAAACCATTGCTATGGCCTCTTTCTGCTTTAAAATTCCCTCTTTTAGTAAAATCACTCATTTGACTAATGGAATTTAATCAAATTTAACTTACAAAAAGTTCCAATATCACAAGTGAAAAAGGAGCTAGTACGATCTAGCACGATTCATTTTAAAGGAATAGGGAGAAGGAGATGGGGAGAGATTACCAAGCAACTGACAGTACAAACATGATTTTACAGAATGATTTTTTTTTTAAAATCAGTATTTCCAAACTATCTGCCAATGTACAATTTAGGTATAATATAAGCATAAGTTAGATTCAATTTGCAACAGTAGAAAAAAAAGAAGACTTGGAATCTTGAGATCTAGGTTCTCATACTAGCGCTTAAGATTTTCCCCATGAGGAATCTTGCTGTCCAGTTAATGATCCTTTTCTGATGCTCAGCCTTCCCATCTCCAGAAAGACCAGAGAGAACATCACAGTCAAAATGCTGTGACTCCACAGCGTTGATTAAATATGCTAATTATAAGTAATAATTTTTCTAGAGGCTAAAGTAGAGACTCTAGCATGCATTAATACTTAAAAAATGCATTTCTCTGGGAAAAAGACTGCAATCTTACTATGTCTCTCCCCAAACTGCCTGAACACAATAGATTTTATAATAGCATTTTCAGGAGGCAAGAGGTAAAACAAACTCTATGAAAATGCTATTATAAAATCTATTGTCACAAACTTATTTCTTATAATTATATAATTATGTTATATAATTATAATTTATATAATTATATGAAAAATTATTGTAGCAAACAAATTCCTTCTTTACCCAGAATCTTTTCTATTTTACAGCCCCTTAGATAAGAATGAAAATGAAGTATTCCTCTCAGCTAGAAAGAGGCTAAGGGATAGGAGGCTTGTCACTCTATGGGAAATACTACTGCTCCAATGTATTTACTTCTTAAGAACTGAGAAGTAGAGAGGTAAGCTTGAAAGCCTTTAATAAAAATTTATTCTTAAGGTTATAAGAGTTTTCATATGACCTAAATATGGCAAATAAATACTTAAAATGTAAGGGGCAGGAATAAGACAGCTAAGTAGATAAATTGCTTCTAAAAAATCTGTAAGGCACTGGAATTTCACTATTACACAAAAATTATAGTCTGGGCCTATTCTATGTGAAATGTCCAGATCTTCTCTGTTTTGGTTTGGACTTACCACCCCAACTTTAAAAAATTCAAAAACACAACTTAACGAATGTCCTCTCGGAGGTATCACACACAAAAAGGAAGGATCTTAAAGGATTGCAAGTGATAGGGAGCCTGGGTAGTGCAGTCGGTTGACCATCCAACTGTTTGGTTTCACTTCAGGTAGTGACCTCAGGGTCCTGAGATCGAGCTCATGTCATCACGTCAGGCCCCATGTCAGCTGCTATGTGGAGTTCCATATAGGGCTCCCCACTTAGCACAGTGTCTGCTTAAGAGTCTCTCTTCCTTTCCCTCTGCCCTTCCCGCTCATGCTCTCTCTAAAACAAATCAATTTATCTTTAAAAAATAAAAAATAAAAGGATTGCAAGTGACCTGTTAAAAGATGAGCTTCAAAGTAAAGCTGGGGTGCACTGAGACCCAGTCCTCACCAGGACTATTCATATGAGCCTCCAGTAAGTGCACAGTTTGAAGAGTTAAGTTTAATTCAGTAACAACAACAACAACAACAACAAAACAAAACAAAAAAAAGTGATATGTTTTTCTATTATATATATGCTGAGGAAGAAAAATAAAACCTCACAGCCTACCAAATAAATTGCTTTCTCTGTAAACTTTTCGGTCTGTGTCTTCCCTTTTAATAGTGACAAATATGTGTGACTTTTATCTCCCTTCACCCACACAGTGTTTCCTTTCTTCCTCCTCCCAAGTTTCCAAAAAACACAAAACCAGGGGCACCTGGGTGGCTCAGTGGGGTAAGCCTCTGCCTTCGGCTCAGTTCATGGAGCCCCTCATCTGGCTCTCTGCTCAGCAGGGAGCCTGCTTCCCTTCCCCCAACCCCTGCCACCTGCCTCTCTGCCTACTTGTGATCTCTGTCTGCCAAATACATAAGTAAAATTTTTAAAAGAAAAAAAGAAAAAGAAAAACAAAATCAAACCCTGCAAAGGTGTCCTCACAAATCTAAGTAAGGATAAGAAATGCACCGCAGACTATCCTATTAAAACGGTCTCAAAACCACATGCTGGCAGCTACCACCAATCAAATGATCTGAGCTGCCACACCAGCCACACCTACTTATTTACCCTCTGGCCTATGGAAGACAAAAGGAAAAAATCAAGAAATGACGATGTCCCAGTAAATTTTACCGAGGAAATAAAGAACAAACCACTGCAGATTCTAATCTCCCAGGTGAATGCCATTGCTTTTGTGGCTATGCCAGTTTTTCTCAGGAGTTATACTGGGGGTGGGCACTTCAGGCACACACAAGAGACCCAATTTAGCTACAAGATTAACGTAACAGGGGAGGTGGGGAAGCTCATGCTTTCTGGAAGTAGCTATGAGGATTGAGGATGCCTTGTCCCAGTCCGTAGGTTCTGGGTGAGTGGGAGGTAGAGCCATATTTGCTTCTCCTGCTCAGCTGGACTCACTTGAATGGGCTGGAGTTTCAACAGGACATCACAGAAGATGTGCCTAGGCATCACCCTTGTCTAGGGAGTGCCTCGCACCTCAAAACTCACGAGAATCACAGCAAAAGAAACAAAAGGAAAAAAAGAGAAGGAAAAGAAAAAATAAGGCTCCTTGATATGAAATACCACAGTTCCCTACTGTTGAGTTAATGCAGGTCAATGAAGTAAGAAGCAAGCATTTCCTGGCATCTTTGTAGAGTTGGTTCAGGGTTAGGCACACTTTACTTTTATTCTAAAGTTCCCATATTTAACAAAAAGAAGCCCAAAAGCAGCAATTTCAACCAACGATATTCATTTCTGAATTAATAACCAAATATTCCTGGGGGAGTTCCCAAGGATAAATAGCAAGAGGAAAACTGTTTTGGAGGGGGACTATTTTTAAATCATGGTCATATCCAACAGGGGGGCTCAGCTCAGAACTGTACAGTGAAAATTTCAGGGAATAACTTTCTAATTTTTAAGCATTCTTAGTCTAAAAAGCAAACATGCTACTGACTGAGGAGAAACAGTGCACAGCAAATCAGTATCAGGAACAAACTGGTAGTTACTATTAAGCCAACTCCAATTACTAACACAAAAGCAATACTTAACATGCAGCTGAGGTGGTGCTACAAAATTAGGAAGGATTATAAAAATGAGCTGAAGTTTCATAAATCTCTTCAAGCTCGACAATTGTCTTCATTGGTTAAGCCTCTCCCAAGCAAAGGAGAGGCTGCTTTACAACACTGAATAACTGTTCAAAGTTTGGCACCGGTATATTCATATTCACTTTTTCCAGATATCCTCTTTGCAAAACAGTCAATTTTAAATTGCCTAGAGCTAAAACTGTCTTAACTGAGGCAGCCTGCCCAATAACTATTCCTTTCAAAAATCCACCACAATTTGTTAGGTTTTCCCTTGTTTTTATCTCCAAATATGAAAACACTGAAAATAATATGTTGTTTTATATTTAAATACTGTATCTGGAGTTACACTGGCAAACAACAAAAAAGGCTTAAGAGCTGAGTTCTCCTGAAGATCGCTGAGAAGGACAAGAAATTAGAAGCTTTTTAGTTTAGTAGAATGATTAACCAGCATTATTTCTTCTTCAATTCCTTACCCTCATCTTTAAAATCATCTTTTTTATTTTATTAAGTGAGCCTTACTGAAACAGAATTTCTCAGTGAAAAACAACAACAAGGAATTACCACAGTTGGCTAGGCTGAGATGAGCTGAAGGCAGAAAGTTAAAGCTGTAGCATAGTCGAAATCCCGAGATAATGTCTGTCAGATTAAAGGAGGGAAAAGTGTTTTATAGATGTATTCGGGAACTTTTAAAAAGACAAAGCAACCCAATTTAAATTTTAGAAATTAAAGGCAATTTAATAGACATATGGTTTCATTTAATAACAATACTGTATCAAATAAATCCAAATTATTTTAAAATAAATTATGACAAAATTATATAAAAAATATACATATATATATAGCCTAGAGAGAAAGAGTAGAGCTAAACACCAGGAGAGAAGCTAGCACTTAATGAGCACTTATTATGTCAGACTTCCTGCGAAGTGGTCTACATATGTTATCTGACTATTTCTCACAATAACTCCAATGAGCTAATCACTGTTACTGAAATCCACTTAGAAAAACTGTTTACCACAGTTTGTAAAGTGGCAGGACGCAATCTGACTTCAGACACTCTGACCCCAAAGCCTAGGCAACTACCCACTTAAAGAATTTCACCTCTTCTTACTAGTAGAGTGTAAATTATTTCTGAGCCAATATAGCATAGCACACAACACAACAGAAATACACAATTTCTAGGTTTTGACATAACACAGCTTGTACATGTCAGACCACTAAATCAACCAATAATTTAGCAATACCAGTAACAGTTTAAGTGATAAAGCTACCTTAAAAGATTTGTAAATGCTGAAGTGCATAGTTATCACAAATATGTAATCAAACTCCTACAACACTGCTATGTTACTATTTGAAACTTATGCCAATACTACTTTGTAACTAAGAACTGGTTTAGATCACAGATGACTTGCACAAACACATCAAGGGAACAGACACCAGATCTAGCAGAGGCTCTTTGCAGCAAAGAAACCTACTAAGTTCAATCAAGAGATGCAAACGGTTTTAAAAGCAAACAAACAAACAAAACCGACAACTCTGAAACAAATCAAAGATTTCAACCAATATGACAGGCAAGTGGAATATATCAAAATCTCCTGTTTCAGCTCGAGGGCTATCCTAAGTAAGACTTTTAAGTAAATAATTATAAGCCTCCTTCCCAGCAGCACCGTGGGACACCAGTGAACACTGACAGGCTATGAACTGTGAAGGCTTTGCCTCATTATTTAACAAGACAACTATTCTGTGCTTTCCTCTTCATATCAGACTTTCTGCCAAGCTGCACATACGTTTCAGGCAGTGTTCAAAGCTAGTAGCAGATGTAGATTTAAGCAAACAGAATGTGCATTTGAAAAAAGACTTAAATAAGAGTCTACTTTGGGTGGAGAGAACTATGGAATACACATTTTTTAAAACTTCTATATTTTCTTTACCCGGTCTGTACAATATATTCATTCTTTTTTCCAATTAATACATCTGTTATTAAGGCCACCCCTGTGAATGCTTAAGGATTTTGGTAACAGTTCATTTTTCACATTAAGTGGCTGATATATATTCTACTCTACCTAAAAACTAATTTGTTTTATTTTAAAAGAAATAAGAAAAATACTGCCTTCCTTAATCTTACAAAAATATTTTTTAATAGTTCATTTGTCCTGAGTGGTTTAATTTCTTCTTTAAAGTGTTTATGAATTTTGACAAATTTCTTCTGAATGCCAAGCTGAAGATAAGGAAATGGGGGTGGGGAGCAACGACTCTATCTTTTAAAACTAGTAAGAGTTTGAAAATTAGGGGAAATCAGGTTTTTTGAGGTTTTAATGTTTCTCAAAAAGTATTTTATGAAATAACTGGATTCTTTACAGAAAATAATATGTATATCCTGTAACAAATTCATATTGTTATCTTCTCAACCAAATCATGAAACATAGCCAAGAGATCCTATTTCTTTTGAGGTTATGAGATTTAAAATGTATGTAACATTAATGCCCTTGGTCATGAAAACACATGCAGGTAAGACATGTATTAGTTAGACAGTAACTAATAAGTTAACTATAGGTCATATGAAATCTGTTTAAACAAAGTGAATCTACCTGGACAGGACCAAAGGCTAGAGACCTCTGTAACCATCACCTTAAGAACTCTCTCCTGAAGAGCAGCCTACTGAGCACTGCTACCTCTTGCTACAATTAAGAGGATGATATGTTAGAAGATCAAAGGACAATTAAGAGGATGATATGTTAGAAGATCAAAGGAGAACCTCTGGATTTAGAAATATCATTATTTCATACTTGGTTACAGGCTCTTTCCTGAGGACAAGTAATACCTCTGTCACATTTACAGCTATATGTATCAGGTACTAGGTTAATACTGGCCAAAAATTAAGTACTGAAAGTATTCACGAAAAAAAAAAAAAAAAAAAAAAAAGAGGGTGCCTGGGTGGCTCAGAGGGTTAAGCCTCTGCCTTCGGCTCAGGTCATGATCTCAGGGTCCTGGGATCGAGTCCCGCATCGGGCTCTCTTCTCAGCAGGGAGCCTGCTTCCTCCTCTCTCTCTCTCTGCCTGCTTCTCTACCTGCTTGTGATCTCTGTCAAATAAATAAATAAAATCTTAAAAAAAAAAAAGAAACAGAATATTCAAAAACATGATTGTTGTTAATGTACTAGAAAAGTCACAATTACTAGTAAATTACATACGTGTGTGTGTGTGTGTGTGTGTGTGTAATTTTATAAATATATGTATGTATCTCCATGTTACTAT
Organism: Mustela nivalis; assembly: GCF_964662115.1. Lineage (NCBI taxonomy): Eukaryota > Metazoa > Chordata > Mammalia > Carnivora > Mustelidae > Mustela > Mustela nivalis. The sequence continues at coordinate 22,331,429 of NC_139021.1, read as the reverse complement.
GTCCACAAAGGACATGAATTAGCTTCCTTTAAAACACACAAAAAAACATCAGAAATCAAGATCAGGTAAAGAATAAATTAGAATACATAAAGCAGAAATTGCAGGTGAGCCAGAGACCTGAACAAAACAAAGTAAACCACAGATATTTTTATTAAAATACACAAATTTGGCTCTAGGCATTCTGGCAATCAGAGCATTAAGGGAACCCTGGTCATTTACATTATCCAAAGGGTATGAAAAACATCAGACCTCAAAGTCAGTAAGACTTCCCCCAGTACTTAACCCTAATATAAAATTTTCTTGTGGGGTTTCAAAGCAAAACTAGTATGCAATTTTTTGAGAAACAGAAGACATTTCTCTAATAGAATAATCACACTTGATTCACCTTTCCTATAAATCTTAAGTTTTTAATGTAAAACAAGGAAAGAATGGCCTCATGAGTACTTGTTATAACACACAAAATAGTCTATACAAGTTATGAAACAAGAAGAATTCAAAGAAAAGAAGAAGAAGAGGGGAGAGGGAGGAGGAAGAAGAAGAAAAAAATAATAAATGGCTGCCAAAATGAATTAATAGTTTCATCTCCGGGGCGCGTGGGTGGCACAATTTGTTGGGTGTCTGACTCTTGGTTTCCATTCAGATCATGATCTTAGGGTCTTGGGATCAAGCTCCTCGTTGGGCTCTGTGCTCAGCACAGTCTGCTTAGAGTCTCTCTCTCTCTCTCTCTCTCTCTCTCCCTCCCTCTCTGCCCCTCCACCTCGCACGGGCACTCTCTCTCTCTCTCTAATAAATAAATCTGGGGGGGGGGGGTTCAACCCCTATCAGTTCAAACCCCAGTAGAAAGAGATGCTTTAGCAGTGAGCAGGCAATAATCAATATAGAGAACAAATTATCACTTTGGGGGAGGGTATTGTTGGTAAAGTACAAACAAACTGTACTGAAACCATTTACTGAGCACCACCTGTGCTGGGAGCCTCATAAAATTATAGTGACACCATTTTCTAAAATGTACCCTCTTCAATATGACTGCCCAACAAGCTGGTGGTAGTTAATGCATATATCTCTCTGAGCTTTAATTTCTGCAGCTGGAAAATGGTGATTTCCACTTCCAACAGTATGATAATAGCAATTTAAAAAATTTATCTCCAGTCCACATGGCTTTGTGCTTACTGAGCCATTTTCAGGGGCAAGTCTCAGAGATACTACAGATTATAAACCTACATACTGACTTTATCTGTCCCACCTACAAACCCTACTACTTCTGTGTTTTGCCCCCCACTAAGGGTATTTTGAGTCATCAATCTTGACCACACTCAGCTCATATAGCCACTCACCTTCTGAACTGGTCTCAAATTTGTTTTCTCCAAGGCATTTAGAATGTTTCTAAAAAATTTACAAATGGCATGGGAATATGTTTATGAGATGATACTAGGAAACAAAGAATATAAAACTATAAACCATATAAATGCCAGTATGTAACCAACCGGGGTTGCTCCCTCCTTGAAAGGAGAAAGACTAGAAAGAAACGTGCTAAAATGGTAATGGCAGTAGTTTTCCAGGGAGTGATATCATATATGACTTTTGTTTTTACTTATTCTTGCCCTTATTTTCTATGTTATTTGACAAAAGTGTGCAATATATATGACACGAAAGGTGTGTGTGCATACATTATCAACAGAACTTTCTACTGCTGGCTAACTTGCCTACATTTACCATGGTCATCAAATGACCTGCGTACTACACACTCCTAAACTGTGGGAGCAGGAAGAGAACAGGGTACCAGACTACTCAGAATCTGAAGTAGCCAACCTGGTCTAAATACCATCTGCTACAGACCCATACCAAGTTCTTATGTTAAAGCCCGAATACCCCAAGTTGACGGTATTTAGAGACAGGGTCTTTCGAAAGCAATCAGGTTCAGTTGAGGTCATGAAAGTGGGATCCTCACAATGGGATCAGTGCCCTTTAGACACCACTAAGAAGAGACACCATGGAGTTTGATTCCTTCCTCCCGTCCCTCCCTCTCTCCCCATATCCATCCACAGGCAGGACTGGGGCCATGTGAAGTCACAGTGAATAATGCCAACCCTGTTGGCACGCTATCTTGGTCTTTCAGTCTCCAAAACTGTGAGAAATAAATTCCTGTTGTTTAAATCACCCAGTCTACTCTGCTTGTTATGGCAGACCAAGCCAAGATACCATCGTTAACACACATTAGTTGTGTAACCTACAACAAAATTATTTTGGTCCAGGTCTCCTCTGTTGTAAATTAAGAGGAAAAAACAATACCTACTTCAGAAAGTAGTTAAAAGAAGATTAAAAGAAGTCCTTCACAGCAAGGGTGTGATGTACTAAATAACCTCAAGAAGAATTCAATACATCTTCACCATCACCTATTATTCAGAAGTGCTATGGAGAATTGAGAAGTCATGGCACTTATCTCGAGCAAAGGAAATGTTTTTGGAAAACTGGACTTGATTAACTTGGTCTCCAAGTATTGTATAAGCAAGCCCTCCTTTGCTCATCTCCATATCAGGAGTAGGGGGGAATCAGGAAAACAGAAGGGGATTAGAGGTTGTATGTGTGACTACAAAAATAAAATCTACGAATCTGTAACATCCATTTCATGAAACCAAATTTATACGTACGAATATGAATATAAAAAAACAATCTACCATGAAAAAGGATTACAAAGCAAAAAAATATATACTTCTTAGATACTAAAACTATAAGCTAATTATATTCTGTACAATAAAGAACAGATTCAATAAAGAAAGAGACAAGCTACAGAAATTAGATTTCAAGAAAAGGTAATCTTGGGTGTTCTATTATTACTGTGCATATAACAATATAATTGCATTGTACTATATAAGTTTCTATCTCCTGATTCCATTTATAACTCTTCCAAAGAAGGAAAATAAGCTCTCCGCCCCTCCCAACAGGTCACTTTAAAAACAACCCTGAGAATGAGGTTGGGTTGGACGGAGAAGTGAGCATTAATGCCAGCTTACACGGGGACTAGGTAAAAGCTACTAGAAACACTGCCACCCCAAGGAAAACAGTAAATTCAACCAGATACAGTAAACAGCTGTACAGTATCCCTCTACTGCTAGGGGAGATGACCCACTCCAGCAGCCTCAACTTTCCAAACATGGTTTCCTTTACCTTCCAACGTCAGGACAATCCGGACTAGACAATCAGTATTAAATATGCCATAAGAAGAAGCTCTAAGGGACATACCCTTTTTAGAATATCCTTAACTACAAATTAAAGGGAAATCTGGCAAGAATGGCAAATGACCAGAGTTAAAGAAAACATTAGGAAGGGCAAACATTTCCTAGGCATTACTTAAATCAGAGAAAAAGAAGTCCTTATAGCCACACTTTCCATTTACCCCTTTTTTGTCCCCCACCTATTTCTCTCTATGCTCTACTTCATCCAAATTTATTTTCATAGGGTAAGGAATACAGAGTTCTATGCTGAGAAAATGATCAAGCAGAAATTCTTATGGCAGCCACAATAAATCTGAGGTTAGTAAACCTGTGGCTTACTTTTAAGGAGGCCATGTTACCTTTCCTGTTACACACTCGTTTTCCCAAAACCACATGCATATGCACTTTTGTGGAGAGTAGATGTAAAACTTTCATCAAGTTCTCAAAGGGACTCAAATCCAAAAGATGAGTAACAAGTACTGAGGTGTAGTAGAAAACTAGCCAAATACGGTCCCACTTAGGGATTCCCATTTCTCTGTACGTACGGGGTGAGAGGAGAGGCTAGGTGTGAAGCAATAATCAATTCAATTCAGGGGGGAGCCAAACAATACAGACAGACAGCACTGAGATCACTAAAAATAACACTATCCAGAACAGTTAGAATGACAGGCCAAAGGACCAGAGAAAACCCTAGCTTTCAGCAAGATACCCAACAATGTCACTCTTACCCTTGTCCTACCAAGACCAGGAAGTCCATCATGGAGAAAGTCAGATGGAGGCTTCACCTAAACTACTCTGTGAGCAAGACTAGTAATTCCCAAAATGGACAAGAAAAAACACGTGCCCTTATCCACACAGTGACAGTGGCTAGGGCTTATAAGCTAGTAAGACTGTTCTAAAGGCAGGGACGGAGCTGTGATCATAACAGAGAGATAAGCCTTCCCTATTTGAGAAGAAGAAATATTTTGGGGAAAGGTTGGTCTCTACCGAACATACTACATTATTAAAACACGTTTAGCACAAATCGTATTCTGTTATGTTACAAATATACCCTGGAGGTATACAGCTCTACAGACACACACTAACACTATCCTCGAGCAACTCAGTACTCCTGTTATCTTTTAGCGTTTTTACACAGAGATCTCTCCATGCCATTACTGAAACATGTCTAATCAGCTGTCACTAAGTAATCTGAAGCTCCTAAAGATGTTTTTCTAGGGATGGCCTCTTGGATTAGGGAAGAAGATGAAATACAGTGTGTAGGGAGAAGTAAAAAATCATTGAAAGGCAAGAAAATTACTACAGAAAGATGTTGGAAGGCTACAAAACAGACCAAATAATTCTCTTCCGCAATTGGCAGGCAAGATCCTGCCAGATGTTTGAAATAGAATTAACCTCTATGGGCTACACTGATAGAAATAAACTGCATAACTATAAATAAATAAATATCTAGGGAAGCATAAATAACTACCCAAGAAGGGCTTTCTTTGTTTTACTTTCCCTGAATTTACTTCAGATAGATTATTTCTCCCAACCCACCAAAAAATACAAAAAAATAAAAAATTTTGTCCCTTCCACCAATGTCCACAGATAATGAGAGCCAACAGCTTAATGCCAAGGCTTTTGAAATTGTGCCAAAAGCAAACCAAACAGTGTCTCCTTAAAATGCTGAGTTTAATCAGAGTATTTACAATGTTTCAAAGCGTTTTCAAACCACGTAGTATCACCTTAACAACAACTTAATAACAACAACAACTCTCCTTTATCTCCCAAGGATAGATGGATAGATAGATATTTTTTTCCTTGCAGAAAAGATTACAATAGTCAGTTAGATAAAGGCATTACAAATGGCTTACAGATGCGTCCTCCTCATATTCTGGGGAAGAAAAATCTTTAACAGCAAATTCATGCATTCATCCCTTCATATATTCATACAAACACATATTGAATCATAATGTGCCAGGGGGTTTTAGGTGCTGTCCAGCACTGGGTGAGGAAGACAGAAAAGGTTTCCACAGCTGACATTCTGGTAAGAAGAGCAGATACAACACACAAAGTGACAGCCAGCATTCCTGGCTCTACACAAATGCCTAAATATTCCCTAAAGAAAATAAATGGGCAATCCCAAATCGTTTTCTACACATTTAAAATTAACAAACTTCCTCTGTTAATAACAATCAGGAAATCCAGTTTGGGAGTCAAAGACCTGGCTTCTTACCCTGCCAAATAATGCAGTGCAGGAGCACAGTCACTGGCTAAGAAGACACCTGAATTGCTATTTTGGCTTTGCCAGTCAATACAATAAAATAAAGCAGGGGAAAGCCTCCAAATAACCAAACTGCCCTTAAAGATAGAGTTTTAAATCCATCTAGACTTTATCTCAAATGAAAAAATTGATTTGGCTTAATGCTTATCACGTGGTAATGATGACAAAGAGTTTTAACACAAGGATCAGATAAATATCCTCCTAAGTAAAATTTCATTGGTTTCTTTGCTAAGCTTTGAAGTTGGAATCAATTATCTCTATAGTGCTTTTAGATGCTAATATTCCACAGAGATAAATGAAAAACAGTCTGTCTCACTAAAAAAATACGGTCTAGAAACTCTAAGGACAAGTGTGGTCAGAAGAACGGGACCAGTAACAAGGATCACAACCTAAGAAGTGACAGGAGTTCTAGACTAACGAGTATATGTGGGTTCCCCATACAGAAAAAAGGGCCTTGGGCTAACCCTGAAGAAGATGGAGTTTCCAAAGAGTCATCAGATTTTCTTCTGAACACTTACTTTATTTCAGACAAATAAGAACTGGAACAGTGTCTCTCAAACTTATAATCATCTGAAGACCACTTAATGGACATATGACCTCGTGAAAACCACTAATTTCAATCTTAAAAAAACTGTTATCCTAATTAACTTAATTATTTGTGTGTATCTGTGATAGAGAAGCTGTGCATGAGGCCCAGAGTTCAAACACACAACCTAGAGATAGAAGATGTGGACTACAGATGATGTGGGTTATAGACAGCAGCCAAGAGGCTGCTTTTCTCATTCTAAGTGTGCTAAATTAGAAGTTCCTTAAGCAGACTTACAGGTTGAAAAAAATGCAACAAGCATTTTGTTACTATCAGATGATCTTACATATATATGTTTATATATATAAATCTCTGTCCAAGAATACATCATAAATAAAACTTAGTATTTCAATTAGGGGAATTCTGGAAACTAGATTTTAACCCTTGATTTTATAAGCTCTGGAACTATTCATGTCCTACTGACATATTTAGATGTAGTTTTGAAAATATGCACAGCAATCTCATCAACTTCTTCCTCAAATAAATTAAAATTATCAAGGCTTAGTAAAGTGGGAACACTTCATTCATCCCAGTATCACAATTTCAATGTTAAAAATTGTGATTTTTTTTATTTACAAGTAATACTATAAAGCTACTTAGAATATTACATGTTTAGCTAAAACACACTACTTTTAGCAAATAATTTGGAGGAATGGAAACAGCTTTTATTGGCACTGTGTCCAAAAGAAGGCATAAAGTGTAATTTCTTCTCTGAAGTCAAAGATTCATTGCAGACATCCTTCTCCTTATAGGCAGTATTGAAAAAGCAGGGTCAGATTTTTCATTCAGCATATTCTCAAGACAAACACTCAGAGGCTGAAATTTTAATTTTATTATTTTCACTATTTTCCTCCATACCAAATTAAGATTAGAAAGGAATTAACATTATTTCATGAAATCTAAAATTCCAGTGAGTGTAGAAAAAGAAGGAAAGAAGGCTGGCAATTTTAATTGTAAGACACCATGGATTAAAAAGTGCAACCCACTTTCATAGATGTTCAGGTAAAAGAAAGGAGGAAATGAAAGGAAAATTCTAGATCCAATGAAGCTCTTCCCTGTAAACAAAGATGTATGGGTGAGCACTGTGGTAGCAATGCCCTTTTCCTGCTAAAAACACAATCGTACTCTATCCGTACTGATCCTAACACATTTTTTCCAGTCTATATCATAGCTCACAAAATAATTGTTTAATTAAAACTCTCTCCTCTTTAACCATGGATTTTCCATGATGAACAAGAAAATCACCTAGCACTTCTCTGTTATATAAGAATAACATATATGCTAAAGAAGGAATGCTTCTCTGCACATTGATTGCAAAGCTGAAGGAATATCTAGTAACATGGACACATTTAACGGTAAATGCATTTACATTCTGTATGCAGCTGATATTAGGCAATATTATTTAACAGTCATTTTGTAAAAGAAACAACACAGCTACTCTTGAGATCTCCCCAAACAGTATTTGTCATTAACTCTACAGCTGTTTTACAAGGTTCACTGCAATAGTGTGACTTCTGCTTGTTTGTGCTTTAAAAAAAAAAAAAAAGTGCTGCTATAAATGATGCTCTGATAGTCTGGACTTGAACATTTTTAGCTATACAATTCAGTATTTTTGGAAATAATTCTTTGGAAAGTATTATTTTACATTTTTCCTGGAAAAAACTTTATTGATTTACAAAAAAGAAAAAAGTCACTGTAGTTTATTTTTAAATACACAATGTTTTGATGGCATTATGCCACTACTTGAAAAAGTTTCATAAATGACCAAACTTTGGGGGCAAGGGGAAAATGACTCAAGAAGTCAATAGAACCTACTTTGTGGAAGTCATAGTAATAATAATTGTGCCAGAGTAATTCCTAATTACTTACTGAGCACCTATTATATTTCAATCAATAAATCAGATACTTCCCATATTTCACATTAAGGTAGGTATTAGTTTTTCTATTTGTCATATGAGTAACTTGCTCATAAAAGAAGTAACCACCAGGACTCAAAGCTAGCCCACCTTCTTTTCAATAGACCATGAAAATGTTTATGTCCTATAACTGATTCTTCTGCTAAAAATCAGCAGCAAGATTATAATTCAAATTCAGTAAGAAAAAGAGTTACATTAATTAAAAGTGGTCATCAGAAATTAGACACTACCTAATACATCTAGCAGCAGGAAGATTTAATTAACTATGTTACGTTCATGCCTTCAAGTGTTTACAATACAGCTTTAACGTGATGGTGAAGATCATTTAATAACACAATATGAACTATAATGTGAGGCAGATACAAATAGTGAAAACACTAAAATTAAAATTTTTAGGTATTTTAAATTTTAAAAAAGCATTCTAAATTGAAGGAAATATACGAAATTATTAACAATCACTGTTAAAGATATAAGATGAATAACTTTTCCTGTTTTCCAAATACTCTAAAATATTATTCTATTAACTTTTTATAATTCAAAAACATTTAAAAAAGACATAGCAAGAGCTACAAGTTCAAACAGAGTACATTCTGTTCTTCAATTCATAAAAAAATTCACATGCTCACAAAAGTGATAGTTAAGTTTAAAGATACAGATAAGATAGGGAGAGAAAAAGCAAAAAGAGATGCAAGAAATTGAGGAATTCAGTAACAGAAGCATTTCAAGAGGTAAACCAGATGTTCCTATGGAATTGCAGCAGAGGGTCTAAGAGACAGAAATTCATAATGTCAAAGGCTATATTCAGATCAAAGAGCATAAAGTAGGGTCCATTTACTACAGAACGGTCCATTACATGGAAGGGATCAAGCCACACTAAGCTCTCAGCAATATGCAAAATTAAAATCAGTTGAAGGTTGTTGAGTAAGAAAGTACCGGAAAGACGAGAAGAGTGCTCCTTCAAGCATTCCATTGGAGAAAGGAGTTTAGCAATCAGGCTGAAACAGAGAGGTCAAAAGCATAATTTAAGTGAACAGTGCCTCATCTGAGGCAGTAAAAAGTTACTAACAATAATCACCAAATATCTACTTTGATTTCACTGCCACCATGTCCTTCTTTCTATGCATCTCTCTCCTGTTTTACTTTTACACAGATTAGGCAATGTTACAGACACTTTCTCCAAGAACTTCTCAAAACCAGATTTAAAAAATTCTTTAAGAAGATATTCCTGTCTCCAGAGCCAGCACAGTTCAAATGCCCTCACAAGGCACTTCACACGTCACATCTGAAGACAGCAGAAGGTACGTCTCTGGCTAAATTGTTCACATCAAGTAAATAGTAAAAAGTACTCTAAGTGATTGGTCTGTAACTAATAAATTTACCTTCCCTACAAAATTAAAATGGAATTTTACTAGAGATATGCCAAGTGGAATGAAACCACTCGAGCAGGAAATACTTGATGTCTTGGGAATAAAAGTCTTACCTTCTAATTGTCTGTTACTTCTATTCGACAACCTAATCAAGAGAATCTATAAAAAATGAAATGCTGTGGTATGTTGTTTGCTATAGTTGTGATGCATGAACTTTTCCAAGGAGACCTCTGCTCTGATGATAATCATCTGGCACTGAATTATGACTAGTACATTAAATGCCTGTCCAGAGAAATTAACTAAACTTGCATGAATATTTAAGGTCAAAACATCTCACAGTACCTACCATCTACTAAACAATAACATTTTACAGATGGCATCATAAAACAAATAACTTCGATATCTACTCTCCTATCAGAAATAAAAGCAGGTAAAGCCATATACCACACAGTAAACAGAACACCTTTTCATCATAGGGCACAGTAAACAGAACACCTTTTCATCATAGGGCACCTAGTGCCCTATGTATCTCCTTAGTATGAGAGATTAGCCTACTTCATACCTGACTGTTACCGCCAATTTTGAGCTTCGCTTGTTTATATATTACTCTGTTTGGGCAGCCATAACAAAATACCATAGACTGAGTGGCTTAAATAATAGAACTTTATTTTCTCACAGTTCTGGAGGCTGGGAAGTCCAAGATCAAAGTGCTGGCTCCTTCAGTTCCTGGTAAGAGCCCTCTTCCTGGCTTTCCCTACTTCTCCCTGTGTCCTCACATGACATAGAGAATGAATGCACAGGTTCTCCAGTGTTTCTTCTTGTAAGGACCAAATCATAACAGACTATGGCCCAAGCTTCAGCATTACAACTAACTCTAGTTACCTTCCAATGGCCCTATCTCCAAGTACCATCACATTGGAGGTTAGGGTTTCAACATATAAAATTTGAAGGACACAAACAACAAACAAAATTTGTCAGCCCATAACAATTTCTATTTAACTTTCTCAATTTGGCAACGGTGTGTATGCATAGGGATGAATGACATATCTAAACATGTTTAGGTCATGAAGTTTTTTAATAAAAAATAGTTAATATCAAAATATTACAGAAAAGACTAAAAAAAATTGGGCAAAAGCAAAAAACACAATCTCTAGCTATAATTAAGTTGCTGTTTTATAAATGCTAAGCTCGTACCACCACTGAGTGATTTATATAACCATGCAGGTTACATATGTTGAATTGTTTTTAATTATAGCTATCTTTATTTTTTAAAAGCCACAAGATGACCTATAATAGCCTCCACTGATTGGTAGCTCATACACCTCTCATGTATTTGTGATAAGCCTTCCAACAGTTCTATGACATGAGTACTGTTATTATTCCCATTTTACAAACAAGGAAAGTGTAAGCATTGTCCATTACAGCAGTACAGTTTTAAAATACAGAGTTTAAAGAAATAAAATATGACCTGTCTCTAATAATTCCCTATCTGGAGGGGCACCTAGGTGGCTCAGCCAGTTAAACATCTGCCTTTGGCTCAGGTCATGATCCCAGGGTCCTGCGATGGAGCCCTGCATCGGGCTCCCTGCTCAGTGAAGAGTCTGCTTCTCCTTTTTCTTCTGCCCTTGCCCCTGCTTGTGTGCTCACTCACGCTTCCTTTCTCTCCCTAATAAATAAATAAAATCCTTAAAAATAAATAAATTGAAATTTTTTTTAAGTCATTCCCTATCTGGAAAAAGAACTAATCACAAATCTGTAAATTTCATTTGATTATTAATAAAAAAAAGAGCCTGTCTTTGTTCTGTTTTAATCGCAAAGAGAAGCTATTATGCTAAAACCACTGGAGAGAGCCAAGATGAAACTGGGCGGAAAGGATCAAGTTCTCACCAGATGGAAGTCTTGCAGACAGGAGGGTTTTTTTCCAAAATATTCAATTCAAAGTAGAAAGAACAGAAAGTGTTATCTTCTGAAATAATACATCTACTTTAAAACTATTCTTACTCAATCTCCCCTAAAGTGAAGATATAGAATGTACACAAATAAAGTTTCCAAAAGAAAAGTCAGTGTGATTTTTCCCTTTTCTCAATTAATACACATTTTAAAATTACTTTGTGGCTATTCTACTATTCCAAAGAAACAAGACGATGTGTTTCTCCTTAGATACTACTGCGATTTTTACGAAACACACTCCTTAATGTTACATAAAACTGCTAGACCATTATTGATGGGAAGGAAAAACACAGAAATTTAGAATATCATGAAATCTTCTCCAGACTCAAAATTATGACTAGTGCTAAAATTCAAAGATTGAAGGAAATAGATAAGAAAATAATTCTTTTGAACTGTAAGCATACACTACAGGAAGTATGCATAGCATGAAAACAACACAGCATTTTACAGTGTTTATAAATCAACATCCTGCAGATGTTATGATTAAGAATATCCACAATTTGTTCAATTATAAATTGTTTTAAATTGTCAAATTAGCAAGAACTCATATCTACTTCAAATGCTCTTTTGGAAGGAATACACAAATCATAAGTATATGCAGCACAATCAACAAAGAATACTACTTTACTCCTTATTTCATAAGAGATACTTCTTGAAATATATGTGTTTTCCAAACTTTTCATACAGACTGCAAATGCAATATGGACTAGAAAAATATTTATAAAATGTAGCTGCAGCACAACTTATTTGATATTATGCAAATCACCCCATCTTTAAGGTTATAAAAGGCTGTGCCTTTCATCTCTCTTATTTATAAACAACTATAGTTTGTCTAAAATAAACTTCAAATTCTGATTTCTTTGAGTGTTTGATACAAGAAACTAAGCATAAGTTTGCCCTTAAGAGAACCAGAACATCTGGTGAAATGTGTAACGTGCTTCAGGATCACATCTGCTGCTAAGGTTAGTATTCAAATATGATAGCGGTAATCTCCATGCTAAGTGGTACAGGCATAATGAGAATAAAAAGGTATTAAAGAACCTTCTTCAGCCACAGAGTACTTTCTTTTTCTCAGCAATGTGCTAACAACTAGGCCTCCTCACAGAGCACTCGGAGAAATATTTCTGTAATAAGTATACACTTTAGCTCAAAACACATACCTATTTAATAGACTCCCATCTACCACGTGACTGCTGATTACATCCCTCCCCAAGTACATTAACCTAGGCATTAATCAAGACAGGATGTATGCTATTTCTTGTCTGTGAGTCATCAATCTATTCTGCTTTTATTTTCAATTCACCAGTAAGAGAATCTGGAGTAGAAGAAACAGGAAAGGAAAACCAACAAGTCCAGATAATCAGAAGGGATGGCATTATTAACTCAAAAAAAGGCTGCTTTCATAAGCACACCATGCTCAACAGCCTTTCTCCTCCATTTACTTTTAACTTTCAATTTTCTGCCATAAACAGCAACAACAAAATTCTACGCTTACTGCAGTATAAATTGCCTTACATTTGTGACACTTTTAAAAGCCCCTACTGTGCCATCAAAGGTTCCCAAACAAGGAAAGATCTGCACAGCAGGAGAGGAACCCACTTAGATTTTCTAACAGCTGTGAAGGATCAGTCCCCTAGAGTAACAGAAATCAACTGCAAACTGAAAAGTGTTTAGAAATAAAATGTTTCCATCACCTCACACTATCAGCTCCTTCCATTAGTACTCATGAAAGAGACACTGCGTTTTGCCCAATATTTTAATACAATAAACTTTACTGACAGTAGAAAAGAGAACACAATTACAGACTAATCCTACTATTAAACACGGGAAGTTATCAATGAAGAGAATGAATACTTAACTTCCCATTTCTGCTGCTTAACTACTGGACTAAAGAACCAATCACAAAAGCCTTAGGGGATAGATTACAAATGTCATTTACAAAACTTATTTTGGGTTCCATATTCTAGATTAAAATCAAATTACTTAAAATATAAGACATTTAGCATATCAGGAATTGATTTTACACCAAGTCTGAAGTCAATGATAAGCCCTGTGGAGTGAATTATGTTTACGTGTGATGATTCACTGAGTATCCTGACTACCTACTAACCAGAGAGACTACCACAGTCTACATATCCTGGAAAATAAAAAATGAGTGACCAAACGGGCTCAAATCATCCATTTTACATTAAAAGCAGGAGAATGTGAAAAGATAATCAAAATCATTACAAAGTGAATTCCAACTCCCAATTCCAGATGACTTCCACAGCATTTCCTGAGAATTCATCTCTAGTTCTAGGTTTCATGGGAAAAGCTGACAGCCAGACAGTTCTTGCCTTCAAGCAGTTCACAGTAGGTAAGAAAGTCATATTAACAATACCCTGTGATAAATTCAATAGATACACAGGGTGCAGAATTAACACATACGGGACTATGGGAACAGGAGCAACAGAAAAGACTTTACAGAGTTTCAAAACCTATGCAAGTTTCTGAAGGCTGGGAAGAGCTTGCCAGGCAGAAAAAGTGAGAGCAGTATTCTGGCCTGAGAAAACCACTATGCAAAGGCAGAGAAGTGTGAAAGACAGAATTTTCAGGGAAATCTATGAACAATTTCATACTCCATCATGGGCGCAGGAGAAAAAACAAGAAATAGGGCAGAAACATAGGCCAGAGCCAAATCTCAAAGGGCCACAGACCAGGGAGAATTGGCCTTTTACTGTGTAGGCAAGAGGTGCCAGAGAAGGGTTTTAAGGGAAAAGAGAGGGAATGACTGTCAGACTTCTGTTTTAGGACATCTTTTTGGAGTGGAAGATGGACTAAAAAGGGAAAGACTTGGGCAGGGAAATCTATTAAGGGGCTATGGTAGTATTCAGGCCAGAGATGATAAGAAAGGCCTGAAGTCAGGTATGTGGACAGCCTGAGCAGTTAACACAAGAAATGGAATATGCTCAACAACTTTACTTGATACCTTTAAAGGGGGCTCATGCGTAAGTAAGTTTGCCATCAAGAAAATATCAAAATTCCAAAAAGCACTTTAGGTTGTATACATATTAATAAATCATCTCAAAACAATTTTAATCTCATAAGAATCAACAAAGTTGACATTCAAGAAGAGGACTAGAAATCCACATCCTGCTTGCCCCATCCTTGGAGCCCCAGCAAGAGACGCAAATCACAAACTGGTACCATAAAATCCACAAATCAACAATGCAACCAGCAAGTTCTCAAACAAATGGCTGCTACAATTTATAATTACATTATTTTGTTACTATATCATCTAAAGAAATAGGTGTAGGAATTCAAGAAAAATTAATGCAGCCATCTGAAAGACTTTATGAAGTGTTTTCTACTTGGCTTTAATTTTTTTTAAGTTAGAAGGGCCAAGAGACCTTTGTTTAATCTGGAGCATTTTTATAGGTTTTTAAAACTGCACCATTTCCAAACTGTTTTTCCCACGGCTGCTTTCCTTTCTGGAATAATTTTCAAATCTACTGAAAACCACCTAAGTTTTAAAAACCTCTATTAATGAGGGTTGCTAAATTATGTATATACTTCATGATTCCTTTTAAAGTTATTAATAATAGAAACTTGGTCACAAAAACAATCATTCATTCACATAAGAAACCTACAATGCCCAAGACACTTACCTGTATATACTTATAATACAAGTTAAGGATAGTTAATGTACTTCAAAAGGTCAAGAGACACATTCTGACCGCAGCTTAAATGCAAGATAACAAAATATATATAAATATATAAATATATAATAACAAAATATTCAGTCCATAGAAATAAAAAAATAAATACCATATTTAGTCCAATTTAACTCTTTATTTCCCTCACTTTTATCTATGATATTCACATTATTGGGGAAAACTAAAGAAATATTTGAGTAACAATCGAAAACTTCCAAAAGTTTTGTAACAAACAACTACTGTCAAACTCACTGTAAACATATTAGACAGTAGTGAAATGCCTTCTTCTGAGTATGCTCAAGTACTAGCTCTAAACACAGAATGGTGTCTAATCTCTCTGGTATTCATACTTTAAATAAGGGTTGTAATTGGTCAACTTTAGCACACAAAATGTCTTGATATGTGCAGTGTTTTTAAAAATGTAGAAATTTCACATAAAAACTGGAAACAATTCAAATGCCCAGTGAGGAAAGAACAAATGCATAAAATCGGATCTATTCACACAATAGAATGCAGCAGTGGAAAATGAATCAACTGCAGAGGATGAAACTCACAAATATAATGCTGAATAAAAGAAAATATATACTATCATTACATTTATAAAGTACAAAATCAAACAAAACTCAATTCATAATAGATACAGAGCTGGCAAAACTAGAAAAGATGAAGTCCAGATATGTCAGAAAACTAGCTGCTTCCAGACAGAAACACAAGGAAGATGTGATCAGGCACTAACACTAAGGGAGATTCAGTGTGCAATCCATGTTCTATTTATTGACCAAAGTAGTGGTTATGTGGATGATGGCTTTATAATTATTCATCAAATCACATTTGTTTTATGTACCTCTCCTGTAAATATATTATGCAATAAGCACGCTTTTAAATGGAATATGGGAAGTAGTGCTTTTTTTTTTTAAATGAGGCAAAAAGCTCAAAATTAATGAGTACCTTGATTTTCAAAACAATGTGCAAATGGTTCAGTCACTTTAGAAATGTCTGGTACTTCCTTAATTGATTAGACATAGTTACCATACAACCCAGCAATTCCCTCCAAAGTATATACCTAAGAGAAATTAGGTATATACAGAAACCTGTATGCAAACGCTTACAGCAGCATTATAGCCCAATGGCCAACCACTAATACATAAACAAAAAATACTTAAACAAAATATGGACTATTACTCAGCCACAACAAAGAGGTTCTGATAAATGCTACTATATGAATGAACATGACAAAATGCTGAAGGAAATAAGCAGACACAAATGGACAAATACTGTGTGAATCTACTTATAGAAGGTAGCTAGAAAAATCAAATTCACACAAACAGAAAGCAGATTAAAAGTTATCAAAGGTTATAGGGAAAAGGAATGAGAAATTATTGCTAAATAGGCACAGAGTCTGTTTGGAGTAACGATAGTGACCATAATCAATGCCACTTAACTGCACATTTAAAAATTATTTAAATGAAAAAAAAACTATTTAAATGATAAGTTTGTTATATGTATACTTTACAATTTAAAAATTTGTATACCAAAAAAAAAAAAAAAGAAGTACTAACACATGCTACAACAGAGATGAACCTTAAAAACATGCTAAGTGGAAGAGGTCAATCACAAAGACCACACAATATATAATTCTATTCATATGAAATGTACAAAACAGGGGCATATATAGAAACAGAAAGTAGAGCAGCGGTTACTTAAGACTAGAGGTAGAGGGTAGGGGACCAAGGAGATGATAGCTAATGGTACAAGATTTCCTTGTAAGGTAATGAAAATGTTCTAAAATTGACTGCTGTGATGCTGCACTTATCTGCGGATATACTAAAAACAATGAATTGTACACTTAAAATGGAGGAATTGTATGATACAGGAATCATGCCCCCAAATAGTTGTGAAAGGGTCCTGGGTGGCTCCGGTCATGATCTCAGGGTTGTGGGATTGAGACCTGCTTGGGCTTCATGCTGGGCGTGGAGTCTGCTTAAGATTCTCTCTCCCACCCTCTGCCCCTCCCCACCCTCTCTCACTCACTCTCTCTACCGCTCTTGAAAAAAAGCAACAATAAGGTGTAAAATTCATTAATACAGATGAAAACAGTTTTTCTAGCCTCCTCTGTTTCAAAGTCATAATACACATGGTGAGTAACTCAAATTATATTTTTAAATGACCATAAATTTCAAAATTAAACAATCAAAAGGAAACACAGCTCCTCTCTTCCTTTATCCCCCAACCTCACTAATAACAGCACTTATTGGAAATATACCAGGGGGCAAAAAAAAAGAAAAAACAAGAAGTTTGAAAAGAAATCCTGAGCTGAGGAAACTTACTGAAGGTTGCTATAGCAGACATTTAATAAGCCTAGGAAAGGGAGTACTACATTTATTAACTCTTCCAGATTGCTGAAACATTACTCTCATCCTAACTACCATACCTGGACTGATTTACACTGGGATTTAATTATAACCTATTTTTCTTCAAATTTTCAGTGTACAGAATAAAAATGTCTAATATAATTAGATAAGCAAATACTCGAAGATTAGTTCTGCTCTCTGCATTCGCCTTAAATAAAAGTGAAAACATAGATACAAAATATTTTAAGGATACTTGCTACATTAAGCAAGTGCATACAAAACCCATTATTCTCCATATATTAAAGGCTCTGTGAAGCAAATAAAATATGAGCAATATAAATATGTATCATAGCTAAGTCCATAGTAATTTTGATCAAAATTAGGGATAATGTTGTGTCTCAGAGCATATATTCAACCCTAATGCTTATTATTCAGGTAAACTGCTGTTTCCCAGCATTCTTACTTCAAGGAGTAATAGTCCTAGATGGCCAGTCACAATGAGATCAAACATTTGGTTAAATTAAATTAGGAAATGTAAGAACAACTTTCATTTTCCATTTATAAATAACAACCCATTTGCACAGTTTATCTATGATACACACACACACACACACACACACACAAATACATTTAATGAAATGCTGCTAATATGGACTCCAGTTCAACACCAAAATGCCACCTTTTAGTTCTGACCCACTCCCCATTCTCTACAAGCCTGGGCTTTCAGTAGAGGGAAGATGTACTTAAAAAGCTCTGAGGACACTTAAAATATATGTGTTCTCACATGTACTTTTTTGGTGCTCAACATTACTAAATCTGTATTTCCTGCATACCATATTATATTCTTCAACTGTTCGAATTTTGCCTCAAAACACCACTACCAATAAGCTCTACCTACTAAAAACATCAACTTTTTAAAAATGAATCCTACAAAAAAATGCCAATAATTAAATAATTAAAAATGCCAATAATTAAAAATGGGGGCGAAGGGGTGTAAAAAGTTTCTATTTTCAATTTTAAGGTTTGATAGATTAGACACAATAACTTTTTATTTTGCTTTTATTTTAAATCCAGTATAATTAACATACAGTGTTATATTATTTCAGGTGTACAATATAGTGATTCAAAAATTCTATACATTACTCAGTGTTCATTAAGTGTACTCTTAATTCCTTGACCTATTTCACCCATCTCCCTGACCCACTTTCCCTCTGGTAACAATCAGTCCTTATAATTAAGGGTCTGGTTTTTGGTTTATATCTCTTTTTCTTCATTTCTTTTTCTTAAATTCCACATGAATGAGATCACGTGTTGTCTTTCTCTGACTGCCTTATTTCACTTACCATTACTCTCCACAGATTCATCCATGTTATTGCAAATGCCAAAAGCTCATTCACTTACATGGCTGAGTAATATTCCATTGTGTCTACATAGCACCATCTGGTTAACAGAATTGTTCTAGTCTTACCTATCCTACTGATTTTATGTGTACATTTTCTTTTTTTTTTTTTTTTTAAGATTTTACTTATTTATTTGACAGAGATCACAAGTAGGCAGAGAGGCAGGCAGAGAGAGAGAGGAAGGGAAGCAGGCTCCCCGCTGAGCAGAGAGCGGATGTGGGGCTCGACCCAGGACCCTGGGATCATGACCTGAGCCGAAGGCAGAGGCTTTAACCCACTGAGCCACCCAGGTGCCCTCCCAAAATTCCTCTTAATGGCAAATTCTCAGTACATTTTAGAAGACCATGAGACTTACAAAAGTACAAACTACGTTTATTGGGACCTTGAAAAAAATATATATATATGCTATAATACATGACTCTATATATGTTATAATAAATTATTTTATATAAAATGCTTATATATTATATATATAATATTATATATGTATGTATGTATAAATATGGGGGGGCATCAGTACAGCTATAAAGACCAGCTACATCCATTAGTTCATAGAAAAGACCCCCTAGCTTATTACCTTTGACTAAAAGTAAATATAGTTTTCAATCTAACCTAACTGGAACTTAGTCAAAACATTTAGAGAATGTTCTGCTACAACAGTAAGAATTAAACCAGGGTTCCACAAGCACAATTAAGCATTCCAAAAAAAATAATATTCTTGTCCATCAAAAAAGAAACCCTTCCCCTGACACTCTCACTGCATTTTCATTTTATACTATGACATCTGTTTAGAAATACTGTTCACAATAATATGCTTACTGAGTATGTTCTCCAAGGTAAAGTATTAAAAATAGTTCAATATCAAATTTAAGAGACACTAAGAAAATAGCAAGTCTTCAATTTGAATTCTATAATCCACTGTGTCTTCTTAATAAATCCCAAGTTCTTCTACCTGGCATAAAGCTTAAATTAATTTTATCTTCATGTCAATTCCTGCGTACCTGTTTCTACTTGGGAATAAGGTGAAATTAATTTATTTGCCAAAGTAACTAACTTTGTAAAAAAGATTTTTTAAGGCCCATATCTTTAAATATCCAAAGTTCATGTCTAGAAAAGCATGCAATTAAACAAAAACGTTATGTCTCCTGACAAATTTCGCTGTTACATTACCAAATAGAAGTAAAGTATATCCAAAAATATACTGAATGTTCAATTTGTGGAAAAGTACATTTTTAATAATCTTTTAAGTATATTAGCATCAGTTTTATCAATGAATTTTAGTGATAAGTGATAGCTTAACAGAACAGCCTCCCTACAAGTAAGGGGTGGCTATTTTCAGGACCATTTTCCCAGAAATAAATAAAGTTTTAATGCTTTTCAAATGGCATTACCCACGACATGATAATGAACAGAGAATCACACTGCTGCATTGGTAAGTGGATGTTGAATAAAAAACTGGGCAGCCTGCTAGGACAATTCACTAAATCACTTTGAACTCAGGACAGAAGAATTACAAATCTGTGAATATCAAGAGTCCACTGCAGTACAGTTTAAATAGAAATTTATATTTTCTTACATAAAATTTGTTTTATCTATTAAATCTCTCCTCCCAAGACACACACTCAAAAAATACAGTTTCAACCAACAAATGGAAAATCATTCATGCTTAAGATAGACACTAAGCAGTAACCAAGGCAACAGCTTGATCCATCAACATCAGAGTAGGTCAACGTAAAATTCTTTGCCTACTTAAATTAATTCAATAAGAATTGCCCCAAGAAGGGTACCTTGGTGGCTCAGTGGGTTAAAGCCTCTGCCTTCGGCTCAGGTCATGATCCCAGGGTCCTGGGCTCAAGCCCCGCATCGGGCTCTCTGCTCAGCAGGGAGCCTGCTTCCTCCTCCCTCTCTGCCTGCTTCTCTGCCTACTTGTGATCTCTGTCTGTCAAATAAATAAATAAAAATCTTAAAAAAAAAAAAAAAGAATTCCTCCAAGTTAACATGTCCATGTTTCAAAATTCAGTAGGTGCAAAATTTAAAGTAGATTCTCGTCAGACTCCTATGCCCCTCATTCAGACTTAACCCTCTTTCTAGTATATCTATCCTTTAAGAAGCAATTTATATTTATACAAGCCTATTACCTATAAGGATACAAAAATTGATGTATTTTCAATACAAATGATAGCATACCAAAGAGAGCCCCCCTAAAACTATTTCCTTAAAAATATGTCTCAGAGATTTTCCACACCTGTTCATAAAGTTTTTTATATTACTGTACAGATGTGTAGCATCCCAGTGAATGGATATAAAATATTTTAATCATTCTCCTACTGGTGGACATTAAAGTTTTTTCAATCTTCTGATATTATACATTCTTATAATAAATATTCTTGTATGTACATCACTTCACATATGTATAAGAAAATATGTAAACCAAGTTCCTTTAAGGGAAATTTCAAGATAAAGAACTGTGAACAAATATTTCCATTTTTTTTAAATTTTACTTATTTATTTGACACACAGAGATCACAAGTAGGCAGAGAGGCAGGCAGAGAGAGAGAGAGGAGGAAGCAGGCTCCCTGCTGAGCAGAGAGCCCGATGCAGGGTTTGATCCCAGGACCCTGAGATCATGACCTGAGCCGATGGCAGAGGCTTAACCCACTGAACCACCCAGGCGCCCCCAAATATTTCCATTTTTGACACTGGTATCCCCCTACTTCTCAAAAGTTCATGTTCTCAAAAGATCACCACTGCGCTTTTACAAAACACCTACTAAAAGAAATTCAAACAAAATTTTCACTTTTACCAAAAAAAGGCAAAAAGTAAAAACTGCTCAATAGTTGTTTTGCAACCAGTACCTCAAGCGGTGAGAGTGACATCTCCAAGCTCCTTCCCCAGGACCTACATTTGGCATCCCAGCATCAAGCCGCCATAGCTCTGAACTGAACTGTGTCTGTGAGCATCTGTGCTTTATCTTAACTTTGTGCATCCATTAAGAAAGATGTGTCCTAAAGTATCAAAACAGCCTAAGAGACTAGTTTTTGGGTCTGGGAACACTCAAAAAATTTCTCCATATAAATTAATGGTAATTACTTTTTCCACTTCATATCATTTCTGCTTAAAAAGGGTTTCATAGATTTAAAAAAAAAAGGGGGGGGGTTCATAGAAACACTCTACTTTTGGAAAGAGGGAAGAACTTTATTGCAAAACTTCATATACTTGGTACCAACTTAAGCCCCCATCAGCAATCTAAGAGTGGCCCTGTTTTCCAACAAAGTGTTTGTCAAATTCAGTGCACTACAAAACTTTCTAATCTTTGCAATTCTAAAGGGTGACAAATTTTGTTCTAATTTTAAAATTGCATCTCTTATATCATGAATAAGGTTGACCTATTTGCAGATCTTTTCCTGTGAACTGTCTGAATCATCTTTGGCCCACTGTTTCCAGTGGTCTACTTGTTTTCTTTTCCCCCCATCTGATTTATAAAAGTGATTTATACATAATTAAGAAATCAGCTTTTTGTCAGAGCTGAACTATAAATTGTTCTTTCACTTTGCCATGCAGATGTTTTAATTATTATTTTTTTAATTATCAGCTATGTATTTTATGCCTTCTGGGTTCTGTGTCTTACACTGAAAGAGCTTATCCTAATCTGAGACTGCATATTATATAAACTCACTATTATTTTCTTCAGTTCTTTCATGATTTTCTTTTTTGTTTTGTTCTTATTACACTGAAATCTTTGGCCTATATGTAAATTATTCTTGAGAAGTTACCTCTGTTGCCTCTCCCTATAATTTTTTCTAAAACTAAATTATGTTCAGATGAGCTAGAGATACAATGTGATGCAGATAGCCTTAATCATTCAAAGGAGCTCAAATTAATTCATGGAGGTGTATTCCAACATAGTAACAGGGAATGAAAAAATAAGTTTCTCTCCATACTTCCTTTATTCATCCCATGATCATGCCCAGACCATCTTTAAACAAGAATAAGAAAATCCCATCTAATGCAGACCTTAAAAACTAGGATCAACTCACAAATTGTTGTGCTTAATATGCACGGTACATTTTTTCTAAAGAAAAAGTCCACACCTTGGGGGACAGACAGTTGTACAATGGCCCAAAGCACAGTGTTACAGTCCAAGCAGGTGAGGTAGGTGTCCAAACCTAAAACAGGGTAAGAGAGGCAGCCCCACAAGAGGATGGCCAGCATGGGGAGTCAGAGACTCAGGAAAGTGAGGATGGTAGGAGGTGGAAGACCGATGAAAAAGTCAGCTGAAAAGTCAGCACCTGAGCAGGGTAAGGAAGGTAAGGCAATCCACGGATGGTGTAGAGGCCACTTTAAAGGGAACCAAATTCAGTGATGGAAACCCGAGTTAAGTCTTTACACTTAACTCTCACAGTGTGTTACTCTCACAGTGACTCCCTATCCTCTGGCTGAATACAAGGAGGCTCATATACAACCTGCCTGAAAATACCCATAAGCCCTAGCTGATCAATGGGTTACTTACACCACGACACATGTACCAAAAAAGGACAATTCCGTATGTTCCCACACCTCCTTGCCTTCTCCCTTTAACTACAAACCTCCCAACCCCTACCACCTTCCCACAGGCAGTCTCTGCTTTGCTGACCTACCCACTGCTTCCCTGTGTTGTATTCAATAAACTTCTATCTCCTTTGTTCTGCCTTGGATGAATTCTTTCACCACCAGTGCCACCAGCTTCCACCAGGTCGCTGCCCCACGTTTGAGGGCCCTCATTCAATCAAGAGACACCCCATTTAGGCAACACCTTAAATACAAACATTCCCTAACTCTGTCAGTTTAAAAGACCCAGAAAAAGTGATACTCCTCAGCAATGAGCACACTCAGTGCCCAGTTCTCATCTTCTAAATACCATTCTTCTCAAGGACAGTAAGGGCTCCTGAGAAGTGACTGAATGTAGAACTGTGACAGAAAAGTATAAAATGAGTATGGAATATCATGTTATGTCAGAGAGCAAGGAAATGATGCTCAAATAATTGATGAGGACATTGTAAAAGGTCACAGCTACCTTGAATGGGATCCTACTGATCAAACTGGGAATAAAATGAACATCAAAACAAATAGTAACCTATAATATAACCCATTAAATAAAGGAAATCATGAATATATATAGCTATAGGCGCATGATTAAATCAAGTTTTTAAACAGGATGCTTACAAAGTTTCTAAATACCCCCCCTACCCCCGCCCCCCCCCCGGCCAAATACTCATAAATGATTCTTGCTGACATTATGCAAAAATCTCCTAGCTCTACTATAATTCATAATTAGAAATAGCGAATAGCGATTGACAGAAGATAAGCAAATTTCATAACTATAACAAGGATCAGATTCCAAGGCACTACAGAAATTGTTTCTGAAATAATCTGTTACTGCCACCTAAAATATAGATTCCAAAACTAGGGCTTCAGAATATTTACAATTCAGTTTGTTGTTGTTGTTCGTGTTGTTGTTAGCATGATACTGAATCTCTATTATATACTTATATATTTAATCCTTGTATCATTACCTTGTGATGTATTGTATTTAATCCTTGTATCATTACCAAAGTAATTTGTGAGGGTAAAATTGATGATGTGTAAATCTGACTACAAAATGTACAGGAAGAACAGCCTACCTCTAAGAACAGAATGAAAGGCACAGAGACCAGAAATTTTTTTTCAAGATTTTTATTTATTTATTTGACAGAGAAAGATACAATGAGAGAGGAACACAAGCAAGGACAGTGGGAGAGGGAGAAGTAGGCTCCCCTCCAACCAAGGAGCCCAATGTGGGGCTCGGTCCCAGGACCCTGGGTTCATGACCTGAGCCAAAGACAGATGCCTAACAACTGAGCTGCCCCGATGCCATGAACAGAAATTGTGTAAAAGGAAAAAAAGGAAAACAAACATAGTTAAGGCAGTACCTGAGGTCAAACAAAAAAGCCCAGGACACCAACCCTCCCCATATTATAACACATTCGTGCAATAAGGGCACAGAAGTGGTAGTCTCACTGGGGCTTTTCCAACAGGCTGCAGATCCCCCTCACGGGAAATACTGGGCCTATATTAAAGTTTTTAAAAATGACAGATTTTTAGGTTTTTAGAAAAGTTTAATTTTCAAAAATGCATGGACACCCCTTTCCAAAAAATAAAAATAAAAATAAAAGGGATACTGAAGACCTGTTGTTGCCTTCACCCATCTTCACCAATGCTGACAGATTTGCTCCCTTTCCTCTTCTGTTCGAGTACTAATAAGTTCCTACACATTGGGAACAAACTGGAGTTCACTTCACCAGTAAGCTTGCAAATTAAACTGACATTATAAGGATGACCACTCCACCAGTGAGCTTGTGAATTAAACTGGCATTATAAGGAGGTTCCTTAAAACCACTACAAAGAGTGAGGTTCCGACTGCATTATATTACAAACTTATTTTTTTGCCCCCTTTACCAGAAACCTCTAGCTAAGTCTGTCCTCCTCACACTGAATTCGTAATGGTTTATGTTTCTTGCCTCAAGGCCTAAACCTTTATTTGTTCCTATTAAATAGCATACTGTTTAAAAATCTAAATTTCAACTTGCCCTGATTACTTTGTATTATACAATGCAAATTAGTCTACTCAATAAGGCTTGATCTTGAAATCTGATAAGCACAATCTCAACTGATTAAATTAAATTATGCTATGGTGGAAGGCAGATCCTGTATATTTCATATGGCTCCAGGCACACAATGAACCCAAAATCGTACCCCAAATGTACCCAAAATTGTGAAAAATAACATCTACTGCTCACTGAGTGTTTACCATGAGTCAGGCACTGCACCTTACCGTTTTACATGCATTTTCACTTAATCTCCAGAACAACCCTGAATGGTAAATGGTGTTATCACACTCACAAATCAGATCAGATTCAAATACAGTGAAGTCTGTTTAACATCAGAGCCACTGCCTTGACCACTACACCAGATGGCCACAACCATGGCCATCGGGTAGCTCTGATTTCACTTAACAAGTAATTCTAACAGCAGCTATTTTTACCATAGCTTTATCCATTTTTTTTTTTTTTTTGAAAGAGTGAGAGACAATATGGGGAGAAGTGGTAGGGGAGAGGAGGAGAGAGAAAATCTCAAGCGGGCTCCACATTCAGCACAGAGCCTGACAGGGGACTCAATTTAAGGACCCCAAGATCATGACCTGAGTGGGAATCAAGAGTCAGGCACTTAACTGACTGAGCTACCCAGGCGACCCTAGTTTTTACTTTTTACTACAGCTTTAATAAACTGATCAACCTGATATAAAATAAATGTGACAAAAGCTGATTATTTAAAGAAATAAACCATACACATGTCATTTGAAAGGAGTTTAAGCCACAATTTCCAGATGCTCATAAGCCTAGCCTGTAAGTTAGCTGTCACTCACTTATGCGAACCACCCCTTTACTCAGAAGACATCAAATGTCTCTTATCTACCCCTTCTCTTCATTCTCATTACCAATACTCCATTGGTCTTGTCTAACATTTTTTCTAAAAATAGAACTGAACATTATCAAACTACTCACAAAAAGCTTTCATAGTTGCTCACTGTCAATGTTAAAAATGCCAAACTGTTTAACAAAATGGTCACAACTAAGACACTATATTGTAAGAGACACTATATTGTAAGTCAATTGTCTTCATTTTACAAATGAGTAAACTGAAACTAAAAGACTATTAGGCATCTCTTAAGGCATCTCTTAGTGCCTTCAGTCACCCAACAGCCTTTATTTCTAAATGTCTCCCCCACTACCAGTCTCTTCCCTGACCCCCCTATTTTGAAAAATCCTAATCTCTCATGTCAATTCCTACCTCTTCAATGTTGCCTACCCCTAAATTTCATTGTTCAATAATTTCCACTGAGAGATGCAAGACATTTTTTGTATCAGTAACAGAAGAGTGGCTGTTAAGAATTTAGATATATATTTTACATACACACATTTATGTTATATAAATGAGTTATATGTTGTAAATGAGTTATATAGGTCCACCATTCCTAAGTCACCCAACTGTGTCGACTTAGAAATTACAAAAATTAGTATTTATTTGATGATGTTTATTTCCATTTCCACCCATTTCACAGTTCTACTTCCCAATAATTTTTGTCATCAGTAACATTGGACATTTGAAGTCTCTAAACTCCATAAATTTTTTTCCTTAAATTTCACCAAAACTGCTAATTTAAATGAACACACATGCACTCTGATTATTCTCTTTTAAAAATACATATATATTTTAGGGGCACCTGGGTGGCTCAGTCAGTTAAGCATCTGCCTTTGGCTCAGGTCATGATCCTAGGGTTCTGAGATCCTGCTTTGGGCTCCCTGCTCTGCGGGGATCCTGGTTCTCCTTCTCCCATACTTATGCTCGCTCTCTCTCGCTCGCGCGCTCTCTCTCAAATAAAATCTTTAAGGAAGGATGGAAGGAAAGGAAAGGAGGGAGGAAGAGAGAGGGAGGAAAGGAGGGAAGGATGGATTTTTAAAGATTTAAATTTATTTTTGGGATGAGGCGTAGAAAGAGAGGGAGAGGCTCAAGCAGACTCCCCACTGAGTGTGGAGCCCCCGAGGGGTAAGATCTTACAACCCTGAGATCAGGACCCAAGATGAAACCAAGAGTTGAATGCTTAACCAACTGTGCCACCCAGGTACGCCTCTGATTATTCTCTTTTAAAGATAAAGGCCCTGAAGATCGATCACAAATGACAATGTAGGATTTTTTAAAATGGAAATAATGAAGTGGGAGATAGTATTTTAACAATCTTAAGTAGCCACTGATAATCTGGCCCTGGAGCAAGCTGAGCTGCCTAGAGAAAAAAGCAGGTGAGAATACCCTTGTAGGGTGGTGGTCACAGCAGCTGAAACAGAAGATTAAAGTCAATTATCAATCTCCTAAAGCCTTCAAGTTCTTCATGAAGAAACCTCTTCATTTCTTAGCTACTGTTTAGCAAAAACACCAATGGTCAAATGCAAGCACGGCTGACTGTTCCTTTCTAGTGGATCAAACAACATTCTTTTAAAAAACATGAAAAAAAGAAAGATCTAAGAGAGTTTCAAAGGAACTCAGAAAGGCATCCATTAGTAAAACTGCCATCCAATATGTAAGTTAAATTTAGCATGCTTGGGGCTCAGAGTCCATTTTTAATGCAAAAGCTAGGTTAAACATAACATTGGTATTTTTCAACACCTTTTTTGAGAAATGGCAAGGGATTTTTCTATCACTGCTAATTTACTTAGAAATTATACACTTTCCCAAGTTAAGTCCACCCTTCTAAACATAGGGTATGCTCGAAACATTCAACTGGTACTTTAATCATAAAATAAGACTTCTGGTCTAAATGTATTTTGTTAAATTGCTTTCATCAGTATTCCTTCAAAGCTATCAAGAAAAAATACTTTTTTTCTAAATATGTTAAAATTAGGAAAGAATACATTCCCTAATCACAAACAAAACTAAAACAAAGGAAACTAAAACAAATTTATCATATCATTCAAACACTCTTAAACTGCTCCACTCACTATTAGATATAGCCCAATAGTCCTCATAATATTTATTAACTACTGAGGTGTTTTTTTACATACTTCAGAAATTCTCCGACACTCCTCCCACCGGGAACTGGAATGTAGCTCCCCGCTTCTTGAGAATGGGCAGGACTTATGACTCACTTCTAGGAAAACAGTCACTATTCAGCGGAGAAACCTGGTGGGTGCCATCTAAACCAAGTAACCAAAGTTACTATCACCATGTTGAGTTAAAGTAGCCCCTAATAAAGTGATAAGAAAGGCACTTCACTTGTATTCTTCCTCAAAACCCATAACCTTAATCTGAACATGAGAAAATGTCAAATTCAAAATGACAGACAACAGGCCTAATAGCTAAGAGTACTTTTCAAAAATGTCAAAGTCAGGAAAAACAAGGAAAGATATAAAATGGAGGAGACTAACAAGATATGACAACTAAAGGCTCATGGTTATCTTTGGTCGAATCCTAAAACAGAAAACACAAGTAGGAAAACTGGAGAGAGATAAAATAAAATCTGCAGTTTTGTTTTTTAGATTTTTTATTTATTTGACAGAGATCAGAGGCAAGCAGAGAGAGGAGGAAGCAGGCTCCCTGTTGAGCAGAGAGCCCGATGTGGGGCTCGATCCCAGGACCCTGGGATCATGACCTGAGCCGAAGGCAGAGGCTTTAACCCCCTGAGCCACCCAGGCACCCCAAAAAATCTGCAGTTTTATACCAAATTTTTAGTTTTGAAAAGTACATCACAGTTATATAAGATGTTAATATTAGAGGAAGTGTTCCTTTGTATAAAAAACACTGTCAGCCATCAAAAGAAATGAAATCTTGCCATTTGCAACAATGTGGATGGAACTAGAGGGTATTATACTGAGCGAAATAAGTCAATCAGAGAAAGACAATTATCATATGATCTCTCTGATATGAGGAATTTGAGAGGCAGGGTAGGGGGTTGTGGGGTAGAGAAAGAAAAAAATGAAACAAGATGAGATCGGGAGAGAGACAAACCGTAAGGACTCTTAATCTCACAAAACAAACTGAGGGCTGCTAGGGGGTAGGGATAGGGTGGTTGAGTTACGGACATTGGGGAGAGTATGTGCTATGAGGACTGCTGTGAAATGTGTAAGCCTGATGATTCACAGACCTGTACCTCTGGGGCAAGCAATACATTATATGTTAATAAAAATAAAAATTTTTTTAAAAAGGCACTGTGTTGTGGAAATAAACTATGCCGATAACACTGTGTAGCATCACACATGGGAATGTTAATTACTGTCATCAAATATTTCTGATATTGAAGTGCTGATAAGCTACAAGGAATGTTCTCCAACATCTAATTCAGATTCCATCAGAGGTGGATCCTAACTCACCTATATGAAGTCAGACGCCCAACAGTATCTCCAAGACGGTATACAGTATATAAGCAAAAGCAAAAGTATTACCTCATCTGTGTGAGAAGTTACACAGTAAGGCACATAACGTAACATTTACCCATGCTGTTTAAATATTAAACTATTAGGAATACAGTATAAGGAGGATAATTATTCAAACTTTTCTCCAAGAGAGATTTTTCAACCAAAACATTTGTGTCTTAAGGGTTCCCTAAGTTATAATGATTCCTAAGATAGTATAATTCAAAAAGGATAGCAACCACCACCTTACCAAAAGATCAACGTTAGCATCCCTAATGGTGTCATGAGGGCACCATTCTACCCTCTAACAGAATGTAATGAGAAGGCTACTTCATCACTGTGAGGTTTTCCCTCAAAAACTTTAACTCTCATCTAACCATAAAAAAAATCAACGAACTCAAACTGAGGGACATTCTAGAGAACACTTATCCAAAAGCTACTCAGATTATGAAAAATGAGGAAAGACTTGAGAAATGATCACAGACCAGAGGGTGCTAACAGGACATGACTATATGCAGTGTGGGATTATGAACTGGATCCCAGAAAAATAAAGGACATTCATGGGAAAAAAATGGTGCAATACAGATAAAGTCTGGAGTTCCATTAACAGTAATGTACCTTATGTACCTTGATTTTTTAATTAGATAAATGTACCATGGTAATGTAAGATGATCACATTAGGGGAAGCCTGGTTGAGGGCTACAGAGGAACTGTCTGTATTATCTTTGTAACTTTTTAGTATACCTAAAATGATTCCAAAATGAAAAATTTTTAAAGTTTTTATTTATTCATTTAAGAGCGAGAGAGCATGCACACATGCACATAAACAAGGGGAAGATAGACAAGAGAAAGGGAAGCAGGCTGCCCCTACTGAGTAGGGAGCCCAACTTGGGGGCTAGATCCCAGGACCCCAGGATCATGACCTGGCCGAAAGCAGATGCTTAATGGACTGAGACACCCAAGTGTTCCCAAAATAAAATAAAAAATAAAGACTAGAGACAAACTTTATGTTTTATGTGTATGAAGGTTATCTAGCAGTCATGGATAAACATTCTTGGAGTAAACACTATCCCGAATGAATCCAATTACCAAGCTGAGTTTCCATAAATATTTCAAATGTAACAGAAAAAGTCCTGATTAGGTCACACAATTATAAAGAACATGATAATCATCAATTCCGTTAGATCACTACATATACTTAAAAATCTTCAATTCAACAGCCTCTTGCTGCTGAGTTAATAAAACCCAAACTCCTACAAGGCTCTTAATGCCATAGTTCCTCGCTTCTCATTCAGCAAGACTTACTCAGACACACACTAGCTCTCTGAGAATTGCTAAACAATCCTAAACTCATTCCCACCTCAGGGGTGGCCTTTGCACTTGGCTTTCTTCTACTCCTGGCTCTTCACCCAGCCTATCTTCCCTCTTCTTATCTTTCAACTCAACTGAATATACCTTACCCTTTAGTCAAATATACCTCCATGTCAGAGACTCTTTGAAGGGACCTGCTTAAGGTAGGGCACCACCCATTAAAGCATCTGCTTATTTCTCCCAAGGTTCTTAACGCAACTTGTGATAATTTGGTTAACTGTCTAACATCTTTCTCCACTACTTGTTCATTTTGTTATCCCTCAGTATCTGGCTAAGTTCCTGAGATAGCTAGCACACAGTAAATAACTGTTATTTTTTTTAAAAAGATTATTTATTTGAGGAAGAGAGCGTGCACACAAGAGTGCAGGGGAAGGGGGTACAAAGGGAGAGGGAGAGAGACTCTCCAGCAGACTCTGCTGAATAGGGAGCCCTACACGAGGCTCAATCCCACAACCCCTGAGATCATAACCTGAGCCAATCCAAGACTTGAGGCTAAACCAACTGAGCCATGCAGGTGCCCCAATATCTGTTAAATTAATAAATCCAGTAAGTTGCAAAAGTTATCACTAAGAAAGGACATAACTGTCTACAGAATCCTTCCCATGAATGGACTATTCCATTCAAAGAGTGAAGAAGATTTCCTTTTATTCCAATTTTTAGATCTTAGGATGTTTATAATAAATAAAGATTAATCCTCTCAATGTCACCAACTACACTAGACCCCAAGACCTGACCTTTACTGCTTACCTGCTTTACCACACTGACCTCTGTCCCACATTTTTCCTTAAACTCTTCTTTCTGGCTAATCTCTTAAAACAGGCAAATGGAAACCGAAATTACCCTTCAAGTGATAGCCACTGCCCTAACAAGACCTACCACGAACCCAAACCACTCAGACCACTCTGAGCATAACCTGAACTCATGCACAGATGGACCATGAAGAGACCTCCAGAATAACTGACAACTACTTTTACCTCATTACAATACTAAAATTTCTGCCCAAAGAGGAGCACAAGCCTCATCTACATAGCAAGCTATGTATGTAGAGTCACATTTTAAGGTGTATGTACAGCCGTATATCCACCTCTACATAGCGGACAAGGCTTCCCTCTCTAAACCTTCATCCTAATCCTAAATAAAAAGAATCCATTTCCCTTGCTCAAGAAGTCATGGCTTTGGAAGTTATTCCCTGTGATCTCTTTATTTGCTACAAGTAGTTTCCTTTGTGCAACAATTCCCCTGGTATAGTTTCTACCTGTGACTCATCAAGGAGCAAACTCATGTTGGTTGGGTTACATTAAGACACAACTAAGAGGGGCGCCTGGGTTAAAGCCCTGCATCAGACTCTCTGTTCAGCACGGAGCCTGCCTCCTCCCCTCTCTCTCTGCCTACTTGACTATCAAATGAATGAATAAAATCTTAAAAACAAAACAAAACAAAAAAAACAGACACAACTAAGAATATCATTTCACATCTATACCACATCAACAATTCCAAACAATGTATGTATTTTCAAAATGGACTGAATAACTCCATGAATTGAAAAATCTTAAAATATTTAGTATTTTAATAATACTGGTATTGTAAGTGCAGGAATCCCCCTGCTGGTTATCAACAGCTTACATTTACTATACCCATCTGCTGTGTAATATGTACCATCATCACAGAATAGGTGCTTTTCACAAACTATTCAAGAGGGAAAGGGATGACAAATTTAATTCTTCTAGAATATTTCAGATATTAAAGTTATTTGATATTGGAAGTCAAACCCTCAAAATGTGTGTATACCCTTGATCTCAAATCATTTGGCATTTCTTGCATCTCTTTAGTACTCACTCTTTCATTCTTATTGCTATGCCTACACTTCATTCAAACCCTCTTTATCCACCTAGTTTTCCTGCCTCTAGCCACAAAATACTGATTTTATACTACCACACCTCTGCTGGGGAACCCAGAATGATTCACAGCTGCTTCATGCCCATGCTTCTTTTTCAAGTGTTTAAAGCCTTCCATAATTTGACCCTACCTGTCAGACCATTCCCCCGAACCAAGCTTTTGTTCTAACTGACCCATCTTCTCATTTTTCTCTGCCTGTATTGCATGCTTGTTCCTGAATCTGTGCTTCTCTGCTTTTTATGATTTCATCTTTCCTGAATCAATGAGTCACATATCCCTAAATTTACAAGTACTTCCCTATCTACCATAATAAGAATGTTACAAACTCCCAGTAAGAAATTTCCCAAGTTCACATGGTTTCCTATTTTTAATACTTTTCTCCCTTGTCTTATCAGGAAGGAGAAAAGGCTATTAATTGCCATTGTTTCACTGCCAAGGGCAAATAAGATATATTAAAAGAAAACCATTACATTTTTAAGTGCCTGTAACTAGGCTTAAAAGTTACACTGGACACGGAAACTTCAGGCCAAATTACAACAGCTATAGGAGTTCTCAAAAATAGAAACAGTAAAAATTAATGAGCACATGGATACACATACAAAGCATTTTAAATGTGATTTTTCAAAATGATACTTCACAATGATTATTATATATTATGGTAAGGACAATGATACCTTCAATTATTAAATTATCTCTGTTCTCCTCCCTTACTAGTCAAAATGAGTATTTATTTTCCCAACCCAAAATATTTGCTTAAATACATAACAACGATGCCCTTAAACACCTGTGAAAGACTATATAGTAAAGAAAAACAATGGACAGTCTATTGATTTTGATCACTAAAAATTTCATTTATTTACACCAGACAAAAAGTTTAAAATTTCAAGTTCAAAGACAAAGACAATTTATCAAACAAATTAAATAAATTCTGTGATTGGTATACAATTCATTCATTTGGGTAATATAGTTCAAATCTTTCCATGAATCCTCAAAAATGTTCATCAAAACCGCTTAATAACAGCATAAAGAAAACCGATACCAGTACTATATTCTCAAAGCATAAAACCCATATTTTAAATGCACATATTTATATCTAACAATAATTAATTCAATTGTGTCAAATATCCTTATAGTACTTCACTACCATATGATAAAAAGCATAGGGAGGCCTGGGTGGCTCAGTAGGTTAAGCGTCTGCCTTCTGCTGCCTTCCATGATCCCTGGATCCTGGGACTGAGTTGGGCCTGCATCAGGTTCCTTGCTCAGCCGACAGCCTGCTTCCCTCTCTTCCTCTGCCTGCCACTCCCCCTGCTTGTGCACACACTCTCTCTAACAAATAAATAAATAAAATCTTTAAAAAAAAAAAAAAAAGTGTAATTATGATCTACACAAAAAACTAAAGAGAAGCAAGGTCAGACAAGCTTGATATTCAACTGCTCTATTTTCAAGCTTTTAATTTTGTATTTAACAGGTTTTCTAATTCTATGGTTCATTTAGCTGTTGAACTTGCACCTCCCTAGAATTTTGGCTTGGACATAATCTTTCTTTAAAAACAAAGATCTCTTCAAAGTGAAAAAAATTATGGTCTAAATCACAAAGATGACAAGAAACCTTAGCAATTTAAATAGACAAGCCTTGAAATAATATTGTGATCAAAGTATCAAGCAGCCTAATAAAACCCAGGTGGCTCAGGCTTATCATATATGGTACTCATTACCACAATTGCACTATTTAATCTACTTCCTGGTGTCAACAAAAACTTTCTGTTATTAATTCCCCCCAGTTATGGATCTGCTTAAGTTACTGCAGTTTTCTGATAAGACAACTCTTCATCCAAAAAATTTTAAAAAGAGAGAGCGGGTCTCCTTTTAAATGTTTTAGAACTGGAGCTATGGTGGGAAAAGCCACAGAAACCACGGTGGCTTTGTATTATTAGTCATCTATATAAGTGTATGTTAATTCCAAAGAAGGTACCAGATGACTCATGGTTAACACAGTTTTATAAGGGCTCACATGTTTACATCAAAAAGGTAACCATATGCACATAAAAGGAACTGTCTATTAGTTATAAACCTCAGATTCAAATAAAGAGATTTATCCACTGACAAAGGTACACAGGTTAGAAAAACAGTCAGTTGCTCTCACCCACACAAAACTTTTCCATCACTCATATGATGCTCTGTTGGTTACAATTTGTAAGATTTTGAAGCAATTTTCCTATCTATAGGTCTTACTGACTTTTTTCAGAAGTACTTTAGTCGTTCTCAAGAAACTTTTATAGCATAATTTGTTTCCAGAAAGATTCTATTTAGGCACAGTAAACATGCTAGGAATATTACATCGACCTCAATACTGGTGCCAAACACAAAGCAGCAAAAAGATTATAACCAAAGATAGAGAAGAATAAGAAAAGGATAGCACAATCATAGTTACAGTCCCCAGATTTCCTAGTCGGTCTCAACCATAGGTACACATCATGACATCCAAAAGGTAAACTGTGAGATGTGTACATGTTGCACACCTCCAGTTTACAGGCAGCTAGTTGTACTGGTCACAAAGGAAAACCACTAACTGCTCCGTGTTTCGTTAGTGGCACCCAGCGTTCACATGGATTCCTTACAACTAACTAACGATCCATTTCCTCTCCATGCTCTCTTCTCTTTCATTTCGCTTGTGCAGATGGCAGTCACAGCAGATTGGAAACAGTGCACAACACACTACTTAACAATGCTGTGTACTCAGTAAAGACGGAAATTCACATGACAGTCTTTATCACTACTAAGTCATCTGCAATGCATTCTAGAAAGTCTTCCTGTGTCAGTCAACACTGATTTTCTAAGTTAAATTAAATCATCTATTTAACCTATTGTTTGTGATAGCATTCAGTGGCATTTAATATGAACTATTTTCCTCCCTTAATCTACCTAGATTAATCTGTAATTACTTTCTTCATTCCACTTAGCAAAATATTAGAAGCTATGCTTTCAGTATTTAAATGGGTTTCTATTGCCTGAGCTAAATATATATATTCAACCATCATTAAATTCTGTTGACCTGAAGGTTAGAATTGCCCTTTATTTTTATTTAATAGCTAGTATACACACAGAAACTTGGGAAACTTTCTAAAGTTTAACATTAAATTCAAACAGTCATTTGATTTCAGTAGTGCTGACAGTAACTGATAACACTAACAAGTAAACTTTAAAGTAAATATAAATACATCCCCACATGGGACTCTCTGTTAAACAGGGAGCCTGCTTCTCCCTCTCCCTCTGCCTGCTGCTCCCCTTGCTTGTGCTCTCCCTCTCTCTGTCAAATAATTAAATAAAATCTTAAAAAAAAAAAACATACATCATGCCTACAAGTTACAATTGCAGGCATCCATATCACTCACAGTGATTTTGACAAAATACCGGGATTATTAACAATCTTCCTAAACAGTAGTGGATTATACTTTTTCATGTTGGAGTTTCTAGTTCTGAATTTACTACTAATTTAAAACTTGGGCTTCTCTGAGCCCCAGTCTCCCATCTATTAAAAGAATTACAGAAGTTCTTGTTATGATCTACTCTGCGAATGTGAAAACTGAGGCTGGAGAGACCCATGATTTCAATTAGTAGTAAGCCATAACTTTACCTGAACTTTAGCCAGAACTCAGTCTAAATGACCTTCCCTGTATGCCTTTCAAAAAAGTCTGCAAGATCTATGAATGATTTTAGGAATTAACTAGGACTATAATAGTATTTACGTGTACACACGTCATTTCCACGTATGTGAAATTGGCTACTATTTTTTATCAGGCTGCCCAGAGAATAAAGAGACAATTAGAAAGAAATTCAAGCCTGGATTCTGACAAAATATCAGTGTCTCACTGCTAGTTATAGTTATGTCAAATATCTCCTAAAGGAACATGAAAATAACCCAGATACGGTTTACAGTGATCTTAGTATTTCATATTATGACCATACCAACCCATTCCTCATGCGACCACCAGAGAAAATGGCTAAAACCCATCAAAGTATTATGTCAGCACTCTTCATAAAACCTTTCATTCTCTTCCGGTACTAAATATTTTTAGTGTTTTATCTTGACTATGTTTTCAGAGCAGGAGTGGTGATGGGAGTGACGAAGAAATTTTAAATCTAAGGAAAATAATTCACATTACCAAAAGAGTCTTGATAATAGACTTTTTAAACCAAGTACAATTATTTACAGAATAAATTACTGACAGAAAAGCTTCATCTAAAATTCTGGAGTTGCTACTAAATGAGATCAAAAGTAAAAATATTTTCACTATGAAAGTAAAGAATACATGATGATGTATAAATTTTTAGGAACAAAATTACTTTAACAAAACTACAGGAACACTCCGAATTGCAAACCTGGAGATACAGATTTGCCACTATACACTTACAAACTCAAATGATTCTTCAACCACACAAAAATATTTTCTAGACACTTTCACCTGAAGAGCAACTTAATCTTTACTTTATATTCATAATCTAATTCACTAAAATAAAGTGCTAACAAATCTTCCCATGTTTCAAGTCAAATATATGCTTAGAATAGCTAAGTTCTTTAAATAATAAACACTTCAGAAAACATCCTTAGTAGAAATAAATACATTTACACAACAGCCAGTAGAAATGCCTGGCACCTGGTTCCCACTGAAATACTGATTTGATGAAATGAATAACAAAGGAATAAAGAAAAGGAAAGGGGAAGGTAAAGAGAGAGCAGATAAGCTTGGAAGCCACAGTGGCTTGAAGGCTGCTGCTGCTCTGCTGCCTGCTGGGGTTAAGAGCTGCTGCAAGTCCAAAGAGCCCCACACAGGACTCTGCTGATGGACTCCCATAGCCAGTTGCTAGTTGTGGGATTAGTAACCTGCCATCAAAAATGATCTCTATTAAGTCAGTACCATCAAATTCTAGAAAACAGTCAGTAGACAGATATATTTCTGCAAACACCACTGGAATAATTCTGTGATCTTCTTACCAATCAAGTGGGGAAGAAAGGTCGTCTGTATTAAAATGTCTCCAGGTTCAATGTTAGAGAAAATAAAGGGTGATTGTGTATGGGGCTGAGGGTAGTGGGAAGATGTAGGGTTGCATTATAATGCATTAAGTAACTATTATATTGTTACTTACACCAAAATAAAGGTTCCCTTTGTTTTCAAGTATACTAGAAAGCATCTAAAATGCACTGGGTAAAAATTACTACCCAAAGTAAAAGCAGCATATAACCCCCAAGGTGGAAAGAGATAAAGGTATGAAACCACCACTCAGGAAGTGGTAATAGGTAAGTCGTGAAGAATAATTGAAAATGGATAAAAGTTTCAAGCTTTATGAAAATTTCACCTAGTGAGATAAGCTGGTTAGCACTTCTGGGCAAGATAGGAAGCAAGCTGAACTGTGTTGCTTAGGACAATTTTTGGAAAAACAGAAACAGCAAGGATCTTTGGTTACACAGTGTAACTGTGGTTTTTCGACATTTTAATTAATGCCAAACAGTTCATTTTTAATGGTTATTACCTTAAAGTTCAGTAATAAACTCAAATATCTAAACCTAAAGTTGTTGTGGTTCAAAAGTAAGACAATTTTTATTTAATTAAAATGTAAACCACTGGGAATAGTAATTTAAGGATTACACTTTTAGACTTGGGAAACTTAGGAATTTTAAATACTATTTAAGTACTGGATCCACCTGTAATTTTCAAATCTTAAAGTATTACTTTAAGTCTGCACAAAATTTGAACACGTTTTACTTGGCTTCTTTCCAAACCATAGCACTTACACTTTAGGGACCAAGGGAGGGTATAGTGTAAAGCGCTTTAATTTCTTTAAGCATAAAAATCTTTTACCTTGACCACATTTTCAATAGTATATATCCTTCCATGCACAGGAATTCCTCAACTCATTTAAAAGGGAAAAAAACCTGTATTTTAAAACATTAAATAAACGCAACATATTTCTTCAAACTTTTAAAAGCTAGACTTTATTCCTACTTTTGTATTTAATATCTTAAGACACCCAAAGTAAAGGAACAAAAAAGACATAAAAACATTGGGATTGATGCTTCACATTTGGATTGTGTCTCATATTCTAATCACCTTAATAAACGAAAGATTAAACATATAAAGTAAGACTCTTGAGTTAGTTTCAAATCGCAAACCACAGGCTTTCTGAGCAATCAAAATAATTTAAGTAAGCAATAATCTAAAGTTCATTGCCCTGAATATTCAGTGATAAGCCATTAAATACGAATGGTTTAACATTTTCAAAATACTAC
This sequence comes from Mustela nivalis, assembly GCF_964662115.1. Lineage (NCBI taxonomy): Eukaryota > Metazoa > Chordata > Mammalia > Carnivora > Mustelidae > Mustela > Mustela nivalis. The sequence goes on along the minus strand of NC_139021.1, from coordinate 22,292,152 downwards.
TATGAATATCAAAAAAGAGATCAGTACCCAGGAGAATTATATAATTCAGTGTACAGATTCTCTCTAGTTACCTACCTACACACTGTTTCATTTAAAATGAAATATATATGAAATGTTTTATTAAATATTTACAATTCATTAAATATTGTATTTAAATATTTATTAAATATTTTAAATAGAGCTAAGTGCAGCATGCGTCCTAGGTTTCTATAAACATGGCACTAAATTATTGTCAGGAATCCTTTATGTATCAAAACAGCCTAGAAAGCAAAAACAGCTTCCCTACCTGGATATGAAATCAACAACAAAATTTGAAAAATATTGTCAAGGAACATAATTATCACTGAACAATAAAGGTGCCAAGTTGAATATATATTAAATAATTTGTTCTTTGTCTCTAGAGATGCTTGTTATTCATGAGGGCCCAGAAATGTGAATAATTCCAACAAACTCACACGATACAATTTCCTTAAAAATCACTTAAAATACAAACAACACCCACTTACAAAGTCAAACTTCACCTCTCTTACGAAGTCATAGCCAAAAGGAATTAGGAGCTGGTACCGGAGTGTTCCCCTCACTTTTTGTCCTCCCTCACTCTAGACTTCTATCAAGTCGGTTTCACAATTCTTTACACATCTCTCCCACTTAAAATCGTTCAAAGCAGTAACCAGGATTTCCTATCTTTGGATCTTTTCCACCACCCATTCATGTAATTTGCTGAATAAATGTCAAAATGAATTACTAAGAATTAATTTTTTTCTGAGATATCTGAAACTTTTTATCATACCTCTTAATGATCTGAGGTCACAAAGTAAACACCCTCCTACTTCTCCAATAAGGTTCAAAACACACTCCAAACGGTCTGTATATATTTCTAACATTTGCACCAAGAAAAGCTCTTTGAGAAAAGTGCATAACAGGATTTTTTTAAGAAGTGAATCTGTCGAACAGATCACAATGATCACTGATTATTCACAGATAGAAAATAATACAAAATAATAAGTAAACATCATATCCTGTCACAAAATGTCCCTATCTGCGTTTAAAAAAAAATACGAAAGCTTTCTCTATCCTGATTCAACTCTTCCTGGAACCCATAAGCAATACAAAGCCGAAACTGTAATTATTGGGGAGATTTCAAGCAGTTCTGCCCTGGGTGTGGACTACAGGCAAACCAAGAAGAAAGAGAAGGAAAGTGAGAGTTCAGGAAGCAAGTGATTAAGCAGAGATTTTCCCCAATGCAAACTATGGCTTACTTACATGGAGAGTGTTCCAAATAAGGTAGTTAGATAAAACCTACTCTCTCTGAAGCCAGTGATAGAAAAATATAACACCTATGCAGTGAAAAATTACTCCCAGTACATCTTAAGGTAAATTCTGGTTTTGCCAATTCGTATTTAACCTTTGAAAAGTATGTTTAATACTCTACATGACTGCTTTTCTTTTGGAAGTTTAATGATAACAAAATAATTATATTTAACAGTCTAAAGTAGTATCTCTTATCCTAATGCCAAACTTAAATATAAAATAACTTTCAAGTACCTGAAAATGAACAAAAAAGCCAAAAGCTATCTGTTTGTCTATATCACGTCAATGTGTAGAATAACTCCAGAAATTCTACATGCCACACACGTTCATACTGTCTGAGTAAGTGAGGCATCATTTCATTCCCCTAACTGCATTTTAGCAGTACAATATAGTCTTCATGCTTCGTTTTTGAAGAAAACTTATTTGAAGTCTCAGGATCATCCTTTGGACTGACTTAAAGAGAACAGAATAAAAAATCTGTCCATTCCAAATATGAAAATTATGGATTTGGCTCCAATGCTGAATAAAGTAAGCTTCTTATATCACCTGCAATATTAAATTGATTTAGTCTGCTGAAAAATAAGACAGTGAGTTATTGGATCTGTGTTTAATTCAGTGCACTTTATAACATATTTAAGGAATTCAGTTGTATAAAACAGTATCTGAATCTTATCAGATGAAAATATTTTTCCCTTTTAGCAAGCCTCGGGTTGCATGTCTGAGAAAACAAATTAGTCTCCAGTTCTCCTAAGCTTGATAATAGTGCCCCCTAATGGGAATTTTAATATGAGTCTTTCTACTCAGTTTTTAAAAAAGCATATATTCTCTAATATGAGCAAGTTATCTTGCTTTTAACTACAAAGTAAATCCTGTAATATAAGTATATCACGATTTAAGCTACTTAAAGGAGAGTTATCACATGGGAAAAAACAAAAAGTGAATTCATGGAGAGAAACATAAAAAAATTCAAGCCACAACAGTTTCCTTGGTTTTCAATCACCCTATTGTAACATAATCCAAGGCGGCACTGATCTCATAAAGAAATTATCCTTCAGCTATGTTTCTAGTACTGAGTAAGTGAGCAATTAACATGTGCTAAATGAAAGGTAGTACAGAGTCAGGAAAAAACTAGTTCAGAACTGAAGTCATTCAATGTCACACAGGTCTAAGTATAGAGCTGGGATTCCCACCCAAGTTTTTTGGCCTCATACCATTCATTACCTTTCCATAATACAGGCATACCCTGCTTTTGGAAGTTTGCGGTATACCACTTCATTTTTCTGAAAGACCTACTGAAAGAAATCCAAAGAGAATTTTCACTTAAAAAAAAAAAAAAAAGACAAAAAGCGAAAATAACATTCGGCATTTGTTTTGTGGTGAGCTGTTAGAGGCAGCACACATGCCAAGCAGCGAGAGTGGCCCTGACAATCCTCCCCAGCAGCAAGCCACCCTAGTTCTGAACTGTGCCTGTGAGCATCTGTGCTTTTTATCTTGAATTATCTTGTGCATCCATTAGCAAGATGTGTACTAAGGTACAAGAAAAGCCTAACAGAAGTTATTTTTTGGGTCTGGGAATGCTCAAATGTTTTTCCATATAAATTAACGGTAACTGCTTCTTCGCTTTGTGACAAAGGTTTCATAAAAACACTCTACTGTCGGGCGCCTGGGTGGCTCAGTGGGTTAAGCCGCTGCCTTCGGCTCAGGTCACGATCTCAGGGTCCCGGGATCGAGTTCCGCATCGGGCTCTCTGCTCAGCAGGGAGCCTGCTTCCCTCTCTCTCTCTCTCTGCCTGCCTCTCCGATTACTTGTGATTTCTCTCTGTCAAATAAATAAATAAAATCTTAAAAAAAAAAAAAAACACTCTACTGTCACACAAACCTGTACCTGACTCACAAGTCTGCAACTGAATTAAATGTTTTTCTTCCCTAATATCTATAGAGAGTTCCCCAAACATCAACAACTCAGTGGGGGTTGGGGTAAGGTAAAGGAAAAGTTCATTAACAACTCAATGGGGGGTTGGGGGGATAAAAGAAAAATTGATTAAAAAAAAGGAAAAAGCTACATCTTCTGATACTTTCCAGATGCACCAGTAAAACATATACCCATTAATACAGTGTTTTTATTACAATGACCATAATACTTTCTGGACTCACAGTCCATGTTAAGGACAACAGTTAGAAGGGATAACCAACAAACAAAAAGTCATCTATTTATGATAGAAAGAGACAACCAATTACCTTCCTCTTTAACCTGAAGGGAGAGGAAAAATAACATTATACACACACACACACACACACACACACAAACTGGTCAAACTTTCTTAATGGGCTGGACAGTTAAAAAAATAATTCAGGTTTGTTGCCCATATGGTCTCTGTCACAACTAGCCAGCTATGCCACTGTAGCAGGAACACAGCCACAGAAAATACATAAATGAATGGGCATGGCAGCGTTCCAATAAAACTTTACATGCAGAAGCAGCCCCACAGATTGTGGCTTGTCAGCCCTTAATTTAAAACATTTCACTCAGGGGCCACAGATTTAAAAATCTCCACTTTACATGAGGCACCAAAACAAAAACAAAGAAATAAACACCTAAGCAACTCAAAATATGTAATCATTAAAATTACAAAATATTTAGTGAGAACTTTACTTCCATAAGGTGAAAGGTGAAAAAGGTTCTCTCCCTAAACAAATACTAGTTTTAGTAGGCATAAATAACAGAAAAGGAGTATGTAAAACAATGGGTGTTTAGAATGATTTAAAATAATCAACATGCAGGGCTCTTCTATTCCAAGATATATCCATATAATGAGAAAATTTAGCTTTTACCTAGGTTTGATAAAAATCTAATGGTGACTACATAGTAAAGGCTATTCAGGTAAATAAATAAATAATGTGAGAGAACCTAAAATTCCAGACTGACTAAATAAGGGTAGGAAGAAATAATAATATCGCAGATTTTTCACATGCATAAGAAAAATGGCAAATCCTACTCGCTTCTAAAGATAAATCAAGAAAAACAAATTCAGTTGTTTTACCCAAAGAGCAGATTTCACTTACAAAATATGATGCTCCCCATTCTATATCCTTTAAACACTGGCTTTCACTTCACTAAGTGTCCAAAAGCAGTAACAGGAAAGTCATGAGACTTGGAATCAGGCAGAGAAAGATTTCAAGCCCTGTTCTATAAATTCCCAGTTAAATGATTTTTGACAAGTTATTTGTCTTATTGAGGATCAGTTTGCTAATATGGAAAATGGGACTGATAAAACCTTCAAATGTGCAGAATAACAACTAATTATAGGCAATGTACACATAGTACACAGCACGCAATGTCCAGCAATTTTATTATTTAACACTAAATTGAAATTTCTTATGCCCATATTGTTAAAACTTTTTAATGAGCTTCTTAAAGTACGTGTTCATAAAATAGCATACTAGTCAATTACCTGAAAGCCTGTAAGATAAGTCAGCATCCAGTGATCAACATCTAAAATTAATAATACATTCTGCTTACACAAATTCTAAATTGAGATTTTTATAAGACAAAAGTAATTATTTGAGGTAACTATGTGACAATATAAACTGTTCCAGAAAGGATTCCACTCCCAACTATGCCACTAACACACTGAGTAAGCCACTTCAAGTGAACCCCTCAGACTCATCACTCCCAAACCAAAAAAGCTATGTTAGCAATCCCTTGTCTTCTTCAGTCTTCTAGCTCTAAGAGTTATTACTGCAACATAATTAAGCCTTTCCATATATGCTAGTAAAGAAAGGAACTTAGATATCCTAACACTGCCAGAACGGAGTGTAGAGAAATCCCAATCGTAATCTGATAGCATTACAGTAGTTCAGATGAAATATTACAGTGGAGAGCTTGGCCGGCTTAAAAACAAAGAGGTAAATATTGCACAAAAGTTTTTAAAAATATAAATACTGAAAGTGAGCCTGGGTGGCTCAGTGGGTTAAAGCCTCTGCCTTCAGCTCAGGTCGTGATCTCAGGGCCCTGGGATCAAGCCCTGCATCAGGCTCTCTGCTCAGCAGTGAGCCTGCTTCCTCCTCTCTCCCTCTCTGCCTGCCTCTCCGTCTACTTGTGATCTCTGTCTGTCAAATGAATAAATAAAATCTTAAAAAAAAAAAAAAGAAAAATATAAATACTCAAGTGCCTAGAATAAAATAGCTTTGGTTAGTTTCTAAAGATATTACTTTAAGGAAAAAATTATTTTTGTAGACCAAACTGCAATATCAAGGTACTAACCTTAGCAAGAACATGTTTTGTATCTATTATATCTTCAAGGTACTATGAGTATGTGAAATCAAATTACATAAGTAACATTTTATCCAAGTGAAAAGTCAACAATTAAAAACTGCATAGAAAACAAATCACAAAAAGAAATATTCAATAGCACCAAAATGAATAAAACACCTGGGAATATAACTTGTATGCTGAAAACTAGCAAACAGCTAGAAGAAAGTAAAAACACCTGTGTTTATAGACGGAAGATTTAATATTGTTAAAATGTCCGTATTACCCAAAGTGACCTACAAATTCAATGTAGTCCCTATCAAAATCCCAATGGCATTTTTATGGAAATAGGGGAAAAAAATCCTAAAATTCATATGGAATTTCAAAGAACCCTAGAGAGCCAAAATCTTGAGAAAGAAAAACAAAGCCGTGTGCCTCACACTTCTTGATTTCAAAATATACTACAAAGCAACAGTAATCAAAGCAGTATGGTACCAGAGGAAAATGGAAGATGTTTCCTATCATTGGTCATGGCAATAATTCCTTGCACATTACACCAAAAGCACTAACTACAAAAGCAAAAACTGACAATATTGATTACATCAAACTAAAAAGATTCAGCAAAGGAAACACTCAGCAGAGTAAAAAAGTAACCTACAGAATGGGAGAAAATATCTGCAAACCACACATATGATAAGGTGTTAATATCCAGAAGATACAAAGACCTTCTTCAACTCATCAACAATCCTAAAAACCGGCAAAGGACCTTAACAGACATTTCTTCAAATACAGACAACTTGAAAAGATGCTCAACATCATTATCTATCAGGCAAATGGAAATCAAAATCAACAGTGAGATGCTACCTCACACCTGTTAGAAGGATCACTATCAAAAAAATAAATAACCAGAAAATAAAAAATTTTGGAGAGGATATGAAGAAATCAGAACTCCTGCACATGCTGGTAGGGAATGTAAATTGGTGTAACCTCTCTGAAAAACAGTATGAAGTTCTTCACAAAATTAAATACTTAATTAAAAATTAAGTATGAAGTTCTTCACAAAATTATATAAATTAATTATATATAATTACTATATATAATATATAATTATATATATTATAATATATATATATATAATTACTATATGATCCAGGAAATCCCATTTCTCTGTGTGTGTGTGTGTGTGTGTGTGTGTGTGTATATATATATATATATATATCTCCAAGAGAACTGAAAACAGGACCTAAGAAAGGTATCTGCAACATTACTCAAAAGAGCCAAGAGATAGAAATAAACTAAATATTTATCAACAGACAAATGGATAAAGTGGTATATATATACCACTGAATATTATTCAGCCTTAAAGAAAGGATATTCTGTCAAATGCTATAACATGGATGAACCTTGAGAACATTAAGCTAAACTAAGTGAAATAAGCCAGTCTCTAAAAAGACAAATATTGCATGATTTCACTTTTATGAAGTATTTAAAAGAGTCAAACTTTTAGAAACAGAAAGCAGATGGGACACCTGGCTGGCTTAGTCAGTGGAGTGTGTGATTCTTGATCTCAGGGTCACGGGTTCTGAATTCTATACTTTGGGTATAGAGATTACTTAAATATAAAATCTTTTCAAAAAACAAAAAGGAAGGAAGGAAGGAAGCAAATAAACAGAATGGTGGTAGCCAAAGGCTGGCAAGGGAGAAAAGAGGAGGAATTGGTCAAAGGATGTAGAGTTTCAGTTTTTTCAAGATGAAAAACTTTTAGAGATCTGTTCCAAAACAACCTGCGTACAGTTAACACTCTATACCTTACACTCAAAAATGGTTTAGAATGATAAATTATACTACTTGTTCTTACTATAATAAAAAACATTATACAGAAAATGACCCTTCAGTGTTCAGACAAGTGGGAAATTATTTTTAACTAGATTTTTTAAAAAATCTCTCAAGTTATTGACCTTAGCCTTTGGTGTGAACTTTAACTAGTAACGGCCTTTGTTGGCAAAGCAATTATACCTGCAGTGTGCCATACACATGCACACAAACACACAAAGACCTCCTGAAATTCTCAGTGTCTTGTTTCTGAAATCGATAGTTAAACTCATCTTAAAAGTCAAGTCAAAATACTACAGAAAAAAATGAATGCTGGACACATAATGCTGATCCCTACCCTTTACAGTTTAAGTTATTTGAAAGCTGGTTTCATCGTGGTAAAGTTAAGAAAAGCACAGCTCCTATCTAAATTATTAAAATCAGAATCTCAAATTCCACATAAGGCCAAACTAATGAAGTTTTTTTAATATAAATCTTCATTTCAAAGAATTTGCATAATTTTTTCAAGAAACTCAGTAATCAAGTGAACTAGGCTGGCGTGACTCCCAGTAAGAAATAATCGAAGGTTATGGTGAGAACTATATTAAAAACCATTTATGGGGGTGGCGTCCAGGTATTTCAGTCCATTAACCATCCAACTCTTGATTTCAGCATTCTCAGGGTCATGGGATCAAACCCAACTTTGTGCATCTGGCACAAAGTCTGCTTCAGACTCTCTTACTCCTCCCCACTGTGCCTCTGCTCACTCGCATGCATTCTCTCCCACTCCAAAATAAAAATAAATAAAATATCTCAAAGAAATAAATTTAAAATAAAAACCTTTTGTATGCATTGCAAAGACACATGAAAGGAATACCCTTACCTTCATCAAAGTCCGCATCATCTTCTGTGTGTTGTGGGAAAGGAAAGCAGTTGGTAATTTCAAGACGATCTTCTACAACCAAGCCCAAAAGCACTCCTTGAACCACTTCAGTTCCTTGTCCTTCTTCCTGATAATGTTTTATTATTTTTAATACTACCTAAAAGAAAATAACAGAAGTGAGCTTAACAACCATCCTTACAGTTTGTATTTCATTTCAAAGGAAAAAATGAACCATACTATGGGTCTGCAAAAATCATAAAATTATATAATAGAACTAAGTTTCTTATGAATCAATTCCTTTACTCTGATACAAACAAAAAAACTCACATAATCTAAATATATATCTGTAACTTCTGGAGTTTGAAGATATGTCAAAAATGTCCACGTACACCACTCATGACCTTCAGGTCAAGGCTTCCAAAAGGTCTGGCATCCAGGAGCTCCTTCAAACAGTATTACCTCAATCCAAAGTTATTACAGAGGAAGTGCTCCTATTAGTGTCTGTTAACAGCATGATAATTTCCTGACAGAGATAATAAAACCATCAATAACACACAGAGATAAAAAACTCAATTACCTGAAAACCTGAAAGCAGACTGTTCCCTTGACAACTTCTCAATACCTCAACATGGTTCCTGAACAGAGTATCTCATTATTCCAAATAAGCAACAATGGAAACGTTTGGTAACAAAGAAAACAAAACAAAGACTCTAGCACCACCTGATTTTCCTCAACCAAGATACACCACATAACCTCTAATGGAAAACTGGCTCTTACATTACTCTGTCCTTTAACATTTCCATAAAGATAAAGTGGTAACACTCTAAGGCTGGAATACTTTAAAAGTTCACAATACCAATAATCATTAGTTATAACTCCTAGAAAATAAGGTTTTTAATATATTAAGTGCTTTGAATGGCACTTGGCACACAGTATTTAGGAACAGTAGTAGTAACAGTATTTAGTATAAACACATGGCCTGAAGACTAAAGGGCAACACGATCTAAAATACATAAGTCCTCAGAAGGAAAAATAAGTCTAACAAAAAAATGCTAATTAGTATTTCTTGATTAGTGTTTTACTTAAAACACATTTTGACAAAAATTAATCACCAATAACCAGTTAACTAAAAGGTTACAATCAGTGAACATTATGTGCTAGGCAACATTCTAATTATTTCATGTGTATCACCCAATCATGTAATTCTCAGAACTATGTTAAAAGAAAGGAATATAATCATTCTACAAGTAAGACAACGAAAGCAGTGGGACACCTGAGTGGCACAGTCAGCTGAGCATCTGCTCTTGGTTTTAGCTCAGGTTGAGATCTCGGGCTCATGGGATCAAGCCCCATATGTGGCTCCATGTTCAGCGAGGAGTCAGCTTTAAGACTGTATCTCTCCTCCCCTTTCCCCCTCCCCTCTCTCACTTTTCTAAAATAAATATTTTTTAACTTCACTTTCTATTTATTTTTTTATTAACATACAATGTATTATTTGATTCAGGGGTACAAGTCTATGATTCACCAGTCTTAACACAATTCACAGCACTCACCATGGCACATACCCTCCCCAAATCCATCACCCAGCCACCACACCTCACCCAGCCTCCCCCCCCCCCAGCAACCCTCAGTTTGTTTCCTAAGATTAAGTCTGTTATGGTTTATCTCCCTCTCTGGTATTATCTTGTTTCATTTTTCCCTCCCTTCCCCTATGATGCTCTGTCTTGTTTCCCAAATTCCTCACAGAGAGACCATAAGATAATTGTCTTCCTCTGACTGACTGACTTTGCTTAACATAATACCCTCTAGTTCCATCCACATCATTGCAAATGGCAAGATTTCGGGGGTTTTATGGCTGCATAATATTCCTGTGTGTGTGTGTGTGAGAGAGAGAGAGAGAGAGAGAGGTGTGAGAGAGAGAGAGAGAGAGAGAGAGAGAGAGAGAGAGAGAGACACATCTTTATCCATTCATCTGATCCATTCATCTAATGATGGACATCCGGGAGAGAGAGAGAGAGAGAGAGAGACATCTTGATCCATTCATCTGATCCATTCATCTAATGATGGACATCCGGGCTCTTTCCATAGTCTGGCTATTGTGGACATTGCTGCTATAAACACTGGGGTGCATGTGCCCTGGTTCAGATCACTACATTTGCACCTTTACGGCAAATGCCCAGCAGTGCAATGGCTGGGTTGTAGGATAGCTCTATTTTCAATTTTCTGAGGAACCTCCATACTGTTTTCCAGAGTGGCTGTACCAGCTTGCATTCCCACCAGCAGTGTAGGAGGGTTCCCCTTTCTCTGCATCCTCTCGTCAACACCTGGCGCTTCCTGATTGGCAAATTCAGCCATTGTGACTGGTGTGAGGTGGAATCTCACTGTAGTTTTGATTTGTATTTCCCTGATGCTGGGTGATATTGAGCACTTTTTCATGCATGTGTTGGCCTTTTCAATGTCTTCTTTGCAGAAAGGTCTGTTCATATTTTCTGCCCATTTCTTGATCAGATTATGTGTTCTTTGGATGTTGAGTTTGATAAGTTCTTTACAGATTTTGGATACTAGTCTGATCTAGTATCTGATATGTCATTTGCAAATACCTTCTTCCATTCTGTTTTATTTTGGTTTTCTTGTTTCCTATGCTGTGCAAAAGCTTTTGATCTTCATGAAATCCCAATAGTTCATTTATGCCCTTACTTCCCTTGCCTTGGTGATGTTTCTAGGATGAAGCTGCAGCAACTGGGGTTGAAGAGGTTGCTGCCTGTGTTCTCCTCAAATTTTGATGGACTCCGGTCAAACACTGAAGGTCTTTCATCCATTCTGAGTCTATTTTGTGTGTGTGGTGTAAGAAAATGGTCCAGTTTCATTCTTCTGCATGTGGCTGTCCAATTTTCACAACATAATTTGTTGAAGAGACTATCTTTTTTCCATCGGACATTCTTTCCTGCTTTGTCAAAGATTAGTTGACCATAGAGCTGAGGGTCCATTTCTGGGCTCTCTATTCTGTTCCATTGATCTTTGCATCTGTCTTTGTGCCAGTACCATTACTGTCTTGATGATTACAGCTTTGCAACAGAGCTTGATGTCTGGATTGTGATCCCGCCAACTCTGGTTTTCTTTTTCAGCATTCCTCTGGGTATTTGGGGTCTTTTCTGGTTCCATATAAATTTTATAATTATTTGTTCCATTTCTTTGCAAAAAGTTGATGGGATTTTGATAGGGATTGCATTAAATGTGTAGATTACCCTAGGCAGCATAGACATTTTCACAATATTTGTTCTTACAATCCAGGAGCATGGAACATTTCTCCATGTGTCTTCACGGGTCTTCCTCAATTTCTTTTCATGAGTATTCTGTAGTTTTCTGAGTATAAATTCTTTGCCTCTTTGGTTTGGTTTACTCCTAGGTATCTTTGGTTTTGAGTGCAACTGTAAATGGAATCAACTCCTTAATTTCTCTTTCTTCTGTCTTCTTGTTGGTGTATAGATATGCAACTCATTTCTGTGCGTTAATTTTATATCCTGACACTTTACTGAATTCCTGTATTGAGTTCTACCAATTTTCGAGTGGAGTCATTTGGGTTCTCCACATAAAGTATCACATCATCTGCAAAAGAGTAAGAGTTTGACTTCTTTGCCAATTAGGGTGACTTTTATTGCTTTTTGTTGTCTGACTGCTGAGGCTAGGACTTCCAGTACTATGTTGTATAACAGTGGCAATAGTGGACATCCCTGCCAAGTTCCTGAACTTAAGCTCTCAGTTTTTCCCCACTGAAAATGATATTTGCTGTGGGTTTTTCATAGATGGTTTTGATGATACTGAGGTATGTACCTTCTATCCCTACACTGTGAAAAGTTTCGATCAAGAAAGGATGCTGTACTTTGTCCAATGCTCTCTCAGCTTTTTTTTTTTTTTAACTAATGTATGACATTGATTTGCCGATGTTGAACCAACCTTGAACCAACCTTGCAGCCCAGGAATAAATCCCACTTGGTCGTGGTGAATAACCCTTTTTATGTACTGTTGGATCCTTTTGGCTAGTGTTTTGGTGACAATTTTTACATCCATGTTCATCAGCGATATTGCTCAGTAATCTTCCTCAGTCTCTGTCTGGTTTTAGAATCAAGGTAATGCTGGCCTCATAAAATGATTTTGGAAGTTTTCCCTCCATTTCTATTTTTTGGAAACAGTTTCAGGAAAACAGGTGTTAATTCTTCTTTAAATGCTTAGCAGAATTCCCCTGGGAAACCGTCTTGTTTGTTGGGAGATTTTTGATGACTGCTTCAATCTCCTTACTGGTTATGCATCTGTTCAGGTTTTCTATTTCTTCCTGGTTCAGTTTTGGTAGTTTATACGTCTCCAGGAATGCAACCATTTCTTCCAGATTGTCAAATTTGCTGGCATACAGTTGCTCATGATATGTTCTTATAATTGTTTGTATTTCTTTGGTGTTGGTTGTGATCTCTCCTCTTTCATTCATAGTTTTACTAATTTGGGTCCTTTCTCTTTTCTTTTTGTTAAGTCTGACCAGGAGTTTATCAATCTTCTTAATTCTTTCAAAGAACCAGCTCCTAGTTTCATTGATCTGTTCACTGTTCTTTTGGTTTCTATTTCACTGATTTCTGCTCTGTTCTTTATTTCTCTTCTCCTGCTAGGTTTAAGCTTTATTTGCTATTCTTTCTCCAGCTCCTTTAGGTGTAGGGTTAGGTTGTGTATTTGAGATCTTTCTTGTTTCTTGAGAAAGGCTCATATTGCTATATACTTTCCTCTTAGAACCGCCCTTGCTGCATTGCAAATATTTTGAACAGTTGTGTTTCATTTGTTTCCATAAATTTTTAAATTCTTCTTTAATTTCCTGGTTGACCCATGCATTCTTTAGTAGGATGCTCTTTAGTTTCCATGTATTTGGAGCTCCTTCCAACTTTCCTGTTGGGGTTGAGTTCTAGTTTCAAAGCATTGTTGTCTCAAAATATGCAGGGAATGATCCCAATCTTTTGGTACCACTAAGACCTGATTTGTGACCCAGGATGTGATCTATTCTGGAGAATGTTCCATCTGCACTAGAGAAGAATGTGTATTCTGTTGCTTTGGGATGGAATGTTCTGAATTTATCTGCGATGTCCATTTAGTCCAGTGTGTCATTTAAAGCCTTTATTTCCTTGTTGATCTTTGGCTTAGATGATCTGTCCATTTTAGTGGTAGGGGTGTTAAAGTCCCCTACCATTATTGTATATTTGTGGCTGCGTTACTTTGATTTTGTTACTGATTTATATAATTGGCTACTCCCATGTTAGGGGACAGATATTTAAGACTGTTAGATCTTGTTGGACATACCCTTTAAGTATGATACAGTGTCCTTCCTCATCTCTTCTTAAAGTCTTTGGCTTAAAATCTAATTTATCTCATATAAGGATTGCCACCCCAGCTTTCTTCTGATGTCCATTAGCATGGTAAGTCGTTTTCCACCCCCTCACTTTGAATCTGGAGGGGTCTCCGGGTCAAATGAGTCTCTTAAAGACATTAAGACTTGTGAGTTTTCAGGGTGCTGGGTGGCTCAGTAGGTTAAAGCCTCTTCCTTTGGTTCATGTCATGATCCCAGGGTCCTGGGATTGAGCCCTGCATCGGGCTAACGGCTCACCACGGAGCCTGCTTCCCTTCTCTCTCTCTGCCTGCCTCTCTGCCTACTTGTGATCTCTGTCTGTCAAAGAAAGAAAGAAAGAAAGAAAGAAAGAAAGAAAGAAAGACAGACTTGTGAGTTTTACTACTAGATGATGGGGTATTGACCTATTTTTATTGACTGGGCAGGGGTGGGAGGGGTTCTCTGTGCCTCCTGGATTTTTATGCCTGTGTCCTTCCCCAAATTAGGGAAGTTCTCTGCTGTAATTTGCTCCAATATATCTGCTTGAACTTCTGATATTTCTGGTGATAAACTACATTATGATACTAGGTATCTTCAGGTCAGTAAATACTGTATGATTCCATTCATATGCAATTCTAGAAAATAAAAGAAATCAGACTAGTGGTTGCCTAGGGTCAAGAGTAGACGGGAACAAGGAAACTTTCATGGATGGTGGAATTTTTCTGTATCTTTACATGGTGGTGGTTACACCTGCAAAAATACAATGCTTTGTTTTAGTGTCCCGCCTGATACATTCCTTTTTTTAAATTTCTTTACTTTTTCAACCAACTTCTTATCAATTCTTTTTATAAAATCTTTTTTGATTTTCATCTTTATAAACAAATCTTTAAAAACAAAACAAAAGCAGAGAGAAAGTAAACAGCTAAAGGTCACACAATCAGGAAGTGGAAGAGCCAAGATTTAAACCAAGTCAAGTTCTAAAGCTGTGTGAATATTTTAACTTTAATAACATGGAAAACTATTTTCACGTTAATAATTCAATAAATAATTAAAAAGTTAGTTGCAGACTTCGTGATAAACAGACCCCAAGAAGATTTCAAACAAGTAAGATCCAAATGACAGCACGGAGTTAGCAGGGAAAAGACCTTCATGTGGAAGAAAACCAACCAATTAAGACCTTCAGCACTGTGAAATGTATGAAGTGCACCATATTATACATCCTTATATAAAAGACCTTTCCACTTTTGAAAGGCACAAAATTAAGAGTCATGCGGCTTTGGGTAAGAGTTCCAGCTCCAACATTTTTTTACTAGCTGTGTCCCTAGGGAAGCTATTTGTTCTTCCTAAGTCTTTGATTTCTAATTTGCATCATGGAGTTATTCCAAAGCAATACCAACACTATCAGATATGAGACAATGTATGTTAAATACTTCACATAGGGTCTGACATGCAATAATGTTCAATAAAATATTATTGATTATAAAAAGCAGAACTATTTAACTTCTATTCAGCTTATCTCTCTGCAAAGTGCAATTACTGCATATTTAAAAAAGAAACATGAGTGACTTAGAAGGGATAAAAAGAACTAATTAAAAGTCGTTACAAACACACCTACCAGCTTGTCTAAGTTGCCTAGGTTCTGAGACACTTAACCCTTTAATGAAATCACTGAGTCATGTTGAAGTCAAAGTAAATGAGATCCTAAAAGACAGAGGAGCTTAATGTAGACCTTCAGACAAACTCTAGAACTAATTTCTAAACAGCAGGTGCTTATGTGTGCAAAAAGAAGTGTTGATGACTAAGACCCAGCAGTTTCACAAAGAAGCCAGGCCAAAATAACCTCATTTCCTTTTACAAAGAAAACTGAATTTTAAATAAATTATTATATTTAAAAATGAGTTATTACAGTAAGTAACTTCTAATGAAATGCAGTCTTAACTCTAAAAAAAAAAAAAAAAAAAAAAAAATTTGTAAAGAGCTGGGGGTAGGAGCGCAATGTAACCAAAAAGCCCGGCAGCTTGACCTGTCTGGCCAAAGAATCAATGCAACTTCATACAGCATCAACAGAAGCACCGTGCTCCAAGTCAGAGAAATTATTGTCTCACTCTTTTCAGCATCACTGACCTGTTCTTTTCAGTTCTCTGGGAATGACCAGAGAGAAAATTTACAAGAACAGTATCCAACTGAGAGATGGGAGAATAATGGTGATTTAACCATCTGCTAGAAACAATCAACATAAGTAAGTATACAAAGAAAGGGATAGTGCTAAGAGAGAAAGCTTAAAACCCTGTGATGACAACTAGTTCAATGAATTCAAAGCTCTCTCTAGAGTAAAGACCACCAGGAAGCACACTTTCTAAAAAGTGAGGCACTAGAGGATGTGCCTTACTTTGAAAGGCAACCTAAGGACTCCAGGTGTAGTCTCAGGAAAGAAGGCTTAAATTTTGTGGATAAATTCTCTCTAGCATTTAAGGCTGCCCCAAATAAAAAGATTTTAGTGATCACTAAAATAATTTTCCAACATTTACAATCTTGCCATTATAATATAGTCCGATAAAGCATCCAAAAATATGAAAAAAAAATTATCAAAACCAAGCTAACTCATTCTTCAGTTTGATATCTTACGACCTTATTTCCTACATACATACTAAAATCTCAATTCTTTTGCTCAAAAAGTAAAGTAATGGGCTTGCAATTCAAACTTTAAAGATGTCAAAAGAAAATTCCCAATCAGAAGTAACAAATTCACATGCAAGTTTTTGCTATCTTACAGAAATAACTAAGAATTTATAAATAAAAACATTCCATGGATGTTTTATATTTACAAGACAAAAATCCGTGTTCTGCTCACGGTCTCCTCTCTTAAACATTCTCCTAGAAAGGAAGAGATGTGTTATTCATATCTCCAATACCCAACACAGGTTCTGGCACTTAAAAGACACTCAGAATCTATTTGTCGAAGGAGTAAACATTAAACATTTATGGATCACTTACATCAAGCACTCCACAGTGCCTTACATGCAAGACTCGTTCAATCCCACAAATACATTAAATGAGAAATAATATTTCCTCATTTATTTGCCAGGTGAGGAAACAATCTGACACAAAATTATTAAATAAGGGAGGTGAGATATGGCTTTGGACTTCAAGGTACTTGTAATTACTTCAAAATAACTGAGTAACTTTGTAATAACATGGCTGAAACAGAAAGAATGCAAGGGCAACGGCTCTGGAAGAAGCAGCTATAGCTAGGCTACAGAAGCAAGGTTTCATGCATAAAGTAGAAAAGTTCAGTGTAAGGTTACAGGGTCAGGAAGCAAAAGACACTAAGGGGATGGTGCTAGAGGTCAAAATTTTTGTGCCCTGAATCACCAGAATCAAGTAGCATCAACAGGAAACTGCCCCTTGTTGCTACAATGCAATACAGATTCTAGTCTTGACAAGCACTATTCGCACAGGCCACAAGTTGGGAATGTTCCACCACAAAAGTCCTGTTTCAGTCAAGCTCATCCCCTTTCATTTTCTCTCCCTCCAACCATATGCCTCTGTCCCTAAAACAGTGCTGATATATTTTTAATCAATCCTGTTTATTTACATCATGCTTCCTCTTCCTTTTAAAAAGACATATATGGGGACACCTGGGTGGCTCAGTTGGTTAAGCGGCTGCCTTCTGCTCAGGTCATGATCCCAGTGTCCTGGGATGGAGTCCCACATGGGGGGAGTGTGGGACTCCATGGGGGGGGGGGTGTCCTTGCTCAGCAGGGAGCCTGCTTCTCCCTCTGCCTCTGCCTGCCACTCTGTCTGCCTGTGCACACTCTTTCTGACAAATAAATAAATAAAATCTTAAAAAAAAAAAAAGACATACATGAAGCTCAATAGTCTCCAAAACAAAAACATACTCCTGTATTTTGTTTATAAGTGTCACAAGTGATTCCACATGCTCAAGAGCTCTACATTACTTGTTCTCAGCTTATCAAAATGGCCTGCAGAGCTTTTATATATTTTTTAAAGATTTTATTTATTTATTTGACAGACAGAGATCACAAGTAGGCAGAGAGGAGGAAGCAGGCTCCCTGCTGAGCAGAGAGCCTGGACCCTGAGATCATGACCTGAGCTGAAGGTGGAGGCTTTAACCCTCTGAGCGCTTTAACCCTCAGGCGCCCCCTGCAGAGCTTTTTTAAATAAAAAAAAGAGAGGTCTTCAACCTGGCTACATATTAGAGCCATCAGTGTTTAAAAAAACAAAAGGAAAAAACAAACAAAAAATATAAAATCTAATCGCCTAAATCCAACCTCTAAAATTCAGAGTTAATTTATCTGGGCTATGAATCCTATATTGGTGTTGGTGGGCATTTTATTTCTTTTCATTTTCGTTTTCGATTCTCCAGGTGATTCTAACATCCTACTTCATTTTAACTTCTAATAAGTAAGTATGGACCACCCTTACTTTTTCTGTTTTAACTCCCCAGAGGACTACAGTGCACATAGCTGGTTAAAATTAAGTTTCCTTTCCTCTGTTTTAAGACTCCCTGTGTTGATGAAAAGTGAGTACACTGAGAAACACAGACCCAAAAAGTGAACATTTTATTTAGCATAAATATCACCCTCTAGTAAGAAAACTCAAACCCTACTGGGAAGAATCTCTAGAGCATAGAGGTGAGAGGGAAATGATGCCAGCAATCCATCTGAGAAGCATCATGTCCTTTATGACAGGCTTCATAGCTTGACCCCATATTTAAGACTGCTTATAACCAATGACCAGGTTTGTTTATCCTGTAAATTCATGGGTAAATCATGATTTTCCTACATATTATGCCTAAAGGAGGGAAACAAACTGGCCAGTAGAATCCTAAATTACCAAATTCTTCCAAACAATGCCCCCCGAACCTTGTCATACTCCGGGTCTGAGTGTTTATTAACATAGTTGATTTGCCCTGCACAGTCAGTACTGGTCTCTGAATACATCAACTATCTCTAAAACAGTCTCCCAGCTTTCTGAGATTTGCACACTCTCAAGTTGGGTGGATCTTAGTAAAGAATAGTAAACATATGTCCGGTCTGCTGAATTACCCTAGGGGAACCACTTTTTCTACTACTGTTTATTATTCAGTGCAATTTGAAAGAGCAAAGCAGACCATTTTATAATCTCTAATGAGCACAATGCTATTTTTTAAAAGTGACTTTTTACAAAATGAAAACCTAACCCTGACTAAAAGGCTAAACACAACACGGTATTTTAACTTCGAAGACACAAAGTACTCTCAGTACTACAGGACTATTGAATAACAATCTAAAATACCAAATAAATTCATTATACCAGAAGTCAACAAACCTAAAATTTCAGTTAATAAACTGGATGAATAAAATGTTCCATCCCCCTTAAAATAGAACATTTAGCAGAATCTCTAAGACCTCTCTATCAAAAACCTATCAAAAACTTTCAACTCCATACAAGGGAACAATTAAACAAAGATTATGCACTCTGATGAATCAGAGTAATTTTCTACTAAATATGATGCCCGCCAAGACCAGTTACTACAGAAAGATTTGAAAGCTGTGCACAGAATCACCAAAAGTCTGTTATTTTTGGCTTCCTTCATTCACTCATTAATTCATTCACTTAGGTATGTTTTGAGTGACTTCTACAGGCCAATTACTTCTGACAGGCCTACTGGGAAAATGAAAACTAAAACACAAAGGTCTTTACTTTCATGAGGTTTATATTTTAAAATACGAAGTCTCAAAAGTTTTTGATCCTGAGACCCTTTTAACACTCTTAAAAATTACTAAGGATGCCCCCAAATTATTATATTGATATTTACATATTAGAAATTCAAATTGAAAAATGTTCAAAATATTTATTCACTTAAAAACAATAACAAATATATTACATGCTATCATAAATTAGTTATGAAAAATTATTTTTCAAAATAAAAATCAGGATACAAAAAATGACACTGTTTCACATTTTTAAAAAACATTTACATTTTCAGGGCCCCTGGGTGGCTCAGCTGGTTAAGCACTCTTCAGCTCAGGTCATGATCCCAGAATCCTGGGATCGAGTCCCACACTGGGCTCCCAGCTCCATGGGGTGTCTGTTTCTCCTTCTGACCTTCTCCCCTCTCATGTTTTCTCTCTCCCTCAAATAAATAAATAAAATCTTAAAATAAAAAAATTTAAATCTTAAAATAATAAAATAAAATTGGGGCACCTGGGTGGCTCAGAGGGTTGAGCCTCTGCCTTCAGCTCAGGTCATGATCTCAGAGTCCTGGGGCTGAGCCCTGCATTGGGTCTCTCTGCTCAGCGGGGAGCCTGCTTCTCTCTCTCTCTTCCTGCTTCTCTACCTACTTGTGACCTCCATCGAACAAATAAATAAAATCTTAAAAAAATAACATAAAATTAGGCATAGGGTGACTTTTAAAAAAATTTACATTTTCAGAAAAATTTTAATCCGGATAGAAGAATAACATTGTGGAGCGCCTAGGTGGCCCCAGCAGTTAAGCATCTGCCTTTGGCTCAGGTCATGATCCCAGGTTCCTGCTCAGCAGGGAGTCTCCTTCTCCCTCTGTGTTCAAACACACTCACACACATGGGCTCTTTCTCTAATAAATAAATATTTGAAAAAAAAAAAAAGAATGACACTTTCACATTTTTCGTGACTCCTATTAATATCTAGTTTAATAAAAGGCAACTGGATTCTATTTGCTTCTACATTCAATCTTTTAATATCACACAGCATGTAGCATCTAGAAACCTCCATTAAACACTCATAAAGAATGAGAGTAAAAATGACAAATAGGGATGCCTCGGTGGCTCGGTTGGTTGGACGATTGCCTTCGGCTCAGGTCTTGATCCTGGAGTCCCAGGATCGAGTCCCACATCGGGCTCCCAGCTCCACTGGGCGTCTGCTTCTCTCTCTGACATTCTCCTCGCTCATGCTCTATCTCACTGTCTCTCTCTCTCTCAAATAAATAAATAAAATCTTAAAAAAAAATGACAAATAATGTTAAATCTTACTATGAAAATAGTTTTGACCTCAGAGACCCTCTAAAAAAGTGCTGGGGATTCTCCCCCTTTATGAACCACTATTCCAGAATGATAGTTAAAAAAGTGAATGAAAATTATAGATAGTGAAGCACACTCTGAAGAAAATAAACAGGGAGGTAACCTTAACTGGCACGACCCAAGAAAGGTTCCTCTCTGAGATGACACCTGAGCAGATGAGTGAAGATCAAGCAGTCAGCTTGGGCGAAGAGAATACCAGCTATGGATTTCCAATTAAAATGCTAATATTTACTTTTCATGAAGTACACAAGTCATACATGAGCAGAACTAAAAGGCCTAGAGATGTATTAACACTAGGATGGAAGGGGCACTGGACTTTCACGCTTTTACCAAAAGCGCTGGCATATAAATAATAAATCCAATCTATTCACAGAAATAGCTATGTCTTAAGATACCATTACATTAATTGAAGGTGAGCAATTTCATATAATTTTTGTTGGTGATTTATAAAATACAATGTATCAACAAAATCCTTTCAGGAAATAGTACAATGACTTTTAATCAGAAATGTTTTTAATACCAGTGTCAAAACCAATCTTTACCTGGTAAAATAAAGTCTATGAAGATACCAGACAAAATTCCTCTATTAAAACAACTCTAATAAGGTTCAGGGCTAAAAAGTAAACTATTTAAGAAATATATCTGGAATTTTGGGGCCAGCCTTGTAATATGCCAACTTGAAGTACCTGAATCCCCTCTTCTCCGGCAGACATATGGAAATGCTGAATACACTGCATTTCTAAAAAGTTTAAATAACTGATCAAGACAAGTAAACCAGGGGTGCCTGCATGGCTCAGTGGGTTAACCTCTGCCTTCGGCTCAGGTCATGATCCCAAGGTCCTGGAATTGAGCCCCACATCGGGCTCTCTGCTCAGCAGGGAGACTGCTTCCTCCTCTCTCCCTCTGCCTGTCTCTCTGGCTACTTGTGATCTCTGTCAAATAAATAAACAAAAATTATTAAAAAAAAAAAAAAAGACAAGGAAACCAACAACCAGAGTATTAACCTTGAGAGTTAACACGGCATTACCCACAAGTACAACAGACCTAGATATAAAACCCAAGAGCTGGGGCGCCTGGGTGGCTCAGTGGGTTAAGCCACTGCCTTCGGCTCAGGTCATGATCTCGGAGTCCTGGGATCGAGTCCCGCATCGGGCTCTCTGCTCAGCGGAGAGCCTGCTTCCCTCTCTCTCTCTCTCTACCTGCCTCTCCATCTACTTGTGATTTCTCTCTGTCAAATAAATAAATAAAATCTTTAAAAAAAAAAAAAAAAAAAAACCCAAGAGCTATGCGCTGGATTGCAATCCATTCTCCGTCCTGAATCAAAAGATGGTGTCCTGAATTTCTGAGTCAGGAAAGGGGAACCTGACACCTTTCCAAAAACTTAGAATCTCGTGAAAAGTGTTGGTGGAAAGGTAGAAAACAGTAATTGCAGCATCTTTTGGTTAAATACAAACTTACTACATGACCCAAGTTCCTACTCCTAGGAATTCAGCAGGAGAAATGAAAATACACCCACACAAATGTATGTCCACCATTGCTCAGAACAGCATTATTCAGAGCAGCTAAAAACTGAAAGCAACCCAAAGGCCACCAAACATAGATAAACAAATTGTAGTATGTCCATTCTATCTACTATTTATTACTCAGCTATAAAAAGGAACGAAATACCAGTACAACAGAGAGGAATTTCAAAAACATTAATACTAACAAAAAGAAATCAAACAAAATGCTATATGCTATCTGGTTTCACTTATATGGAATTTTAGAAAAGGAAAAACAAAACTCCTAAGTCGCTGCCTGGGGTCAAGGTAAGGAGGATGATTCTGACTGCAGATCAGCACACTCTACAAGGTGAAGCAACTATTTTACACTTTGATGTGGCGGCAACTGTACAGTTGTTTACAACTACAAAAGATCATCATATGATGCATTTAAAATAGGTGGATTTTCTTCTGTATAAATAATACCTTAATTTTAAAAACCTATACTCATTTCTGAAAAGCAGCAGAAACAATTCATATATATAAACCCACAACCAATTTTTCTCAATTCAGAGTTCAAAGATCTCCTAAAATGCTTATAAGGAACTAAGTAAAAACCCACTGCTATATCCCTGCATTATGTATAACATATGTTTTATATAACTATATATAAACTCAAATTTATAATAACTCATATTTTTAATAAGACTAGGCAATCAAGAATAAATTAAACTGTACTGTTTTAGGAGCCAAAAGAGTATAAGATTTAGAATTTTGCCATTATTTTAAAATATTCTGGAATTTCATGGGACTAACTAGGTATTTTACTGATAATTTCTATATAATTAAAGGCATTTTCCTGGAAGAAAGGTCTGTGGCATTTGTCAGAGTCCCAAAGAGCCGCAACACACAAAGGGTTACAGTTTTGAAACTTAATAGTAATAAAAATTTATTACATACATGCAGTTATGCTTTTATGTTTGCACGAACAAGAATGGTATGGAAGGACATATCTATTACGAATCTTTGTTATTATTTAGTTATAATAAGCATGTACTTGTTTTCAATTCAAAAAATATCAAAAGTTAAGAAAAAGTCAAAAGATTTTAAAACCCAGCAATTACAACAATTTACCACATCAAGTTTCGCCAAAAAAAAAAAAAAAAAAAAAAAAACCACTAATTTCTTTTTGACAACATCAGTGAGTTGACAAAATGATGAGGACGTATCTTGACTTTAGCATGTTCTTTTAGGTATGTTAAAAGGGGGGGGGGTGAATAAGTGGCTTTGAAAGGAGGAGAAAATGAAACAATACAACTATAAGCCTGAGCACCTGCTGACTTTAAATTCTAACCTCTTGTTGATATGGTTACTCTTCACCTCTATTCACAGATATCACTGCATTCATATACACAAATGACTAGACAATATTCATATGTACACACCGCCAAGGTCAAAGAGGTAACTTCTGGATAGACAGACTGGTTTTCAACAAGCAGAGAGATCTGTTTAAGAGAAGCCTAACATAAGCCAATTATAAATGAGCAAAAACATCAATTCAAACTTTGAGCAAACTAACAGCAATAAATCTTCACCAAGAAAAGCAACAGGTTTCCTACTGTCCCTGTAGTAGACATAAAAAGGATCTGTTGAAAGAAATCCCAGTTAAAATTAGGGACATACGTAGTTTTAAACTGTTGGAAATACACCACCATTTTTAACCTTCTTATATAAAGCCAAATTTGTAGGGAATGTTCAGAGGTTGCAACCAGTGCTGTGCACCAAGAGTAAGAAAACACTAAATCCACTTATTCATCTTTTTTAAACAGCTCATAGATAAAAAGAAATATTGAAAGTATTTAGATGTTTTACTACTAAAGCCAATAATAAAAAGGTAAATCTAGTGGTACTTAATAATCACAGTAGTATTTTATATACGGTTCTATTAAATATTATTAGACTCTGGTTACAGGAAGACGCCATTAGCTAAAACAGGTATGCAAATAGTTTGTAACAGGGCTTCTCGGACTATCCGTGGTGAAGAACTCATTTTCTTCCAGTCCCTCACAGACCAGTATTACAGTAAAAAAATAACTTACAAGAAAAGTGACTTTTTTAAAAAAGAGAAAATACAAGCTTTGGGATCACGCTCTTGGCTATCACAGCAATATCATACTGCTATAAAAGTGTCTAAACACTCAGTCACAATCCTGTGCTTATCTCATACAGACAATGAACAGTTCACAAACCTTATCCATACTTAGGTAGCACTGGTTTACAGAAGCTGTAACATTAAGCAGGTAGACCATTCTTTCCTAAGTCCAAAAGTTGAACATTCATATTTTATAATCAAACACTTCTTAATTTACATTACTGATATGAATTCTTTCAAAATATGACAATATTTCAATAGATGTGAACTCCAAACTGTGTGGCTACAGTTCCTCTACCACCCTATGCTGCTTCTACAGGAGAGGACAGGCATACTCCACAGAGGAGGTCAAACCGCTATTCTCTTAGCTCTGATTCCAATCTGAACATTCTATTTTTAAGAGAGGTAAAAAACTTATTTCAGCAACAGGACCCCACTTTGTTTTTTTAAAGATTTTATTTATTTATTTGACAGACGGAGATCACAAGTAGGCAGAGAGGCAGGCAGAGAGAGAGAGGAAGGGAAGTAGGCTCCCCGCTGAGCAGAGAGCCGATGTGGGGCTCGACCCAGGACCCTGGGATCATGACCTGAGCGGAAGGCAGAGGCTTTAACCCACTGAGCTGCCCAGGCGCCCCAACAGGACCCCACTTTAAATCCCAAGCTCTGTAAGACAGAAGTAAGAAAGGGAATTATTTATCCAGTGAGTGAGCCCAGCTGAAGTACCAACATTCAAATGTTGATTTGCTGTCTTCCATTTGTTGTACATGATAACTCTAGAACTAACCTTTATTTCTTTGTGAAAAAAATAATGTTCAAGTGAGAAAGAAAGCTTTAGTATAAAACCTTAAAAATTAATTCTGACTGTACACACAAATGTGAACCTCTGGTCTGTACAAACAGGAAAATCGTATGGCATAGTTTTAGAGGCTGGAGCACTGGAATCCAAAATAAAGTTTGCCAGTTCTGTGGTCTTACATAAGGTGTCTTAACAATCCTAGCCTCACCTATCTCCTTAGAGATTAAGTCAGTAAGTGCCTATCTCACAACACTATCACAAGGATTAAAAGTTAATCCACCCAAAGTATCTAGAACACAGTGCCTAATAAATTCTCAGTAACACATTGGGCTATTATAATAAATATTTCACCTAATCCATTGGCTCATCCATCCACCTATCCAACAAATATTTAGTGAGTGGCTAGAATATGCCACGTATCTTCATGGCATTGACACACTTGCCTTCCCAGAATCTTCAATTTATTCTTCAGAGATCTTTTTCAGTCTAAGATGTAAGTATAACTTACGAAAAATCAACCACCTGACACCAAAAACTTCCAGTTTTGTTTAGACTTATCAGTCATGTGGATCTAGAGCTATTTCTTATGACAGCCAATACCACAGGATTTCAGAACAAGATTTTTAAAATCTGCATCAAAAAGTCAAAGTTGAGAGTAAATGGTCTTTATTCAGAATAGTGGTGTATACATGTGTTTATGTATGCAGGTTCTCTTAAAAACATCATTATCCTGCTAAAAATAAAGACTAGATCCACTTCAACAGTGTCTTAAAAGTCTGCTGGCCATTTGGAGAAGAGGTCAGGCAGGATGCATGACTCCTAGGCTGGCTTCATTCCATTTTTGTAGATTCTGGGAGGTAAGGTCCACAGCCTGAATTTCTCACATCAATCACTGTCAAAGAACAGCTATTACCATAGAAGAATTTTAGTCTCAAAGAAACTGTAATGCCACAGAATCTCCCCTTAGCATATTCTGTAAAGTCAATAACTAGACTTTCATTTAATTCTGGCTTCTTTCACTGACTGATCTGTGAACTTGGCAGTTTTCTTATTTGGTTAAGCCTAGATGATTTTTTTTCTAACACTGAACAAAGAAGGTAGTTACTGCCAAAATGTAAATTCAAAAAGCAGAAAGCAGCATTAGTCTTAAATTTAACACATTTTATGGCTCAAGTGGGATAGGGGTTCCATTTCATAACTGGCTGAGTCAAATAATAAATAGGATTTAAATCACTGCTGTTCAGTTTTGATGTGAAAGAAATTTAAGTAACTTCAATAGCAAAAAAGGAAAAAAAAAAGATATTTTGCTCCTGACACATATGGGATTAGTTGCAATGCTCCAAAACACTTAATCAATATCACATCTATAATATTTCAGTTGAAAGAGCATATTTTATTATTATTCTCTTGGATCTAATGCTCATCAATGGTCCAAAATTTTAAAGTTAAATCAACTAATAATTGTTGGGAAATGGAGGAAAAGGGCAAAGTCTCAAGAAATTCAAGAAATTCTCCTTATAAAAATTCGTCATGAGATAGTTCAATGATGGTTCAATGATGTAATCAAATATACAAATGTATAATCAGAATTAAATGTTAAGTGATGATGATGTTTTATTCTTAACATTAAGTTTTTACTTTACCAACTCAATACACATAACCCATCTGCAAATTTTCCCACATACAGCTGGAAAGTAGTTTTTCCAAATTAAAATGAGTGATAAAAAAAAAAAAAAAAACTCTGCTGAGACAAAATTAATTTCCTCTCTCTTACAAAACAAACCAAAAAATTTCAAAACTGTTATGAGCTATCTACTCCTAACATGTTTCAAGTCTATTATATTGAGAAGCATGGACTACTGCTTAATTAGAAAGCCTTTAGGTGATTTGGGGGCACTTCAATTATAGTCTGTTTCTGCTTCCTTCACAGGAGACAGTGCTTGCTAAAACAAGTCCAGAAGGAAACATTAAAAAGAGTAACTGTGACTGCCTCTGGAAAGAGGGTGGTGAAAGACAGGGATGAAAAGTGAGAGCTTTTCACTACATACTCTTTTTTGCTTTTTGATTTATGTACCTTGGGTACCCAAATAGCTGTTTAATTAAATAAGGTTATTATATTAAAAAGACTTCAGTTTTTATAAAGCACACCACAGTAACACCAGAGGAAGGTGATTATTCACTTTCTTTCTCAAGAGGTCTCTCAGAATCGAACTGAAGATTATACATTTCTGCACAAAATGTAAAACAGGGGGTTTCTTCTATTCAAAGGAAAATATTTTGGTTTTAATTGTTTTAAAGGCTATCCTTAAACCAAACTTGGAAACAGTTACCTACAAGCCTTCATTTGGAGGCTAAAAACAGTCAGTTTATCAAGTTTGATTTGATTTTGTATAATGGGGATTTTCCAAAGGGTTTCTGTATTCTAGGACTACAGCTGTCCTATAAAATAACTATTTACTCAGCATCATTGTGTGTGATGGCCAAATACAAAACAGAATCTGTAAGACCTGCCACATGAGACTTCTGCAATAATTCAGAAGGAGAGTGAGAAATGAATAGTGCAGACAACACAATTATAGACTCACAAAATATGTAAGTGATCCTAAGAGAATCCAAGGGAAACCCTACAGAACAATCAAAGATGATACCAGAAGTCTGGGTGACTTGGATAGATACGGTATCACTAACAAAGGACAAGAAATTCTGTACTGACTTGAATCATTGCAACAAGTATGTTAGCATACTAACAGACACCATTAATTTTAAAAATAAAGACTAAGATTTTTAAAGATCATTACTGTTTTGGCAATGGTGCCAAGAAGCAGCACTCTAATATTCTGTAACCGAGAAAATAAACTATTATAAACTATTCTGGAGAGCAATTTGGCAACATGCTTAAAACCATGCATAACCTTGAAGCCATTAACTTCAACTATAGGTATTTATTAAAGCACAGGAAAAACACTAGAAAAGTAAACCCCCAAATTTTAATGGTGCTATCCTACCCACCCTCATGTTATGAGTTTATAAACCAAGTTATTTTCTTTCTGGTTGGTGTGTGTGTGTGTGAAAGAGAGAGAGAGAGACCACGTGCATCCGTGCTCAATTTCTCCAAACTTTCCTTACAATGAATACATACGGTTTTTGTTTTAAAAAATTGTATTTTAGCACATTACTATAGTCCCATATGAAACTAGCTGGGGACAGGTATAAAGGTATAGAAGACACTAAGAAAACAACATTCATTATTAATCATCAGGATACAATGAATATTTGTGGTGTTTAAGTATTATTTGGAGTAAAACAAAAGCCTTAAAATATTATGTCAAAATACAGCTGACGAATTCAGACTCAAAGAGTAAAAAAGTTCTATATTTTGACTAAGTTAATACTGAGTTACCACTCTTTTGCTGAATCAATTTTTTCTCCTCTATTTTTGGGCTTGGTGCCAACATTAGCAAAAATACAGGGTACTGCTCTTGCATACGCTAGTGTCCATTTCGGCTCTTTCAGTTTTAACAAAACAAGAACACTTTGTCACCATATAGATGGAGAGGTACATTACACTGTACTTTTTGCTCTTAAATCTAACCTTTACAAGATACAACCATTTTACAAAATGATCTTCTACAAACAGTTTATGGGAAAAAATAAAGTTACTTTCTCTGAGGTATATTTCCTCATTCATTACCAAAGGAAATAATATCCAAGTACCATAATTTCAGTATTTTACAAAAGAAAAATTATGAACTAATCTCCAAGAGAAAAGCAAATGCAACCAAGCTTTCGTGTAAGTGCTGAAATCAGAAGCTTTCATCTAAGGAACTATGGCAGACATGGTGAAGTACAAGTGAGAGTATTTGACCACAAAATAAGACCTGGCAAAGACCCCAAACAAAGGCTAATGCTTTGTAGAAGCTTGTTTCCCCAGTATCAAAGCTAGGACTGACCTAAAAGTCCAGAAAAATGCTAGGAAGACTTAAGATCCCTGGTGTTACTCAGCAAAACTCTGGAAATCTCGGATATTAAACTGAAGATCAGAATCTATAATACATAGGAGCTAGCTGAACCCAAAGGTGACAAGAAAAGAAACCTGTAAATACTGTGCACCCATACCCTTTAATATCAAAATAGGCATGTGAAGAGTACATGTGCCATTTCATCTGGGCCAGATAAGCTACAACTGAAGTTAAGATTTTTCACTATCTTCCATTTACTTGGTAAAGCATTGAGTTTGGAATCCCCCTGTCACTATTAAAATCAATACCAACTACTAAACCTGTTACTACAATAATTAAACATCAATAAAAATAATGTATATTAAACTTCTATTTATTATAGCAGGAAGGGCATGCATTATCCTCCTACTAAAGAAGAAACTAAGGCCCAGAGATGCTAACTGACTTATTAAATCATCTCCCCCATGAGAAATACCACATATGCTATGCTCCTTAAGTTATCCCAAGATAGCTACAAGAAACAACATTAATACAGTTCGTCATCACTGATGTATATGCCATAAACACAGGAAGCACAATCAGAAAGCTTTCTCAAAAAGGCAACAGATTTCAACAAGACCTCTGACCTTAAGGAAAAGGAACAAAGTCCAGGATGTCTCCAGGGTTATAAGAATCTTAAAAGCATCCTGAGAAGTGAGACAGACAGGCAAGTAAGGCAAGTAAACTGACTTACTTAAGAATACCTACCGGTACTCCTCAATTCTCTTTAGCTTACCTCCTATTTTCTTCAATGTTGATTCCCCAATATCTTATATCTGTGCAACCCAGTAGCTAAAAGTTGTCCTTTTCCAAACGAAAATATTTACTAAATTGATTTCTATTAACTACAAATCTTCTTCTCAAATATGACAGATTGTTAAATATAAAGATTCTGACATATTTGCTTACTTGCACATTTTAAAGTTTTAAGTCTGTAAGAGAGCTAAGCTTTGGAAAATACACTTTCTGATGCTTGAACAAGAAACACTGGATTAATGCTTTTGTGAACACTACTTCTATTTCCCTTATCCTGACATTCATCAAATCACATAATCTATATGTATATGAGCTTTCCCATTTGTAAAATGGGGGATAATAATGGTTCCCTAATCAGAGTTGTTATATAGCTTCAGTGCTATAATACATATAAAGTATTTTGAATAGTACCTGGCACATAGTAAGAGCTAACATCTACTGAGTCCTTACAATGTATGAAGCAGTTACAGTAATAGAAAGCAAAATGAATCAAAGACAGCAATTTGTGATCTGAGTCCGAACTCTAGAATAAATTCACGTTATGCCCCTGAAAAGCCACTCATCTTCTAGGAGTGACTGAATCATACATATAATCCAGCTAATAATCCAGTTCTATCAGCTTCTGGAGTTCCTAGGATATAATAACATATGTCAAATGTTTTTATCTACTTTAAAAAACTACTACTTACAATTGGTAACAACTTACTTGTCAAAACAAAAATATAACTAAGTGGTCAAAATTGAGACTGCAGGGACGCCTGGGTGGCTCAGTTGGTTAAGCAGCTGCCTTCGGCTCAGGTCATGATCCCAGCGTCCTGGGATCGAGTCCCACATCGGGCTCCTTGCCCCGCAGGGAGCCTGCCTCTCCCTCTGACTCTGCCTGCCACTCTGCGTGTACTCTCTCTCTCTCTGACAAATAAATAAATAAAATCTTAAAAAAAAAAAATTGAGACTGCATACTCAATTTAATCCTCATTCAGAGTATACTTAGCTTCATATTAAAAATTAGCCTCATGTTAAAAATAATGCTAACAAGATTGCTTATCTGGTTTACCAACCATAGCAAATGAGAGGCTGGAAATAAAAGGGATAAAAGACCTATAAAAGTTTAACAACAAAACAGCAGGAAAAAAAGCCAACTAGAAAGACAAATTACTCAAGGTACCTCGAAGACAGGTGACATTATAGAAATAAACAGATGTAAACACCCAAAGAGATTCTCCAGGACTACTGTCCAATATGGGGCAATAAATTATGTTCTTAAAGATAATACTACAGCTTCAAAACATGGCTAAATCTGTGTCCAATGTTCTCCGACTAAACAGGCAGTAATTTACATAACACACTTCAGAAAGATTTACAATTAAAATGGCTAAAATGTAAAAATTTTGGTGCTTGAAAGAATTTCAAGCTATCTGACTGAAACACCCACACATGTGAAGCAACTCTCTATTGAAGTCAGAAAGCTGAAAGAGGGAGCCAAGAGCCACATAATTTTTTTGTTGTTTAAACAATAAAAGGCCAAACTGTATTCTACTTGAAACTTGGGATTTTAGATGAGGGCTTCCATTCCATAAGCTACTATACAGTCTCTAGAACTTCGTGTTCTCTCTCTCTCTCTCTCACACACACACACAAAATACACAGTGATATAGGTCATAGCATAGTATAAGCCCTTCACAAATTTGAATTATTCCTTTCAGTTCACAAAGCACTTCCACCAGTATTTTCTCATCAGCTCAGAATAATCACGAGGTAAGGCAGATAACATCTACCTTTAGAGCTGTTGTAAGAATCAGACATAATCTAACCAAACTTTCCTTCACAGGGTCTTGTAAACAGCAGGTGCTCAATTAACGTTAGTGATTTTTCTTATAGAACAGACACTGATGCTTTAAAAAAAAAAAAAGGAAAAAATTTGAGCGAATTTATAAAGCTCACTGGTCTCCCAGCCTCACTTCTTGTGTTTCTCACCAACACACCATTTCTACAAAGCATTTACTGACACAGTTTCCTCATGATTCATTTTCAAGGAAATTTCTTGTACCAAGAATTGTATTAAATCATTCACAGTATCTGAGTGCTTTCGATGTGTCAGTCACTGTTAATATTGCAGTGAACAGACCTGACATTGGTCCTGCTCTCAGGAAGTTGAAGTTTTAGTGTGAGAAGACAAGCAACAAATAAGTAAGAGAATTTCAACAGTAACAAGGGCCTGACTGGGTGATAAAAGAGTCAATGAGCAGTTGGAAAGTACTTGTGAGGTAACATGTGAATCACACCTAAATGACAAAGTATATAGAACTCTGACTTTTTCACTTATTAATAACATACTTTACCTTAAATCCAATAAAGGAAGAATGAGGTAGCTAACAATTGTAAACTTTAAGATAACTTTTTACATAAAGGGAAAAACAAAATTTAAAAGGAAAAAAATTCGATGGTAATCAGTTTTAAGCACTGAACTATGAAAGAGACAAGTATTTTACAATTTGGGGCACTTGGGTAGCACAGTGGGTTAAGCATCTAACTCTTGGTTTTGGCTCACGTCGTGGTCTCTGGGTAGAGATCAAGCCTTGTGTCTGGCTCAAGTCTCAGCGCTCCCCTGTTGACATGGTTTTGGTTATTTGTTTTTTTTTTTTTTTTATGACATGGGTTTTACATGAAAAGTTCAACAGGAAAGATTAGTTTGCTCTTTTCTAGGAACAATGAGATCACCTGAGTGCTAAGAAGAGCCACTCCTAAAAAAAAAAAAAAAAAAATTAAAAAAAAAAAAGAGCCACTCCTCCATTCCAAGAGGACAGATACACTGAGCACTGACTCCACACAGGAGTAAAAATCTCATTGGCAAGTCTAATGGAAGAGACAATTAAAAGATTCTGGGGAAATACCATTTCACACAGGAAAAACAAGCCATCTAATTGTCCATTAATGGTCAGATGAGGACTATTATGCCATATTCATACAATGAGGCACTCTATAGTAATGAAAAGGAATGAATGATAGCTACAGTCTAGAAGGGACTAATCTTGAAAACAATGTGAGATATGCATTTATGACTCAAGACACAGGAGAACATGTACTACAATTTAATTCATATTTCATTCATACTATTAATATAAACAGGCAAAACAAAACAAATTATTTAGAAATACTCTGTATGGTCAAACTATAAAGAAAACCCAATCTCTGAACTAAGGCTCACAATAGTGATTACAGGGTGCAGATTAGGGATAGGAGGAAAGGATGAAAGAGGGGAAGCGGTTTCAAAGATACTCACAATGTTCTATTTCTCACGCTGAATGGCAGGTAACTCGTTTATTTTGTGATTACTTAAATTATGTATCATAGATACTATTTTGCATATGTGATATATTCTAATATTCTGTATAGTTCTTTGCTAATGCTATCAATAATTTTTCTAAAACCTAAATCAGGGAATTATTGGTGATGGAGATTCTAACAACAGTGAGTTGAATAAATAATGGAAAACCATAATTACAGATAATTCTTTAACCGTTAACTTCAAGAGGAAAAAAGTGGCAACTAAGAATGGAACACAGAGCTATTAAGTGAAAAAGAGAACTAAACATCGTAATATGGTAAAGTCCTGACAATGTTCACATGTTAAGCAGAAGATGATATTAAAGATACAAAAGATTTGGTGAAGCAGAACCAAAGGTAGGAAAGGAAAGGTTCGATACAAGAAGAAAAACAGGTCTCGGCCACTAATAAGATGCCAGGAACAAATGTGATTAAACATCAGACTAACCAAATAGTCCTGTGTTGCTGAAACGTATACTTCCTATGAGGCTTGGAAATAGCAGGAAGTTAAAATCTTGGTAGGCCTTGAATTCATTGCAATATCACTGTAAACATTTCAGGAAGGAAGTTAACAAGATCTAAACCTTCACAGTAAGTGAAATGTTTTAACTGAAGAATGATTAATAGACTGAACAGGGCTAACAGAACAAATCAAGACACCATTAGAACAATCTATAAAAAATATCAGGACATGGAAGTAGGAGCAGTACAAAAATGAAGGGCACCTAGGTGGATTAAGGGTCCAACTCTTGATTTCGGCTCAGGTCATTATCTTGAGGTCATGGGATCAAGCCCCATGGCTGGCTTACACTCACTGGGGAGTCTCCTTCTCTCCCTCTCCTCCCGCCCTCCCCCACACCCTGCTCACATCCCCCCAAAATAAATAAATAAATATTTAAAAAAATAAAACAAAATGTTTTGTTCATTCATCTATTGTATATTTATTCTATATATTCTATATTTCTTCTATGTATCAGTTAAAAGGTTCTGCATTGAAAACATAACACGTGAAAAAGCACAGTCCCTTGCCTGCCATCAGTAGCTTACATTCTGGTGTGGAGTCAAACAAAAAAACAAATAAGACAGTTACAGTCAGTGGAAAATGCTATGAAACAGAGTGTTATGATGGAGGATGATGGGGAGTGCGCTACATTAAACAGGGCTGGTAGGCAAAGCCTTTCTTAACATGGAGCATTTAAGCCAAGGACCTAAAGAATCAAAAGAAGCCACCAAGTAGGAAGAATACGTGAGTATTTCAAAAAGAGGAAACAACTAAAATACTTGTGAATGAAGCCTAGAATGAAGCAGGAGGTGAGTCTGGAGAAAGAGACAAGAGTCCCAGGACCTTAAGAAGATGGTAAGAAGTCTGTATTTTATTCCAAGTGGATATGGTTGATCGCACACAGATAGATGAGAAGCAGATGAATCTGATATATTTCGGAGGTGGAAACAACAGGATTTGCTGAGGGGGAAAATGTAGGTTACTGCCTAGGTTTTCTAACTTGTTCAAATGGTTAGATGGTAGTTCCATTTACTAAGACAGGAGAGCCTAAGGTAACACCAAGGATGGGGAGAGAGGAAGAAAGGGAAGATGGCAATAATCTTATTTTGGTCAAGTTAAATTTGAGATGCCTATAAGATACCCAAACAGTGATGTCAGGAAGGCAGGGGTACTTAAGAATTGCAAGCGAAAACCAAGTCTGGCAAGAAATAAAAACTAAAGATTATCAGAATATAAATAACATTTAAAGCCATAAGAAAGGAACCTGAGGATCTACTACTGTAACTTCTTGTAACACCAATAATAACACTGAAGCAATTAAGATTAAATGGTAACTTACTATGACTCAAACACTGTTCTAGTTATTGACACATATGCAGCCAATTTCAATCCTCAAAACAACTAACATAAGTATAAAAAGATTAACTTAACTAATGTCATTCAGCTAATTTTAGAGATAGGACTCAAACCCAAGCAGCCTGGCTCCAGCAGTGTGCTTTTACCTACTTTTGGTATACCATGTAAAGCAGAGACCTGATAGAAGGATGCCTAAACCCAAATCTCGAGGCATTCCAACATTCCCAGAGAGGGAAAGGAGAAGCCCATATAAGAGAGGTTTATTCCCACTACGTAGTTTCAGATAAACGCTGAACCAGCAGACTCCGAAGTGGCTATAAAGTAAATCTCCACTTGGGAAGTTAAGGATGTCAGGTCCCAGCTGAGAAGCAATGAAGTTTACCCACCTTCCAAAAGCCCTAGATTCGCAGATCCTTCTCGACATCTCCTTCACCTATTTGTCCTCCTGAAGAGTCTTTCTCCAAATACAGACATCTCAAAACAAGACCCCAGGAATCTGTCACACACCCCTAGCCTCTGTTCCCTGTCTCAGCCCTCAACCCCCCCACCACCACCAACAGGTGGTAGAGAAAGCTGCTGTGCCTCCCAGCAAAAAGTGAAGATGAAAGAGAGAGATTTTAGGAGAAAACCTTGTCCCAGTCTTGTCCCCGGCCCAGGGGGAGGCTGCCAAGCAGCGCTTCTGGCGGGACTGAACTAAGGACTGAGCTCCCCACGTGGGCCTGGGGAAACGGAACCCCACTCACCAAGCCATCTATCTGCACTTGCTTCACAGCCGAATCTCCGGACCCGCCTTTGCCTTTGCCTTTCCCCGCCGGACCGGTGGTGGAGCTGGAAGAAGTGGCAGCAGAGCCGGTGCCTTCCTTGCGGGACGCCATCTTTCCAGCCAGACAGGAAAAAAGAGAAACGTGAGTGACCGGAAGCGGAAGTCCGGGCTTTACGTGACGTCACGCACAGTCCAAGGGGCGGAGCTAGAAGGAAAAGCCGGAGCGGAGCTCCGCCCCGCATCTCCTTTCCAGCCTGGCCTTCTTCGCGGAGGTAATTCTTTGCGCATGACCGTTTTGCCTTTGCGGCTTCTTTCTCGCCAAAGGGTTTGAGACAAAATTAGACTTTTTAGAATCTTTTCAACCATATGTTTAGTCAGTCGCCATTAGTCAGTTGACCATAGCAACATTATAGCTCTTGTTTATTGTAGCTTCTCACCTAAAAACGAGTTCACTTTTTTTTTTAATCAATCCCCATTCCCAATCTTCTAAACTATGAAGAGCTGTACAACTCCCATCACACATACTTGGAAACAGATTTGTCCAGCGTCATCCTGTTATTAGCGGTGAGCTGGTATTGTAGTTTGTTTTAGGTAATTTTAGGTAGCAGTCTCTAACCACTTAGAATATACAGAAATTAATTAGACTATAGGAACTTTAATCAGAATAACGAAAATTAATAGTCCTTTGCTATTATTGATTGCATGCAGGATTTACATGAGGAAAGTACTAAAGAAGCTATTTTATGTACCGTGTCCAAGGATAATGCAGAGCATACTCTTTAAAAATAACGCTGATTGGGGCGCCTGGATGGCTCAATGGGTTGAGGCCTCTGCCTTCAGCTCAGGTCATGATCTCAACGTCCTGGGATCTAGGCCCCCATCGGGCTCTCTGCTCCGGGGTAAGCCGGCTTCCTCCTCTCTCCCTCTCTGCCTGCCTCTCTGCCTACTTGTGACCTCTGTCTGTCAGATAAATAAATAAAATCTTTTAAAAAAATAAAAATTAAAAACATATGCTGACTTACAGTTCTCTGAAGTACAGAACTGAAGTCTTTAATACAATATGTGACAGCTTTAGCAAATCACTTTAGATAAGGAGTTTAAGACATTCTTTCCAGATTTCCAAATTTAGCCAATTGCTTATTTATGAAATATTTAATCATTCAGTAGATGTCTATGCAGAACTGATAATTCCCAAATTTATTTTTCCCTAGACCTCTCCACTGAAGTCCACACCAGCATGTCCATCTGCCTATGCAACTTCTCTACATAAATGTTCAATATGCACCACCATTTTAGCCTTTCCAAAACTGAGCTCCAAATACCACCTCCCCCCACATAGTCTTCCTCATGTCATTTGGTGACAGCTCCATTATTCCAGGTGATTAGACCAAAAACGTTGGAATTATCTTTGACTTCTCTGTTTCCCTCACACCCTTACGGGAAACCCTAGCTCCCATGTGCAAGAAAGGGAGTCCTAGGAATTATGATTCCAGCTTAGAGAAAGTTGACATGGTACAAATCCACCCCAACTGTAGGACTACAGGCTGTCTAAAAATCATTTCAAATATAATGATATAGGCACATTGAAAGTAAAATAATGGGAAAAATATATCATGTAAATGTTAAGCAAAAGAATGCAGAAGTGGATATATTAACACCAGATAAAGGAGAATTTGGAGCAAGGGAAATCACCAGAGGTGTTATATAATGATTAAATAGCCAATCACCAAAAACACATAGTAATTCTAAATGTGTATGTCCTAGTAATAAAGCTGAGTTTCTGTAAAGAAAGAACTCCTAGAACTCAAAGAATAAATAGACAAACACATAGTCATAGTTAGAGATGTCAACTCCCCTTTCTCAACAGTTGACAGAATAACTAGAGAGAAAATCAGCTAGGATTTAAAGGAACTCAGCAATACCATCAACAGGATTTATCAATAATATAGAACATTCTACCCAACAACAGAATGCACATTCATTTTGTTATTTTCAAATGTCCATGGGACATATAAACCATATCCTGAGCCATAAACAAAACTCAACAAATTTAAAAGAACTGAAATTGCACAGAATATGTTCTCCAACCACAATCGGTTCAAACTAGAAGTCAAAACGTAAAGGTAACAGAAAATTTTCCAAATACTAGGAAACTAAACAACATGCTTCCAATAACTCATGGATCAAAGAAGTCTTAAGGGAAATTTAAATACACGCACACACACATTGAACTGAATGAATATGAAAATATAAAAGGTCAAAAATTGTGAGACACAGCTACATCAATGCTAAGAGAAAAGTTTATAGCTAAATGTATACAATATGAAAGAGGAACTATCTCCAATCAATAACCAAAGTTCCCTCCTCAAGATCTTAGAAAAATAAGAACCAAATATCTCTAAACCATACAGAAAAATTTAAATAACAGATTGTAGCAGAACACGGAATTTTCTATACTGATCACCCAAAGAAGGTTAGTCAAAGTCATTAAATTGTATTTCTACCTCCAAAAAAAGCAGTTTGATGTTGCAGGTACTAATGCCATTGTAGCTATTCATTTATAGGCCAAAATAAATTTACCCTGTGTTTGTAATAATATGTTCTTCATTTTTTCTGTCACAGGAACGAAACTTTTTAGCATACTTCTACATTTGTTGAAAATATTTCAAATTTAGTCAGAGAAAAAATGAGAGAGGATGGTGAAGGCCTTCCAAAGCAAGCTGTGGGCTGTGCCCATGGGTGACTACCACCTAGGGACAGGAAGCAAAGAATAGCTTGTCATACCTGAATGAAAAAATGAAAAAATAAACAGTCTGACCAGTTCTGCCTTTGTGGCATGTAACTCTACCCACTAGGAAAACACAGCCCAGTGAATGTCAGACTGTGACCAGTCCAGCCACGCCTTAGAACCAGCCTGTGTTGAAAC
The DNA here is from genome assembly GCF_964662115.1 of Mustela nivalis. NCBI lineage: Eukaryota > Metazoa > Chordata > Mammalia > Carnivora > Mustelidae > Mustela > Mustela nivalis. Next base: position 22,253,418 of record NC_139021.1, on the reverse strand, counting down.
TGCCTTCCTTCACTTGGCTAAAGCTTACTTAAACCCCCTTTCAATGTAGTAAACTGAGAGTCAAGACTCCAACGGTGAGCCAAAAGGATTTTTTAAAATGTCACTTTATTCTTCTTTGGTATACAGATTAGCCAAAGGGTTTTTTAAAATATCAGTTTATTTCTATTTAGTTGTTGCCTGCTTCCAGATCTATATGGAAGGCAAGGTTCCTTTGGACATCTGAGCTGAGCAGCGCTCTTGGTCATGGAGTAGATAGGTATAGGATGGACTCTGTGTCTATGTCTGCTCAGGGCTCACAGCTAACCTTTATAGGAACAACTTGGCATTTGTTCTTGCTTTTGAGGAAGGAAATGGGTAGAAAGTAATCTGATCTTACTATTTACTGTCCCTTTGGGAAGTAACTGTGTATTCATGACATAGAGCTAAGGGGTCCTCCTTCTCTAGTACCCATTGGAAACAAAAGAAGCAAGGAAACTTTCAAAGCGTTCAGCATAAGATTCTGTAAGGTATATGTTCTTACCTCTTCTATATATGTTCTTTTCTAGCAAAGGCGCACAAAGATCTTTTCTTCTCTTGGGAAAGAGATGTGATTATGTGATGGTTATGAGATCTCCAAAATATCAGATTATACCTTCCTTCTTTTAGGAGTCACAAATATCAGGGAATAGAGAGAAACAGGAAGCCTACCCTCCAACAACGATCATTCATGAGGAGGGGATCAGACTCCCTATTCTATGGAAATGGGAGGGAATGGCAATTTCTCGCCCTCCCCAAGAGACTATATAGTGTCATCATAATTAACAAGCCAGGTCTACACACAAAAATTAGAAGTTAGCAAAGCCAGAAGAAAAAACATATAAATAGGGAAAAACTAAAGTTCTGGATTAAGTTAATATACTTTTTAGAAGTCCACAAACATTCATTTGGCCAAAGAAAATCATCTGGCTTAAAACCCTAAACACTTTACTTAATATTTAACTAGAGTGGAAAGACGCCTTTGAGAGATGCTGAAAGCAGATAATAACAACAGGTTTCTGCATCCTAGCTTCTCCACAATGTTGTCCACGATAAAACGAGAACATATGCAGAACATCTTAAATTTCCTTAAAGCAAGGTGTTACACAAACAATACCATCAGTTTTCCTTTTACTTATTTTTTTTAAGTAACCTCTATGCCCAAACTGGGGCCTAAACCCACAACTCCAAGAGTTGCACATTCCACCAACTGAGCCAGCTAGCCACCTCTATAATTTTCCTTTTAAAAGGTATTTTTTGGGGGTGCTGGATTTAGCAAATATTCCATCAGTTGGGTCACATTGGGCTGCAAGTAACAAAAAACAAGTACACAAAAACCCAATTTTAATTATTTTAAACAAGAAGGAGATGTACTCTATCACATAACTAGGGCATATTGCAAATAAAGTAACATAAATTCTCCAGTTCCATATCATTATGATACCCTTGACTCTGGTTTCTAACATGTTTAGTTCTGTCCATAGACTGGCTACCCCCATAATTTCAAAACAGCTGACAGTAGCAATGGACACAATGCACTTCTTTTTTTATGTTTATTGCAAGAAAAAGAAAACCTCTCCTCCAGCCATGGGGAAAAAAGATCTTTCTCTTTAGTCTGATTGGGATCAATTTAAATCATGTGCTTCCTTCTGTGTACATGTGGACTGAGACTTTGTGAGGCCATTGTTTGAAGAGCTAAGTAATTTGCTCAGCATCATGAAAGGAACAATAGAGGCAGTAAAGACAGAGTCAATAAAAAGAAAATAATATTGATTTATACATATGACCCAGATGTGGACATTTCCTATATGTTTGTTAAAATAATAATTTAAAAAACAACATTTGGCCTTCTTGTCCCAGTATTTTGATATATGAATTACCAACTAATATTAAAACAAGGTGATATAGCATTGAAAATATTTGCACAGATCCTAAGAGTGATTTTTTTGTATAATATAACATAATTAATACCTTGTATTGGTGTAATTTAATTATAAATATGAGACTTTGAAATAATATTCTACTGGATTATTGAAAGTCTCTTTAGTTTCTTGCCACCAGGAGTTCAGTTTCTGCCCTGAAGTCCTCCTGCTGCTTAAAAATATATACGAAACCATGAGTGAAATGGTTGTCTTCAACATTTTTTTCAATATAAATAAATAGTGTTTGTAGAAAATCCTTTTAATGCCATAATCTGACATTATTTTTGGTCTTTAAACTCCTTTAAGTAACAGAAATAATATTTGCTTACCCAGAGTAATTTTACAAGGATTCATTAATCTCCTAAAATGCTTGGTAAGTTAAAATGAAAGCCCCCATACGGTCAGTACGAATTTCCCTACCAGTTTCAGTTATGATTTAATTAAATTTGAAAGGCAAGTTTGTTATGCATCAAAATGAAATAGTTTGCACATTGCTGCCACTTTTTAACTTTTCCTCTTCTCTACCAGTTTTCAGTTTTACCACTTTAATTAATACCATTAAACATTTTGTAGTAACATTCCAAGGTAGAACCTTGTTTAGATCTGTTATAGTGAAAGGCTGAATTCCTTTCAACTTAATTCCCAGGGTAGTAGTTGTTCTCTGTACGATTTCATTGAAATAGACTATTACAGCGAGTAAATTTGCTAGTACAATATTACGGCCATCTGATAACCAATGGTGGACTTCCTGACTACTGTCTGGTAGAAAAACCATGGACAAACAGAAACCCCTTGACACTTTTTTCTAAGAGACATTTTCTTTATTGTCATATACCCTGAAGGAAGAGCTCACTGGTACTAGCTGCACCAACAGACTTGCTGTCTTTAATTGACAACTGGGTAGCATTAACATGTCCTTGATGTTTCTTGCCCAAGCAGCTGGTGGGGGGGGGGGGTCTTCATAATTAACTAACTTTACTCAACAGAAGTTTCATCCCACTGACATACCCAGTTCAAATTAAATTGTTTATACTTGCAAAAGAAAAAAAAGGTCAAGATAGCTTTTATTGTATGCAAAAAGGATTTAATTTATTTTACTTTGAAAAAACATTGCACCCTTTACAGAAAACATATACATTGGGATTTTGAGCCTGTTCAAAGAAAGGGCACTTGTATTGACAAACACTAACCCACATCAAAGTTTCATCAAAGACATCTGCAGATGTAAAAGTCTAGCTGTTTTAGGACTGGGTTTGGCTGCATACAAAAGAAACTGAGTGTGCCATTGTAGGTTCATCCTGAGCTGAAAAAAATAAAGTACCATGCTGGTGAGTGATGTGGATAATAGGGAAGCTGTATATGTGTTGAGGCTGAGTGTATATGGGCAATCTCTGGATCTTCTTTTTAATTTTGTTTTAAATATCTTGCTGCTCTAAAATAAAGTCTCAAAAAGTGAAAAAAAACCTTAAAATAATATTTTTAAACTAAGGTAAAAGTTTATTTTTCTCGGGGCGCCTGGGTGGCTCAGTGGGTTAAAGCCTCTGCCTTCAGCTCAGGTCATGATCTCAGGGTCCTGGGATCGAGTCCCGCATCGGGCTCTCTGCTTGGCAGGGAGCCTGCTTCCTTCTCTCTCTGCCTTCCTCTTTGCCTAATTCTGATCTGTCTCTGTCAAAGGAATAAAAATTTAAAAAAAGTTTATTTTTCTCTTATGTACAACAAGTCCAGACATAGAAAGCCTGGATTTGGAAAGATGGTTTCACAAATGACACAGACTCCTTCCTTTAGCTGCTTTGCGTGCTTAGCACCTGGCCTCCATGCTCAAGGTTAACTCATGGACTAAAATAGGTTCTGGTGTTCCATTCATCACATTCAAATTCCAGTAGGAAGGAAGGAAGAAAGTGGAAAAAAACCCAAGTGCCAGTTGTTGAGCTAAGTTGGCATCTTTTAAGCAGCCTTCCCAGAAGTCCTTTGTAACATTTATACTTATGTATCCTTGGCTAGAATTTAACCATATGACTATACTTAACTGCACAGAAGTCTAGGAAATGGATTCTTTTTTTCTGACCACATATTAATGTCCAGAATAAAATCGAAATTCTATTACTAGGAAAAGAGAGATTGGGTGACAATTTACGGTTTGTATCACATTCACTCTGTATATATATATGATGATTTTGTGGGAAATGTCATGCAGTCATTAAAAATAATGAATGAGAACTATGCCAATTGACTTGGGGTGGGGGGGAGGATTTCCACAAGGGTTGCTGGGTGAGAAAAAGCAAAATGTATAGAAGTGATAAAATATGATTCCATTTTTGAATCATCTAAAGGGGCAAAAATCCCTATGTATAGGTATACAAGTGAGATGTAAGTATATGAAAATGGGAAATTGCTAAAGGATACATAGTAGGTTGTTAGTGTTTTCTCTGGGCAAGGGGAGAAGGGACGATTACCTTTGTGGTGTTCCATTGTTTCACTTATTATGATAGGAATTTTTGTAATTTGAAAAATATAAAAATGTTTTAAAAAGTGGAGCAGCCTCAGATCCAATCTTCAAAGCACTGCCTGCCACATATGGAAGTTCACAGGAAGCAAGTCCAGGATGGAGTCTGTCACAGAGGATCCTAGTGATGAACTTAGTAGGTCCTCAGTACAGTTTACCCAAGTTGTTCTAAATGATTTATTTAGGGAAATTATTTACTTAGAACACGTGTTAGCTACATAATGTTAGATAGAACATTGTATCCTTTTTGCTAATGGGTGTTCACCAATGTTTATAAATATTTAAATATGAGTATAAGGTACAATAATATCACAATGGATCTTTGTGAATTATCTGGAATACTAACGTTTATGAAATTAAACAAAATAACCTTTATGAATTGTATTTAATATTTACCTATTTAATTCCATTTAGGCCATGAATCTTTCATGAAAAAGTCTTGTTTGGGAATTAGGCACACCTTGCAAGAATAAATCATTCTGTCAGCTTGGCTTCCTCAAAATTTCATGAAGAAAAAACTTCAAAATCATGTACAACAAATCATATTATAAGTTATATTTGATCCAGACATAATAAAGAATATGAAGAGCATGAAAAATTAAAGAAAAATAAATTAATTCCCTACCTACCTGAGCTGAATGTCTATTTGGCATGGAAAATGTCCAGTGTAGTGACCTAAGAAAAAGCTAGCAGCTAGGAATGCTGAGATATTATTGTTCCAGTACTATAAGGTCAAAATTATTTTCAATGGCTATTTAACAGTGATATCATAATAATTTTGAAAGTAAAATTTCAGATTTAAATTTATATCTAAATAGTTCAGCCAATAATAGCAATATTTGTCTTTTGCCTTGGCTGTGGCCAAATACTGATTTTCTAATACTAGGTCATTGACCATCAGACCAAAAAGTATTCATTGGAAAATGTCCTATTGAATAAACAGTGATGCTTGACTGCAAACCTCAGGAACATTAGTATGCATAATAACAACTTTGGAAGATTGTAATAAACGTCACTTCCTTTCTGAATAGTATCCCTATCCCTCAATACATATTCCGAGCCAGAAATGGGCATTTTAAATAAGCAACAGGGGCTTTTTCGGCATGTTCCAGGATCATGTTTTGAGAAATACTGCTGTAACAGAAAGCTCTGTTTTAAGCTTGGTAATCACCATCATAGACTGCCTTTATGTTTGTGAAATAAAGATCTGGTATGCAAATGGCACTGTCATATACACAGAGCTTAGAAAATAATTATGCTGTAGTTTAATACATTAAAAACAACAAAAACAACTAGAATAGGACTCAAAGCTCCAGTCCTGCACCATATTTTTCTCACCGATTAAGCTTAAATATCAAACCAGTTATTTTAAGCCACTTTTTTCACCAAGGAAAAAAGATGGCTTTATTCAGAAACAGAAGACAAGTGCAATACCAGACAAGGGAGCTAGCAACACCATAGGCAAACCTGGGGGACAAAGAAGAGGTACTGCTCTTTTATAGAGATAATGGGGGGGCGGGGTTTGGGAAGACTCGTACAAACAAAAAGTCGGTTGGAGTAAACTGAGAGCTTGTAGGGGCTTCTCATTGGCCAAGTTGTGACCATCTCTCATTGGGAAAGCCTTTCTTCCTCCTGCTGGAATAGTAATGTAATATCTACCTACAATATCTATCTACCTCTTCCTGTTGGGCCTGTTACTGAATAAAAGTAGTGGGGTGTGAGATTCTCTCTGCCCAACTTTCCAACTCCATTATAGTGAGGTTTCCCTTTATCATCACAAGTGAAATATAACCAATGAAATGGAGCTGGTAGATCAAGCTGGGTATCTTATTATTATTATTTTTTAATGTTTTAACTGATTTGTAAGACGAGGTTGGTACAATTTCTCTGTGGTGGGAGTATAGCTGGGGTGGGGAGTTGGCATGCAGCAATAAAGAAGAATAAAACTGGAAAGCAGTGAGCAATTATACTCAAGAACCATGAATCCAATCCCATTAATAACACCTTATAGCTTCCAGTTTCTAAATTTATTTTCAGTGAAATAAAAGCACCTAAGTGATGTTGTGCTGGGAATCAGGATCTGAGAACCATTATAGAATATCTTAGTTCCAATTCCATAAACCTCTATCTTCAAATAAAACCCCAAATGCAAATCTTAATAACTTTGTAAATCACTTTTTTTTGTATTGGCTCTTTCTCTCCATTGTTAGCCAGAGCTAGATATGGGACAGGTTCCAGGCCAGGACAAAAATGCAACATTTTATCCTCCCCATGCTTTGATTATCTTGCTCTGAAATTAAGCAGACCCTTGGCAATTAATTACCTGCTGGGGAAAAATTTTTTCTGATTAACTCTTCATTAATCGAGTTGACCAAGTAACTTGTAAACTTTTGGTCTTTTCCCCTTTTTGCTACTAGCCCAGTACCTACCTAGTCTTCGAATCTCAGACACCATAAACATAGAAAGGGTTCTTGAAAAGTCTGGTCTTGACAACCAGTTTGACAGTGCGGAACTGAAGCCAGTTTTTTTGAATTGTTGCTCAAAGTGAAGTTGGCTTGGGTTAGTGGTAGAACTAGGACTCAAGTTTCGGGATTCTGACACATAAAAAAATGAAGCTCTTGGGCGTTTTTTTCCAAAACACCCTGTGTAAGTGATTTAGAATGGTCTTAGGGGGAGGAGGAGATGCAAAATGGTGCCACCTTCTGCCCTAAGATTGGCACTTGGTAACAGTTCTTATGGAGGGTGGGTAGTAAGAACATCTGAACTACAGGCAGCCCTTAACTTCAGTCCTGGTTCCAGTGATAGTTGTAACACTAAAGACCCACGTGCCCTTTGCAAAAGTGCTTAATTTCTTTGAGGGAAGGCAACTAGGACAGACCTGCTCAGAGTTGTCCAATTACTCTGATCTCTTTCTTTCCCCCACTTGGGAATTGTAAACATGAAAGGGAATAGTATATGGGAAATTACTTAGAATAATGTCTGTAGCGTATCAAGGTTCAATATTCTCGTTGATTATCAGATCAACGAGATCTGATAGTGCTAGGATCTGATAGCGCTTGCGCTCTGCCAGGCACAAGCACCGCCCCCGAGGCGCGCACCTTAAAGCGCGCGCTCGTCTGAGCTTGCCGTCCCCAGGGCGGCCCGGCAGATGGGGGCGTTTGCTTCCGGGGGCAAAGGCACTTTACTTCCGGCAGGAGCGGGCGGTGAGGTAGACGGCTGCGACTACCGCCTGTGTCGGTCCGTTTAAGTCAGGCATGAAGATCACGAGGCAGAAACATGCCAAGAAGCATCTCGGCTTCTTCCGCAATAATTTCGGAGTTCGCGAGCCGTACCAGATCCTGCTGGACGGTACCTTCTGTCAGGCGGCGCTGCGCGGCCGTATCCAGCTGCGGGAGCAGTTGCCCCGCTACCTCATGGGGGAGACACAGCTGTGCACCACCAGGTGGGCCAGGCGGGTCTGGAGAGGAGGTCCGGGGAGGCGGCCCGGGGATCCTGCGGGCGTGGTGGAGGCGAGGCCGCGGCGGGCAGAACGCCCCACCCGGGAGGAACGGACAGTGGAGTGGGGGGCGCGGAGGAGGTCAGGCGGGCGTCTGCGGCGTGGGTAGAAAGTACAGGGTCCTGCGGCGCTTCCCGTCGTCGGCCTGGCAGATGAGTCCAGCTGAGCTTTCTAGTGCGACCCGGCTTGGAATCTAGGTCCCAGTGCTCCCCGCTTTGTGATCTCCTGCCAGTTCATCTCCGAGCCTCGGACTTCTCTTCCGTGAGGGAGAGACCGTACCTCAAAGGGTTGCCGGAAGGATCAGACGAGGTATCGTGTATGCAGAGCCCTTGCTAGTATCCGAGACCTAACCCCACCCTTTTTTAAAAAATGTATTTTCAGAAAAACAGTATTCATTATTTTTTCACCACACCCAGTGTTCCATGCCCCCCCCCTTTTTTAAAGAATTTATTTATTTGACAGAGATCACAAGTAGTCAGAGAGGGAGGAGGAAGCAGGCTCCCCGCTGAGCAGAGAGCCCAATGCGGGGCTCGATCCCAGGACCCTGAGATCATGACCCGAGCCCAAGGCAGAGGCTTAACTCACTGAGCCAGCCAGGCGACCCCAAAACCTGCCCCTTTTAAATGGTTGCTCCCTATTTGCCTCGCTTTTTCTAGTGTGAACGAAAATTTTTCAAGCCCCACAACTGGCTGTGTGAGCGAACATCTCCGATTCCCAGAAAGAGCATTCACAACTCGAGGTTAAGACCTCTGCCCAAGCTCATTCGTTTATTCGGCTGTCTTTATTAAGCACCAGCTGTATGCTGGGCAGCGCTCTAGCCACTGAGGATAACTTGGTGACCAGGACAAACGTCCAGCCCTCACGGCCAGTAAAGTGTGTCAGTCAACGTCCATGGGTGTGTTTTGACTCCAGTGTGTTGTGCCTCCCTCGGTGTGAGAACGCTTAGGACGGGGCCTCCTGGGCATAGGAGGGAGGATGGAATCATGGGAGGTTTCATAAAGGAGATAACTTTGGAGCTTTTCTTAAACTTTTGAGTTTTCTTAAAGACTAAAGGGAGCGAGGCAAGGTAGAGTCTGACAGGGGCTGGCTGCAGCTTAAGAAATTTTTGACTCCGTATTTATAATTTTTTATTTCTCCTTTTCTTCCTCCCTCCCTCTCTCTTTCTCTTCTTTTGTTTTCATCTTTCCGTTCTGAGGGGAAGGACTATTTTGAATGACAGAAAAGGTAGAAGTGACTTGTGGAGGCCTCTTGAATAAAGAAATGGAGCTGTCAGATGCCTGGAAAGGAGGTTAGAGCACAGAATGTAGTTGGAAGTGAAGCTGGGAAGAAGGTAAAAACTCAACAACGTGAACTGCTAAGAAACTTAGGGGTCCCCGTTCTCATAGTAGCTATTTACTTTAAAAAAATAGAAAAAGAAATTAAAATGACCCATAATATCACACCAACAAATTACCACTGTCAACATGCTGTAACGTCCATCCAGTTCTTTCTATATACACATGCACGCACACACACAGGAATGGGCTCTTACTGGGCGCACAGTATCATTGCCCTGCTTTTCTCACGATAGTATTGCTCCATGAAGAGCTTTCCATATTCAAGTAGCACCTCAAAATCATTGTTTTTTATCCCATGGATTTTTATCCCCTTAGCCTTTAGGGCTGCCGGACAAGTCGTTAGTTGACTTGTGCCCTGAGTTCATCATTTACGGCTACACAAAACCTGTTCATTTACCTCTGTGTGCCAGAGAAATATTAACAGTTTTTTTTTTAAGATTTTATTTATTTATTGGACAGAGACACAGCGAGAGAGGGAACACAAGCAGGGGGAGTAGGAGAGGGAGAAGCAGGCTTCTCGAAGAGTAGGGAGCTGATGCGGGGCTTGATCCCAGGACCCTGGGATCATGACCTGAGCCAAAGGCAGATGCTTAACAACTGAGCCACCCAGGTGCCCCGAAATATTAACATTTCTAATATAGTTCTATAACAAAAAAAGTTTGGGAAGTACTGCATGAAATTATACTCTATAGCATTTTTTCCCTAAAGAAGTTATTTTAACTTCCAGAATATTTTATACATACACAAAAGTAGAGTAGTATAATGAAATATCTTATCACTTAGCTTTTGGAATTGTTGACATGTCCAGTCTTGTTTCATTTATCCACTCCCACCACCCCCAGCACACATCTTACTGATGGTTTATTTTAAAGCATATTATTTTGTATTCTGTCAATTCTTGATGTGCATAATGAAGAGAGAAATGCTATCAGACCCAACAGCTGTCTTTTAGAAAAGCTAACTGCAGAGGTGTGAGGGCTAAGTTGGAGAAGCAAGAGCGTGATGGCAAGCAAACTCATTTGGTGGTTGTCCAATCCAGAAGTAATGGGAGCCCCAACTTCATAGAGGAAACTTCAAAGAGAAACTCAAGAGTTCTGCAAAGAGACATTATGAGACAGATAACAACAGCCGAGAGTTAGAGTTAGAACTCTAACAGCTGATGGGGTAGGGGTAGGGGTGATGAAGAATAGGTCAGTTAGGATTTCTGACTTAGGCCCAGCTTCTGGGAAGTTCATGTATTCAAAGAGATCGCATGCCCTGGAGAAGTTTGGAGGCAGGGAAATACTTTGATTTTAGACATAAATTTGAAGAGCTGATGTACATCCGCAGGAAATAGTCAATAAATACTTGGTAGTTTGGGCCTGAAACTCCTAAAAAGAGTTCAGAACTGATGACTAAGAAAGCAGAGTCTCTCTTCTTGAACAAAAACTAAACGAATGATAAAGGGAGTGAGGCAAGGTAGAGTCTGATAAGGGCTGGCTAGAGCCTAAGAAATTTTTGACTCAGTATTTATAATTTTTTCTTTATTTCTCCTTTTCTTCCTCCCTCCCTTTTTCTTCCTTTCCTTTTCTTTCTTTTCTTTTCTTTCATGGAAGAAGTGCTTGGGGAGCTTATTAGAAGGCTAATATTTGACTCCTCAAGAGGTGCAGATTTGGGGATGAGAAAGGAGTAGAAATTATGCAGTTATCACTATGTCCTTTTGATTTGGGTAGTCTTTAGCTGACACTTTGCAAAGCATTGACTTATATTAGTACGAAAATGCAGAGTGAAAAAGGAAGTTGTGATTGTTATTAAGCTGGTGATGTGAACATTTTTACTTTTCTGTGCTGAAAATAGTTTAAAGGTGTACCAATTTGTACTTGAAGTAGAAGCATATACCACAAAGGTTGGGGCAAGGCATCTGTTGTCAACTATTTGGATTCACATTTTGGCTTAGTGCTTATTAGCTGTGTTTGAGCATGTAACTTGAAATCTCTCAGAATGAGTTGCTCTAAAATATGGATAATTTTCAAGTAAGGGGCCTAACTAGAGCTGTTTTGAGATTGAAGTGAGTAGTTATGGAAAGACATTCAGCATGCTCTCTGATACATAATAAATGCTCAGTAAATTTTAACTATTATTCCTTCTACTCAGTGGTTGTATTTTCCAGGTTTTTTAAAGAGTGAAAAAGATATCATATGACTGGGGCCAACATATGACAAATTCAGATTGTAATAGTATAGTTTTAATTTGTTCAAAATTGGGTAATTTTTTAGTACTTGCTTTATGTGAACAATTGACAGGTATCTGTTACAATGGTGAGCTGCTAATAACATTTTTTCCCCAGGTGTGTGTTAAAAGAATTAGAAACATTGGGAAAAGACTTATATGGGGCAAAACTGATTGCACAAAAATGCCAAGTCCGAAACTGTCCCCATTTCAAGAATGCTGTGAGTGGATCAGAATGTCTACTGGCCATGGTTGAAGAGGGAAATCCTCATCACTATTTTGTGGCAACACAGGTGATACTGCTTTTAAAACCAGAGTCAATTTTAATATTTTAATCATTTCTATCTATATTTCTTTTTTTTTTTTAAGATTTTATTTATTTATTTGACAGAGATCACAGAGAGGCAGGGAGAGAGAGAGAAGGAAGCAGGCTCCCCGCTGGGCAGAGAACCCGATGTGGGGCTCAATCCCAGGACCCTGGGATCATGCCCTGAGCCGAAGGCAGAGGCTTTAACCCACTGAGCCACCCAGGCGTCCCTTTTTTTTTTTTTTTTTAACCTTTCTATCTATATTTCATTTGGAGCTACATATAATCAGGAAAACTTAGGTGAAAGTGCATTGTCAAAATGTTTAGATTTTTTAAAATGCAGACTTTTAAGTTAATTTGCAGTCGATAAAAGCAGTTGTCATTGGAGAATTTGAGGAAAGAACCTTAAGCTTTTGATTTTTCTTAAGTTTTTTTTAAAAAATAAAATTATTGACAAAGAGATGATTGTATGTTTCAGGGTTCTTAAAGGGAAAATAAGTAGAGCAAAAATTTTATATTCTATATTTATCGGTGTTTTCTTGTGTTCCTGTATTTCATATTTTTTCTCAAAAAGTCATGTTTCATATTATTTGAAATTGTGCTACCAATAAGGAACTATTTTAGACTTTTAAAGATCCAGGGCGGAGGAGTGGGTGGTAGGAGAGACTCTCAGCGTTGATATTATCCAATAATTGCATATACATACAGATGTGCTTAAATACACTTTTAGAATTATAAAATCACACAGTTAGATGCAGAGCTAATTCCAGAATCTGAGTCAGCCAGTTCTTACTTTGTTACATTTCCTGCAACCTGTGTTAAAATTCCTAACCCTTTTCGAAGATATGGAACATTGCCTAACATACTTACCTTTGCCTTAGTTTGTAATTTGTGGTCCTAGAATATTGGTAAGTCTAGTTCACCTTTGTTGGCATTTAACTGTGCTCAGATTTCATGTCTGTCGTCTTCTTCTTCTTCTTTTTTTTTTTTTTTTTTAAGTCATAAAGTGTATTCTCTTTAGTGAGACATACTGATTTGAAAAGTAAAACTTGGTGATCTCTTTTATTTTTTACTATTTAAGGCATCTTATTTGACTGGCATATTTGAACTGAACAGTTCTATTTTTCCTTTTAATAGGATCAGAATTTGTCTATGAAAGTAAAGAAAAAGCCTGGAGTTCCTCTCATGTTTATTATTCAGAACACTATAGTCTTGGACAAACCTTCTCCCAAAACAGTTGCCTTTGTTAAAGCAGTAGAGTCAGGTCAGCTTGTCTCAGTGCATGAGAAACAAAGTATCAAGCAACTCAAAGAAGAACAAGGTTTAGTGAAAAACCAGGAACAGAGAAGAAGAAAAAAACGCAAGAAAATAAGTGGCCCCAATCCTCTTAGCTGTTTAAAGAAAAAGAAGAAAACACAGGACCCAGAATCATCTGCCTCTGAAAAGAAAAGAAAAAGAAAAAGAATCCGGAACAGATCTACCTCAAAAGTACTTTCTGAAAAGCAGAACAATAATGAATGAATTCTTTGAGTACTTTTAAAGACATTAAAATATGAAAAACAAATTTCTTTTTAAAACTTATAGAAGTACTTACAGTAAGACTGTGATTTTTATAAATACTGACCCTAAGCCTTCACCTAAAATTTGTTAAAGAAAGAAAGGAAAGGGAAAAAAAGAAAAAAGAAAAACAAACCAGAGTAGATGGGTTTAGGCATTTTTTTTTTTTTAATTTTATTTATTTATTTGACAGAGAGAAATCACAAGTAGGCAGAGCAGCAGATGAGGGTGGTGGGGGTGGGGGAAGCAGGCTCCCCACTGAGCAGAGAGCCTGATGCAGGGCTCGATCCCAGGACCCTGAGATCATGACCTGAGCCAAAGGCAGAGGCTTAACCCACTGAGCCACCCAGGTGCCCCTGGAGATTATTTTTTGATGTGTAAAACTGTTGTCTCTTTCTGTCTCACCATTGCCCCTACCCCCCAACACTATATGCAAATAGTGTAAAAAATCAGTCATACAAAACCTTTGTGACAAGAGGTTGTGTCCTTTCACATTCGTAGAGGAAAATTCTTTATTCATGTAGCAGTTGTAGAATTTATAGTTCTAAATAATATGAATATACTGCTACCTTTTGGTTCATCAGTTATTTGACTTTGTACTAGAAAGTGGAAATTTTGTTTACTTGTATGACTCCTCCATTTTTCTGATATATTAATAATTCAGTCTTTATATATCCCAAATAAAGTATTTTCATTATTATGACTGTAAACTTTGTTCTCCATTGACCCAAGTAGCCATGACATGATTGAATTTATTTCTTACACCAGTTTGTTGTTATTCCAGAAGTTTATACTGTCCTCATTTTCTTGAAGCATCTGACTTAACTCTGTAAAGGAACTTACAATTTTCTGTATGATGATATGTGGTAATTCCTCAACCCTGGAGATGCTTCTAAAGTCCTCTGTCCTCCAGTGTGGAACAGTTTTCTGCCGCGTATGTTGCTCACATGTCATCCGTGCACTTCTTGCCCTTATCCAGAAATTTGCTTTTGTTATTTCTGTTTCCTAGATTCATTGTTTTACTCTTTTTTGGTTTTCTCTTTTGCTGTAGTGAAGCATGGATTTTGTAGGAAGTAACATTTTTTGAGGCTCAGCCAGTGTTGTTTACCCTCATATTTGTTGCACTAATAATTTAGCAAGATAGTTGCTTGTTAAAAAATTTTTAAGTAATCTCTACACCCAACATGGGACTTGAACTCACAACCCTGAGATCAAGAGTTGCAAACTCTACCGACTGAGGCAGCCATGCTCCCCTCGCAAGATAATTCTTGATTGAAGATCATGTCCCTCAGTTCCCCTAGAGAGTCTCTTAATTTTTTTTAGTTCCATTTGTCCACTAAGGAGGATGATTTTCTTAAAAGCAAATGTTAAATTCAATAGCAAAAATTCCAAAATAACAGTCTCTTTAAGATTGGCTTTGAATGTTACTTAAAAGGTGTTTAAAGGGTTACCAGAATTTAACAGATTATGTAGTAAATATATTTTAAAAATTTTTAATAAAATGTCTAAAGAGCTGATTTTATTAGGAATTGAATAATCAAATTTGTTTTTCAGCCATCTCCCCAATTGTTTGAGTTGTTCTTCAATTCAAAATTACACTGTTTCTCTGCTGTAATATTGAAGTATAAAATTGGAAAACTGGATTCTGACTTTGGGCTACCTGTGACACCTTTGAGTAGTGGTTTAGAATCTTTATCATTAGGGTTTCACGATCAGGTATGAAGTACATCATGAACAAATTCTTGTAATGGCTAAAATAATCTTTCTTAAATTTGAGTCCATTTACATTTTTACAGAAACATTTTCAGTTGAATTCAAGAGAAGCTTTTTTGGGTGGAAGCTGAAGTTACCTCCTTAAGGACACTAGGAATCACACAGGTTGTATTACCTAGAAGCCAGGTTAGTGCTTTGATATTTCATGATTCTGTTTTAAATTCTTAAAAGGAACATTTCTTTTTTAAAGTAATGTGTACTTTTTTTTTTTTTTTAAGATTTTTTGTATTTATTTCACAGAGCATAAGTAGGCAGAGCAATAGGCAGAGGGAGAGGGAAAAGCAGGCTCCTTGCTGAGCAGAGAGCCCTTTGTGGGGCTGAATCCCAGGACCCTGAGATCATGACCTGAGCTGGAGGCATACGTTTAATCAACTGAGCCACCCAGATGCCCCTTAACAGGAACATTTTTTAAAAAGGCAAAGACACTGGGAAAAAGTGAATATAACTCTAGAGTTTCTGTGAGGGAAAAAAAAATTGTCAAGAATGATGAGAGTTAGGGGGGTACCTGGGTGGATCAGTTGGTTGAGTGTCTGCCTTCAGCTCAGGTCATGATCTCAGGGTCCCTGAATGGAAGCCTGCAACAGGGCTCCCTGCTCTGTATGGAGTCCGCTTCTCCCCATCCCTGTGCACCGCTGCCCACCACCGCCCCGCACTTGCATGCTTTCTTATAAATAATGAAATCTTCAAGAAAAAGAATGGTGAGAGGATTACCAAATCAAATGTAGACAAAATGTAGGTGAAATGTACACTGATGATATTTTCAGTATACTAAAATGAATAAATTTTAGATATTTCTCTTTAACAAGGCTTATTGTGATTGATAATAAGTACATATATGTTTGGTTTTTGTTCATGGTTCCTGACTCACAGCTCCCAAAACTGTTGGAATTTCCCAAGTGATGAGAGCTTAAAGGTGTCTCTTATGTTAGTAAGATGGTTTTGAAAAATACTGAGGGATGATAGCTGGTTACCTTTGGAGCCAATCGTGGATTGGAGGGTTGGAACTTTCTGTCCCGACCCCACCCAACCTCTGCATTGAGGGGGAGGGGCAGGAATTAATCAATCATGCTAATGTAATGAAGCCTCTCTAAAACCCTACGGGGGCAGGGTTTGGAGAGATTCCACGTTAATAAGTGGAGATTGGGGAGAGTGACCTACCTGGAGAGGGCTTGGAAGCTCCTGCCCTTTCCCCATACCTCGCCCTATGCATCTTCCATCTGGCTGTTCTGAGTTACATCCTTTGGTAATGAACATGTAATGTAGTGAGTAAAATCTTTCTCTTGAGTTCATGAGCCATTCTAGGAAATTAATTTAGTGGAGAAAAGTGTTGTGGGACCTTCTGATTTATAGCCAGAGGTCAGAAGCACAAGTAACAGCCCATACGAGTCTGATGTGTGGGGGGGCACAGGGGGGTGGGGAGGTGGCAGTCTTGAAGGACTGAACCCTTAACCTGTGGAATCTAATACTATCTGCAGGTAGATCTTGTCAGACTTGAGTTGAATTGTTAAATGTTTAGCAGGGCACTGCTTGTATGTGTAAGAACTAAACCTGCAATACACATTGAAATTGGGTCCAGAAAACCAAAATATTTATACTTATTCAGTGCTATCTGGTCACCTATTAATAGTATCTGAACTGGAGAGCTAGGAAAGTCAACTTATTTTTATAAAATAAGTAAAAATAGTAATTTTTAATTATAAAAAAGTAATTTATAAAAATAGTAATTTTTAAGTTAAAATATTAAAAATACAATGTATTACAATAATATTTAGTATTTTAAAACTGATTCATCAGATATATAAATTTATATATTTATAAATTACTTTTAAAAGGTTTTAACAGAAGAATCTCATATCTTTATACAATTCTTTTGTGAATAGTGTCCTCCTAACACCACCCCGGAAATCCTTAGTGCTTCTTGCTTTATTTTTCTCCGTACAACTTAGGAAAGGGAGCATGCACCATAGGAGTGTACAAAGTGCTCATAATCCATTTTGCAGTTGGCAAAGAGAAAATGTTGAGAACCTCTACTTTAGAGGGTAGCTACTAGCCTTGTTGGGGATGAAAGTGGAGTTCATGTGCTTTTGAACTCTGGAGTTTGCCAGACTAAAAAGTAGTGTTTCTGAAAACCACTGGTTTTTAAAGAACACTTCAAAAAAGTATTTGTAGTTGAGTTTGCGCAGGATTCTGTATTCCCTACATTTTCGAAGCCCTACAGCCATTTCTCATCCCCACAGGTATGTAAATTAAAACGAAGCCACTTCAGAGCATCTGAGTTTCACAAGTAAGATTTCCTGTTTTCTATTTATGCATAGTTAAGAGACAGTATTTTATGTCTCTGCACCTGCTAAAGCAAGTTGGCTGTGATTTGACAGGTTTAATTAATAGATTTTCATGGGTAGATAGGATGAATAGGTCCTATTCTTTAAAATCGTTTAAAAATGTGTCATTGTACTACAGCTTTTCTTAAGAGTTCTTAGTTTAGATATAAATGAAAAAAATATAATAACTTAGTATAATTCTATTTGTCTATATGTTTTGAGATCCAGAACTAACTAGGAATAAAGGCAAAAGAAGTGTCTTGACTGAGCTTAGGAACTGATTTCTCATATGATCCTAGATTGGTGGCCTCTGAATAATATAACATACATCCTTGTCAGTGAAAGAACTTCTGCATATACCTATAAATGTATGCTTATAAAATACATAGGTTTACTACTATATATTATAAAATACACATAGGTAAAAAACCCAAAATGTGAAGGATGGTGAAGATATTTTAAAATATTTGCCATTAGATGGCTTCATTAAGCTGATATTTCAAGACATAAGTTTTATCAGTAATACTAGAATCCACTTGAAGTACTTTTTACAATTACATTTTTTTGTGAAATCTGACTAGATCATTGGTTTTCCTTCATAATATTTGTGCCAGTGTACTAGGCAAAAAAGAAAAAAAAGTATAATAAGAGTAGTAATAGTATGTACTAAGAGTGTACTAAGAGTAGGATGTGTCAATACATATTTGTCAAATATGTGAAAATAAAATAACATCTATCAGGAGGATAGCCATAGCCTCTCATTCAGTTTCCAGATCTAAATGAGTTCAGAGGCCCAGAGCCCTTCAATTTAAGGGGAGGCTGGGTTCTTTTGAGCACAGACCTTGCAGCACTGCTATTGGTTTCCCTGTGGCCATTTTCTAGAGTGAATGTGTACTGGGGAATGGAAACACCCAGATTTTGGGGGGATTATTAGATACCGTTTCTCATTGATGCTAACTGCTAGAGACCCAAACGTTGAGGCTCCAACATTTGAGGCAGGGATTTATAGGGGTCAGGTGATTGATTGAGCTATAGGCCAAGTTTGAATCACAGTGGGCTCATGGATCTGTGTTTTCTCCCCAGTTCCAAAATGTATAATTGGGAAAGACATAGTAGGCAACAGGTGTGTCCCCATGTTAGCTCCCTCATTTATAGACTAAGGGTCATTAGGGTATAAAGAGTCTAGGGGGGCTGTTGGAATTTCTCCTCCCTACCATGATAGTAAACTGAAAGAATAGACTAGAACATCATTGGAGTGGTTAGAGCGATTATTACCATCATCAAACACTTGATTGATGCAGAAGTGTTGATTCCTATTACATCTCCATTTAACTCATCTATTTGGTCTGTGCAGGAGGCAGATGGAAATTAAAGCATGACGACATTATTTTAGTGCTGATCAGAGGGTGACTCATTTGAAGTAGCTCTTCCAGATGTAGTATCTTCACTGGAATGAATCCACCCAGCTCCTTGAACCAGATAAGGAAAATGCTTTTCTCTCCCCTGCCCCCTTAGATTTTAACGATTTACTAGGACCACCAAAAGCAGTGATTTCCCTTGATAGAGTCCCCAGTACACCTTCAGGGTCTTGCTTCATGCTAAGTCAGCTTACCTGCTCTCGGCCATCACACAGTCTGCAGAGATCTTGATCATCTTGACATTGCATAAAACATCACCCTGACCCAGGACATTGATAGGATTATGCAAATCCAATCTGAAGAGTAGGATGTAGCAAGTACTACAAATGTCTTTCTGAAGCTTTATGAGCTAGAGGGCGGGAGGTAGACCCTATGAAGAGTCAGGGGTCGGCCACCTCAGTGACATTTCTGAGTCCAGTGCTCTTTAGCATGTCAGAATAACCTCTGATGACACATTGCTGCACCACAACCACGAATCACCCTAGAAGGGATGGGGAGCATGAAAGCTTGGTAGGCTATTCTGAGTATTAGAGGCAACACATGCCACCCAATTACTAAGTAACCCCATAGGACTGAGAGTTTGGGGACTACAGCAAAATAAGGCTCTGTAGCAAGTCTAGGCTGCAGTGCAAGCTGTTTTTCAGTTTGGGCCACCAGATCCAATGAACTCAAAATGTCTGCAGCAGCGTGAAGTCTCTGCCAAGTACAATAGGAGAATCACAGCACACACCTCTAAGGTTTTGGGAAAAAAATTCATATCCCCTCCTGCAGATAATTATTATCCTTTGACAAAGAGCTATAAGCTTGCTGCTGGGTCTTAGCCGTAGGACATCACATGACCAGGCAACCTGAACTTCCTGTAATTACCTGGACGTTATCTACGCATTGCCATGAGATTGGGCATGTGGGTCACATGGAGATGGTGGTGCGAAAGAGATCCAGCTTAGGTAGGTACATGTGCAAGTAAGATGTGTGTTTTCTCATACTCCTCGCACCAACCTGTGCTGCAGTGCCATTTCTCCTTCAACTCATACTTATGACCTCAAGGAGTTAATCCTGTCATCAGTTGACTGAGAAAGAAAAAAACAGCCTGGTTTTAGATGTTTTCGTAAGATACGCTGCCCCAAACCAAAAGTGCCATTAAAGCCCCGTTCACTGATGGCCGATAAAGACAGTGGCAGAGAGTAATGCCCATATTGACAGAACTTTGAACAGTACATTTTGCCCCACTTTGTTTGGATTCATAAATGGTCTATTTACTCTTTAAGTAAGAGAATTCTAGATGGGACTGAGACTGAAATTGAGGGGTAATTCGTATAGCTCAAAGATAGCTACAATGACCATGAGGATGTTGCATCTTCTCATTTTGTGAACAGGGTGGAAATAACTTAAGTTGTATGAAAGATCATTACATCACATTAGGCAACACAGGGAGTTGTTCCATTGTTACATGAAAATTAAAATTTGTACAGAAGGGGGTATATGGATGCTGAATAGCCAAAAGGGTTTATTGTGCCAGCTCCAAGCCTGCCTTTCTATACTCTACATGGTGGTGATGGGGTCGGGACTCTGCAAACCACAGTTCTCTGGGGGCAGCTGCTTTCTCTTAGATTCTGCCAATGCGGGTGCCACAGCCAGGAACTGGCAGGAGGGTAAAGGAAGGAAGAACATGCTTCTTCCTCGGAGCTTAGTGTTGACTCCTTGAGGCTTTTTAAATTTAATTTAATTTTTGTGTGTGTGTTCCAAAATTCATTGTTTATGCACCACACCCAGTGCTCCATGCAATACATGCCCTCCTTAATACCTACCACCAGGCTTACCCAACCCCTCACCCCTCACCCCTCCAAAACCCTCAGTTTGTTTCTCAGAGCCCCCAGTCTCTCATGCTTTGTCTCCTCCTCCAGTTTCCCCCAACTCACTTCTCCTCTCCAACTCCCCATGTTCTCCGTGCTATTCCTTATGCTCCACAAGTAAGTGAAACCAGATGATAACTGACTCTCTGCTTGACTTATTTCACTCAGCATAATCTCCTCCAGTCCCGTCCATGTTGATACAAAAGTTGGGTATTCCTTCTTTCTGATGGAGGCATAATACTCCATTGTATATATGTTCCATATCTTCTTTATCCATTCGTCCATTGAAGGGCATTTTGGTTCTTTCCACAGTTTGGCTACTGTGGCTGTTGCTGCTATGAACATTGGGGTACACATGGCCCTTCTTTTCACTACATCTGTATCTTTGGGGTAAATACCTAGTAGTGCAATTGCTGGGTCTTAGGTAGCTCTATTTTTAATTTTTTTGAGGATTCTTCACACTGTTTTCCAAAGTGGCTGCATCAACTTGCATTCCCTTCAACAGTATCAACATCCTCTCCAACACTTGTTGTTTACTGTCTTGTTGATTTTGGCCATTCTAACTGGTGTAAGGTGGTATCTCAGTGTGGTTTTGATTTGAATCTCCCTGATGGCTAATGATGATGCACATTTTTTCATGGGTCTATTATCCATCTGTATTTCTTAGGAGAAGTGTCTGTTCATGTCTTCTGCCCATTTTTTGATGTGATTATCTGTTTTGTGTGTGTTGAGTTTGAGGAGTTCTTTATAGATCTTGGATATCAGCCCTTTGCAGTGTCATTTGTGAATATCTCCTCCCATTCCATGGGTTTCCTCTTTGTTTTGTTGACTCTTTCCTTGGCTGTGCAGAAACTTTTGATCTTGATGAAGTCCCAAAAGTTCATTTTGGGACTTGACCTTTGAGGCTTTTGTGAGTGTCACTATTTCACTGTAGCAGCAGCCATTTCTTTCTTACCAATGGCCCCTAAACCCAATTGGCACCACTGACCAACACAGCTATATTGCCTCCACCCCTCTTCCCCAAGAAGATACATGCTAGCTGGCTGGAGCCCATTCTTCTGTGATCTATCTGCCTGGTAGCAGACAGATACCTGAGAGGAGCTAAGAGGCTGCAGGGCCAGTGAATTAGAGCCTACCTCCTCAGAGGTTTCAGCTCCAGAGGGCTCCTTCTCCAAGTTTTTAAGTTTTAATAATTCTAACTTCTTCCCCCTTTTCCCCTTGCCCTAAGGGCAGAACCTGCCTCCTGTAAGTGCTTCCTCCAGAATTCTTAGAGTTCTCTTTTTACCTGTGTAGTTACCTGGTTAACTACTTGAGTACTACTAATACCCGTTTATATTAAATTCTCTCTGTTCACATAACTGGTGTGCTTTCTCTCTCCTGACCAGACCCCAATCTAATACAAGGGTTCCCCAATTAGCCAACCTGATTCATGTGCCCATTCAGGAACTAGGGGAAGAGGTCAGCTCTACTCAAATTATATAGATTGGGATTGGACAAAGGATAGTCCACCAAAGAAAAACATGGGGTCCTATTACAAAGAAAGGTAGGAGGAATCAGGCAAAAAAACACAAAAAGTCACATCTAAACGTTCAGATAGTCTTTGGAGTTTATAAAACACTGCCTCACGACCCTTCTCTGCCCTCCAAAAACCTTCTTAATAAAATCATTACAAAGGTAAAGAGACAAATGGAAGTGAGATGCCATTTCACACATACAAAGATGGTCAAATAGAAAATAACACGTGTGTCAAAGATGTGGAGAAATTGGAACCTGCGGACATTGATGGTGGGAACATAAAATGGTGCAGCTGCTTTGAAAAACACTCTAGCAATTCCTCAAATGGCTAAACATGGAACTATCATATTATCTAGTAATTCTATTCCTAGGTATTACCTAGGTGAAATGAAGACCTGTGTCTGTGCGGACACTTTCACAGGAGAATTCTTAGCACCATTATTCATAATACCAAAAAGTGGAGACAACCCAACAGTACATTAACTGATGAATGGATAAACAAAATGTGGTGTATCCATACAATGGAATATTATTTTGTAGCCAAAACAAATGAGATAGTGATACATATTACAACATGGATGAAACTTGAAAACATGCTAAGTGAAAGAAATTAACCACAAAGGCTCACATGTGATTCCATTTATAAGAAATTTTCAAAACAGACAAATCTGCAGAGACAGACATAGATTAGTGGATACCCAGGACTGGAAGAGATGGGGGCAATTGGGGGGAGGGTAAGGGGTGTCAGTTTTCTTTTCAGGGTAATGAAAAAATTCTAAAGTTGATGGTGCTTATGGATGTATGTACAACAATGTGACTATATTAAACCATTGAGTTTTTACACATTAAGTGGGTGAATTGTGCTTTGTAAATTACATCTCAACAACGCTGTTTTTATTTTATTTTTATTTGTAGATTTTATTTATTTATTTATTTATTTGTCAGAGAGAGAGCACAAGCAGGCAGAGTGGCAGGCAGAGGCAGAGAGAGAAGCAGGCTCCCTGCCGAGCAAGGAGCCTGACTCGGGACTTGATCTGAGGACCCTGGGATCATGACCTGAGCTGAAGGCAGTGGCCTAACCGACTGAGCCATCCAGGTGTCCCAGAATGCTGTTTTGAAAAGTATATACCATAGGTGTATGTTGATGCTTATTCAGGAATTCATCATGTACCTAAGCGAATTGAACAAAATATAGTTTTGTACCTTAGATGTTTTTAGTGGCAGCTAAAGAAGAGAAGAAAATGCATGTTTCCATTCTCTTAAGGAAGAAAATTGTTGACAAGCCATTTGGGTTATAATGCTTCATTTCTGTTCCTCCTATGAATTAGTCTCAGGTGGATCTCTGCCAGCCGCCTAGCGCTCCCTGTCCACTCCCTGATGTGGTCAGAGAGGTGCCATCTGTTCCCTTCAGCTGCCAAGATTTTTACAAATTATCTAAAGCTTTCTACAGCTAGCAAATGCTGAAAAGGTAAGCCTTCCGATCGCTCATCACCTGGCACAACTATTTCACAATGATGTTTTGTTCAACTTGAGGTGAAAATGATAATCCCTACGTAATGAAACATTTTGATCTCCAAAACTGAATTAGCACATGTAAATCTCTCACGTGGTGAGCAATGTGAACACGCTGTTTAACTATATGTTTAACTCTATGATGCTGTTTAACTATCATAGTTGCCCTTGATAGAGTTTCCACATTCAGAAAGAGCAGAGGCATGAAAAGAAACTGTGAAGGAACGGCACAGCCGTTTAGAGACCCATGTTTATTGGAGCACGTAGTGTCCACATGGGTGTTCCCCTTAGAATGATGGTGAGCCCAGAGTGTGAGTCAGGTAGGTAGAATCCCTAATCCTGAGCTTCTGAGTTACTCTGTCTCATCATCAATTCCTGACATAATACATTTAGACACTCAGATCTGTCATTGAGTTTTTCTTTGGTTAAACCTCAAAGCCTTTTATTTATTTATTTATTTATTTATTTTTTAAAGATTTTATTTATTTATTTGACAGACAGAGATCACAAGTAGACAGAGAGGCAGGCAGAGAGAGAGGAGGAAGCAGGCTCCCTGCTGAGCAGAGAGCTCGGTGCGGGGCTCGATCCCAGGACCCTGGGACCACGACCCGAGCTGAAGGTAGAGGCTTTAACCCACTGAGCCACCCAGGTGCCCCAAACCTCAAAGCCTTTAAAAAAAAAAATTCCACTCTTGTTTTCATGGTCATGCGTGATGTGATTTCTGGCACCTACGTACTTAATAAATGTTGCATGAGTGAGTGGATGAATGAATGAATGAATAAATGAATGAAACTAAATCAGATGAAATGAACTCTTCCATTATACCTGCGTCCAGAGTCTCTTGCCTTCCTAACTCACGACTCTCAGTCTCATGGTTTCTTTGATGTCGGACAAAATTAGGGCCATCTCACTTAACTTGCCAATGCAGCACACACATTGCTCAAAACTTGATTCCTTGACCACTTTGGAATTTAGAAATAGCCATAAGGGGGGAAAAAAAACCTTACATTTTGGTGAAAAGGAAGAAATATTTAGAAATATATTGGTTGGCAAAATATGTGCCCCAACTGAAATACTATTGAGTTTATCTGTCTCTTAACATTATTGCTACTTTTCTCAGCATTGTTTTATGAATGATTCTGATTCAGGTCATCAAATGCATGTGTCTGGAAGGTAAGAAGAGAGACTGCGAGACTGCATGTACACGTGTGGAGTCTGTTGCCCATAAAACACATTATTTTTTAGAACAAGCGTGGTTACAGTGTGAGGCTACAGGCTGGGCAGTCCCCTCATCAGTTCTAATGTTCTGTTGCCCAGAGGTCACTGCTGATTCACAGGAGGCAGAGATACACTGTCTTTCCTTTCTGTCTCTGTTGACCCAAAACAGCTGATAATAAGGGAACCATCCTCAGACGACATGCAAAATTACTGTCCGGTTCAGTGTCCCCTCAACTGGGTCTTTTCTCACTGCACGGATACACACACTGTTCTGATCTCCTGGGAGAACAGCCCCTTACCACCCCATTACTTCTCACTGCAATGAGAAAGTATTCTAGCCTTTCTTTCTTTTTTTTTTTTTAATATTTTATTTATTTTATTTGACAGACAGAGATTACAAGTAGACAGAGAGAGGAGGAGGAAGCAGGCTCCCTGCTGAACACAGAGTCTGATGCAGGGCTCGATCCCAGAACCCTGGGATCATGACCTGAGCCAAAGGCAGAGGCTTTAACCCACTGAGCCACCCAGGCGCCCCTATTCTAGCCTTTCTGAATGTAATGTGCCCTCATGATGTATCTTCTGGCCCAAACCACATTCTGGCTAAATACATTCTAGACCTTCTGAATGTTTTCTTAGTGACTTTGTAACAAAACAGGGAAAAGAAAGTGACTCCGCTAAAACAAAAAAGGAAAAAGGAAGTCCAAAATAGGTATATATCCCAACCACATGAGAAGCAGAATGTTCTGGGGCAGTGGGTCTTAGCTCTTACTTTGAATTAGAGTCATGGGGAATAGTAAAAACAAAGAAACAAACAAACCAAAAACAAATAGATGCCCAACTCCCACCCAAGAGGTTTAGATTCCTTTAGTCTCCTATGGAATCCAGGCATTCATTCACCTATCCATCCATCCATACATACATGATAGATTACTGGTTTATTATAAAAGGATATCACCAGGAACAGCCAGATGAAGAGATGCGTAGGGCAAGGTATGGGGAAAGGACAGGCGTTTCCAAGTCCTCTCTGAGCATAGCACTCCCCAAATTTCTCCATGTTTACCATCTGGGAAGCTCAGATTTATGTCCTTTCAATTTCAATTTCATTTCAGTGTTCCTCAGGTGTTTCTCATAAGTGGCCAGACAGAGAACATCTGGTACAGAGAAGAATTTGGGTCTGGGAGTCAGGCAGTTCCAGGTCCAAACAATTAACAGAGCTTCTCTCAGCCTCCGTTTTCTTGTGAGTAAAACAGTGACTATAGATTGTAACTAAGATAGTGTCTGGCACTTAGTATGTGTTCAGTAAAATGTTCATAGATTGTAATGGAATATTATGCAGTCATCAACACTCATACGTTAAGAAGGCTACTTAATGACCTAAGAAAATGAATGTTCCTTTACCCCTATTCTCCACTCCCCCAGCTTCTGCAGGCAGATACCTGGGCCCTATTTTCCTTTCTAAGGAAAACATTATGATACAGGGCAGCTTTTCCCATCTCTCAGTGGCAAACTTTTCTCTAATGAGATGTTTCCAAATACCAGATGAAACTCTCTAAAGGAGGTGCCCGAGCTTCTGAATTTTTTAAAGTTTCCCAAGTGATTCTAATAGGTAGTGAGAGTTCAAGAGTACTAAAGAAGGGGTGGATTGGTGTGCCCAAGAATCATTTGGTGATTTTATTAAAACTTGGATTTCTGGGTCTTTCCTCTGAGTGTCTGATTCAGTGGGTCTGGGGTAGGGCCAGACTTTGCATTTTTTATTTATTTATTTTTTTAATTTAAATTCAGTTTAGTTAACATAGAATGTAGTATTGGTTTCAGGAGTAGAATTTAGTGAGTCATCACTTACATACAACACCCAGTGCTCATCCCAACACGTGCCCTCCTTAATGCTCATCACCCATTCAGGACATCCCCCTCCACACACAACAAGCAACACTCTGTTCTCTATGGTTAAAAGTTTCTTATGGTTTGTCTCCCTCTCTGTTTTTATCTTATTTTCTTTCCCTTCCCATCTGTTCATCTGTTTCGTTTCTTAAATTCCATATACGAGTGAAATCCTTTCACTTAGTATAATGCCTTCCAGTTCCATCCACCTCCTTGCTCCAGCCCCGAGGACCAGCAACAGTAGCATCAGCTGAGAGCTTGCTAGAAATGCAAATTGTGAGCCCTGCCCCAGAAGTACTGGTCAAAATCTCTGGAGGTGGGGTCCAGAAACTTCTGTTTTAACAAGCCCTCCAGGTGATTCTTGTGCTGCCAAGATTTAGGAGCCACGTATCTAGATAAAAACAACACTAGGGTGAGAGAGACGGCTGTTCCAGGAATCTGGCACTGTCGTCAGGATTTCAGATCTTTGACACAGGGACCCGATTCTGAGGTCAACGCTGGAGAAACCACAAAGAAGTAAGTATAAAGAGAAGAGGGCTATTACCAAAATAAGGGGAAAGAATGTTAGGTTAAAAAAAAAAAAAGAAAAGAAAACATAGCTATCCCCTATAAACATGGCGGGATATAGAGCCACGGCACTGTTTTTGAGAAAGAAATAAAATCATACATGTGAGGGGTGCCTGGGTGACTCAGTGGGTTAAGCCTCTGCCTTCAGCTTGGGTCACGATCCCAGAGTCTTGGGATCGACCTGCATCTGGCTTTCTGCTCACCAGGGAGCCTGCTTCCCTCCTCTCTCTGCCTAATTGGGATCTCTCTCTGTCAAATAAATGGATAAAATCTTTTTTTTTTAAAGATTTTATTTATTTATTTGACAGAGAGAAATCACAAGGAGATGGAGAGGCAGGCAGAGAGAGAGGGGAAGCAGGCTCCCTGCTGAGCAGAGAGCCCGATGCAGGCAGGGCTCGATCCCAGGACCCTGAGATCATGACCTGAGCCGAAGGCAGCGGCTTAACCCACTGAGCCACCCTAAATGGATAAAATCTTAAAAAAAAAAAAACAAAAAAAACAACAAACACATGTGAAAGTGTTTTTCAGTGCCTGGCACATAAGTGTTTAGTAAATTCTATGAATTACTTTTAATAAGAGCATATTGTGAGCACTCAGTATAATTAGATTAGGAAATATAACCGTTATATTTCTGGTGTTAAATGATGAAAGAAAACCATTTAGGTGATACAAATAAACTTCGACACTTCTTGAAGAGGACCGTCTCCTCTAGGGCAGAAGGCAGAATACTTGTACAGGATAAAGAGTAAAGAACAAGGAAGAGAAAAATCAGTATCTGGTTGGTTGGGACCACATAGTCAACCTTGTTTGGGGTGAGAAGGAACAAGGAAATAAGTAGAGAGCCCAGAGTCGGCTTGGTGTCTTGGAATTCATTGACTGGATTTGCTGTGTTTTTGGTTCAGGCTAATCATTTATTTACAGGGACAGGAAAGTTACCTAAGTTTCAGGCTACTTACATGGTGCCCTGGCAGGAGCAGCTTCGTCTTGGGCCTACAAATTTATGTCAACACTGTGTTTTTTGTTAGGTCTATGGCCCCTCTTCAATTAATTTTTGTGTATGGAATGAGGGGGGTCAAATTCCTTTTTTTGTTTTTTCCCTCTCTGGATACATCCAGTTGTTACAGCGGCCTTTAAAAGAAAAGAATTTATTTTCTCATTAAATCAACTTTGTTCTTATTTCCCATTTAATTGCATACTCCTGGAGGGCTTGGACTTTATTTTAGCCTCCTTTGTATGTGAATTAATTAGAGTTTGGTTAGTTTCTAAACCTTAGTCAAAATGACAGTAGCTTAAACAAGTGTATCAATTTGGTATTTCTAAATAACAAAGCAGGCCAGAACTCCTTGACTATATGAATAACCCTTTACATTTAGTGGCTATGGTTGTGCAGCCTAGGCTGAACTTGACGGGATCCTTTTCCGGTTGCAGCAGCTGAGGCACCTCTCCTCCCTGCAGGTCTGTGACTTGCCTGGGATGGCCTCCTTCCTTCCTGGGTTGGAGAGTGAGGGGCAGGCTAACCAGGACGGCTCTTCTGGAAAAGAAGGGGACAAAAATGGCAAGCAGAAATGCTCAGCATCGTAAGGCTTGGACTCCGAACCAGCATTCCGTTCCTTCCATCCACGAAGTGTTCATACTGGCCGAGCCCCTGTTCAGGTTGCAGAATGCACTCGGCCCGTGATGATGAAAAGGATCTAGATATAGGGAGAAGTGAGGAATTAGGGATACATTTTCAATCTGCCACAACAAAATGTATTTATCATCTGTAAAAAGCCAGAGGTAGGCAGGCGATCCAGGGCTGGCATGGTCCACAAAATTCTCAGGAATTCAGGTTACTTCTAACTGTATCACTGTCAAAGTGGCTTCTCTAGCTCTAACCCTCAGGAGGGGGAGGGGACAAAGGAGAAAGAGAACGACAATATTGAAGGGAGGTACCTAGAAGTTGCCACATGACCCTTCCACCACATGTGGCCACAGCTCGTCATAAGGGAGACTGAAAATAATAATTATTCCAGTTAGCCGCATATCCCAGTAAGTCAGAAGGTCCCTTACTAGGAAAGCAGAAAAGAATGGATATTGGGGACCAAATAAGTAATAATTTATGCATATAACCTTGTATAACATATGGGTTCAATAAGTATTTGTTGCTTTGATTTAAAATTTTTTACATGCTACAGAGACCATGGTTAGTAATTTTCCTGTGGGAGAAGAGAGTAGTCCTTCTCTGTAACAAAACAAGGAAAAAAAATGTGTTTTTAAAAATACAGTGATTCAAATTTGTCTAGCATTTTATTTTATTTTTTTTACTTTTAGATCCTTTTCAGTTTTTCTTTTTTTTTTTTAAACTGTGTTATGTTAGTCATCATAAAATACATCAGTAATTTTTGAGGCAATGTTCCAAGATTCATTGTTTATGTACAACACCCAGTGCTCCATGCAATATGTGCTCTCCTTAATACTCACCATCAGGCTCACCTAACCCTCTCTCCCCTCCCCTCCAAAACCCTCAGTTTCTCAGAGTCCACAGTCTCTCATGGTTCATCCTCCCCTCCGACTTCCCCGAATTCACTTTCCTTTCCTTCTCCTAATGACCTCCATGTTATTCCTTACGTTTCACAAGTAAGTGAAGCCATATGATAATTAACTTTCTCTGCTTGACTTATTTCACTTGTCTAGCATTTTTTAAATTAAAAAATTTTTTTTAAAGATTTTATTTATTTGACAGGGAGAGAGAGATCACAAGTAGGTGGAGAGGCAGGCAGAGAGAGAGGGGGAAGCAGGCTCCTCACTCAGCAGAGACCCCAATGTGGGGCTCAATCCCAGGACCCTGGGCTCATGATCTGAGCCAAAGGCAGAGGCTTAACCCTCTGAGCCACCCAAGCACCCTTGTCTAGCATTTTAAATGCTTCCTTCTGATCCCACAATTACAACTGAGACTTGCTTCTTGGGTTCATAGAGGCAGTATTCTCTCTAGATCTCTAAAGTTGACTCATTGGCTTCAGTAGTAGTAGTAGTAGAAGTAGTAGTAAAACTAGTAAAATTCAAAACCACAATGAGGTACCACTCTACATTTATTAAAATCTTTATTTTAAAAAACCAAAGCATGGCAAGGATGTAGAGCAATGGGAAGTCTCCTACATTGTTGGTGGGAAAGCAAAATGGCACAGTTACTCAGGGAAAATAGTTTGACATTTGCTTGTCAAGTTAAAACATTCACTTACCAGGGGCGCCTGGGTGGCTCAGTGGGTTAAGCTGCTGCCTTCGGCTCAGGTCATGATCTCAGGGTCCTGGGATCGAGTCCCGCATCGGGCTTTCTGCTTGGCAGGGAGCCTGCTTCCTCCTTTCTCTCTCTCTGCCTGCCTCTCCATCTACTTGTGATTTCTCTCTGTCAAATAAATAAATAAAATCTTAAAAAAAAAAAAAAAAACATTCACTTATCAGGATACCCAGTAATCCCACTCTTAACTATTTACTGAAGATAAATATGGACATATGTTCACACACAATCTTGTATGCAAATGCTTACAACTGGAAACAAGCTGAAGTAAGTATCTACGGGTACATGGATGAACATGTTCTGTTACACCTACAGGATGTAACAGGATGTAACAGAATGCTATTAGCAACAGAAAGAAATGGATTCCTGATACATGTAGCAATGGGAATAACTCTTAAGTATGCTAGGTGAAAGAAGCCAGAATAAAAAGGCTACAAACTTTATAATTTCATCTATATGACCTTCTGGAAAAAGCAAAACTATAGGAATGGAAACAAATCCATGGTTGATGGGCGCTGGGAGTGAGGGGGAGATTAATGGCAAAGGGACAAAGGAAACATTTTGGGGTGATGGAAAGATTATTGTTATGTGGTTGTTACAGAACTGTGTTCATTGACAACTTTCCCAGAATTGTACATCTCCATTTGATGAATCTTACTGTGTATAAATTACATCTCAATAAATCTGACCCCCCCAAGAAAATACAGTTCTGATAAAACTCAGAAGGAAAATTGGTTCTGATATAAATGGGTGTTTGATACTTTTTTGACTAGTGAAATAGTGAAGTTATTGCTATAATCAAAGATTCATGTATAGCATGGAATTAAATCTAGCTTCAAAGAATTAATTTCACACTTCCATTTTAGTCCCATATCTGAAACTGCCCAATGTGGAACAGACAAACCTATTTGGGAAAATGCCTCTCAGCATTGTTTGACTCCAGTTATTCCCATTATATTCTGTTGGGTACTGAAGGGCTAAAAGAAATAGTATTTGTAATACTAATGATCTATCCTAGTGCCATGGAAATGATTTGGGGAAATTCCTTAAGAGTAATTGTTCTCTTCTGGTAGAAGAAAAGATTAATAATAGCTCTCTCACAGATTCAAGATGCAGTCCTTTGCTTTCATTACCACCTTACTAAAAACTAGAACCAAAGAATTTCCTGGAAGAGGGCTGAGGAGACCAGGAATGAAGAAAGAATCACCTGAGGGGGTACCAAGCATAAAAGAGTAGGCAGAAGGGATGGAGAGGGTAAAGGGGATAAGTTAGTCTCAGCAAAGCACTGCTCTTTGAAAGGTTGTGGTCTGATACTACATGAAAATACACATTGACCAGTAAGACAAGTGAAGTGTGACAGATGGACCGACATGTTCGGTTCCACCTCAGGGTGTCTTGGAAGGCACATGGCTTCACAGAAGAGGTCATTCTAAAACTGAGACTGGTAGGGGGCGCCTGGGTGGCTCAGTGGGTTAAAACTGAGACTGGGCACTACATCTCTGGAGTAGACAGTTGAGTGGGGATGGGGTTTGGAGAACTAATGGAGTGTGGCTGTAGAGGAGGCTGGAGCATTGAAGGAAGTAAGTAGGCAATGGAGGACCCCTGTGGCAAGTGAGGTAATAATACTTGAGTTTCAAATAAATCCCACAGCTAACTGAGGAATTGGGGAAAACGCGTAGGGTAAGAGTAGGGGTGGACTGTGGAGGTGGTCCACTGAGGAGACTGTTGTGATAGTCCAGGAAAGAGAGGAGGGTGGTCTCTGGAGTGAGAGACCATAGCCCTTGGGTTAGAGCGGGACAGTTTTGAGAGCTGTGTCGTCTCTTCCTCAGAAGAGGGTTGTTTTTTAACACACGACTTAAACATTCTATCCTCAGTCCTCAGCTGGGTCCGACTTACTTCTGGAAGTTCTCCACCCCCGTGGTGTATTTGTTCCACATCTTTTCTGCCTCACATATTTTTGTTGGTTTTATTCTCAGCCCAAGTATCTAGACAAGGCCAGAAAAATGGACCAATATTTTTAGGCTTATGGGAAAAAGACATAGAGTTGCAGATGCTGGCCAGTTCATTGTCAGGTGCCACTTCTGGGGCTGGGGTCACAGTGGAGATGTATGCACATATCTCTTATAGAGAAGAGAGGTATTATCAGGAGAAGAGTGCAAGATAAGACAGGAAAACACAAATTATAAAAAGGCATCCATTATATGTTCCCAATTCCCACAATAGGCGGGGTTTTGGCTTGGTATAAAATATAGCCTATTACTGCAACATTAAAATAATGACAGGGCTACCTGGTGTGGAATCGCAAGGTACTGTTTTCATCTGGTGCCATCCAATGGCATGTGTCTGCCTTTAGTATCTCTCAGAGCAATAATTTATAATCTAAACTGGTCTACTTTTGTTTTGGACAAGTGTTAAACTTGACCAATACTAAGGTTACGGGTATAAATGAGGATGGTCCCAACAAACAATTCATGGTTCCCCTAATTCTGGGTCCTATGTGTGGCTGGGACTTGTGGAATCTCCTGGTTCATTGATGTTTGCTTCCTTTGGTCTGGGTCTGAAACAAGGAGCTACGGTGTTACGGATCATCCTCTGCCTTGCAACCTGTGATGGGGTGGTTTCACTTCCTGGACTTCCCTTCCCCTACTTTACCTTAGCTTCTGTTTCTCCATTGCCACTCAGAGCATACGAATATTAGCCTGGCCCCTTTTAGAGTGTGCAGAAGGCAGGGAGCTGATATATCCCCCAGTAATGGGTCTGTGATTAAAGGAGTGGACTGATATAAAGCGAAGGTCAAGCAAAGCTTTATTCCGTGCCAAGCATCAAGAATCAGACCGGATGTTTGGGGCTGCACCTCTTAGGAGAGAGGGCAACCTTTCTCTCTTTCACAGACTAGCTTTTAAGGGCAAAGGCCATGTGGTTAGGCCTGGCCATGCACAGGTGGCCAATGAGATTGTAACACACAAAGGAAACTCCACAGTCATGTTAGGTCACACATAGGTGACCAATTGAATTACAATTTACCCTATAGTAGACATTTGACCTCGCCTAGCACCTTGGTTAGAATTGGCACCCAAAAGGCTCCCAAAGGGTGGAGCCCATACTCCTTGGTAGCTAGGAAGACAGTATGCAACCCCCCACTGATCAGATGTCTCCACCTGGCCTGACCCACCCTTGTATCTGGACTTTGTCACCTGGGGCTGGTTTCTAGGACTTGTTTTTTACTAAGTCCCTTGGGGGAGGGGAGCAGGGACAGTTTAAGGGTTAAACAACAAGGTTATTGTTTAACCTGGATGGTAGCACTCTGGCTAAATAGGTCCTTACAGGCACAATGACTAGTTGTGTCGTATCCAAATTGTCCTCATCAGACTTGTGTTTTACTATGTTGATAAGAAAACAGCAAAAAAAATTAAGTGGTGCAAAAATCATCTTGATTTTTACATGTCTTTCAAATTCTATGTATGTCTTAAGTTCCTATCACATAATATGCATACCATTTTTTCCTGCTAGACTTTGGACACCTTAAGAACAAAGAGCACATCTTATTTACCCTAGTGCCATCATTCCTTATCACAATGTCTGGGTCTTGTCAAGTGTGTCTTTAATTAACACCAAGTTAATAATTGTGCTATTAAATTCAGCAACAGAGTTAAACTGAAATATTACTTCAGTGAACAATCTATTCACATTTGTGTCCTCGGTATTGATTTAGTAGTAGTAAGCCATAAAACACTGCTTGATCATGACAATATTTAATCCACTGCTCTTTTTGGTGTGATCACAATAGATAAACATTATCATGTCAACTCTAACAAGGGCATGGAATTTATTTTCAATAGTATTTACAATAGATAAACATTGTCATGTCAACCCTAACAAGGGCATGGAATTTATTTTCAGTGGAATTTAGCTTCTGATGAGCAAAGCAAGCCAAATGAGCTAAATTCTGATTTGTTCAGTTAGTCCCACAGCTCAAACTCTGTTATGCTTGTACTTTTTGTCAGTGTTAGGCAGCTGTGATGTCCTGGTAAGTGTTTATCCGTTCTCCTGAAGGAAGAAGAAAAACAAAAAAGGTCTGATTTGCAGGGTTTGTCAATGTTTACGTTATAAATATTTCTACCATGGCCGATTCCAAACCACCAATGTGATGTTCCCAAACAGGGAACTAGCGAGAAGTGTAAACTCTTGAAGGGAGTCTGGGGCCCAGCCCTGACTAGCCCAGCACAGGGCTCAGCTGGTGTCTCCTTTGGGTAGTCACGCATCCAACAGTTCATTTCTCAAGCACCTACTATATTGGTGCTTGGAGTACACCAAGGGGAAAAAGAAAGAAAAAGAAAACAACCAAACCTTCATACCATTGTGGGTCTCCTTCTTTCGAGGAGGTGGGAACTGAAGATGAGCAATAAACCTATTTCACAAGTTCTATAATTTACTCAAAGTTAAGTGCTATAAAAAAGGATAAATGGACCAGGGAGATTGAGAATGCGAGAGATATCATTTTAAATGGACTGGTCAAAGTGGGTCACTCTAGAAGAGTGCTCTGGGCAGAGGAAGAGCAGCCAGCCAGTACAAAGACCCTAAGAGGCTGCATGGCTTATTCAAGGAACTGCAGGGAGGTCAGAGGGGCTAAATGAGGGAGAGGATGAACAGGGAGGGGAGACCGACTCTAGGTAGAGGGAGAGGTCACAGGAGCGTGTTGCCATATGAAGACCTAGAGCGTTGTGAGCATTCTGGATTTTACTCTGAAGAAATAGGCATTGGAAGCAGAGCAGAAAGAAACCCCCTTTAATTTCAATGTTAAAAGCACCACCCTGGCTCTCGTGTTGAGAATAGACCAGTTTGGATGTGGTGCAGAAGCAGCTTTATTCCAGATGTATGCTGACGGTGGGGCCAAGAAGATTTGCACGCCAACTGGATGTAGGTTTAAATTAGTTGCCATAAAGAAGTAAGTACTACAAACTCGGTGGGTGAGAACAACAAAAATTTGTCTCCCAGTTCTGGAAGCTAGAAGTTTGAAATCAAAATGTTGGCAAGCGATGCTCCCCCGACAGGTGTAGGGGAGAATCCTTCCTGGTCTCTTCCTATCTTCTAGTGGTTTGACAGACATCCTTGGCATTCCTTGGCTTGCCACTGTGGCCCTCCATCTGCCACATGGTGCTCTGCTCTTGCGTGTGTCTTTTTTTCCTATAAAGGGAACGAGTCATCTGTGGATTAAAAACCTACCCTGTTCTAGTATGACTTCATACTAATCACACCTGTAAAACCTTATTTCCAAATGATGTCACATGCTGGGGTACTGGGGGTAGGACTTCAACAAATCTTTGATGTCACATGCTGGGGTACTGGGGGTAGGACTTCAACAAATCTTTTTAGGAGACCTAATTCAGCCCATAAACAGAATGCAAGAGAAAGAGTGGAGTTAGCGATGACTAAGGCTTTCAGCCAGAGTGATTGGAAGGATGCAGTTGCCTTAAGGGAAAATGGAGTCGTAGCACTTCCTGGCTGGGGGGGCGAGGGGGGAGGATCAGAATTTCCAAGGTACGCCAGTCCTATCCACAGAGT
Source organism: Mustela nivalis (assembly GCF_964662115.1). Classification (NCBI taxonomy): domain Eukaryota; kingdom Metazoa; phylum Chordata; class Mammalia; order Carnivora; family Mustelidae; genus Mustela; species Mustela nivalis. The sequence continues at coordinate 22,217,179 of NC_139021.1, read as the reverse complement.
TGGTCAATTTATAGATCATCGCAAAAGAACCCTGAGAGTAACTGTTCTCATGGGAAAAATCAAATTATATATTCTGAAAACAGTTATTTAGCCTCTTGAATAAAACTCTTTAATTATTTAATAGGAAGTTCTAAATATTGCATTTCACTTTTGTCAGAAACATTTTTGGCAAATTCACTTTTAGTACAGCAGATAGATTAGGCACTAGGGAGGAAAAGCTCTTTGAAAATCTGTAACAGCCTTTTGAATTCTTTAGAAAGGCAGAGATGACTCTTAGGGGATGAGTCTAAGTAAACATTTACCTCATTATGTAAATTAGATGTGGGCTCCCAAGCCATTATAATATTTCAGTTGAAAGTCACTAAATGTTCCTAGCTTTGAATCAGATTCAAACATTTTAATCTTTCTTTGTACACCTTGGCAAATTCCAATTGTTTTAGGGGATATCTGATTGTAAAAACTGAAACCAGTTCACACGGATGTAGACTAGACAAAGGGGAAATTCAAACGAAGGACACAGGAATATGTCCTAAAGTCCTAGGGAAGGGAACAAAGCTGAGTTTCATGAGGACCAGGAATTGGAAATATAGATCTAAGGTAGCTATTCTTTCCAAATCTGTGTCTCTCTCTCTAGGGTTGCAAGGTCTTTTGTCTCTGCATTTTTTTGTGTGTATTTGCTTCAATTTTTCCCCTTCTCAGCTAGCCAGGTGCCTCGGCCCTGTTTGCCCATGCCACCTCCCCCATCATTCAGTGGTGTCCTTAGCCTCAGAGTTTATACCCCATTGCAAAGCCAGGGCTGATTGTTCATAAACCCATACTCCAAAACCAGAATGCATGTTTTTGCAAGAGAGAATCTGATGGGCCCAGAGGCTGAAATTTTTCACTCTTGGTCTAATCAGCTGTGTAAGAGGGAAATGATCCTGTTCACTCATTAAACAAATGCTTATCGAGAACGTACCATGTGCCAGTTGCTCTTATAGGTTGTAGATACTTCAGGGAGCAAAATCCCCACTCCATGGAGCTTAAAATCCACTCATCTTGTGGGAAAATGCCTGTCTTGAACACTGTGTACGTATGTATGGAATGAGTTGGTGGTAAGAGAAAGGTAAACAGACATCCTAAAAGGAATCTCTCCTTTTGGCATATGCCAAAATGATAGATGTCTCATCTCTCTGGACGAGGTCATCCTCGATTCTCTTGCTTGCAGTCATAGTAAAGGGATTCACTATACCTTTGTTCCCTATCAGAAGCCAAGCAACACACTGCTTTTATCTCTTTGCCAGATGGTGAGACTTTTTTTTTTTAAGATTTTATTTATTTATTTGACAGACAGAGATCACAAATAGACAGAGAGGCAGGCAGAGTGGGCGGGGGTAGGTTCCTGCTGAGCAAAGAGCCCGATGTGGGGCTCGATCCCAGGATCTTGGGATCATGACCTGAGCTGAAGGCATAGGCTTTAACCCACTGAGCCACCCAGGCACCCAACGATGAGACTTTTTAGTCATTCACTCAGTTCTGTCTCCAGGAAGATCTAGTGTGTTCTTCATGATGGGACAATGTATAGGGTGGGGAGACTGTGTGTCCCAGTCTACAGTCAGACCTCTGTTCACCCGCTTAGGAGATCCATCAAATAATCATAACCGTAATGGTTTACTTTTTTTTTTTTTTGAGGGATTACAATGTTGCTTTGCAGTGGTCTAAACCCTTTACATCCCTTATCTTATTTATTATACCTTCAAGGAGAAGGTCCTTATTTTACAGATGAGGAAACTCATCTGTAAGTTAAGTGACTTGTTCAAGGTCTCTCTGCTGGCCTGTGGTAAGCCAGAAGAGTCTATAGAACTACAGAGTCTGTAGAACAATCACTAACTTCCATGCTCTCTAAGGCATTCCTGATGACGGTGATTGGTTGGGTCTTTGAACTATTTAGTGCCTTTCCTGGGATAGAAATGATAGGCCTATGGAGATTCTGAGTTGCAAGTTTCATCAACCTTATTTGGATTCAAGGTGGCATATATTCTGATTTATAGAAATATATACTTCAAGTGAAAAAGCAAGATTTAAAAAAAATTTTTTTTCATTTATTTTTAGCATAACAGTATCATTATTTCTTCACCACACCCAGTGCTCCATGCAATCCGTGCCCTCTATAATACCCACCACCTGGTACCCCGACCTCCCCCACCCCCACTTCAAAAAGGCATCAAGTAGAAGTTTCGTGGGAATTAGAAACTCTCCTCTCTACAGATATATAATTTACCCTTTTGAAAAGGGTGTGTCAACCTTTAGAGTTCAATACTTTGCTTCAATGTCTTCCTTTAGCTTGTTCTGCTATCAAGTGGTAAATCTAGGATCTGAACCTAGAACCTGTGTTTATTTTTTTTTTTAATATTTTATTTATTTATTTGACCCAGAGAGAGATCACAAGTAGGCAGAGAGGCAGGAAGAGAGAGAGGGAGAAGCAGACCCCCCACTGAGCAGAGAGCCCGATGCGGGGCTCGATCCCAGGACCCTGGGATCATGACCTGAGCTGCAGGCAGAGGCTTAACCACTGAGCCACCCAGGCACCCCAGAACCTGTCGTTTTAATCACTAAATTATATAGCCTAGAAGGTACTTGTAGTGATAGTGGTGGTAGGAAATTCTAAGAGAGCAGATAGTAACTATCTGCTTTCTGGTAGAAGGAAACATTTTGACATTTTCATATTGGAGTGTTGGTGGTGGGGTCACAAGCCCCTTATAGTGGATTTTTGTAAGGGTCTCTACCAAAATCCTTCAAGTATAACCCTTATAAATCCTTCTATGAGCATCTATCCCCTTAAGCAGGGTTGATAATTCCTTCCTATGCCTCATAATGTCACTTGGATATAAATCCATTAAATTACACACTTGCCTTACTATGATACTTGTTTTTTATTTTTTTTTTTGAAGATTTTATTTATTTTTGGGGAGAGAGAGCACTCATGAGTGGGGGGAGGGGCAGAGGGAGATGCAGACTCTGCTGAGCATAGAATCTGATCTGGGACTCAGTCCCAGGACCCTGGGATTATGGTGTGAGCCGAAGGCAGACATTTAACCGACTGAGTCACCCAGGCACCCATGTAATACTTATTTTTTGACATTATGGTCTGTGAGCTTCTTAAGGTCAGGAATTTTCTCCTATGTTCTCTGCTGACACTATTGCCTAAGCACTGTCCCTATTAGTAGTAGGCACAAAATAAACAACAACAAAAAGGGAAGACTTACCAATATTTTACTGATAATTATCTCCTGTGGCTATTTTGGAAAACTTTGTATTGCTAGCTACCCACATTCTAAAATGCCTAGAGCTCTTTTAAATTCCTAAAGAAGAAACATGATGTCTTCCTGGTATCATTTTGTGACCCTGCATTGAATAAAAATCCAATTATTTTTAGGTATTCTTGTTCATATTGCAAAATTTTTTTCTCTTCCTCTCTTCAGCATCCATAATAACTATCAGTTACAAGTTTATACATCTTGTGTTCTGCTTACCCTTTATACAGAGGTCAAACTGAATTTCAGTTCAGGGTAGTCTATGATTTGGTTTGCCCATAAAATGTATAGTTAGCAGACGTAAAGTTCAATAAGCTAATCGTAGGTTTACTAACGGGATTTAATTTAAAAGATACTGGTCTTGTTATGAATGAAGTTGTTTACTGTAGCAGCATGCCATTATCTTAGTCTTTTTTTTTTTTTTTACCATTATCTTAGTCTTAATTTGAGTTTAGGTTGAAAACCAGATAGGCTAGGTTTAGAGTCACTAGGACCTAGAATGGGAGCAGTCTGTAGACTTAGAGCCACAAAGAACGGAAGTTACATAGTGAAGACCTTTATGATTGCAAGGGACAGAAACTGGCTTTGAAAAGGCAAAACTTTTGGGTCCCATAGCTGAAAAGTCTAGGGATAGATTTACCTTTAGTCTCAGCTGGATCCAGATAGTTGATTTCATTCAGAGACCCCCTCCTCCTCCATCTCTCAGTTTGCTTTTGCTTGTTCTGCTTTTAGGTAGGTGGGTGTCCTCCACCTGCTGGCTTCCCAGTTTCAAGATGGAGCAGAAAAGAAATCTTCTCTCTTACTTGACTCCAGCAATAGTTCCAAGGCTGTGTACATTCTTGAACCAACAATGAGGACTAAGAATATGGGGTTGATGCCACATGTCCACTTCTGGCTCTGGGAGTGGAGTTAACTTCATCTGAACTAAGCCAACGGAGAAGAGCTACAAAGTGTTTGCCCAGGAAAAAGTGTAACACGGCCATCAGAAGGGTGAGTAAAAGTTGGCAGATGAGGAACAATTGGCTACTAATATCTATACATTAGAGATGAATTATAGTTTCTTCTTTTTTTGAATTACATTTTCACTTGGATTATTTTTCATTGTCATCAGAATCTGTGAAAGACCCGCGGATCCCCTTACCCAAGAATCCAACACTGCCACTGGATGCAATCAGCAAGAGGTTCTTTATTGTTACACAGGCGCCTGCGGGTGGTCAGCGCGCGCCTGCGGGTGGTCAGCGCGCACCTACGGGTGGTCAGCAGCTCCTGCTAGCTGAGCACGCCCGGCTGGGGTGGTGCCGGGTTTTTATAGACAGGTACAAACAAGTTTTGGGTGGGGCGCAACTGATTGGTTGACAGAACTTTTGAAAAAGGCATACGTGGAGTTTGCTGATTGGCTCTAAAGATCCGCGCGCGCGCGCGAAGGGAGAGGCGGGAAGGGGGAACAAGCTGATTGGTTCTGAGGGCCCACCCGCGGGAGGAGAGAGGCGGGAAAGGGGAATAAGAAGGGGGAAGGTAGGAATGCCATCATGGCGTCTCTATTATTTCTATAAGCCAAGCGGTTACAGAAGGGCAAAAGAGCGATTAATAAGCAATTAATAACCTAATTAATAACCTGGTCTATACCTAAAAGCCAGCGGTTTACAGAAAAGCAAACAAGCGGTTAGTTATCCTCTCTATCTTCTAGGGGAGGGGTCTTTCATCTGTATAAAAATCAGTATGTCTTCCTGATCTTAGAGAAAAAGCTTTCAATCTTTGATGTTAGCTGTGAGCTTGTCATAGATGACCTTTGTGCTCTGTCAAAGTATATTTCTTTTATGCCCAATTTGTTGATCCCCCTGTTTTTTTAATCCTAAAAGGATGTTGTGTTTTGTCAAATGCTTTTTCTACATACTTTCAGATGACCATAAGGTTTTTATCTTTCTATTAATGTGGGGATATGTATTTATTGGCTTATGAGTGTTGAACCATCCTTGCATCCCCCAGATATATCCCATTCGTTCATGGCATATAATTGTTTGCTAATATATTGTTGAAAATTTTTGTATCTACATTTATCAGGGATATTAGTCTATAGTGTTTTTTGTTTGATTTTGTTTTTGTTTTGTTTGGGGGGAGGGGGTGTCGGTATCTGGCTTTGCTATCAGGGTCACGCTGGCCCCATAAAATGAGTTTGAAGTGTTCCTTCTTTCCTATGTTTTGGAAAGAGTTTGACAAAAATTGCTGTTTTCGTTTTTCTTTAAATGTTTAATATAATTTGCCAATGAAGTCATCTGGTCTTGCGGTTTTCTTTATTGGAAGATTACTGATTTAAACTCCTTACTGGCTGTTCATTTATTCAGATTTCTGTTATTATTAAATTTTGGTAAGTTGTATGTTTCTAAGAATTTTTTTGACTGTGGTCCAATTTATTGGCATTTAATTGTTCATAGCAACCTCTTATAACATTTGTATTTCTGTAATATCAGTTGTAATATCTCCTCTTTTCTGGTTTTATTTGATCTCTCTCTTTTTTTTTTTTCTTCGAGTAGGTAAAGGTCTGTGAATTTTCTTCATCTTTTTGAAAAAAACTTTATTTTTCTCACCTCTACTACATTTATTTCTGGTCTGATCTCAGTTATTTCCTTCCTTCTGCTTACTTTGGACTTAGTTTTTCTTTTTCTCATTCCTTGTGTAAAGTTAGTCTGTTTGAAATCTTTTTATTTTCTTAATAAATGCATTTATTGCTATAAACTTCTTTCTTAAAACTACTTTTGCAGCATCCCATAGGCTTGGTATGTTTCTATTTTCATTTGGTTTGAAATAGTTTTTATTTCTCTTTGATTCCTTGGTTGAACTGTTGGTTCAACACAAACAATGTGTTGTTTAATTTCCACTTATCTGTAGCTTTCTTCTTGTTGATTTCTAGGTTCATATCCTTGCAGTCAGAAAAGACACTTGGTATGATTTAAATCTTTTAAAATTTGCTAAGACTTATTCTATAATCATCATATGATCTACTCTGGAAAATGTTCCATGTGTGCTTGAAAAGAATGCATATTTTGCATCTTTTGGGTAGGATGTTCTATAAATGTCGATTAGGTTCGTTTGTCTAATGGATGGTTCAAGTCCAACATTTCCTTGTTGTTCCCTGTCAGGATGATTTTCCTACTGTTGAAAGCAGGTATTGAAGTATCCTATTAATGTATGATTGTCTCTTTTTCCCTTCCAATCTGTTAGTATTTGCTTAGTATATTCTGGTGCTGCAATGTTGGATATGTAAATATTTATAATTTTTAATCTTCTTGGATGAATTGATCTCTCTATCATTGTATATTGGTTTTCTCTCTCTCTTTTTAAGATTTTATTTATTTGACAGAGATACAGTGGAAGAGGGAACACAAGCAGGGGGAGTGCGAAAGGGAGAAACAGTCTCCCAGTTCAGCAGGGAGCTGGTTGCAGGGCTTGATCTTAGGACCCTGGGATCATGACCTGGGCTGAAGGCAGAACCTGAACAACTGAGCTGCTTAGGTGCCCCATCTCTCTCTCTCTCTCTTAAACCACCTTTGGCTTATAATCTGTTTTTTCTGATGTAAGTATATAGCCCTCTACCCCTGCATTCTTTCTTTTGGTTTCCACTTACATGAAACTCTATTTCTATCCCTTTACCCTGAGCTTGTGAGCTGAAGTGAGTCTCTTAAAGGAAGCAATTATCTGAGTCTATTTTTAAAAATCTATCCTGCCACTCTGCCTTTTGGTCATACAATCAATTTGCATTTAAAGTTATTATTGATATAAAGTTTTAATCACTCCCATCCTGTTAATTCTTTTCTGGGTGTTTTGTATTTCCCCACTGATTCTGCATACTTTTGTAAATTGGTGAATTTTCTATAGGTATGCTCTGTTTCACCTTTATCTTTAGTGTCTCTACTCTACAATTGTGCTTTGTGGTTATTGTGAGGCTTACATAAGATAACAGCCCATTTGGGCGCCTGGGTGGCTCAGTGGGTTAAGCCTCTGCCTTCGGCCCAGGTCATGATCCAGGGTCCTGCGATCGAGTCCCGCATCAGGCTCTCTGCTCGGCAGGGAGTCTGCTCCCCCCCCCCTCCCCCGTCCCCTGCCTGCCTCTCTGCCTACTTCTGCCTACTTGTGATCTCTATCTGTCAAATAAATAAATAAATACTCTTAAAAAAAAAAAGGTAACCGCCCATTTAAAGCTGACAGCAACGTCTGTCATCTACAAAAGTCTTCACACTTTTACTCCCGTTTTACTTTTTTGATGTCATTATTTACCTCTTTTTGTATTGTGTATTAGTTACAATTATAGTAGCTATACTTATTTTTAATATAATAAAAACATATTTTTCCTTTAACCTTTAGACTACAATTAAGTGGCTAATACACAATCCTATTACAGAATCGGAGTATTCTAAGTTTGACTGTATATTTATCTTCACCACTGTATTACATACTTTTATATATTTTTTTTGTCACTGGTTAACGTCTTCTCACTCAACTTGAAGAATTCCTTTCTGTGTTACTGAAAGGCAAGTCTAGTGGTGAACCCCTCAGCTTGTGAGTCTTTATTTCTTATTCATTTTTAAAAAAGATTTATTTGTCTATATTATTCAAGGAGAGAGAAGGGGCGTGTGTGAGGAGGAGGAGGGGCAGAGAGAGGGAGAGAGAGAGAGAGTCTCGAAAAGACTCTGCACTGAGCTCAGAGCCTGACTCAGGGCTCGATCCCAGGACTCTGAGATCATGACCTGAGTTGAAATCCAGAGTTGGACTCTGAACCAGGTGAGCCACCCAGTGCTCCTACCTCTCCTTTATATCTGAAGAATAACGATGCCAGAGACAGTATTCTGGCTGGCAGTTTTTTCTTTCAACACTTTGAATATATCATTCCTCTCTCCCTGGGTTTTGGAACTTCTCAACTATCCCATCTTTAGCTCAACTGTATGACCCCTTCTCCCTCTCATCTCCATCTGGCTCCCAATTATTCTAATATTTGTCATTTGATGGTGTCTCATGGATCAAAGAGGCATTCTTCATTCTTTTCCCACTCTCTTCCCTTCCTTTAACTGGGGTATTTCAAAATCCTTAGCCTCTAACTCATTCTTTCATTTGCTCTGCTGCAGAGGCTTTGTATTATGTTTTTCATTTTATTCATTGAGTTCTTCAGCTTCAGAATTTCTGCTTGGTTCTTTTGTTTATGGGTTCTATCTCTGTCATAAATATCTCCTTTCGAGACAATTTTTTTTTCATGATTTTTATCTGAGTTTTTTCCCTTTTCATAGCTTGTTGAGTTTCCTCAGAAAAGCTATTTTGACTTTTTTATCAGCTAGAAGACAAGTCTGATTTAAGTCTGATTATAGAAGAATTATCTTTTGGTAATGACCAACCTTGATTCTTTTTTTTCTTTGATTTTAATCTTTTTATTTATATCTTTATTTAGGTGTAATTAATATTTAGTGTAATTAATAGTGCTATATAATGACTAAAAATGCTATACATTGTGTAGTGTTCATTATGATATGTGTACTCTTAATCCCCTCCACCTGTTTTACCCATTACTTCACCCACCTTCTCTCAGCAGCCACCAATTTTTTTCTCTACATTTAAAAGTGGGTTTTTGTTGTCTTTTTTTCCCTTTGTTTTTAAAATTCCACATGAGTGAAACATATGTATTGGTCTTTCTCTGACTGATGTTTCACTGAGCATTATACTCTCTAGATCCATCCATGTTGTTCCAAGTGGCAAGATTTCATTCTTTTTAGTGGTTGAGTAATATTCCACTCTACATATGTACTGTATCATTTTTATCCATCATTTATCAGTGGACACTTGGGTTATTACCATATTTTGGTTAGTATAAACAGTGTTACAATAAATAGAGGGGCATGTATCTTTTCATATTAGTGTTTTTGTTTTTTGGAGTAAACACCTAGTTGTAGAATTACTGGATAAGATAAGTAATTCTATTTTTAATTTTTTGAGAGACCTTCACAGTGGCTGCACAAATTTACATTCCTACCAAGAGTGTACAAGGGTTCCTTTTTCTCCACATCTTCACCAACACTTGGTATTTCTGGTCTTTTTTATTCTAGCCATTCTGACAGGTGCAAGGTGATATCTTATTGTGATTTTGATTTCCATTTCCCTGATGATGAGTGATGTGGAGCATCTTTTCATGTGTCCGTTGGCCATCTTTATGTCTTCTTTGGAAAAAATGTCAATTTTAGATTCTCTGCCTTTTTTTTTTTAAGATTTTATTTATTCATTTGAGAAAGAGCGAGAGCCAGAGAGATCATAGAGGGAGAGGGAGAAGCAGACTCACTGCTAAACAGAGAGTCTGAGGAAGGACTCAATCCCAGGACCCTGAGATCATGACCTGAGCTGAAGGCAGATACTTAACTGACTTAACCACACAGGTGTTCCCATCAGCCATTTATACATTGGACTATTTGTTTCTAGGGTGTTGAGTTGTATAAATTCTTTATATATTTTGGATATTTTTAAATATATATGTCATTTGCAATTAACTTCTACTCCGTAGATTGTCTTTTGGTTTTGTTTATGGTTTTCCTTGCTGTGCAGAAGATTTTTATTTTGATGTAGTCCCATTTGTTTTTTGTGTTTGTTTCCCTTATCTTAGGAGACATAGCTAGAAAAATATTTGTACTGCTGAAGTCAAAGAGATTACTTCTTATGTTTTCTTCTAGGAATTTTATAGTTTCAGGTCTCACGATAGGTCTTTAATCCATTTGGAGTTTATTTTTTGTGTATGGTGTAAGAAAGTGGTCCCAGTTCATTTTTTATTCGCAGCTATCCTGTTTTCCCAACACCATTTATTGAAGAGTCTCTTTTCCCCGTTGTATATTCTTGCCTTCTTTGTGGTAGATTAACTGACCATAAAAGTGTGGGTTTATTTTGGGGGACCTGGGTGGCTCCATTGGTTAAGTATCCAACT